>NC_141686.1:310271731-311471731 GCF_964263255.1 Lissotriton vulgaris | reverse complement strand
GATGTCGCCCGGCACCCGGCTTCATTGGCCTCAGTTGTTTTAGACATTGGACATTGGCTGGTTCGGACCCTCTACAGCGGAACCATAACTCGATTGGACGACCGGGCGGGTGCCCACGCGTTAGAGGGCCCCGGGCACGGGTGCACTCAGACCCAGGCGGTGATCTGCACCGCGACTCCGCAACTAGCCGCGAGTTCCTGGCCGCCCCAACTATATGGATGGCGCGACACTCGGGCGCCACAGGACAACCGGGAGAGTTGGTGGCCCTTGCCCCGGAGCATTAGTGGGTGAACGGGCCTGCCCGACTCGGAGACGGGTGTCTCCGCCCCCTTATCGGTGCCCTCGGACGCCGTGGCGGTGGCGTGCGCCGAAACGGCGGAGTCTCCACAGGCTCTGGAGAAGGAGATCGCCCATTCCGGACTTGAGGGCGGAATCCCGGGAAAGTCGTGCTGGGCACTTGCACACGGAGGCGCCTACTCCGGGACCTTTGCGGAGAGCCCCTGGCAGCATGGGGAAACCTAAAGGAGCCAAGGGATCCAGCCAAGCCACCTCGGACTCTGAGGCCCAGGACAAGGAAGAGCATGGAGATCCTAAACGACCTGGTGGCGCACCACTCCAACAACAATTCGACCGCGTACTGGAAGCCATAGAGGCAACTCGGTCGGCCCTACAACAGGACATTGCCCAGGTGGCGACTGGCCTGGGCCTCCTTAGGGCAGACCACGGTAAACTCTCCGACCGGGTCAAGGAGGTGGAGAGCACGGTGAAGTCTATCGAACCGGCGCAGAGAACCCTGGCTGCGACGATAAAGGATGCCATGTCCCGAATCGAGACCCTCGAACGGAGGGCGGAGGATGCGGAAGGCCGAAACAGGAGGAATAACATTCGGGTAGTGGGCCTGCCGGAAAAGGTCGAGGAAGGCGATATGGTGCGCTACTTGGAGACCTGGCTCCGAGACACGGTGGTCCCGGAGGGCCTGTCCTCCTTTTACACTCTAGAACGGGCCCACAGAGTTCCAGCGCGGCCCCCACAGCAGGGACGAGCCCCGAGGCCGGTGGTGGCGCGGTTGCTACATTTCCGGGACAGAGACCTGATCCTAAATGCCGCCAGGCACAATGGCCCGTTCCAGGTTGCAAACAGTCAGGTGAATATCTTCCCTGACTATACCTACGAGACGCAGCGCAAGCGGTTCTCCTTCCTGGCGATTAAACGTGAACTCAGGAGTGAGGGCATCCAATATTCACTCCTATTTCCCGCGAGGCTCCGAGTCATTGTCGATGACAAAACCCAGTTCTTCGACACCCCGGAAGAGGTCTGTGACTGGCTCGAACTATACCGAACGGGGAAGGATGGTTATAACGCCCCGACCCATCAGGCGGAGGAGCCGGAACAAAGGAGGCGATCTAAAAGGGTCAGAAACCGCCGCGGCCGCACGGGAGGACCCTCGACAGCGGAGACATCATCTGAGCGGAGAGGAGTGTTGGAAGTTCTGTCGGAACTGTCGGGAGCAAGGGGCGATGACATCGAAGAGGAGGAAGAAAACCCGGGTGCTCAGGGGGCACCATCGGACTCGGAAGACTCAGTGGCAGACAGTACCCACACACCGGTGATCACACCGAAATCGGTGGAGGACCTTTTGGACGGACAAGGGTAATGGAATAGGTTGCCTTGTTTTGGGTGGGGGCCCGGCAGGGGGGAGGCGGCTGCCGTTCTTTATTGCTGGCAATGGAAGAGGGAGGGTTGGGAGGCTTATGCTCTAGCCCCGAAAGTTTTTGACACAGGGGGGGCTTATTATAGTCCTGGTAGCCTGGGCGACGAGGGCCCGTTGCCTCCGCTCAGCCCGCACCTGGCCCATAAGGCCTTCCTACGGTGGCGACCGTAGGACTAGTGGGGTTCTCGGGGTTGTTTTTCGTAGCAGTTTGGATGGGATCTAGATGGTGCAGTTTGGGTCCTGTTCTGGGGTGGTTGGGAGGGGGTCTTGTTGGTTTTTGGGGGGTTTGGTTCTGGTTGGGGAAAATGGCCGCCGTCAGCGCTGGGAGGATTGATGTTTTTTCTTTGTGGGGACCCGGACGGGGGGACTGTGCACGAACACTTTGGGACAATGGTTGATGTTGCTAACTTGAAATGTATTACTTGGAACGTAAGGGGGCTTCACACTATGTCCAGGCGTCACAGGGTCCACGCTTATTTAGTGCGTAGGGGAGTGCAAATGGCGCTGCTGCAGGAAACGCATCTGAACAAGGCGGAAGGGGCGGCGCTTCAGCGTAGATGGCGAGGGCAGGTCTTTTCCACGGCGTACTCTGCTTATGCCAGGGGGGCGCTGATATGGATCAGGGCAGGAGTCCCCTTCCAGGTCACGAGGACAGTGTTAGACCCAGAGGGGCGTTTCGTGGCCATATCAGGCACGCTAGGAGGGAGGGACTTGAATGTTTGCTGTGTGTATGCCCCTAATGTGGACCAGACTGCCTTCCTTTCTAGGTTATCGGGCTCGTTGGCCCACTTTTTCGCCGGCCCCCTCCTACTGGGGGGAGACTTTAACTCCGTGGTTGACGTAGACATAGACCGCTCGCATCCCCCGCTCCCCGATTCCCCGGTCCGGCGGACGGCTAAGGGCCGTCAAGATTGGCAGACCCGCTGGGGTTTGACGGACATCTGGAGGGCGCATCACCCCGCGTCTAGAGATTATTCGTACTTTTCGAGCCTTCATGAGCTGCATGTCAGACTGGATGGCTTTCTTGGTTCGTCCGAATTAGTCTCGGCAGCGGTCCGATCGGAGTATTTATCGCGAACCATCTCGGACCATAACCCCCTACTGCTGGACATTCGCTGGTTCCCTGGGACGCCGGCGGTACCCACCTGGAAGATGCGCCCCGAGATCCTCGAGGACAGTGTCTTCAAGGCAGACCTAGGGGAGAGAATCTCGGATTATTTTGCATCCAACGGCGGCTCCGCGAGTACTAGGGCGTTCGAATGGGACGCTTTCAAGGTGGTGGTAAGGGGGTACTGTATCTCTAAGAAGGTGGGCATGCGGCGTGTTATCTTGGCTGATTTAGACGCAGCGGACCGAACGCTCCGCGAGCTCGAAATTGGCCGACCCGGACACCCGGAATTGCAAACACGAACGGTAGAGGCGAGGGAGAAGGTGGCGGTGGAGGTCGAACGGCTCCGCTGTTTCGATTATAAGGCCTACACGGTCCGATCTATAGCGGAGGGCGACAGATCGAGCGCGTTACTGGCGTGGTTGGCCAACCCTACGCGCCAGTCCCAAACGACAACTAGGATGCGTAGGGCGGATGGGACCGAGGTGTGCACCCAGCCGGAGATTCTTGATTGCTTACGGCATTATTACGAATGCTTATACCGCAGTCGCTCCGCGCGTGATCCGGACCGGCTTGATAACTATCTTAGCCCGCTGGAACTCCGCACAGTGGAACAGGAAGTGGCAGACACCCTGGGATCTGACATTGGCTTGGGGGAGATCCGTGGGGCCATCAAACGGATGGCGAGGAACAAGACCCCGGGCCTAGATGGCCTGCCGGTGGAGTTCTATGCAGCTTATGCTGACCTCCTGGCCCCTCGTTTACTGGTGGTCTACAGGGAGGCGAAGAGGCTGGGTCGCCTCCCCGGCTCGATGTGTGAGGCGTTGGTGGTTCCTCTCCTCAAGCCAGGCCGAGACTCGTCTGACCCGGGGTCCTACCGTCCCCTCTCAATGCTGACGGTGGACTACAAAATATTGAGCAGCATCTTGGCCTTGAGGCTGTTAGGACATATGAGCTCCCTAGTACACGAGGACCAAGCCGGTTTCATCCCACGGCGAAACACGACCATGAACATCCGAAGGTTGTTTCGCTTGCTTGGGGAACCATTCGTGGACGCCCCGTCCCCGGTAGGTTTGTCGGTGGACCTGGAGAAGGCGTTTGATAGCCTGGAGTGGGACTACTTAAGCGCGGTATTGCGGAAATTCGGCCTCGGGGAGGGATTTATCAAATGGACAGCAGTTCTCTACGCTTCCGCTTCAGCCAGGGTTAGATCGGGCCCTTTGATTTCATCGCGATATCCGGTGGAGCGTGGCACGCGGCAAGGGTGCTCCTTATCCCCGCTTCTTTTTGCACTAGCGGTGGAGCCACTAGCGATGCATCTTCGTTCGGGAGCCCATTATACGGGCTTATGGACAGCGGCGGGCCCACATTACGTCTCGCTCTATGCGGACGACCTGTTGCTCTTCCTGGAGGATCCGGTCGACGCTTTCCGGGGAGCGGAATTAGCGCTAACGGAGTTCGGAGACGTCTCAGGCCTACGAGTGAACTGGTCTAAAACCTGCCTCTTCCCGATGCGTAGGGGTGCCCCCACTCCGGCGCTAAATAAGGAGATCAGATGGGAACCCGACTGCTTTAAATACCTTGGGGTATTTGTGTACCACGACCAGCCCGACCTCCTAGACGGAAACATTGCCCGTTGCATACGAGCACTCCGAGGCTGCATGGATTTTTGGGCCACGCTGCCGCTCTCCGTGGCAGGACGCATCGCCCTGCTCAAAATGGTGGCACTCCCCCGACTATTGTATTACTTTCGGACTTTGCCGATCTGGGTCCCACCGGCTACGTTTCGCCGCTTGCGTTCTATGGTGGTCGGGTTCCTTTGGGGTACGGGCCGGCGGCGGGTGGCCCTCAATACCCTGATGAGGCCGAAAGACGAGGGGGGGCTCGCTGTGCCGGACTTTGAGAAGTATTACCTTGCGGCGCAGCTCCAGACATACGCCCAGGAGATAGCCAGGGAGTTCAGAGGCCCGGAAGACAGTAGAGGGACGGGTATGGCAAGGCACGTCCTCTCCTTTATCGCGCTGCGACAGCGTTTAGCCCTTCGGGACCTGTCGATGGAGGAGCGGACTATCCGACTCTGTTGGAATCGGGCTCATAACAGGGGTCACCTGCGAACCCCATATGCACCTGAAATACCGTTGGGGATGCTGACGGCCCTCCCACACGGAGGAGACTGGTCGCGACTGGCGGACTGGGAGGATTCGGGTTTACAGCTCGTCGGGGACCTGTATGAGGACGGAGTGCTCCTGTCCTTTCAGGATCTCATTGACCGCTTTGGGATCCCCCGGGGCGACTTTCTGCTGCACTCGGCCATTGTGCGAGTAATCCAGGCGCACTGGCGAAACGGACTAGAGGAACCTCAATTGTCTCAGGTGTGCCAGTAATTAATGATGTCGGCGGGCACAGTGAAGGCGGTCACTTGCCTTTACGGCAGGCTGATTACCGAGGGGTTGGTCCCTCTCACCACACTGAAGTCCCGCTGGGAAGAGGACATCGGTAGGGAGATCCCGGAGACGACCTGGTCCCAGCTGGTGAGGCGAGCATGGAAGGGTACACGTAGCGCCCGTTTCCAACTGGTCCACTACTATGTTCTCCATAGGGCGTACCTGACCCCGGTTAAGATCAGGCGTTATTTTGCCACGGCCTCGGCGGAATGCCCTAGGTGCCCGGCTCAGGAGGCGGACCTCCTACACATGCTATGGGCCTGTCCAGGATTGACGTCCTACTGGCAGGAGGTGGCGGCGACTTTGGAAGGAGTGACGGGGAGGCACTGTAGTGAACGCCCTTGGCAGAGCGGCAAGTTGCCGCAAACACTACGTTGTCAGGTGTGGGCAGAAAGACTACCAGTCCCAGAAGGCCAAGCGGCGCCAGGAGGCTGCACAATGGGAGGATATTACTTAAGCTCCTCCCCTTGAACAAAACGGGGCTTGTCAATCCTGTTCCTGGTTTGTTTCCATGTTGTTTCCTGCTTTGGAGTTCCTGTCTTGGAGTATTTTGACTAGCCTGTGTTTTGATCGCCGCGACGACGAAGTGCCTGCGTGGCCAGTTGAGCAGACACCCGCCGCGACGACGAAGTGCCTGCGTGGCCAGCTGATCAGACACCCGCCGCGACGACGAAGTGCCTGCGTGGCCAGCACATCACCTTCCAGCGCGTCTCTGTGAGTAGAACAAAGCCGCGCTTGTGGGGAAAAGATTGCGGAGAGCGGGCTCGCTCTCTTCTGCATCTCTTGTTTGCAGTCCTTGAGTTTATCGCCTGGTTTACGGCAGAGTGCGGTTCGCACACACTCCTAATTTGTTTTGCTTTTGGTTTCCTGCATTACGGGGGTTATCGAATCCTGATCCACGTCAATCCCAAAAGAAGTATTTTGGGATCCTGGTACTCAGTACATGTTCAAAAAGATTACCGGAGAGAGTTTCAACTTCGGATCTTGTTACAGGAGCTTGAGAGGAAAGTGCATTAACTTTCACCAGCTGTTGTATAGACTTCCTGTATTTCCAGTACCCCCTGATTTTCTACACGGAAAGAACACTTACACCAGTGGTAAGTTCCGGAGCCCTGGGGAGGTGGGGATATTCACGTCAAGGCAAAAAGTACAATATCCTTTTTACATCTTTTCGCCCACCTTCAGGGAGGTCTTCCCAGTAAAGCTGCTGAATCCGAATCTCGTCTTGAGAAGCTTAGAAGACCCCTTCATTCATCCCCAGATTCCCCCTTGCGACCTCCGACTGTGTTCGCACCAATTGCGGTGGTTGTCCCGTGGTTGGGTGAAGTGCGGTGTGAGGTTGTGAGGACAGTCATCCAGTCGTTCCTGCTGGGCATAGGATTCAGGTTAGTGGCGCATGCGATTCTTGCGCTGCTTACAATCTTTACAGATTGACAAGCCCAAGAACGCTAACCAGCCCGGACGATGGATACAAACACTATACTCACCTCTTTGTTGGAAAGCTTCTCGGAATTGCAAAGCGAGGTTCAAACATCACGAGCTGAAAACCAAGCTTTGTACAAGGAAATGTCAGACTTACGTAAAGAAATGTCTGATCTAGCCCAAAAAGAGCCCAGTGGCAGACCGCTAATACGGCCTGCTACCTTGCCCCCTCCTCCATCGTTCCAACCTGGGGGAACTTTTGCAGCTCCTTCTACGTCCACAGACGCCACCCCGACAGTACATATTCTGCAGACCTATGGCATACCTCTGGCACCTCCCGAAAGGTTTTACGGAGATCCCAGAAAATTTGAGACCTTTCTAAACCAGTGTCGCCTTCATTTCCTTTGCAAACCTCAAATCTTTCAGGAGGATTCTTCAAAAACCGCCTTCGTTATGTCATATATGGGGGGAAACGCATCCGGATGGACCATTCCTTTAGTGGAACGGAATGATCCCGTATTACATAATTTCGACAATTTCTGTCTCGAAATGCGTAAACTATTCGACAGAAAGTCGCACATGATATCATTGGACCGGGAGTTAATGACCTTACGCCAAGGTTCGCAGGACCTATTGTCCTATATTACGACTTTCAACCGCCTCATAGTTGAGACAGACTGGCCGGCTCAGAAAAGAATCTCCCTATTCTATCAGGGTCTCCGGGGGGAATTGAAGGACGTTTTAGCACAGGTGGTGCAATTGCCCTCCACATGTGAAGAACTTATCGACTTAACAGTCCAACTGGACCATCGATTGATGGAGCGGAGAGGTGATCGGAGCAGAGGGGACTCTCGGTTCTCCTATCCCATGGTTAGAGCTCGACAAGCGAGTGATGAAAAAGCCAAGCCCCAGGAGGGGCCAGAGCCTATGCAAATAGGTGGAATACGAGGCCCCCTCACCAGAGAAGAAAGGGATCGGAGAAGAAGGCTCAAACTATGTATGTACTGCGGAAAAAGTGGGCATTTCGTTAACGATTGCAGAGCTCGGGCTTCTACTTCCGGAAGAAATGTATTTCCCAGAACACAGGCCTCCCTGAAGACGGAAGAGCCGTCGGAAAACTAATGGTCTTGGATCAGACAGAGACCACTGATTCAGGACTCCAGTCTCCCCCGGTCTCCTCTTACGTCGCGAACACCCTTCACCCTGCGGTTGCACACATGAATATAAACGTAACCCTGCAGGTACCAAAACAGAAACCTTTCTTGGTGGACGCTCTGTTGGATTCAGGAGCCACCGGGAACTATATCGATCAAACTTATGCAAAAAGAATGGGTATTCCCTGTGACCGGAAAACAACGCCCGAGATGGTCAAAGCTGTGGACGGCACTGCCTTGTCATCGGGACCCGTGACTCAACATACCCTGGCCTTGCTGATGGAATATGGAACCCATCACTACGAATATATACAATTCGACCTCATAGACGCCCCTCAATTCCGGCTTATCTTAGGCATGCCCTGGCTAACTTTACATGACCCTTCTGTTTACTGGTCAACCCGTACAGTTAGAATGACATCCCAATATTGCCAAGAACATTGCCAGAACAGAGATCTTCTCCGCAGTGTTCCAGAACCCTCACCTGCCTCTTGCTTGGCGGGAGCCTGCTCAGTTGATAGGTTCTGCTGTGCCACGGTTTTACCGGCGGAATACCACGAATACGCCTCCTTGTTCGATAAGAAAAAAGCCACTCATCTGCCTCCACATAGGACCTACGATTGTCGTGTGGACCTCGTTCCAGGTGCGGATCTACCCTGCAGCAGAGTGTATGCCCTAACCGAAAAGGAGACACAGTATCTACGGACCTACATTGACGACAATTTGGCCACCGGGTTCATTAGACACTCCACGTCCCCTGTCTCGTCGCCTATGTTTTTCATCCCCAAGAAGGACTGTGAGGAGTTGCGTCCATGCATTGACTACCGAGCCATCAACCGGGTGACGGTAAAAAACCGGTACCCATTGCCCTTGATACCTGTGCTTATGGATCAACTTAAAGGGGCGAGGTATTTCACCAAACTGGATCTTCGAGGGGCATACCATCTCGTGCGAGTTAAGACTGGGGACGAGTGGAAGACGGCCTTCCGAACAAAATTCGGACTCTTTGAGTATCGGGTGATGCCGTTTGGACTGTGCAATGCCCCCGCCGCCTTCCAGTTTTTTATGGATGAGGTGTTGCGGGGGTGTTTGGAGTCTTTCTGTATCGTCTATATTGACGACATTCTGGTGTACTCTGCCTCCCTCTCAGAACACATTACGCACGTCAAGGAGGTGTTGGAGAGACTACAGCGTAACTCGTTGTATGCCAAGCTAGAAAAATGTCTTTTTCACGTCAAACAAGTGGCCTTTCTGGGTTACGTGATCGATGCCCAAGGATTTAGGATGGACATGAGAAAAGTCGAGGCCATACTCTCCTGGAAAACGCCGCAGACTATCAAATCTGTTCAAAGTTTTCTTGGGTTCGCCAATTATTATAGGCGCTTTGTCCAGGACTTCTCCAAGATAATTCACCCCATCACGGCTCTCTTGCGGAAGAACGTATCCTTCAAATGGGGAGAAGAAGCAGAAAAGGCCTTTCAAACCCTCAAGTTGAAGTTTACACAAGCCCCAATCCTTCGGCACCCAAACCCTCAGTTGCCTTTCATCCTCGAAACGGACGCCTCCCAATATGCTCTTGGCGGAATATTGTCACAACGACACCCTACTACAGGACAGCTTCATCCGGTGGCGTTCTATTCAAAGAAGCTCACTCCGTGTGAAGTCAACTATTCCATCACGGACAAGGAGCTATTGGCTATTAAAAGAGCATGCGAGGAGTGGAGGCATTACCTTCTTGGAGCTGTGCATACTGTGGAGATCATTACTGACCACCGTAATCTCCTGTTTCTGAAAACCGCGAAAGCATTGACCCCCCGTCAACTGAGATGGACCCTTTTCTTTTCCGATTTTGACTTTGTCATCAGATATAGACCAGGAACTAGGAATGGTAAGGCGGATGCTCTCTCCCGGTTGGGGGAAGATGACACAGGGAGAACTGTCGAATCACCCTCAATCCTACAGGGCGTCGAGAACCGCGAGGCCTCCATTGCCTTAATCACCTCGGATGACTTTCTTGAGGACGTTAGAATCGCCCTCACTGACCTAGATGTACCCGCATGGATCCTGGAAGAGCCGGATCATCGCTGTGAAAAAGATCATTTAGCGTATCATCACCATGCACTATATGTTCCCCTCCTTGAGTTGCAAACCAAGGTGATGAAGTGGGCCCATGACTCAGTACTAGGAGGACACCTGGGGGTATACAAGACACTCTCTACAGTGGAACGGTCCTTCTGGTGGCCCAGCGTCCGGACTGATGTGAAGAACTACATAAAAGACTGTGCGATTTGTGCGCAGAGTAAATCATCTCATGCTAAACCGACAGGATTGTTACGCCCTCTACCCATTCCGCCCAAACCCTGGCATACTGTGTCCATGGATTTTATTGTAGAAATGCCTCCGTGTGAGAAGCAAACAGTCATTTTGGTAGTGGTAGATCATCTCACCAAGATGGGCCACTTCATCTCCCTACCTAGTCTGCCTACCTCCGGCGAATTAGCGAAGGTGTTTCTGCAAAACGTTGTGCGTCTGCATGGGCTTCCGAATGTGGTGATAACCGACAGGGGTACGCAATTCACCTCCCATTTCTGGAAGGCGCTCTGTACCATCCTCCAGATAGACGCTCGCCTATCATCCAGCTACCATCCGCAAACGGATGGTAAAACAGAACGGTTAAACCAAACCCTGGAACAATACCTACGCTGTTTCACCTTACAGAACACAACCAGCTGGACCACCTTATTATGGCTTGCAGAGTTTGCGTACAACAATGCGGTGCATTCCACTCTGGGATGTTCTCCTTTTTTCTGTTTGAACGGTTTCCACCCGAATATGCTCCCTTTCGAATGGCCTGGTGTTTCCTTGGTTCCCTCCATCCAGGAACACCATGCGCATCTCCGAGCCGTACTGATAGAGGCTCGGAACAATTTGCAGAAGGCTCAGAACTCCCAGAAGATGTATGCAGATACGAAGAGATCCCTGGAGCCAGTGTACAAGGTGGGAGATAAAGTCTGGCTTTCCACCCGTAACTTGCATCTGCGTGGCGCCAACAAACTGAAGCCTAAATACATTGGGCCATATAGTATCTGTGAAGTGATCAATACCGTGGCCATGAAACTCTCTCTGCCTGTATCCTGGTCCATACATCCGGTTTTTCACGTTTCACTTCTACGGCCTTGCCTCCCGAGTGTTAGGTTGCCTGAACGCCCTGGACCTGTGGAAGTGGATGGGCAGGAGGAGTACGAAGTGGAGTCCATACTGGATTCCCGTATGGTGCGGGGTAGGGTCCAGTATCTGGTCGAGTGGAAGGGCTACGGTCCCGAAGATCGCTCTTGGGAACCGGCGGACCACTTACATTGTCCTGATTTGATTACGCTTTTCCACGACAATTTTCCTGGAAAGCCGGGACGACCGCCGGGACGGCAGTCCTCGAGAGGGGGTTCTGTAGTGAACGCCCTTGGCAGAGCGGCAAGTTGCCGCAAACACTACGTTGTCAGGTGTGGGCAGAAAGACTACCAGTCCCAGAAGGCCAAGCGGCGCCAGGAGGCTGCACAATGGGAGGATATTACTTAAGCTCCTCCCCTTGAACAAAACGGGGCTTGTCAATCCTGTTCCTGGTTTGTTTCCATGTTGTTTCCTGCTTTGGAGTTCCTGTCTTGGAGTATTTTGACTAGCCTGTGTTTTGATCGCCGCGACGACGAAGTGCCTGCGTGGCCAGTTGAGCAGACACCCGCCGCGACGACGAAGTGCCTGCGTGGCCAGCTGATCAGACACCCGCCGCGACGACGAAGTGCCTGCGTGGCCAGCACATCACCTTCCAGCGCGTCTCTGTGAGTAGAACAAAGCCGCGCTTGTGGGGAAAAGATTGCGGAGAGCGGGCTCGCTCTCTTCTGCATCTCTTGTTTGCAGTCCTTGAGTTTATCGCCTGGTTTACGGCAGAGTGCGGTTCGCACACACTCCTAATTTGTTTTGCTTTTGGTTTCCTGCATTACGGGGGTTATCGAATCCTGATCCACGTCAATCCCAAAAGAAGTATTTTGGGATCCTGGTACTCAGTACATGTTCAAAAAGATTACCGGAGAGAGTTTCAACTTCGGATCTTGTTACAGGAGCTTGAGAGGAAAGTGCATTAACTTTCACCAGCTGTTGTATAGACTTCCTGTATTTCCAGTACCCCCTGATTTTCTACACGGAAAGAACACTTACACCAGTGGTAAGTTCCGGAGCCCTGGGGAGGTGGGGATATTCACGTCAAGGCAAAAAGTACAATATCCTTTTTACATCTTTTCGCCCACCTTCAGGGAGGTCTTCCCAGTAAAGCTGTTGAATCCGAATCTCGTCTTGAGAAGCTTAGAAGACCCCTTCATTCATCCCCAGATTCCCCCTTGCGACCTCCGACTGTGTTCGCACCAATTGCGGTGGTTGTCCCGTGGTTGGGTGAAGTGCGGTGTGAGGTTGTGAGGACAGTCATCCAGTCGTTCCTGCTGGGCATAGGATTCAGGTTAGTGGCGCATGCGATTCTTGCGCTGCTTACAATCTTTACAGGCACTTATCGTTCGATGCGGCGGTAGGGCTATTGCACTGGTTCCCCCATACCCCCCGGAATAAAATCACCAGTAAATTTATAGATCTGGGGCTCCTACTGGCTAAGCGAGAGGTGACCAGGAATTGGAAGGCACGTGCTGGTCCTACGGGCGGCAGATGGCACGGTGAACTTTTGAAATGGGCGGCGGGTGAGAGCGCGCTGCGATATCAGTTGGCTTGGAGGCAAAGCAATGAGAAGGCGCAGGAGGCCGCGTTAGAATGGGAAACGCTGGTACAGGCCCTCAGGGATTATTGTGCCCCCAGCGACTCCGAAAGCGAAGAAGCACCTAGACCCGAGTCCCGCTAGACACTAGCATTAACAGCACTATTACCTTCCCCGTGGGTCAAGCAGAGGATCCTAAAGTGATAAGCTCCCTGGCGCTGATGGTGGGGGGGGGGGGGGAGGGGGAAGTTCCACAATGACTGGGAGTTTGAGGGGGGGGTATCTTTTTTGGGGGTTGGGGTTTGTTTAGAAAAGCAGATGACGGACAGTGTGTTATCCGGACCAGCTCCTGCATCCTACTGGCCCCAGCTACATTCGCCGCCCAACCCCAGGGATATGGGCTGCTTGGCTGTATAGCAATGCTATGGAAGGGGGTCGATGGGCTATATCTTGTAAAGGTTGGCTATAATATGATGCTGGTCGTTACTGTATTGTTGTACTGATTCCTGCAATAAAAATATATTTAAAAAAAAAAAAAAAAAAAAAAAAAAATCGTGGCCTTAGCCGATCGTTGCTTAGCGGTTGTGGTGAGGGATAGCCACTCCCACTTCCGGTGAACCATTGGTCCACCCTCTTGCTCACGCCGCCCCCCCCTACGAGGGGCGGAGCGTTCAAGCGACCCCCGGTTGTACAGGTTTCCAACCGCCCGTAGGATAGCGGGGCGCCGTCGCACCCCAGGGTCCACCGCACAGACTTCCTGGGGATATTAGGCTTCAGCACCCTTTGTGCTCCTGAAGAGGACACCCCTGAGTACCTTTCCGCCTCTGGATCGCCCTGTAACTCCGCCACAGCCCTGGACCGTCGCAGCCAGGGCCCCCCACCAAGGCCGGCTTTCCTACTTATGTCCTGCTATATATAGGGCCTCTCCCCTAAACAGCAAGAACCGTTCCATGCTTGTACTGGGCAGGTGCACCCGCTCTAAACACACCCAGGGAATTGGGGTGTAGCACCCAAGTCTAATGAGGCCCAGTCTCCTCTGCCCAGAGAATGGACGCATCGCGCAAACTTCCTGCGCGCAGGCTCCAACGCCTCCCCTGCCAAGCTCCCTGCCTCAGGAGCCAGGGGTGATTTCCTGCCACTGACGTTTACCTGTCCACCACTGGTTGTTAAATCACCCCGTGTGGTCATTGTGGTCTTTTATCCCTGCACATACCTTGCCACAAAGACCATAAAACTTCATAAGTATAATTATCTCTGGTGCCCCTCGCAATGGTGACACACCTGAATGAGGGAATAAGAGTAAGGTGTCCTACAAAAGGCACAGCACCCTAACTTGAAGGGCCAACCGACAGGTGCCCGGACCCTGTATCCACCTACAAATACCAAGTTGGTGTGAAACTACCAGAATAGTGTGACACGTGGTAGGCTATAATCCGAAATGGTGGCTTCGCTGGGACCCAGCTGTGTCCCAGCCAACGCTGCGTCACCCACTTCGGCCCTATAATGGCATAACCTGTCCCTCAAAGGCACCCACAGCCTGATCCTCCCCACTGAATTAGTGAGGGGGTGGAGGCCACAGCGCTCCCCGTCTGGGTTTATAACCTATCTCTCCCTTACAGGCTCCACTAGTGAGAGCAGCTATTGCTGTCCTGGCGGGGCAAATCAAGGTCCAGTTCCCACCTGAGGAACTAAGCTGCCCTGGGTAAAGTGGCATGGAAACGGGTGTCCAAGTGTATCCTAGACAAACAACACTTGACCCTACTGCTCAACAACCCTAATGGGCATTCGGACCTCCAAACACCTTCTTCCATAATTGTAGCCAGCCGAGTACTGTTGCCCCACAGACTCCACAGGTTAATGCACCACAACCTACAATTACTGCCTATAGCTATAGCTTAGCCGCCGTAGAGGGCTATACCGGCTATTAAAGGCCCTCTCCAGCGTTATAGGCCCGAGCCGAAGGCGAGGGCCTTTAACAAGGGAGAGGGACTTTAATAGCGGTATAGCCCATCTACGAAGGGCTATAAGGCTATTAGAACATTCTGTCACTAGAGGGCAGAATGTTCTAACAAAAAAACAAAGCCTTTTGGAAGCGTGAGGGGATTGGAATCCCTCAGGCTCCCTGAAGCCTTTGTTCACAGCCAGAGCCCAACCCAAGGCTTACCTTTTAGGCATGACACTAACTGTCTCCTAATACTTATAAGGCTGGTAGGGACCTACTTAGGCAATCTCCCTTCGAGTACACCTGTGAAGAGAAACTATAATGTCTGTCTCTTGACCCGTCGCCCCGAAAGGGCACTGCAACCCAACTTACAAATTAGCTGACCGCAACAGCCACGGCCTGCCTAAAGACCGGGCCAAATAGTCTGTATGGGATGAACTTGGGAATCCAACTCATGGTGTATGCATGCACAATACCCAAAACCCAAGATGGACCGCCCACTGTTTGGCCGCTAACTTCTCAGACATGAGTAAGAGTCCAGGATGTGTTTTAGCTTAGGCATGTCCCTTCTAACACTGAACAGTATCTCCTTGTGTAAATCACATGTATAATACGTCCCCCCCCTAGCATGGCACGAGTGGACCCTAAGAGGCTTTAATCAAGCAACGAAAGCAACTGAATATATGTTGTTCAACTAGGGGAACTGATAGTTCCTAACTCGCAATGCCTGGCGTGTGAAGGCTGCAACTGGGACCTTACTTTAGTACATGAATAACCATCTAGTTAAGTGCTGATAGGTGAAAGACTTACCAGTGGGACTGGCCGAGTGCCCTCCACTGCGTGCCAACCTAAGCTGATGAAAGATATACTGAAGAAATTTGTCTACCCCCATCCTGACCCTACATTAAAAAGAGACAAAACTAACGCCTACCTGGCCAATAACGAACCAACCTCAGTCCAGCGGAATTAGAAAAGATAGAGTCTTATTTGATCAAGACGGACCGAAAGTGGAGCCGAATGAAAGGTCCTAGTGGGGTCAGACTGGGGGGAGGTAAGAGTGGCTAAGTCAGGCCCAAAATTCTGAGCAAAAGATCCCGCATCACCAAATTACCACTGGGCCTGAGTATAAGAAACTGGTGATGCAGCCAATGTGAATGACTCAACGAGTGCAAAAAGTCACTTAAACGGAAGTCCAGGCTTGACAAAGCGGTTGCTATGAGCAACCCTATAGTGGGCCACCAGTCCTGACCTACAGATAACTACTGGAGAAGGCCACTGGGCCCCCCCAATGCTTACCATACCAGGATTCTGCCCAATTACCCGTGCGGATATTCCTCGCGACATCTATGATTTGAGACCAGAGGCTGAAAGCGTTAAATGAGCACAACTGAGCTAAAGTGTAAGGATGTTATGGCAATTGCACGACCGCTACACTTGAAACTACCTCTACTTCTCCCCTCCGAGAAGTTAGAACAGAGTTGCCACCTTGCCCAACAAGAGCACTTAACCCGGAACAGCATACCGGCTCCTGGCCCGGAGCAAGCCCTGGCAACTCCTGTTCCCAACTGTCCTTCTCAGAGTGGTGCCTGTGTACTTGATCCGATTGTCCTGAAATTAGAAAAAAGGTTACACTCCAATCCTGGACGTGCTGACCCAGAACCCCTCACACTGGCTCCAGTGTGTTCATCCCCTGTACCTGCTCCAAGCCCAGACAGGCTTTCCTACTGGGCATTGTTGGATCAATATCGGACAAAACCCGTGCGTGTCTGGAAGAGAGAACAAATCCATGAAAACAGCCCCCAGTCATCAATGACCGGTTAGCCTAATGTTACCTCGATCACCAGGACCGAGCCCCCTATTTGCGCGCCAGTCGCTGTACAACAGGACACATTTCTTTATTGCACCTGGGATGCATAATATGCTCAGACACCTTAGAAAACAGAAACGCATTGCAATATTGTCACCGGGGATGCAGAGTATGTTCACACGCTGTCACTGCTTACTGAGAGCATACACCAAAAATGCCAGAAAATTGCATTGTTTGCCCCGGCACAACAGTTGTTAAAAAGCGAAGACATCCCATTAATGCACAGGGGGTACCTGACCTGCTCAACTACCCCGATGAGTACCAATGAATACTTCCCGGGGCCCAACAACAGGGCCAGAAATGACTCCTGGTGAGACAATGGGTGTCCCAGACCCTAGCTCACTGCCACTCCCCAGTGAGCATGACCCTTATACCTGTAGTTAGGTTATGCGGCCCCTCATGTGAGTCGAGTGGTTATCCAGCGCGGTTCCTGCACGAGACAGATTATGACATCCATTAGAAATCCTGCCCCCCCCACAAATGAACATCTTTTCCCTGCCAAGAGGCAGGTGTAGGCCATGCCCCCCGATACCAAGGCAAGGCCTGTTTGACAGTTGCGAGAACTAGCTTGTCCGTGTGGGTGTCCCAGGCCCGAGCACACTCCCACAGTGTGCACTGACCCTGGTACCTGTTGATCCTTCGGGTGGCCCCCCATGTGAGTAGGGCGGGGCTCCACGCAATTCCTGCGTTAGAGACATAAAACATCCGTTAGAAGTCCTGCCCCCCCCACAATACAATTATATATTCCCTGCACTGAGGCCGGTATAGGCCATGCACCCCGGCCCCAAAGCCTGGCCTGTTTGTCAATCGCAAGCGCTCGCTTGTCCATATGGGTGTCCCCAGACCTGAGCACACTCCCAGTGTGTACTGACCCATATACCTATTGATCCTTCAGGCGGCCCCCCTGTGAGTAGGGCGGGTCTCCACACGGTTCCTGCAATTAAGACATAAAACATCCATTAGAAGCCCTGCCACCCTCATATACCAATCTGTAATCTCATCTATGAGACAGGGGCCACAATGACCACCACAATACAACGGTCAAGCCTGTTTGACATGTACTAGGATAAAATGTCCACAAGACATCCTCGTGTCTCCAGAACCTGGTGCAGTAGAATCGTGACGGTAACTGAGTCAATGTACCTATGCCGTCAGGAATGACCAATGCACTTTGGTGTGGGTGATATAGAACTACATCTTAACACGTCCTATACCATTCGATCTACAAAAACCTCCTCTCGACCAGCCTTCCAACTGACCTCTAAATTCTCCTTCTACAATGACACATCCAAATTCAATTCTCGCCCTCTCTGTGATCTGAAGGAAGACCAGTATAAGCGAAAGTTCCAATCTCCTCAACTAAGATCGTGTCTTCCCAGTGTGTTCTAGTTGCTAGAGAGTGTGCCAAAATATGGCGTTCTAACCCCTCTACCTGTGATAGGGCTCTATTGTAATATACATCCAAAACTTTACTCATGTAACACACAGACGGCTACCCCTTACTTTGAGTTTCCTTCCAGTACTTGCACAAGTGTCACATTGCCTACGTAGCATAAGTTCATCTGATAGACTGTCTGAAGAACTGCAGTCTGTCACCTCTACTTGTACCTACACGCTTTATGCAACTTGCCTACCTGACACTTTTCCTCCTGAAATGCCCCGTATGCCAATATTCAAGATAGTTCAAGTTCGTCACGTTGCTACAGGAAACGTAGGGCATGGCCGCCGCGCTAGGCGCCATTTCCCCACCGCCGAAAACTGGGAAGATGGCCGCAGTGCGGGGGAGCCATATCCCCTCATGCCAGGCCCCACACACGCCATAGCCACGGGCCCTGACAAATTCATCCCCCCCACTCCCACGAACATGCCACCATTTGCGAGAGACAGGGACGATACAATAAAATTAAACGTTAGCTTAGAGTGGGGGAACCTGGCATAGAACACGGACCCAGCCGAGCCCCCCACGAGGCCAGCGTAAGCGACCACAGTAAGCCAGGAGCCAAAGATGATCTCTAGATCGACGACACCCGGTAAAGAAGGAGCAAAGATCAGTGTTGCCCCCAGAAGGATACGCGGCCCGGGGAGCACGCCGCCAGGGAGGGGTACAGTATGAAGTGGAAGGTAACGACCAGTGACCTCCAAGGCGGTGTGCCCGGGAACACCTAACAGCACAGTAGACCGAAGGAATGCACGTGAAGGCCAGCGTCGAAAGTAACACCCGCACAAGTGAGGGGGAAAGTGCAGCGCTCCGCACCATGAAGCTGCCCCCTTCCCCCCCGGCCCTCCATAAAGATTACCCGCCCGGAGGAGGAAGGAGCTCTCTCTCCCCCGCTACTGGAATGTACCCAAATAAAGGCCGCACGAGTAAACCCTGCGACCCGGCCACCAGACACTGGTATGCCTTGATTACTTGAGGTAATCTCCATTACTCTTAGTCCTACTCGTCCTCGACCCAGTCATAACACATGAGGTATTCCACCCGACAGGAAACAAAACAGGAAACGCTTTTTAGACTCCACCCACCCTCCTGTCAGGTGCTATATTACACCTCACCACCAGAAGCAAATCCTGATGTACCAAGCACCAAAGGCCCGGCAAGGGAGGGCGGGCGGTTTGTATGACTGGGTCGAGGACGAGTAGGACTAAGAGTAATGGGGATCACCTTAAGTAATCCAGGCATTACCTCTACGTCCCTCGTCCTCGACCCAGTCATAACACATGAGGCATACCAAAGCAACCCCAAAAGGCCTTTGGCACACCACAACCAGAAAATAGAACAGACACAAAGGCGTGCAGCAAGACAGAGTTTATTTAAGAAACAAAATCAAACATGCGGGGGAACCCCCACCGCACGCAGCACACCAGAGCCAAAATTTTGGCGGCCCGAAAGGGCACAATTCAGGCGATAATGACGCACAAAAGTAGATTCGGACGCCCAGGTCCCCGCCCTACAAATCTCATCAAGGGGAACCCCATGGAAAGCCGCCCATGAAGCAGACACACCCCTGGTAGATCTCGCCTGAACACCAGAAGGGCAAGGCAAACCAGAGCCCTGGTAAGCCAAGGAAATCACCGCCTTGATCCAACGACCCAAAGTAAGGTGAGAGGCAGCTTTACCCCAACCAGCCAGACCAAAGGTAACAAAGAGGGAGTCAGAGGACCGAAACCCAGCAGAACGTTCAACATAAACAGACAAAGCCCGTCGTACATCCAAAGAATGGAGCAAGACGTCAGAGGGCGAGAAAGGAGAAGGACAGAGAGAAGGAAGAATCAATTCCTGAGAGGAATGAAACCTGGAACAAATCTTAGGTAGAAACCCGGGGTCCAAAGAAAGGACCACCGCGTCGTCCAGAAACCTCAAGAAGGGGGGAGAACAGCGCAATGCCGTAAGTTCGCCCAACCTCCGAGCAGATGTAACAGCGACCAAAAAGGCCACCTTGAAAGATAGGAACTTCAAATCCACGGACTCCAGAGGCTCAAAGGGAGGCGACTGCAAGGCACCCAATACCAAAGAAAGATCCCAGGGAGGAACCGGGGAGCGGACAGTAGGTGCAGAAAGAGAAAAACTCTGAAACAAACGGTAAAACCAACAACCCGTCCGAAGGCAGAAGAGAAGCTGGATCCCGAAAGGCCCGGATAGCAGCCCACTGACCCTTCAAAGTGGACAAAGCAAAATGTTTGTGAAACCCATCCAGAAAAAACTGAAGAACAGCAGAAACATCACAAGAGGCAGGGGACAGGCCCACGGAAGCACACCAAGAAGAAAAAGAAACCCAGTGCTTAGAATAGGAGGAAAGCGTGGACTTCCGACGGGAAGCCTGCATCACAGTGATGAGGTGATCGGGCAAACCCCGGACCCCAAGAGACAGCCGTTCAACCTCCAGACCGCCAAGGTGAGAGGTACCAACAGAGAGGACGACTGGCAACCCAGAGGAGACGGGTAGCGGGGCAGGATCCAGGGAGGGCCCACCGCTAGCCGCAGCAGAAGGGGGAACCAAGAGCGGCGAGGCCAATAAGGCAGAACAGCCACTACCTGAGCCCCCACCCTCTGAACCTTCAGCAAGAAGGCAGGGATCAGAGGAAAGGGGGGAATGCATAGAGTAACCAAGGAGGCCAAAGGACAGTCAAGGCATCCACTCCCCAAGCCCCCGACTCCGGAGTCCTGGAGCAGAACAGGGGAAGCAGGGCGTCCTTCCGCGAGGCAAAGAGATCCAGCACCGGAGTCCCGAACCTCAGCCACAGCAACCGAAAAATCTGAGGTGACAGACACAGGGTGAGAGAGGACGGAAACCTCCGACTCAAGGAATCTACAACCACGTTGTCCACACCCCTGATGTGTTGAGCAGAAAGGGCCACCAGATGACACTCGGCCCAACTCGCAATGGCACAGGCCACCAAGTTCAGGGAAAGGCAGCGGGTACTGCCCTGGTGGTTGATGTAGGCCACGGTCACAGTGTTGTCCGACCTCACCAACACGTTGCACCCCAGAAGATGATCCTTGAAAAGGCGAAGAGCCCTCTCCACCGTCAACAGTTCCCTCCAATTCGAAGACCAGTGTGACTCCGAAGGAAGCCAACGCGCCTGGATCGCCCAAGGACCCAGAGTCGCCCCCCAACCGGAAGCGCTGGCATCCGTCGTCAATATCAAGGGGGGCGGAGGATGGAACCACATGCCCCTCGACAGATTTGAAGAGTCCAGCCACCATTGGAGAGCAGACACCAACCCTGGAGACACCGGAACAGGAATCGAGAAGTCCAGGACACGAAAGGGCACCCAACGCTGAACATGCCACAGCAGAGGCCGAAGATGAACCCTGGCCCAGGGCACCGTGAACACAGTGGCAGACATGTGTCCCTGAACTACCAACCACTGCAGGAGAGGAGCCGACTTCCTGGAAAGCAACTTCCTCAGCAAAGACTGTAGACGCAGAAGCCGGGACTCCGGGAGAAAAACCTTGCCCTGCACAGAGTCGAACACAGCTCCAATGAAGGTCCTCCGAGTAGACGGGTCCAGGTGACTTTTCGGCAGATTGACAAGGAAGCCATGGTCCTCGAGCGTACGCATGGTCAAGGAAAGGTGGATGGACATGACCTCCGAAGATGGAGCCTGAAGCAGCCAATCGTCCAAGTAAGGAAACACGGACACCCCCAGGAGATGGAGATGGGCCACCAAAGGAGCAGCCACTTTGGTGAACACCCTGGGGGCGGACCGGAGACCGAAAGGAAGGACGCAGAACTGCCAATGACGACCATCCAGGCAGAAGCGCAGGAACTTCTGATCCTCCAACGCCATCGGGACATGCAGGTAGGCATCCTGGAGATCCAGCGACGTGAATACCCAACCTTCCTGGATCAGGGGAATCACCTTCTGCAGCGTCTCCATTTTGAATGGTATTTTCTGAACAAACAAGTTCAAGGCCCGAAGATTGATGACAACACGGAACCCCCCCGTGATCCTCGGAACCACAAAGACAACCGAATAATTCCCCAGTCCCCGTTCTAGGGAGGGAACCGGGACAATCGCCCGCTTGTCGAACAGTGACCCAACTCCCTCCAGCAACGCCCGACGGCGAGCAGGGTCTGCAGGTAAAGAGGTCACCACCACCCCCGAGGGAGGAGGAGGGGACAGGAACTCCATCCGGTAGCCCCGTGAAAGAACATCCAGCACCCACTGGTCCGATGTCGTCACCAGCCAAGCCTGGAGGAACAGCCGCAGTCTCCCACCAACCGCGGGCTGACCACCAGCGAGAACGGGCACTGGAACGGAATAGTCAGGAGCGAGGAGCCTCAGACCCACCATCCGGCTGGGGCTTCTTCTGGAACCTCCGAGGAAAGGACCTGCGAGCCCCACGCTGGCCCCTAAACGAGGACTGCTGGAACCTAGAAGGCTGACGAAAGGACCTGGCATTCGAGAAGGACGACCCCTTCTGAGAGGTAGTATGACGGAATGACAACAAATGCTTCCTCTCCTTGAAGACCTTATGGAGCTTGGTCTCCAGGGCGTCCCCAAAAAGATGAGTACCAGAGAATGGCAACCTCAAAGCCATAGAACGCTGCGCAGCATCCGTCTTCCAGCCCCTCAGAAGCAAGTTCCGACGGGCAGCCACCGAGGAACCACAAGACAGCGCAGAAGCCCTGACAGAGTCAAAAGCGATGTCCGAAAGGAACTCAGATTGACGCTCCATCGACTCCAGCAACTCCGGACAACTGATCCCCTCCTGCATAGCAGAGAACAAAGTCTTGAAGTCAGCCAGCAAAGACTGCGCCACATATGCCCCATAGACCCCTGACCGCAGTGCCAAGTGAGAGCCAGCATAGGATTTCTTTAGAGCAGAGTCAATCTTCTTATCAACGCCATCCTGCAGGATATTATCATCAGCCATGGAGGGTCGACCTACCAGGGAAGCAACCACAGAATCCACCTGCACCGAATCAGGCAGGGCAACCTCTAAATCCTGCAAAGGATACAGTTTAGACATGAACCTGGGCACAGAAATATGGTCCGGGTCCTTCCATTCCTTAAGGAGGACATCCATGACAAACGGGTGTACGGGCATAGAAGATGACGCAGGCTTCCGAAACTGCGGCAAAACAGTATCCTGGGAGGTACCGGGCACAGGCTCCACAGGGAACCCCATATTCTCCCGAACATGGCAAAGCAGATCAGGCATCAACTCCCTCGAAATGTACTTGCCCTGCAGATCCACCGCACCCAAAGTAGACTCATCAGAGGAAGCGGAGGAAGAAATATCCGAATACAGGGGGGCAGCCTCCCCCGAGCGACCCCCTGCACCCTTCTTGGAAGCCTTGAGACTGGACAGAGTCTCCAAAAGCAGGCGCTTCAGGGGCCAAGAGCCCATCGGACCAGCACACCGACCAGCAGGTGCAGAATCACAACTGTCGGAGGAGGAAGAGGAGGAGGAAGAGGACCGAACAGGAGAGACATGTTTTCTCTTCCTGTGGTGTTTCCCCATCACAAGCAACGTCTTCAAACACAGGAAACAGCCACACGTAAACACAGCAACACCAAAGTGTCACCGCATAAACTGAACTCCAGGACAATCTATAGGCTTGAAAACACTCACCCCCGCAGCTGCAGCCACTTCGAATACAAAAGGAGGGGCAGAAAGCAGCCTCCCAGCAGTGGCCAATGAGGAAAGCCTGCCATGACACACCCGCCGAAACGAGCCGATGACGTCATCGGGAAGCGCCAACCCGCCAATCAGGAGAGGGGGCAGGGAACCCGGAGCCCACCCGGGCGCCCGACCATGTGAGGCGACATCCGGAAGCGTCCTGCTCCCACACCCGCTGACTCCTCGTCCGTCCGACGACTCCCGACCCCAGGCCGCAGGAAACACCGCCGAACCGGCGCCCGCCAATCAGGGGCAGCCGTACCCGGAGTGAGGGCGTCCACGAGGAAATGGAAGAGAGCGCGTCCCGCCCACAAACACTGGCAAGTGCGGGACGCGCGGGCAGCCGCCTGCCCCTCCCAGCAGCAGTCCGCCCCTCCAGGAGTGAAGTTGAAGAAACGGAAATCCACGGGGACCCGAGAAGCCCCGCAACCCAGGGTCCCCGTCCGGAGGAAAGCACAGGAAGCCCAGCAGCCCGGCTTTGGAAAAGGTCCCACGTAGGTCCATGAGCACCCCCAAGGCCCCGCCAAGGAAGAAACCACAGGTCTCCAGTTGCAGGTAAGTGCCCGGCACTCACCCCAGCGTAACCCATCAGAATTCCAACCGACAGGAAACAAAACAGGATTTGCTTCTGGTGGTGAGGTGTAATATAGCACCTGACAGGAGGGTGGGTGGAGTCTAAAAAGCGTTTCCTGTTTTGTTTCCTGTCGGGTGGAATACCTCATGTGTTATGACTGGGTCGAGGACGAGGGACGTAGAGGTAATGCCCCATTTCAAAGGCCCTCAGCAGAAGGCCGCCTGACCAACTCTAGCGCCCGGGAGGGGGGGGAGTGGGCACGAGAGGGGCAAAACTACCCCAATGCCCGGGCAACCAGGATTTAGCCCTCTGCCAACAACACCTCAACGGGGGACGCCCGGCGACCCCCAAAATAGAAAATGTGAACCATGGAGAGAAAAGGGGACAGCTAAAACACCAATGCAGATGGCGTAAAGTTTTCGCTTAAACACTTAACAATGGATGCGAGTACTTAAGTGAATCAGGAGTAGCGTAGCACAGAAATCAGCGTAGCTCCCTCGAAGGGCAGGGCCACCCGAGCGCTAACTATGACCAAAAGCAAAATTCTTGCCTCCCTGCACAAAGCCAAATAGCGTGAGACAGGCTCTCCCCAAAGATGGTCGGCAAGACTCCCCCCGCCAAAACTGGCCACAGCGAGGAATCAGGCTCGAAACCAAAGCGCAGGCCTGCACAAGTAACCCCACATGCCCCCGAACATTGCTGCTCGCCATCAAAGGCTTCTCCGTGTGAACGCAACACCAAATCACCTCGACTCACCGCAGGAGAAGCACGAACGTCGGAAAACGCAGCACCGACGCAAGACCAGGCCTCTGGACGGACGACCAGAGGGCACCCAAACGGCGACAGGGTGAGGGGACCAAGAGGACGCTGGGTGGGCGGGGGAGGAATATATACCTCTCCCCGCCCCCACCGGCCGGAAGTGACGGCAGGACCCTAGCAGGGTCGCTGGACTCTGGGCTGCCCCGTGTGCCATCTTGTGGCACTAAGGGGGCCGCCCTCTTATGTGTGTCCCCTGCGGGGACGAGTCGGTCGGCCCACAATGCTCTCCCCGGAGAAGGGGTGGGGTGCCCTCGGCAGGGCCCCCCAGAGGCGCCCGGCGGCCTGGCGGTCTGCCCTGGGTGCAAGTCAGAGCAACTCACTGGGCTTAAACCCAGGGTTGGTCAAAGTCCCCAAAATACAACAAGCATTTGCAATGCAATAGGTCTCGCATTAGGAAAGTGTGAGCTATTAGTATTGTAAATGACAATTTCTTTTAATATGTGTTGGCTTTGAAAATATATAAATTAATAGCATTGTTATTCGCTAAGCCAATAGCTTACACTTTCCTAATGCGAGTCCTATTGGCTATGGCAATGCTTGTTGGTAGCAAGCAAGGACAGTGCTGTTGTGGTGCTGAGTGATGATGTGGTTGGGCTGAGTGATATGGTGGTGTCTCCGAGTGGTGTGGTGGTGTCCCCGAGTGATGTGGTGGTGCCCCTGAGTGATGTGGTGGTGTTCGGAATGGTGTGGTGGTGTCCCCGAGTGATGTGGTGGTGCCCCTGAGTGATGTGGTGGTGTCCCGGAGTGGTGTGGTGGTGCCCCTGAGTGATGTGGTGGTGTCCCTCAGTGATGTGGTGGTGCCCCTGAGTGATGTGGGGGTGTCCACGAGTAATGTGGTGCTGTCCCTCAGTGATGTGGTGGTGTCCCTGAGTGGTGTGGTGATGTCCCCGAGTGATGTGGTGGTGTCCCCGAGTGATGTGGTGGTGTTCCTGAGTGATGTGGTGGTGTCCCTGAGTGGTGTGGTGGTGTTCCTGAGTGATGTGGTGGTGTCCCTGAGTGATGTAATGGTGTCCCCGAGTGATGTGGTGGTGTTCCCGAGTGATGTGGTGGTGTCCCTGAGTGATGTGGTGGTGTTCCTGAGTGATGTGGTGGTGTTCCTGAGTGATGTGGTGGTGTCCCCGAGTGGTGTGGTGGTGTCCCCGAGTGATGTGGTGGTGTCCCTGAGTGGGGCCCCTAAGTGATATGGAGGTGCCCCTAAGTGATGTGGTGGTGTCCCCAAGTGATGTGGTGGTGCCCCTGAGTGATGTGGTGGTGCCCCTGAGTGATGTGGTGGTGTCCCCGAGTGGTGTGGTGGTGTCCCTGAG
This sequence comes from Lissotriton vulgaris, assembly GCF_964263255.1. NCBI lineage: Eukaryota > Metazoa > Chordata > Amphibia > Caudata > Salamandridae > Lissotriton > Lissotriton vulgaris. The sequence continues at coordinate 311,445,507 of NC_141686.1, read as the reverse complement.
TGGTGTGGTGGTGTCCCCGAGTGATGTGGTGGTGCCCCTAAGTGATGGAGGGTGGAGTTAGAGATTGGAGTTGGAGTTGGAGGGTGGAGTTGGAGGGTGGAGTTGGAGGGTGGAGTTGGAGGGTGGAGTTGGAGGGTGGAGTTGGAGGGTGGAGTTGGAGTTGGAGGGTGGAGTTGGAGGGTGGAGTTGGAGGGTGGAGTTGGAGTTGGAGGGTGGAGTTGGGGTTGGAGGGTGGATTTGGACCGTGGAGTTGGTAGTTGGAGGGTGGAGTTGGAAGTTGGGGGTGGAGGGTGGAGTTGGAGGGTGGACTTGGAGGGTGGAGTTGGAGGGTGGAGTTGGAGGGTGGATTTGGAGGGTGGAGTTGGAGTTGGAGGATGGAGTTGAAGGATGGAGTTGGAGTTGGAGGGTGGAGTTGGAGTTGGAGGGTGGAGTTGGAGGGTGGAGGGTGGAGTTGGAGGGTGAAGTTGGAGGGTGGATTTGGAGAGTGGAGTGTGAGTTGGAGGGTGGAGTTGGAGGGTGGAGTTGGAGGGTGGAGTTGGAGGGTGGAGTTGGAGGGTGGAGTTGGAGGGTGGAGTTGGAGTTGGAGGGTGGAGTTGGAGGGTGGAGTTGGAGGGTGGAGCTGGAGGGTGGAGTTCGAGTTGGAGGGTGGAGTTGGAAGTTGGAGGGAGGAGTTGGAAGTTGGAGGGTGGAGTTGGACAGTGGAGTTGGAAGTTGGAGGGTGGAGTTGGAAGTTGGAGGGTGGAGTTGGAAGTTGGAGGGGGGAGGGGGAGGGTGGAGTTGGAGTTGGAGGGTGGAGTTGGAGGGTGGAGTTGGAGGGTGGAGCTGGAGGGTGGAGTTCGAGTTGGAGGGTGGAGTTGGAAGTTGGAGGGAGGAGTTGGAAGTTGGAGGGTGGAGTTGGACAGTGGAGTTGGAAGTTGGAGGGTGGAGTTGGAAGTTGGAGGGTGGAGTTGGAAGTTGGAGGGGGGAGGGGGAGGGTGGAGTTGGAGTTGGAGGGTGGAGTTGGAGGGTGGAGTTGGAGGGTGGAGTTGGAGGGTGGAGTTGGAGGGTGGAGTTGGAGTTGGAGGGTGGAGTTGGAGGGTGGAGTTGGAGGGTGGAGCTGGAGGGTGGAGTTCGAGTTGGAGGGTGGAGTTGGAAGTTGGAGGGAGGAGTTGGAAGTTGGAGGGTGGAGTTGGACAGTGGAGTTGGAAGTTGGAGGGTGGAGTTGGAAGTTGGAGGGTGGAGGTGGAGGGTGGAGTTGGAGGGTTATGTTATATAATGTTATGTTATATTTAATTTTGTATAGCGCACGGCCACTCAAAAAGAGTGTCCCGGCGCTTTTATTGAGACCTAGATCAGAATAACACAACACATTGATATAAAATCACAAATAAAAGAGTAAAAGAGACAAAGCAGAGGGGTGATATCCTAAAGGGCAAAAAGCCAAGTTTTAAGGCCCTTCCTAAAGGCAAGCAATTTAGTGGCTCCACGCAATGTCAGCGGCGCCAGCAACCCAAAGGAGCGGCCTCCAATGCGGGCTCTTCTTACTCGCGGAACCACCGCAAGCAACTGAGATTCCGATCTCAAAGAACGCGCCGGATGGTAAAAAGCAAGTCTCCTTTGGAGATACTTTGCTCCCACTGCATGCAAGGCCTTGTAGGCGAGGGTCAAAGCCTTAAAGGCAATCCGCTTCCGGATGGGCAGCCAATGAAGTGACTGCAACAGGCCAGCTGCACTAGCTCGCCTATTTAGACCATAAATGGCCCTTGCATCCGCGTTCTGGACAACCTGCAGCCGCTGCAGTTGATAGTCTGGCAGGCCCAGGTATAGGACGTTGGAGTAGTCCAATCTTGAGCCAATCAGGGCCTGCAATGTCATTTTTCTATGCTCCTCTGAAAGAAGAGGTAAAAACTTTCCGGGCATCTTGAGAAGACCAAAACATGTTCCCGTTAGACCAAGGACCTGAGATCGCAACGTCAGGCCCTTGTCCATCTTGACCCCCAGGTTCTTAGCCAACTGGGACGAACAGGACGGAGGGAACATATTAATGGGCCACCATGCCTGCCAGTCCGGATCCGATGAACATCCGAAGAAGAGTACCTCAGACTTATCTGAGTTGCACTTGAGGCTGTTCTGCTGGAACCATTTAAAAACAGCCCCAAGGCACTCCCGGATACTCTCTCCATCAAAATCTCCTCCTTTCTTACATGAAAAGAGGAGCTGAGTGTCATCGGCATAGGATACGATCTGGGCCCCAAAAGACTCCGCCAGTGCCGCCAGAGGGGTCATAAAGATATTAAAAAGAGTCGGGCTCAACACAGAACCCTGTGGAACTCCGACTCCCAAAGGCGGCATCACGGCCGAGTTAGGAGAGGCCCAGACCGTTTGTCGACGGCCAGCTAAGAAGGATCTAAACCAGCTGAACACCGTCCCCCTCAGACCGATCTCATAAAGTCTGGCGAGGAGACCCTCGTAGGGGACGGTGTCAAAAGTCGCCGACAGATCTAACATGACAAGCATGGCTTTGCCCCCGGAGTCAAATACCTCTTTAATGGCCTCAGACACCTCCAAAAGCTCCGTCTCGGTGCTTAAATTGGGGCGGAAGCCGGATTGAGAGGCGTGCAGTACCTCGTGAGTTTCCAAAAAATTGGAAAGCACCATATGCACATGCTTCTCTAAGATTTTCGTAAGAGCAGGGAGAAGAGAAATAGGCCTGTAGTTGGCCAGTACCACCGGATCGAGACCAGGCTTCTTCAGCAAAGGGATGACCATTGCCTGCTTCCAGGCCTGCGGAACCACTCCCAGGCTCAAGGAGAGATTCAGGAGTGGATTCGCCAGCGGAATTATAACTTCCGCCATTTTTGCCAAGAATTTGGCAGGGCAAGGGTCGAGAGGCAACCCAGATTTAAGGTTGCCCATAAGTGTCAAAGAAGCAGGGGCTGAGATCGATGGAAAAGCGGCCAGGACTGGGCCCAAAGGGGCCAATAAAACTGATCCATCCTCGGGGCTGGCCGGAACAGCAGTCGCCACCAGAGGGAAAGAGTCTTGGATCAGTTTTATCTTGTTGGTAAAGAAATTTGCAAGATCAGAAGCCCAGGACTGTGAAGGGGAAGCTTGGGTCTCGTTAGATCGGGGGGCCATGAATTCTCTAACAATTGTGAAAATCTCTTTACAAGAATTAGAAGCGGCATCTCTCCTCCTTGCAAGATAGGCTTTTTTCTCTAGGCGGATGTCCCGATGGTAAGCCTTAACCACAATCCTATAGGCCAACCTTGCCGCAGGGTCATATTGTGAATGCCAAGCTCTTTCGGCTACCTTGCACTGCTGACGAGAGGCCGACAGCGCCTCCGTAAACCACGGAGCAGAAACCCGCTTAGGTGTTAATCGGGGGGACGTCACAGGGGCAAGATCGTTTAGCCTGTCTAGTAGCCACACCTGCAAGGAATCCAGGTCCTTCTCCAGATCTCCTGTAAGAGAGCAAGGGTGATCCAGAGCAGCCTGAGCCAGCATATCCGGGGTCACTCGATGATAAGCCCTAGAGGCACGGCCCTGCTGCTTAAAAGCGGAGCTAGAAGGTTTCATTGTACCCTGAATATAAAATGTGGCCAGTCTGTGGTCTGACCAAAGCACTGGTACAATGGCCTTCACCTCCAAGGGGGATGTAGAAAAGACCTGGCCAAGGGTGTGACCCTTATCATGCGTTGGCCCCAGGAGATACGGGACAAGGCCGAAAGGGGCCGTAACGTCAAGCAGTTTAGTCGTATCCGGGTCCGATGGCTCGTCCATATGAAAGTTAAAGTCCCCGGCCAAAATACAATGATCTGCTTTCAAGGCCAACACCGAAATAACCGACTGGAGTTCTTCAAAGAAGGATCCCGGCGGTCCAGGTGGCCTATAGACTAAAAGGCCTTTAAAAGATTGCTGTGGCGCCAATGTAATGGAAAAGGCAAGGGATTCAGATCCTTGAATGTCATCCATAGGCAAAATGGAGCATGTGGCGCATTTGTTCACCACCATTGCCACTCCGCCACCCCTCCCCTTCACTCTATCCTGCCTGAAAACATTATACTCAGGGGGGATAGCTATAGCTAAATCGGGATTGGAAGATTCCCCCAGCCAAGTCTCCGTCAACATCAGACAGAGTGGCTTTTCCATAGCCAAGAGATCATAAATATCCTGCGCATGCCTACATACTGATCTAGTGTTTAACAACAGGCATAGAAAGTTCACACAGTCAGTCTCTCTATTTGGAAGCGAGGGCGAAGCAGGGCTGGGGCGCCATCCACAACCAGGACATTGCATCTTACCCTTATACCAGCCGGGGAAGACTGTGCAGCAGCCGCCAGAAGTGTTTTGCAGCGATCGTAACTCACGCGATGTATACCGCAGCATAGTGGGAGCAGGGGCAAAAGAGCGCGTTGATAGAGCCCAACCCGCCGCCCCGATCGCCTCCGGGTCGCTGACGGGCGCAGACGGGCTGGACTCTGGCGTGACTCCGGCGGTGGTCCGGCGTTCCCACTGCGCGTACCCGCTGCGCGTAGGCGTGACTTCCTGTAAGAGGAGGTCGGTCGCCTGAAACGCTAGAGCGTGCACCCCTCACCCAATATGGCCGCTACAAAGCGCTGCTGCTCGTGCTGCAAGCCCACGGGAACCGGGACCCGCCAAGAGCGGTGGAAATGCCAAATTATGGCGCAAGCGAGTGGAAGTAACCCTTAAAAACAGGGGATAAGAAAATCAAATTAAATAAAATACAAAAACAGGAGGTTTAAAAGCGCCGCGATAATTCTGTAAATAAGCGCCACAACTCAGCGCAAAAACCGTGGAGCGCTCTGCTAGGTCTCGTGTCCGCTAGTGAAATCAGCAGGACTGTAGATGGCAAGACAGAGCCCCCTGGTTACCTCCCTTAAGAGGAGGTCGGTCGCCTGAAACGCTAGAGCGTGCACCCCTCACCCAATATGGCCGCTACAAAGCGCTGCTGCTCGTGCTGCAAGCCCACAGGAACCGGGACCCGCCAAGCGCAGTGGAAATGCCAAATTATGGTGCAAGTGAGTGGAAGTAACCCTTACAAACAGGGGATAAGAAAATCAAATTAAATAAAATACAAAAACAGGAGGTTTAAAAGCGCCGCGATAATTCTGTAAATAAGCGCCACAACTCAGCGCAAAAACCGTGGAGCGCTCTGCTAGGTCTCGTGTCCGCTAGTGAAATCAGCAGGACTGTAGATGGCAAGACAGAGCCCACTGGTTACCTCCCTTAAGAGGAGGTCGGTCGCCTGAAACGCTAGAGCGTGCATCCCTCACCCAATATGGCCGCTACAAAGCGCTGCTGCTCGTGCTGCAAGCCCACGGGAACCGGGACCCGCCAAGCGCGGTGGAAATGCCAAATTATGGTGCAAGTGAGTGGAAGTAACCCTTAAAAACAGGGGATAAGAAAATCAAATTAAATAAAATACAAAAACAGGAGGTTTAAAAGCGCCGCGATAATTCTGTAAATAAGCGCCACAACTCAGCGCAAAAACCGTGGAGCGCTCTGCTAGGTCTCGTGTCCGCTAGTGAAATCAGCAGGACTGTAGATGGCAAGACAGAGCCCCCTGGTTACCTCCCTTAAGAGGAGGTCGTCGCCTGAAACGCTAGAGCGTGCACCCCTCACCCAATATGGCCGCTACAAAGCGCTGCTGCTTGTGCTGCAAGCCCACGGGAACCGGGACCCGCCAAGCGCGGTGGAAATGCCAAATTATGGTGGAAGTAACCCTTAAAAACAGGGGATAAGAAAATCAAATTAAATAAAATACAAAAACAGGAGGTTTAATAGCGCCGCGATAATTCTGTAAATAAGCGCCACAACTCAGCGCAAAAACCGTGGAGCGCTCTGCTAGGTCTCGTGTCCGCTAGTGAAATCAGCAGGACTGTAGATGGCAAGGAGTTGGAGGGTGGAGTTGGAGTTGGAGGGTGGAGTTGGAGTTGGAGGGTGAAGTTGGAGGGTGGAGTTGGAGGGTGGAGTTGGAGTTGGAGGGTGGAGTTGGAGATTGGAGTTGGAGTTGGAGGGTGGAGTTGGAGGGTGGAGTTGGAGTGTGGAGTTGGAGGGTGGAGTTGGAGAGTGAAGTTGGAGTTGGAGGGTGAAGTTGGAGGGTGGAGTTGGAGGGTGGAGTTGGAGGGTGGAGTTGGAGTTGGAGTTGGAGGGTGGAGTTGAAGTGTGGAGTTGGAGGGTGGAGTTAGAGGGTAGAGTTGGAGGGTGGAGTTGGAGGGTAGAGTTGAAGGGTGGAGTTGGAGGGTGGAGTTGGAGTTGGAGTCGGAGGGTGGAGTTGGAGGGTGGAGTTGGAGGGTTGAGTCGGAGGGTGGAGTTGGAGGGTGGAGTTGGAGGGTGGAGTTGGAGGGTAGATTTAGAGGGTGGAGTTGGAGTTAGAGGGTGGAGTTGGAGGGTGGAGTTGGAGTTGGAGGGTGGAATTGGAGGGTGGAGTTGGAGGGTGGAGCTGGAGGGTGGAGTTGGAGTTGGAGTTGGAGGGTGGAGTTGGAGGGTGAAGTTGGAAGTTGGAGTTGGAAGTTGGAGGGTGGAGTTGGAGGGTGGAGTTGGACGGTGGAATTGGTAGTTGGAGGGTGGAGTTGGAAATCGGAGGGTGGAGGTGGAGGGTGGAGTTGGAGGGTGGAGTTGGAAGGTGGAGTTGGAGTTGGAGGGTGGATTTGGAGGGTGGAGTTGGAGTTGGAGGGTGGAGTTGGAGGATGGAGTTGGAGTTGGAGGGTGGAGTTGGAGTTGGAGGGTGGAGTTGGAGGGTGGAGGGTGGAGTTGGAGGGTGGAGGGTGGAGGGAGGAGTTGGAGGGTGGAGTTGGAGGGTGGAGTTGGTGGATGGAGTTGGTGGATGGAGTTGGAGTTGGAGGGTGAAGTTGGAGGGTGGAGTTGGAGGGTGGAGTTGGAGTGTGGAGTTTGAGTTGGAGTGTGGAGTTTGAGTTGGAGGGTGGAGTTGGAGGGTAGAGTTGGAGGGTGGAGTTGGAGGGTGGAGTTGGAGGGTAGAGTAGGAGGGTGAAGTTGGAGGGTGGAGTTAGAGGGTGGAGTTGGAGGGTGGAGTTGGTGTTGAGGGGGGAATTGGAGGGGGGAGTTGGACTTGGAGGGTGGAGTTGGAGGGTGGAGTTGGAGGGTTGATTCGGAGGGTGGAGTTGGAGGATGGAGTTGGACTTTGAAGGTGGAGTTGGAGGGTGGAGTTGGAGGGTATATTTAGAGGGTGGAGTTGGAGTTGGAGGGTGGAGTTGGAGGTTGGAGTTGGAGGGTGGAGCTGGAGGGTGGAGTTGGAGTTGGAGGGTGGAGTTGGAGGGTGAAGTTGGAAGTTGGAGTTGGAAGTTGGAGGGTGGAGTTGGAGTTGGAGGGTGGAGTTGGAGGGTGGAGTTGGTAGCTGGAGGGTGGAGTTGGAAGTGGGAGGGTGGAGGTGTAGGGTGGAGTTGGAGGGTGGATTTGGAGGGTGGAGTTGGAGGGTGGAGTTGGAGGGTGGAGTTGGAGGATGGAGTTGGAGGATGGAGTTGGAGGGTGGAGGTGGAGGGTGGAGTTGGAGGGTGGAGTTGGAGGGTGGAGTTGGAGGGTGGAGTTGGAGTTGGAGGGTGTAGTTGGTGGATTGAGTTGGAGTTGGAGGGTGGAGTTGGAGTTGGAGGGTGGAGTGGGAGGGTGGAGTTGGTGGGTGGAGTTGGAGGGTGGAGTTGGAGGGTTGAGTTGAAGTTGGAGGGTGGAGTTGGAGGGTGGAGTTGGAGGGTGGAGTTGGATGATGGAGTTGAAGGGTGGAGTTGGAGTTGAAGGGTGGAGTTTGAGTTGGAGGGTGGAGTTAGAGGGTGGAGTTGGAGTTGGAGGGTGGAGTTCGAGTTGGAGGGTGGAGTTGGAGTTGGAGGGGGGAGTTGGAGTTGGAGGGGGGAGTTGGAGTTGAAGGGTGGAGTTGGAGAGTGGAGTTGGAGGGTGGAGTTGGAGGGTGGAGTTCAAGTTGGAGGGTGGAGTTGGAGTTGGAGGGGGGAGTTGGAGGGTGGAGTTGGAGTTGGAGGGTGGAGTTGGAGGGTGGAGTTGGAGTTGGGGGTGGAGTTGGTGTTGGAGGGTGGAGTTGGAGGGTGGAGTTGGAGAGTGGAGTTGGAGTTGGGGGGTGGAGTTGGAGGGTGGAGTTGGAGGGTGGCGTTGGAGGGTGGAGTTGGAGGGTAGAGTTGGAGGGTGGAGTTCGAGGGTAGAGTTGAAGGGTGGAGTTGGAGGGTGGATTTGGAGGGTAGAGTTGGAGGTGGAGTTGGAGTTGGAGGGTGGAGTTGTAGGGTGGAGTTGGAGGGTGGAGTTGGAGGGTGGAGTTGGAGGGTGGGGTTGGAAGTTGGAGGGTGGAGGGTGGAGTTGGAAGTTGGAGGGTGGAGTTGGAGTTGGACAGTGGAGTTGGAAGTTGGAGGGTGGAGGTGGAGAGTGGAGTTGGAGGGTGGAGTTGGAGGGTGGAGTTGGAGGGTGGAGTTGGAGGGTGGATTTGGAGGGTGGAGTTGGAGGATGGAGTTGGAGGGTGGAGTTGGAGGGTGGAGTTGGAGGGTGGAGTTGGAGTTGGAGGGTGGAGTTGGAGTTGGAGTTGGAGGGTGGAGTTGGAGGGTGGAGTTGGAGGGTGGAGCTGGAGGGTGGAGTTCGAGTTGGAGGGTGGAGTTGGAGGGTGGAGTTGGAAGTTGGAGGGAGGAGTTGGAAGTTGGAGGGTGGAGTTGGACAGTGGAGTTGGAAGTTGGAGGGTGGAGTTGGAAGTTGGAGGGTGGAGGTGGAGGGTGGAGGTGGAGGGTGGAGTTGGAGGGTGGAGTTGGAGGGTGGATTTGGAGGGTGGAGTTGGAAGTGGAGGATGGAGTTGGAGTTGGAGGGTGGAGTTGGAGGGTGGAGTTTGAGGATGGAGTTGGAGTTGGAGGGTGGACTTGGAGGGTGGAGTTGGAGGGTGGAGTTGGAGGGTGGAGTTGGAGTTGGAGGGTGGATTTGGGGGGTGGAAATGGAGGGTGGAGTTGGAGTGTAGAGTTGGAGGGTGAAGTTGGAGGGTGAAGTTGGAGGGTGGAGTTGGAGGGTGAAGTTGGAGGGTGGAGTTGGAGTTGGAGGGTGGAGTTGGAGGGTGGAGTTGGAGGGTGGAGTTGGAGGGTTGAGCTGTAGGGTGGAGTTGGAGGGTGGAGTTGGAGGGTGGAGTTGGAGGGTGGAGTTGGCGGGTGGAGTTGGAGGGTGGAGTTGGAGTTGGAGGGTGGAGTTGGAGGGTAGATTTAGAGGTTGGAGTTGGAGGGTGGAGTTGGAGGGTGGAGTTGGAGTTGGAGGGTGGAGTTGGAGGGTGGAGTTGGAGTTGGAGGGTGGAGCTGGAGGGTAGAGTTGAGTTGGAGGGTGGAGTTGGAGGGTGAAGTTGGAAGTTGGAGTTGGAAGTTGGAGGGTGGAGTTGTAGTTGGAGGGTGGATTTGGACGGTGGAGTTGGTAGTTGGAGGGTGGAGTTGGAAGTTGGAGGGTGGAGGTGGAGGGTGGAGTTGGAGGGTGGACTTTTAGGGTGGAGTTGGAGGGTGGATTTGGAGGGTGGACTTGGAGTTGGAGGGTGGAGTTGGAGGATGGAGTTGAAGGATGGAGTTGGAGGGTGGAGTTGGAGTTGGAGGGTGGAGTTGGAGGGTGGAGGGTGGAGTTGGAGGGTGGAGTTGGAGGGTGGAGTGTGAGTTGGAGGGTGGAGTTGGTGGATGGAGTTGGAGGGTGGAGTTGGAGGTGGAGTGGGAGGGTGGAGTTGGTGGGTGGAGTTGGTCGGTGGAGTTGGAGGGTGGAGTTGGAGGGTGGAGTTGAAGTTGGCGGGTGGAGTTGGAGGGTGGAGTTGGAGGATGGAGTTGGAGTTAGAGGGTGGAGTTGGAGTTGAAGGATGGAGTTGGAGGGTGAAGTTTGAGTTGGAGGGTGGAGTTGGAGGGTGGAGTTGCAGGGTGGAGTTGGAGTTGGAGGGTGGAGTTGGAGGGTGGAGTTGGAGTTGGAGGGTGGAGTTGGAGGGTGGAGTTGGAGTTGCAGGGTGGAGTTGGAGAGTGAAGTTGGAGTTGGAGGGTGGAGTTGGAGGGTGGAGTTGGAGGGTGGAGTTGGAGGGTGGCGTTGGAGGGTGGAGTTGGAGGGTGGAGTTGGAGGGTGGAGTTGGAGTTGGAGGATGGAGTTAAAGGGTGGAGTTGGAGTTGGAGGGTGGAGTTGGAGGTGGAGTTGGAGTTGGAGGGTGGAGTTGAAGGGTTGAGTTGGAGGGTGGAGTTGGAGGGTAGAATTGGAGGTTCGAGTTGGAGGGTCGAGTTGGAGGGTGGAGTTGGAGTTGGAGGGTGGAGTTGGAGTTGGAGGGTGGATTTGGAGGGTGGATTTGGAGGGTGGAGTTGGAGGGTGGAGCTGAAGGGTGGAGGGTGGAGTTGGAGGGTGGAGTGTGGAGGTGGAGGGTGGAGTTGGACGGTGGAGTTGGAAGTTGGAGGGTGGATTTGGAAGTTGGAGGGTGGAGGTGGAGGGTGTAGTTGGAGTGTGGAGTTGGAGGGTGGAGTTGGAGTGTGGAGTTGGAGTTGGAGGGTGGAGTTGGACGGTGGAGTTGGAAGTTGGAGGGTGGAGTTGGAAGTTGGAGGGTGGAGGTGGAGGGTGGAGTTGGAGTGTGGAGTTGGAGGATGGAGTTGGAGGATGGAGTTGGAGGGTGGAGTTGGAGTTGGAAGGTGGAGTTGGAGGGTGGAGTTGGAGGATGGAGTTGGAGGGTGGACTTGGAGGGTGGACTTGGAGTTGGAGGGTGGATTTGGGGGGTGGAGTTGGAGGGTGGATTTAGAAGGTGGATTTGGAGGGTGGAGTTGGAGTGTGGAGTTGGAGTTAGAGGGTGGAGTTGGAGGGTAGAGTTGGAGGGTAAAGTTGGAGGGTGGAGTTGAAGGGTAGAGTTGGAGGGTGGAGTTGGAGGGTGGAGTTGGAGTTGGAGTGTGGATTTGGAGGGTGGAGTTGGAGTTGGAGGGTGGAGTTGGAGGGTGGAGTTGGAGGCTGGAGTTGGAGGCTGGAGTTGGAGGGTGGAGTTGGAGGGTGAAGTTGGAGGGTTGAGTCGGAGGGTGGAGTTGGGGGTGGAGTTGGAGTTGGAGGGTGGAGTTGGAGGGTAGATTTAGAGGGTGGAGTCGGAGTTGGAGGGTGGAGTTGGAGGGTGGAGTTGGAGTTGGAGGGTGGAGTTTGAGGGTGGAATAGGAGGGTGGAGTTGGAGTTGGAGGGTGGAACTGGAGGGTGGAGTTGGAGTTGGAGTTGGAGGGTGGAGTTGGAGGGTGAAGTTGGAAGTTGAAAGTTGGAGGGTGGAGTTGGAGTTGGAGGGTGGATTTTGACCGTGGAGTTGGTAGTTGGAGGGTGGAGTTGGAAATTGGAGGGTGGAGTTGGAGGGTGGACTTGGAGGGTGGAGGGTGGAGTTGGAGGGTGAATTTGGAGGGTGGAGTTGGAGGGTGGAGTTGGAGGGTGGAGTTGGAGGATGGAGTTGAAGGATTGAGTTGGAGTTGGAGGGTGGAGTTGGAGTTGGAGGGTGGAGTTGGAGGGTGAAGTTGGAGGTTGGATTTGGAGAGTGGAGTTGGAGGGTGGAGTTGGAGGGTGGAGTTGGAGGGTGGAGTTGGAGGGTGGAGTTGGAGTTGGAGGGTGGAGTTGGAGGGTGGAGTTGGAGTTGGAGGGTGGATTTGGAGGGTGGAGCTGAAGGGTGGAGTTCGAGTTGGAGGGTGGAGTTGGAAGTTGGAGGGAGGAGTTGGAAGTTGGAGGGTGGAGTTGGACAGTGGAGTTGGAAGTTGGAGGGTGGAATTGGAAGTTGGAGGGTGGAGGTGGAGGGTGGAGTTGGAGGGTGGAGTTGGAAGTTGGAGGGTGGAGTTGGAGGGTGGAGTTGGAGTTGGAGGATGGAGTTGGAGTTGGAGGGTGGAGTTGGAGGGTGGAGTTTGAGGATGGAGTTGGAGTTGGAGGGTGGACTTGGAGGGTGGAGTTGGAGGGTGGAGTTGGAGTTGGAGGGTGGATTTGGGGGGTGGAGTTGGAGGGTGGATTTAGAAGGTGGATTTGGAGGGTGGAGTTGGAGGGTGGATTTGGAGGGTGGAGTTGGAGGGTGGAGCTGGAGGGTGGAGTTCGAGTTGGAGGGTGGAGTTGGAGGGTGGAGTTGGAAGTTGGAGGGAGGAGTTGGAAGTTGGAGGGTGGAGTTGGACAGTGGAGTTGGAAGTTGGAGGGTGGAGTTGGAAGTTGGAGGGTGGAGTTGGAGGGTGGAGTTGGAGTTGGAGGATGGAGTTGGAGTTGGAGGGTGGAGTTGGAGGGTGGAGTTTGAGGATGGAGTTGGAGTTGGAGGGTGGACTTGGAGGGTGGACTTGGAGGGTGGAGTTGGAGTTGGAGGGTGGATTTGGGGGGTGGAGTTGGAGGGTGGATTTAGAAGGTGGATTTGGAGGGTGGAGTTGGAGGGTGGATTTGGAAGGTGGAGTTGGAGTGTGGAGTTGGAGGGTGGAGTTGGAGGGTGAAGTTGGAGGGTGAAGTTGGAGGGTGGAGTTGGAGGGTGGAGTTGGAGGGTGAAGTTGGAGGGTGGAGTTGGAGTTGGAGGGTGGAGTTGGAGGGTGGAGTTGGAGGGTGGAGTTGGAGGGTTGAGTTGTAGGGTGGAGTTGGAGGGTGGAGTTGGAGGGTGGAGTTGGAGTTGGAGGGTGGAGTTGGAGGGTAGATTTAGAGGTTGGAGTTGGAGTTGGAGGGTGGAGTTGGAGGGTGGAGTTGGAGTTGGAGGGTGGAGTTGGAGGGTGGAGTTGGAGTTGGAGGGTGGAGCTGGAGGGTGGAGTTGAGTTGGAGTTGGAGGGTGGAGTTGGAGGGTGAAGTTGGAAGTTGGAGTTGGAAGTTGGAGGGTGGAGTTGTAGTTGGAGGGTGGATTTGGACGGTGGAGTTGGTAGTTGGAGGGTGGAGTTGGAAGTTGGAGGGTGGAGGTGGAGGGTGGAGTTGGAGGGTGGACTTGGAGGGTGGAGTTGGAGGGTGGATTTAGAGGGTGGACTTGGAGTTGGAGGGTGGAGTTGAAGGATGGAGTTGAAGGATGGAGTTGGAGGGTGGAGTTGGAGTTAGAGGGTGGAGTTGGAGGGTGGAGTTGGAGGGTGGAGGGTGGAGTTGGAGGGTGGAGTTGGAGGGTGGAGTGTGAGTTGGAGGGTGGAGTTGGTGGATGGAGTTGGAGTTAAAGGGTGGAGTTGGCGGTGGAGTGGGAGGGTGGAGTTGGTGGGTGGAGTTGGTCGATGGAGTTGGAGGGTGGAGTTGGAGGGTGGAGTTGGAGGGTGGAGTTGAAGTTGGCGGGTGGAGTTGGAGGATGGAGTTGGAATTGGAGGGTGGAGTTGGAGTTGAAGGATGGAGTTGGAGGGTGAAGTTTGAGTTGGAGGGTGGAGTTGGAGGGTGGAGTTGCAGGGTGGAGTTGGAGTTGGAGAGTGGAGTTGGAGGGTGGAGTTGGAGTTGGAGGGTGGAGTTGGAGGGTGGAGTTGGAGGGTGGAGTTGGAGTTGGAGTTGCAGGGTGGAGTTAGAGAGTGGAGTTGGAGGGTGGAGTTGGAGGGTGGAGTTGGAGGGTGGCGTTGGAGGGTGGAGTTGGAGGGTGGAGTTGGAGGGTGGAGTTGGAGTTGGAGGGTGGAGTTAAAGGGTGGAGTTGGAGTTGGAGGGTGGAGTTGGAGGTGGAGTTGGAGTTGGAGGGTGGAGTTGGAGTTGGAGGGTGGAGTTGAAGGGTTGAGTTGGAGGGTGGAGTTGGAGGGTAGAATTGGAGGGTGGAGTTGGAGGGTGGAGTTGGAGGGTGGAGTTGGAGTTGGAGGGTGGATTTGGAGGGTGGATTTGGAGGGTGGAGTTGGAGGGTGGAGCTGGAGGGTGGAGCTGGAGGGTGGAGTTGGAGGGTGGAGTGTGGAGGTGGAGGGTGGAGTTGGACAGTGGAGTTGGAAGTTGGAGGGTGGATTTGGAAGTTGGAGGGTGGAGGTGGAGGGTGGAGTTGGAGTGTGGAGTTGGAGGGTGGAGTTGGAGGGTGGAGTGTGGAGGTGGAGGTGGAGTGTGGAGGGTGAAGTTGGAGGGTGGAAGTTGGAGTTGGAGGGTGGAGTGTGGAGTTGGAGGGTGGAGTTGGAGGGTGGAGTTGGAGTTGGAGGGTGGAGTTGGACGGTGGAGTTGGAAGTTGGAGGGTGGAGTTGGAGTTGGAGGGTGGAGTTGGAGGGTGGAGTTGGAGTTGGAGGGTGGAGTTGGACGGTGGAGTTGGAAGTTGGAGGGTGGAGTTGGAGTTGGAGGGTGGAGTTGGAGGGTAGATTTAGAGGTTGGAGTTGGAGTTGGAGGGTGGAGTTGGAGGGTGGAGTTGGAGTTGGAGGGTGGAGTTGGAGGGTGGAGTTGGAGTTGGAGGGTGGAGCTGGAGGGTGGAGTTGAGTTGGAGTTGGAGGGTGGAGTTGGAGGGTGAAGTTGGAAGTTGGAGTTGGAAGTTGGAGGGTGGAGTTGTAGTTGGAGGGTGGATTTGGACGGTGGAGTTGGTAGTTGGAGGGTGGAGTTGGAAGTTGGAGGGTGGAGGTGGAGGGTGGAGTTGGAGGGTGGACTTGGAGGGTGGAGTTGGAGGGTGGATTTAGAGGGTGGACTTGGAGTTGGAGGGTGGAGTTGGAGGATGGAGTTGAAGGATGGAGTTGGAGGGTGGAGTTGGAGTTAGAGGGTGGAGTTGGAGGGTGGAGTTGGAGGGTGGAGGGTGGAGTTGGAGGGTGGAGTTGGAGGGTGGAGTGTGAGTTGGAGGGTGGAGTTGGTGGATGGAGTTGGAGTTAAAGGGTGGAGTTGGCGGTGGAGTGGGAGGGTGGAGTTGGTGGGTGGAGTTGGTCGATGGAGTTGGAGGGTGGAGTTGGAGGGTGGAGTTGGAGGGTGGAGTTGAAGTTGGCGGGTGGAGTTGGAGGATGGAGTTGGAATTGGAGGGTGGAGTTGGAGTTGAAGGATGGAGTTGGAGGGTGAAGTTTGAGTTGGAGGGTGGAGTTGGAGGGTGGAGTTGCAGGGTGGAGTTGGAGTTGGAGAGTGGAGTTGGAGGGTGGAGTTGGAGTTGGAGGGTGGAGTTGGAGGGTGGAGTTGGAGGGTGGAGTTGGAGTTGGAGTTGCAGGGTGGAGTTAGAGAGTGGAGTTAGAGAGTGGAGTTGGAGGGTGGAGTTGGAGGGTGGAGTTGGAGGGTGGCGTTGGAGGGTGGAGTTGGAGGGTGGAGTTGGAGGGTGGAGTTGGAGTTGGAGGGTGGAGTTAAAGGGTGGAGTTGGAGTTGGAGGGTGGAGTTGGAGGTGGAGTTGGAGTTGGAGGGTGGAGGGTGGAGTTGGAGTTGGAAGGTGGAGTTGGAGGATGGAGTTGGAGTTGGAGGGTGGAGTTGGAGTCATGACTCCGGTGATTAATGGGTGACTACTTCCGGTGATTAATGGGTGGCTCAGTACTTCCGGTAATTAATGGGTGGCTCTGGATTTCCGGTGATTCCTGGTTGGCTCAGTAGGGGCAGAGCGCTGTTTCTCTTCAGTTTTGGAATACTGGCAGCGAAGCTTGTCAAGGGATGAGGCTTATTGAACCTGTGCCTGAAAACAGCAGTGCCAGCCAAGGTCTTCAGCTTTCTAGGGGACACCATGCAAGCAGCAGGCACAGGAGAACATTTATATATCACCCAAACCACCAAGCACCCGAAGAGTGTCAGGACAAGGCAATGTGTGTGCTGAATCGGACACCCACGAGGAATTACAAAGTCAGTTTTCAAACAGAACCACCAATGTATCCAAGCCCTGATTCTGGCCTCCATAAGGCACCATGCAGACTGCATCCCCCCTCCCCCAGAATCACATCAAGACACACCAGAACCAGACACTATGAACACAGCAACTACTGAAAGTTGACGTTTATTTGCATAACTTAATTAAAACCATTGCATTAAAATGAGATAGCATTTAAAAAGGGATTATAACAGAATTTTATTTTAGTTCAAGAGCAGATGTTATGTGCCATCATGTGACTCAGGGGCTTATTCTCATATTTACTTTTGTCCGATGAAGAATGTGGCCCGCCTGGCTCGTCAGTTGTCCCAGACTAATGTACACAAGGCATTCTCCAAGTAGCCTCAACCTTCCAGTCACTTCTCTTGCCATTCACGTTATCCTAAATTATTTGGCCACTTACCTATGGTCTGTGATGCATGCATGACCTATGCCCTTTACACCAACCTGAGCTGTCTTGCTTTTCTGTGATACTATATGCATCGGTTTTCATTATGTTTAAGATAATGCGCCTTCCTTTCACGTGCACACAACAAATGCAGTGTGGTGTATTTAGATACTGTAGTGCTTTGCACTTTTACACATGTATGACGTAGGACGAATTCTCGTGTTATTGTTCTCACCATAAGAGAGCAGAAATGCACCCTGGTCTGACTCAAGCAGACTTGACACTCCACTCAGTCCTTAATTTGTATAAAAAAAAAGAAGTGCAGGGCACTCACCACGAGGCCACTGCAGCTTGCACCGCCCATTCCCCCTGCCAGCGCTGCCAATACCAACACAACTACTAACCATAACACTGCTACAAGTGTGACAAGTAGGACTATTCCAGGCCTGTAAGCTATAAGAGTGGCTTAGGTGGCATGTATTAGAGACTTAAATCTATATTAAATTAATAAAAAGCTGTTGTTGTGCTTATCTCTAAATTAGACATTCAGCGCCACCATGTGGCAGAATGTCATATGTGCTGGTGTTGACAAAGAAGTGGCAGTGCCAATCACTGGAAAACACCTGCTCAAATTAAGCACTGTTTTTTCTTCATTTTTCTTTTCTTTTGCCATAATGAGTCTCATATTTTCCACCATTGGTTTTCATATATTCTTTACTAGGGCGGTGGCAAATCAGAGTCTCTAAAATTACTATTTCAACAATGCTATCTCTAGAGTGGCCTTTGAGTCCGCCGCTTACTCCTCATTGGATGGATTTAATGTCTATCTCAGTTACCTGATTCTTATTGGATGGTTACATTCCTTTTCTTGTCTCTCTCCACCCCCTGGAGAATTGCTTCTTTCCCTCAGTTCTGATTGGAAGACTTGAATCCTTCCACTCCAGACGCGAGGGGGCTACACTTTTTGTGTTTTTTCAGCCCCCCGTGAGACTGCCTGACTTTTCTCACCATTTGTCGTCCACCCAACCCTTGCTCATCCATTGCTCTATGGCCCTCCTTCCCTCTGCTTCATTATTATTTTTTAATCCCTATATATCCCCCCCGTGTTGAGTGTGTGCGGGCCCAACAGTTGCACACAGCGGTTTACTTACTTGTTTTCCACTTTGATACTCCCCACCCTTCCTGCTTTGTACTTATTTTAATTATTTATTTATTTTTGGTGAGAGACAAACGGCTTCACATTGTTTCAGGACCGCCCCTGTCCGTTGCTTTCCTCCCCTCCATTTCCCATCATTTTAAAATTATTTAATTTTTTGGTGAAGGCCTGTCCGCTGGACACTGTGGTCAGAACGCTTGCTTCTTTTGGCGCTCCACGCCAGAAATACTGTCTCATTTACTCATTTCAGTAAATGAAAATTGCCAAAGAAATAAAAAATGGCCAATGGTGTGTCATGATGTACGCGTTCTATTATTTACCATTCCAAGATGGCCGCTCTCCACAAGCATCACTACACATACTTCATGAAGCACTAGAGACAACCTGGCAATTTTTAACAACAAAACAACCAGGGCAACTGGAAGCAAAGGGCTAGCTCGGGTGAATGACAGGAGTCAGCTGGAGTCTCCTGTAACGTCGATGAGTCAATACTGTGAACGCGTTTTTAACCTTTGGCAAATGGAGTATCGTTTTTCAGTACGGAGGGATCAATAAGATTGTGGTCATCAATCTGGAAGAACCCAATAGAGAGAAGCGCCCTTCCTTGGTTCGCTTGAGCTAGAAACAAAGCTTTTGTTGTTAAAATCTACAAATGATGACGCAGAATTTAAGCAGGGTTTTAGTTTCAGGGGTGTTTTGGGTGTTACACCCCCTTAAAAATTCTCTAATAAACAGTTGGGTACAGGCGCTTTCAGTCAGGTATTGTGAGGTGTCTGTCGGATTTCACCTTGGATTTTTGCACACACACAGACAAAAACATACACAAATACTGAGTTTTAAGGTTCCCTGCCCCTCATGCCCTGCGTGTCATATAATGTATGTTAGCATGGCATAAGAGGGTGATATTTACAAAATCTGACGCTCACCCCCCTTCCCATCTTACTGAACAAGCTATGCCCACGATGATGATGGATTATCTGCCAAATGTGTCAATCCCAAATTATACAGAACATGCTGCAGACTCACACAATTCCAGTGGCCCTGCTTATAACATAAAGTGCATTTGTAAAGTGTGTGCTCACCATTTAGTCCTCCGGCGCTGAAATAACAGTTGTTTATTGTTATCCGACTCAATTCTCAGAAGAATGAAAGGCTGAGTGGGCCTGCTGGGATTCCAATCTGTGACCATGAAGTCAGACACACATTTCTGGGGGGTGCGTTTGGCTCCTGGGCCACCAGACCCAGGAATAGGTGCAAAGAACATCTAAAGGTTTTTGCAACATTTTACGGGCGTGTATATTTTATTTACAACAGCAATCAAGCTGTCAGGAGGGAGCCTCATGGCTTCCTGCTTACATACATGATGACAGATCTCACATGCCTTTGATTTAGAACTGGTACCTACACTTAGAATGCATGCCTCATTAAAGCAATGTCTGCATTCATACCTTCAAACATTGATTCGTGTATCATCACTCATGTGCGCTAAGGGGCTGGCTGCTGAGACATATTCCCTTGCAAGAGCGACGAAAGAAGGCCTGCATGCACTTGCAACTGTACCATTGCTCATTGTCTAGTCATGTTAAATACAATAACCGTATGATCTGGCCATGTGTCTTGTGTGCGCACCGCTCGGGGGCTAGTGACATGAGGGCATGGTCGCCCAGGGCAGCAAGATCTCTAGGCCAGCCTGAGCTGGGCACCTACCTTAGAGGGCGACCCTGAACCTGAAAAAGGGATGTGGAAAGAGTCAAGGGCAGTGCTGGAAAGTAGGGGGGTTGCGCCGGATCCCGGGTCTGGCAGCTAGTTCTGGTCGGATCTGGGGTCTGGCAGTCAGTTCTGGTCGGATCTGGAATCTGGCAGTCAGTTCTGGTCGGATCTGGGATCTGGCAGTCAGATCTGGGATCTGGCAGTCAGTTCTGGTCGGATCTGGGATCTGGCTGGCCCAGGGAAATATGCCAAATTTCTTCTGGTGTCCTTTCCCGACGGCAGGACACATTTCAGCAATGCTGGCATGCTGTCTCCATTCTGATCGGAGCAGCAACGTGCCGGAGGTGAGGGGGCTTTCATATGTACATTCCCAGTGAGCCCAAAACAAAGGCCTGATTTAAAGGGTATCAGCCCTCATTTTCTTTGCATGTAATACTGGATGGGAGTTATTGGAATCTAACACCTTGATGCAAAAGCAATGGAAGAATGCAAAGGCGCCCGGCTTGGTATCACTTCAAAAGAATTTAAGAGAAACTATAATTTGGAGGGAGGTTTTTAACTTTGTTCAACTCCCTTAAGTAAGAGATTTGTTTCCACTCTAGGAATGCAGGATTTATCTATCTGTATATACACAAATATTGCTGTAAAGGACACATACTATTTTAAAATTCTTTTATAGCGCTACTCGTCCCAGTGTAGAGCGTCAGAGCGCTTCACATCACACATAGAGGCACAATGAATTATATATGTATGCACATCAATGTACAGGAAATGTAACATAAGACAATGAGGGTTATATCACACACCATCCATACATGTGGACATTATATGTTAAGAGTGAACAGTCGGGAAAAACACAAAGCCAATGTATCAAATGCAGTGCAGTGCTTGTAGTTGTCTGCACTAAGAAGGCGTTATCACTTCCCAGAGGAGCCCTTGTTTACAATCTTGGAATTATAGCAGATTGAGAAAACACAATAAAGATCTAATCCCAGGACTACAGTTTGCGTGCAGCTCCGAGACGCCGATAAATGGATTACTGCGCTATATTAGAAGGATTGCAATTTATGAACTGAAAGTAAGTGAATAATCTGTGCAAAGGCAGGAGGCACACTCAGCCGCGGCCCGTGCTGGCAAAGGGGGGTGGGGGGGGTGATGGGTCAGGGGGGGCTGGGGTTGGGGGGCGGTTCGGGGGGGTGGGGGTGTTCGACAGACGAACACGAGGAAAATTAAATACATCATTAATTTCCCCGCATCGCCCCTTCTCTGGATATCCTCCCACCCTGCACGGGCGCGGCTGGCCACACTTACCTATCTTAATAAAAACAAACCTGTGACCTGCAGGTTACAGGCGCGCTCTGCAGCGGCACACAAGCGTCTTAACCTGGAAGGTATTTTACAATGCAGCCTCTTTCTGACCAATGAAGCAACCCAGACGCTGCCACCTTTGTCCCTGGTGCCAATTTCTTTGTAGCACATTTCTTTTTTTAGATACATGAATAAGTTGAGCGTAGGACTCTGCTTTTCAAGCTTCACCCCTCGAGACCCCCTGTCCTTTCCTCTCCCACACCTTGTCCCCCAGTTTTAGGGTTTCCGAAGCTTTCTTATTCCACTTCCAGCTCTGGTCAGGGCGAGAGCTGGGGCTGGCACCGAGACAGGCCTGTGAAAGGAGGCCCCAGGGGGCCCTTGAAACGGGCCCCTCCTGTATGTATGCGCGCGCCCAGGGCCCATTACTCTGGGTGCCACGGGCTTCCAGACAGAAGAGGGCCCCCGACAGACAGGAAACAATGCGGTGCCCCCCGATAGCCCCTCGTGGCCACTAAAAAGGGCCCTCAACAACCAGAAACACGGGCAGGGCCAGCCCCAGCGCCCTCACGGGCAGAGGGGCGCAGCTGGGGCTCCAGGTGGCGAGGGCGAAATCCTCGCACTAATTCCAATAAAAAACAAATTAAACCATTTTTATCGTCAGAGCGCCAGACAGCGCGGCCATCTGCTCCCAGGAGCAAAAGCTGCGACTCGGGACAAGAGGTCAGAGCGCGTCCCCGTCCCTACAAGACCAGCGTTAAACACAAGCATCAAAACACCAGCGTTAACCAGAGCACCAAAGCAACCAGCGTTAAACACAAGCATCAAAACACCAGTTAACCAGAGAATCATAACAACCAGCGTTAACCGGAGCATCAAAGCAACCAGCGTTAACCAGAGCATCAAAGCAACCAGCGTTAACCAGAGCATCAAAGCAACCGGCGTTAAACACAAGCATCAAAACAACCAGCGTTAACCAGAGCATCAAAACAACCAGCGTTAAACACAAGCATCAAAACACCAGCGTTAACCAGAGCATCAAAACAACCAGCGTTAAACACAAGCATCAAAGCAACCAGCGATAAACACAAGCATCAAAACACCAGCGTTAACCAGAGCATCAAAACAACCAGCGTTAAACACAAGCATCAAAACAACCAGCGTTAACCAGAGCATCAAAGCAACGAGCGTTAAACACAAGCATCAAAACAACCAGCGTTAACCAGAGCATCAAAGCAACCAGCGTTAACCAGAGCATCAAAGCAACCAGCGATAAACACAAGCATCAAAACACCAGCGTTAACCAGAGCATCAAAGCAACCGGCGTTAAACACAAGCATCAAAACAACCAGCGTTAACCAGAGCATCAAAACAACCAGCGTTAAACACAAGCATCAAAACACCAGCGTTAACCAGAGCATCAAAACAACCAGCGTTAAACACAAGCATCAAAGCAACCAGCGATAAACACAAGCATCAAAACACCAGCGTTAACCAGAGCATCAAAACAACCAGCGTTAAACACAAGCATCAAAACAACCAGCGTTAACCAGAGCATCAAAGCAACGAGCGTTAAACACAAGCGTCAAAACAACCAGCGTTAACCAGAGCATCAAAACAACCAGCGTTAAACACAAGCATCAAAACACCAGCGTTAACCAGAGCATCAAAACAACCAGCGTTAAACACAAGCATCAAAACAACCAGCGTTAACCAGAGCATCAAAGCAACCAGCGTTAAACACAAGCATCAAAACAACCAGCGTTAACCAGAGCATCAAAGCAACCAGCGTTAAACACAAGCATCAAAGCAACCAGCGTTAAACACAAGCATCAAAGCAACCAGCGATAAACACAAGCATCAAAACAACCAGCGTTAACCAGAGCATCATAACAACCAGCGTTAACCAGAGCCAGCAAAAGAACCAGCATTAACCACAGCCACCAAAACAACCAGCATTAACCACAGCCACCAAAACAACCCGCGTTAACCACCGCCAGCAAAAGAACCAGCATTAACCAGAGCATCAAAACAACCAGCGTTAACCACAGCCAGCAAAATAACCAGCATTAACCACCGCCACCAAAAGAACCAGCGTTAACCATAGCCACCAAAACAACCAGCGTTAACCATAGCCACCAAAACAACCAGCGTTAACCACCGCCAGCAAAAGAACCAGCATTAACCACAGCCACCAAAACAACCAGCGTTAACCATAGCCACCAAAACAACCAGCGTTAACCACAGCCAGCAAAAGAACCAGCATTAACCACAGCCACCAAAACAACCAGCGTTAACCACCGCCAGCAAAAGAACCAGCATTAACCACAGCCACCAAAACAACCAGCGTTAACCATAGCCACCAAAACAACCAGCGTTAACCACAGCCAGCAAAAGAACCAGCATTAACCACAGCCACCAAAACAACCAGCGTTAGCCACCGCCAGCAAAAGAACCAGCATTAACCACAGCCACCAAAACAACCCGCGTTAACCACCGCCAGCAAAAGAACCAGCATTAACCACAGCCACCAAAACAACCAGCGTTAACCATAGCCACCAAAACAACCAGCGTTAACCACAGCCAGCAAAAGAACCAGCATTAACCACAGCCACCAAAACAACCAGCGTTAGCCACCGCCAGCAAAAGAACCAGCATTAACCACAGCCACCAAAACAACCAGCGTTAACCATAGCCACCAAAACAACCAGCGTTAACCACAGCCAGCAAAAGAACCAGCATTAACCACAGCCACCAAAACAACCAGCATTAGCCGCCGCCAGCAAAAGAACCAGCATTAACCACAGCCACCAAAACAACCAGCGTTAACCATAGCCACCAAAACAACCAGCGTTAACCACAGCCAGCAAAAGAACCAGCATTAACCACAGCCACCAAAACAACCAGCGTTAGCCACCGCCAACAAAAGAACCAGCATTAACCACAGCCACCAAAACAACCTGCGTTAACCACCGCCAGCAAAAGAACCAGCATTAACCACAGCCACCAAAACAACCAGGGTTAACCACAGCCACCAAAACAACCAGCGTTAACCAGAGAATCAAAGCAACTAGCGTTAAACACAAGCATCAAAACAACCAGCATTAACCACAGCCACCAAAACAACCAGCGTTAGCCACCGCCAGCAAAAGAACCAGCATTAACCACAGCCACCAAAACAACCCGCGTTAACCACCGCCAGCAAAAGAACCAGCATTAATCACAGCCAGCAAAACAACCAGCGTTAACCACCGCCAGCAAAACAACCAGCGTTAAACACAAGCATCAAAACAACCAGCGTAACCACCGCCAACAAAACAACCAGCGTTAACCACAGCCAGCAAAACAACTAGCATTAACCACAGCCACCAAAACAACCAGCGTTAACCACCGCCAGCAAAACAACCAGGGTTAAACACCACAAGCAAAATAACCAGCGCTAACCACCGCCAGCAAAACAACCAGCGCTAACCACCTCCAGCAAAACAACCAGCGTTAACCACCGCCAGCAAAACAGCCAGCGTTAGCCACAGCCACCAAAGCAACCAGCAGTACCTAAAGACAGCTATCAAAACAACCAGCGTAAACCACAGCCATCAAAGCAACCAGCGTTAACCACAGCCAACAAAACACAGAGGGTTAACCACCGCCAGCAAAACAACCAGCGTTAATCACCGCCAGCAAAACAACCAGCAGTACCTAAAGACAGCCTTCAAAACAACCAGCGTTAACCACAGGCACCAAACAACCGACGGCCCTCTAAACACAGCCAGCAAAACAACCAGCGATAACCACAGCTGTCAAAACAACCAGCGTTAATCACCCCCATCAAAACAACCAGGGTTTACCACCGCCATCAAAACAACCAGGGTTTACCACCGCCATCAAAACAACCAGGGTTTACCACAGCAATCAAAATAACCAGGGTTTACCACAGCAATCAAAACAACCAGGGTTTACCACCGCCATCAAAACAACCAGGGTTTACCACCGCCATCAAAACAACCAGCGTTAAACACAGCCATCAAAAGAACCAGTGTTCTAACCACAGCCATCAAACAACCAGCACTGCTGTAACCAGAGCACAAATACAACCAGCAGCGCCTAACCACGGCCATCAAATCAACCAATGCTCTAAACACAGCCATCATAACAACCTGCACGGCTCTAAACACAGCCACAAAAACAACCAGTGCCCTAACCAGAACTCCAAAACAACCAGCACTGCTCTAACCAAAGACATCAAAACAACTAGTGCTCTAACCACAGCCATCAAAACAACCAGTAGTGCCTAACCACAGCCATTAAAACAACCAGCGCTCTAACCACAGACATCAAAACAACCAGTAGTGCCTAACCACAGCCATTAAACCGTTAACCGCGGTGGTACTTCTGCCGCGGTGCGGACGTTTTCGTGCGCGGGTGGGGCGCCGTCGGCCAATGGCCGACGGCAGCACTGGGCAGGTAGTGCTGCCGTCAGCAGCAATTAAGGGGTTAAAACAACCAGCACTCTAACCACGGACATCAAAACAACCAGCACTCTAACCACAGCCATCAAAACAATCAGTAGTGCCTAACCACAGCCATTAAAACAACTAGCACTCTAACCACAGCCATTAAAACAACCAGCGCTCTAACCACAGCCATCAAAACAACCAGCGCTCTAACCACAGACATCAAAACAACCAGTGCTCTAACCACAGCCATTAAAACAACCAGCACTCTAACCACGGACATGAAAACAACCAGTGCTCTAACCACAGCCATCAAAACATCCAGCACTGCTCTAACTAGAGCACCAAAACAACCAACAGTGCCTAACTACATCCATCAAAACAACCAGCAGTTCTCTAACCAAAGCACTAAAATAACCGGCAGTGCCATCTTATTTATTTTGAGAGTTTTATATAGCGCTGGCTTGATCCAAGGGTATCAGAGCACTTTACAAGGCATGTGATAGGCACATGGAGTAATCAGTTATGTTTCAAAGCGCTCTTTGCTAGGCAATCATGACACTTTGCTGCTGCAGCTGTACCATTGTTCCCAAAGCGCTCTGCCTGGAGTCACCAAATGATATGACAGGGATTTGTATGAGCGCAGATGCCCTAAGGCGTCAAGGCGCTAAAGATTGGTCCGGTTATACAGCTCGGCCTTTGGCTGGTTCCTGATTGCACGGATAAAGCTGACCTCCTTACAGGGTAAAAGGCCAGGTTTTTGAGGCCTTCCTGAGAGGAGTCTGCATCTTCAGACAAGTAAGAGGACAAGGAAGGGAGTTCCAGAGCCTAGCTGCAGCAGCTGAGAGGGCTCTGCCACCCGTCTCTTTTTCCAAAATCTAGGGCCAACCACCCAGTTACGACCTGCCCAGCGAAGAGTTCTCTTTGGGGTGTACCATTGAAACACGGTTTTTATTCCATAGGGGCTTGCATTGTACAGGGCTTTCAGGTTAGAGAGAAGTGTTCTGGCTAGTATTTGAGATACAGATTTAGACTTTTGATAGTGCATGTTATCAACGGAATCATTCTTCCAACGATTGGGATTTCTAATTACATTTCTATTTCTAGGAGAAGAATCTTCAACTTGTTCAGACTCTACCTTTTCTTTTGGCTCAGGTGTGGTGAGAGTGGAGATTTTTTGTAAAGAGGAAAGATACAATTGTAATGTTATAGCTGATGAACTCGTTAACTAATTACTCATTCCGAGGACAGACTTAATTTACAAATCACTGAAAATGGTTGTTAACATAGAAGCGATCACTGTAGTACGGGTATTTCCATGCGCCACTTATAAAGGGTTGGCTTGTGTTTCCTCTCTAGGGAGTTCCAGAGTTTCAACCAGCGCTTAATTTGATTAAAAAAGAATAAGTGCCATGGCCTTCATCAGGAGGCCACTGCAGTTTGCACCGCACATTGCCCCTGCCAGCGCTGCCAATGGTGGTGCCTACACAACTACTAACCATCACACTCTAACAAGTGGGACAATTCAGGCTGTTCGAGACCCCCAAAGCTATAAGAATGGCTTGAGCGGCAGGCATTATTTTTTTTAATGTATATTGAATTGATAAAATACTGTTTTTCTGCTAATCTCTAAATTACACAAACAGCGACACCATGTGGCAGCTGACGTAAGAGCTGATGTTGACAATTAAGTGCCATTACTGAGCACCAGAAACCACCGTCTCAAATTAAGCACTGGTTTCAACCATCCGCCGAGAGTCAGAAATACAAAGACTGTCACGAGGTATATCAAATCTCATATTATGAATAGTGAATTGGAATTGAAATGGAGTAATACTGGAAGAAATGTTCTTGTTTTAGACAACAGCGCTTCTGCAGTGCAGGTCGAGCCCAGCAGTAAGAACAGGCAGAGTGGAGGTGCCCAGTGTTTCTGGTTCTCTCTCTTGTCTCACTTTCCACTGGTCTGCCTTAGACGCCTTCTGAACTCCAGCTGATCGCCCGTCAACAGGTTCCTCCTGTGACCGTTGTATCACATGCCTGTTCTTTCATCCCGCACACTCCAGGTGAACGGGAGAGCGTGGGCTGCTGGCTCCATATAAAGACCGTCTGTGGCTTTTTTCAGCCCTGTCAGTTTTTGGTGGCACTGGCACGTGTGTTTTGGGTGGTTCGATCCCTGGCTCCGGCAGCAGCTCAACACCGTGTGACTCTGGGCAATAGCTCACTTAATTTCCACGACGGCCCCCAGCGCCTTGAGACCCGCAAGGTTGCGCTTTACAAATACGGATTTACATTTTACATTTTTTTTTCTCTTCCACACACCTTTACTAAAAAAGTAACAATTGCCTTAAGGGGCGTGGTGTGTGTGTTGACTGCAGTCATGGCTCATACATGTCAATAAGAGTGGGGTCGAGAGCTAAAAAGAGGTCCAAAAGCTTCGCTCCCAAGATCAACCATGACAGTAATGAGGGGTACCTGCTTCTGTGGTGCTGTTTCTCAGGATGGATGCGTGACAAGGGGGTGTATACCTTACCAGGAGGTGATGCCCTCACACACCCATGAAGGTGTCATGCTTCATCATCGGGCTTAGCTTCTCATGGGGTCGGTGCTGCAATACCCCACGGCCCCCACAAGAGGGCTCTTTAGCTGAGATATTTAAAGTGAAACCAAACCGTGATGGGGAGTGGGGGTGTGTGGAACGTCACAGGCCTGCATTGCAAAAACACGTGTTTGAGAAAATATGCAGATACGGCAGCACTGAAGCGCAGGATAGGAAGGAGGTGAGGCCTTTGCAGAGCAGTAGACATGTAGGGAGTAGAGTATTACTAGGGTTCAAAGCACGAGACAGCCAAGGACGCCGGTAGTACAGAGGCGCTGTGAAAATGGAACAATAACGAGTGCGCAAGTCGCATTCCACAGAAATGGGGTTGGATGTTTTAAAAAAAACAAAAACATTTTATTGAGTTTTTATGGTACCACGTGGGCGATTGCCCGACATAACCCCTTTTTAGACAGGATAATGACTAATGATATGGAAATATCATTGGGTACATTTTGTATGCATAACAAAAGTAAAAACCAAAAGTTTACTCAGACTTTCTCACCCCACCCACACTGGTGAGCATTTTTAGATACAAATACATGTCCAAAGAAAGACTGTCATATAGTATGGGCTCTAACATCCCGTGGAAACTGCTGTTTAAGGGGTTTGTGAAGGAAGAGGAGGAAGGTCTATGCCCCCGTATGTAGCCCATCGAGTCCACATTTTCCTGTGCTTTTGAGGGCGACCCCGTGCTTGGAAGACTGCTATTTCCACACCCATGCAGTTGTCTAGTTCCTTTCGCCATTTCCCTGTTGTGGATGGGGAAGTTCCTTTCCACAACTGAGCGATATTGCGTTTGGCAATTGTGAGAGCAAGGAAGAGTAAGTGTTGTTTTTAGCAATTCCCTCCTATATCGTCTGTACTTTGGAGGAGGAATAGTCTAGGGTCAAGTGGGAGGTCCCAGGACAAATGTAAATGTAAATGTAGTATACTTGTAAAGCGCACAGGTGCCCCAGCAACGGGCCGTCCCGGCGCTGTATAACGCTGTGGAACCCTTCCTAGCTCTTCCTCTGAGATCCCCCTCCTGGCCACCCCCAAGGTGAAGCCAGGCATCCCAGCATTGTTGCGGCCGTTGTGGAGATTAAGCAAGCTATTGCCCAGAGTTGCAGCATGGGACCCATGATTAGAGTAGGCACCGAGGCGAGAATTATCGGGTCCGAGGACATTGCGCCCAAGACCCTGCCGCGTCGGGAATTGAACCCTGGTCCCGGGCCTGATCTCTGCTTCAGGGTCTGCCGCTTCTAACCAGTGAACCACACTTCTCCACAACACAACACCTCTTTGAGACAGGTAGCGGCTCTGCGCCAGAAGGATTGTATTGCAGCACAGCTCCACAAGGTGTGGAAAAACAACCCGACCTCCCGGTCACATCGTAGGCATTGAGTGGATGCAATGACTCCCGTCCTCCAGAGACAAAGGTGTGTGTAATATACGTGATGGACATATTTAAATTGAGTGAGACGGTATCTAGAAGACACCGCAGCAGCCCTGGGACTAGCTATAGCCTCTATCTAATCGTCATTGGTTAATTCCGGGATATCATCTTGCCGTGCCTTCCTAGTCTTATAAAGAGTCGTGGTGGAGTGCGTTGTCAGTGTTTGGTATATCTACCGAATATGTGTGCGCCCAAATCGCCTATAAGGAGGCGGCCCTCTATTAGGCGGAATTCAGGGAGGTCTCCTAATTGCTGAAGCATTGGAGTGATAGCGTGGCGTAGTTGGAGATACTTGTAGAACTGGGTTTTATGAAGGTGAAACTCTTCCTGTAGGTGCTGAAGGGATTTTAGAGTGGTACCCCGCATGACATCCCCTAGTGTGGGGATGCTGATCTGATCCCCCTGACCGAATCCCTTCAGTATAGTCACCTGGTGTAAGTAGGTATCATGCCTCAATGGAGTGGTCTGAGTCAAACGCCCATGCCATCCCCCTCGCCGGATCGAATATCTCCACAGCCGAATTGTCGTTCTGCTGGCGTGAGGTAGAAAATCAAGATTCTGAGCGCTATAGAATAGCCGAAGTAGGGGGATGCCTTCCATTGCTGTGTGTTCCAGGGCAAACGCCGGGTCAGTAGGTGAATGACCAGGAGGTGAGAGGCCACATAATACGAGTACACATCAGCAGCAGCAGCAATACCCCAAGGTCTTAATGATCCTTTCCCTTATTTTCAATTCAATATTAATTGTTCAACTTTTCTTAGTGTATTAGCTCTTAAATAACTCGCTATTTTTCACACTAACTTTTCTAACATGATTTCAGTGAATGTTAGTTACTTGGTGACTTTGTTGCCTCTCCTTTCCTTCACTTACATCTTCCCTGCTGCTCAACGGGATGAGTGCTGGAATGTGTGATGATGTCACGGAATGCTTGAGTGCCTGCTTATCTCTGGAGAGCCAGTTGATGGATGCAGGCTGAGCAGCAGGGAGTCTGCTCCTGGTGGGGCTACAATACATCTTCTTCCATCTTATTTATCATCTACTTGAATTGTAACTGGAACTTAATAAAGCACCATCTTGGAATCTATATCTTGACCAAAACTGTACTTTTTGTACTACGACAGTTACCCTCACATTAAATTCCACTTTACACATGTACAACTTTTTTTCAGCTGGGATAGGAAGTATTCCTTCCAGCTAGAGCTGGGTCCTTAGGAAGATCTGCACCTCCCAGCTGCCCTATCCTGGTCCCGCTGTCTGTGCTCCTGTGTAGTTGTGTCCTTGTAGTCTGTGCTCCAGTGTAGTTGTGTCCTTGTAGTCTGTGCTCCAGTGTAGTTGTGTCCTTGTAGTCTGTGCTCCTGTGTAGTTGTGTCCTTGTAGTCTGTGCTCCTGTGTAGTTGTGTCCTTGTAGTCTGTGCTCCAGTGTAGTTGTGTCCTTGTAGTCTGTGCTCCTGTGTAGTTGTGTCCTTGTAGTCTGTGCTCCTGTGTAGTGGTTCTCCTATTACCATGTCTGCCTGCATAGGTTTTTGCACTTAAATCTCTGCACTTTGCAAAAAGTAGCTTCACAAACTTTGCAACTTCAAGAACTAGAAAACTACCTTATTCCAGGAATTTCAACCACAAAATCATGAGTTTCAGGGGCTCCATCTCTGTGTATTAATAATTGTAAATGCAAACGAAATCTCTGTGCTGGGTTTCCTTCACCTACTTCTAGGAGCTCCTGGTTGGGTGTTAGTTGAGATGCCGCAGCACTGCCACCACTGACGCCCACCAAAGGACATGGTTGTTGTGGCTTCTCTTGCTAGTTTCTTAACCTGTAAAACAAGGCTTTTTAACACACAGACAGAAAGCCAAGTGCCTTGATGCAAGTCAACAACACTATAACATTCTGTGTTCGGCCACCTTGAAGCCCCTTTTAGTCTCAAATTCGTCAGCGGCTACCTCACATGTTCCTGCAGTTGTCACAGAAACAGAAGCCCCAGACCATATTATTATTTTCAGCCTTCTTTGTAGGATGTACCTTCTCCTCATCTCTGGCGGCGTGATATTACTTTTTTTTAATGCGGTTAACCTCCAGGTCGAGCTGATGTGATTGGCCGCTAGGCGAGTCACTCACAAAGAGGAATTGGTACAACCTACTTGGGTTTCTCATCCGTCGACCTAGAGAGGGGACTCAACATCCAATGTGCTTTCGTAGAGCGGTTTCAGAATTAAAGAAGCTAGGAGTGCATGTCAGAACATGACAGGAAACGCGCAAAAGTCGTCACAAAAGAATAACGTTATTTCGTAAACAGAGTTTAGTGAACTTATACACACTAACAGTCATTAATAGGCGCAGGCATCTATTTTATCCTAAATGTGGAGCCTTGTACAAATATAAAAAGGTCATATTGTTATAGATATATATATATATAGATAGATAACTCGTTCATTGAAGTTACGTTTAACTTTCGTTTGATCTGCAATTATTAACCTTTTCAACCAGTTTCTGGGTTCAACCATTAACTCGTTAAAGATGGTTCCTTCACAGGGGAGATCAGTAGCCACCCAACAAGGAGTTTGTTGGCTGTCTATGTCTACATAACGGGCTCTACTCGGAGTGCTGTCAGTTGGGGGGGATGGGTGCTAGAGCGCCGGTCCTGTTATGTGGAGGATGTGAACTCTGCAAGAGGTCAGGGACTAACAGGAGAGGGCAGGTACGGATACGAGGAGTAGTGGGCCACTTTGCAAGTGGTGTTGGTTCAGGAGGTTTCGCCAGGGCCAGCATCCTTTGGGTGGACATGAACGTACCCCACGGCATGTGCGGGCCGAGAAGTGACTGGGAATATAGGGCAGACAGCAGCTTTAGCGTGCCACCCTCTGCCGGAGACTGAGCCGCTCACAAAGCCACAGCCATGTCAGATCTCTTTGTAGCAGAGAAGGTGGACGGATTCACAAACAAACACATGAGTAAGATGTAGAGCCAGAATTGCTTCCAAGGCTCATCACAGTTCCACAGTCAGATGGAGGTATCACTGCTACCGCACCTCCGAGGTGAGAGGTGGTAGTCATGTGTGAGTACTGTGCTGTGTGAGAGAGAAGGCAAAGAAACAAAAGGGAACATTCACAAGACACGGGCTGAAAAACTATTTAAATAAAAAAGTGTGCATACACAGACATAAATCGACAAAAGCAAAAGGATACAAGTAATAGTTCTCTGCTCTGTGAACAAGACACAAAAAGGAGGAACAAAAACACTCATTAGCCAAATAGAAGCAAGCTTTTGGGAAGGACACGCAAATAAACCAATTAAAAGCAATGGGTAGGTTGTAAGCCTAAAGAGTAGATACAGCAGGTCTCAAAGAGACCGCACATGCACTGCCTAGGTTCGACCAAATAATAGCTGAAGGCTGGAGTTGAGACCGTTTAAGTTGCACAAGTTAAGTAGTTGAGCATTTATGTCGTCGAGAAACTTTTTTGGCTCTACTACACCATGAGCTGTAGCGGTGAGCCAGCACTCTGGGGGCTGCGACAGCCGGGTGCACAGACGATGCTGTCTGCACCGACACATCTGTGACCCAGGGCACACACGACTGACTGCGGCCTTCCTCTGCACCCCAGCCCCTCAGCATGAGCATTTATGCTAATTCTCCATCAGGCTAACTGACAACACTCTGGCTCACTGTTGTCTACAGCTGTAAAGCCCCCCCCCCCCAACTTATCCTGACGCATTGGTGCCCAAACACTACAGAAACGGAGTATCCCCATGGGGCACTGAACCCGCACAAGAAATCACAGACAGTAACACACGCACCCACATGCGTGCACCAGTCCAAAGCAGGAACAGCTCTTGGGAGGTGCTGGGTTCAACTCTTTACAACCCCTGATTCCAACAGATCTACCCCTGCCGAGCACTGGATGTGGGAGCACTGGATTTACTGAATCCCCAAAGCAATCACAGCCTTTATAGCATGTTGAGTTAAAATAATAATATTCTGTTTCCCTTTATTTAAAAAGAAATTAAATAACCCTGCCTGTACAATCTATTCATTGTGAATGAGACATGCGCTGCCTGAACTATTCGTCTCCTGGCACCAGACTCTAAGACAGAGGTCTTCAATCTGTGGGGCGCGAACCCCCGGGGAGCCGTGGAGTCATGGGAATGGGAGAGGGCATTACCGAGCCTCACTCCGCTTCAATCCAAAACGTTTGCTCTTCGTTTTGGAAAAAGACAACCATTCCGGGATGGTTAATTCCATTAGTTAAAATGCTTCAGCTCAAGAGTCATTCAGGAGTGTCCTAAGCTGTGTCACCACAGCTGGCAGACAGCTAAACACGCCTTCCTGCCAGGGTGCCTGCTTGCATGAAAGAAATTCAAATGTGTGCCACGAGTTATTTTGCAATGTAAAGGGTAATCTGCATCTGTAGGGGATTTCTCTCGACCCAATTTATGAATGGAATAGATCAGAAGGGGTGGTGCTTAAAAGACTTTTATCACTCCCCCAAGGAACTATGGTTCAGGCCATAAGGAGAGAGTGCAATCTGGTCTCTTGGAATATGGCGGCCTCTATTCGGGCACTAAGATATTTCAACTCATTGTTGGAGGATGATGAGGTGGTTAAAGTCTCCAAATTGTGTTGGGAAGAGATCGAAAGCAGTGAGAAGATGTGGGCAAAGGCCGTAAGAACCAGAATTATTGCACTAAGGAACCTTCATATAAATAGTGGTACAGTTACACCTTGGCTCCCATTTCCAGGCAAACGAGCAGAGGGAATCAGCTTCTATGGCGTGTGCATCTATCGACCTGCTGAATCTAGAGAAGAGGTCATCCATTAGCTTCTCGATTGCTACATTGGGCCAGGATACTGTTTTTCCCTATCTAACATGGCTACCAGACCCAGGATTGAGGAATGACATTTTAAGGGCTAGGGTGGGATACAATCCAATTTACTCATCCCACCCACACAGGATCAGGGTACAGAATAACAGTGGTCTCTGCCTCTGCCCTTTGAATGTTAGATGTACCCTTATTCATATTCTTATGGATTGCACCTTTTATTTTGCAAATCGAAACAAGTTTTTAAGACCCCTGTTTTTTAAATATGATGCTCTCCATAGGAATAAGCTGTGCAGTTATTGCCCGAAATACGTTATCTTGATGTGGCAGTTGGAATTGCTCAGTTTTTACGATCTGTAAAACAAAACTTTAATCCTGAAACATAGTGAGGGGGGGCAGGGTAGCCAGGAGGGGGATCCTTTTAAATGTTTTAATTGTTTTAAATGTTTTAACTGTAAAGTGTGTATTTTTAAATAATGTTTTATGGATAAATGTCTAAATAAACTTGTTTCAGAACCTGAACCTGCATATGTAAAGAACGCTTGGGAGTACCGGCATGCTTTTAACTGTAATTGTATTTACAGAGCACTTACTACCCCTGAGGAGGTGTTAAAGGGACAGTTTTGTAAAACGTAAATGTATTACGTGCCGTCTGGATATTACTGAAATCTATATTTTGGAAGCACCATTTTTTCGTAAAACATTTTGCACATTTTGTAGCAGTCTATCTTATACTGTATGTAATGCAAGTTTAAAATAATGATTTACATATTCACAGAGCTTTCTGTCACAAGCTGTGACCATGTTACACTAAATACACACATCACTATTCTCCACTGCACCAACCTAAATTTAATTATGTGGCTCTCTGGTTACACAAAGACCTGTGCAGTGCATTAACTGATAGAGGTTTCATAATGTACCATAGTGCATTTCCCACTGACTTTTTAAAATGTTTTTTTTCATTTAGGCTTGCCAATATTTTATACGTAGCTACCTGAGGGTGAAAGACCTAAATGCTGAAGTCAACAACAGCAGCAAACTAATATAACCAGGAGTCAGTTTTTGCTAAAACAGAAGCCGTTGTTTTCATAATATTAACAAGGAAAACATTTTTAGAAAAACAGCGTGAAAGAAGATTAAGGGACCACTTCCTCTCCTGGAATTAAAGAAAACATCCTACGCGGGCCTTGCAGTTGATCATTAATGATTGTAAATGGCATGCTTTAATTATTATGAAAGATGGTCAGCAACCTCCAGTTCCATGCAGATGTAAAAGCTAAGCCGTCAGCATCCCCTGAAGCATAGTATAGTTCTCCTCGCATGCCTTGCACTCAAGTTGCAGCGCATGCATTACAGCTATAATAACCACGGACACTGGGATTTTTGTATGGTTATAGATGTGCCGCATTTGCCACTTAATCCATCATCTGCCTCATAATCTTCTGATTTAAACAAAACAAAAATGTGTTTATAATTATAGCTCTAAAAGTTCAAAAGCTATTAAAAAGCAACATCACGTATTGCCGCCAAGTAGAAGGCACTTTGGAAAGCTGGACTTTTTGTTGTTGATTTCTATATTTGGATGTTAAAATGGTACTAATGAGGAGCACCCACAGATAAACCCTCTCTCTGGAGAAAAACAGGCACACCCATCACATTAGTTCAGAAAGGTATTATCATCCAAATAAGTTTTGTCAAATTATATTTTCTTTGTGAAAAATAAAGTATCATTGCGCATTTTTTGATCATTCTTTTTGAAAACTTTAGTTTCAACTGTGCGGTAAGCCTCTGGCACCAAACCACAGGCACCCAACTAACCTTTGTTTGCTAAACATAGTTTAATATTATTTCCGCCCGTAAAAAGTATTTGTATTGGGAATTGAAATTAACAAGATGATTGAAATGTCCTTGATCATCTTGTAGAGTAGCCATTGTAATGGTTTCTGTCGGCCTTATTTCCATGCAAAAGACAATTCACAGAGGACCTTGGTGTACACCGGCTTTTTTATTTTTGATGGAGAAAAGCCGTATAAATACATTTTAAATTGAAAGTGTTCAAAACTAAAATACCTCCAGTTTACATATTCTTAAATATGCAAACAGTACCTAAACACGTTGTTTAAAACAATGGATGTGTAGAGTTAACGTAGGTAAGTGCCCCTTTCGCATGGCCACTTCCCACTCTTTGCCTGGTATCTGGTGCAACTTGGACTGATGTGCACTGGGTTCCTGCCAACCAGGTCCCCAGCACCAATCTGCTTTCCCTAAACTTTACGATTGTACCACGGTTGGCAAACCTTTAGGACTCCATGTAAGTCGCTAGTTAGTGGTACCCCTGATACCTAGGGCACTGGACCTGAGGAGTGTCCACGAAGGCTGCAGCACACATTGTACCACCCCAGGGACCCTTCACCAAGGACATGCAAACTACCATCGCAGGCTGCATGTCTTGTTGCAGACAAAACCGAAGAGTCGATATGGTACACAGCACTAATGCCATGCCTGCAGACACTGCATAAGATATAGGTAAGCCACTCCTCCAGCAGGCCTTACAGCTCAAAGGCAGGGTGCACTATAGCCATGTGTGGACATATCTGCCTGAGCAGCTATGACCCTGCAATGTCTTAGTCTATTCTTAGACACTGTAAGTGAACAGGGAAGCCATAACAAGCGCATGGCTGGGCACTCCTTATTACGAGTTCCCCAGATCCATGATGGCTACACTGTACCCCAAGGTGTTTAGTACCAAACACCTAATCTTAATAAACCCACACTGATGCCAGTGATGGATCTATTAATAAAAGCACACACAGTGCACCTTAGAGGTGCCTCCTGAAAACCTTCTAACAACTAGTGTGTTGACTGACTGGTCTCGACCAGCCTGCCACCATTAGACATGTTTCTGGCCTCCTGGGCTGAGATCCTTCGCCCTCAAAGCGGGGAACAAAATATGAGCCACTGAACCCAAGAGCTCAGTGCCTGCCATTGAGCTCTGACCGAACCCCTGCTCTCCGCTTCAAGACTTCATAATCAAGGTGAACTGTCTTGTCCTGCTGCTGGGTGGCCTCTAAGAACCCCAGAGGGTTTCCAGCCTTCCCAAATTGCCCAAGAACTCCTTTGGAGTAGAGAAGTTACTTCCCTGCAGATCGCAGGCACTGAAACCGCAGAGTCCAGTCCACCGACTTGCAGCTCTCTGGCCTGAACAGTGCAGCACCCGATCAGGAAGAGGTACTCATGCTCTGGAAGGTCAGATCTGTCTCCTCACCACGTATGGAGGCATCAGGACTGACGGCAGCCATGCAGTCCCAATCCTCAGGGTACCGGATGCTCTACCCAAGACCGACATCGAAGAGTTCAGTCAGGACTCCAACTGTACCAGAGCCCAGAAGACGCCGAGGGACGTTATGACCCCCGAGACCCACTTCGAGAGTATCCCAGCAGCCCTGAATTTGCCTGTTAGCTGTTGTCACCAGACCAATAGGAGCACCTTTAAAACCGCAGCCAGCCAAACTATCTGCTCTGCCCACAGTCCACCCGGCCTGGGTAACAATGAACCAGATATGCTCCCTTGCGCCTAAGGCCCTTGCGACCCTAGCCCCCATTTGGGAGCTCTTGGACTTTCCTGCAAATCCCTTTGTGCAGCCTGTCTTTAGAGGGCCCCCCTGCTCTGTAGTGCGCCAGATACCAACTCCGCCAACACCCTGCTCCCGGCAGATTCTGAACACACCCGACAAACTGTTGGTAGAACATTGGACCTTGGCTTCCTGCGACCCTAAACCCGGAAGGTAAACCTATACAACTGATTGTGCTGTGTGCATTACCTACCTTCTTTTTCCCCCCCATAGGATTGTATAGCGTGTACTTGCGCACAACTTCGAACTATTTGCTTATCTTTGAAAATTCATAAGAGATATAGTACTCAACTATGAACATAGTTCTTGGATCAAAAATATTTTTTAAAAAAATGAATTGTTATTTTTAGGACTCGCCTAGGCAGCGCTTGCGCTGCCTCTTCGAGACATGTTGTATTCAGATATGTGTATTGAGCTCCTCTCATTTTCCTCCCACCTTTACAATTGGCTCCTCTTCCTGTCCTTTGTAAATTATGGCTTTTGATCCGTGAATAGGCTTAGTAATCCCTCTTCAGTACCTCCCGCTCTTCTATTGTTACCTCTGATAAGGATAGCTCCTCTTACATGTGCCCCTACACTCTAGCTTTCATTAGCAGGTAGAGAGCACTATTTACTCAATTCATGTCTTTCTGAAGCAAGCACAACAGAGCAGCTATTCCTAATGTGAAAGCACTCATGGGGCGCTGCAAATACAAACCACCAGCCGCCATTGCCAGACAGGGAGCGCTGCCGCACACTGCACTCACCTTGAAGTGATTGGTTTGCAGTGCTGCTTGACACGAGGCGTCCGTCCGTCCGTCCATCCATCCATGAGTCATGAGTGCCAAGAGTTTCCTCGTCAAGATGGAGAAGGGCCAGCTGGTGGTGATCCGGGATGACACCCAGCGGCACCACAAATGGTGCTGGTGGTGCCTGGCATGTCCTTCTCCGCGCTAGCTGGAGCCACCGTGATCTTGGCATTTGTATTCAATGCAATTCCCTCGCCGCACAGCATGTTGAAGCACGTAAGTTATTTTTTCATGTTAATTAACTTAGCTTTATTTTTGGTCTCAATTCCAAAGGGTTGGGCTAAAATTGTTAAAAACCTTTATTTGGTGTGGTTGTCTGAGGGACGTGGGAGTTACGTTTTGACATAGAATGACAACCACCTGCAAGGACTGAGGAGTGATGTGACCGCTATTACTTAAATATTCTATAACTCTAGGAAGGATTCCACCTTTTAACAAATTTGGTTAAATTCATGTGTAGTTTGTGCAAACAGAGCTTGTGGCGTAAGAGCCAGAGCTGCCGACTTTAGAACTGGGGATCCAGGTTTGAGTCTGGCAGTCAGCTCAACACCTTATGATTCTGGGCAAATTACTTAATCTCTCAGTGCCTACCAAAAATGAATGTGTCATTGTGGAATGTATCTGGTGCTCATGTAAAGCACCTAACTTCGTTTGGGTCGAGTTTGTGCAATATAAAACTACAACAAAAAAACAAGAATTTGCAGTGCAATAGGTCTCACATTTGGGAGAGTTTGAGCTACTGGCATTGTAAATGATAAATTTTTGAAAACCTGCAAGTGGTGTGTTTAATCGCACTTTGTACTTCTAGTCCTTGCTTACAAGAAGCAAGGCTGGCAGTAAATAAGGCGCAGATGCTTGCCTATCGTAATCAACAACTAGAAGTACAAAGTGCAAGTTTACGCACCATTTGCAGGTTTTCAAAACACAAATTAAAGGCATTGTCATTTACAATACCAATAGCTCAAACTAACAAATGAGAGAACTATTGCACTGCAAATGCTTGTTCTAAATTGGTCTTTGATTTATTAGAGTGTGGGTCTCGTTTATTGCCTCTGCGAGTACAATGCAGAACACTACCCTCTGATAAGCCTAACTGCATCACTACAAAAGAGAGCGTTAGTATTATCTACTTTAACCTCTGTAAGCCAACTGGGGACCCTCTGGACTCTCTGCACAGTGTACTTTTTACTACACTATATAGAAAGCCAGCTTCCTACAGTTAGCAGATGACAACATGGATTGCCTTAAACTCTCAGGGACATTCATAAGTATTATTTCTCAAAATGTTTCTAAAGGCGTCCCCTACAAGTTGGTGATTAGAGTGCTAAATGTTCCAGAATCTATTATAGAAAATTCCATCCTGGCAGATTCCCTCAATGTATTCCACCAGATCAAAACATGGGGGGGTTCCTATCAAGTTGTAGCGTGGGTTGGGGGGTCAGGAATAGACCGGAGACCTTTTCGGGGTAAACTGGGTTTTATTTTTAACAATGCTCTTCTGCTGCGTGAGGTCCGTCTTTCCCGGGCGAATCCGGATTGGTCCATGGCTGCGGTGGATGAAGCCTGTTCCGTCTTGGGGAACCCTTGCTGGCCGTAGGCGGTCTTCGGGAGTCTTCTCCTCACCTCCCCTCGTCAGCCAGCCAAAAGAGAACCAACAAGAGGGACCGACGTTAGTTCAGTTGTTTAATACTGAATGCCCGGGGGAGGGGGGGGGGGGGGGAGAGGGGGAACCGGAGTGACAGGGACACCGCTAATATGTGCTTTACAAGCTGTCTACAGTGACGGGGCAGCGTGAGGGAGGAGTGAAGGTAAAGTCAAGGGAAGGATGGCAGGTATGGTAGGGTAGGAACGCGGGAAGGAAGGAACACAGAAATGGGAAGCGGGAAGAATATCTACACTATTTACACAGGAGGGCCGCCTCTCTTCCCCACCCAGGCTGACAAACGCCTCCGTACCTGCTGAAGCCACACTCCTCCCTCGGGAGTGTGGCACGGCGATTCGAGGGAACGTTGGCCTCCTGGCTGTCTCTCGCAGTCTTCGCCTTCCCTCCTCTGCTCACGGGTCTCCTCGTCTCTCCACACGATTTCCGGACTCCGAACTCCTCTCTCCCCTTTCCGACCGTCTTCTTCCTCCGGGGTGACATTGCACACCGCGTAGAGGACTTCGCTCTTGTCCACTCCGGACTCCGGGACGTCATCAGTGGGCATGTTCTCGTCTTCGTCAGTGAACGCCCAATTACAGGCTCCTTCCTCCTTTTCGGTGTCGGTGTCTCTCTGCCAGGGCTCCCAGTCTCTCTGGAGGGAAGCAGGGGATTCATCATCCGCGACCCACCAGTCCTCAGTAGAAAGACGGGCACTACTACAGATTCCGGTCCTCGACATCTCAACTTGTTCAAATAGAACATCATGTTTAGCTCCTCTTTCACCATTATAAGGATTGACATGATTCCACTGCTTATTCAAAAGCACATGGAAACTAAGTGTACTATGGTGAACGAAAAGGGTCTGCAAATTCATCAATACGCAGATGATACCCAACTTTAATTGAAAAGCTCCAATTCATCATACATTGAGTCTCTAAAGTCCTCCCTGGTAAAACAAAAAGGTTGGTTGAACATGTTCTCTCAGACTTAACCCAATCAAAAGGAAGTCCCTGCTCCTATATGTAAAATAACCCTCTCCCCATACAGTCTCTGCTTCATTTACTCTCCCCGCTTTGTATCTCCCCAACATTAGTCCATTTAGCTACATCACTTGGATTTCCCAACCTAAAAATAGCTCTGCGACCACACAGTTCTATAGTGTCCAAAACTGCTCATTTCTAGCTCCGCCTCCTCGGATGCTCACACCTACCTTGGAAGCAGATTTCATAACAAAAAGGAACACTCTCTGTAGGAGAGTAGGGTCTGCTTCCTATGGTCACCCCCACTTTTTGCTGTGATTCTCTGGTTTTTTGACTTCAGTGTGGCTGTGGGCCTGCTAATCAGACCCACATCCCAGCTGTTCTCTCTCTAAATTGATACCATGTACTTTGGGTACATACCTAATTGGGAATTGGGTCACCTTTGTGAGCCCCTGTATAGTGTACCATAGGTACCCAGGGTATAGGTGCATCCAAGGCCTACCAGGGGCTGCAGCATGTATTATGTCACCCCTGGCTGGCCATCCAAACTGACACCACAGGCTGATCACTCAGCTTGGGCAAGGTGGTGTAATCACCCATTGCTTAGACATAGTATACATATATCTACCCTTATAGATATGAATGAAATTAAATGAAAATTAGACTTATGTAGCGCCTAACTACCCTGAGGCCTCGCAGCAATAGACACATATATACCTATAAGTCACTCCTATGGCAGGCCTTGACAATCCTGAAGGCAGAGTGCTTGGTTTTATGCATGAGCTGAGCCCCTCTGCAGCTTTCGGCACCCATCTCCTTATACTGTTCTATGATATAACCATACCATATACTCTTAAGTGCATTATAATCCTCGCAGTTATTGCTAACTTTGGTTTGGCTTTATCGAAACATGTCATGTAAGGTGTCAAACACTTTGGAATACTACCCCCCCCCTACCCCCCACCACCACCAGTTCTGGCGGTGGGTGTAGCATTCCACCCTTCAAAAGGGAGAAGACATGTAGTTACTGCTTTACCCGGTTAAAGTTAAACAGAGCAT
Source organism: Lissotriton vulgaris (assembly GCF_964263255.1). NCBI lineage: Eukaryota > Metazoa > Chordata > Amphibia > Caudata > Salamandridae > Lissotriton > Lissotriton vulgaris. Next base: position 311,403,906 of record NC_141686.1, on the reverse strand, counting down.
CAGCATCACAAAATGGATGCTGCTGCCACAGACACAAGTCTGACCTCCTGCTGCTGGGGGAAACTCAAGCAAGGGAGGCCTGGACAATAGGTTTCCTGTCGAGGGAGGTGCTATCACCTCCCCAGACAGCCTGTAGTGTATTGGGGCAGGGTGGGTTGAATGGAAAGATGTTTTTCCAGACACTGCCTGGGACACACAAGGTGCTCCATGCATAGCCCGGTTAAAACCAGTTGCTGGGGCACTCCAGCCCCGCTCTGGTGCAAAACTGGGCAAAGGGTCCACCCGTAGGAGAGACCTGGCAGGTAATCCAGCTCCTAAAATTGGTATAAAGATAGGAGCTGAGTCTAGAGACTTTAGATTAATCCTGGAAGAAACTTTGACACAAACTCTTGGACCTTGGACGTACCATATCGACTGGAAGACTGACGACATCTCGCTTGTGGTCAAGGAGTCACCACCCTGTGCAAACAGGCACCACCAGTAACTTGCCGGTTTGCTTTGTCAACGCTCCTGACGGACCTTGAAGACTTAGCTACTCAGGAACTGGACTTCCAGACTTCTCCGACTCCGATCCACATCAAAGCTGAGACCCGTGGCGTACACAAGAGACGTGGGACCAGACACTCTGGACATCCTGCATTTTGCCAACAGTGCAGCTTCAGAGGTACCCTCGAAGTTGTGCATTGGGGTTTGAGAAGCCCTAGACCCGAGCACCATTTGCACCCAAGCTCAGCCCCCACACTCCAAGAGTGCCACGTGGGGCCTGCTCCTGCATTTCAGCTCGACGCATCTTCCCGGTTGCTAGCCTGTTGGATAGTGCGCCCTCCAAAGACGAACCTTTGAATTTACACTGCTTGCCTGGTTGATCCAGGCTTGCTCCAGCTTCCCTGCAAAGGAGAAGCTCCCCAGACCTTGCTGGTCTAACTTGAAGCCAATCTTCACTTCCTGCATGGGTTGTGGTTACCAAGGCTTGTTGGGTCCAGTCCGGATACAGACACCGCAGTCAACTAGATCCTTCTTGGGACAGCTCGAATCCAGCTCCTGGTCATCGTCGACACCTCCTGGTCCTCGTGGCTGCAGAGACAAGCTTCACCTGAATCAACTCGACATCGCCTGGTTCCTTCCTGGTCATTGGCTAGTGACCCAGACTCTGTCCCCTCTGCTTTCAGGTTCTTCTCGTCTCCGATCCACCCAGACACTTTTCTTCTGGTCACCTGCAGCACTTCTTTGCAGATCTCCATTAGAAACATCGATGAAACCAGACACGAAAAGACACCTATGCACCCGGCCTCCCTGGGTGAGGTAACTAGAGTACTTCGGTGCTCCTGTGGGTGTTGACTCTTGAAGTGTCCTAGCTTAAAGGGGTTTTACCGTAGTCCATCCAGAAGTGTCCTTTTTGGGTAACTTTGTAACTTTTACGTTCTCCATTATAAGTCAATGGTAACTTGTGACTGTGTTTAGACACTGCACACGTCTCCCGTGGGTCTCCTACTTCCTAACCTTTGGATGTCTAGTGTAGCCCCAGCGATTCCCTAGGCCCTAGGCCTACTTCCTATTCCTGGAGTGATTCTTATACCACTTAGTTAGTATATGGTTTGTGAGGCCCCTAGGGCAGAATTGCATTTGTGCAAATTATCGTATGCTTAATGAGCAACTTCTAGTGTATTTTAATCTCGGACCTCATACAGAGTTCAGAGGGGTTGTGTTAGTAATAATTGCATATATATTTTGATATCTACCGTGTGTGGTGTCCTTTCATTTGGTATTCAAGGGAATATAATTGGTAAAACAGCTTGCTTTACATGCTCTCTGACGTTTTAGCCTAAGACTGCTGATCCATGCTACCACTAGGATAGCTGATCTATAAGGTTGACTTTACAACCACCATCATAAGGGTCGTTTAGACTGGTGCAAGGTGCCCACTAGAATAGTGGACAACATATGCCAGGCTAACTTCTCACACTCTCCGACTGTATCAGGTCTTGATGCTGGCAAAGCCATACTAGCTGGTGTGAGAAGTTGGCCCGATATGCAACGTTCGCTATTCTAGCGACCGCTATGTATCGTTCCAACGACCCTTATGGTGTTTGGTTGTAAGTCAACCTATAGACCAGCTATCCTAGTAGCGTGGATACGAGCAGTCTAAGGCTAAAGACTCGAGAGGGCGCGTTAAGCCAGCTGTTTACCACACATGTACCCCTTGAACACCCAGTGAAAGGACACCACACAAGTGTTATGAAAATAAACAGTATATTTATTAAGAATCACAACAGCCCTGTACTCTTTATGAGGACAGGGTACTAAGCACAAACCAAATCTCTTTAGCAAATACTTCAAGTGCACAATTAAAACAAGTGTCCGAGGACACGGAACGATTAAGGTCTCGGGCGGACCCGATAAGGCAAGTCGGAAGCGAGGGACTCAGGACCCTAGAGTAAGGAGGCTATGCAGGCACCGAAATGCCGAGTTACCTAGCCACGAGGGCTGCGGCTGCACAAGTCTTACAGGCGTCGGGGTCTTCGCTGACGAGCCAGGAGCCGGAAGAAAAGGAGTTGCTGGCCGGCGACCAGTGCTGAATAGTTCGTAGAGATCCAAGCCTGGATCGAAGATGGCTGAAACCTGAAAGCAGAGGGGACCAAGTTCGTACTACTAGCCAGTAGTCAGAAGGTACCAGGAAGGCACCGGTTGGCCGTCACCTCGACCAGGTGAGTGGGCGACGCTAGGCTCTGCAGTCTCACGGACCAGGAGGCGTTGTCGGCGACCACGGTGGAGGTGCGAGCTGTCCCACGAAGGATGATGCTGTCGGCGTCGCTGGGCCCAGGATGGGGCAACAAGCCTTGGCAGATCTCAGGGCCACGTGGTGGGCCTAAGATGGCGTCTTGAGTGGACCAGGAGGGTCCGGGGTGCTTCTCGCAAAGATGGAAGCAAGGGCCAGTCTGGAGCAACCAGACCAGCAGTGATGATTCTCGGATGTCGTCACAGAAGGGCACAAGCCAGCGGCTAGTGACCAGACAACGTGCTGAGCAGCGAGCAGAAGGGCCCCACGCAGATCGTGGAGATGCTGGGAGACTGCACTTCGGTGCTGGAGCGGCTCAGGGTCGGGGCTTCTCGGACCCCAGAGCACTCACCAGAGAGTTACCTCGATGGTCGTGCTGGTTTTAAGAGCGTGCAGGTTCTGATGATGGCCGGTCCCTCGAGGTCTCGTCGCACCCACAGATCACAGCTGAGCTGATGATGTGGGTAGAGGTCAGAGGTGCCAGGGAAGCCGGTTCTCGTCGAGCTGGGCCGTCGGATTCCTTGAGGAAGGACTTACAGCAAACCGCAGAGTTCTTAGTTGGTGCCCGCTGATGCAGGGTGACTACTCCTTAGTCACAAGGGAGAAATCTTGAGAAGAGTCTTGAATGTCCTTTCGTAGAAAGTAGTTCTTGAATCAAAGATGATCTAATTTGGAAGGGTCCCCGCTCCGGTCTTTATTCTAAAGAAAAGGGGTGGGTACATGACTAGGTCCTGCCCTAAGGGTGGGACCAGGAAGGGGGGTAGTTACACCCCTCTCCCCTGCCGGACTTTCCCCAGGCCAGGGCTGTCGCCCCTGGAACTGGTTCTAACCGGCAGATGCGTAGTGAGCACCGGGGTGCCACTCCGCAGTCACCTTCTCGCCAAAGCCCTACCTACCCAGAATACACAAACCCTGTCTGGGACGGTGCGAACAGCGCCCTCGACAGGAAACCCTTTGTCCAAGCGCTCCTCGCTGGAAGGACTCCCAGCAGCAGGAGGTCAGACTCGTGTCTGTGGTGGCAGCATCCATTTTGTGGAGCTGAGGCTTCAGTTAACTTTAACCGGGGTTCACAGTTACATACATGTCGTGTCCCTCTAGAAGGGTGGAATGCTAACCTCGTCGCCAGCATTGGTGAGAGGGCAGCACCCCGATTCGTATGACACCTTACTCGACATGCCTGGGTAACGCGACACCGGAGTTACCGATATGGTACGCGTTACCATGGAACAGCTATTGGGTCTTGATTCCGCAAGCTGCAACCGGGCTCGGCTCGGGCCTGAACCTAGCTCACACGAGCCCACGCACTCTGCCTTCAGGATCGTTAAGGCCTGCCATAGGAGTGACTGATAGGAACTCGGGTGTCCATTGTATGGTTAGATATAGAGCTACTATACCTAAAGCGAAGGGTGGTTACACGTCTTCGCCCCAGCTGTCGTGCAGCCAGTTGTGTCAAATTTAGGAGGCCAGCCAGGGGTGGCATAATACATGCTTCAGCCCCTGGCGGCCCTGGGTACACCTATGCCCTGCGTTACGGGGTCTGATAAGGTGGCCCAGTACCAATTGGTAAATGCACCTAGGGTACATATCGTAATTTAGAAAGAGAACAGCCAGGCTGTGGGTCTGATTAGCAGGCCCACAGCCAGAGAAAGTCGTAAACCAGTGAAACAAAAGCAAAAAATCTGGGTGATCATAGGATTGCAGACCCTACTCTCCTACATGACCCCCCCCCCCAAACGTCGGAACAATAAGCTATCCTTGACCAGGTGAGTCTTCTTGTTCTAAGTGGAAATATCTGGAGAGCCCATCGGCATTGCCATGATCAGTACCAGGTCTATGTTCCACTGTAAAGTCCATCCCCTGTAGGGAAATGGACCACCTAAGCAGTTTGGGGTTTTCACCCTTCATCTGATTTAGCCACAAGAGGGGCTTATGGTCGGTCTGAATCTTGAAGTGAGTGCCAAACAAGTATGGCCTCAGCTTCTTCAGGGCCCAAACCACAGCAAAGGCCTCCCTCTCAATAGCTGACCAATTCTTCTCTCTAGGGGTCAGCCTTCTGCTTATAAAAGCAATGGGCTGGTCTTGACCATCAAAATTCAGTTGAGAAAGGACAGCTCCCACACCCAACTCAGAAGCATCTGTTTGGACAATGAATGGTTTGGAGTAGTCCGGACTCTTGAGGATAGGCGCCGTGCACATGGCCTGCTTTAGGTCATCGAATGCTTTTTGACAGCTTGCTGTCCACTGAACTTTTTTTGGCATTTTCTTACTTGTCAGTTCGTTTAATGGTGTCACAATTGAACCATAGTTCCTGACAAACTTCCTATAGTAACCAGTCAGGCCCAAGAAAGCTCGAACCTGAGTCTGGGTGGTTGGAGGAGCCCAGTCCCTGATTGACTGTATCTTGCTCTCCAGTGGCTGAACCTGACCTCCACCTACAAGGTGGCCCAGGTATACAACCTGTGTCTGCCCAATCTGGCACTTGGTGGCCTTGATAGTGAGACCTGCTGCTTGCAGTGCCTCTAACGTCTTCCGCAGGTGGACCAGGTGATCCTCCCAGGTGGAGCTAAAGACAGCAATATCGTCAAGATACGCCGCACAGAAGTCATCCAGCCCAGTAAGGACTTGATTCACCAACCGTTGGAAGGTGGCAGGTGCATTTTTCAGACCAAAGGGCATCACCACGAACTGATAATGCCCACCAGGGGTTGAAAATGCGGTTTTAGGCTTGGCGTCCTCAGCTAACCTGATTTGCCAATACCCAGCTGTCAGGTCAAACGTACTTAAGTAGTTGGCCGAAGCCAGTCTATCGATAAGCTCGTCTGCCCTTGGTATTGGGTGGGCGTCAGTCTTAGTGACTGCATTGAGACCCCTGTAGTCTACGCAAAACCTCATCTCTCTCTTACCACCCTGGGTGTGAGGTTTCGGCACTAGAACTACGGGACTAGCCCAAGGGCTATCCGAGGGTTCAATGACTCCCAGCTCCAACATTTTCTGCACTTCACTCTTGATGCAGTCTCTAACGTGATCAGGCTGCCTGTAGATTTTACTCTTGACGGGCAAGCTGTCACCAGTGTCAACCTCATGGGTGCACCAATCGGTCTGACTGGGTGTTAGAGAAAACATATGTCTGAACGACTGAAGAACCTGTTTACAGTCGCTCTGTTGATGTTCGGAGAGGCTGCCACAAAAGACAACACCATCCACCGAGCCATCGTCAGGATTCTGAGTGAGCAGGTCGGGGAGAGGGTCACTCTCCTCTTCCTGTCCCTCATCTAGGGCCATGAGCAAACTCATGTCCTTCCTGTCGACATATGCTTTTAGCCTGTTGACATGAAGCACCCTGTGGGGGCTCCGGGGAGTTCCCAGGTCGACCAGGTAGGTGACCTCTCCCTTTTTCTCCAGGATGGTGTAGGGCCCGGACCATTTGTCCTTGAGTGCTGCTGGGGCCACTGGCTCCAACACCCACACCTTCTGTCCGGGCTGGTAAACAGTCAAGACAGCCTTTTGGTCATGCCAAGCTTTTTGGAGTTCTTGGCTGGCCTTAAGGTTTTCAGATGCCTTTTCCATGTATTCAGCCATCCGCGAGCGGAGGCCAAGCACATAGTCCACTATGTTGGCTGCAGGCTTTTTGAGAGGTCTCTCCCATCCTTCCTTCACCAAACACAGGGGTCCCCTTACAGGATGCCCGTACAAAAGTTCAAAAGGGCTGTAGCCAACCCCCTTCTGCGGGACTTCTCTGTAGGCGAACAAGAGGCAGGGGATCAGGACGTCCCATCTACGCCGAAGCTTTTCCGGTAGTCCGTGAATCATCCCTTTAAGGGTCCTGTTGAATCTCTCAACAAGCCCATTGCATTGTGGATGATAGGGTGTAGTGAACTTGTAGTTGACACCACATTCCTTCCACATAGCAGTTAAGTAGCTCGACATAAAGTTTGCACCTCTGTCGGAGACGACCTCCTTAGGGAAGCCCACTCTGGAGAAGACTCCAACTAGGGCTCTTGCCACAACAGGTGCTGTAGTGGTCCTAAGGGGAATAGCTTCAGGATACCTGGTGGCATGATCCACTACCACCAGTATAAACTTGTGCCCTGAGGCTGTAGGTGATTCCATGGGACCGACGATGTCGATCCCCACCCGTTCAAAGGGCACCCCCACCACAGGCATTGGTATAAGGGGGGCCTTTGTCGTGCCACCTGACTTACCACTGGCTTGGCAAGTGACACAGGAGCGGCAAAACTCCTTGGTATCTTCGTTCATGTGAGGCCAGTGAAAGTGTGAGACGAGCCTGTCCCACGTTTTCGTCTGGCCTAAGTGACCTGCTAAGGGAATCTCGTGGGCCAAGGTAAGTAGGAAACCACGTTGAGACAAGGGTACAACCAGCCTCTTGGTCATGCCAGGCTTGGGGTCTCTTGACTCAGTGTACAGGAGTCCATCTTCCCAGTATACCTTGTGGGTACCTGTGGCGTTCCCAGCAGCCTCAGCAGCAGCCTGCTGTCTGAGGGGTTCAAGAGAAGGGCAGTCTAACTGGTCCTTCCCCAGGTCTTCCCTTGAGGGTCCCCCTGAACCCAAGAATTCAACTTGATCAAGTTTGAATTCCCTTGGCTCAGTTTCCCTCAATTCCTGTAGGTCAGCCTCCTCTGAGACTTGATCCTCGACCTGGGGCAAGGGGGAAGGCGCAGCCTTAACCCTACTGCTCTTTTTCTTGGGAGGCGTCTGGTCCGTTGTTCCAGGATCCAGCACCTGTTCAGTGGGGCATTTCCTGACCTGTGACCTGGTCACAGCGAACACATGTGCTGGCAAACCTAACATTTCCATGTGAGTCCGGTGCTCCACTTCTGACCATTGTGACGACTCCAAATCATTGCCCAACAAACAATCCACTGGGAGGTCTGGACTAACTACAACCTTCTTTTGGCCAGTTACCCCTCCCCAGGAGAAAGCTACAATTGCCATACTATGATTGGTAGTGACATTGCTTGCATTGGTCACCAGGAATTCTGTACCTGGCATGATCTGTCCAGGGTCCACAAAGTTAGGCGTCACCATGGTGACGCTGGCACAAGTGTCCCTATAGGCCTGAGCCATCTTTCCATTTATGAAAGGCGTCTGTCGGTATTTGCCCAAAGTATTGGGCTTACGTCAGGGGATACGTCCGCGTCCCCTGTACTGACAAGGACAGCCTGAGTGAGTGTGCCAACTAAGTTGTCACGCCCCTCAGAACCCAGGGTTAACCCTACTAAACCCTTGGGAGGCGCACTACCACTGCTGACTGTACTAGGGGGCACAGGTGCCTTAGGGGCTGCAGTGGCAGGAGTCTGCCCTCCTCCTTTCTTGGTGCACTCACTAAACCAGTGAGATTTACTTTTACAGTACTGGCACCATCGTTTGGATTGGCCTTCTTTCTTCTTTTGGGGAGCCTGACCCCCACCCTCTTTGGGTTGTTGGGGACCTGTCGAAGACTTCTGGTCATTTTGTTCCCCTTTAGAATCTTTACCCTTCTGGTCTGCTTTCTTCTGACCACCTTGATTCTGGCCCTGGTTCTGTTTAACTCTTGTACGAACCCATCTGTCTGCCTTCTTTCCCAATTCTTGGGGAGAGGTCAGATCCGAGTCGACAAGATGCTGATGCAACAACTGGTTCTGACAATTGTTTAAAATTTGTTCTCTCATCATCAAATTATACAATCCTTGATAATCAGTAACCTTACTGCCCAGCGACCAGCCCTCAAAAGCCTTAGTGGCACAATCGTCAAAATCAGACCAATCTTGAGACTGCGTTTTCTGGGTATCCCTGAACAGCACCCTGTACTGCTCAGTGGTTAGGCCGAACCCTTCAACAAGTGTATTTTTCAAGATTTGGTAATGGTTAGCATCCTCCACCCTTGTGGTGAGGAGCTTGTCTCTTCCTTTTCCTTCAAAGGAGAGCCACAAGATAGCTGCCCACTGACTCTGGGGAACACCCTGCACAGTGCAGGCCCTCTCCAAAGCAGTAATCCATTTGTGGATGTCGTCCCCTTGTTTAAAGGGGGGCACTATCTTACCAAGGTGTTTCGTATCGAAACTCTTTTCCCTATTACTAGGTACATTGCTGCCACCAGTGGGGACTACCCCACTTAACTGTTGCTCTCTAGCAAAGGCAAGCCTTTCTTTGGCCAGGGCAAGTTCTTCCCTTTCAATCCTTAGATTGGCTGCCCTTTCCTTAGCTTCGTACACTCTCCTCTGAGGGGACGTCATCCCTCTCTGAGAAGAGTTGAGAGCCATTGGTTTGAAGGGATCTGCCAGAGTCTCTTGACAGAGATCGGGCTCGTCCATTCCCAATGTTAAGCTGACCTGATAGTGGCCCCAGGGGTCCCCCAGTACCGCTATCATGTTTGCTTAAGTTGGACCTGCTTAGTCTGACGACTTCTACCTGTCCCTTATCTGCCTCATCCCCAGAGAGATCCTCATCCTCATCCTCCTCCACATCTTCGTTCTCAGTTGCGAGGTGGATGAGGTCAGGATCGTCCCGGGTTCCCTCGAGGGGAGGCATGTCTCCTTCTGGATTAGAAGAGCTACGAAGTTTCTCAGCTCTTCTGGCATCATAAGTCTCCAAGAGACCAATCAGAAAGGACGTTGTGGGGTTAGACCCCTGCTGAATCTTCCTGGAGTGACACAGTCGTCTTAACTCCTTGAAGCTCAGCACAGTATATCCTGAAGGGATGACCTGTGGAGGGTCAACTGACACAAGGGGAGACTCAGAGTTTCCTCCTTTGTCCGACATACTGTTTCTAGTGTGGTGTAAGTGATGCACCTACCTACACTACGTGTTTACCTACTGTACCCTTGCTAAGAGTTGTAGCCAAGGTGTGCTAAGCCTTGAGGAGCTACAACAGCTGGTTCAGTAGAACTCAGAGTATTCTAAGCTTTTAGTTATATGTACTAACAGTACTTGTGCGATCTTTCAACAAGATATTCTTAGGATACGTGTGGTAAAACAACAGCAAGCTCAAATCCCAACCGCTGCTCACCAATGTGAGAAGTTGGCCCGATATGCAACGTTCGCTATTCTAGCGACCGCTATGTATCGTTCCAACGACCCTTATGGTGTTTGGTTGTAAGTCAACCTATAGACCAGCTATCCTAGTAGCGTGGATACGAGCAGTCTAAGGCTAAAGACTCGAGAGGGCGCGTTAAGCCAGCTGTTTACCACACATGTACCCCTTGAACACCCAGTGAAAGGACACCACACAAGTGTTATGAAAATAAACAGTATATTTATTAAGAATCACAACAGCCCTGTACTCTTTATGAGGACAGGGTACTAAGCACAAACCAAATCTCTTTAGCAAATACTTCAAGTGCACAATTAAAACAAGTGTCCGAGGACACGGAACGATTAAGGTCTCGGGCGGACCCGATAAGGCAAGTCGGAAGCGAGGGACTCAGGACCCTAGAGTAAGGAGGCTATGCAGGCACCGAAATGCCGAGTTACCTAGCCACGAGGGCTGCGGCTGCACAAGTCTTACAGGCGTCGGGGTCTTCGCTGACGAGCCAGGAGCCGGAAGAAAAGGAGTTGCTGGCCGGCGACCAGTGCTGAATAGTTCGTAGAGATCCAAGCCTGGATCGAAGATGGTTGAAACCTGAAAGCAGAGGGGACCAAGTTCGTACTACTAGCCAGTAGTCAGAAGGTACCAGGAAGGCACCGGTTGGCCGTCACCTCGACCAGGTGAGTGGGCGACGCTAGGCTCTGCAGTCTCACGGACCAGGAGGCGTTGTCGGCGACCACGGTGGAGGTGCGAGCTGTCCCACGAAGGATGATGCTGTCGGCGTCGCTGGGCCCAGGATGGGGCAACAAGCCTTGGCAGATCTCAGGGCCACGTGGTGGGCCTAAGATGGCGTCTTGAGTGGACCAGGAGGGTCCGGGGTGCTTCTCGCAAAGATGGAAGCAAGGGCCAGTCTGGAGCAACCAGACCAGCAGTGATGATTCTCGGATGTCGTCACAGAAGGGCACAAGCCAGCGGCTAGTGACCAGACAACGTGCTGAGCAGCGAGCAGAAGGGCCCCACGCAGATCGTGGAGATGCTGGGAGACTGCACTTCGGTGCTGGAGCGGCTCAGGGTCGGGGCTTCTCGGACCCCAGAGCACTCACCAGAGAGTTACCTCGATGGTCGTGCTGGTTTTAAGAGCGTGCAGGTTCTGATGATGGCCGGTCCCTCGAGGTCTCGTCGCACCCACAGATCACAGCTGAGCTGATGATGTGGGTAGAGGTCAGAGGTGCCAGGGAAGCCGGTTCTCGTCGAGCTGGGCCGTCGGATTCCTTGAGGAAGGACTTACAGCAAACCGCAGAGTTCTTAGTTGGTGCCCGCTGATGCAGGGTGACTACTCCTTAGTCACAAGGGAGAAATCTTGAGAAGAGTCTTGAATGTCCTTTCGTAGAAAGTAGTTCTTGAATCAAAGATGATCTAATTTGGAAGGGTCCCCGCTCCGGTCTTTATTCTAAAGAAAAGGGGTGGGTACATGACAAGGTCCTGCCCTAAGGGTGGGACCAGGAAGGGGGGTAGTTACACCCCTCTCCACTGCCGGACTTTCCCCAGGCCAGGGCTGTCGCTCCTGGAACTGGTTCTAACCGGCAGATGCGTAGTGAGCACCGGGGTGCCACTCCGCAGTCACCTTCTCGCCAAAGCCCTACCTACCCAGAATACACAAACCCTGTCTGGGACGGTGCGAACAGCGCCCTCGACAGGAAACCCTTTGTCCAAGCGCTCCTCGCTGGAAGGACTCCCAGCAGCAGGAGGTCAGACTCGTGTCTGTGGTGGCAGCATCCATTTTGTGGAGCTGAGGCTTCAGTTAACTTTAACCGGGGTTCACAGTTACGTACATGTCGTGTCCCTCTAGAAGGGTGGAATGCTAACCTCGTCGCCAGCATTGGTGAGAGGGCAGCACCCCGATTCGTATGACACCTTACTCGACATGCCTGGGTAACGCGACACCGGAGTTACCGATATGGTACGCGTTACCATGGAACAGCTATTGGGTCTTGATTCCGCAAGCTGCAACCGGGCTCGGCTCGGGCCTGAACCTAGCTCACACGAGCCCACGCACTCTGCCTTCAGGATCGTTAAGGCCTGCCATAGGAGTGACTGATAGGAACTCGGGTGTCCATTGTATGGTTAGATATAGAGCTACTATACCTAAAGCGAAGGGTGGTTACACGTCTTCGCCCCAGCTGTCGTGCAGCCAGTTGTGTCAAATTTAGGAGGCCAGCCAGGGGTGGCATAATACATGCTTCAGCCCCTGGCGGCCCTGGGTACACCTATGCCCTGCGTTACGGGGTCTGATAAGGTGGCCCAGTACCAATTGGTAAATGCACCTAGGGTACATATCGTAATTTAGAAAGAGAACAGCCAGGCTGTGGGTCTGATTAGCAGGCCCACAGCCAGAGAAAGTCGTAAACCAGTGAAACAAAAGCAAAAAATCTGGGTGATCATAGGATTGCAGACCCTACTCTCCTACAGCTGGCATCCCCAACACCTCTTTGGCACCATCCAGAGGAATCTTACACAACACTGTATGCCTTGTCAACAAAACACAGCAATCTGACAACATTAGACACATTGTAAGAGGCGTACACTGCCAATGAGGGACAGAATTGACGTCAAAAGGCCCGTCTCACTCACAGGGTAATTCTGCCTGCCCTTCTACGGAAGAAGCAAATTCCACACCATGGGAGGCAGAGAAACAGCAGAGGAAAGAAACACTACTTCGTGAAACCCACAGAACAAAAACCAGGCAAATCAACACTACTTCCTGAAACCCACAGAACAAAAACCAGGCAAATCAACACTACTTCCTGAAACCCACAGAACAAAAACCAGGCAAATCAACACTACTTCCTGAAACCTGCAGAACAAGTACTAGCAGCCAACTTTCTCCTGCAAACCTTTCAGATCTTGAAACAGACTCCCCGGAGAACTTGGATGGGATTCAAACCTCCCAGCCTTTAGTAGTGCTCTAAAAAGTCACCTATTCAGATTCCACCTGCAACTAGAAAATGGGTTCGAAGGTTGCATTGAAGTATTTAATGTTCTTCCTTCTTTGGTGTTTATGCAGCCACTCAGCACCACACTGGAAGCCACTGCACTCCTAGGCTGGAAACAAAAACCTGTCATTAAAGAACACCAGCTGAGAGGCCTTCTCTGTCTACACTCCCAGGATCTGCAACAACAACCCCACCAACAGCCAAACCCTTGTGGGGTGCAGAAAGGATCTTAAGGTTCCTGCGATGAGAGAAAACTGTGCTCTAAACATTAGGAGTTCTTCCCTGGAACATTGTGCCTTATGGTAAACAATCCTTGAATAGGTTATATCCCCAACCAAACATCCTTTCCGTGCTCCACCGGCTGCAGGTAAACAAAGGAGTATTGGCAAAATTACCTGTGCCCCCACCACCCCCACTTAAAGCATTCTAGGCCAGAAGCACCAATTAAAGTCAAAGACTGACTATTGCATCTGCACTAAACGTTTAAAATTAATTCAGACAAAAGAACCATGGACAGCTGGACAATCAAGACAATGCTATGGAACAAACTGCAACCAACGCTTGAGGACTTAATGCACCAAATATCTATATATTCAAGAAAGTCCAGACACTAGATCCTGTTCAGAGCGTTTTGGTGGCTGATTCAACACATAAGGGCAACTTCTTCACCCCTTCTTTAGAAGAGACTGGAATGGACACTCAACCTCTTAATCCTCCTTGTGGACCCATCAGACACTTAACCCCAGAAAGCTGCAGGTGCTATATTTAGGGATGTAACCAAGAGAAAATACTGTGACAAAAGCCCTATAAGGGGGACTCAAGTAAGCACATTGCACGTTAAGGTAAGAAAAAAGGCACATCACCTCCAACAATATAAGTCAACTTCAAATGCAAGTTTTTTTTAGAAGAAAGATTGCATGCTTAGAACCTTCGGAAGTATTATTAAACGGGGTGGCATCGTTTTTCGCCTTTAAAGTTTTATCTGTTCTCTCAACTCCTCCAAATCAAAATTTCCCACTTTGTCAACCTCTCTTGTCTCAGAGACAAAACAGGTTTGACAGATGGTCTTCCCCTGAAAGATGCCTGACCTACTTACATTTTTGTCTCTGGAATGCATTTATTCCCTACATTCTTAGAATTGGAAGTACCTAAACGCAAAAAAATTATGGCCATTTCAACATTTTAGACGCAGAATTGAATGACTAACTCACCAACAAGCTAAAGGCCTAACGCAACACCATCTCCCTCATCACCGAAGAGGCTTGACAAGTGTGCACGGCCTAACCTCCTTGATGTAACTTCCAGTGCCCCAAACACGATGACAGCACCTACCAAAGCGGATGGACCACAAAACATATACTGCGTTTTTATAACCAGTACTCCCAGGCTGCCCTGCAAGCAGATATACATAAATCAGGGCAGCCCTATTCTTCCAGGGGACCTGAGTAGAAGAGAGAACTCTATAAGACAAGGTTATCCAGGAAATTATTCACATGAAACAACATTGACACTGTTTTTGTTCCTCTTTTGGTACCTCTTCTACTACATTGTTTGTAGTCATACAGATCCTGTGGTCCGTTTCTCCTTTGCTTCGCTGATCTGAGTGATTGGAGGTGGCGCTTGGAGTTTGTATTTCGTATATAAATATATATATATCCGCAAAAAGTTAGCCCTAAACAGAGAGAAGCCACAAGCAGTATGTAGTTCATCTCTAATATATATATATATATATATATATATATATATATATATATATATATATATATATTCCACTTGAAGGCGGAAATGCCGAAACGTGTCGGTCGTCTTTATCTGCACAGGATGGTGATTTTATGACGCCAACACAAAATAAATGACTTACCTTGGTTGTGAGCCGCTTTCTTCTCCACATCGTGGTTTTTGCGGGAAGTTTGATGATGTATATATATATATATATATATATATATATATATATATATTCACTGAAAAAACCATAGGTTTCACACCAGTTATAGTTAGGAATTAGCATTTAAAAAACCTAATAAATTCACTGAAAAAAAAATAGGTTTCACACCAGTTATAGTTAGCTGGAAATTTTACTGATATAAAACCATTGAAATTCCCACGTTATAGTTAGTCGGACTCACTATAACTTGCGCGTGCAATGCACTGCTGATGACATCACATATTACATCACTCATGACATGGTCAGTGACATCACTCATGACATCACTGATGACACCATCCAATGAATATGTGCCTTTCTGAAAAATAAATATGTTTTATATATGTATATGTTAAGGTCGATGGAAGAATAAATGTTTAAATAAGTGTCTAATTGTTTTTTTTTTTTTTTAAATTGATTGGTTAACTGACTTATTAAGTGTATCTTAGTGAATACATATATTAGCGAGTAATGTTTAAATATTTAAATATATGTATCAGTGTTTTACTTTATGTATAAGTGGCTGCATGGGTTGGTGAGTAGCTACATGTGTGTGTATATGGGTTATTAGATGTTTTTTTAGTATCAGTATGAGTGTCTGTATGGTTTGGTGGGGCTGTTACTTAGCACATAGAAGCATCAATGACTGACTCACTGTTTGTATGTGTTTTGAAGACAGCATTTATGTAGGATTGTATGGGTGGATGAGTGTGTATATGTGTGTGTTAGAGAGTGCATGCCTCTCTCACTAGTGTCTTTATGAGTAACTACATATGTTTTAATCTTTTTTTATGAGAATTGATGTATATAAGTAAGTATATGTGAGAGTGAGAGATTGAAAGAGTTCCTGTTTAAATAAGTATGTGTTTCTATAAGTGATTGTTTAAGAGAGTAAGTATGTGTAAGTTTCCTTAGAAGTAATGTGCTAATGTGTGTATAGTTGTATATGCAAATAAATGGATGTTTATTAGTTTATTTGCATGTGTGAGTATATGTATGAGTAAGTTTTTGATGACTGTCGGTGTGTAACAGAATGAATAGGGGTATCACTACATATGATGAGTGAGTATATGTATGAGTGAATACATAAAACTGTTGGTGAATGTGTGAATTTGTATATAGATGGTGAAATTACTGAATTGGTTGTTGTAACTGGTATGGGTATATCCACTTTTTTGTTAATGTTAGTTTCTATTTTTGAATATGTGTTTCAAAGGTTACTTTACAGTGAAAGGAGGTCTGTCACTGTGTTACAAGAATGGTGTCATCAGTGATGTCATGAGTGATGTCACTGACCATGTCATGAGTGATGTAATATGTGATGTCATCAGCAGTGCATTGCACGCGCAAGTTATAGTGAGTCCGACTAACTATAACGTGGGAATTTCAATGGTTTTATATCAGTAAAATTTCCAGCTAACTATAACTGGTGTGAAACCTATTTTTTTTTCAGTGAATTTAATAGGTTTTTTAAATGCTAATTCCTAACTATAACTGGTGTGAAACCTATGGTTTTTTCAGTGAATTTCATAGGTTTTTTAAATGCTAATTCCTAACTATAACTGGTGTGAAACCTCTGGTTTTTTCAGTGAATTTCAAACGTTTTTTAAATGCTAATTCCTAACTATAAGTCTCAGTTTATATGTAAGACTGTTAGCACTCTAGTTGTTCTTTAGAACACTCTGGTACATTCTGTCATTGGGCTACAGTTGGGCTACATCTAGCTGATATTTGGGCTACATTTGGATTTTTTGGTCTCTGGTGGCCATCTTTGGGCTACATTGGGCTACATTTGGGCTACATTTGGGCATATATATAGCCCAATGTAGCACAATATATATTTTATCAAAGTTAATTTTCGTAAAAACCACTTAAGAATAGGGCTACCACTCCCTACAATTTTTCCCAATTTTTTTTTTTATATTTTGCTTTGGAGCGCTTCCGGTGCGCTTCCCGGGGAACGCCCCGAAAAGCGTACTTTTATAAAGCGCCCCCGGGCGCGCTCCGGGGAGCGTCTCGTAAGCGCCAATATCGCGAACGAAAACATGATCATGACGTATCGCGTAGCCGCGTCCGTGTGATATGCACGGCGTAAGTGCACCCGGAAGAACTCGAGCGAATACGATCGCGCAACGTAAACATCCGACGCGCTTACGCTACGCGACCCGGAGTGCCCCCGGGCGCGCCCGGGGGCACGTAGCGTAAGCGCGTCGGGTCATGTGACCTGAAAATAACACTTTTCATTGGTTCATAACAGTTTTAGTTTCATAATGATGAAGCCCCTGGTCTTGTGACCTGAAAATAACACTTCTTATTGGTTCAGGACAGTTTTTTTTCAAAATGATGAAAGACCCCACCTTTTTTCCTTATTCTGACTTTGTCCTTTGACTGAGAAAGACCTGTTTGTACATCTCTGTACCTTTTTGATCTTAATAATGGCTTCAGTAGCAGCAGCAGCTGGTGCATCTGCCCCACCACCACCACCACAACCACCAAGAGGACCAACTCCAAATTATATTGGTGGTCAAGAACAGGAGGAGGAGGAAGAGGAAGAGGAGGAGGAGGAGAGGAGGAAGAGGAAGAGGAGGAGGAGGAGGGGAGGAGAAGATGGCTGCCTGAAGAAAATACCCCATACAAACCCAAGCCACACATTGGGGCCGATTAGGATGGAGGATTTTCCGCCTCCTCTGGGCCGGCGGAAGCCACCTCCGGCCCGGAGGAGGCGGAAAATCCATTGCGGGCTCACCAAAGACCCACCGCCACATTACGATGGCTGGTGGGTCTTGGTTTCTGTCCGCTGCTTTTCCGCCGCGGTCGGATTACAACCGCGGCGGAAAAGCTCTCATTTGGCTGGCAGTGTCTATCAGACACCGCCGGCCAAATTAGGAAGCATTTGAAAACATGCTTTTCCGCGGCGGTTTTTCCGCCGTGGAAAAGCATGAGTACTTTTGATTTTGGGGGCCCGTTGCGGGCCCCCAGGGTGTTGGTGGGTGGGGGGTGCACATGGGGGGTACCTATGGTACCCCCCAGCATTTACATGCACAATGCGGCAGGCACCGCGCGGTGCCTGCCGCTTTGTGCATGTAAATGTTACACATGCACTTTTAACATTGCGGCGGGTGCTGCTTGAAGCAGCACCCGCCGCAATGTTAAATATCCAGGATGTGACCGCCAGGGTGGCGGTCACATCCTAATCGCACATGAGGGAACGCCGCAGCCCATGCGGACGTTCCCTCATACTCTGGGGTCGCGGACGGACTCAAGTCCGTCCGCGATCCTAATCGACCCCATTGTATGGGAGTTTTTTTCAATCCCAGAGGGCAAAAAAAAAGTGAATGCGGCCAAGGTAACTTGCCTAATCTGCAATGAAGAACTTTCACGGGGCAACCCAAACAAAAAATATTCATTTGGTAACCATACCATGATTCGTCATATGACCCGAAAGCACCCAAACAACTACTCTCGTGCAGAGTTCAGGGAACTGGCCAGTAACCTCCCCCAGTCGTCAAGGACCACCTCCCAAAGAACCCAACCCACTTCATCGGGACCAGAAACATCAGAGATGATGCCTTGCATTCAGCCAAGATTTGCTGATTTTAAAATCACTTGTTCTGCATGTGGCAAGCTTATCGCCTATGGTGAAAAAAGCGTTAAGCTCATCGTCCTTGCAGGTGATAATCACAAGTGCCCCAAAAAGAAGTAATTTTTTGGGTTTTTTGTTTTTTTGCTCCAGTTGAGCCAGTTTCAATTCCCTTTTTTTGTTTCTCCTCCTAAAAAAATACAAAAAACATATAAAACTGTTTTGAAAAGCCAAAAAAAGTTCAAAAAACACAAAAAAATATAAAAACAACAAAAAGAAGAAAAAAAAAAGTTCTTTTTAGAACTACCTCCAATTTCTAAATAAAGGCTTCTTTTTTTTATAAACTCATCTTTTTCCCTCATTTTACGCTCCCCGGTGCGCTACCTGGTGCGCGTACCGGGCGCTTCCCCCGCGCAAAACGAAAAAAAAAAATATTTTAAATGCCCCGCGGGGCCCTTTTATAGCCCCCACATCAAACCTAGGCGTCAAGGGGGGGTCTACCCTGCCCCCTTATGGTCATTTCCCCCTTTGTTTTGGCCACCTCTCGTGTCTCGATCCTACCGAGACACAAGATGGCGGCCGCTCCGGACTGTTTAGAATGTTTACAGACAACTGAGAGCCAATCAGCTTTCTGCGCGCAAGTCGCGTGTCGCGCCGGGAGCGCACTCCGGTGCGCGCACCGGAGAGCACCTATAGATATATATATTTTTTGGAACCTAAATTACTCAAAATCCACTGCAGCACATATCTTGAGACATAGCAAAGGCACATCGGGCTACCAGTCCCTACAATTTTGCCAAGTTTGGTGGAAATCCATTCAGCCGTTCGGGCTAAAAGTGAAATCGACCGCCCTATGGAAATTAACATGGGGAAAACGCGTTTTGGGACCCCCCTTTTATCTCGGCCCCCGCTTGACGTATCCCCCCCCAAACTTTCAAGGAAGGACCAGAGCTCGACGAGGCCATTTTCAGGAAATTTTCAGGCAGATTCGTCAACCGGTGCCAAAGTTATTCCAAATAGAATTTTGAGATTTAACATTGAAAAAAATCCTAACTATAACTACCTACTGGCGACCGCCAGTAGGTAATATATATATATATATATATATATATATATATATTTAGTTATTTGGATATTACAGCCTATATTCTAGATTAACCTTTACATTTCTTCATGTGAATAACGCCCTGGGAACCATTGTTCACATATTTTGCCCTATAAAAAGGTATCATTTTGTAATTCCTGCAACAAGCATAATTGTCCCCCCACCAGTAATCACTGCTGCACCCACCACCTCCTTCTGCCTCAATAAGACCTTTGCAATGCTTTAGTCTACAACCAGCGCATGACAAGAAATCTCAAATGCTACAGATGTGATAACATTGAGCATCTTGCAAATGATAGGTGTCCTGCTGTAAGTCACACATGTTCAAAATGCAAGAAGGGCATTTTTGAGTCAGTATGCAAGAGTAGATTTGATTCTAGAATAAAAAAGGTAGCTGTTTATGAAGAGGAAAATTCAGACTATGTTTATAAGGATTTCGAATGTGGGCAAATTATTCTAGAAATTGGAAGTGGAACTGGTAAATAGTGTCCCACTGATGAAATTCTTGTTGATGGTGAACTCGAGTTCTATTTGATTCAGGAGCAATAATTTCAATATTTTCAAGTGATTTTTACATTAAAAAGTTGAAACATAAAATTGTGTTGTTTAAACCAGACATAATTCCATTGGCTTATGGAGGAGAACCAATTAAATTGCATGGATATTTTGTAGGTTTGATTGAGTACAAGGGCAGGATGGTCTCCGGTAAGATTCAGGTCTCCAAGAAGGGAGATAGTATAATTAGTTGGATGCAGTGAGGGGATTTAGGTGTATATCTTGATCCCAATTCCGATCCACCTATTTTGTTAAGAGAAAAAATATGTGCTGTGGAGACGGTAAAGGATGAGAACTTTATTGGTGCAGCATTTATGAGTGATTTTCCAGAAGTGTTCAAAAAGAATCTTGGTTGTATGAAAGGATACCAGCCTAAGATTGTAATAAAAAAAGGTTGGTTCCTGTTGCATGTAAAGTTAGGAATGTGCCATTGGCAGTGAGAAGTGATATGGGAAAAAATAATTAAACTTTAGGACAACGACATTATAGAAGTGGTTGAGGGAACAGAGTGGTTAGCTCCGGTAGTTGCTGCGCGCAAGGCCAACGGGGATTCGCGCTCATGCATAGACTTGCGCCAGCTAAACAGTAATGTAGTTGTAGACAGGTATCCACTTCCGAATATTGCTGAACTTCTTGTTCTTTTGGGTGGTGCCAAAGTTTTTAGCATGCTTAATTTAACTTCGGCGTACCATCAGATTGAATTAGAACAGTTGTGCAGAGATCTGACTGCGTTTATCACGTAGTTTGGTACTTTTAGATTTACAAAGATGTCCTTTGGTCTGGTTTCAACTTCGTCTGTGTTCCAGCGTGCTATGGAGAGAGTTTTGAAAGGTTTGCCTGGAGTGTGGATCTATCAAGATGACATACTCATTTTTGGTAACAATGTTGACGAACATGATGCACATCTTAGGTCAGTTCTTTCAAAATTGTGTGGAGCTAATCGCATTATAAAAATTGAGAAAGGCAAATTTAGATCAAACTCATTAGATTATTTTGGCCACAATATTTCAGGAAATGGTGTCAAACCCAAAGAGAATTTTTTGTCCACAATTTGCAACATGCATGCTCTATCCTCAAAGGAAGAACTTATGAGTTTCTTTGGAATGATAGAACACTATGCGAAATTTGTTAAAGATTTTGCAGATTTGACTAACAATAAAAGGTCTTCATTGAAAAAGGGTGTACATTTTGTTTGGTCTGAGGTCTGTATACAAACATTCTCTAGCATCAAAGAGAACTTCTGTAATGCCCCTTTCTTAAAGAGTTTTGATACCAGACAAATCAATTCTCACCACTGATGCAAGTGAGAAAGGTTTGGGGGCTGTATAACAGCAAGAGGGTCCTCAAGGAATGAAAACCATTATGTTTCCTTCTAGAAGCTTAAAAGATCCTGAGACGAGATTCTCTGTGGTTGAACGAGAATCACTCGCAGTTTTTTGGGCTGTTAAAAAACATAAAAAATGTTTGTGGGGTGTAGATTTTGAAGTAAGAACTGACCACAAACCTCTAATTGAAATCTTTGACAAGAAAGGTCTGGATTTTATTTCAAGTCGCATAACCAAATGGATCATAAGTCTTCAAGAATATTCTTTTTCCCTCAAATATATCCCAGGGGTTGATAATAGAATAGCTGATGTTTTTTCGCGTCTAGCTTCGTGTGAAGATCATGATGAGGATGATGTTGATTTGTGTTATGATTGGGTATGTGCGTTGGATTCCGATCACATAACTGAAGAAAAGTGGTGCAATTAAATGGAGCTTGATGTAACTCTTAAAGAGGTAATGTTGCTTTTGTTAGGTAATTGGTCAAGTATCAAGAAGAGATCCTAAGAAACTAGACCTTTTTGGTATATAAAAGATGAATTGTCGGTTGATAAAAACATTTTATTTTGTGGTACCAAGTTAGTACCTCCAACGAGTCTCAGGAAAGATTTATTAGACCTAGCTCATGTCACACACCTTGAGATTACTAAGACAAAAGAAAGATTATGCTTGTCGCACTGGTAGCCAGGAATGGACAAATTGATAGAGTGAGAGATACGAGAGTGTGTTCCTTGTAATATGTCAGACAAGTCTAAATCGTCTAGGGTGCAACGCATGATATTGAGAACACGACCTACATATCCCTGGGAGAACATTGCGTTGGATATTCTGGGTCACATTTTTAGCAATGCTTCTCAGATGTTTTTATTGGTTATTATAGATATGTATTCTCGCTGGCCAGAAGTATTTTTTCTATAAAATGTGGATTCTGCCAGTGTTAGAGTGTTTGAAACTTGAAACTGTTTTCTAGAGAGGCATTTCCTAAGACCATTTTAACGGATATTGGTGTTTAATTAGTCTTTAAAGAGATGGAAATGTTTTTGTTATCCAGTGGAATCATTCATAAAACCTGCTCTCTCTGTCATCCAGAGGCAAATGGTATGGTGGCGAGACTTAACAGAGTTTTGAAAGAAACCATTACTGTCGCAAAGTCTTTATCCCTTGAATGGAGGGGAGAAGTACTTAGAAAGATTGAAGAGTATAGATTGACTCCGCATTCCACTACTGGTAAGACTCCATTTCTTCTTTTTCGTGGCAGAGTACCCAACACTCATCTTGAGCCATTTTGGGAAAACAATTATTGTTTTGCCGTAGGGAAAGAATGTGAGTGTGATGGTAAACAGGTACAATTGAGAGAAGATAATAAAGCCTTATTAAGGAAGAATTTCTTTGACAAAAACAAAATCTGTCAAGAGGTTGGTGGTGGAAGTAGGAGACATCAGTGTTGTTGTTAAGCGTCCTTTTTTTTGTGGGTAATGCCAAATCTAAATATTTTGAATCAATGGCTGTCATCAAGGTATTTAACAATGCTGTAAAAACAGAAGACCATCGTGAATGGAATCTTAGTAGAGTGGTATTAGTTAGAAGGAAGTATAACACATTTAGTAATTCTACTGGTGAAAAGTGTTCCGATGCAAACCAATGTCCTTCTTTGTGCGATTCTCGATCTAAAAACTGTCAAGGAATGATGCCTTCATGACGGTCTTCAAGATTAGTAAAACGTCCGTCCTATCTTAAGGAATTTGTATAAGTATAAGGTGTGTGTTACTGTGCATGTAAATAGTTTTAATGAAGAAGGGAGATAGTGTAGTATCTGCTATCTCTTATTCTTCTATCTATTCTCTAGCTCTTCTCTATGATGCGTATTGTCTATCCTTCCATATGTATCTATTGTCTTGATTACACAGTAATAGAATGTATGCAGGTCATAGGACAGAATAAGCTGGAGTTGGACAGTTGAGAGTGGTGTACCTTGGATGGATGAGATCTTTTTATGAAGATTAAACTTTACTTGAACCTCATGAAAACTGGAAAGTGCATGTCTTCTAATATTACAAGCACCTTTTACATCAGATCACACAGATATAAAATGCAACATGAATACACAGCTCCCTCAAGCTCCCACAGTCAGAGCTCGTTCACCGCCTCTAAATGAGGGTTCATATGCTCTTAGTTGCAGGTCACCAAGCAGTTGTCAAACTCAATGTCTTTAGAAATATGGGATTTATTTTGTGCAGAATAGCAAAATAGTTTCTCAAAAATGTTGTGTAAAATATATTTGTGGACTGTTGTAGTCTCATCTTTGGTAGAGCAAAATGTGAAGTTCAGAAACTGCTTATGCTAAAAGGTGGGATTCACACAAACTACATCCAGGACAACTGCAACACTGGCAAACAGGGACTGGGTGGAGATGGCACTTGAAGGCAAAAGACAGCAAGGGGAGATGATGGAGGCGCTAGTGAAATGATGAAGACACAAGGGAGAAAGAAACCAAAGAAGAGAAGTAGGGACATTGAGAAGTGAATGAGAGGGTAAATGGTAGGAAGAGGACGATTCCTATGTTCAAATGAGGAACAGTGAGAAAAGAGGGACAGTAGAGAACATACCGCAAGGGATAGGAGAGAAAACAGAAACCAAGACCAGAAGGCCAGAAGGAGAGAAGTAAAAAGAACTAAGGCAAGAGATACAGCAACAAGCAAAGAGGAGAAATGGAGACATGAAGAGAGTTGGAGAAGAGAAAAGCAGGAGTTAAACTGGAAACTGAAAGTTAACTGTGAGGAGATAGTTGAGAGGTAGAAACTGAACAAACAGAAGACAGAGGATAGGCAGGAGTTGGAAGTGAGAAGCACCATTACAAAAAGATAGGAATGAAAGACAAAAAATAGAAGAGCTAAGAGAATGGTGGAAAGAATGTGATGGAAGGAGCATGGAAAAAGAAAGGAGGCGGTATGAGAGACAATAGGGGAGGATGTGACATGGGCAGTACAAATTCTGATGCCGTGTAAATGTCCCGTCAGTCTTCTCTTTGGTACATTTGGACGGTACGAGTTTTCTTTATGAGCTGGGCAACGGGCTGGGTGACAACACTCATGTGGCTCCCCAGACTCTGCTTTTACCCCACCCACTGGACCCTCTCCAAGAACTCAGTGGTCGTCCTTCTTGCGCCTCTGCCGCATGCGTAGATCCTCCACCTGCCTCTCTAGACTCCGCACCTTGGCCTCCAGCTTTCCACTACTCCGACTGCCTGAGCTCGCCCACCCCAAAAGGGCATACAGCCCAACCAGGCCCATGAGCGATGTGGCGAGCAGGTGGGGGTCTGAAACTGATGTCACCAAGTAGAAGAAGGCCAAGAGGAAGAGGAAGATCTTCAAGCCCCAGAGGAGTCGGGCAAGTAGGGAAAGGACCACGCCCAGCACCAGAGACAGCATCCAATATCCCAGGAAGGCCAAAGTCGCCCACATCAGGATGTGCTGGACCTGCTCAGGGGACAGCCCCATAAAACTGGAAATCTGTTTCCCTGAAAGAGAAGAAAGAGAAAGGGAAGAGTCAGGCTGTGATGTAACGCACCTGCATGGATCATGAACAAACGCAAAACATGTACCAACCAAAACAAACAGGGTACTTGTTCCTAAGTGGTGAAGGTGATGGGAGAAGGTTGGTATAGGTAGTAGTGAGGGGGGTCTTCCTTAATCGGATGTGATGCCCTTACACACCCACGTGATGTCATGCTTTATTATCAGGCTTTTTTCTCCTCATTAGGCCAGCGCTGCAATGCCCCACGAGAGGGCTATTTCTCAGAGATCTTTTTTAATAAAACAGCCATGATGATGCGTGCGAGTGTGTGGAGCTGGTAAGTGAATGTGCCAGTGGTCTAAAACTACCTGAAGTAGAACCAATGATAGATTTATTTAGGGGTCCTTTTGGTAGAGTTAAAAAAAGTAGAAATGTCGACAGTCTGTGCGAAATCGTGAAGCCCGACTGTCTGGTATGTGATGTGTGACAACTACTTAATTATACTCGGTCAGGTTGACACGTTTCACGCCCTAGTGGTCAAGAAGGGATTAGCGGCATTTCTTCAGGACCAGTAGTACATGAGTGCCCGACACTTACTCAGGGTGTGTGTCATAGTGCAAGCATATGTAACATTCTTTAGTGATGAAAAATATGGTCCAGAAAGCACCTGGTGTATGCTCACCCTATCATGTTTCATAGTCCAACCTAGAGAGTAAGAAAGGAGGAAAAAAGGGGGAAGACAACCACAGAATAAATTATTCTGTGTCATGATCAGTGCAATCAGGGGGGCCTGGCGAACCTGGCCACAGCATTTAGTCTCATTGTGCATTGTCATGCCGTAGTCTACAAGCATTACATGTAATTCTGCCAACATGTGGTGTCACCTGTACCCATATATCAAACTGACATCACTGTGCATTTCTAAAAAGTAATACGCTGTAAAGCATATCAAGACAAACCAACATATAAAAACTGAAGACTTAAAACAATATGCTTTTATCATAATTCCAGAAATGAGTGCCGACATTAGTAATGCCTAGATAAGGGTTATGACATCTCTTACCCCCATTATCAGGCCTACGTGTACCTTAGGTCAAGGCAGAGGACCGCATTACTACCGTGGTGGTCAGTCTGGAACAAAAAACAGACGGTGCAGTGATGGGACTGAGCTAATAATCTGCTCTCCAAGTACTCACGTACTTCTTTCAAATGCATCCGTCCAGCCCAGTGCCATACAGTTTTCGGTGTGTGATTGCTATTTGCTTTGGTTACAGTGGCCAAGTTCTAGCAGAGATCACCAACTAGCAAGTCATGATGTCAAGGTAGACAACTAAGATGAGAAGGTGACGAGTCAGGATAGGGGCAGAAAGTTACAAACCATTACAAGGCGGGAATATGTGAATTTGGCAGGTAAACAAAACCCAGAACACCACGATTGGGAGGTTCTGCGCCACTTTAGTTCCTTTTTGAAACGGAGACGGGAAGTCGGGAAGAAAGTGTCAGCGAATGGAAGTTTAGAACCTGGGATTCACAGGAGAGAAAGAAACACCTGCTGTCAGCACCTCTGCCTCCGTGGGTGTTTTGTGGTCTGGGACAGGGGGGCTGAAATCCCTATTATGGCCTCCTCTTTAAAGAATTAAAGAGTCCCTAGCAGGATTATTAACATATCAAGCATTTTGTTTTTTACAATGACATCCGTGAAGGTGGTAAGTGAAGGTCTGGAAAACATTGACATATGAAGGAAAGAGTGATGGAAAATTAGAAATAAAAACAAAGAGCAAGAGATTTGAACAAGTTACTTCTTAGCACATGATTGTCTGCAGGCAGCTTTCTAGGCCCAAGGTATGAGAGTTCTCGGACAGATCAATACAGCCACTAAACTCATTGTAGGGCAATAAAACGTTCATGTCACCAGCAATGCTGCTTTGACCTTTATTTTGTTTTCCGATTAGCGGTGGCATCTTAATTTTTTTGTTGCATTAATTTAATGTGTGATTTCCTTCTAGCACAAGTTTGATGTGTGTGTGTGTGTGTGTGTGTGTGTGCCTTTTCCGGCTACGGTAGCCAAGAAGGCAATGAATATACAACTGTCCGCTTATATAGAGACTAATCATCATCTCAACAAAACTCAATTCGATTTTAGAAGAGGGTTTAGCACTGAATCAGCACTTATTGTAGCTAAAAAAAGAGATCAGATCATCCCTTGATGCAGGGGACAGAGCAGCTCTGATCTTATAGGATCGGTCGGCAGCCTTCAACATGGTCAATCGCAGTCATTTGATGGATTGGTTGAAGGCTGCTGGGGTAGGAGGCATATGCAAAAAGAACAATTGATGAACAGAATGCAGAACAATGTCATACATTCACCCCAGTACAGAGTACGCCTAAATCCATCGTTTTTTGCTCACCATGCCATTCCAGGTTGGACCCAGCCATATGCAAATCAGTCCTGACCCTGCGTCCAATGGGAACAGTCCAGCCTGAACTGCCATGGTAGGTCCTCCCTGGACTGGAAACAAGCATCCTAGGGCTGGTTTCGGGCTTTCAGCCCTCATCAGCCAAGATAGCTTGACTCCAGTGGCATGGAGAGCACAGGGCTCACGTCTGGGCATACTGGTCCCAGGATGCTTGTTTCCGGTCCAGGGAAGTCATGGTTTGGCAGTCCAGGCTAGACTATTCCCATGAGGCACAGGGTCAAGACTGATTTCATACTCCATCGGCGCCGAGAGCAGCCCTGAAACTGCTGCCTACCCGACGCCGAACACTATCAAAGGCTGGGGCCTGGTGTGGAACAACGGTCCGTCTGAGGTGTGCATGGCCATGTCAGCAGTGGTTCGGGCCCTCCTCGCGGACCGGCGAATATTGTGCCCTCCCAGAGGTCTTTGCCCCCCGGAACATCACCACAGCACCGAGACCACCCTCATCGCAGCCAATGACTACATCAGATCCCTGCTCGACAACGGGGAAACAGCGGCCCTCATCCTCCTGGACCTCTTCGCAGCGTTCAACACTGTCTGCCACCGCACCCTAGTGCAGCGCCTCAGCAACATCGGAATCCAAGAGAAGGCACTGGAGTGGATCAGCTCGTTCCTTGCTGGAAGAACCCTGAGAGTCCGCCTACCCCCGTTCAGATCCGAGGCCACCGAAGTCATCTGCGGCGTACCACAGGGATCATCGCTCAGCCCCACCCTCTTAAACGTCTACATGAGCCCCGTGGCAGCCATCGCACGCCAACACAACCTCAACATCATCTACGCCGACGACACCCAGCTGATCCTCTCCCTCACCAACGACCCAGCCACCGCCAGAACCAGCCTACACCGAGGGATGAAAGACATCGCTGAGTAGATGAAGAACAGCCGTCTGAAACTGAACTCAGACAAGACGGAAGTCCTCATCCTGGGATCATCTCCCTCCGCCTGGGACGACTCCTGGTGGCCCCCTGCCCTGGGCACCACTCCCAAGCAAACGGACCACGCACGTAACCTGGGCTTCGTCCTGGACTCCTCCCTCTCGATGACCAGACAAGTCAACACCGTCTCATCATCATGCTTCAATACCCTGCGCATGCTCCGAAAGATCTTCCGATGGATCCCCACCGAAACCAGGAACACAGTCACCCAGGTATTCGTCACCAGCTGTCTGGACTACGGAAACACCCTCTACGCCGGAACCACAGCCAAACTACAGAAAAGACTCCAGCGCATCCAGAACGCCTCCGCACGACTCGTCCTGGACATCCCCGACACAGCCACATCTCCGGCCACCTGAGAGACCTGCACTGGCTACCCGTCAGCAAGAGAATCACGTTCAGACTCCTCACCCACGCACACAAGGCTCTCCACGACCTGGGCCCAAGTATCTCAACAACCGTCTGACCTTCTACACGCCCACCCGCCAGCTACTGTCGACCAGCCTCCCCTCGCCGCCGTTCCACGCATCCGCAGAGCCACCGCCGGTGGAAGATCCTTCTCCTACCTGGCAGCCAAGACATGGAACTCCCTCCCCATCCACCTCCGGCGAACCCAGGACATCTCTCCTTCAGGAAGCAACTCAAGACGTGGCTTTTCGAGCAGTAACGGACCCCTCTCCCCCCAGCGCCTTGAGACCCTTCCGGGTGAGTAGCGCGCTATACAAATGTCATGATTGATTGAACATCCCCGACAACACGGGGCCCCGAACGGGGCTCCCTGCACAGCCGCCTGGCGAGATGTGCTGCACGCGCGGGGGACAACCTGCTGCCTCGCGACATGTGAGCGGAGGTAGGGAGCCACAGTACTGAGCTTGGAACTGCCACGGAAGTGCTCGAAGACTGCGCGATCCTCCGTAGAGGTTGGCGGCCCACCCCGGCTCCAACTACCCAGCGTGGACACCAGGAGTACAGTGCCTACTGATACTGGCGCATTACGGAGCTTGTGGCGGTGTGGGGCACACATGCGGTGGGACTACTGCCCGCTTTGAGGAGTGCGACTCGCCGAGGCCTGCATTCAGCATGCATCCTCTGACTTGCACACTCGGCGCCCCGCCTGTCCTGCAATCCCCATGGGGGGCGCCTGTACCTCGGACCGCTCCAACGAGCTGGGGCCACATGGCGATCCCCACTGGACCCGAGAGCAAAGCTGCACTAGGATTGGGAGGTACTGGGCGAGAGGGCCTATGCGGGTCTACAGAGGTGCAAGGTAGCGGATCACTGGACCCCCACGCAGGGTACTACGACCTATCCAGAGGACTGGCACACCGGGAGGTACAACTGGAGTCCACTATTTGGAGCAGACCGCTGGCGAGGCCGCGGCCTGGGAGCCCGCGCAGCAACTTGACTGCACTGTGACCCACCAACATTGGATTCACCGGACAGTTTGGCCACGCACAACGGGGCACAGTCTCGTCTGACCGTTGACCCCCCCTCCCCTTGCTGGGGCATCGCCGGGGTGTGCTGTGGGGTAATAAGTGTGCGTTGTGCCATCGTCGCTGGTACTACCGACCTCCTCTTGTGCCGTTCATAAGAACCGCCTAACGAGGGCCTGAAGGCGACAGTGGAGCTCGCCGAGTCCTGGGGAATAGGGCCGCGATGAGGGCGCGAATCACACTCCTGTGACTGACCACAAGGGCGATCCGATGAGAGGCCCGGAGAGGACACAGACATGGGCAGAATCCGGGCGAAGACCACTGAGGGGCAACAAGGCCCAGACCCTCCCTCTACCATGTCGGGCCGCGCTAGTAGGCCCTCCTTGCCAGGGCCGGACCTGACTGACCACGCAGAGGGGACACCGGATAAGCTGATAAGAAATTCGAGACTCTAGAATGGCAATGGAGTTACAGATGGACGCGCTCATCACCGGATTAACGCTGCTGAAGGCGGACCATACCAAACTGGCTGACACGGTAAAGGAACTCGACCAATATATTGCGGACCTCAGTCCTAAAATGACGGAACACTCTTCCTCCTTGCAACAGCTCCAACAGCAGGTGAGCACGCTCATGGACCGGGTGGAGGATGCGGAGGACAGGAATCGACGCAATAACATCCGTGTTATTGGACTGCCAGAACGCTGTGAGGGGAGCAGAGCGGCTGAATTCATGGAAACATGGTTCCAGGAACATGTGACCTCTGAGGAGCTCTCCCTGTACTTCTGCGTGGAAAGGGCCCATAGAATCCCGACGGGACAACCAAAACCAGGTGCGCCACCTCGCCCTCTGATCGTGAAAATCCTCAACTATGAAGAACGTGACATTTTGCTACAGAAAGCTAGGGAAAGGGCACTAATTCAGTATGAAAACCACTGTATCTCTTTATACCCAGACTATACAGTGTTGGTGGAAAGGCAGAGATCGTCCTGCCAGGCAGTAAAGAAAAGGCTATAGAGACTGCACAACTCAAATACGCCTTCTTGTATCCCGCCCGCCTGAAGGTCATTCACAACAAGAAGACTCACTTCTTTGATAGCCCGGCAGATGTTGAGGAATGGATGGAGGTGATGGGTATCAGCCCTAGCCAAATAAATGGCTCCTCGCAGGACTCGAGCACACTCCCGAAGAGAACCCCTTGACGAACTCAGAACTCCAACCGGGGCAAAGGAGAGCGGCCCATCGCAGGAACAGCAACACCGAGACCAGGAGGGAGCGTTGGCGGTGGCCGATTCCTTCCGCGAAGAATTGAACAAAATTGCTACTGACTCAGGACAGTACACTGCATTCAGATTCCGACCCTAGTGCAATTCTGTTCCCCACCATCACACCGAGAGCGGCCGATGACTTGATCGACAGTTGGAGGGAGCGAATGGGTCGAGGACACATGAGACAGACTGAGGGCTTTGCCCTTGCGGTGGGTGTGAGCCCGGCGCCGGTCAGATTATTGTATCCTTTCATTGGTATAGATCACTTTGTGTACTATGCATTGTTGATATTGCATGGGGCGCTGCCCGCACCCTCTCATACACATGCAGCGCGTGGAGACGCCTAGGTTATGCGCTGCTTGCTGGGGGGCTTTACAATTTACACTGTCATACTTGATTATGCTTCTAATGTCGTCCCTGCCACCCCAACGCCCAATCCCCTCCCCCGGGAGATGGGGCACCGTTGAGCCATTGGGCACGGACCATTCTGGGAATATGCCTGGGCGCGAGGCTGGCTACCTCCCTATTGGCGTATGCACCGTTATTTGTTTTGAACCACTTGTACAATATTGTAGGACCCAGTGCAGTTTAGGCGCTGTGCCTTGTTCTGTTGAAGTTGTTGGGGAAAGGGGACTCCTGGTCAGCTTTGCCCTGTTGGCACCACAAAGAGATGAGTACTGCTTATACATCGGAACATGACAGGGGCCGCTAGTACAATAGGGTCATACAACCTGCTCACATGCAACGTTCGGGGACTGGAGGCAATCCAGAAAAGACAAACGTATACATGCATTTCTCCTCAGACGTAAAACACAGGTGGCGTTCCTTTAGGAATCCCATCTAACTGACTCTGAAACACAAAAGATGTGGAAAAAATGGAGAGGACATATATACTCCACAAATTACTCTGCTTTTGCTATAGGGGCAACTATTTGGGTGCAGCAAGGGGTCCCATTTGTGGAACTTGAGCGCCAAGTGGAAAACCAGGGTCGATACATACTGGTGAAGGGGACTTTGGACGGCTCCCTGGTGGTCCTCGGAAGTATTTATCACCCCAACTTCGACCAAGACCGATTCCTGAATAAGCGGAGTATGGTCTTGGCGGACTGGGACGGGATCCCCTGGGTGTTGTACGGGGACTGGAATGCAGTACTGGACACTGGGTTGGACAGGTCACACCCCCCCTTACATGGTACAACTGCTGGTAAACTAGTGGACCAATTCACCACGTGGGCAAACTGGTGGACACTTTGACGCATGGCGAGGCCTTTACCAGACTCAAAGAATATTCCTTTTATTCTCCAGTACACAGCCTCCACACCAGAACTGACAGGTTACTGTGCTCGAACTCCACCATACCGTAGGTCCACAGTTCCACATACCTGGCCAAAACGTTTTCAGACCACAACCCACTAGAGCTCACACTTAATTGGGGCATGGTACCCACCTGGAAGTTGCACCCACACTTGCTCGAAGATGCCCCATGTCACACGACCCTGTCCAACACCATTACTAACTACCTGGCTGAAAACTGTAACACAGCGTCCTCCAACTTGCTCGAATAGGATGCCCTGAAGGTGGTGGTGAGGGGGGGCGACGATCGGACAGCTAGTGGGGGCTAGACAGGAAACGCACCAACGCCTCCTGGACATTGAGCGCAAGTTGAATGTACTCGAGAGGGAGGCAGTGTCTGACCCAGATAAACGGGAGGTATTACAATCCACTCACATAGACCATGTGGAGACATTGCGGACGATAGACTACAGGGCGTATCTCCAACGGAAGCACACCGAGGCGGATAGAGCCGGCACACTGCTTGCCCACATAGTCAAGGATAGACCTGACTCACCAAGCATTTCCAGCATCTGCACCCTGGCAGGACATGTAGTGCACACACAAGGCGAAATAAATGCTGCCTTTCATGAACACTTGGAGACGCTCTATGCATCCCCCGCCCCAGTAGAAGGCTCTTTGATAACCAACTTCTTCAGGGACCTTCCCGGTTCTACCGGACGACATCCAGAAAGATATTAACGGCCCTAAGAATCAAGAAGAAATCCGCGCTGCGATTAAAGGTTTAAACCGTAACAAGACTCCTGGAATAGACGGGCTCCCCGTTGAATTTTATCTTACGTACTCTGAGTCCCTAGTACCTGCACTAGAGGCTGTGTACAAGACAGCTTTTGAGACTGGCAGTCTGCCAGATTCCACCATGCAGGCACTAGTCATGTCTCTACCCAAACCAGGGCGGGACGGTTTGGAGATGTCTAATTACAGGCCCTTCTCTATCCTTGCCACTAAATACAAAATCCTAAGCAAGGCCCTTGCCAACCGTATACAACCGCACCTTAATGCGCTTATTCACAGCGATCAGTGCGGCTTCCTCGCAAACCGTAGCACCTCTCTGAACACCAGACGGTTGCATTCTGTAATGACGGCCACTCAGAGAGCTTGCCATCACGCAGCATGCAATGCACTAGACCTTAGACAGGCATTCGATTCCCTCTCCTGGAACTTCATGTTTGCGACGTTGCAACAATTTGGGTTCCCGAATACATACCTTAAATGGGTCCGCCTATTATACACATCCCCTACTGCCAGGGCCCGTACGGGTAACTATATCTCCGACCAATATAATATTTAAACAGACACAAGGCAGGGGTGTCCTCTATCTCCCCTGCTGTTTGTATTGGCGCTGGTAACCCTGGCTCAGGCTTTCCCGGAGATCGGCAGAACAGCTTGGCATCCACATTGACGGGGTACACCACCTAATATCTATGCGCATGATATACTCCTGTACCTAAGGGACCTGACTGCTGATAATGCCCCCCTCCCGGGTATACTCACCATCTTTGAACACCTTTCTGGACTGGCCATAAACCTGGAGAAGTCGGCCAGCTATTTCTTCCAAGACACGCCGCACATAACCCACCTGCAATTCAGCACTTAAGACCTGCCAGTGGCTCCTTATCACCTTTAAATACCTAGGCATCTGCGTAAACAGATCACAGGAGGACCAAATAGAGGGCAATATACTACAGGTCGTGAGGGGGCTCCGTGCTAGTGTTGGGTTCTGGTCTTCCATACCCTTATCAGTAATGGGGAGGATCGCCATCTCAAAAATGTTGATGCTGCCTCGACTCTTATACTACTTTGTAAATCTACCCGTAATCCTCCCACAATCCATTTTAATATGCTGAACACTATATTGTCCACTCTCATTTGGGGCATGGGTCGGAGGCGCACAAGTCTTCAAAAGCTCCAGCTGCCGACGCAGAGTGGCGGCCTGGGAGTCCCGGACTTCCGAGGATACTATTATGCCAGTCAGCAGGCAGGAACTTACACGAAATTGGGTTTACGCCGCAGCGGCTGGACCGGGGTGAGCTGCACTCTCTGCTACTGCCAAGGGCTAAGACCCCCCCCTGATTGCCTCCCCCCCCCGTTACGGACGGCCCTAATCTGCTGGAGAAAGGCCCTATCATACACGTCCACTGTGGCCCCATACGCCCCCATACTGGGCA
Source organism: Lissotriton vulgaris (assembly GCF_964263255.1). NCBI lineage: Eukaryota > Metazoa > Chordata > Amphibia > Caudata > Salamandridae > Lissotriton > Lissotriton vulgaris. The sequence goes on along the minus strand of NC_141686.1, from coordinate 311,369,479 downwards.
TCCCTACACCACAGGGAAGACTCACGCGGACCAGAATACAGGCTTGGACGGATGCTGGGGTAGAGGAGGTGGGAGCTTTCTTTGGTGATGGCACTATGTTGCATCATGTCTCCTTTTTACAGGCCACGGGAGCAACACCACGTCTGTACCTCTTACACGCCACCGTGACACACTATATCAGAACTACGTGGGCCCCACAGAGGACTGAACCCCCACACCATACCTTAGTACACCTCTTATACTATATGGGACCTGGAGGGCACTCGGTGCGCTGGCTCTACACTGGGATACGGGCACATGCGGCAATTACACTTACATCCCTTAGGGCACGATGGGCGGAGGACGTCAGGGAGGAGATCACAGACCAAGCATGGAACTGTATGCTGGAACACCCCAAAAAGGTGTCGCGTAATGCGAGGCTTACATTTATACAGGCGATGATACTCCACAGGTCACACCTTACACCGACAAGAATACACCGTATGTTCCCAGACTCCCCCCATTATTGCCCCCGTTGTAAAGGAGATGAGGCGGACTTTATCCACATACTATGGTCTTGCCCTCGCATAAGGGGTTATTGGGGAGAATTGCGCCGGTCTCTAACCACAGTGACAACTCCCGGTCCCGGATGAGGCAATACACTGCCTTATGGGACTTCGTAGACGCTCTAAGGTTCAAAAGGTGCGACTAAAGTTCGCAGACCTGGCACGCATCCTGGGTGCTCACTATGAGGTGGAAGTCCCCCAGATGCCCGGCAGTCACTGTCTGGCAGTCTGCCATGCTTCAATGGGGGAGGGTAGAGGGGGCTGAGGAAGCAGTCCATCCCGCTGGATTGGGAGGCCATGCTACTTGACCTAGAAGCACTGGATTTATCTCCTGCACAAGATACTGAGATCCAGTAATCTAGAAGAATGCCTAGATTTCCACAGGCACTAGGCCCTGTTAAACTGAGATGACAGGACTCTACCCAATACATTGCTTCCTCTAGGAGGAGGACTATAGGATGACCCCCGGCAACCATAGTGGTTGCCAGGATATGACTGACCAGGAGGGGGTTGGGGAGGGTTGAGGTGGGTGGAAGACGGGGTTTATGTTACCAAAAAAAATAAAAAATACTGAGGTGGCAAAATGAGCTAAAGAACGATGATGGATTCAACCCAGATCTGTGACTGGGGGTGAGTGAAAAGTTTCAGCGCTCCGTCCATCATCTCCTTGTGTTTGGGGTAGGAGGCCTGGCCTTTGCATTTATTCAGTCCTTCCTGAGGGACAGATCTCAATCAGTCAATTTTAAAGGTTTTTAGTCTTTCTTTCACGCTGCCATGCGGGGTCTATCGGGCTTTGTCATTGAGCCCGACCCTGTTCAATGTTTAGGTTTCCCCCCCTTGCTAAATTAATAAAATCATTTGGGTTCTCGCAGGTAACCGACGTGGATGACACCCAGATCATTGTGTCAGTTGCTGACGACATCCAATCCAAGGCCGATATATTTACCAACTGCATGAGGGGGGGTCAGTGATTGGACGAGCATGAATTGCCTCAAGCCGAATTCCACTTAAACAGAATACATTGTTTTTGTCTCCTTCTTGCTGGCCACAAGAGCTGGGAGACCTTCCTAAACTGAAAAGCAAGATAAAGAATCTGTGGTTACTGATTGGCAGCAGGCTTCTATTTAAAGATCAAATCAATCACCTGGTCTTCTCCTCCTACATTTTAAAAACGATCAAGAGGATCGCCTATCTACTCTCCTTCGACCTGCTAAAACAGTTGTCACAGCTCTAGTACTGGTTTGCTAAGACTACTGCAATGGACTCCTCCAAGGCCTTCAAAAACACTTTTGAAAAAGTCTTCAAACGATGCAGAACATGGCGGCAAGAATGCTTTTTAAAATACAGAGGTCTGAATCTCCATGTCTTGCACTGGCTTCTTATAGAACAAGCATTTACAATGCAATGGTTTCGCCTTTGTTAAAGTTTGAGCTTTTGGTATTGCTTTTGACAAATGGTCTTTTCTAACTTCTTTGAATTATGTGTAAAACGTTGATGTGTTTTACTTTACACAGAAATATGGATTGCATTTATAATGCAATTAGTTACAGATGCACAGTGAATTAGAATACACTTTATTTCCTAAAACATGTTAGTGAAGCCAGGAGTGTGAGAGAAGACAGGAGAGAGAGGGCAAGAAGGAGAGAGATGGAGACTGAGTGCAAGAGAAGAAGTGATAGATATAGAAGTTAAGGAGAGCAGGAGTAAGAAGGAAGAAGGAAGAGAGGTCAAAAGGAAGAGGGGGCAGGAAGGAAAAGAGGCAGAAAGGAGAGGGAGGGCAAGAAGGAGTGGGAGGGCAGGAGGGAAGGCAGGAGTGTGTGAGAGAGGGCAGAAAGGAGAGGGAAGGCAGGTAGGAGAAGGATGGCTAGAGGAGGAGAGGACAGGAAGGAGAGAGAACAAGAGAGAGATGGAGGACAAGAAGGTGAAAGAGCAGAAGAGAGAGGTGGAAAGGGAGGGCAGGAGGGAGTAAGAAGGCAGAAAAGAGAGGGATGGTAGAAGAGAGAGCAAGAAGGAGGGCAGAGGGAATAGAGTGAGAGAAGGCAGAAGGGATAGGGAGGACCCGAAAGAAGAAGAGAGCAGGAAGGAGGGCAGAAGCGAGAGAGTGAAAAGAAAAGCTAAGGAGTGCAGGATAGAGAGTGAGGAGAAAATGGGGAGGTAGATGGAGAGTGAAAGGCAGGAATGTGAGATGTAGAGGGAGGGCAAAAGGAAGAGAGATTGAAACAGAAAGGAGAGAGAACAAGAGAGGGATGGAGGACAAGAAGGTGAGAGAGAGCAGAAGAGAGAGCTGGAAACAGAGGGCAGGAGAGAGTAAGAAGGCAGAAGAGAGAGAAAGCAAGAAGGATGGCAGATGGAATAGAGTGAGAGAAGGCAGAAGGGATAGGGAAGACAGGAAAGAAGAAGAAAGCAGGAAGGAGGGCAGGAGCGAGAGAGTGTGCAAAAAAGGAAAGATAAAGAGAGAAGGATAGAGAGTGAGGAGAAAATGGGGAGGTAGATGGAGAGTGAAGCCAAGAGTGTGAGAGAAGACAGGAGAGAGATGGCAAGGAGCACATGTGATAGACACATTTGGAAAGGAGCAGGTGAAAAACATCAATCGAAGTGAGGGTTAACACGTTCTTTGCATCCTCAGGGAAGAGCTGTCTGAAGCAGCAGTGTCACGGCATTCATCATCATTACATCAGCAATAGGAAAGTTCATACTGATTGCTATCAGCATTCAAAGTGGCACAATCACCGGGCCAGCAAACACTGCATGCTTCGTTTTCAGGGGGAACCGTGGGCATTTTGGGCGGGTGCGCAACTTTGATCCACGCGACAGGAAGCAGCCTTTGGGGAGCAAGTAATCCTCAAGCAGGGTAGCTGTGCGAAAGTGAAAAACACAAGGGGGAGGCCCGAAGAACAAACAGGAAATTACTGTCTCTCTCTCAGCCATAAAGAACCCTTTATGAATGTTATCAAAACGTGTTTGCCAAAGTCTGGAGGGAAACCACACATATACAAGAAATCAAAATCATGTATGCAGTTATAATGGTGGATGAAGCCTGCGCCGACTAGGCCATTTCCAAGTGACATTGTTCGACATGCAGAAAAAACACAAAAGGGCATTAAATGAAAGACAAATATGCTTGCTACACACATGGGCCTGGTACGGTTTAAGTAAAGATGAAAATTTTGTCTATCAAAAGGTTTGGATGAGGTCTTAAAAACAAAATAAATGTGGAAGTGCTGGAAATTGAAACAGCATGCTGGCAAACACAAGTGTGGGAATTGCTAGAGTTCTAAACATGTAATCCAAAAGTAACCTGAATGGATATTCAGAGCGTAATGCAAGAGTGAAATGTATAAACAGAAAATGGTACCTCACAATGACCAGCTACCCATGCACAATCCAGGTTTCATATATCAGCACGGCAAACAAGTATTTGAGGAAAGAGTAGAGCCACAGACTGAAATGAAGGAGAGGAGTGAGCCAGAAAAATCAGACAGAACATGTGGGTTAGACTTGCGTCGTGAATAACATGAAAGGGGGTGTTACCCTTCATACCTGTCGATTAAGTGAAGGGATCCTGAAAATTCTGTGAAAGGATAAGACAGTGCGGCACAAAATACGAAAATGCCCGTATTTATCGAGGTTCAATACTCACCGCAGGGCCGGTGGGTAATCTAAACCGATCATGGACCGTATGTAGAACAAATAGTAGGATTGAAGACTTGTGGTCATAGGACGGATAAGTCCAAAGCTATGGAGACCTAAGACAAGACGTGGGTAAAACGGAGGGAAATCAATAACTCTCCTCATGGCTGAGGTTAATCCTCGGGCGGCCATCCCACGGAACCCAACACTTACCTGGGCTCTCGTGGCTGTGTGTCTGTAGTCTAGTCTGGCGTCTCGTGTCCCGGGTAATGGACACTGAAAATGCCAGGCGGAAGTGATAAAAAACAACCCTCAGAAACCACTAGAGCGGCAACTGTTCTAAAAAGTGGGGTGTCAGTATAGGAAGTGGAGTCTCGTAGTAACGAGAGCCGGAGTCTGGAAGCAGGCAAAAGGGACGCTCTGAATGAGCGTAAACATAAACTAGCATTTACAAGGGGCCGGAGACACAGACCGCGGGAGGGGGGGCGCGAACGGGCACACCGAGAGGGGGGGGGCGGGAACGGACAGCGGAAGAGGGGGCGGGAAAGGGCACACCAACAGCGGGAGAGGGGGGGGCGGGAAAGGGTAATCAAAAGGCAGAGCACTCACCTGGACTTCTTGGAGCAACGAGAAGTCGACGGGCCCCGGCGCAATGACAAACGGTATGGGAAAAGAACGTGCCGAAGGAGTGAGGTGAACCACTGCAGCAGGGGCGGTGTTCCCTCTGAGGAAGGCGAGAAAGGTCAATGAACTCCGACAAAATAAACAAGCATTGTTTGCAACGTGCTGTCCAAAACATGAAGCACAGTGTCAGAGAAGCAAGTGCCGTACTGATATATGAAGTGAGGCGAAGCAAGACAAGTAAGCATTAAAGATAGGGAGAGTCGGTATCATCTGCCAGACTGCCTGCTGTTTTAGTGGTACTGGCAGCCGCATTCTAAGGACGGAGGGAAATCAATAACTCTCCTCACGGCTGAGGTTAATCCTCGGGCGGCCATCCCACGGAACCCAACACTTACCTGGGCTCTCGTAGCTGTGTGTCTGTAGTCTAGTCTGGCGTCTCGTGTCCCGGGTAATGGACACTGAAAATGCCAGGCGGAAGTGATAAAAAACAACCCTCAGAAACCACTAGAGCGGCAACTGTTCTAAAAAGTGGGGTGTCAGTATAGGAAGTGGAGTCTCGTAGTAACGAGAGCCGGAGTCTGGAAGCAGGCAAAAGGGACGCTCTGAATGAGCGTAAACATAAACAAGCATTTACAAGGGGCCGGAGAGACAGACCGCGGGAGGGGGCCGGGAACGGGCACACCGAGAGGGGGGGGCGGGAACGGACGGCGGGAGGAGGGACACAGAGTAAGGCAGGACAGCAGCAAGCAGGGCCCGGCCGGACCAGATTCGGGGACGTTCCCGGCTTTTGGCTGACGTATCATGACGTAGCCAAAAGCCAAAGAATCTCGGGAACGCCCCCAAGTCTCCTCCGGCCATGACGGACGCCTCTCTGTTCCAATGGCTAGCCTCCATTTATGGAGCTAGCCAATGAAACAGAGGGAGGGACTAAGAGTACACACTAAGAAACATAAGATTTCTCTGGAGGCGGAGCCTAAAGGCTCCGTTCCCCAGCGAAACCTAAAAAAGGAGGTTGAGCCCAGTACCACTCCTTCTAAAAACATTGAACAGTTGCAGTTTAGTATGCTGATAAATGCTAGGAGTGCAGCTAATGAAATTAACAACGCACGGTCTTTGTCAATTCTTGGTATGAAGACAGGGACACTACCAGCTGAGCAGAGAGTTATATAACACTATGAAGCTCATGTACCCGTCTCAGAAGTTTGGTGAATGTTTTCTGGGTCTCTTCCAACACACAGAGAGAATCCTTAGCTGAACACGGAATGCTGGAGCCCCAACAATAAGAACCAACTTCTCTTCGTATCATGGAATGTTGCAGGTGCTAACAAACTCAAAACATATTTCGATTTTTGTGCTTGTTAAATCAATTTTCCAAAATGTGCTTGCAAGAAACATGGGTCAGGGCTGACAGAGGAGTAACAGGTTTCAGTGCCTACATCAAGCCAGAAGTTGAATTCTCAGTGCATGGCAGACTGTCGAGTTAACCTAGTACTAAAAGAAGGGGGTGGCAGTAATCCCCTTAGTTAACATCTATAGTCCTCTGGCCTCATTAAGAAAGAAAATGATTCTCGATATACTGCTGAAACACCTATACAAACAACAGCAGGCATTTGCTGATCATGAAATAATATTAACGGGTGACTCAAAGAGACACTTTCTCTGGTGTGCTTGCAAGATCCTGCCCTAATCGAATTGCAGTAATATTGTAATATGACATATACGGTGTTTTTTCTACTATGATCTGCAGCAGCAATAAACGTTTTGGCCTAAAATATATGAACGGGGGCTTTTAAATCTCAATGGCAGTTTGCAGCCTGACATGCCAGCAGGGCCACACGCATGGCTGGGCATCAACTATCTTAGACTATACTCTTGTCATTACTCGTCTCCTTGACCTGACGACCCTTTCCCAAACTGTACCCTCGGCCGAAAGTGATCACCATCTACAGGCCCTTGGTATCAATCTAGGAATCAAATTCAATGATCAAATGAAGACTACTGTATCCGCAGAAGAGGAGTCCAAACTACGTAGAGGGAAATGGAATCTCTCTGCATAAGAAGTATGTGAACTGTGGGAGTTTCTCTGAGAAAATTATTTATTGGAAGAAATTACAGAAACAAACGGGGACAAAACAGCCACCAACACCTGTGAGAATATGGTTAACCTCATTAGTAGAATTCTCAAAGGGGAATATTTTCCCTTCCTATTTACTCTATTTGCCGTAAAGTGCTCTCTTGGTATACGGAGGAACTGCAAACAGAAAAGAAAGTAATGCTAAAACAACAAAAAAAAAAGATATAAAAAAAAAGAAAATGGAACAACTTGCATAGATGAGCAGGCAACGAAGGGACCATTGGAAAACTGACGCAAGTATGCAGAGTTTGATGCTGGAAAGCAAAATCAGCCTTTGAAATTTAGAAATGGCAAATCATTTGTAAATAGTCTAGCATCAGGTACAACACTGCATTTTAGACGCTTTTCCATCGATTAGATAACTTTACACCTGGAATAAATTGCATTTATGCAGACTCTTGGGGAAAATATTTACTTAAACTTTACTGTGTCCTGGAAACAACTTGTGTGTCAGAGGACAGTTGTAGTGTAACACAAACACTCAGCAATGACTCGAAGAATATCTTGGAGATGAAGGCCTACGAGATATTTGAGCAAAATTATTGATGGATGACTTCCAAGTTTGGATAAACTCACTAACACTTTTACGTTTCTGCCAGACGGGGTTCAGAAAAGGCAGTGAAACCCTGGAAAATATTGGTATTACTACAAACTACAAACAAAGGGAGCGCCCAGAAATCCTCATTATCCGTGCACTTCTTAGACTAAAGCATGACCTTTGACAAATGAATCTGAGAACCTTTTGGAGAAAGTTGGAGGCTTGCAGACTTCTGACCATTTGTTCACTGACAACCGACTTCAGTAAACTGACACTTAGGTCAGGGTAAAACTGGGCAATGGACCCACACTCTCTAATAAAATCTTCCCCAACTAGGGTCTGAAACAGGGCTGCGCCCTGGCTGCTCCCTGGCTGCTGTTCTTTTTTACTTGTCCCGCTTCACTTCCTCAGCACGCGGACCGCAGAGCTGCTGACGCCCCCGGAGGGGCTTTGCATTCAGGGACTGGTGACATCCCTCACCTGTGGGGGCAAATCCGGCACGCCGCACGGGACTCCAGGGTCCAGGAGTCCGTGCGTGATTTCACCTGCACGGAGGCCCGCCCACAAGCCGGCCAGCTCCACTTAACGACTTGCCGGACCCGCGGAAGCGGGAGGGGGGCGCGAACGGGCACACCGAGAGGGGGGGGGGAGGGGGGAACGGACAGCGGAAGAGGGGGCGGGAAAGGGCACACCAACAGCGGGAGAGGGGGGGGGCGGGAACGGACACACGGGGAGAGGGGGGCGGGAAAGGGTAATCAAAAGGAAGAGCACTCACCTGGACTTCTTGGAGCAACGAGAAGTCGACGGGCCCCGGCGCAATGACAAACAGTATGGGAAAAGAACGTGCCGAAGGAGTGAGGTGAACCACTGCAGCAGTGGCGGTGTTCCCTCTGAGGAAGACGAGAAAGGTCAATGAACTCCGACAAAATAAACAAGCATTGTTTGCAACGTGCTGTCCAAAACATGAAGCACAGTGTCAGAGAAGCAAGTGCCGTACTGATATATGAAGTGAGGCGAAGCAAGACAAGTAAGCATTAAAGATAGGGAGAGTCTGTATCATCTGCCAGACTGCCTGCTGTTTTAGTGGTACTGGCAGCCGCATTCTAAGGAGCATATTTACCGCGGACTCAGCGCGCACCCTCCGGTTGCATTCTGGCACTTTCGGCCGGCTCGGGAGGCGGGGATCTGCTGTGGGAGTGGAGGGGGAGGCGGGGAGAGGGAGGCGGGGAGAGCGGAGGCCGTGTTACAACGGCATCGGGACCGGCTGCGGCTCGGGAGGCGGGGATCTGCTGTGGGAGGGGAGAGGGAGGCGGGATCTGCTGTGGGAGGGGAGAGGGAGGCGGGAATCTGCTGTGGGAGGGGAGAGGGAGGCGGGGAGAGCGGGGATCAGCTGCGGCTCGGGAGGCGGGGATCTGCTGTGGGAGGGGAGGGAATGCTGCAAAGACAATGGGACATAAGAGTTGTTTTGCTTCTGTGAGAGGGGAAGGGGACACGGACGGCCGGCGGGAAACGTGCACAGGACCGCGAGGAGGGGGGAGGGGGGACAGCGGGAGGAGGGACACAGAGTAAGGCAGGACAGCAGCAAGCAGGGCCCGGCTGGACCAGATTCGGGGGCGTTCCCGGCTTTTGGCTGACGTATCATGACGTAGCCAAAAGCCAAAGAATCTCGGGAACGCCCCCGTGTCTGGTCCGGCATTGATGGACAGGCCCCTCGTCCAATGGCTAGGATCCATTTATGGAGCTAGCCAATGGGACGGGGGGGCGTGTTCCATAGTGCTTACTGTACTCAATAGATTTCTCTGGAGGAGGAGCCTAACGGCTCCGCCCCCCAGCGAAACCTAAAAATGGATCACGTTTAAGGCACAGTGTCTTGGAACTGGGCCAGACTACCTAAAAGGACTTCATGGGGAAGTAGGGGCTTTGTCAGAAACACTGCCAGCAAATTTAATGGACTTCCTCTGTCCTTAAAATTTACAATGGAGCTTCTTACTTTTAGGAAAATGCAAAAAACCTGGCTCTTCACCAACTGAAGCTTTCTACCTTAGGATTCACAGTTAGCGTCATGATGCCTCTGGGTATACGAGGCGCTTTATAAATACTTTCAATATCAATTTCATTCTAGCATGAATTTGATGTGAGATTTTTCATTATGTAGTTCACCTTTTCAACCTTGCTTGAGATAACTCTGACACTTAATAGCAAGTCATAGCAGACACAGCCCCCTCACTTAGTGGCTGCAGACGGTCCCATTTCAATATGGCGCACTCACAAATGTCTTTTGAAGCAGTAGAGAAGCGAAAGGCAGAACTGACGCGTCAGGTTTTCACCACGCCCAGCACCAGGGCTGTAGACAGGAGAGTCACTTACTCCCCCATAGAATCCTCTCCCAATCTTTGCACAGATGTTTCTTCTCACTGTGTGAAGCTGCACTTTTCAAAGATTGTACGAAGATGGCCCTAACCTAATGGAGCACATTTCTTTGTTAAATGCATTTCCAAAGATCACTTCCTACATCTAGTTCCTGATTCACTTCCCCTTTACTTGCTTTCAGTTTTTAACTCAGATTTTTAATATGTTGTTTTTCCTACTTCGTTTTTTTTTTTTATATCTTACGTTCAGCTGGAAGGACTAAGTTGCATGATTTCCTTGCTATTCAGACTTGTCCTCTCTGTGTGACTTTCAGCATCTGGCTGTGTATCCTAGAGAGGCTTTTTGAGCGAGTAGATCGATAGGCTTGTAGGCGCAGTCGCTTCAATAATGGCATTCAGGGATTGTGGGAGTTTGAGGACATTATGATGCACTTTCTGCCTCTTGAAATAGGTTGGCAACATGCCCGTCCCACTTCTGATAAGGAGGGGTGTGTTACACACTTATGGCTGTGAACAGATTCACCCTTTTTTCACAGATGAGCGATTAACTTCTAACAATTATTTGGTAATGCCTGAGAAAGCATGACTACATATACCTGTTGCCTTTAAAACCAATGCTTTGTTACACATGTATGCCTTAACGTGCACAATACACTACAAAACCAAGTTGGAATATTGTTATATTAATCTGGTGTGTTCAACTACCTTAATATGCTAAATTTCAGGATTATCCTAGGCCCAGAAACCATTTTATTTCGCGTTGTACATCTGAGCATTTTCTGCATCTTGTAGTAAAGCGCAACCGCAATTCCAATGTTTTCAGTCAAAGGCGTGGTTTTCACAAAGAAGTGTGATCAGCAGTGTGAGACACTGATGGTGACACTCATTCTTCTCATGCAAAGATCCTGTCTTCTGCTCATTAGCTTTGTGAAGTTTCTATCACATGTTCATGTATACATTGACTTTTACTCAGAAGTGTATAAAATGCATCAGAAATGTGTGGATTTAGCATTACATTCTTCAGCTGGATTGTGAGTGGAAGCTCTAGTCCTTTGAAATGAAAGCTGTCACATACAACTTGGCTTGGATATTGGCTATTTTGGCATAAACCGCATGTTTGACTTTATGCCCTGGCGTGTTCAGTTTTATTTTACATGCCTGATTCACACACTCAATAGTTTCAATTCTGAAACATGAAAGAGTTCCTGGACACCAGCGTGCAGTTGGTGAAATTCTACCCATTGCGACTATAATTGAGGACAAGATCAACAATGCAGAACCGCGATCAGATGAAGCCGTGGTAGGGACCTGCACCGTGAATGTTGTTTATTCAGAACAAATTGGGTAAGAGACACATCATGGGTGTACTGGTGCATGGCCCCATTCTGCCCTGGCAGGGATAAACCCCTCTGCTCCATGTACAGGCTCATTACCACAGGTGTGAGACTGGACCCCTCAGGAACACCACATCAGTGCAGCGGGGGGGGGGGGAGTTGGGGGGGGGATGTCTGGAGGTTTCAAACTGGATGGACAGTATATAGTTTACTGAAGTGGATCTGTTGCCCAAGCAAGAGGACAGGGTGGGCACAAGGGTCTGCTGGTCGCCCCTGTACAATGATGCCAACAGACTCAGGACAATGAGATGGCAGATACCTCAACTGTCAGGGGTACAGAGAGGGCCACTGACTAAGTCATCACTTATAATAGCGCCTTGTAAGGATCGCTTATGAGAAGGAATGAAGCAGTTAGTGTTTCTCCAGGTGTATTCGTAATTTAAGTGCTTTTGTCGTTTCCAGGATTTCACCACATAAAGGCCCTTGGGTCCTGGGGCAGTACTTGGACAGTTTATCAGAATCGAATCATTTTTGTTAGTTTGTGGACTGCAAGAATGCGTTACATTTTCATTACACTGCCCGTGCTAGAGGAGGAAGGCATTGATTATTTACAAATACTTGAGTATTTACAAGTACTTCCCATAGAGGGTTGCCTGACACAGAAGCAGTCTCTACACTGCGCCACTATTTACTAAGCACATCTTACAGAATGTACAGCAGGAAAGGCGTTCTAGCGCTTCGAGTCCGCTCCCTACGTTGGGGGAGGACTGGCGGCTGTACTGCTGTCCTCAATCATTTCTGAGGTTACCAATCGCAGAACAGAAAGTGACTTTCTGTGTCCTGAGTTGTATCGTTTCTCTGATGCTCTTGCACTCAGCATCACTTTGATATTTAAATGCTGGGCGCGTACAGGACTTCCTTTGTCCTCAAGACAAGAACATGCTGTTACTTACAGCAATTACTGCCAGAACGGACTTAGATTCTCACGCCAACCCCTACTCTTGATATTGTAGAGTTATCATCAATCCCTAAGCAGTGGAACACGTTGCTTCACCCAAAAAGTGAGTACTGAGGGGAAGGGACGCATCTCCAGCTTACCTCCACGCACCGCTGTCCTCCATGCCTCTATGCCCTGGAGGAGAAGGAAGTAAGATCCATACTCCTCAACTCACTGCACCATGGCAAAGTTATTACCCACAGCCTCATCACACGGCTTACAAGACAAATGCCACGACACAGCGGTGTTTGATCGCCCTGCGCTGGCCGCCCTGTGCCCAAGTAACTCATATGATCGCACACATTTAGAAGGCAAGAGTTCTCTCCAAGCCAGGTCAAACAGACCTCCAAAGAATGACCCAGCTCCACCCCTCCTGCAAGGTCCAGACAGTGGAAGGCATACACCTACTACTCACCATCGAGTCCGAGAACATCCAGGAGCTGTTGCGCGAGACCAGAGATTGTGATCAAGCCATTCGAGATGCCAGTGCAGACAATCCAGATCAGATTGGAGAGAACCTGAGAGTAAAAAAAAGAGAAGAAAAAGAACATTAGAAGTGAAAGAATGCAAGAAAAAATATGGGAAGCAACTGAAATTGAAAAAATGGGAGAAAGAAGGTGAGATATTAAAGGGATAAAGTACACTGGAAGCGCAAGTAACTGTAAGCAGACAAGGTAAAGGAGGATGTGAGAACCCAAGAGGAAAAATGTGAGAAACTCAATGTGAGAGCCAGAGGAGACTGAGGCCAAAGGAATATGAGAAGAAGTTGAATAAAGCAAAGAAGAGTAAGTAAGAACTGGAAGGAATGGAAGCACCTAAGAAAACTGCAGAGTGGGATGGTATAAACTCAAACTACTCTAGATTATAAATCCTGCTAGGATTAAACACGCATCCTTGAGCACATGAAGATCCTTCTCGTGGGACCGGAGAGGTATGGTGGCCCTTTCAACCCTGCCCGCCAGAACACCACAGATACTCGGGAACGCACCGAGAGGTCTGACAGCAGCACCGCATTCTACACAGAAAGATGGACAAGAGAATTGGGTTGTCCATGCACATTTACACAGGACATTGCGTCCCCAGGTAATGCTGCAGGCACTAGAATTACAACAACCATTCATCACAATGCATATGTGTAACGATCACGAGGATTATACTAATGTGGAAAATTGGTATCGATTTATATTTTTGTGCATTATCAATATTGTTCAGGGTGCTTTTTCACTATATATATATATATATATATATATATATATATATATATATATATATATATATATATATATATATATATATATATATATATATATATATATATATATATATTCTCCATGACTGGTTCCTCTCGCCACTCCGACAGCGCTCGATACGGGTGCGGCGCCCTGCAGCTGAACCACGCTGCTGGTATATTTTCCACAGCTCCCTCACAGGAAACAAATGGGTCGCACTCCACGGGTACTCTTTTTGCAGTTTTTTTTATTTTTTAGTTACATTCCACAGGCAGATGTTCCGATCTACGCGTTTCGGTATTACAAATACCTTGCTCACGATCAACCGTTCTCTGGGCTACCCCTTCAAGATATACTGCAGTACATTGTATTCAATACATCACTTCCTAAGTAGGAACATCTGCCTGTGGAATGTAACTAAAAAATAAAAAAAACTGCAAAAAGAGTACCCGTGGAGTGCGACCCATTTGTTTCCTGTGAGGGAGCTGTGGAAAATATATATATATATATATATATATATATATATATATGTGATGTGATGAATGGAAGAGTATGGATCGTTAACGACTAATTTCCTCATTTCCTTCAAGGATGTGGCGTATTATGAAAAACTTCTTGATGAGGTATATCCTCCGCTTGCTAAGACACTCCATATGAAATATAGATATGGTATCCTAAGGATAAATGCAAGTCTAGCAAAGTGGGAAAACAATAGTAACGATTTGTGCACTTTGTTCCGATAAAGCCAGGGAAGATGATTTTCATGTATTCTTTTGCTCGGCTTATACGGCACCCAGAAAAAGATGGATCAGATCTCTTTGATTAAATATGGGTGTAAGGTCTTACAAAGATGCAGGAAGGATCTTAAAGACAGACACCAGCCAGATCATTATGTATGGCATCAGTAGATTCCGGTTAGCTGTAAATTTTATAAGAATTAAATTGGGTCTGAAATTTTAATCATACATTTTTTACTTGGGCTGCTCCATGCTTATTGTTTTAATGAATTTTATTTAAAATTATGTATATGCCTTTTTAACGTATATGAATTTAAAATGTTTTTAAATGTAATGATAACTGCCGCCGTAATTGTTCCGGAGTTTTTGGTTGAATCTCTTTCCTACCCCGTTTTGGTACTACTTAACTACAATGACCATATCTTAAGGTATATGTATCTGTTTTATGTTTTCTTTTATGGTACTAAATGTACCGAAATAAAGATTATATATATATATATATATATATATATATATATATATATATATATATATATATATATCTCTCTCAATGTACTGCAATTGCTTTTGAAACAAGTTGTGTATAACATGTAGAAACGAGTTTTTCTGATGTATGTTAAATAGGCCACATTGTGATGCAAACAACATCTTGTGTATGAGCGAAGTCATCTCTGTCATTCATCTGGTTTCTTCTTCCCCAGCCCTCCTCCTCTCCTCTCCTCTCAAACTCAGTTCAGCTGAGATGTATTAGTTTATTTCCACTGATCTGGTTCTTTTGCTGTTGTTGAATTTTCCTGTGTTCCGCTGGGATTTGAAACATTTCACTAGGCCTCTCCGCTGTGCACTGTAGTCCATTCATTTCACACAACGTTGTATTTTTCATGTATCGAGCGATGTTCTAGCATCACTGGAAGAAAGGAGCATCGAGGGTGCGAGTAATTATTTATGTGTGGGTTAGTGCTTAGGTGTTAAGACAATACGGCATCTGTTTTTCATGTGCTCGGATTTGCTGATGAAATTATACAGTTGCTCGCACCATCGGGACTTTGGACTTTTCTGAAGTTTCATCTCCAAGAATAATTTATAAAATCCCTCGATTTTTGTGGTGAGCCAGAGACATTCCTGTTCTACTAGGGATGCGGTCTGATTTTTTCCAGATTTTGCTACAAATTTGGGGTTTTCGGACCTTTGCCTATTCTTTGTAATTCTCCATTTGAGAGCCTTTGTGGCACAGATTTTTTATCGCTTATTTTTTAATTCTGCAATAAGACTAACTTTTTCATTGATCAGTTTCTGAGTTGCACAAATCCTTCGATTAACTATATTTCTGATTTTGATATTTTGGAAGGTGTATTAACGCGGAGACACATTGCCTCATGAGACTGAGGATCAACAGCCTCAGATTCAGTCAATGTGGGAAGTCTGCTGGAGGCAATTTGGGGTACCCTACTTTGCTCCCAGAGTTGGTGTTACCAACTCTGACACGCGATGGGTGAAACAATGTACAATTATGAGGCTGTTCACATAAATCACATTTACGTACAGTAAATGGATCTTACGCAGTCAGCTGGAATCCTGAAAATCTGGTATGGACCGGGTGCTCCTGGACTTACATCGAGCACCTGTGGACTGCAAGATTCCTTTGCAGGTAGGCCAAAGACTCTAAAGTGGTGGGGAGGGTGGAAGAAACAGGTTTTATACAATACATAAGAATCTGACTCTCTATGAGCAATATTGTATGCAAGATACCATCGAGCAGGCCTCCCACACTTAAGATGCCGCCTTGTACGGCACCGGGCGACTACACGCAAGAGACGGTCCAACTGGAGAGATCATTGAAAGGGTATTTGGATCCCCCTACTTCAGAGTAATCTTGGAAGTCACAGGGCATGGGTTCTTTCAGCATTAAAATAGGATTAGCAAAGAAATAAGAGTCACGTTTCCTACGTAAATGATAGTCATACAAGCCAACGGGCAGGCGCTTTGAAGAGAGACTTGAAATTTAGGAGGCCATGTCAGGTCTAGCATTGATATTTAGAGGATCGCTGCTTCGATTAAGGAATTTGACCATCATCAGAACAGCTACTATTTCCTTTAATATAAATAGTGTATATGGGCCCAAAAGGATCACGCATCAGAAGTCAAACATCACTCCACACACACCGGACCAATGACCAATCTTTTGTAGAATGACTCATTAGGATAAAGGTCCAATTGAATTTCTGTTTGCAAATTTATCTAGGGTGGAAATCCTGTACGTCTGGCACGGTTTCAACGCCACCCATCGCGCACACAAACAATATTAAACTACTATACAGGAAGGGTAGTGAAAGAGCGCAACAGCCAGTAAAAGCGTCAGTGCACCCACGTGAGGCTCTTCTGAGTATTTAACAGGTACTTCCTTCTCTACGTTCTGGCAAACAAGCACTGCTACCAAGACTATGTGGCGGTGTGGGGGTGCAGTCTGACGATCCAAACGGCAAATCCCAGCTCTTCCTAATGGTCACAAAGATTTCTTCTAAAGGTCTAGAAGACGAACACTCCACTGCCCTCATGCGACGAGCAAAGCTGTTTTCAACTTATGCAAACATTACAGAAACTCACAGGAAGGCTCGTGAAGCCACCTTCTCTGGGATTGGAATTCTGCCATTTTTTGGCCTATTAACCATGTAAACACTGTATTTCGCCGGCCCATTCAGAGAGAGATCGTAAGGCGCCTTGCAACCTCTCAGAATACATCACAAGATGAACACCGCTCCAGAGGAGATAAAACAAGGTTTGGGAAAATGAAGACATCTGAATTTGGAATACAGGGGGTGTTGCATTACTCCTGGTGACCTGAAAATTCAGAGGACAATACATTTAACACAAACGTGTTCACTTCAGAATTCCTCTAAGTCAGACTACACAGATACCTGTACAACTCGCCCAGTTGTGTCGCATTGTTGTGTTATTACACTACTTTTTTATGGTAGGGCTGTCATGCTATTGCGCTGCTCAGCCTGAAACACGCAAACCTAACTTGTATTGTGGTTCATCATCTCTGGTCATTTGTATCTCACACTGGGCCAGAAATAAAGCAAAGACACAAAAGAAGGCTGAAAAAACACACACTTTCTTCCCACAAGACATCCCTTCCCTCCTTTCTATCCCATACCAACTCCCAAGAGCATCAGAATGTAACCTTTCAATCTCATAACCAGTGTTGCAGAAGTCTAGGCTGGGGTTTTGGGCTAACTCCATGAACCCATTGGAGGCACAGGCTAGTAGCCTTGACAAAATCAAGATCAAATCACTGGGATAAACGAAAACAAAGGATCTTAAAAAGGAATCGAAAACTCTTTCTGACTGGTGACCGGCACCGTTAGTTATCTGAACAAAAGCTTGTTCGCCTTCGCTCTTACAAGATCTGAGTGCTTCATACCATGATGTTCTGAAGTTGACTGGCGGACGGACAGCATGGGAGTGCTTCCCTGGAGGAGTACTCCATCGCAGTGGCATCTAGGTGAGAGGCGTTTGGGGTCATGTATGACTGACTGGCGTGTTGAGTTCTTATCCTGCCTTGGGGTGCTGCACTTCAGAATTTACTAACGAGCAGAAGACCGGGACAGAGCACACGTGGGACTCCTTGATTTCTCGCTGCGTTGGTGGAAGGCGTGTCTACGGCGCCCATTGCATACAGAGAAGCACACCGCATGCACGGGGTCCAGGTCATGACAGATCCATGTTGTTACCATAGAAGTGGTAAGCCAGGGCTTCAGACATGTACTGCATACAGGAGGCCAGGGAAACACATCCTACCCGGTCACCCAGGAGGGAGGGAGGGGCAGGTCAGTGACTCACAGGTATGCACTGGTTAGAGGAAGCCAAGATGGATGAGGGTTATACCAAAGAGAAGGATTTGCACAGTGCAAACAGTTTCCGGGCAATGGAAAACTAAAAGATAGCCTCCTACCAAATGCATGTTTCACAGAAACAGTGGACAGACAAGGAGCTTTCCTTTCTGAAATGTTTCTTTTACAGTGCTGACTTTGGCACAATCTGTCATAAATTCCATCTCTGCACAGTTCTCAGCAGATCTTAAAGAGTGAACATTACTGTACAAGAAAGACTATCGCTTTCTAACAGTACGGCAGAGCTATATTTCAAACTGATGCACTGGAGGACAAAGGTCTCCGGCCAGCAAGTGCACTGCGGCCTTCAGAGAAGGCTTCTGGGAGATCCCTCCAGGGGAGTGCTGACCAGCAGTGTAGTGGAAACCTTAATGCTGGTGACATTCAGATACCAATGACACATCAGGTGCTTATCAGCGGGACAACCAGTGCAGTCGATTTTTAGGTCGAAACCTACCAAACAGCGCAGTCGTCTAGTTTGCAGACGTCTTGGGGACATTCAGAAGACGTCCCTGAACATGCGTTCTGACCAGTGCGGACCATTGGTTGTGCAGTTTGTATCTCACAATTGCTTGCCTTCTTTCTGCTGGCTTTACTTGTTTTAGACTCCATGACACTTTAATCCATTCTATGCCACGCCACACCACAGCATTCTACTCCCCTATACGACACGTTACTCCATGTATGCTACGCCACACCATTCGACGCCTCTTCACTTTACATCACTCCACTCTACGCTACCCCCATCCAAGATACTCCACCCAACTGTACTCCACAATATGCCACTCTACTTTATCATATTCTACATCACTCTACGACCTTCCTTCCACAGCATCGAGACACTTTACTCCATTCTACGACAGTCTACTCTACGACACACCACAACACTTTACAACACTACTCCACGCTACACCACTCCATTCTTTAACACTTTACTCCACTCAATATCCCTCATCTCTACGCCACTCCATGCCACTCCACCAGACTCTACAGCACTACGACCCTCCACAACACTTTACTCCATTGTACTCTACGATACTCCTCGCACAATCTACTCCTCTGTAAGACTCTATGCCTCTCCACCCTATGACACTATACTCCATTCTACAACACTACTCCACTCCGTACTATGCCACTCTACAACACTGTGCCACTCCACGCCACTCTCCTCTACACCATAAACATTTAGCCATGCTGAACAGCAGCTGATGTACAACATGGTTCAAACATTGGCAAAGCCAATAGCTCTTGCATTGGCGAGACCTATTGGCTTTGCCAATGCTCGTTAGGTGTGGCTTTACCAATTCCCTAAAATATACAAAGGGTGGGAGTCTGGGTCCACCCAGATGGTTCCGCTCTCACCTGATGCTATCGCGGTTTGGTGCGTCATTCCACCCCACATACTGCCCCCACGAGAGGCTGTTTTACCCCTCAGAAGTGCACGGAGTCTGACGCTTGTGTCTAGAAGTTTATCTATTCTTAGTAGGGCCAGTCTTGTGTTCCTTAGTTTTGCGTTTTGTTTTATTGCGGTGTGTTTCGTTGCCGTGAGTAGTGCAACGGGCTCCATCCCCCTAGCAGGCTCCGCTCTAAAGAGAGCCATGCCGGGGTGTAGTCACTCTGTGGGCTTAGCCAGTACAGGCCTTGTTTTGCAATACAGGCTGTTTGAAAGGTTTTGAAATTTGTAATGTTAAGACCTCCTAGTGCCTTGGGGAGTCTAAGTTTTTGAAGGCTGATTTTGGGTTTCTTCCCTCTCCATAGGAATGTGTTCAGTAACTTATACAATTTTTTGTGGAAGTCAGATGTGTTAGTTAGTGGTAGCATGTTGAGCATGTAGTTAACCATGGGGGTGACCATCATCTTTATAGTTTCTATCCTCCCCCACCACGTAGTGAATTTGGGTGACCATCCCTCGAGTTTCTCCTTGATTTTGTTTAAGATTGCTTGTTCGTTCTGGTCTAGTCCCTCTGGTACAACCCTAGAATAAAGTATAGGAACAACACACTAGAAATGCAGACATGAGGAGGAGCCAAGACGGCGGCCAAAATGGCCGCATAGAAGCCCGACTCCGCAGCTCGCCGTCAACTCCGACGATCTCCTGGCAAACATCCTGTACCCCAGCCACGGATTATTGTAGCGGAATCGCGGTGGATCCCGACCGCGTTCTTCCGACGATCCTACCGCCTCCGACGGCCATGCACCGCCGTCTGCAAGTTTCTGGCCTTTCCTTCTGGGTGCGCCGGGACCTCGGGTAGCGCTACAGCCGCCCAGCAACGCGACAACACCGGCCTTACTCTGCTGCCAGGTTCCGGTGCCTGTGCAGTGAAACCGAAACTGCTCCCGACGATGCTCCCTGGATTCCTCGCTGCAGTGCGACATTGATCACTGCGGCGTGACACCCTGCTGGCGTCTGCGACTTGAAAAGGGGCTCGGACGAAGGTGCAGCTCACCTCGACAGAAATCGGGTCGCTAGGCGGTAAGAGGTGTGTGGTGCTGTGTCTTCCAAGCTCCGGTTTACGCCGCGCATTGCTTACTGCCGCTGAACAGCTGATGGGACGGATTCCTTGCTGTGTGAGTCCCGGGGTCCATAGGTGCTGGAAGTGCGAAGATGGCGCCCACAATAAAATATATCTGGCTGGCTCTCCTAGACTGGCGCGCTGAAGTACAGGGTTTGCGGGCGGCTGCACCCATCTCACAGCATACCTCCTCCCTTGCCGAGGCACAACAGGACACAGCATGGTGCACTACAGGACAAGAGTCTGCCTTTGTCCCGGTAGCTGCAATTGTTGCCCCCCGGGTGCGCTGGATACTTGGAGCTGGTGCCGGGGAACGTGTTGATAGAAACTGCGACTTTGCTCCCCCAACTACTTACCTGCCGGTGGCTGGCTTGCCGTACTACCGTCGCCTTGCCTCCTTGTGGAACTTGGACATGTCCTGGGACACTGCTCCTGTAACATCGCTTTGGTCTTTGTCTCGACTCGGGATGGCCCAGCCTGGAACTGCTGCCTTGTTGTTACTACCTGAAAGCCTGTTGGATTGATTGCTGCCCTTTCTTCGTACTGGCCAGGGCTGATTCCGGATTACCTGAAACACCTTTTTGTGACTTTGGTGCCGAAGTGGATTGTTGTTTATACTGGAGACTGTTGGTGGTTGGGGTGTCCGTGGATTGGGGCCCACGTTCCTTTTAAATGGGCCTCTGCTTCTTGAGTTGGGGGTGTACAAGGGGCCGGTGCTATGGCCCTCCTCCGTTTTCCCTCTTTTGGGGTTCTTCTTGGGGCGACAGGCATGCCTATGGGGAGGGGGTGGGCCGTGGCCTTCCGCTGGTATGCAGGGTGGGGGTTTGGGGATGGGAATGTTTTATGTTACCTTAGTTTCTATGGCCCTCTGTCTTTTTCTCCTCTTTCTTTTTCTTTCTTTTATATACCCTTCTTTAGTGGGATTGGGGTTTTGCGTGATCTGGAAGTTTTATCCACTGTGTATCATTGCGGACTGGTTATATTTTCAGCCTCCTGAATGTGGACTATAATTTTCTGAGTACTATTTGTGGTTCACTGTGCCTCCCGATCCGTGCCCCTTCCATGACGATTTCTAATTGCGGCGAGATATGGTTCTGTTGATATTCTGCATAGTATACTGATTAATCCTGTTTCATGAGAACGGAACCGATGTGTTGTTTTTGATGTCCTGATGATAACTATCCTTCAGATTTAAATTGAAAATTAGACCACAATGCTCCTGTCTTTGATCCTGATGGACTTGCCTTATTGATCTGTATTACATTCTTGAGCCTATGATTGTATATGTATCTTCCTGTCAATAAAGGTCTTCCAAAAATATAAAAAAAAAAAAAAAAAAAAAAGAAATGCAGACATCGTACCGACACGGCATAACAACGGTGGGCCAATTACAGAACAAAGGAAATCAAACAACCTTCGACACACTCAAAGAGCAATACAAGTTTGACGGCGTAGAGCTCTACAACTTCCTCAAAATAAGGATGGCAATTGCCAAAGCAGGCATAAACAGTCACACCCCATCAATAATACAATACGCCACCAGCCTGAACACAATAGGACATCAAGTTGCGCACATACACAGAGCCCTGAACCCCCAAACCAATAAACTAAATAACAAAATTATAACCCACTGGGAAAAGGCGGCGGGGAGAGAGCTCAGTGAGAAGGAAAGGGCAGACCTCTGGTCTTCCTCATCGAGAAGAAAGGCGACAACAACCCTAGATCAGACAAAATTCTGGCTATTACACAAGGCCTACTGGACCCCGGCACGTCTAGCCACCATGGGTATCAGAGATAACGACTCCTGCTGGAACTGCAATAAGCAGAAGGGGGACCTGGCACACCTCCTCTTCCACTGCACCAAGATCAGGAGATTCTGGGATTCAATAAATACTCTGATTAATGACGTAACAGGTGCCACACTAACACTGGACTTTCACCATCTAGCACTTGGGTACACCGACACCTCCATAACAAACGATAATGACAGGGACCCGATTGACCTCCTGCTCACAGCGGCGGTCAAGACGGTGTTGAACAATTGGAAAGACACAGCAAAGGCCACTTTTAAAGCCTGGTTCAACTGGGTCATTTTCCTAAGAGGAGCCGACACCATAACGACCAACAGCCTACCGAACTCAGGGAAAAAAAGCGAGATGTGGCTGTCGCTAGACAACTACCTGTCCTCCCATAAGCCACCCTGAATGGCCAGACCAGGTAATACAGCATAAACAACACGCATCACCTACTATGCGACACAATGTGCCTCCTCTCTCTCTTTACTCTCTATATCTCTACACCTCTCTTTTCTCTTCACGCCACCAGGGGAGCAAAAGACAATCAGACAGTATGTAAGGGGTAGGGGGGAAGCCTGAAGGATTGACGAGAAGAAGAAGTGGCAAGCACGAGAACATGGACAAACAGGCACAAGCAAACCAAGACAATGCTTGGCCTCACCTCCCCCTCCCTCCCCCCCGGCGCTTTTTTCCCTGTCTTTTCCCATCCCCCATGTGTTTCACTCTGCACCATGTATATAGGCTTTTTTTTTCAATAAAAATTACTGAAATAAGTAGTGCACGGAGTCACAACACATTATTAAACTACTCATCTCTTATATCCACTGTACACTGAAAGCAATTGTTTATTATTTTTCTTATTTCGCTGTACCGATGATAGTGCAAATAGGTCATCACTAAAAACCGCAGTGTAGCCTTAAGGGTGGAGATACCATCACAACGTGATTTGTTAGAAAATACAAAAAAATTAGAATATGGCTTAAGGAAGAAAAACAAAAATACTGAACCCAAATTTAAAAACATGACTTGATCTGCTGCATTACTAAGAGTGCAGAATTGACTCCATGTTTGTACAATCACCAGTGACTTCTCCAGGTGATGGCAGGCTCCTCTGCCCAAGACATGCAGGCTTGGCATGACATGGCGAACACTTAGCCTCAAGCACCAGAGTCAGTGCACCCTCCAGGATGGGGGCTGGGCCAAGCACAATCAACACTCGCCTTCCAGGATGGGTGGAATGTTGTCCAACAGGACATGTGACGTTCCCTGCCAAAAGTGGTGCTCCAACAGCTGGTGCTTTTCATGAAGAGACCAATTATTTAACCCACCTCGGTTTCCGTACAGCGTTTGCTCAGGTCCCAATCCAAGTATTCTTGCGACTGTGCAACGCCTTCCACCCTGGGCAGGCGCCCCACGCCTTCTGCTCGCCTTTATGAAGATTATGTGGCCTAAGATTGGCCTAAACATACAGCTCATTATGTTAACTGAATTTCGCATACATTTATATATTTTTGTAAGTTTGGCATAATGTTTCCATGCACAGACCTCAAAGGAAACCTCATTTTTTAATATTCACAAACTTTTTTTTATGTGAACTACAATTCTTGATGGAAAATAAACAATTATGCGTGCTTAGAAGTCACCCCCTGAGCTCTCCTATTCGATTGTACCAGTCTGACAAAGTCTGCACCAAGCCTGGTACCCCAAATAAAGTTTCCGCTTTTATACTTTGAAGTACAGCGATATCTTTTATAATCTGCACGATACTCTCTTTATATCCAGGTGATCTTTTTATTGTAATGTTTGCTATGATTTTAATTAATCGTGCAAATCGGAATAAACAAACCCAACGAGTGGTAAAACAGAACCAAGTGCTCCCAGGAAGAGCGAATTAGTCTGCAGGGAACCCAGATAACTTTCCAACATTTCAAAATATACTTTCCCAAGTGGCTACCACCCTATGTACAGGGCCTAGGCAATGGGCGATGCGTCTTCATACATGAACCTGCAGAAACGGGTACGTTCTCTGGTAGTGGTGCATCGTGGAAATATAGCTTAGCGCTCTGTGAATCCTTCAAGTCCCTGTGCCAGACCCGGAGGACTCCCCATACGGGCTCAGATCATGTATGGCGAGCTGTACTAGTGTAAACCGCTCATCCTACCAGAACTCTACCAACTTTTTAGAGCATAAAACATACCATGGCCAGTCGCCGCCATTACCTATACCAATACTGGAGGAGTTTAAAAGCCGCCACTATTAGCAAAGCCAGAATCTGCTAGCACCTGGGAAAGTTGCATAACCAGGCAGTTCAGTGGGACAACACCTAGGACACCACCACAGCCATCATTTGGTGCCTCGTGAAGGAGCATCGACTGGAGACTGTAGGGGGAAGAGATGTGGCGCCTTGTGGGGAGAAAGTAAAGCACATGAGTGCTCTCTGAAGATAAAGAATTACTCATCACTCATTAGTTCTAACAAGTAATGGAAAAAGAAACAAATATGGAAGCTAGCGCTCATGCCAACCAAAAGCAAAGGTAAATAAGCCATGCTCCAAGGGCGGGACAAACCTAGAATAGACAGCAAAGCCACCAATAAAGAGGTGGGATTGACAAGAAATCCAGCTAATCCCAGGCAATGGCTGAGGGTTTAGGATCTATATATTGCTGTCTGAAGCGAGACCGCAAACACAGAATGTTGAAACATCAACGGCTAAAATATCTACCATACAGAGAACTATTGTTAAAAAAAAGAGACAACATACATCTAAAACCATTCACAAGCACCTGCTCACCAAACCTGCTGCGACAGAAGTAAGAACAGTAAATGAACCTAGACCTACAACAGACGGAATGGGAGCTTGGCTGGATTTTCTTCTTTAAAACAGAGCAATTTCCTTAACGATATATTTTGGGTATGGTCAAAATTTGGACAAGTTTATGGTTTTGCTTTCCAAATACAAAAATGCCAACAGCCAGCCTTTTAGCTCAAAACGTCTGTTTTTGCCAATCTTTGGCCCAGCTGAACAGCTGAAATGTTTCTGCGCGTGTGTATTTGTTCTTGAATGGCTGATAACATAGGAGGTTATTCTGTAAATTGACAATGCTGCACCGCGTGAAGACTTTCATTTTTGGAAAGCGTGTTTGGAAGGGGTCCTAAGAGCAGCACAAATTCTACTAAGGAAGGCATCAAAAGTACGACACGTAACAGAACAAACAATTTGCCATGCTCGCGCTAATGGGCAATTGACAGAATTTTACATTTAGATGTAAATGTATTTGAGCTTATATAGCACACAGCTACCCGCAGTGGGTGTCCCGGCGCTTGCTTAGGGAACCCGTCCTGGTATTCCCCTGTGAGATAGCCCCGGCAGGGTATCCACAAGGTGAAAGCCAGGCATCCCGCCGCGAGGGGCCATTGTGGAGATTAAGCAAGCTACTGCCCAGAGTCGCAGTGTGAACCCGTGAGTCGAGTAGGCACCGGAGCGAGAATTGTCGAGTCCATGGAATTTTTAGCCCAAGACCCGCCGAGGCGGGGAATTGAACCCTGGTCCAGGGCCGATCTCAGTTTCCGGGTCTGCCGCCTCTAACCCCTGAGCCACACTTCTCCACTAAATTCTTCACTAGATTCTTTACCAATAACAACTGGTGGACGGTATTCAAGCCAATAATTAATATTTTAGCTGTAAATGAGTTCTTGGTAGAATTTTTCAAAATCTGCAACGTAGGGAGTCATTTCAGTAAATCTTCCATAAGATTATGTATTATTTTAAAACATGCTCCACTACCTTGTTCGGTCCTAAAAAAACTCAGCATGGACATAATCACCAATCTCCTTAACAAATCCTTGCAGGAAGAAACTGTGCCGAACGAGTGGAAGCACGCGATGATTCATCCGTTGCTAAAAAAAAATGGGAGCAGATCCCAATTGGCCATCCAATTTCAGACCTATCTCCCTGCTGCCCACCTTTGCAAAAATACTAGAAAAACACATTCATAGGTCTCTGATTTCATTACCACTCATGACTTACTACTCCCTCCATCAATCAGGATTCCGCACAGGTTTCTCTACGGAGACGACCTTGGTAGGCGTCACCGAAAACATCCGTCTAATGCTTGACCGGGGAGAAACGGTAGCTTTGCTGCTGCTCGACCTCAGTGCAGCATTTGACACTGTGTCACATTCTGTCCTTGCACAAACACTCCATTCCATAGGCATCCAGGGCGCAGCCTGTAACTGGATTAAATCCTTGCTGGAACAGCGTACATTCCAAGTCTTCTCCCAATCCGCTTGCTCTGATACTATGACTTTTAAACATGGAGTACCTCAGGGCTCCATTTTGAGCCCGTTGCTTTTTAACATTTATATGAGCCAGCTGGCCAAAATGGTAGAAGTGACTGGGTTACTTATGTTCTCCTACGCTGACGACTCTCAGCTCATCTTCTCTCTATCATCTTCGGAGGCTGATAACCCCTCTTCATTAAAACTCGGCTTAAGTAAGATTGCTGAGTGGATGAGAAAAAACTCTCTCAAGCTCAACGGTGAGAAGACTGAGCTACTTGTCCTAGGTAAGAACAAAGAGCTCTGGGGACCCCAACATTGGCCAGATGATATGGGTACCCTTCCGGTTCCAGCCAAATCAGCCCGCAACCTAGGAGTCATCATTGATGAGCCGCTTAATCTTAATCAGCAAGCTACGAAGACTTCAGCCACCTGTTTTGCGATACTAAAGTGGTTAAAAAAAAATTGCTGGATGCTGCCCAAACATAATCAGAAAACAGTCATCAATGCCTTAACTTCCAGACTTGATTATGGTAACGTGCTATACTTGGGGGCCAATAAGGTTACAACCCGCCGATTACTGACAGTGCAAAATGCAGCCGCGAGATTACTGTGGAAAATTCCCATCTCCACACCAACCTCCAAGTACATTCAGGAACTACACTGGCTGAAAATTGAGAATCGGGTGAAGTTTAAATCCCTATGCTTTATGCATAAGATCTCTACTAACAGTGCCCCCAAGTATCTACAAAATCTTGTACATCCCTACCGCCCATCTCGAACCGTTCGATCAGCCACGGCTAACCATTTTGTGATTCCAAAAATCAGGCTGGCACGAATGGGCGGCAAATCATTTTCATATCTTGGACCCTCACTTTGGAACACTCTTCCATTGACACTTCGGAATGAAATCAATTACATGAAATTCAGGAAGGCCTTAAAAACCTGGCTGTTTAACATCTAAAGACCTGAATTAATCAAATCACTGGATCATTAGCGCCGGGAAACCCTTTGTTGGGTAGCTGTTGCGCTATACAAATGAACTAAATAAATAAAATGCTCGGAGTGCATCAGGGGACTGTTAGATTTGGGGGTCTATAGTGGGCACAGGTAGGTACTTGTGACAAGCAGGGACCCTCTCCTCTAGTCAGGGCAATGGGAATTACACTCCTAAAATAACCCCTGCTCACCCTCTAGGTAGCGTGGCGAGAGCAGTAAAGGCTTATTTTAGAGGCATAAGTTAAGCAGTTATGACCACATACGGTAACACAGTGACAACACTACAAATGGACACCACACAGGTTTTATATAAAAAATAAGTAGACTTTATAAAGTTACCACAAGACCGTAAACGACAAAAATACACACTATGATTACTTTAGATGGTAGATTTAAGCTTAGTTCAGTTCAGTTCTTAAATGAGACACTCTGCGTCAATGTACCTTAGGATGCGTTGCACTTCCACGACAAGCAATGTCGCAGCGATGGGAAATGCGGCAAAGTTCAGATACAAAGAAATAAAGACGTGAAGATCTTCCAGATGCAGCGCACTTCTGGGGGAGGCGAGAAGTTCTCGGTATGATGCGTGGACTACAGCGGCAACATCCAAGATGCGACGGCAGCAACTCCAGCAGCGACGCTCTTCTCCCAAGATGCGGGAAGCTTCCGCACGATGCGACAACTACAGCGGTGACATCCAAGATGCGATGGCAGCAGCTCCGATGGTGGCGGGTTTCTCGGGGATGCGAGGTGCTCTTGGTCAATGCGGTGCAATGTGACAGTTCAAGCGGCGACACCCTCCTTCTTCGGAGTTGCGACGGCAGGCACAGCAATGGCGACACGCCCCAACATCGTTGCGATACTCTTCTCCTGATGCGGTGCAGAGCGACAGCTCCAGCAGCGACATCCTCCTTCGGAGTTGCGACGGCAGCAGCAGCGACGGCGACACGCTTCCTCTTCGTTGCGGCACACTTCTCTCCCATGCGGTGCAGTGCGACAGTTCTAGCGGCGACACCCTCCTTCAGAGTTGCGACGGCAGGTCCAGCGAAGGAGACACGTTTCTTCTCGTTGAGTCGTGCTTCCAGCTCCTTGTGACACACAATTCCTCAGAAGGCCCAAAACAGCAGCAGGCACTTCCACAAGAACTCTGCGGGGCGAAGTCGGTTGTCCCTGAGACTTCAGCAGGAGGAAAGCTCTTTTCCAAGCCCTTGGAGATCCTTCACAAGTTGAAAGCAAAGTACACAAAGTTCCTTTCTCCTTCCTTTGGCAGTAAGGCAACCACTGCAGGCCAATCCCCCAAGCAGCACTTGAGCTTGGGAATAGACTCTCCTCAGTTTCTTCAGGTTCCTCTCCTCAGTAAAGGTTTCTTCTTGTAGTCCAAAAGTGATCTAATTTCTTGGGAGCAGGGTCCCAATATTTATACCCCAATATCATTTGTTCAGAGTTCAGGTGCACTCCTCCCTCCCATTTAGATGCAGATCTCTCCATTCACCACTGGGTGACTCCGCCTGTCTCTGGGAATCCCCTAACCCTGTCACTTCATGAAACCAGACATAGGAATACACATCCTAGCAGAAGCAGGTTTGAATGGTTAGACAAGCAAATACCTACTTTCTAAAAGTGGTATTTGCAAACACAAAATATTAAAATAAACTTTACTAAAAAGATGTATTTTGTTATTCTGAGCCCAGGCATACTAAACTTTAATTTCTACCATGTTCTCGGAGCCTGTTAGGATTATAAAATGTAACAATTCTAACAGCCCATTCTGGCCTATGGAGAACAGGTAGCCTTGCAATTGTGAAAAACGAAAATGGCTGTAATTCACTATTAGGACATGACGCACACATCAGGGCTTGTCCTACCCTATACTTACAATGCACCCTGCCCTTGGGCCTACCATAGGGGTGACTGATATGAAGAAAAGGGAAGGTTTAGGGACTGGGAAGTGGGTGCACTTGCCCAGACAGTACCAGACTGCACGCAGGCTCTGCAATGGCAGACCTTAGACACATTTTACAAGGCTACTTCTGTGGGTGGCACAACCAGTGCTGCAGGCCCACCAGCATCATTTGGATTACATACCCTGGAACACTTAGTGCACTAGACTAGGGTCTGACAAGTAAACCAAAGTAGCCAAACATGGAATCACTAATCCATACATCAATTTACAATAGAGAACACTTGCACTGTGGCACTGAACAGCAGTGGCACAGTGCCCAAAGCATCTAACACCTGCAAGAAAACACGAGGCAAGAGCCACAATGAAAGGGAGACCCACGCCAATGGTGCCAGGTCTAACAGATATTCTATGAAACATGCTTATCAAATGACAAATAATTGGAAACCTAATGTAACCAAACTTGGAAAAGCATAGCTTATTATGAGAAACAACTTTCAATTTCAGTTGACTTAATTAGGTCCTGATAAATTCCCCTTTTTTTTGGGAGTGCATGCATGCTCACAAAGAGAAGAAACAAAATCTGCAGCCCATGTGGCTGGGCTAAGGCTCCATATATGTTTTAGTCCTTATTTCAAACATAATGTGTGTCTGTTTCCTACATACCCTCACGCAACAACCCCCAGGGACCGAATTTCACAACTCGATAACCATACCTCAGTGTTTATCACGCATGACATGAAACACTTGCCAAAGAGGCCCAAACTGAAACACCACCCTTACAACAACACACCCTACACAGTGTCGTTTGCTATATGAGTGGGTGTGTGCTTCAGCATCTCGGACAGGAGTACAAAGCACTGTACCAATGCTACCATACAACACTTAGGCATAGCAGATTTGGCTTTTGGCCCAACTCCATCGCGGAGGCGATGGAGTTGGGCATTAAGAAGGTCTTCCGGCTGCACCGGTGACGGACAGCACCCTCTTCTTGGCCATCTCATCAGACTGAGCCTGGGTCACATGGATTGTGGCTCGAGATGGGCGTGCAACAGGTCAGAAACACCACTATGAACAGAGTGCAAGGAGCACTCAGGACCTTCATGTTCTAACGGGGGTGGAATCCCACCACATGGTTCAACCGAGTCTCTGGAGAGCACCGGTGT
Organism: Lissotriton vulgaris; assembly: GCF_964263255.1. NCBI lineage: Eukaryota > Metazoa > Chordata > Amphibia > Caudata > Salamandridae > Lissotriton > Lissotriton vulgaris. The sequence goes on along the minus strand of NC_141686.1, from coordinate 311,338,796 downwards.
TTGCACCACCAAAGATCTCCAGATCCTAGCGAGCGCTCTGGAAAGACTAAGGACGCGCCGGATTCGGAGCCTAGTCCATACCTGTGACAGGGACAATTAGCAAAGGAAAGAGAAACGCTAGATAAGTTACAGTACAGTTCTTGAACTTATCACCAAATAAAAGTTACATTACCCATTACAAAGTATACATTATTCTATAAAACCGAAGAGTTATCGTTTTCGGTGCATACAGTTGTGCAGAGTCGACTCGCTTTCCATTTAAACCAGAGGAAACATCCACCCTCAATCCGGTCAATCCTAACTTGAGGCCAATACATTCCCAGAGCAGACAACGCTTGTTCACCAGATGGATCCTGTAACAGCTCTTAAGTAAGACTCGCAATCCGGATGGCCGCTGTATATATGTATTCCAAGTACAGGGCCCTGCTGATCTCCTTTTAATAGACTTACTGCCAAGTGTACATTCTAACTTACCTTTTACATTCCATCACTTCATTACAATTCTTATCAAGACTTTGGGCTAAGAACAGGACGTCACCTTCTTAATCAGCATACCATTTCTATAAGTTATTGTTCGAAATGTTTATTCCCTGCCTTCATGTTCAAGTCATGGGCATCTCCCCTTGTTCTGGCGCTCCTTTCTGAGAGCGAGGCGCTTTCTGAGCAGCAGCGCCTGCCTGCAGGTTAAAAGGTACTTCAGTGAGTCTTCAGCTCTTAGAAACAGCATTCATAAAACATACCCTGGCTGCTGCCCCTTTCCAAGTAAAGTTGTATACCATAAAGGCAGAATATTTACATGGGCAGATGCGTATAGCTGCCTTAAAATGTCTCTTGGTCTCAAAGAGGTTTCTAAGTAGTTATTCATAGCAAATAGTAAATATATTTTTTCCTCAATTTTATCGGTGTCAGATTATTTTCGGTTTAGTTGCCGTGACTTGTGTTCAGCTAGAACTATTGTCTCGCATCTTCCGCATCCCATATACCAGCCGATCAATCACTTGGTTCTACAAAGAGTAGCGTGTGGTGTTTGGAACTCAGAGCATTCGTCACATTCCGATTACCAAGCTCTTTAGGTTGGTATTTTATAAACAACAATACGGTAGCTCGGTGGATGGAAACTAGTTGTACCTCGAGTCTGTCCTACCTCGTCAAGCGGAGCTGCATCCTAAGCTCCGAGACCATCTCTGGTGAAACTCAGGATTACAGCCAATTGGTTTACATTCCCAGAAAGCTTTGATCTGCATAGCATCAATGAGAGAATTTTAGATTCCTAAAAAGTAGCACACTGGTTTAGGATTGGTGCTGTGGGTTTAAAGTACAACCTACCCTCCTCTCCGAAGGGCTAGCAGTGCGATATGGCACCTCCAACTGGCCGACACTTTGAAAGTTATTCACACCTATACTTGATCAACATTGAAGGCTAGCAGTCGTGGAGATATTGACTACTCGTATTAGTTGAACATGTAACTTATCCAACAAGGAATTCATTTTCTGTTGTTGCTACAACATGTAACAATATTTTAGAACTTCTTGTAGTTGCCGCTCCCATCACATTTCCTCTGGTCTTGAAGTGAATAAACTAAAGAGGATTGTCGGATAGGTGATGACTTGTGGAACGTGTATGATTTCGGTGAGTCCGGCCGCAGCGTGATGACGGCGAGAGGACCTCGCTAGCCGCTGCGTGATGACGGCGAGAGGACCTCGCCATCAAAGACATTCTTGATCAGTGAAGACAAACTCTGTCTTCTCGCCAGATTGGTTTTCCACCAATAAACAAGTTACCTGGAGCTCTGAAGGAACCTCATATCTTATGAGTCCTCTTTTAGGACTTGCTGAGTTCTAGATGCTTTCTTTAAAACCAGCATTGTTTGAGCTCATTCGCTTTTTGGAAATGCGTTGCACACACTCACTATGCAGCTGCACCCACATTGTTGATTATGTCCCAAAACATCTTATTTCAAGTGGCAATGGATGAAATCTCATGTCTAGTCCATAACAGGGCCATCCTGACTGCGAGTCTTACTTAAGAGCAGTTACAGGATCCATCAAGGTGAACACGCGTCTATAACTTGTATCTGCAGAACTGTCTGGCCAAGAAGGGAAATTAGTCTCTCGAATGTCCAACAACAGATGTGCCCTGTCTGTGCCACACACTTCAGAGATTTTGTAAACAGAGTCCCTTTCAATCCTTGCATAAGAATTAGATGACTGTTTTTTTAAGAGTTTCCAACATAGAATCTGTATTTGGATGATTTTCATGTAATGAAATTGCTGGGAATAAACTCTACAAAATCTCATACAGGTATCTGTGAAGTTATGGAGAGCGTTCATATGAAGGAACCCATCACACTTGAATATCAGCACAAAAAGGTGGGGTCTTGATCCTCCGCTGTAAAGCCAGGGGAAGAAACAACACTTCTTCAGCTTCCCTTGAATTGGGTAAAATTCTTAAAGGGCTATTTTGAGAAACCATGAAAAAGTTAACTCTCCATCACCTTCACCAGAAATCTAGAAATGTATGCAGAGCTCTTCTCCTGACAGAACTGTCTTGAAGATCAATCAAAACACGTTTTTAAAAATCCCCCAAATTTTAACCATAGTGATGCATGGTTCTCCACAAGAACCACCCTAGGGGCTCTAACAAAACAACTTTGCAAAGACTTAAACATATGGGGCGAAGCACATTTTCTATCAATCAAAGGTATCTCTTGGGATTACATACAAATCATTTCCATAAACACATTTATGTAGAGGGCGAATGGAAGACAACATTCAAGAATGCAAAGAAAGGAGGAAACAACATTTGGTTCCAGCAGAGATACAAAGATGCATGCATCAGACATGTTTTCCACCCAGTCCCCTTGTGAGTGGACCAGATGCTGCGAACATCGCTTACCTCAGTCACTGACCGCAGCGCCTCTTCTCCCAACACATACACCAGCATTTCTCGCAGAGCCCGCGAGGCCCGGTGCAAGAACTCGGGGAACCTGGTGGCGTCCCCCCCATTTCGAGCCTGAGTCTTGGGTTGTGCAGCCACACTGGGGACGTGAAAGATCGTGAAGACCAGGAGGACAGCGACACATGCTTGAAGCAGAATCCCGCGTCTCCGGGAGCCAAGAGAAGCTGAGGAGAACATTGTGCACTGAGATACCAGCCTACAGCGGGTGAAGGAACCTGGGGATAAAGAGAAGAGAGTTAATGCTGGAGGAAAACACACCAAAAGACACAAGGGGTATAGTACTGTAGTTCATCTGCAGTGCTCAACGACGTCCGCCTGAAACACTGGTAGTAGTAAAGACTGCAATAAGTGTAGGGTAAATCACCACCCAAAGAAGACGGTCCCTGAGATAGGATGGAGAGGCTCTGATGACAAACCTTATCCAGGTCTTGTCTCATCCCCACGAGGATACAACACAACGATTTACCTGCAGCCGACCACGTCGCTCAGCGGAGACGACCACGGAGACAGTGAACTGCAGAAAGACAACACATGCCAGGGGGGCAACACCACTGGTCACTCTTCCCTTCCTCCCCAGTAACAGAATACCCACCCTTTACTGCAGACAACCAGTGCCGGTCTCACGGTGTCAACTATCAGAGACTACAATGACAGAAGAGACGGTCTCTGCAGCCTTTAGCTGGAGTGGGGCCATCCTGTTACTGAAGAGATGACCACAAGTGTCCCTTGTTCTAGGCTCAGGGGAACCAAAACTCACTCTAGCCCTCACTTCTAGAATGTAAACATATCACCCAACCACTCCAGCCCTCACCTTGAGGGGGGTCACCCCAGTCAGTCAGAAGGCAATGTTTCCAGCCCTCATCTTTAGAATGTGGCCCAACCACTTCATTACTCCAAGCGCTCCCTTCTAGAAAGTAGCTTAACTACTTATCACTCCGGCCGTCGCTCTAGAAAGTCACTGTGTAACTCAACCGCTCCAGCTCTCGCCTCTGGACTATAACATATCATTCCATCGCTCCACCCCCTCACCTTCACTGAGAAGACTGGCCCTGTCACTTAAAAGACACCACCTGTAAACAGGGCACTTTCTCTGAGAAGGAGACTTTATGACAAAAATCAATAATTAGAGTCTAAAGCCATCCAGAAAATGACCAAGAACCGCTGACTTGGGACACTACCTCCCACTGGATGTGCAGTCTTATGCACCTGGGTTAGAGACAGCATAGGGCTCCAGGGTCCTCGAAAGCAGCGAGAGAGGCTGCTCTCCCCCAATCCTGGCACTGCTCTCATGCAGCATGAGAGAAGAGCCGGGATTGGTTACTGCAGTTTCCCGAAGCCTGCCTGGAGAAGACCTGAGTGAGGAGGACTTCACGACAGGAAGGTAAGTGGAATTCTTTTTTGTTTCCCTATTTTTTTTCCTTTTCTTTTTTATTCCACCACCCAACTTACATGCCAGCCACCACTGTCCAGCTGTGCTCTGTGGGCACCAAGTAGATGTCATGACCTGCTGCCATGCTTCCTTTGTACAGTGCACATGGCATATCCTAGGAATATGCATCTTGTTCAAATCCCAAACAGGACATGGCCTACACCCATGACCAGTGCGTTGTACTAACAGAGTAGAACATGCGTGTACTGTGAGCAGGGCTGGCCTCCACCCATTCTCTGTGCACTGTACAAATAGAAACGGAAATGCATGTAGAAACGGTCATGCGGGTACTGCATGCACGACATGGCCTACACCCATGTGTAGGAGTGTACAAATAGAATAGTACATGCATGTTCTGCGTGCAGGACACGGCCTTCACCCATTTGAAGTGCAATATACAAACAGGACAGGACATAAATGCATGTACTGTGTGCAAAGCTCTGACTTCACCCATGCCCTGTGCATGTACAAATAGAACAGGACATACATGTACTGTGTGCAGGGCTTGGACTTCACCCATGATCTGTGCATGTACAAATAGAACATGACATGCATGTACTCTGTGCAGGGCTTGGACTTCAACCAGGCCCTCTGCATTTATAAATAGAACAAGACATGTATGTACTCTGTGCAGGGCTTGGACTTCAACCAGGCCCTGTGCATGTATGCACAAATAGAACAGCACACACGTACTGAGCGCAGGGATTGTACTTCACCCATGCCCTGTGCATGTACAAATAGAACAGGACATACATGTACTGTGTGCAGGGGTTGGACTTCACCCATGATCTGTGCATGTACAAATAGAACATGACATGCATGTACTCTGTGCAGGGCTTGGACTTCAACCAGGCCCTCTGCATTTATAAATAGAACAAGACATGTATGTACTCTGTGCAGGGCTTGGACTTCAACCAGGCCCTGTGCATGTATGCACAAATAGAACAGCACACACGTACTGAGTGCAGGGATTGTACTTCACCCATGCCCTGTGCATGTACAAATAGAACAGGACATGTACATACTGTGTGCAAGGCTTCGACTGCAACTACATACTCTGGGTAGTTTCCACACAGCACAGCTGGTAGTCGAGCCCTGGGAAAAGGACATACATACCACAACCTGTAGCTATGCCCTCTACATAGTACACACAGTGCGTGGTCATAGTAAGCAAGGAGCATGCCCAGATTGTGCAGGCCTCTGGATTGGCTGCAGAATTGCCCTACGCGCAGAACATGGATTCAGTCAATGAAAAACACCCAAAAAACCCTCTTGACCTGTGCATGGTACATAGAGAAAAAGTGCTGAACCGTGTATAGCATAGTCGACTCAAGCCCTGCGTGAGCACTCATCACCCTTCACAACATGCCCTGTGTGAGAAGTTAGCCTGGCATATGGTGTCCACTGGTTCTAGTGGGCACCTTGCGCCAGTCTAATCGACCCTTATTGATGGTGGTTGTAAAGTCAACCTTATAGAAAGCTATCCTAGTGGTAGCGTGGACCAGCAGTCTTCAGGCTAAGACTTCAGAGAGCATGTGAAGCAAGCAGTTTTACCAATTATAATCCCTTGAATACCAAATGAAAGGACACCACACAAGGTATATATCAAATATATATGAATTTATTCTAAACACAACCCCTCTGCACTCTTTATGAGGTCAGAGGTAAAAGTACATTACAAGTTACTCCATTTGCATACGATAAGTTGCACAGTATACGGTAATGCCCTAGGGGCCTCACAAACCATATACTAAAATAGTGGTATAAGAACCACGACAGAAATAGTGAGTAGGCCTGGAGCCTAGGGAAATCGCTGGGGCTACACTAAACGACCAAAGGTTAGGAAGTAGGAGGCCCACGGGAGACGCGTGCAGTGTCTAAATACAGTCACGAGTTACCATTGACTTATAATGTGAAACAAATAATTTACAAAGTTACTGTTTAAGGGCACTTCCGGATGGACTACGACAAAACCCCTTTAGACTAGGACACTTCGGGTCAAGACCCATGGGAGCACCAGAGTACTCGTGTTACCTCACCCATTAAGACGGGTGCATAGATGTCTTTTGGTGTCGGGTTTCGTCAATGTTTTCTATGGAGATCTGCAAAGACGTGCTGCAGGCGACCAGAGGAAAAAAGTGTCCGGGTGGATCGAAGATCTGAAGAACCTGAAAGCAGAGGGGATAGAGTCTGGGTCACTAGCCAGTGACCAAGAAGGTACCAGGAAGAAACCAGGCGATGTCACGATGATCTCAGGTGAAGAGGTGAAGCTTGTTTCTGCAGCCAAGAGGTGTCGACGATGACCAGGAGCTGGATTCGAGCTGTCCCACGACAGATCTAGTTAACTGCGGTGTCGGTATCCGGATTGGACCCAACAAGCCTTGGCAAACGCAACCCACACAGGAAGTGAAGATTGGCTTCGGGGCAGACCAGCAAGGTCTAAGGAGCTTCTCCTTTGCAGGGAAGCTGGAGCAAGCCTGGAGTAACCAGGAAAGCAGTTTGGTTTCAAAGGAATGTCTTCAGGGGGCTCACTAGCCAACGGGCTAGCAACCAGGAAGACGCGTAGAGTTGAAATGCAAGAGCAGGCCCCATGCGGCACTCGTGGAGTGTGGAGGGCTGAGCTTCGGTGCAAATGGTGCTCGGGTCTGGGGCTTCTTGTACCCCAATGCACAACTGCAAGTTACCTCAGGAGTCGATGCAGTTAGCAAAATGCAGGATGTCCAGGGTGTCTGGTCCCACGTCTATCGTGTCCGCCACGGGTCTCAGCTTTGCTGTGGATATGGGTCGGATTCAGAGAAGTCTGAGAGTCCAGTTCCTGTGTCGCCAAGTCTTCGGGTTCCGGCGGGAGCGTTGACAAAGCAGACCGGCAAGTTACTGGTGGTGCCTGTTTGCACAGAGTGGTCACTCCTTGACCACAAGGGAGATGTCTTCAGTCTTCTAGTCAGAATAGAATGTCGAAGGTCCAAGAGTTCTGTATCAAAGTTTCATTCCAGGATAATCTAAAGTCCGGGGGACACTGCTCCTATTACATATACTGAGTTAAGGGGCTGGATTACGTGCTAGGTCACTCCAATGGGTGGACCTGGGAAGGGGTGGTTACACCCCTTTCCCTTTGTTCAGTTTCGCGCCAGAGCAGGGCTGGAGTGCCCCAGCAACTGGTTTGAACCGGGCTATGCATGGAGCACCTTGTGTGCCCCAGGCAGTGTCTCAAAAAGCATCTGCTGATGTAGCCCACCCTATTGTCCAGGCCTCCCCTGCCGACGTTTCGTTCATCAGTAGGAGGTCAGACTCGTGTCCGTGGCAGCAGCATCCATTTTGTGAGGCTGAGGCTCTGTTTAACCGGGTAAAGCAGTAATGACATGTCTTCTCCCTCTAGAAGGATGGATTGCTATCCCCGCCGCCAGGACTGGCGGGGGGGGGGGGGGCGGTAGTATTCCCTGGCAGGGGGGGGGTAGTATTCCAAAGTGTTTTGACACCTTACACGGCATGTTTCGATAAAGCCAAACCAAAGTTAGCATTAACCGTGAGGATTATAATGCACTTAAGAGTATATGGTATAGCTATATCTTAGAACAGCTATAAGGCGATTGTTCCGAAAGCTGCAGAGGGGCTCAGCTCATGCTAGGGCACCCTCTCACATAAAGCCAAGCACTCTGCCTCCAGGATTGTCGAGGCCTACCATAGGAGTGACTTATAGGTGCATATGTGTCTATATGTAAAGGTAGATATAGGTATACCATATCGAAGTAAGGGGTGATTACACCACCATACCTTAGCGGAGTGATCAGCCTGTGGTGTCAGTTTGGAGGGCCAGCCAGGGGTGGCATAATACATGCTGCAGCCCCTGGCAGGCGTTGGATGCACCTATGCCCTGGGTACCTACGGTACACTATACAGGGGCTCACAGAGGTGACCCAATACCCAATCTGGTATGTACCTAAAGTACTTGGTATCAATGTAGAGAGAGACCAGCTAGGCTGTGGGTCTGATTAGCAGGCCCACAACCACACTAAAGTCGAAAAACCAGAAAATCACAGCAAAAGGTGGGGGTGACCATAGGAAGCAGACCCTACTCTCCTACACCCTGTATTAAAGACATACATGGCAACGCTGAGCCATCTTAGACATCTTCTATATGTGGGGCATGCCTTGTGTGTGTATACTGAACACACCATGATCATCATCCATGCCTCATACACGCCTACACAGCATGCGTGCCCTGAATAATGTCCATACTCGGGTACACACACGTGTGCGCATCCAGTCACACACACACACACACGTGTGCGCATCCAGTCACACACACACACGCGTGCGCATCCAGTCCCACTTCCTCTTCTCACTCACTAGTCCGCGACTCAGCACACCTTCACATCACCCACTAGCTCACACTATTTCTAAGGGGCACAGACAGGCTGTAAGTGGTGCACTACAAGTCTCACTTTGTAGGTGTGAGACAGGTGCGCAAGCATGCAAGCGCTGAATGAGGCTTGAAAGAAGGCAGAGTACTTTGTTGTGCATAATTTACAAGCGCCTTTGGGTCTCAGTCATGTCCAAGGCCGTCCTTCGGCACCTGGAAACACTGGGAGCACCAGCTCAGCACAGGGACAGCCTATGAATAATTAACCAACAGCAGGCGGCTCATGAATTATGCCTACAAGGAATTTTCTAAAGCACATCGTTTTAACATTCAATATACGAATAATGATAACAAGCTCTATGCAGTCGCTTGCCTTAAATTATTTAAAAATTCATTTTCACTTGAAAAGGTGTAAATGTTTTTGAAGAATTGAATTTATAATGAAAAATCTTTCAACAGGTGCAAAAAAAACAAATACAAGTGTCTACGTGAAACAACACATTGTAACATCAAATGATCTGGAAACCTCAGTTACTAACATCTCTTTGTTACTAATGTGGACACCTCTTTGCAAGAAATACAACAGGAAGCTGTGACTGTACCAACAGGCAACAGATCCTTGAAAACCACTCTTCAATGTAAAAGTAGGTGCAATTGTTGACGTTTCGGTCTATATTGTAGACATCCGCTAGACCATCTTCAGGACATAAAATTCAAGTGTTGGATGATCCATAACACTTTATATGGACTATAACAAGTTGTGGCCACAGCGTACCGCTGTCTTAACAGACGCAGACTTAAGACAGCAGTATGTCCTTTGAAGTTTCTAGACACAAACTAGTTCTGGGCACACTGGAGCCTAACAAAGATAAACCATCAGGCGCAGATTTAATCACAGTTGCCTGCTTCCATGGTTGAAATATTGGTTGCTATTTGATAGCCCCTTCTTCAATTTCCAACTCAAATTTGCGATTGATTTGGCCACAACTTGTTACAGTACAAATCAAATTATCTGGAAACCACAGTTACTATATGTTGTTTCACTGAGACATTTATATTTTTTTGTAACCTTTGAAAGATTTTTTCATTATAAATGCAATTCTTCAAAAACATTCACACCTGTGTAAAGATCTTTTTCTAACAGATTAGTTCAAGTGAAATTGAATTTTTAAATAATTGAATGCAAACGAGTACATAGAGCTTGTTATTGTTATTTGTATATTGAATGTTAAAACTATATGTGCTTTAGAAAATCCCTTGTAGGTACCTTCACCTGCTTTTATATTGATCGCTCGAGCCTCCGAGGATATATTGGGTTTCTCACTTTCTCTTACACAGCTCATTAATGACGGTCAGGGGTAAATTAACAACACGAAGCTCCATTAGTGAGGGCCACAAGACTGTTTGCACACACATGCATCTATGTGCGTGCTACTCGTCACCTGTCTGCCGGATTGACTGGTTCCTGCCTCCTTGCTGCCTGCCTCCTTGTTCCTGGGCTCTTTTTCCCTCCCCTTCGCCCCAGTTCACCCCCTAACCCTCACGACCCAGTCCTTGCCGCCGCTGCGTCCCTGCGGCCCGGCCCCCTGCACACCCATTGGCTTTCCTGCTCCCGCCACCCAGCTGCTCCTCCCTCCCAAGCCTCCTTAAATACAGGCCGAGAAGCTGTAGCAGGAGCGACCTTTGACCCTGCTTGCAGGCAGGTTAGCCCCCACGCTACTCGTCACCTGTCTGCCGGATTGCCTGGTTCCGGCCTCCTTCCTGCCTGCTTCCTTGCTGCTTGCTTCCAGGGTTCATTTTCCCTCCCCTTTGCCCTGCACGCCAGTTCCCCTCTCCCGCCGCTCTCGATCCGGTATCCCTGCTCCCGCCTCCCAGCTGCTCTTCCCTCCCCCCAAGCCTCCTCAAATGCAGGCAGAGAAGCGGCCGCACCGATGGCACGCCTAAAGCAAGCACGTCCATGCCAGAACCCCTGGACCCCACGAACACTGCAACACCAGAATCCACTATGATGCCAGCACTCTCCACGCACTCAACGCCGGCCCAAACCACACCTGCTTCCAGGCCACATCGAAACGGACCCTTCTCCTGCCACACCTGCAGCTTCACCTGCGACAGAACCACCAAACCCCCCCCCCCCCCCAAGGACTGGACTCAACTACCTCCGCTGCATACTCCTGAACACCCGCTTTGCATGCAAACACCCCGTTGAGCTCTGGGATCTGCGCAGCACCTCCGCCCCAGACGTGGCCTTCCTGACCGAGACCTGGTGGAACGACTCCTCGGCTCCCGACATCGCCATAGTCATCCCTGACGGCTACAAGATCACCCGCAGGGATCGCGCCAACGGAATCAGAGGAGGAATAGCCATCGTCCACAAGTCCACCCTCAAGGTCGCCACCCACGCAGACGACACCCTCGACACAGCCGAACACCTGCACTTCCGGATACACACTGACCCAAGCACCACCCTCAGAGGAACATTCGTCTACAGACCCCTTGGATCCCGGGCTCAGTTCAGCGACTCCATCGCCGGCCTCACCAGCACCCACGCACTCGCTTCCACGGACTACATCCTCCTCGGGGACCTGAACTTCCACCTCGAGAACAACAACGATGCCAACTCAGCCAACCTAATCGGCAACCACACCAACCTCTGCCTCAGGCAGCTCATCACTGCACCCACCCACGCCGCCGGCTACACGCTTGACCCCATCTTCTCCACAGGCTACCACGTCGCCTTTGACCACATCACCAAACTCCACTGGACCGACCACTGCTGCATCCATTTCACCTTCAAGAAACCAACCACGCACCACCGCACGCAACAGCTGCCTCGCCACTGCTGGAGCAAAGTCACCTAAGACCAGCTGATCACCTCCCTCGCCAAGAACCCACCCACCGACCCCACCACCTCAGAAGCCGCAGCCTGCAACCTCAAACAGTGGATCGATGACTGCGCCAACACCCTCGCCCCACTCAAGAAACCCTCCAACAGCCACGTCAACAAGAAAGCCACCTGGTTCACCAACGAGCTCCAGGCCCCCAAACGCGCATGCTGGAAACTGGAGAAGACATGGCTCCACGAATGCACACCGGAAAACCACGCAGCCCGCAAGGACACCACCCGCAGACAACGCCACATCACAGTAGTCAAGAGATCCTCGACACATGCAAGGTCATGAACTCCATCCACTCAGGATCTCCGTCTGACCCGTGCCCTCACCAAGTATTCAACAAAGCAGATGCAGCCATCGCACCCCAACTACGAAAGGTCATCAACATCTCCTTCGAAACAGCGAGATTCCCGGAAAGCTGAAAGCACGCCGAAATCAACGCCCTTCTCAAGAAGCGTAAAGCAGACCTCAAGAACTTCCGGCCCATCTCCCTGCTCCCCTTCCCGGCAAAGGTCATCAAGAAAATCGTCAACATGCAACTGGCCCGTCACCTGGAAGACAACAACAACTTGGGCCCGTCTCAGTACGGATTCAGATAAAACCACAGCACTGAGACAGCCCTCATCGCCGCCACAGACAACATCAGGCGCCAACTAGACAACGGCAAAACATCAGCCCTCATCCTCCTGGACCGGTCAGCTGCCTTCGACACGGTCTGCCATTGCACTCTAAAGACACGCCTCCTAGAAGCCGGAATCCAAGAGAAGGCTCTCGACTGGACCACGTCCTTCCTCACTGGCAGAACCCAGAGCGTCCGCCTTCCACCCTTCCAATCTGAAGCCACCAACATCATCTGCGGCGTCCCTCAGGGCTCATCCCTCCACTGTTCAACGTCTACATGGCCCCCCTCGCACAAATGGCCCGCCATCACGACCTCAACATCATCTACGCCGACGACACTCAGCTCATCCTCTCCCTCACCAAGGACCCACACACCGCCAAAACTAACCTCCACGAGGGAATGAAGGCTGTCGCCGACTGGATGAGGAGCAGCCGTCTGAAGCTGAACTCGGACAAGACGGAGGTCCTCATCCTCAGACCCACCCCCTCAGCCTGGGACGACTCCTAGTAGGCCGACCACACTGGGAACAGCACCAACACCCACGGACCACGCACGCAACCTAGGTTTCATCCTCGACTCCTCCCTCTCCATGTCTAAGCAGGTCAACGCAGCCTCCTCCTCCTGCTACAACACCCTCCGCATTCTCGGCAGGATCTACAAATGGATCCCAACTGAAACAAGAAGAACGGTTACACAGGCCCTCGTCAGCAGCAAACTGGACTACGCAGGAATCCCAGCCAAACACCTACAAAGACTACAACGCATCCAAAACGCCTCCGCCCAATTGATCGTCAACGTCCCCCGTCGCAGCCACACCACCCCCCACCTGAGAGACCTACACTGGCTCCCAGTCAACTAGAAGATCACCTTAAGCTCCTCACCCATGCACACAAAGCACTCCACAACGCCGGACCAGCCTACCTGAACAGCAGACTCAGCTTCCACACCCCCACCTGTCATGTGCTTATCTAGGTTCCTGATCGATACTGTGACCTTATGCCCCTATTCGGCTATAAAGCCCTTTATTCCCTATATTGGCATAACCGTTCAAGTACGATTTTCTGTAAAGTCATCTCTGGCCTCACACGAGCAGAGCCACAGAGCCACATTCCAGCATGACTCTCTGCTACTTCCTTTGCGACCAATTAGTGCAATGACAGAGCAGCAGTCACTATCTGATATTCCTAGATAACACTCCGAGTTCTTCAACAAGATAAAAACTTAGCAAACCTGGAAATCCCCGCTTGCTATGTTTTGATTAGTAATAGAACTCTAATGAGCAACTGATAGCAACTGATAGCTGCCACTTCCTAGTGACATCTTTAATTGACGTCTTATGTCCAGCAAACTTGCGTCAAACCCGGCACCTGTCAGGTATAAATATTACCAACGTTGCCTTAAGCAATGCGAAGCTGTTAGCTGTGAGAGCGAACATGTTGCTGATGCCAGCTGCCTGCATGACCCCGTGTTGGTAACAACTAGCACTCTGTCGCTGCAGCCTGCTATCCTGTGGTGGTGAAGCTACTGATTACCATTATCGCCGCTACAGCGCGACCTATGGTGCAGTACGCTTGAGGAGCCGTGCAGCCGTCCTCTGCGAAGACATCCAGCCGATTCCAGCTGCCCGCGGACGCTGTCACCCCTCCTTCCTCCAGACGCGCTGAGAGAAGCCGCTGCCTTTCTCGTGCAGAGAAATCCAGTCCCGGCGCTTCCAGTTTACCCTCGCAGGTGAACTGGGATATCGAGAGAGACCCCTGAAGGAGATACCAATCCTCCATCATTCTATTCAGAGGTATGGTGTTGACTAAACCCTTAGAAGAGAATTCTTGAAACAAACCTTGGCAAAACCAACTTAACTTAAGCTACTTACTTACTCCCCCTTCTCACGTGTTAGGCCTAGGTCAGGCACACTGGGGTAGGCTTAGTTAGAAGCACCAGTTGAGTATGTTAGCCTAATGTATATATGACTGTATATATGTTTTATTACTTTTAAACCATTGTATGGCTAAGAAACCATATCAATGCTTTTACAGTTCTATTTCGCTATTCTTATCTTACTGTACGTACTTTTCATAATAACAGTTATTGCAATTGTGGCAATACATTTCTCTTGTATGAGAAGAAAGACTGTTCAATAAATGTTAACCTTTATTGATACACGCCCGTCTCTCTATTCTCTACATACCGTGAAAGTAAACTGCACTAGACTGACTGAGTGAAATCTATGTCTATTGTTTCACACGACCCTAGAGATCGACTCTTGATCTGAGGAGCAAAGTTGTCATGTTGCACGGTTGTTGGAAAGCTGAATCCCTTCTTGTCTGTGCCAAGGAAGCTGATCACTTCCTATGCAGAGAAGAAAGTTTCCAGTGACCTCTGAGCTAGTTGGTAACACAACCCAATTAAGTTTAGCATAGTCAGTGGAGGCCTGGAATATAGCCAGTTCCACGTCGATACTACTGTTTATGTTATTCCAATGCGCAGGGCCTAGTGGGAAACTAGGAACTACACTACATGGCGCCCAAACGTTTGGTAAGGCGATAAACTAACGTAAGACTTGTAGAGTAACTCAGTCGTGCATATTTCACACCCCTTTCTCCCGTAAATACTCCAATAGACGTCTGGAGTGGGTGAAAGGTTAAAATCCGCCCGACCTTAGTAGGAAGAGATTCCTATGTAAAGCTCTGGTTTATTCAACGTTGAAGGATACAGTGTTCCAAAATATTGTGCATCTAATCTTTGTCTCCTTGGAGACCCACTCTGCAAACCTCGCATTTTTACAATGCCAGGAGAAAACAACGGCACCACTGGGGCCGCAGTAGATGCGACTCAGCAAGGTCCCGAATACACAGACCCGGATGCTATTATCATCCCGGTCCAGTTAAGAAGATCTATAACTTTAAAACTTATAGAAAACGGACTGCCACCTCAAGGTGGTACAGTAATTTTCGTGATAGAGGCTCACGAGTATCGGCAGACAGAGGTATTCTATTCATGGATAAACTTTCCAGCGGTAAACGCTATAACACAAGAGTTTCACTATTACAAAATAGAGGAACCTCCGGAAGAGTACGCTCCTTTCGAGGAGATTGAAATTCCACTTAAATTTCAAGAGCACCTGCTCTGGTTTAATGGCGCCCTAAAACATAATGATCACATAACTAGGCTCGGTCCACTAGGTAGACCAGGAGCCACGTGGCCGGTTCTAGCCAGCTACACACCACATCCTGACATTATAAAAATGTCTAGAGAAGAGCTGTTAGCACAGCTAAACACATTAATAAAAATACATAGGCAATTAGTCCAATATGTAATACGGACTGCAACAGTCCAGCCAGCTGTTAATACACCACAGCTGACCCCTCATCAGGGGAACACAAATAAAATTACACCACAGAACATACAGTCATGTCTTGGTAAAACACCCGTAAAACGGGAACAAATTCCTTTCTGGTTAGCCCAGAAAATCACTCAAATAGAGGCAGTATTTCCTGATACTACCCCTATTGAGAAACACAGAATCTTGACCATCTGCCTTCCTATGGGAATCGCACCACACGTGGAGGACTGCGACACTTGGGGTACAGTCTTTGCTTCCATTTACACAAAAACACACGGTGTCCCGTCTATGGCGGTAATACCAGACGTGCTAAAACAGATTCAAAATGAATTCGGTCCAGAACCAGCTTTAAATCTAGGTATGAAATTACTGAAAGACTTCAAGCAGGTCACGGCTATATTATTAGCCAATGTAAAGGGAGAAGCAGCATCTGTGGCGATTCGCCAGAAGTTGAGGGAAACAGATATAAAAGATCCTGTTGAGCTTGCAAAAATCATAGAAAAATGCTATGAAGAATTAGGTAGAGACAGCTTGGGTGGGAAACCAGTTAAGCCCCAACTGCTCGAAAATCCAGAAAAATTATTTATTAAAAATAATTCAAACACTCCTAAAAAGAGCTGGGATGGAAATAAACAATCCACTCCCAAGGAAAAAGTTTTCCAGTCCAGAGGAAGGTCTCCTCGACGGAGGGAAAGAACTCCGACTCGAGAACGCCAGTCTCCCCAACGGGAGCCCTCTGAGAAAAGATATAACCTTAGAAATAGGGATAATATAAAAAAACCTGATAGATATCAAAGTATTGATACACGTCCCTCTCGATCTCTTCCACAGAATTCGGAAAGAAGAGGACGGTCAGACCCAGGAGAGCACACCAAGTCCAAAGACAAGGAACCTGCTCAAAATAAGAAATCTCAATTTCAGAAAAAGAAGGTAGCCAGTATTAGAGTAATTAACAATGCCGAGAATACTGAGGACACAGTTGAAAAACGGGGAGTGGGCATTGACAATGTTGGACAGTGCAGCAGAAATCAGTATAGCGCGCAAGAACTTGATGAGTCATCTGGAGACAGTGGACACGAATGAATACATTCAGGTTGAAACTGCCGACGCCAGGCTTAGCGAGCCCCATAAAATATACGAAATAACATTGCGTATAGAGGGTGATAAGACTAGGAAAATTAAGGGTCTATTTTGGGATAAGCTCTCAAAAGGCTATGATATTCTGTTAGCTGAAAAAGATTGGCCCCCGGAGTTTGTCAGGGAGTGCCCTCGTGGCGAAGAAGTGATTATGCCTGCCTTCTCGAATCACATACCGATTCACAAAAAATACACATATGCAAGGAAATGGGCAGTAGCCCAGGCACCTGCATTGTATAAAAATCATGTAGGATGGGATGAGGATTCACCTCCTCACAAAATCCAACTAAAAAGTGAACCAACTGCCCAACGGCAGTATCCCATAAAGCAAGAAGCTAAAAAACAAGTCAGGGAGATCTTAGATCAACTTGAGTACCAGGGGGTGATTGAAACATGCACCTCTCAAATGAACAATCCTTTGTTTCCTGTCTCCAAGCCAGACAATTCATATCGTCTAGTTTTGGACTACAGACACCTTAATACATGTTGCAAAACTTTTGCAGTACAAAACTCGCATAGTGCAGCCCTAATGAATAATATAGTTAGGAAAAAATATAAAACGACATTAGACATTTCTAATGGTTTCTTTTGTCAAAACATTGCACCAGAAAGCAGATACTTGACCGCTTTCTCCGCATTTGGGTCACAGAAAAAATTCTGTCGACTCCCACAGGGGTTCAAGAACAGCCCAGGACTATTCTCAGCTAGGGTAACAGAGTTACTACAAATCTATGATGATGAAGCATTATCTTACGTAGATGATATTTATCTCACAGACGACGACTTGGATACTCACTTGAAAAGAGTGAACACCATTATACTTGGGTTCGCAGCAGAGGGTTACAAATTCAACTTTAAAAAGTCCCGAATTGCCCATCTGACAGTACTATTTTTAGGGTACGAATTATCAAGTGAAGGGAAAAGCCTAGCGGACAACTTCTTAGAGAAGTGCGCTGTACTCCAAGCTCCAAAAACGCTGAAGAATTTACAATCCATACTAGGTTTTCTGAATTTCGGAAAAACTTACATCCTAAATTACGCAGAGAGGGTTAAACCTCTCTACGAACTAATAAAACCTGATTTAAAACAAATCAATTGGACTCAAAAACACACAGAAATTTTGAGATCACTGCAAACAGACATGTTAGCAAAAACAAAATTAGATACACGTGACAACACACGTGATCTTGTAATCCGAGTCATCCCAGGAAGATGCGGATTCACGTACCTAACCTCTAATGAGGGAGAAAAGGTACCAATTTCAATTAAATCTCACTTGTACACACAAGCAGAAAAAACATTCAGTCGCACAGAAAGAACTGTGAACGCAGTACAAATCGCATTAGCAAATGAACGAGAACTAGCACACGGCAAACGGATTAATATCCTTACAGCGGAATCCGCCTTCGAAGCGCTATTCAGCCCAGTAAACCTGCCTACAGTGTCACTGGATCCAAAATGGATACAGTGCATAGATTCTCTAGGAGCGGAAGATGTGAAATACTATTTCGCCCCGCAATACAAAGAACTGAATGATTTAGAATATGAAGAAGAATATCCTCTGCCAATCGAAATCCTGCCTCTCCCACTATATGCCTGTATAATCTATACAGATAGCTCTGTACAGCATTTCAACGTAGAGAGAAAATCCTACGATGCAGCATGTGCGATCATTAAATGTCGTTGGCTGTGCGGTAAAATCAAACCGAAAATAACAAAAACTGAATCAGTGAAGTACTGTTCGGCTCAAAGAACTGAAATCAGATCTTTAAAGATGGCGCTCGAAAATGCAGAACGCGAATTCCCCACACTTATCGTGTGCGATTCTCATTTTTGCGTCAATTCTTTCAACAATAAACTGCAGAGTTGGATCGAAAACGACTACAAAGATGACACAGGTGCCACAATAAAGCATAAATTGCTTTGGGAACAAGTAGCTCTTTTACACAAAGAACTACAAAAGACTCACGTGATTCACGCACAGAGTCTTCAACGTGATGGCGTTCACGTTGCAGGGAATTCATTGGCTAATACAGCCACCGCGGAAGCAACTAACCCGGCTTCCGTAGCCACAAAAAAGCGTACAGATAAGTATATAGACGGGGAAACCATGCTAGCAGTAAAAACGACCATAAAAGGCGACTGTGCAGCACTACCCGTAAACTATCCACTCAATTATGCATACATAATCGATGCAAACTCCGTTCCTTTTGCTCGAATCCCTGGAGTGGGGGATAGAGTAATTCCAAACAGGAGCAGGAGGGGCTTCCTCCTACTGGAAGCACACATGGGGTTGGGTCTGAAACACCAAACAATCAAAGCCTCTCTGAAAGAATTGCAATCAGAGTATTGGTGGCCAGGAATGAGTATAGATATTCAATGTTTTGCTCAAAATTGTGAAGACTGCAACAGAGATCGCAGTAATGAACAGGCCAGTGTAGTTTCAGGATCCCTTCTAGACAGCATAAGGCGGTCTATCTGCGCAATCAAAGAAGAGAAGCGCGTCCCAGTGTACAACGTTTAAGACGAAATGCACTTAAAAAATGAGGCCACCAGCGCTCGGCTGACGCTAGAACGGTTATAAAAGATTAGCGAGTCCATATCGGAACATACGCAATTACCACGTTCCATTCTGACCAGGGTCCTGCTTTCAGCTCTCGAGCTTATGGGGAGGCCATGGCCAGCATGGGAATTGGGTTGCGGTATTCTTGTCCGTCGCACAAGTGTGGTAGAAAGAAAAAGCCGGGATATAAAGCAATCTATAACAGCGAAGGTATTAGGTTCAGGCGCTGGGTGGGTCAAACATTTAATAAGTGTCCAGACTAGTCTTAACAACATGCCAAGAAATTCTCTAAAAGGTTTCAGCCCATACGAACTATTGTTCGGAATAAGAATGCGCGTTCAGGACCTCGATAGTCAGATGTCAGTGGTACAAAAAGAAACAAAGCAGTTTGAAGTAAAAGACCGTTTGGCTGTTTTACAGGAACTAAATGAAACAAGAAAATCATTAAGCAACATAAAGTTAAAGCAACAGCCAAGTACCACTGACGAGGCACCACCCGCAACAGCCCCAGCAAGGCCTGTCTGGATTCCAAAGATTGGGGATCTAGTCAGAGAAAAGATCGCGGTTAAGAAGGAATTTGGGCCTTCTTACAGAAAAGCAGTACCTGTCTTAGCAGTCACCGGAACAAGATCAGTTGTGCTACCGCCCCTTGCTGGTAAAAAGGAGAACAGAGTCGTGTCCATCGATCTGGTAAAACCACAAGCATGTGGCCTATAATCAACAGTAGGCCCAGTGGACTCCCAAGAAACAACAGAATACCCAAACTTGCAACAATCCAAGAGGTTCAAACTGAAAGACTAATAACATTCGATCAGCCTGCAGTGCACAATGAAGGACTATGCAATACAGCCATGGAACTCGTGCCTCTTGAAACACAGATTGAAACAGTTCGTCAAGAAACAACACCAGTCTACAATGATGTGGCATCAGAAAGTGCTACCGAGAGACAGATTGAAAGAACAATCCCATCAATTGACAGAACTGCCTCTGGTTATTTCATCAACTTCGACAACTTCTCTGAAGATTTAAACGACCCCGAAGTGATGCCAGAAACAAAAAAGTCTTTTAAAGAAAAAGCAACGGAACTCTTTCATCAACTGAAGGAAATCTACCTTGTTTCCCCTTGGCTAGAGTTCTGGTTCGGTCTAGGTGTATTTTTCCTACTGCTTTGGCTCATCATGGTACTGTGTTTGGGAAAATTCATTGAAGGAAAATATATTACAATGGACACAGCAAGTCAGAACATCAACCTAGTCCTGAAACCACACAGATCATCCCACGTAAAGAAAAGAGAACTGTCAACAGTAAATGTCACAGCAATTCCAATACCTGGTGGGGTAGTATGGGAGAAAACAGACTATGAGATCTATGGTCCGGTCGAAATCCTGAAGTATCCTCATCAACTAAAGGTTTCCTTAAGTGACTTTGTTACACCAAGTACATTCTCTGATGATTGGGACTTTAACAGTATTAATGACATGATGTCTGATTTAGTAATGTCAGCTAGATTCACAGATCATGATTATTTACAAGGTTCATCTAGTTATGAGCAGTTATTCTGTTATACCCACTATGGGGATCATTACTTGCATAAATCTGCACAGCCTAGAAATGTTTTTATGTATAATCAATGGGAACATTGTTCTACACCACCTAAAAGCAGTTCTAAAGCATTTTTTGAGAAATTCAAATATTTTTCAGGGTTTAACACCAGTGATGCAGAAACGTTTTATTATAAACTGTTAGATAAAACAGGCATGAAAACAATGCTGACAAATTCTAAATTGATATATTCAGAAGCATTTTATGACAAAATGATGACATTTGGTTTTGATTATTGGAAAAATAATATTGAAACGAAATCAATTTGGGGTACAAAAGATTGGCAGGTGCAAGGCATAGAAGCACTTTTTAGAACCTGCATGATACCGGAACAAATGTTATTTTTAAATGACACTGTACACCAAACATCTTGTCTTGGCCTAGCCAAAAACAAAGAAATGAAAACACCGTCTATACCAAAGCCAATAGCTGAGAATACAACTGCAGATAATGAGTTAGACGTGTCACACATTTTACATTTCAACAGAACAGATCCTGATTGGAAAAAGTGGTTAATCTGGCCTACAGACACAAATAGCTGTCAAGATAGGTTCCTGAACAAAACACAGGGTTTAAAAATGACCAGATTAGACTCAAGATATTCCCAGAGACAACATCCAGGAATTATAACCACATACAGTGTAGGCAAACTCTGCCTAGAATGGCTAACTACATCCACACTGGCTGAAATTAAGCAACACTTGTCTTTATTAAAAGATGGTGCTGATTTGCGCGATTTCATTCTTGGACCACGCAAACAGCGTCAAAAGCGTTTCATAGCGACCAGCATCTATGCAGCTTACAACGAGGCTTGGAAAGTAAAGCAAATTGAAACTGCTGAAAAGATACGAGAAATTGATCGTATTAATTTGGAAAAATCACTTTCTGTGGTAGACAATGGGTTAATGACTCTGTCTTCCAGAATATATTCTTTGGACAATATTGTATCATCTGCCTTTGATGTGATAGACAGAGATTTGCTTATGTTACAACATGGCCAGTCTCAATTACGCTCTATTATAGAATTAGGCTGGACGCTGCAAAATCTTCGTTCAGGCTATGTGCCTTGGCGTTTGATAAACACAACGTCATTATTTTCCATTTTTAACCTTACTGATAAACAGATCAGTTTGGCACAGAAAGGAGCAGACTATACAATCTTGAGCATCGAGAAACTCGAGAGATTACCATTGACAATGTCAGAGAGCCCTGTCATTGAATGGATAATACACGGAATTATCACAATTCCGATAACAACTTTCCGATTTCATAAATGCCTTGAATACATACCTGCTGGCCAATATGAACAATTGGGTAAGGGATATGTTAAATCCGAATGGAAATTACCATACACTCATTCTTGCTATAGTGACAGCGACAAAAATGTATTTCTTAGTGGTGACAATTGTAAACACTCATTAAGCGGTATACTTTTGTGTCAGGGTATTAATTTACACGGAGCATGTGATGGCAATTCAAACAACCTTTCATGCCACCAGCTAGTCACACCTGCAACTCAGATAGAGCCCTTCTTTATGCAACTCGCAAACGGGAGTTACATTCTAAGAACGGATCACAGGTGCTGTGGCCTCGCGCCCGGACTAAGTTATCTAGTAGAAGTAACGTCCATGGTCAAATGTTGTATGCAAGCATTGTTTCCGAGCGGGCCTCCAGACACAGTGACTCCCCTCTGGCCTCGTCTGAATCTCTATTCTATACGAATTGATACATTAAGCAAAATGAAATCTGTGCTTTTACAGACAACAGTGCCTATAACGTCATCTAAAGAGACGTATGATCTTCTAGTCGCAAGGACGGCTACTGAGGTCCATGACCTTTTATCAACAAATTGCCCCGTGCATTTCGTACAAATGCTCGAGCAACTCTTTAACATGTCTAGTGCCACGAGCATCCCAGGCATATTTAAGACAGTCTTTACGGGACTGCTAACACCCTTCCAGGCAATTTTGGGAATCTTTCCTAATTTTGTGCACTCCATCTTTGGTGGTATTCCACTATTTTTTGGACTCATCGCAGGGATTCTATTTTTGACCCTCCTGCTACGTTATGGCAAGCCTCGGCTCAGACATAGCTCCCATGGGAATGGAAGAAACAATCCTAGCAATGCGCTACAGGGACAGGATAACTAACGTCCTCGGATTGGCCAGGCTGAGAGATCTAAACATGACCTGGTTCCTTTCATTCAGACCAATATGGCAAAATTGCATTTTACCTGTGCTACGGTGTATGCTTTGCGGCGAGGAATGCGTGTTGGACATCTGTCTTTCACTTCCATCAGCAGTACCAATGGACGTCGATACTTTGCTAAGTCCAATAACGGCTCACGCATTGTGTTGTCCCCAGCGGCTACCAATCCTGATGACGGCATTCGTGGAGACTCCTGTACTACAGCCAAGTGGTAACAGTGGAGCGAGTGACAAAAGCAACATCATCCAGGTACAACGTTCTGTGAGCATTGCTGATCCTGCCTTCGATGACAGCAATCATTCTCACACCTGCCAAGTTTCAGCGCTATCTAATTTGGTTGAACTATCACCTGATTTTGTAGACCAATTCTTTGCGAGCCTGTCTGATACGATGTTCTCACCCACAGAGAAACAATAACTTTTGAAAAGCTTTCCGACACACAGCGTTCCCATGAACTCTGAATTCGGCCTTCAGTTTTGATCAACATAAAACTGCCAGGAGCTTTGGTAAACTGATTTTTCTTTGAATTGGACAATTTTTTAAAATATTGACCCTTCCTTTTTTGGCACGAACAATTCTTTGCTTAACGTAAAAACTATTCTTAGAGAACAGAAGCTTCACACTTCTATTTCTAAACTCATCTAGAGACATAACAACATAACACCAGCCTCTAGCACACATATTATTACAATGCATTTTTATGTGATGATTTATCTCGCATTTCTTCTGTCAGAGATACTTCATGTGTAATTCTTTATGCATAATCGTTCATTGATTTCATATGCAATATTTTTTGAATGATTACTATGCTTTTAAAACTACGTACAGTACCTAAATTCCATGTATTACAAGTACGCCTATTTCGAATGCATTTATGTATTTTGGGGTGGGCTATGTTACACAATGTTACACATGCATCTAATTGCTTAGTTTAGTAATTTTGATGGACATGAATTCGTGGAGTGGGTGTCATGTGCTTATCTAGGTTCCTGATCGATACTGTGACCGTATGCCCCTATTCGGCTATAAAGCCCTTTATTCCCTATATTGGCATAACCGTTCAAGTACGATTTTCTGTAAAGTCATCTCTGGCCTCACACGAGCAGAGCCACAGAGCCACATTCCAGCATGACTCTCTGCTACTTCCTTTGCGACCAATTAGTGCAATGACAGAGCAGCAGTCACTATCTGATATTCCTAGATAACACTCCGAGTTCTTCAACAAGATAAAAACTTAGCAAACCTGGAAATCCCCGCTTGCTATGTTTTGATTAGTAATAGAACTCTAATGAGCAACTGATAGCAACTGATAGCTGCCACTTCCTAGTGACATCTTTAATTGACGTCTTATGTCCAGCAAACTTGCGTCAAACCCGGCACCTGTCAGGTATAAATATTACCAACGTTGCCTTAAGCAATGCGAAGCTGTTAGCTGTGAGAGCGAACATGTTGCTGATGCCAGCTGCCTGCATGACCCCGTGTTGGTAACAACTAGCACTCTGTCGCTGCAGCCTGCTATCCTGTGGTGGTGAAGCTACTGATTACCATTATCGCCGCTACAGCGCGACCTATGGTGCAGTACGCTTGAGGAGCCGTGCAGCCGTCCTCTGCGAAGACATCCAGCCGATTCCAGCTGCCCGCGGACGCTGTCACCCCTCCTTCCTCCAGACGCGCTGAGAGAAGCCGCTGCCTTTCTCGTGCAGAGAAATCCAGTCCCGGCGCTTCCAGTTTACCCTCGCAGGTGAACTGGGATATCGAGAGAGACCCCTGAAGGAGATACCAATCCTCCATCATTCTATTCAGAGGTATGGTGTTGACTAAACCCTTAGTCACCAGCTCCGCTCTCCCTCGCCGCTGTCCCCCGCATCTAACGGATGACCTCCGCCGGCAGATCCTACTCCTACCTCACCACCAAGACCTGGAACACCCTCCCTACCCACATATGGCAGACCCAAGACTTACTCACCTTCAGAAGGCTCCTCAAGCAGCAGCAGCACCCCCCTCCCTTCAGCACCTTGGGACCCTCACGGGTAAGTAGCGAGCTTTACAAGTACTCTGATTGACTGATTGATTGATTGTGGCGGGAGCCACAGTATAGGTAGGGTGTGTGGGCGTGCACACAGGCTACACCATTATCTCTTTATGAGACGCTCGAGACTAGGTAGCTCGCCTGTGCAGGATCACCAGGACTATCCCGCTGAAGTATAGCAGGTCTCCAGCACTCACTCGAGGCATACAGATGACCCACACTGGGCCAGCCTATTGGCTTCTACTCCTAATGTACATCATTTTTGGATACTTAGTGTTTGGATTCCATATAGCTCACACTTTGGTCCCAAATACGGCGTAGTTTAGGTTCACTCGGTCCAGACGAGTTTCCCATTCATCTTTACTGACTCTACAACGGCAAGAAACAGGTCAACCTTTGAAACTCCTTTGCTACCAGGGATCACCGTCTCCACTGGTGGCCATCTCGTTTTTAATTGGACAAGCAAACCTGCCAAATAGAAAGTCCTCTTAGAGAACTACTTAGTCTATTTTAAAATCACTTTTCGCTATACACTCAAATCTACATAACCACCAATCTACACTAAGGGCCCTACACCAGCACTTCACAGATGGCATGGGACCAAAGATCTCCGATAAAGAGACCCCTCGAGGATGCCCGTAGGGCACTGCAGTGCCGGCCCGATGAGGAACAAGTCAGATGATGAAGCATAACACCCATTTGGGTGTGTCACGGCGCTAGTTCCAAAAGGAACCATCCTCCTGCCTTTGGTTCCTATACATCTTACCAGATACCTTCCCTCTTAGGAGCTGCATACCTTTAATTGTTACACCATAACTTGGCAAGAGGGGGGGGAAGTGGATGCAGGAAGAAGGCTTGAACCTCACGGGTCATCCTGGCCACTTGTTGCAGGGCCAGATCTGAATCGGAATCGTAACAGCAAATCATTTTCAAGTCCTCCAAGATGCCATGGATTGGAACACCAATATTGGAGGTCATGGAACGGAAACCATACTGCACCTGAAACAGCGACTGCGGTCCCACCAATTATTTTGTGGAACAGGTCAACTCACAACGATCTTGGAACCCGTGGACGAATATTGCTCGCCTCACTTTCACAATCAAGCCTCAGCAGGTCCATGACGAAAACCATGCTTACAGCACCCGAAGACTACAGGAGCGTGCACAACGTACTTACAGGGCACAAACTCGAATACCACACATCCCTTGTCACTGGTGGAAACCCCGCGTTTTGTAGTACGTGGGATACCAGTAAATACCATCCCCGGACAAATCTCTTGAATGAGGAATTCCAGAGAAAAACATCACACAGACTGCTTCACCGATGAAAAAGATTAAGACATTATCTATGTTCATAGTAAAACTGTCAGCCGCCCAAGAAGGGAAGTTTGTAGATCTATTGGTAGTCACAAGGCTTTGCCGTTGTATCGTCACCACTTAAGCACATAGAGAACACAGGGCCCTGCCATGGGCTACAACTGCCAACGCTTGGAACACGCTCTGTATTCTGCCACCAGAAGCCATGGTGTGTACGCTGTGGAGGGGAACACAGCTCCAATCACTGCACCAGGAAGAGAGAGATGGAACAAAAGACATGTGCAAAATGCACACAAAATCACCACGCAAGCTATCTAGGCCGCCCCTACCTGCAGACAGTGAAGAAGGAAGATCAGACGCAAGTATCACAGCAACCACCCAAGGTGTCTCGATATCCATCAACCACCGAACAGGGACAGCATAAGACACCCAAAAATTCAGCACAACACACAGGATCCCAAGTAAAATCTCTTCTAATAGCGCAAGTAGTGACCCCAGTTCTGCATGTGTGGGTGGAAGGACCTATGCAGATCTTGCAAGACCGAAGCAAGGTAATCCACCAACACCGACCACATTAGTCTTGTGCTGCGAAATAAGCATTGCCATAACTAACAGACTCATTTTGACGATTATAAAGACAGTTGCAGAGATAAACATCCACCCGGGAGTGACAATAGTGGCTAACCTCATCGCCAGACTTTTCCATGGAGAGCAAATCAACCATCATGGGAGCCAAGACTAAGTGGAACTCTGTCTTCTTGATGTGGAAAGGCAACAGCATTCAAAAGAACACAGATTAACTCCTGCACCAGAAGGAATATAAGAATGTGAGAGCAGCCCTCATCTCCGAGACCCATCTCCAAGGAGGCCAGAAGATGGACCTTGCAAATGCAGAGTGCGCCGCTCAGACCACTCGAATTGGAGCCAAGGACAGAGGAACAGATGAGTTCATTGAAGCAACCAGTACACCGGTCCAGACATATGCAGGCTCACTCCGTTTGATTGCAGCCTACCCTCCCTTAACAAAGCTTTGTCCAAGTGATGTAGAAGCTTCACTAGACACCAGCAAACTAATCATTATTGAAGGAGACGTCAATGCCAAGCACCAGTCCTGGAACCTCGGATTGCAAACAAAGGACGCGCTCTTCTCGCGTACTCAAGAAGGACTTTGTAGTTGCTGGCTGAACTCATCCAACACACTACCCGGCCAAGGCAAGCCAGAAACCAGACGTCTTTGATATCGTTGTCATGCAGAACCTCTCCCAGTCTATGGAGTTGGAGACTTTAACAGTGCGGACGCCCGACCACAACCCTGTATTCATCACTGTTGGGAGATTAAATAAAAAAATAAAAAACAACAGGGTCGGAGTACAACTTCAAGAAGGCAGACAGGAGCCTCTACAAGAGAAACCTAGCCGAAACTCTGGTTCTTGGTCCCATACACCTCATCGAAGACACTGACCAAACTGTAAAGCACTTCACAGCCACAGTCCCAAGTGCTATCGAATACAGGGTGCCTCAAAAGAAAGCCAAAGGATGTTCTGTCTACAACACCCCTGAAGGCGTCAAGCAGTCAATAGCTCCCAAAAATAAAGCACAACGAAAGTGGTAGAAGTGTTGCACCCCTGATCTGCTGGAGTACAACACACTCAAAACTGCCAAAAATACAAATAAGCCAGCCAAGAGGCGAAAAATGGGAAGCTGCTACAACTAAGCTGAAAGGCTGACAATTCTCTGTGGATAATGACTCATGGTTTAAATGGGGGAGGAGGGGGGGGGGGAGAAATGAAAGTGACCAATACAAGGCAAGACTTACTCAGCGTGCAGCAACAGAGACAAGGCAGAGGTCCTTGCTGACACACGAGAATCCTTCAAGGTCAGCAAATGGAGAACAGAAGTAGAACAAGAGAGGAAGCTGCGAACACTGAGAAATGCTCAAGGGACAAAGTGCTTAGTTTTGTAATGGGGACTCAAAAACGGCAAGGCACCAGGAAGGGATGGAATAACTCGCCAGGCTATGGAGAAGTCTAATGCAGCAACGGAGCGCCTTGTGACATCTTCAAAGCACGTACCAAGCACCAGTTCCTCCCTAGAGCCTGGAAAGAAACAAGAGTTGTTTTTTCTAAGCCTGGGAACTAACGAAGATCCTATAAACTACACTCTTACAATACTGCTATCTGGCCGGTCGAAGCACTTCAAAAAAAAGTAATTCTTGCAAGAGTTAGCGAGTTTGAATCGAGCAAAAACTCTCTTTAAAGAACACTTTGGGTTCTGGAAAGAACATTCAACAAATCATCAAATTCTCAGAGAATTGAACACAATAAGATGTGGATTTAACATCAGCAAATGAACCGGAGTCGTCCTTCTGGATTTAGCCAGAGCATGTGGCGGGGCACGCCCACAGGACTGATCTACAAGCTCAGATTTCCAAGCTACCTGATGAACCTGCCGGCTCGCCACCTGGTAATTTGCACCTTTCCCCGGCAGTCCGAGAGGAGTGTTCAACGACACACCCTCGGCTTCTGGAGGCCTCAGGGGTCAATTCTTGGAGCCTTTCTCTTCAATCTAGTTACAAAAGATTTCCCTGTGGACTTAAAGAAGACAGACCTTGAGCTTTATGCTGATGTCACTCTCAGTCCTTCAAAGAAAATGAGATCGCATAGCGCCTAGAAATATCGCTCAGCAGACGCGCTGGATGGCACAGCGACTGGCAAGGGGTCAAGAGCACGGCAACATGATTCACCAGACGAGGATCCCAGCGGATCCACCGGGCAGCCTTGATGGAGAGGAGACAAGTCGGAAAACAGCAGCTCCTGCCTAGGGGGTGACACTCTACCCCAAACTCACATTGAAAAACTCAGCAGATGCCATCAACCAAACGGGCTGCTTTGCACCAACTTCTGAGGAGGAAATCACTGCCCAGGAGGAAAGGGGGCAATCATTCGACCCAGAATGACGCGGGCTTCTCTGGTCTGGAGCGGATGCCAGGAGAATCTACGTAAATCAATGCAAAAACTACAAAATAAGGCACTCGGGCTGGCATTAGGGGGCCCTCGGGCTGGCAGCAGGTGCTCCTGGCTTCACAAGAACAGCAGACCTCCAGAGATCCAGGCGCTGAGGGGTGGGACGACCACCGCAAACTCAAGGAGAAACTCCACAAAGGACTGGAGCAAAATGAAACCACACTGATCACAAAATACACCTCTGCAACCCGTTACCCACAGCTCCGCGACGCGCTGTGCCACTCAACACCCACCTGTGACAAAGTGTCAAACAGAAAACACACAGCGGGGCCTACGAGCTCCGAGCGATCACGGAGTGACGAGGCTGGAGCCCGGTGCCCTCCACTCTGACAGCCGGTCCAATAACCCCCCCACCCCCAGACGCATGGGTGAAGGCCGAGACCCCCAGCAGCACCAGTCCGAATAACCACCCACCCCGGGAGCCAAGAACCAACTTTTCCGTCGAACGCAGTGTGTTTCCTGCCACCGGATGGGGTTGAATGAGGTGGTCTTCCTAGATCTTTTTCAAGCGTGTTAATGACGCACGATGCGTAAATTTAGGTATTTTCTAACGGTGTTTTGCACGGTGCAGTAGATTTAGGTCTTTTCGGCACGGTGCTGTGGTTTTAGAGTATGTGCACGGTGCTGTAGTTTTAGCTTTTTTTCCACGGGGCTGACATTTTAGTTTTTTTTTCAGGGCGCTGAAGTTTTAGGCAGTTCTATGCGCGGCGCTGTAGTTTCTTAAAGGGGCTGGGAAGTATTATTTTTTCCGTGATGCATGGACTCGCCACCCACGCCGCCCCTCAGGGCGCTCTGCGGCTCAAAGGGAGGGGGGGGCACGAGGCCCCCGACGGATCCTCTCCCCCTCCCCTGAGCCCACCCCAAGTGCCCCGTGATCATCAACACCCCCCAGCCGCCACCCCGGGGGTGGGGTGGGGAGAGCAAGAGCTGCGGACGGCCCGGTGACCCCCCCAGCACAGACGGAGCCCTCACCTGGGAGCGCGCGGAGCAGGACAAAAGCTGCAACTTTCTGGGTCGGCGCCGTCTGCACCTGGCGCGGGCGGGGCCGGAGCCCCTCCTCCCGCGGGGCACCCTGGGAGCTGTAGTCCGTGGCAGCGCCCGCCCTCCCGCTGTAAGCAGACACCGGGGGCCGGTGACTCACGGCCCGGGCGGCCCTGGCAGCGGCCCCAGGCGCACAGCCTGCTGGGACTTGTAGTTCCACCCACGGCCCGCCCGCTGCAGAACCCCTCTCTACTGGTCCGCGTCCGGCGACCCCAGGTGCCAGCTGTCTGTCCTTCGATCCAGCACTTATGCGCCGACTGTAACTCCCTCTAGGGTTCCTAAAGACACTTTTTTGTGACGGACCCCACCGCATTGCTGCCTCTCCGACGTGTAAAGTTTCTCTGTACTGCATTGCTGTGTACTCACGCCTCGTCAGCGGTAGTACGCGCTACATAAATGCAAATACAATTACTTTACCGACCTTGGAAGGATGGGTGGCCGGCTTGGCCTAACTGGGATTGGCGCCCATGCTCCGGGTATCACCCCAGATGTGAGGCAGGACACTCATGCTTACAGTGCACTACCACTGGGGGTCCTCCCGGCAGCACTGCACAGGACACACCCATCCCCACACACACCAGGCGCCGCCCACCTCTCCACCTGAACACCCAAGTGCCCCGAGGCTGCTCTGTGCCCAGGGTCACGCCCTGACAGACAAAAGACCTGGGCACCAGCATAACAGTGGGCCCCTAGCGAGTCAAGAGACATAAAAAGAACAAGCAGTGGAAAAGCCAATAGGTCTCACCTATGCAAGAGCTACTGGCTTTGCCAATGTGTTTTAGCCATGTTGCACGCCAGCATCCATGCTGTTCAGCACAGCTAAACATTTGTGGCACAACAGAGAGTAGCGTGTGGTAGCATAGAATAGCATAAAGTGCATTGGCGTAGAGTGCAGTGGTGCAGGGCAGAGTGCAGTGGCATAGAGTGGTGCAGAGTGGAGAGCGAGAGTACAGTGGCATAGAGTAGATTGGTGCAGATCTACAGTGCAGAAACACAGAGTAAAGTACTGCAGAGTGCAGTGGCATAGAGTGCAGTGGTGCAGGGTAGAGTGCAGTGGCATAGAGTGGATAGAGTGTACAGTGGCATAGAGTATATTGGCACAGATCTAGAGTGCAGTAACATAGAGTAGAGTACTGCAGAGTGCAGTGGCATAGAGTGCAGTGGTGCATGGGTAGAGTGCAGTGGCATAGAGTGGTGCTGAGTGGAGCAAGAGAGTACCGTGGCATAGAATAGATTGGCACAGATCTAGAGTGCAGAAACGTAGAGTACTGCAGAGTGCAGTGGCTTAGAGTGCAGTGGTGCATGGGTAGAGTGCAGTCGCGTAGAGTGTCGTAGAGTGCAGTGTGGCAGAGTAGAGCGGCATAAAGTAGAGTGCAATGACACAGAGTGGAGTGCTGCAAACTGCAGTTGCATAAAGTGATGCAGAGTAGAGTGGCACAGAGTAAAGTGGTGCAAAGTAAAGTACAGTGGTATAGAGTACAGTGGTGCATGGGTAGAGTGCAGTGGCAAAAAAGTGGTGCTGAGTGGAGAGAGAGTACCGTGGCATAGAATAGATTGGCACAGATCTAGAGTGCAGAAACATAGAGTAGAGTACTGCAGAGTGCAGTGGTGCATGGGTAGACTGCAGTCGCGTAGAGTGGTGCATAGTAGAGTGTCGTAGAGTGCAGTGTGGCAGAGTAGAGCGGCATAAAGTAGACTGCAGTGACACAGAGTGAAGTGATGCAAACTGCAGTTGCGTAGAGTGATGCAGAGTAGAGTGGCACAGAGTAAAGTGGTGCAAAGTAAAGTTTAGTGGTATAGTGTGCAGTGGTGCAGAGTAGAGTGGCAGAGAGTGAAGTGATGCAGAGTAGAATGTCCTAGAGTGCAGTGGTGTAATGGAGAGTGGTGTGGAGTGCATTGGCATAGAGCGGATTGTTTCTGAGTAAAGTGCAGTGGCATAGAGTGACGTGGTACAGAGTAGGGTGGGATGGTGCAGGATAGAGAGTAATGGTGTAGAGTGCAGTGGTGCACATTTGATTAGCGTGGACTAGCATAGAGCGCACTGGCTTTGAGTGGAGTGGTACAAATTAGAGTGCATCGGCGTAGAGTGTATTGACGTAGTGTGCAATGGCATAGAGTGGATTGGTGTAGAGGGTATTGGCATTGAGTGGAGTGGTGTAGATTAGATAGCCTACACTGGAGTGGTGTAGAGTGCAGTGGTGAAGTGTCACGCAAAGTGCATTGGCATAAACTAGAATGGTGCACAGTAGAGTAGAGAGGCACAGAGTGAAGTGGCTTAAAGTGGAGTGGTGCAGAGTAGAGTGCAGTGGAGTGGAGTGGAACAAAGAAGAGTGGAACGGCGTAAAGTGGTGTATGCAGGGCGTAGTAGCACTGCCATTACAGACAACACATTTTCAATTGAAATGACCATTACATTTGCACAGACATCGCGTTTTTACTGATAAAAGTATACAGCGCACAAACAATGCGTGGAAATGTCATCACCTAGTGTATGTGTCATAACCCGCCCGCCATGGTACGGTGTGAGGAACTACCGGGTGCGAGCCCTGAGAAGAGACTACAACTCCCAGCATGCTAGGAGACGCATCACGTAGGGGACGCAAGGTGCGCACACATCCCCGGAATCAAATAGACGCTGATGTGGATGAGCGGCGCCGATAATTGATTCCCGTTCCTGGCTGCCGGTTAGTACCCTGGAGTAGCGGTAAGGTTGTTCCCCCTTGCCCTTACGAAGCACTGGTATTTGTTCTGACTTGTTCACGAACTGACTTGGTGTTCGGTCACGAGTTCCCAACAACGTGCATAACGCTGTGAGACTTGGTATTTCCTCTCGGCTGAGAGGGAATCGCTGCAGCCGCTTTTCTTAGCGGACAATTTTGTACATACAGCGATGCTCATTCCGCTATGAAAAAGGCATTCCCGAACTTTGGTAAAACCCAATCCGACGCTTTCGCCACAGACTTCACGTGCAGTGTTCCAGGGTTATTGGCTTTGTGTGCAATTGTAACGGTGTGAGGTTAACACCCCTGGGAACTGCACATTCAGCATAAGCCAGCACTGGAACAATCCGAGAATACTTATCTGTTGCTATGTTCTCTCGCAATTCTTCCACAACCTTGTTTGTTCTTTTTCATTTGGAGTAGGAGACAAGAGGGGTACCAAATCAGAGGGATTGTTTCATACTCATTGAAGTGTGCTTATTCATAACCAGGGTACGTGAGGAGATCCATGTGAACAATCGCACAACGTGCTTAAGTTTCAGGTTTTCATTGCATATCTTTCTGTTTTGTATCTGCAGTGGGTAGAGTCCCTGGTATCTCCTCACCTTAAGTCTCCTTGGAAAAAAGTCCTTTGTATTTTCCTTTACAGGTACGAGGGGGCTCCTTTGTATTGCTTAACTTAAGGGACCACAGTGGGAGGTTCAACGTGGAAGGTCACGGGAGGGGTGTTTTCGAAATACCTTGTGTTTGTCATTGCAGATCTCCCTCCCTGCTGTCCCCTTCCTTTCCCGCCCCGGCTGAACTGACTTGGCAGTCTGTATTTATGCTTCAGACTTCGAGGAAGTTCACTAGCGGTAGTTATAGGTCTTTTCAGCACAGCCCCGAAGAGGCCAGAAAGCAGAGCCTGACAGTATGGATATGCTTTGATCGTGTTAAAATATTTATTTCCACCACACTTCAGAATTACAAAACAATTGCTTTATGTGTGCTTTCCTAATTCTGTTATAGGCTAAAATGTCTGCACAGTTTATTACAGACATTTAAACACTGGTGTGTGCCAGAAAAAAGCCTTTCACAGCAAGATTGTCACATAAATCCTCTCACTTTGAAGTCAGAGAAAGAAAAGTAAGCACCAAGCTCCCTGGAAGACCGTGCCTGACATTTGACCTCTGTGTTTGAAAGCGCAGAAAATGTGAAAAGATAAGAACATGATTTAAAGGCCTGGTTCCAGAAAGGGAGCACTCGGCAGGATATAGTAAAGAAGGAGTGCTCTTCAAGAGGGACAAACTCAAACTGGACAGCCAAAAACAAGTAAAGACAGCAAATAGAAATCAAGCAAATGTGACTTACAAATCACAAAGCCAATGGTAAGCAATGGGAGGAATGCATTCCAACGGAAGCTTTACAAATGTCCCCAAGATGTCTTTAGTGCTGTCTGTTAGGCTTAGACGTAGAAAGTGGCCCGTATTTGCAAATCGAGGCCGTTTTGAACTTATAAAAACGTTCTCTGTAGGTGTTTTCCAAGGTATGGGAGACTGTACGCAGCTGTGCTTGCTGCCAGCAATGTTTGAGATGAAATCAGAAAATGAAACAATTAATTCTGTATTGTTTAATTTTTCTTTAAATTCATGAACAATACACGTGCAGTAAATATCACTTCATAAAACGTCTGTTACTATTAAAAATTGTTATGTTATGCTACTGTTGGAAATAGCCCTTTCTTCAGGGTCACCGCCAAACCTTTTGCCTTCCTCCTCCCCTTTTTGTTAAATTTGGTTTTGTTGGCTTTAGGACTCTGCCACTTCTAACCAGTGCTAAAGTGCTTGTGCTCTCTCCCTAAAACATGGCAACATCGGGTTATCCACAATTGGCATATTTAAATTACATATTAGTCCCTAGTAATGTGCACTTCCTGTGCCCAGGGCCTGTAAATTAAATGCTACTAATGGGCCTGCAGCACTGATTGTGGCACTTTAACAGGGGTAGGTAGAGCTGGCCTTTGTTTATTACCCCTAGACAGCCAGATGCAAGGGAAGCTTAGATGTTACTTGATTGGCCATCATGGCAGGATGGGAGGGAGGAGCTGGACCCAGCCTCATTTACAGCTGAACAGGCTGAGTCTTGCCCCCACACAAATGCTGCAACACCCCCTGTAGTGAGTCTGGAGCCAGGACAGGAAGGGCAGGGCTTCTGTGTTCTTCAAAGGCTTGTCTTTTAAGTCTCCCCCACTTCAAAAGTACAACTGGGTATAAGCACTGGACCTCAGACACCACCACTTCAGGGCACTTCTGGACCTGTGGATAGTCTGCCAGGAAGAAGGAGTGCTGTGCTGCTAAAAGGATTGTCACTCTGATGGACTTCTACTCTGAAGCAGATGCTGCATTGCTGTGCCAACTTGCTGCCTACTGCCCTCTTGCCTGGTGAAGAAGAGCTGGACCTGCAACCCCCATCTTGAACCCAGGACCCCAGGGTGACTCAAAGGGCTAGTCTGCTGGCCTCCGGCTCTGAGCCTCAGGAACATAACCGGTTCCCCACACCTCTTGGACCTGTCTTCAACGAGCTCCTGACCCCCAAGAAGCGCCTCCCAGGTCCCGGGCCCTCAAAATTGGTTCTTGAGCTCTTAAAGTCAAGCTTAGGAGCTCTTCACGAACACGAACAGGCCTGTTCACTCCAGAGCTGCGCTGCTCTCACACAAAATCAGCGTGAGTCGCTGCAAGTTCGTCTCGACAAATATATCAAGCATTGTACGCCGGCGTGTATCGTCACCACGCGGCTCCAGCCCGCTCATCTGAAACACCCGGCCTGTTCTTCGCGCCATGCTGACCAATGCCAGCAACACTCTCATTGGTCACAGCAAACGTATTTCCCACAAACGGGACTCTTGACACAAAATTTGAGAAGGAAAACGTTCAGCAGGACTAATCTAGGACTGCTTCTGAACCACGCCTCATCGCATCACAGTCGGCATGAACTTTTGGATTTGACCCAATCCAGCGCAACCAGATATCCACGGTTGGTGCTTTATGCTTTAAGGTGCTGTGCTATTTTACAGTTTATTCTTTAAAAAATCATAAGTCCGGATCTATTATTGGAGATTTGTTGTTTTGGTCTTGTTTTGATCATTACATTAAGCTCTATTTTCTTAACCTTTGTGTGGTGTTTTCACTGTTTTACTGTTTGAAGTGTTGCAAAACTACTTTACACATTGCCTTCAAGTCAGGCCTGACTGCTCTGTGCCAAGCAACCAGAGGTTAAGCACAGGTTAATTTGGGGTTTGCTTGTGCCTTACCCTGACTAGGAATGTGGTAATGCTTGACCAGGGCTCACACCTCAGTCAACCAGAAACCCAATTTATAGCAACTATATTCAGCAAACTATGAGTTACCCTTCCGCAAATAATTATCAATATATCTGTTTGTACAATAAAAACTCCTTATAAGCCCGTTTTACCACTTTAATATGCTCCATATTCTACTCTCCCACAACTTATACTATTCCAAAATGAGGTGTAGTGTGCACAGAGTCCAGTGGAGCCCAAAAGGTAGGCAGAGGAAAAAGTAGAAAGCACCTTACTCTCTGTTTGTGGTAGCGTGGGCGAGCAGTAAGGCTTTATCCTTAGTGTTAAGCATTTGTTGTACTCACTCAATCAGCAAATGATGTCACACACTCAAAGACTGAACTCAGACCAATTTGATTTGTATAGAAATATTATTTAGTTATATTTATTTCCTATAACCAAGCAAGCCTGGCACAGGTAAGTGTACCTTTTCAAGGCAAGTTAAACAATAAAAACAAGCTGAATGAAAATGACTTTGTTACAGGTTTGTAAATGCTTTCAATACAGTGGAAATTACTGTTAGATTACTTCGAATTACTTTTTGGATTACTTTCTGGATTACTTTTCCTACTCAGTGTGATACACCTAGATATCACACTGAGACATTTCCTAGAGAAAAGGTAAGTAAACAATTTTCAGTTTTTTGCAGTTTTTCAAAGTTCAATACAAAAACCAACTCCACACTTGGAATCTTTTTTTCAAGGAAAGCCAGTCAATGTATTCCTATGAAGAAAAATTAAGTTATTGGTTAACAGGTGAGTACTTTGTTGTGGGAGTTGATATTCTGGGGTTAGACTCAGGGATCACGGCTGCACTCTTGCTCCAACCCTCAGCGACACTAGGGCAGCAGGGCGCAGAGCGCTGTGGCCCAATGTTATCCAATGGAGGGCAGGGGGCCTCCGGTTGGTGGCTGCTCACGAGCAGGTCACAGGGTTGTGGGAGCAAAGCTCCTGGTGTAAGGCTCAGGGCAAAGGGGGATTTAACTTAGAACCCAAGGTACAACCGCAGCAGCGCAGGGGACGCCGGGTGCAGGGTTCTGTTTTGGCATTGGGTGCCCTGTTGATTTAAATGGGGATTCTCCAGTTTCAACGAAGACTGCATGCTCGGGGATGGAGATTTTCTGGAGGTGACCACCAGTTGGAGAGGTAAATTGGGATGCCTGGGGAGTCTGGGACAGCATCGGTTGGGCCACCCATAGCTGTGGGACTTCGGTTGCAGGGGTGTCTTTAGGCGTCGGGTTCTTTTTACCAACTCCGGTTGCGGTCCGGGGATCCTCCAGAAAGTGGCTGCAAGCTTCGCTGGGAGATTTAAGGCGGGTCAGAGATCACCAGATCTCAGGTCAGGATCGCTGGGAGACCTCCTCGTGGTTTTGGACCACTCGAACTCGGGCCTTGGGTGCAGAGAGGTACAGACTCCCAGATTTGGCCGGAGCAATCAATCAATCAATCAATCAATCAATCAATCAGTCATTTGTAAAGCGCAAGACATACCCACGAGGGTCTCAAGGCGCTGGGGAGGGGGCGCTACTGAGCGAACAGACAGGTCTTGACAATTCTCCTGAAGGTCAGCAGGTCTTGGGTCTGTCGTAGGCTCAGTTGGAGGGTGTTCCATGTCTTGGCGGCGAGGTGGGAGAAGGCAGTGGAGAGGTCTAGGAGGATGAGTGCTGCGGTCTGACCGTTGTCCAGCAGGGTCCTGATGTCGTCGGTGGCGGGATGAGGGCGGTCTCGGTGCTGTGGTTGCTGCAGAACCCTGACTGGGAAGGGTCCAGGATTCTGTTTTCTTCGAGGTATCGGGTTAGTTGTCTGTTGACGATTTTCTCAATGACCTTGGCCGGGAAGGGGAGCAGAGAGATGGGCCGGAAGTTCTTGAGGTCTCTTGGGTCTGCCTTAGTTTTTTTTAGTAGGGCATTTATCTCGGCGTATTTCCAGCTCTCTGGGAAGGTCGCGGTCTTGAGGGAGAGATTGATGACGTTGCGCAGGTGGGGTGCGATGGAGCTGCTCGCTTTGTTGAAGACGTGGTTTGGGAATGGGTCTGACGGAGAGCCAGAGTGGGCTGTGCTCTTGGTCTTGATTAACGATTCAGAAAAGGGGGTGGTGATGAACAGAGTGTCTGAATTAAGCAGACCACTCTTACCCAGTCCAAAGATCAGGGCTTGATCCATCACCGTTATTTGGCTCACTGCACCATCCCAGCTCAGAACCTGGCTATATGCAAATCAGTCTATCCCTGGCCCAGTGCATCATGGGAAAAGGGCAGACTAAACTACCAAGCCAATTCTTCACCAGAAAGGAGACAAGCTTCCGGGGACCGGTTTCTGGCATTTCAGCCGTCTTCGGCCCGGCTTGCTTGAATCCTGATGGTGCAGTGAGAAAGGGACTCATGTCTGAGTGGAAGGGTATACTCAGATGTGAGTCCCTAGCTCATTGCACCATCAGGATTCAAGCAAGCCGGGCCGAAGACGGCTGAAATGCCAGAAACCGGTCCCCGGAAGCTTGTCTCCTTCCCAGTATAAAAATTGGCTTGGTAGTTTGGTCTGCCCTGTTCCATGATGCACTGGGCCAGGGTCAGACTAATTTGCATATTGCAGGTTCCGAGCTGGGATGGTGCAGTGAGATAAATAACGGTGATGGATCAAGCCCTGATCTTTGGACTGGGTAAGAGTGGTCTGCTTAATTCAGACACTCTGTTCATCACCACCCCCTTTTCTGAATCATGGTCTTGATTAAGTCATCAACGCGGACGCTGGTCCAGGCTAGCAGGGGGTCGTGGTCAATGGTGTATGGAGGGTCTGTTGTGTTGCTGTCTGTTGGGACTGTCTGGTTGTTGAAGCTGTCGTGGATATCTGCTATCTTGCGTTGGAAGAAGGTGGCGAGGGAGTCGCAGAGGGCTTGCGACGGCGGGATGTCGTTGGTGTTGGAACTGGGGTTGGAGAGTTCCTTCACGATGTTGAAGAGCTCCTTGCTGTTGTGTGCTTTGTTGTTGAGGCGGTCTTTGAAGGAGGTCCTCTTGGCAGTCCTAATGAGGTGGTTGGTGGTGGTTGCGGATGGGGTCCTTGTGGGCTGCGTGGTTGTCCGGGGTCTGTTCGCTGTGATATTTCTTCTCTAGTTTCCGGTAGTCTTGCTTGGAGGCTAGGAGTTCTGGGGTGAACTAGCTGGCCCTCTTGCTGGTGTCTCTGTGGGGGGGTTTCTTCAGTGGGCAAGGGTGTTGGTACAGTCCTAGATCCAGCGTCTGAGGCTGTGGGTGAGAAAATCTGGTGCTCACGGGAGACAGAGTCTTTTCTGTGGAAGGCAGGGCAGGTCCTCAGGGTTCGTGACACTGCTGGCTGCAGGACACACTGGGATTTTGCTTCTGCAGGTTGAGGTGGGGACAGGCCTGTAGGGCTGGGGCCAAGTAAGTGGGTGTACTCCTCTTCTTAGCTTTAGCACGGCTTCTTCGGTCCTTCTTCTTTTTTTCTTAGTCGGTTCTTGTCTGAGGTGGCATGGTTCAGGGGTACCCCTAAATACTAGATATAAGGGCATTACAGGTCGGTAAAGGTTGGGACCAATAGTTCCCTTCCTTGGGGTGGGTACACTCCCTATTATACCACCCTCCATTGGGAGGGGGGCATATGCCTCAATCTGGTTGGCTGGGTCCCCCCATCTGCAAAATGCCAGGGGCTGAGAGTTGTTCTTCAACTTGCCTCCCCAACCTAAGGAGTGGGGTTGGCAAAGGTGGGCACACCTCCCTTCCTCACTTGGTTTTCCCGCCGATTCTCCCACCCAAAGTGGGGGTCAAAACCGATGGGGGCCCGTTGCTGGAAGCAGCAAAAAGCCTGGGGAAACTCACAAAGGTGGCAAGCCTTTGAAGCTTCCCCTTTGTGGACCCTGCCCATCCTGGGGGAGGAGGTTTGGCACCTCTTCCCAGGATGTGCTTTGTTTCTAGAACCTGAGAGTAGGAGGCTCTCGACCCAGGGGTCCAGAAACATGTCTGGTGGTGGCAGCTGGCAAAAAGCCACTCAGCCTGGACACTAGTGTTAGTTCGATTTTCAGGAGGCCTCTCTAAGATGCCCTCTGAGTGCATTTTTCATTAAATCCCACACTGGCATCAGAGTGGGTTTAATGTGCTGAGAAGTGTGATACCAAACTTCCCTGTTTTCAGTAAAGCCATTATCGTGCTGTGGAGTTCGTAATGACAAACTCCCAGCACAATATAATCTTAATGGCATTACTGCACTTACAATGTCTAAGAATGGGATTAGACACTGTAGGGGTACAGGGCTCATGCACCTGTACCTTCAGCACAGGTATAGGGCACCCAGCTAGAGGGGTGGCTCACCTACGCCAGGAACTGTGTTGTAAGCAGGGCACACAGGGACGTGTGCCATGTTGAGTCTTCATTTTGTTCTGCACCAAAATACACAGCCTGCAAAGGCAGTGTGCGTGTGTGTAAAGGTACAGGGCCTTTAAGGGTGGCACAATAAGTGCTGCAGCCCTTCGAGGTCTTCCCTGACCACAGTGCCTTTGATACTTATGGTACCATTTACAAGGGACTGACCAGTGACCAAAAAGTGCCAATTGGGTTTTGTTTTCAATGCAATTTAGGGAAATAACATAGGCCCTGGGTACCTGTTTGGCAGGAACCCAGGGCACAATCAGTCAAAGCACATCAGCAGTTTAGCAAAACATGGGGGCAATCATGCAAAAAGGGCACTTTCTTACAATGTCCATCAGTTTACTGTGTGGTCCCTTGAAGCAGAATAGAATTGCTTCAAAGACTGTTCTCATCTTTTCCGGCTTTACAATAGGTTGCAGATGTGTCTTTCATGCATCAAGCAGACCTCAATACAGGCTAAATAAATGTTTAATCTATTCCTGGTCCAAATTTATACCCAACACCAGTTCCCTTTCTTTACAGCAGGGTTCCAGGAGCCATCAAATTGTCGGAAAGGGAGGAATAGAAGTCCGAAACGCAAGTAAGACTTCTTAACCCGATTGTTCATGTTAAAATCAAGATACAGTTGTATTTCAAGAGTATATGATCCCGTGATGTAATTGTTCTTATATTTTGTCGACATTTCTATATCCATTATACAGTGATTCGCTTTAATTTCTTGTTCTAATAGCATCTTCTGAGATGCTCCAGTCATAGTTGTTAGTTTGTTCATGGTCAGTAGTTTGTAGTTGGTAAGAAGCTTGGTAATTATCAGTATGTAACATGAGAATTGCCGCAGCGTCTCTCCCTCGCTTTACTTCATTACTGTTGAGATGTAGCAAGCAGAAAAAGATGAATGTGTGACGTAATGCCGCTGTATTTCTCCCCGCAGGGAATCACAAGGCGGTCGTTACAACAACCGCGTTGTGATTCTGCATACCATTACTCCGCAAGTCGGAACGACTTGCGAAGGGGGGGGGCGCTGGATTTGGAATAGTATCATTTACTATTCCAACTCCATTCATTGCGGACACTAACGAAGGTGTTGGATTTTAAATCCAATACCTCCAGCCCCCGCAAGTCGTTGTTCTGACTTGTGGAATAATGGTTTGCGGAATCACAACGCGGTCGTTGTAATGACCACGTTGTGATTCCATGGAGGGAGGAAAAATTTGCGGTAAACGTTGTTTACAGAAAAAGATACAACAGACAACCGTAGTTGAATGCATCAAATACAACGCTTTAATGATACCAATCCTTCATACTCCATTGCTTCTTAGAGGAGAGCACCTTATAACCCAACACATTATCTAAGCGAGTTTCCTGTAAGGATTAACAAAAGTGCGGGGGTCGACCAAGTAGCGGGCCTATAGATTTCAGAAATAGATGCTCCTTGCAATTCAGTCATCGTAGAGGACATGCTCCGAGTAGACCTTCCTTGAATTCCCACTGGTTCACTCCCCCAACAGAATCAAAAGCCATGGAAATAAGAGATCAAATCCATCAGCTTCATGAAGCCGTTCATGGCTTTTCCCCTTTCTTCGCTGGCTCATAATTCACAAAGATTTAGTTTTCCTAAAAGGCTGAAATTTGTCCAAATTATCTAGAAGGGCCCTTCTAACATCCAAGTTCGATTTCCTCTCCTCCAAAGAAGGGGATTGATAAAACTCAGGTAAAAATATCTCTTGTTCCCTGTGAAATTACAAATTTATTTTGGGAACAAATGACGTGTATTTACAAAATGGGAACTTATAGGAAAGAGCACCCAACTCTCCAGGTCACCTGGCTGTTGCCACCAGAAAAAAAGATTTAAAAGTAAGAAGTTTTAAATCCAGCACTACTTAAAGCTCAAAGTGCGGTTTAGATAAAGCATCCAAAAACGCATTGCTTTTAGAAGCAGGAACCAATTAGCACATAGTGATGCTGGAGCAATTAGTATAACCTCGCTGTTTCTGACCTCAACCTCACCAGAAAGGATCTGTAGATAGGAAGGTGGAAATAATACAACAGACTGGGAGTCCATACGCACAAAAGTTTATCTATCGCCCATGCTCTCGTGTCGCTTCCCCTCTAGTTAAACCTCCCCATCTTTGCATCGAATGGGAAGCCAATAGATCCCTGACTGGTTGAGCCGGCCTCTGATCAGAATCCTGACACTGTATGGATGGAGGGAGAAGTTCCGGGAAGAAGGTATCTGCCTGCTTAGGTTGTCTGCGCTGTCGTTGCATGTTCACTGAGCATGAATTGCTGATAGAGAAATCAAAAACCTCTGGGCCCAAAGAAAAATTCTTCGAGCACTTCTTGTCGATGCAAGAGATTTTGTAACCCCTGCTTGTACATGTAGACCTTGGCTGTCAAATTGTCTGTACGA
Organism: Lissotriton vulgaris; assembly: GCF_964263255.1. Taxonomy (NCBI): domain Eukaryota; kingdom Metazoa; phylum Chordata; class Amphibia; order Caudata; family Salamandridae; genus Lissotriton; species Lissotriton vulgaris. The sequence goes on along the minus strand of NC_141686.1, from coordinate 311,295,434 downwards.
ATCAGGAGTGAGTTGCCCGTGGATCCGCGGAGAGAAGACCCTTAGTTCTAGTCACAAAGCCCACAGTTTCCTCGGGAGGATTACTTCCGAGCCTCTCTGACAGTCCAAACCACTTAAACCTAATGGCCAAACCAAGCACTTCAACCAGATAGACTGGCATCGTTTGTGATGACTAGGGGGGCGGAGATTCCAACGTACTCCTTTCAAGATGTGCAAATACTTCAACCACCAAGCCAAGCTTCTCTTCACTCGATAAGAATTGATGTGTTCAAGTTCAGGGATTCTGGGTACCAATTTTTGAGAATCCACGTCACCAGACCCTTTAGGTGGAATATTCCATATGGGACTAGAAAAACTTTGGAGGCTAAATATCCCGTACCCTCAGCCAAGAGAGAACTGGCAGAGCCTCTTGAGAAAGAAGATCATGGATGTGACCAGGAATAGTTTGGACTCTCACCTCTTCATTGAGGGAACCATCCCTAAATCTGTACAAAATCTCGCAACTAAGAAGTCCAGGTCTTAAGATGGCATCAGAGCTAATATTTTCCAATTTATAAGGAAACCATGCTCCTGAAGAATAATAACACTCTGATTACCCAGGAGAGGTAAATTTCTCTTGACAGCCTGAAACATCCAGCTGTCGAAATAAGGATGTAGGAAAATGCCCACCAAATGCTGTAAAGCCGCCAGAGGAGACAGAAGCTTCGAAAAACCCTTGGAGAGGAATTTAACCCCTAGGGAAGGACCGTGAATTGGTACCGATTGTCACCTATGGCAAACAGCAGATACTTCTGATGAATGTCCTGAATCGGTATGTGCAGGTATGTGTCCTGCAGGTCTATGGTTGCCAAAAAATCTCCTGGCTTTAACAGGGGAATAATTATCTGGAGGATCGCCATGCGGAAATTTATCGCTGTTACCCATAAATTCAACCAGTTCAGGTCGAGCACTGGACGAAATGAACTGGACAGTTTTTGGACCAAGAACAGAATGGAATACACTGCTTTTCCTGCTTCCTCCGTTAGAACTTATTCAATTGCTTTTTTGAGGATAAGAGTATCTACTCCCTCTTGTAATTGAAGTCAAGATTATACATGTTCCTGGAGGCACACTTAAAAACTCTATCCCATAGCCCTTCTGACTATGCTCAGAACCCATTTGTCCGTGACATTCCTTTCCCAAACCTGACAAACTGTTGAATCCTTCCGCCAACTGGATCGGTGACCTCCACTCTTTGATTGTCAGGACTTCTTTTTGGCTGGCCAGGCATTTTTGAAAGGATCCTGCTTCTGAGATTATCTTTTGGGCTGGTACTTCTGCCTCCTATATGTTTAGGACCTGGAGCCTTTCTTGGAAGAAGATTTCGAAGAGAAAGCCCGAAACTTGTGAGAGCTAGACTTCACCCTATAGGGCACAACATTCCAATTCTTAAATGCCTTGGAAATCATTGCATCCCATTGATCTCCAATCAGCATGCGTCCCTCAAATGGTATCTTTTGACGCACAGATTTCTCCGCTGTTTTTGCTCTCCAGTCTCTCATCCACAAACTCCATCTTGGAGCTTTGAGAGTACCGGAAGATATTGCCACACTTCGCACCATGTCAGATGAAACGTCAGACTGGAGTCTCGAAGGTTGCCCCACTGAGGCCAAAAGGTCTGAATATTCTTGACCTTCCTGAATAGCAACAGCCATTTTATCAAAGTCTCTCACTAAAGACTGGGCTGTGTACCTCGAATGGGTTCCAGCCTTAATAGCTAAGTTCATTGAATCAAAAGACATTTTCATGACAGAGAGCAGCATCAGTTGGAGTTGAATCCTCCGGATTCATAGAGGTGCTGCCAATCAGTGTGGTCTCATCAGCACCTACCAAAGAAGGGGCACCTAAAAAAATTATAACCATAGTGTCAGTAGGGTTGAAAATAAGAGAAAAGCTTCAAAATGTGGGTCAAAACTTTGTCGACTAAGTGACTTAGTAGGCTGCGAGCACATATTATGTATTGATTTAATGGTCGCTCTTGTACATCTTTGATAAAACCTTGTTCTTATGTCACAAAAAGTCACAACCTTGAAACATAGGTTTCACAATCACTTGGGACATCATGCACTGGATTTAAAATAATGTGATTACATAATATAAAACAACATATTTTCATACTGGAGGAGGAATCGCCATTGTCCACAGGAACACCCTCAGAGTCTCGACCAGCACTGACGACACCCTCAGCACCGCCGAACACCTGCACTTTCAGATCAGAATTATTCGGAAAATCATTCCCCTCCTCCCCCCACTCGCAAAAAGATTAGTCACTTAGGCCCTCATCCTATCCAGATTAGATTATGGCAATGCCCTATATTTAGGTGCCCCCAAAGAAGTCATTTCCAAGCTACAAATTATACAGAATTGGGCCACAAGGCTGCTCACCAACACCCCCGCGCGCTGCTCAGCAAAACCAGCCCTACATTCTCTGCATTGGCTACCAGTCCAGCAGAGAATTAACTTCAAAGCCCTCTGCATTGCACATAAATCTCTGAATGAACAAGGACCCCTAATCATCAGGGACATGATTATCCCATACAAAGCCAACAGGTCACTTCGCTCCAACGAGCTCCACCTTGCAACCATTCCCAGAATAAAAAAGGCCAGAAGCGGAGGTAGGCTTTTTTCACTCAACGTATCCAAACGCCCTCCCAATCCACCTACGGAGTGAGCATGATCATCTAAAATTCTGAAAAACAACTGAAGACCTGTCTATTCATATAGACTCCCTCCATTTCGCCCTTCGTATTCCTTCAGCGCTGGGACGCCTATGGGTAGCTACGCGCTTTACAAATGCCAAATACAATACAATACAATACAATACAATACTTCCAGATCCACACCGATCCCAATACCACACTCAAAGGAACCTTCGTCTACAGACCCCCCCGGACCACGGCCACAGTTCAGAGACTCCTTCGCCGACTTCGTCAGTAGGCAAGAGCTTGCCTCCACAGGCTACACCCTCCTCGGGGACCTCATCTTCCACCTCGATAACAACAACGACACCAACTCCACCACCCTGATTGACAACCATGCCAACCTCGGACTCAGAGAGCTCGTCACAACACCCACCCACTTTGCTGGCCACACACTTAACCCCATCTTCTCCGCAAGCCCCCACGTCTCCTTCAGCCACACCACCGAACTCCACTGGACCGCCCATCGCAGCATCCTTCACCTTCTGGAAACCCACCATGCACCACCGCACCCAACAGATCCCCTGCCGCTGCTGGAGCAAAGTCACCGAAGACCAGCTAAACACCACCCTCGCCTGAGGCCCACCCGCCGACGCCACCGACGCCACCAACGCCACCAACGCCAAAACCGACGCCCGAAACCTCAGACAGTGCTCAACAGTCTTGCACTGATCAAGAAACCCTCCAACAGACACACCAACAGGCCTCCAAGCAAACCTGTTAAAAACTAGAGAAGAAATGGCACAGAGAATAGACACCGGACAGTCACGCAGCTCACAAGACCGCCATCCGCAGACACCATCACCTCATCAGATCTGCCAAAAGGGCCTCCTTTAAAGACCGCCTAGACAACAACGCGCACAACAGCAAAGAGCTCTTCAACATCGTGAAGGAACTCTCCAACCCGAGCTGCAACACCAACGACATCCCACCATCCCAAGACCTGTGCGATCCTTTGCCATTGTCTTCCGTCCCAATATCGCAGACATCCACAACAGCTTTAGCAACCTGACCGCCCCGACAGCCAACAAGACCTCCAACCTCACAGCCACCACCCACATCGATCCCCTGTTCACCTGGACCAACATAAATGACGACACCATCTAGATCATGAACACCATCCACTCCGGCTCTCCGTCAGATGTCCACACCATATCTTCAACAAAGCTAGCGCTACCATCGTACCCAATCTCCGCAAGGCCATCAACGTCTTCCCAGAGAGCTGGAAGCACGCCAAGATCAACACCTTACTCAAAAAAGCCAAGGCTGACCCAAAGGACCTCAAGAACTTTCAACCCATCTCCCTGCTACCATTCCCGGCAAAGGTCATCGAGCAAACCGTCAACAGACAACTGACCCGCTACCTCGAGGAGAACAGCATCCTGGACCCATCCCAGCCCGGGTTCCGCAGCAACCACAGTACGGAAACTGCCCTCATCGCCACCACAGACGAAATCAGGGCCCTGCTGGACAACGGCGAAACTGCGGCCCTCATCCTTCTGGACCTATCAGCCACCTTCGACACGGTCTGCCACCGCACCCTGCGCACACGCATCCATGACGCAGGGATCAGAGACAAGGCTCTGAAATGGACCACCTCCTTCCTCTCCGGCAGAACCCAGAGCGTCCGCCTCCCCCCTTCCCGATCCGAAGCCACCGAGATCATCTGCGGCGTACCCCAAGAATCATCCCTCAGCCCGACACTGTTCAACGTCTACATGGCACCGCTCGCTCAGGTCGCCCGACTTCACAACCTCAACATCATCTCTTACGCCGACAACACCCAGCTGATCCTCTCCATCACCAAGGACCCCCTCACCGCCAAAACCAACCTCCACGAACGAATGAAAGCCATCGTTGAATGGATGAAGAACAGCCGTCTGAAGCTGAACTCGGACAAGATGGAAGTCTACATCCTCGACTCTACCCCCTCGGCCTGGGACGACTCCTGTTGACCGACCGCTTTGGGAGCAGCATGAACAGCCACCGACCCCGCACACAACCTGGGGTTCATCCTCGACTCAAAACTCTCCATGACCAAGTAAGTAAACGCTGTGTCGTCCTCCTGCTTCAACATTCTCCGCATGCTCCGCGGGATCTACAGGTGGATCCCACCGAAACCAGAAGAACGGTCACCCAGGCCCTCGTCAGCAGCAGGCTGGACTACCGAAACGCCCTCTACACAGGAGTCTCGGCCAAACTCCTGAAACAACTACAATGCATACAGAATGCCTCTGAACACCTGATCCTCGACATCCCTTGCCACAGCCACATCACACTCCACCTGAGAGACCTGCACTGGCTTCCCAAAAAAGAGGATCACCTTCAAGCTCCTCACCCATGCACACAAGACACTCAACACCGGACCAGCATACCTCAACAGATGACTCACCTTCTACACTCCAAACTGCCAACTCCACTCCGCCGACCTCGACCTCGCCACCGACCCCTGCATCCGAAGAGCGCCCACTGGTGGCAGATCGTTCTCCCACCTCGCCGCCAAAACCTGGAACACCCACCCCATCCTCCTACGGCAGACCCAAGACCTGCTGACCTTCAGGAGGCTACTCAAGACCCGGCTCTTCGAACAGTAGCAGCACTCCTCCCCATCCCCCCTAGCACCTTGAGACCCTCGCGGGTGAGTGGTGCGCTTTACAAGTGTTCTGATTGATTGATTGATACAAAATTTGCGATATATGCCTCTTCTCTTTCAGACATCTCTTTTCCTTCAATTATTGTGATTGTGCTACTATATCCTAAGTATCATTTGTTGATTATCCATAGGAACTGTTGTTGTCTGTACAATTGTAAAGTACCCTGGTTCCACGTGAGTAGGGCGTCCCTTGTTTTTTCATACATGAATCCCACCATCCTGTGCCACTGACATAGAGTGGGACTCTTTCCCTTTGTGAGACATTTAGGGCCCTAAGAGATTCTCATTTGTAATCTTCCGTTGGGAGCCGGACCCACCCTTCTTGCGGTCACCACGAGGTATCTTCTTGTAAACTCTGATGCGGAGCCGGAGCTCCCTGGAAACAGTGATCTTGGAATCGAGCAGGTGCTGGTGCAACTCTGTAAAGAGTGACTTAAATATGCTGCTGTTGCATAAACAAATGATACAGCCCATTTTACAGTCCATCATGGTCATTTATTTTGCTGCCCTTCCCTCAGCTTTCCAGTGCCTTTAACAACATATCTACAAAGTCCTCCCAGGGGAACTGTGACTACTTTGGGGAGTCCCTAAACCTCAGGGGACGGTTTTCAGGAGTAAGGTCAAACTTGTGACTAAGGGTGGGCTTCGTGGGTTGGTACTGAACCTGCTCGGCCTGCTCTAGGTTCAAAGGGGCGTTTCTACCATGATTGTATGTCTCCACAAGCCAACTCCTCCCTGCCCCCCCCCAAGCCACTTTATCTACATTGTGCAGTTGTCACATAAAATCATTAATTTAAGTCATCTCCTGCCACATAGCTATGCACAAGTTCTTTAGGAATATTAGTCTTTGAATGACCTCGGTGTCTTTGCAGCACCCCCCGCTCTCTGGTTCCAGCCTGCCTACCTCCAGGTCTGAGGGGAAGAAACTAAGAGAGTCCACACAACTCCCAGCCCTAGACAACACAAACTAAGAGAGTCCACACAACTGCCAGCCCTAGACAACACAAACTAAGAGAGTCCACACAACTCCCAGCCCTAGGCAACACAAACTAAGAGAGTCCACACAACTCCCAGCCCTAGACAACACAGGTGGAGCTGCTGCTGAGGAAAATCCTCCCTTTACACTGGCACCTCAACAGCTTCACCCTCATTCTTTTCTGAGGTCAGCTGTGCTTTGTGGCCCTATTCCCAGGTCTCTCTCATAATCCAACTTTTAGATTTATGGTTCAGATTCAGCCCCCTTTCATTGTATATGGTCGTCAACTCTACAAAGTGAAGCCGAACAGACTAGACAATTCCCCTTCTATGTTTACACAAAAAACGAAGGTGCCAACATTTGAATAAAAATTAAATAAAATTAAAAAAACTCTGAATCTAGAATTGCTTTTTTGATTCTTAATCTTCAGAACTGAAAGGTAACTGCTAACCCACAATGTCAGAAAGTGGGTTATTATTTGAAAGGCAAGGACCCTCACATTCTTAAAAAACACAGTTTGGTCTCAACACAGGACTCGCACAAATGCTTCTCAACCATTGGTAGATGCAGCATAAGCAGCAGGCAGTTCCCCAGAGAAAGGCATGCGAAATTGGAGCAGTCCCGCCAATTCCATAGTAAATAAAGCAATGCAATCTCCAAACTAATTTAGAAAAAGAGAGAAAAACGTAATGAGCAAAAAAAGACGCAAAGAAAAATTAAAATTGGATATGTAAACCAGAGAAATTCATTTTTAAAACTTCAAATCAAAAACATCTAGAAAATGGAAAAATAACAGTTTACCCTTGACTGGGACCTAATTGCGGTTTCAAGCATTTTATGTTGGTTGAAGTTTTTACCCTAGGACGTAGTGTCTCAAACGGAATTAAAAATCCTTTGGCCAAGGTCCATAGCATATACCCCTCCCCGTTTACCCCCTACACCAGAACCCCAGCTTTACCTCAGCCCTGGGTGGGATGCAGTGTGAAAGATGGTAATCAAGTGAGTGTCTTGTGCTCAGAGACTTATTGATGAGGGCGACCTTAAGTCGTTCATGGAATGTAAACATGCATTTGGGGAAACTGGGCCGGACAGAATTCAAAATGGTCAAAAGCTCCACAGGATACTCCAACCCTGTAACAAAATGCCTGCAACAGACAATTAACTGCCTATGGAACATTTCTATCCAACTTTAAATCCAATAAAGGTCTGAACTCAAACATATATTCCACGCTCAACATTGGGGGGAACTGTGCAAAGTGGAACTACCAATCAGAATTGGAGCTAGAACTGGTTAGGGAGTTTAACGATGCTCAATGGAGCGGATGTTGTCAGGGTATACTGACTCAGCTTCGGAGTGAAGCCCGTAGAGAGAATGAATATAAAGTGAGGATGAGGTGGTACCATACACCTCATACAGTGCATATTGTGCACCCACACCCATCAGACAAGTGCCGGAGGAGTGGAACCGAAGTAGGAACACTCTTACACATATGGTGCGAATGTGTTAAAATCCAGATATTGTGGAAAGAAGTGATGAGTCACATAGATAACATGGTTTAGTAACCGATAAGAGTAGTCCCCTGATATAGCCCTGTTGTGAATTGCACTGGGCCTGCATCACCCGGACATATGATTAACAAGAGTCTATTCAACCACATGCTAGGGGTGCGCAAATAATTCATTGCGACGTACTGGTAAAACAGCTCCCCCTCTCTACAGATAGAAGAACTATGACAAACAACGAGACCTTGAAAAGCTTACATGTGATATACAACAGACTTCTAAGAAGTCTGTGAATATATGGGATCTCTTGAGCACCCACCTAAATTGAGAGAGTCAAGCCTGTTTATGGTGGATTGTGTACGAATAATGACGCGTTACACTTGCAAAATGGTGGCTGGAGGGGGGCATCGACCAGTGCAACATCAATGGTGAGGGAGGGTGTGCTTGGGTTGGGAGGGTAAAGTTGGAGTGAGGAGGTTTAGGGTTTGCGAACAAGATTGGACTGCCACCACCGTAAGTTGTAGTGGTTGATGGTTGTTAACCTTTGCATCTGTAAGCAATTTGAGTTAACTATGATTCCAGTGAGTCTTTCTTTGGTGGCATAGGCATTCTTGTATGGTTTGCTGTTTGGGAAAATGTCAGCTGATGTGAAGGCTTTCACTTCACTCAACAAAGCACCACAGAAAGTGAGGAGATTGTTCATTGTGTTTTTGGGAAGTCCAGCCAACGTAGAGCTCACTCTTCCAGCTCTCTGCATCAGCAAAGTTCTTTCAGACCTTCAACTTTTACCCCACACAAAGGTTATTGTTAGACCTGTCTGGCCTTTTGCGTAGCCCCTCCTATTAATTATTAATTTTGTCCCCTTTTTAGGTCTCGCCTAGACGAAAGCAAAAGCGAAGCTTTTGCTGTCTATGCGAGACAACTTATGTTGCCGCTTTTCTGGGAATATTGTGGACATCAGACTGTGACGAGCCTGTCCTCCTGGAGATTGCAGCTCGTGAGCGCGCACGTTGCGTCACCCTGCCTGATATTCGCATTCACACAAAGGCTCCCGCACGCATGCGCACATACACACACTGCATACACACACACTCACCCCCTTTAACAGACACACGCGCACACCCCACCCCCACTCAACCCTCCTCCTCCGCAACACACTCACCTGTTCGGGCGGACCGGGACTCGATCAGGAGCCCGAGGGCTCCTCGGACAGTGGCTTCTCTCTCGTCTCGCGCCGCGATGGGGGCGGGACTCCCGGTTGGGGCCGCGCTGCGATTGGCCGGCTGCCCAACCGCTTCCGGGTCGCCGCAGGCAGCGCGGCGGCCCGGCGGGAACTTGATGAAACTCCCTGGGCTGCAGTGGTGAATAGAAATTCAGCTGCGTGGCAGTGTCTATGGTGGTTTTGCGACTCCGCAAAGAATAGACTGCTGTAGAGCGATCTGGAGGACCTGGGCGTCAGAGAGCCCACAGACTCTCCTTTTGGTACCAGGAAGGAACCGAGACTCTGCAACAGTGCAAATGCCGAAGTCTGGTCGGGCTGTAATTGCAGGTACGGGGCTACAACTGCTTTAGCAGTGATCACTCGGTGCAGGACTGCAGCTACGAAAGTTGTGGCTGCTTGCAGGCTGATCACAACTGCCTAAGTTGCGACCGGCCTCTGTAGTAATACAACTGCTGAAGATGTGACGGGCACGTGTAGGGGTGCATCAGCGGAATTTCTGGTTAGGCACGAGGGGTTGCACCAGCCAAGTATCTCCAGGTCCTGTTGACGGCTTAGTCGTGAGCCTATTGTCAGACCAGCGCTTTGGGACAATACTGTTAACTAGCTGGGACAGCGTTGAATCAAGAAGCGCCACAAATGAGCAGCACCGGCTCACTCAGCTGCAAAGTCCTGTTCTTCAGTGGGGCACACAAACCCACAGCGCCTTTCGCCGCTTTCTGCGTGGTATATTACGTTCAAATGTTACCCTTACATTGGGAACGCAAAGCTCGTAAAATTTCCAAGTCCAAGCGTAAGTAGCATAATTAGTCCAGTTTTCTACACTTGCATTCTGGACCTGAAGTTCGGAGTTTATCATGTGATTAATGACTACATATCAAGGAATGCAGAGAGAAACCTGGACTGACTGAGCTTCTCAAGCACGAACATAGGAAACATGGGAATAGGCGGGCACTCTCACTAGAATGAGCTTTCTATCTTTACTGTTCTATGCTGGGAATAGGAGGGCACTCTCACTAGAATGAGCTTTCTATCTTTACCGTTCTATGCTGGGACAGGCAATGCCCTCTTCAGACCTCTCAAGTTGACCCATGTTCACCTGCTCCAGTTTATTTTTTTGTTGTCTGGGGATTGTAGTCATGCATTTGTTCAAATTGAGATTTTATACTGCAAGCATTAGAAATATAATGGCAAGGGAAGAATGGAAGATTACATAATAGGTTATGATGGGTTACGGTAGTAGCAAACTTGGTATAACAAGCATTTGCAACGCAATAGGTCTCGCATTTGCGAGAGTTTGAGCTGTGTTAGCATTGTAAATGACAGTGCCTTTTATTTAGGTTTTAAAAAACAAAACTTAAATAAAAGGCATTGTCATTTACAATGCTAATAGCTCAAACTTGTATAAATGCGAGACCTATTGCATTGCAAATGCTTGTTTTTGTATGGGACCCACAAAATGGTCGCCATGAACTACCATAACGGTCATCCCTGGGAAGGGCCCATAGACTAGAATAGGGGCCTTCCAGAACCTTCCGGTCCCTTCTGGACCTTCTGAGGCCACCCTATAAAAGGTCAGCTGCAGGGCAGCCATTTAGTTTTTTCAGAGTAGGCTAGCTGGAGTTAAGGCTGTAGCATAAGGCGGGGTAGGATAATCAGAGGGTTGACCTCCCAGTGTAGGGACGCTCCTTACTGTTTCACCACCCTTCTCCCCTTGTAGTTGCTGACCTGACCCTGCCTGAGGAAATCCTGGAGACCCTGGGCACCTGTCCTCATCCAGCCCCCAGAGGAAAGAGTGGGTGAGGGAGGTTGTACTGGAGTGTAGCTTCATCCACTGCCCAGTAAGGAAAGGGTCCTGGTGCAGATTAAAGGAGAGGGAATCCTGTGTGCCCTGGTCAGACGCCACAAGAACTGAGAGAAAAGGGAGCCTCATCAGGCATTTCAACAGAACCCCCCCCCCTTTTGGTACCTGTGGTAACGCTTCGCCACATTAGGGGTAGTGGGGTCATCCTGGTCGAAGGCTAGAACCAAGTGCCTGGCGCAGGCCCCGCCGAGGGAACTGACCGTGTAGCGAAGGCTGCCCCCATCTCTCGTTGACTGGTGACTGAGGCTTAGGATCGCGCTGAGGAATCTCATCCCCGCACTGCGCAGGCCCCGCCGAGTGAACGCGGGTCCTGGAGCGTGGGCGGCACCAAAGGAGGAAGTCCCACGGAGCTGAGCAGGCTCTGTCTTTGAGCCGCTAATCACCTGCGCATGCCCGGTCGAGCCGCTTCCCTCAAGGAAGGCGGAGTCAGCGCCTGTGGAGAAAGCGGGCGTGAGGTGAGCATCGGCTCTTCTCCGCGGATGTATGACGGTACCATGCGTACTTTTACAACGCGTACCGTTACCACGCTACTTTTACCACGCAAGTCGTTACAACGACTTGCATGGAGGGGCGCTGGATAGTAAATTATTTAATTTACTATTCCAACTCCAGTCCCCGTGGAATCTAGGGAAAGGAGTTGGATAGTAAATTAAAGTATTTACTATCCTGGAGCGCCCCCCAGCGCATTTCGTTGTAACAACCTGTGTGGTAAAAGTAGCGTGCTAACGGTACCGCGTTGTAAAAAAATGCATGGTAACCGTTGCATACCCTTCTCCGCTTGTGTGCCCCTCTTTCCCGCTCTAGCTCCAACACCGAGGAGCTGTTCTAGCGGGTGAGGAGGGGCAGTCAGGCCCGCACCAAGTGCCCTGGTGTGGTCTTTGTCCCCCCCCCCAACGATCGGAGTCTCTGGCCCGGTGGGCCCAGCACTGAGAAGTAAGGAGTGAATGAGAGGGGGAAGTTGAAGGCTGTAGATTATCCGATAAAAGGGCAGAGGAGCAGTAACTATCGGTTGGCCACACAAGGAGTGAGCTAAACTGGGCAAAACCTTTCAAGACTTCCACAAGAGACATCATAGATCTGTTGTTGAATGCTGACTGAATTATTTTGGTAAATAAACCTCCTTGAGACAGCTCTAGAGGAGAGCTTGCACAGAATAAGTTGAGTGGGGAATACTAGGCATCCTTCCTTGGTGTTGTAGAGGGAAGGTAAATGATAATAACCCTTATTGGAGGATCAAAGACTAGCTGAGCTTGTAAGGTGTGTAGACACTGCTCCCTGAGAGCCAATGTAATGTATTTCATGCTGAAAAATTGAATTGTGAGATATCTTTGCAGACTTGTAGAAATCGATAACTTCACTGTTTGAATGTACCGTTCTGTACTAACTAAGGATAAATAATAGAAAAGAGAACAAAGTAATATTTTTATACAACAACACGTATTTTCCTACAAAAATTATGGTGTAGTGTCCTTTTTGTGTGAAAGTACATTGGTTTACTGCTGGGTGGTGTGCAACCTTTACACATGTGCCTCTATTTAGTGACTGTCTTACCCTAGGCCAGGCTACCCTATGTAACCAGGCTATCCTAGGTTCAACAGTTATGCAATAATAGGGGAAGTTACGTCTCATTCTTCCCTCGAAGCGGGGTTTATTGGAGGAGATGATTTCAGAAAGGCTGAGGTTGAGGTTGGCCATGCCTGAAAAAAGGTAAACTATGCACAATTTCTATTATTCCCCCCAAAAGTTGCATGGCAGGGTCAATTTCTTCCCTTTAATATTGAAAGCGAATGACTTCAGATTCTTGGGTTTTACACACATTGCAGTTGACCATTCCCCATCCAGTGGCTTTTTCCATCATGGAATACGTTTTGGCGAGTCAGGCAGTTGCATAGATGTTGCAGAAGAGAGCAGTTCAGGTGGTTCTAAATCAAACTCAGGGTTTTGTCAGCAATTTCTTTATGGTTTGCAAATGAGGGAATGATTTTCTTCCGGTCTAAATAGAAGGTTACCTTTGGGTTGTTGAAAGGTTTCTTTTTTTTTTTACAGGCACTTCAAGATGGAAGGCATTCATCTCTACATGATTCTCCTCAGAGGGGACTGGATGATGAAGGTGGATTTGAAAGAGGCACGCCCATCAGTTCCCATTTAGACTCCTTGCAGTTTCTTCCATTTTATTGGGGGAGTAAAACTCATAATTTCAAATCCCCTCCTTCCAAGCTCACTTCTGTCTCCTTGTGTTTTACAAAACTGTTCTAGTCGGTGGTGGCTTTTCTCAGGCCATGCAGCATTCGGATAGAATCCAAACGCCATCCTGATCATGGCTTATGACTGTTGCAATATCAAAGTATCCAGTTTCTGGAGTTTCTAATAGATTTAGAGAAGACTTCTCTATTTCTTCAAAGATCAAGACAATAAAAATAGATGTGTCTGTCTGTTTTGAGAGTGAAATTGAATTGAATGAAATTGAAATTGAAATTGAAAATATATTTATTGAGCGCGATTGCTGCCCGCGGGCGTCCAAGTGCTGAGTTAAAGCAGAGAGGTGACGGAGAAGAGGAGTTAGGGCACAGAGGATTTGGCAAACAGGAGTTCTTGCTCAGGAGTTTGGCCAGGATTGTGCATTTGGTGTCTGCATCCATTCAGGCGATTCTTCAGGCTCCTCTACACTTCAGGGCCGTGCATTGTCTAAAAGCTCCTCGTTTAAAGAGGGCCTTCTTTGCTCAGCATTAGTTTCCCTTTGGCCAAACACAATATGTTTTGGTGAGGAACTGGATATCATGTTAGAGTCATCAGGATGGGGTGCAAGGAGTGGCAATGTGGAGACATTGGGGCAAGCGGTATCTTGAAGGAACAAAGTACAGTGGAAAATACATTTTTGAGAGCAGCTAAGAGGGTCTTCAGCACTGTAAGAGGTTTGGGGCAAGACAAAGAGAATTGTTGTTCTCTGTTATGTATGGACAATGTGCCAGAGGTATATTATATTAACAAATTGGGGGAGTGCAGCTCAAATATCTAGGGCAGAGGCCTACAAACTGAGGGGTAGGAGGAAACTGGACTTTTTCTTGGGAGGTTGCCAGGCACCGACCAAGAAGATGAAAAAAAGTGTTTTGTTTTTAATGGGGAAAAACAGAGAAGCACTAAGCCAATCTGTAATGTGCCACAAGTACCATCTTTTGTCACTCATAACCTGGCTGGAAGGAGGTAGCAAAGGGAGAGGAGATCCTCAAAGTCCTCACCCCATTTTCAGATTAAGAATCACACTTTCGGGGGCGTGGCCGAGCGTGAAGCGAGATGGCCGCTTAGTTTGCGAGCTCCGCTCGCCACGGCATTAATCCTTTCACTATCCTGCCTTCCCCCGCTTGCACAAGCTCGGGCCGACCTGCTGCGGCGTCGGAAGACTTGAGGATTCGTTTGCTGCAACTCCCGAGTCTGGATGGGCCCGGTAACCCTCCTTCCCGATCCTCTTCGCCAGACCGAGACTGAGCCCGTCCACTGTCCGAGGGGACAGAAGTTGATGCCGGTGGCTGGGTTCACTTGAGTACGCGGCTCTGCAGGCCGGGACACCCGTCGCTCATCATCGCGGGAGGCAGCATTTATACTGCTCAGGCGGCTGAGCTTGACCTGCGCTGCCGAGGATACGGCCGCATTAGGAGATTTTGCATCATCGGCCAGTAAGTCGGTTCCTTTGTTCTTGGGCTGCTTGTTTGGACCGGCTGGACGGACGGAGGGGCGCCATTTTGGGTCGGGTGTAACGCTGCACACACTGGGGCAGACCTGTGTTTCTTTTGCGGACCCCGGTGCCATGAATATCGGCAAACTGGTATGCGGCTGGCGGAACTGCCCGTGGTGATGTGACCCCACACAGCTCAGTGCGACTACTGCATGCGCCTCCTATCAGGCGCCCACGGACAGAGTTACATGATTGCGGCCATTGCGGTACAGTGGATCACCAGTGTTTACATAGTGTGGTGGCTACCCGTATGTTACCTTTATCACTAGCTCCTTGACCTGGCGCGATTGTGTGACCTGCTGACGCCGGCTGAGGCGGACGCTATATTGAGTACAAGTGAGTCTGTGCCGGCCGTGCGCTATGGAACCCACGGTTCGGGACCTTGTTGCTGCCCTGGGATCCCTCCGCCTTGCCTGGATGAGGGAGGGCGGGAAACTCGGGCGTAAACTGGACGCCATTCCTGCTCTATCGACTGCTGAGGACTTCGACGGTCCAAGGGAGAGTGCTGCCACTAGTGATTTCCCACTGGCACTGGATGTACCCGACGAATGCCTACAGATGGCTCCGCGGGGGGCCCTGCCTAGTGTTGGGGACGCGTTAAAGTCGACTGACTGTGTACATGAGACATTGGGGCTCGACACTGGCGAGCAGATGGATTGTCTTCTTCACGCTGCTTCTTTGCCCGTCCACTCCACGCTGCTTGTACTGTGTCGTGACTTGAGAATTTGGCACGGTTCCTTCCTGCAGCGCCTCCGCGTTTGGAATGGTGGTCTTCTCGGCCCCCTGCTGTTGGAGTTTCCCAAGAAGTTGGTTCTGCTTTGTTTGCCTGACTATCCTGACTGTCTGGAGTTGAACTGCGTTGCTAAATATCAGTGGCTGCGTATTGACGGCAGGGTCAAGGTGGGCCAGGGGTGAACTTTTCTTCCTTGGTTTGCAGGATGGATACCCGGTTTGCTAATGAGCTAAGGACGCTTTTCTGATCTGCGATATGCCGCATTTATTGTTTGGTGATCTGTGGGTCTTTTTGTGTTCGAACCTGAGCTACTATGTGTAAGGGGGGGGGAGGGTGGGCATTTGGTATTCATGATTTTCCCCCATTTCTTCCCTATTATTGGGACTCTTTGGGGGGACGGGCACGTTAGTTGGGGTGTGGGCCGTAGCCTCTTCGACGTGCAGGGTGGGGGGCTGGTGAGGTGGGGATTTTGGGTTTCCTTATTCTTTGCTCTATGGCCTTATCTTGATTATGTCTTCTTTCTACATTTCGGGTTCGTTTTGAGGGCGACAGGCACGCTGCTAGGGGGGGATAGGCCGTAGCCTCTGCAGGGGTGCAGGGTGGGGGGTTGGGGGTTGGGGTTCTTGTTTTGTTTTCCTTAGTTACTATGGACCTTCTCTCCTCCTTTCTCTCTTTTGTGTCTTCTTTTCTTTGTCTTTCTTTTTCTTATTTCCTTTGGATCGATATGCTGGGTTAGTGGGATGCCCTCGCTGTTCTCCGCTTCCTGCGGTCCTGTGGGAGGTATCGGGGTTGCCTATTGTGCCGGGATGGGCGATGGCTGGTGTGTTGCTTACATGGTTTTTTGCCTACTTACTGATAGCCTTTGCACCAATATTCTGAAAACGTTCGCTGTCCGACTGCTCTGTTATAAGCCTTGCCCACTCGGTACTCCCTGCTAGATTGTTCGGCTGTTGATCCTTTACATTCTATATATTTTAAAAATTAACCTTAATTCTTCCTGTTACTCAATAGAAGCTCTGGTTATAGTGTAACTTGCTATGCTTGCTAATTATATCGATGTGCTATTGGGTTGGCGTAAATTTGCTAATGTGCTCTAAGTCGTAGCCGAGGCCGGCCAGGTGGTTGTAGGCCCGTAACTGTTTGCCCAAATTGTGCAATAAAGGTTTAAAAAAAAAAAAAAAAAAAGAATCACACTTTCAGGCTCTCAGAACTAGCGAAAATGTGGGATTTTTGAAACTGTGACACAGTAGGGATAACCACGCTAGGGTATATAGTACGGAAAGGGGACTTAATCACTTTCGCAGACCTCCGATCAGAATACAGCCTGTCAAGCACACAACTATACAAATACATACAGCTCCAGCAGGCTTGGAGAACACAAAAACCTGAGCTTGCAGGCATACCCGAGTATGCACCATTGGAAGGGCGACTACTGCAGGAAGTGATACTGTCCAAGGCAGTTTCCTGGACATACAGAACATTGATAAACAATATGCCCCATAGACTAATAGCCCTCAGAAGTAGATGGAGGAAACAACAGTCCCACTGGAGGACATTGATTGGGAAGCTGCATTGATGCACCCAAGGGAGGTAGTAATTAAGTTCAGGCTACGACTGATACCGTTTAGGATTCTGGACAGGGTCTACTACGACAGAGCGCAACTCTACACAATGGGCAGGGCAGAGACAACTGATTGTCTACGCTGTAAAACAGATCGTGGCTCCTATACACATCCTATGGGAGTGCCTACTGATAAATAGATATTGGTCATGCAAAATACAAGAACTAGATAATATACTAGAAACCCCGGTCCCAATAGATCCTAAATATATTCTCTGGGGTATACCCACCGACATTAACGTCCCCAGATAAAAACTCCTGATAAGTAGCTTGGGCTTCATAGTGGCCCAAGCTAAATACTGGGGAACGGCAGATTTACCTTCCATGGCAGACTAACATGGACCTTTCATGGGGGATGACATACGTGGCCAGAGGGTGCCCCAAGAAGCTCCGGAAGGTTTGGCAGCCGTGGTTAAGATATTACGGCTCAGAAATGGTGGCTTGACTTGACTAGATGAGGCACATGGGACGCAATAGTTAGGCAACACATTGCAGGCCTTCAGAATTGAGAGAGCGCAATTTGAATGGAAAGTATGTCCGTACCATATTTACAAGCCTGTAGCGTAAAGTTAGCACATGTAACTTAAGTAATAAGAAATGTATCTGTATTTACTCTAGAATGTGCATTAGAATTAGAAAGGCCCGTATATAGGTTGGGCTAATATAGAAGTGTGTGAAAATGCTTAAGAACAGTAGAACGTGCTGAACGGAATTCATGTACGTATGTAATTAATTAAACGGAGAAAAAGATGAAATGTAAATTGAAGAAATGTGCAGACTACATAGCACTGTGTAAGAACGAGGGTATAACATTGTATTTTATGTAACATGGATTCGATTATAATCAATAGGTTACTGATTCGATTATGTATATGTGTGTTAAAGTCATACCGTATAGGAGAGTTTGTAGGAATTTTAGAATGGTGTGTTCATATGCTATTTTAATCTAACGGACCAAGGGTTCGCAAGAGAGTAGTCCACTGCATATAATTTAGTGGGCTCACAGGGATAGGGGGATAGCTTTGATCTGTACGTGCGAGCCAAGAGTCAAAGGTCTCGTTAAATTAAAGTGACAATGCTGGATGAAGTTTTATGGCCTAGTAAGATAAGGGACGTTTGGAATTTGGGGTCTTGTTTCGAAGTGTCTGTTTTCGGGGTGACAAGGGGGTTACAATCACAATCGTAATGAATAGAGCTCTGTTGAAGTGATAGACTTTGGTCTGGAGGCGTCAACTGGAATGTCATGGGGTTACCAGCACGACGGAGACAGCGCCTGAGAAGCAATGTCAACTTAACAGACGACTCGAAGAGACAAACTATGGAAAAACCAGAAGCAGGACTACGTGAAATGTGTACGTGGTGGGCGTCTCAAGGGGGCGTTCCACCCATACTGTGATTTTGTATTTAGGGACAGCACCCCGGGGAGAAGGCAGAGCAGATGGCCTGAGCAAGGAGGAAGAGCAGAAGAGAGAGCAGTAGGCCGAGGACCCTTAGAGAGCGGATGGGTAGGCAGAAAGGGTACTGCTTCTGGACATAGGTTTCCATCAGAGATTAAGAGAGTTTGAACTTCTTTGGAAGTCAAACGGCTGACACCTTTTTAGGTAAAGAATTTGTTGAGTAGGGATGTCATCTAGCATAGAGTAGGGACAGATTTAACTTGTTTCATTCTTTTCTGTAAATGACGCATCATATCCATTTTGTGTCTATGCTATTCAATTTGCTGATTTTAGAATTGGTTTTGATTGTTTTCGTTTGTAGACTGATATTCTTTAGGGAATTTATGTTCCTTTTAGTTCCTGTATACTTGTTGAATCTTATATTGAGAGGATTGTATTTGCAATTGACTTTGGGTTTATATTAAACTTTTTGAACTCTACCAGTCGTAAGTGGTTCTTCAGAGTTGCGCCAGTCTATGGGTTGATTTAACTTATGTGGGTTTGCCTTTTACTCAATGACAGTCAATAATCGATCCAAAAAGGATGAATGAGATAGGTATCTAGGTGATCAGATAAGATATCAAAATCTCATTCCCCGCAGTTGGTAGCAGAGAAAGATGGTTGGCTTCTTGAGGAAGGCAACCTAGGTTAAGTCTAGATTACCCCAAGGCCCCTAGTCATCGACGACCAGAAGAAGAATCCCTGCCGAAGAAGGTGCTGACGGTGCGAGAGAGAAAAGCAGCAGAGTCGGTCGAGAGTGAGTATAAGGGTCATGCGTTGCCAGATTGCGGTTTTGTGTTGTACCTGTGTTGTAATGTCAAGCGGAGTTGAATGCCTGTAGTGTGATTGCGAGAAGGTTGTGAGCGCGCGCAACCGGTGAAAATCTTAAGTCCAGAGAAGGGCTTAAGTGGTTCGGGTGTATCGAACATCCAGAGTAATTGTCTACCATTGTAAAGGGGGTCATGAGGTACCATTGATCGCCCGTTGGACCGAGATAGGGGGAATGTCAGAGTGAGTGTATGAGTAACGGACGCTGGTCGGACGTTTACTGTGTGTAAGTAACCTATCAGTTGAGGCGAGCGTCTGGACGTTAGGGAAAGACGTCTCGTCAGTTGAGGTGACAATTACAGTTAGACTGTGGACGTACAGTCAAGAAAAGTGATCGCTTGGTCGGAAGTAGTCATTTTTCGGTGTATGAATGAGACGCATGCAAGACCGCGAGACGAGCTGAGAAAGGAGGGGAACTGCTGCAGAGGGGACGAGTGACGTCAGCGTAGAGACGCGCTGGGATAGGCTGGTCAGCGAGAGCCGTGCAGGGATTGGTGGTTCGCCATCGGGAAGTAAACAAGGAAGAGAATTAAGGAAAATCGTAGATTCTTGAAAATGAAGTGTTTTAAACGTTTAAGGGCGATCTTTAGGAGAGATAGAGGGAACTCGTATGCGGGGGAAGAAGCCCCACCGGAAGGCACACCAGCTTATTATATGGCTGTGAATGTTGGATTACACTCAATACTATGGATCTCCGAGTGGAGTAAGCTAACGGAAGGAAATAAGGAACTGACGTTCCCGAGATACGGGACGTTTAGGTTAGAAGCATTGAATCAGCTGAAAGCGCTAATGCTCGCAACGAGACCTCTACCGAGGCCAACACAGTTCGAAGCCCTCAGTGCATGGTTCAGGGCGGCACACGACAGGAGCCTGAATAGGCACCAAGAAAGAGTGAGACGATCGGTAAGAGCAGTGCAGGATGCTAAATGGGATGATGAAGCTAAAAAGTGAAGGGTGCAAAGAATAGAAGCAGACAAACTGTACCCAATGCTAGAGGCTACGGGAGAAAAGAAACCTCCAGAAGAGGATGAGGAGAGCGAGACGGAGGAGGATCTGATAGATAGGCTATTATTGGACAGACCTCCTCCGTACAACAGAGAAGCCGAAAGTCCCGAACTACAGCAGGGGGACGGGGCTAGGAAGGGGGAATATAGACCGCTCCCCGTAACATAGTGGGAACCCAAGAAAGGTGAGGAAGTACCTCAATCTAGTCCCGTACAGAGAGTAGTAGGAAGATTTGTGGTACAGAAGGGGCCAGAAACGGAGTGTACAAGGTCGTATCAACTGCCAGATGCTCTACAAGTACCTGTTACCATAGGTCCTATAGTGTCAATCTACAACCCGGAGGGAGTCCAGCAGGAGGAACAGGCACGGTGGGACAGGGAAAGGGCAGAGATGGAAAGTAGGAACAATACGATCAATTCCCAAAGGCAGTTGCTAGGACCAAGGAGTCGGAGTACCCCATTGGATCCGGTAACAGACCCCTGGGTAGAACAAGGGGGTCAGAGAGGACAGATGGATCTGAGGGGACCGAAACCGAAATCCTTTAAGGAGTTAAGAGAGTACTTGAAAGAATGGGATGCTGCCGTAGAGACTCAGAATAAAAGAATAGAAACAGAAACTGAATGGAGAGATCAAGATAACAGGATCCTCTCTCACTGAGGAGCTGGCGAAAGCAGTCCGGAGTGGGAGGGAGGGAGTCAAGGAAGCAAAGGAGATACTTGCCATACCATCGGTGGCAATAGACCAATGTGTGAAGACAAGAGTACAGGATGTGGGGGAGTGCCTCGCCCCATCCTTAGTGAGGGAGAACGAAGGACACAGGAGTACCGAGATAGTTACAGGTGCACTCACCATACCCCGGACGAACATGTGCGACATTGGAGTCACGAGAGTATGGGGAGTCGCGAAAGGTCTCGCCATGCATCCAGTGATCACGGACGGGATCGCAGGAACATGGAGGGCCGTGAGGGACCTTATCGTTTATTGAGTGACACCAGACAGCAAGGGAGTTGCAGTGATTTAGAACAGAACGGAGGATCCTATCCTGCATCTAGAGAAACTGAGCCGAAAAGACATAATGCAGTGATGGGGAATAGAACATTGTTCCACCATACCCCTAGGGAAGATGGAAAAGCTTCGGACCTAGAGAGGTGGGAACAAAGAGAAGCAAGAAGGACTCCTCATAACTCACCTGTGCCTAGACGAAGGACTCGTAGTGGGGGTGAGAGGGATGTGAACGGACCATCTAGGAGTGAAGTACTGAGAGCTGAGATAAAGGCAAAACGGCTCGATGTAACCAGTTTAAAATCAGATTTGGAGGAAATCATAGACGGCACATTGCCAATGGAAAGAATCGATCTGTATGAACAGGATGAAATACTGTTTATGGCTAAGGATGTTACTCGGAAAGCGAGGTCAGTTCATGAAAAATTATCTGAGTTGGCAACCAGGTATATGATAGACCTATCAAGAACAAAAGCTTTACAGGGTAACCACAGGCTGAATTGCACGGATCAGGATCTAGATGAGCGTAGGACGATCGGGCTGAAAATACACATAAAGGAACTGATCCTGAGTATCAGAATGTGGAGGGATTTGGATAAATGGGAGGAAAGATGGTCCAAGAGGGGAACCATCAGAAGGGGCACCCTTGCGGGGTCCCCGGAGGGAGGGCTTATGCTAATGGAAGCTTTCCCTTTGTGAGAAATCGCGAACGGAAACTACGTGCATATGCCCTGGAGTAGGGGGGATCTAGCGGCATTTACCAATTCCTTCCCAAAGCTAAGGGAGAATCCCGTCGAATGGTACAAACAGGTAGAGAGGTTCGTGAAGATCTCTAAAGTGCTGTGGGTCGACTTGAACACCCTGTTTGATATTGTAGTACCCGGAGATTTGTGGACGGCATGCAAGCTTAGTGTTGAATGGCCCATTTCCGAACCGGATAGAGATGCCCAGACGAATGGGCCATCAGAGAAAGTCATGGAAAAGTACGAGAGGGTAATGGCATGGTTGAAAGAGAAGGTGCCGTTGCAGGACATAGACTGGGTTAAGATAGATCGAACCACTCAGGAACCTAAAGAGACCGTTCACGAGTACTATGAGAGATTGCTGAAAGCATTCAAACAGTACAGTGGATTGGACGTGATGGATCCTAAAGACATAGGACAGTTTGTGTCGAAGTTCGTCCTGGGATTGAGATCGGACATAAGCCTAATGATTCAACAGCATTTGATCTGTTGGCAAAACAAACCTTTAGATGAGATCCTGAGGTATGCGAGGTACTGTAGCGATGAAATAGATTCGAAAGCAAAGAAACTTAAGGAGAAGCTGATGTTGGTGCAGATGCAGTCAGCTGGAAAGGGTGGACAGCGGCAGCAGGGAACAGGAACCCTAGGGAAGAAACAGATTAATCAAAACAGAGATGAGGAGGAAAAACTGAGACCTAGGGTAGATATCGCGACACTGAAAAAGACAACGAGGTGCCATCAGTGTAACGAGGTGGGACATTGGAGACGCGAGTGTCCCTATAATGTCGAGACGGGGGAATTAGAACAAGAGGAGGATGAGGTTCAGAACAGCCTGGCAAAGGGAACAGCAGTCCCGAAGGGAAAGTTTATCAAAGGGGGGACTCAGACCCCTCGAGCTCAGTTCCCTCAACCGCCTCGCATTGCAAATGGAGGGAAAACCTATAGGCAACTACCACTGTTCGTAGGAGGAGAAGAATGCTACTACGTTGATCCCCTTACAGGACAACAAGTGAATAGGGAAGAAGACTGTACCCTAGGGGCAGCCCTGCAGGTAGACCAGAGGGGACCATACGTGGAGGCTGAGGTGGCTGGATGTCCTACGACCTTTTTGGTGGATACGGGGGCCACTCGATCCACTTTGAGATCGGCGGTAGTCCCAGGTCTGCCAATGTCGGGAGAGACAATCCAGGTGGTAGGAGTCGCAAATAGGAGAATGACGAATCCTCTGACAGAACCGGTGTCGGTGAAAATAGGGAAATACAGTGATGAACACCAGTTTGTGATTTGTGATTCAAGCCCTGTGTGTCTGCTAGGAAGAGATCTGTTGTGTAAACTAAACTGCACCATATATTGCACACCTGAAGGAGTAGAAGTGCAGACTAACGACGATGATGCCGACTTTAAGGTTGTAAACTCACAGGGATGTGTGGAACTATACCCTACCTTAACGGTGGAGGAGCTTGCACAGGATTTGAAGGAGATGGTGTCAGCTGAGGTGTGGGATTTTACTGGAGAAGAAATAGGACTGATTAAAGGGGTAGAACCGGTAAAGATCATGGTAAAACCCAATGCCGACTATCCAAGAACACCACAATATAAGTTGACACCGGAGATGATTGCAGGAATAAAGCCTGTGATCGAATCCATGATTAAACAGGGAATATTGAAGGAGGTCGTGGGAAGTCCATGTACCTCCCCGATTATGGGTTTGCAGAAGCCTAGTGGGAAGTACAGAATAGTGCAGGATCTTCGAAAGATTAATAATATTGTTGTTTCATGTTGTCCAGTGGTACCGAATCCATCAGTGATATTGTTTCAGATACCGTTCCAAGCTGAATGGTTTACGGTGATAGACCTGTGCCAGGCTTTCTTTTCAATCCCTTTAGATGAGGAAAGCCAATATCTTTTCGCTTTTAAGCTGGAAAATCGCGTTTTAACATGGTGTCGTATTCCCCAGGGGTATACAGAAAGCCCATCGATTTTTAACCAGCTGCTGAAGAAAAATCTTGAAAGTCTAGTATTGCCCATGAACTCGGTTCTGGTCCAGTACATAGACGACCTACTTGTGGCGTCAGAAACTGAGGAAGCTTGCAAGGTAGACACCATCACCTTACTAAATCACTTGGCCGAGAACGGACACAAGGTGTCTCCAAGTAAATTGCAGTATTGTCTGACAGAAGTGCAATACTTGGGCCACAGGATTGAAAAGGGAAAATGGAAGGTGTCTCCAGACAGAATAGAGGCGATCATGAAAATGAGTGCGCCCAAAACACAAAGAGAAGTCAGGATGTTTCTAGGCATGGTCGGTTATTGTCGGCAGTGGATAGCCAACTTTTCACTGAAGGCAAAACCTTTACAAAAACTGACGCACAAGGGGGTGAGTGATCCGGTACCATGGGACAAAGACTGTTTGATGGCGTTTTTGCAGCTGAGGGAGGACTTGTGTCGTGCCCCGGCTTTGGGAATGCCTGATTACGAGAAACCGTTCTTGCTTTACTGCTGTGAAAGGGAAGGTTGTGCTTTGTCAGTTTTAGCCCAGATACACGGAAATGCCCGTAGACCAGTTGCATACTTTTCGGCTACCTTAGATCCAGTAGCCGCAGCGTTGCCCGGATGTCTCAAATCCGTTGCTGCAACGGGTGTCAGCATTGAAAGGTGTGAAAATGTGGTTATGGGACATCAGTTAGTGGTGTACGTACCGCATTCTGTGGAATTGTTAATGACTAGGACCAAGACTCAGCATCTGACGAATAGCAGGCTCACACGCTATGAGCAAGTCATATTGGCTGCTGAGAATGTGACCCTAAAAAGATGCTCTGTCTTGAATCCTGCTACTTTGATGCCACTTCCTAATGATATTGATGATGAAGTTTGTACAGATCATGACTGCCTTGATGTGACTGAACTATGCACCAAACCAAGACCAGATATCGTAGATGAGCCATTGACCGACCCTGATGAAATATTCTTTGTTGATGGTTCATGCGTAAGAGACGATATCGGTCAGCTGAGAGCAGCATATGCAGTTTGTACCATTACCGGAGTAGTGGAAGCCGCCTGCCTGGAAGGAGTACACTCCGCTCAGGTAGCTGAAATCATTGCTTTGACCCGTGCCTGTTTGGCAGGCAATAAAATTCGAGTCACCATATACACCGATAGCCAGTATGGTTTCGGGGTAGTTCATGACTATGGGCAGTTGTGGTCTCAAAGAGGTTACATGACCTCCTCGGGTTCTCCCATTAGGAATGGAGAATTCGTGAGATTATTGTTAGAGGCATTACAAGGTCCAGCAGCTATAGCGGTTGTTAAATGTACCGCGCACACAAAAAACACAGATTTTGTGTCGCAAGGAAACCGGTATGCAGATGAAGTTGCACGTTACTGTGCGGAACAGGGGTATTCCCTCACCAAGGTAGAAGTGGGGGGAATACAGGAAAGAACTGATTTGACTATGTTGTTGGAAACTGTAGACACGTGGGATGAACTGAAATGCGTTCAGGAGAATGCACCTGATTTTGAAAAAAAAGGCATGGGAAACAGCTGGTTGTACCAAAAGTGAGATGGATTTTTGGATCTCTGCAGATGGGAGAGCAGTTTTACCAAACGAACTTGTTAGTCCAATGGCAAGGAGATTGCATGGGCCAGCACACATAGGTAGAGATGCCATGGTGAGAGTATTCAGACAAACGTGGTACAATCCGAAGTTTAGAGTAGCGGCAGAAGCAGTATGTCAGCGTTGTGTGATCTGTCAGCAGCTAAACGTAGGAAAGAGAACACCAGTCACATTGAGTCACATAGGGAGGTCTGGGGGGCCTTTCAATAGAATGCAGCTGGATTTTATTGAAATGCCCAAGTTCAATCGCCTCAGATACGTCTTAGTGATTGTCTGTATATTTTCCAGATGGGTTGAGGCTTACCCTACACGTAGGTGCGACACACTTACAGTAGCAAAATTGTTGCTTAGAGAACTGATACCGAGGTTTGGGGTGCCGGCCTCTTTGGAATCGGACAGAGGAACACATTTTAACAGCGAAATAGTGAAGATGCTATGTTCAGCATTAAGTATAGACCAGAAGCTCCACTGTAGTTATCGACCAGAAGCTTCGGGAATTGTAGAGCAAATCAACAGCACCATTAAATCCAGACTCGCCAAAGTTTGTTCATCGACGTCCTTGAGCTGGCCTGATGCACTTCCACTGGTCCTTATGAGTATACGTAGCACGCCAGATAGAAGGACAGGTCTCTCTCCACACGAGGTGCTAATGGGGAGGGCTATGAGACTACCATCGGTTCCGACTGCAGCACTGTTGAACATCACAGACGATTTGATCCTGGACTATTGCAAGGGACTATCTGACGCCATTCATTCTGTGTCCCTCCAGGTCCAGGCTGCAGAGGTTCCATCAGCTCAAGACCTGTGCCATGACCTGTGTCCGGGGGACTGGGTCCTGGTGAAGAAACATGTCAGGAAGAACTGTCTAGATGTGCGCTGGCGTGGACCATTCCAAGTCATACTAGTTACGAACACTGCCGTAAAGTGTGGAGGCTTGCCCAACTGGATACACGCCTCACACACCCGAAGAGTGCCAACACCTCTGGAAGAAACAGCTCCTCTCTCGGATGAGAATCCAGCGGAAAGCGGAGAAGCCACAGAGGGGGAAAGCCAAGCTGTAGAGGTGACCGAAGAGGCTGAGCCTGTGTCGGAACAGGCTGACGACGGTCAGGATACCAGTGGGACCGAAGCTGCCTCAGAAGAGGAAAGTAGCTGGGAGTTTGGGTCAGACACCGATCAAGCTGTAAGTGGTCAAGAAACGAGTCCAAGAACAAGGAGCAGGAGGACAAGGAATGGAGAAGCTAGTTGGCCGGAAAGAAGGAGAAGGTCAAGCTTGAGAGCAAATCCAGAGAGAACCCTTGTCCCGATCTCTGAAGATTCAGATCTAGACGAAGGAGCTACGGACTCAGGCTCTGAGAGTCCGAGAAGATCAAGGAGGGTACGTGTGCCCTGCAGAAGATACGCCACCCCTGAGTGGACCTATCTAGCAGCAGATGTCTTGGGGACAGAGATCTGGGAGAGTGAGAGAGGTGCAGGTGACCAATCTCGATCCAATTGTGACGGTGGAGATATGGATGTTGACGCCTGGAATCGAGACTGAGGGGTTACTGACCTTCACACTTCCCGTTCCCCTTTACCTAAGTCGGATCAAGGACCTGGTGCTGAATCGATTAGAGTTTCCAAATTTGGGTCATCCAATACCAGCACAGGAAGAAAAAGTCATTCGTTTAGAACTGTTGGAATATGCCATTAGAGATGCTGGTACTAGAATCATTGTAGATGCATAAAGACTTTGTGATTAAGCCATAAAGAAGAAGATAACCTAGCACCGAGTGGAAAGAAGAATAAAATTAGAGATTACATTTAGAGGACGGAGAAGGGTTAGGGTTGTCTGTTGCTGAAAATAAAGAGACTTTTTGTTGGTTAAGAGCGCTTCACAGACTGAGAAATCAAATAAAGCAAATAAAGACTTGAAAAAGAAAACCTTTAAAAAGGAAAGAGTCACGTTGTTTGATAACATGGAGACTGGCAACCCAAACCGAAAGGTCAAATGCATAATAGGCACACTAATAGCAGTAGTAATTTCTCTTATCATCACAGTAGTTACCATATCATACATAATAGGACATGCAAGTGTAAAGGAGACAACAGATGTAAAGCCTGTAACGACTTTGAAACCTGCTCTTGTTGGGAAGAAGGAGGGGAGCAATGAAATCCGTGAAAAGGCGTTACTGGCAGATGAAGTCCGTAGGTTACACGTAGACGAGTCGCAGGGAAACTTTAGATCAAACGCATATGCCAAGTTATTATGCGAGTATACTGGTGCCATGGAGGCCAAAGATTGTTATGTTTGCATGCAATTGCCGGCTTCCGTAGATGAAGGCATCAGATATCATCATCTTCCACTGACATATGGGATAACATGTAGTTTATTGCTCAGTATATTTTATGGTCGAGAAGGGTTTGAGTACTACTTTTCAAATTATGATTCGGTACTGCCTGAAGTCCCGAATTATAAACAAATGAATAAGTGGGACTATTACAAAAAGGAAGATAGATTAGCAAAATTCTTTCTTCCTTGGGATACATTAGATACTTCATATGCACGCCGAAATAATCTGACTTGCAAAGTGTCAGAGATTGAGAAAAAATTCATTGGACAAGTTGATGACCGGTACAGGAGGCAGAAAATTCTAAAATTGTCAGGACAATGGAAAACAGATTGGACCGAAGAGGAAAAGGCACACAAAAGGAAGGGTAGTAATGGTCCAATAGCTTTGGATAGAACGCAGAAAGGAAAGTTATGTTTGACTCGAAGCAAGACATATTATGAGAGTGTATTTGTAGGTGAAGTTAGTTGCGAACATGCTTTCCGGTTAGAGTACTATACAAAAGATTTCATGAAAGGGATGCAAGCGATTCCTAATGTATATTTTGTATGTGGAAGAAATGCCTATGTAAAATTGCCTGACAATTGGTATGGTTCATGTTATTTAGCAATTGTCTTCCCCAAAATATATCATGCAAAGGATTTAGAGATCATAGAGGGAAAGGCTTCGACAAGAGGGAAAAGGGAAGTAGGAGATGTTGAGGTAGTTGGAGACGTATTTGGAGCCATGTTTCCTCTTTTAGGTTTGATACTTAATGATGTTAAGATCAGGAGACTAGCTACAGTTGTGGATAGACTGTCTGCCAGTACTGCAAGGTCATTGATGCTAGTAGAAGGAGAGATGCAGTCGATTAGGGCAATGGTCCTTCAGAACCGTCTTGCTTTAGATGTTCTGCTAGCAAAGGAGGGCGGAGTCTGCAAGGCTCTGAAGGTCCAGGAATGTTGTACTTACATTCCAGACAATTCAAAACCACTTGAGAAGGTTATACAGAACATTACTGAGATACATCAAGAAATAGAAGATTTGACAAAGATAAATGTTTGGGAAAAAGTAGATTATGGAATGGAAAAGGTTGGAGGTTGGTTTGCCAATCTCGGTAAAAGCATTGTTTGGTACATCTTGAAACCTGTCTTAATAATTTTGATTTGCATAATCACATTGTGGGGTTTAGTGAGACTGTACAAATGGTATAGGTCAAACCGGTTGCAAAGGTCCATGAGAGAGCAAGAAAGGAGATTAGCTGCTTTGCAAGATCAGCAGTATAGAAGTTTGAGAGCTCTCGAGACGATAAAAAGAGGGAGCCTTGCAACTAGTTCTGTGTAAAGTAACATTCAAATTGAAGTATTTGTGATGACCCCTAGAGGTCATCAAAGGGGGGAACTGAGAGAGCGCAATTTGAATGGAAAGTATGTCCGTACCATATTTACAAGCCTGTAGCGTAAAGTTAGCACATGTAACTTAAGTAATAAGAAATGTATCTGTATTTACCCTAGAATGTGCATTAGAATTAGAAAGGCCCGTATATAGGTTGGGCTAATATAGAAGTGTGTGAAAATGCTTAAGAACAGTAGAACGTGCTGAACGGAATTCATGTACGTATGTAATTAATTAAACGGAGAAAAAGATGAAATGTAAATTGAAGAAATGTGCAGACTACATAGCACTGTGTAAGAACGAGGGTATAACATTGTATTTTATGTAACATGGATTCGATTATAATCAATAGGTTACTGATTCGATTATGTATATGTGTGTTAAAGTCATACCGTATAGGAGAGTTTGTAGGAATTTTAGAATGGTGTGTTCATATGCTATTTTAACCTAACGGACCAAGGGTTCGCAAGAGAGTAGTCCACTGCATATAATTTAGTGGGCTCACAGGGATAGGGGGATAGCTTTGATCTGTACGTGCGAGCCAAGAGTCAAAGGTCTCGTTAAATTAAAGTGACAATGCTGGATGAAGTTTTATGGCCTAGTAAGATAAGGGACGTTTGGAATTTGGGGTCTTGTTTCGAAGTGTCTGTTTTCGGGGTGACAAGGGGGTTACAATCACAATCGTAATGAATAGAGCTCTGTTGAAGTGATAGACTTTGGTCTGGAGGCGTCAACTGGAATGTCATGGGGTTACCAGCACGACGGAGACGGCGCCTGAGAAGCAATGTCAACTTAACAGACGACTCGAAGAGACAAACTATGGAAAAACCAGAAGCATGACTACGTGAAATGTGTACGTGGTGGGCGTCTCAAGGGGGCGTTCCACCCATACTGTGATTTTGTATTTAGGGACAGCACCCCGGGGAGAAGGCAGAGCAGATGGCCTGAGCAAGGAGGAAGAGCAGAAGAGAGAGCAGTAGGCCGAGGACCCTTAGAGAGCGGATGGGTAGGCAGAAAGGGTACTGCTTCTGGACATAGGTTTCCATCAGAGATTAAGAGAGTTTGAACTTCTTTGGAAGTCAAACGGCTGACACCTTTTTAGGTAAAGAATTTGTTGAGTAGGGATGTCATCTAGCATAGAGTAGGGACAGATTTAACTTGTTTCATTCTTTTCTGTAAATGACGCATCATATCCATTTTGTGTCTATGCTATTCAATTTGCTGATTTTAGAATTGGTTTTGATTGTTTTCGTTTGTAGACTGAGATTCTTTAGGGAATTTATGTTCCTTTTAGTTCCTGTATACTTGTTGAATCTTATATTGAGAGGATTGTATTTGCAATTGACTTTGGGTTTATATTAAACTTTTTAAACTCTACCAGTCGTAAGTGGTTCTTCAGAGTTGCGCCAGTCTATGGGTTGATTTAACTTATGTGGGTTTGCCTTTTACTCAATGACAGTCAATAATCGATCCAAAAAGGATGAATGAGATAGGTATCTAGGTGATCAGATAAGATATCAAAATCTCATTCCCCGCAGTTGGTAGCAGAGAAAGATGGTTGGCTTCTTGAGGAAGGCAACCTAGGTTAAGTCTAGATTACCCCAAGGCCCCTAGTCATCGACGACCAGAAGAAGAATCCCTGCCGAAGAAGGTGCTGACGGTGCGAGAGAGAAAAGCAGCAGAGTCGGTCGAGAGTGAGTATAAGGGTCATGCGTTGCCAGATTGCGGTTTTGTGTTGTACCTGTGTTGTAATGTCAAGCGGAGTTGAATGCCTGTAGTGTGATTGCGAGAAGGTTGTGAGCGCGCGCAACCGGTGAAAATCTTAAGTCCAGAGAAGGGCTTAAGTGGTTCGGGTGTATCGAACATCCAGAGTAATTGTCTACCATTGTAAAGGGGGTCATGAGGTACCATTGATCGCCCGTTGGACCGAGATAGGGGGAATGTCAGAGTGAGTGTATGAGTAACGGACGCTGGTCGGACGTTTACTGTGTGTAAGTAACCTATCAGTTGAGGCGAGCGTCTGGACGTTAGGGAAAGACGTCTCGTCAGTTGAGGTGACAATTACAGTTAGACTGTGGACGTACAGTCAAGAAAAGTGATCGCTTGGTCGGAAGTAGTCATTTTTCGGTGTATGAATGAGACGCATGCAAGACCGCGAGACGAGCTGAGAAAGGAGGGGAACTGCTGCAGAGGGGACGAGTGACGTCAGCGTAGAGACGCGCTGGGATAGGCTGGTCAGCGAGAGCCGTGCAGGGATTGGTGGTTCGCCATCGGGAAGTAAACAAGGAAGAGAATTAAGGAAAATCGTAGATTCTTGAAAATGAAGTGTTTTAAACGTTTAAGGGCGATCTTTAGGAGAGATAGAGGGAACTCGTATGCGGGGGAAGAAGCCCCACCGGAAGGCACACCAGCTTATTATATGGCTGTGAATGTTGGATTACACTCAATACTATGGATCTCCGAGTGGAGTAAGCTAACGGAAGGAAATAAGGAACTGACGTTCCCGAGATACGGGACGTTTAGGTTAGAAGCATTGAATCAGCTGAAAGCGCTAATGCTCGCAACGAGACCTCTACCGAGGCCAACACAGTTCGAAGCCCTCAGTGCATGGTTCAGGGCGGCACACGACAGGAGCCTGAATAGGCGCCAAGAAAGAGTGAGACGATCGGTAAGAGCAGTGCAGGATGCTAAATGGGATGATGAAGCTAAAAAGTGAAGGGTGCAAAGAATAGAAGCAGACAAACTGTACCCAATGCTAGAGGCTACGGGAGAAAAGAAACCTCCAGAAGAGGATGAGGAGAGCGAGACGGAGGAGGATCTGATAGATAGGCTATTATTGGACAGACCACCTCCGTACAACAGAGAAGCCGAAAGTCCCGAACTACAGCAGGGGGACGGGGCTAGGAAGGGGGAATATAGACCGCTCCCCGTAACAGAGTGGGAACCCAAGAAAGGTGAGGAAGTACCTCAATCTAGTCCCGTACAGAGAGTAGTAGGAAGATTTGTGGTACAGAAGGGGCCAGAAACGGAGTGTACAAGGTCGTATCAACTGCCAGATGCTCTACAAGTACCTGTTACCATAGGTCCTATAGTGTCAATCTACAACCCGGAGGGAGTCCAGCAGGAGGAACAGGCACGGTGGGACAGGGAAAGGGCAGAGATGGAAAGTAGGAACAATACGATCAATTCCCAAAGGCAGTTGCTAGGACCAAGGAGTCGGAGTACCCCATTGGATCCGGTAACAGACCCCTGGGTAGAACAAGGGGGTCAGAGAGGACAGATGGATCTGAGGGGACCGAAACCGAAATCCTTTAAGGAGTTAAGAGAGTACTTGAAAGAATGGGATGCTGCCGTAGAGACTCAGAATAAAAGAATAGAAACAGAAACTGAATGGAGAGATCAAGATAACAGGATCCTCTCTCACTGAGGAGCTGGCGAAAGCAGTCCGGAGTGGGAGGGAGGGAGTCAAGGAAGCAAAGGAGATACTTGCCATACCATCGGTGGCAATAGACCAATGTGTGAAGACAAGAGTACAGGATGTGGGGGAGTGCCTTGCCCCATCCTTAGTGAGGGAGAACGAAGGACACAGGAGTACCGAGATAGTTACAGGTGCACTCACCATACCCCGGACGAACATGTGCGACATTGGGGTCACGAGAGTATGGGGAGTCGCGATAGGTCTCGCCATGCATCCAGTGATCACGGACGGGATCGCGGGAACATGGAGGGCCGTGAGGGACCTTATCGTTTATTGAGTGACACCAGACAGCAAGGGAGTTGCAGTGATTTAGAACAGAACGGAGGATCCTATCTTGCATCTAGAGAAACCGAGCCGAAAAGACAGAATGCAGTGATGGGGAATAGAACATTGTTCCACCATACCCCTAGGGAAGATTGAAAAGCTTGGGACCTAGAGAGGTGGGAACAAAGAGAAGCAAGAAGGACTCCTCATAACTCACCTGTGCCTAGACGAAGGACTCGTAGTGGGGGTGAGAGGGATGTGAACGGACCATCTAGGAGTGAAGTACTAAGAGCTGAGATAAAGGCAAAACGGCTCGATGTAACCAGTTTAAAATCAGATTTGGAGGAAATCATAGACGGCACATTGCCAATGGAAAGGATCGATCTGTATGAACAGGATGAAATACTGTTTATGGCTAAGGATGTTACTCGGAAAGCGAGGTCAGTTCATGAAAAATTATCTGAGTTGGCAACCAGGTATATGATAGACCTATCAAGAACAAAAGCTTTACAGGGTAACCACAGGCTGAATTGCACGGATCAGGATCTAGATGAGCGTAGGACGATCGGGCTGAAAATACACATAAAGGAACTGATCCTGAGTATCAGAATGTGGAGGGATTTGGATAAATGGGAGGAAAGATGGTCCAAGAGGGGAACCATCAGAAGGGGCACCCTTGCGGGGTCCCCGGAGGGAGGGCTTATGCGAATGGAAGCTTTCCCTTTGCGAGAAATCGCGAACGGAAACTACGTGCATGTGCCCTGGAGTAGGGGGGATCTAGCGGCATTTACCAATTCCTTCCCAAAGCTAAGGGAGAATCCCGTCGAATGGTACAAACAGGTAGAGAGGTTTGTGAAGATCTCTAAAGTGCTGTGGGTCGACTTGAACACCCTGTTTGATATTGTAGTACCCGGAGATTTGTGGACGGCATGCAAGCTTAGTGTTGAATGGCCCATTTCCGAACCGGATAGAGATGCCCAGACGAATGGGCCATCAGAGAAAGTCATGGAAAAGTACGAGAGGGTAATGGCATGGTTGAAAGAGAAGGTGCCGTTGCAGGACATAGACTGGGTTAAGATAGATCGAACCACTCAGGAACCTAAAGAGACCGTTCACGAGTACTATGAGAGATTGCTGAAAGCATTCAAACAGTACAGTGGATTAGACGTGATGGATCCTAAAGACATAGGACAGTTTGTGTCGAAGTTCGTCCTGGGATTGAGATCAGACATAAGCCTAATGATTCAACAGCATTTGATCTGTTGGCAAAACAATACTTTAGATGAGATCCTGAGGTATGCGAGGTACTGTAGCGATGAAATAGATTCGAAAGCAAAGAAACTTAAGGAGAAGCTGATGTTGGTGCAGATGCAGTCAGCTGGAAAGGGTGGACAGCGGCAGCAGGGAACAGGAACCCTAGGGAAGAAACAGATTAATCAAAACAGAGATGAGGAGGAAAAACTGAGACCTAGGGTAGATATCGCGACTCTGAAAAAGACAACGAGGTGCCATCAGTGTAACGAGGTGGGACATTGGAGACGCGAGTGTCCCTATAATGTCGAGACGGGGGAATTAGAACAAGAGGAGGATGAGGTTCAGAACAGCCTGGCAAAGGGAACAGCAGTCCCGAAGGGAAAGTTTATCAAAGGGGGGACTCAGACCCCTCGAGCTCAGTTCCCTCAACCGCCTCGCATTGCAAATGGAGGGAAAACCTATAGGCAACTACCACTGTTCGTAGGAGGAGAAGAATGCTACTACGTTGATCCCCTTACGGGACAACGAGTGAATAGGGAAGAAGACTGTACCCTAGGGGCAGCCCTGGAGGTAGACCAGACGGGACCATACGTGGAGGCTGAGGTGGCTGGATGTCCTACGACCTTTTTGGTGGATACGGGGGCCACTCGATCCACTTTGAGATCGGCGGTAGTCCCAGGTCTGCCAATGTCGGGAGAGACAATCCAGGTGGTAGGAGTCGCAAATAGGAGAATGACGAATCCTCTGACAGAACCGGTGTCGGTGAAAATAGGGAAATACAGTGATGAACACCAGTTTGTGATTTGTGATTCAAGCCCTGTGTGTCTGCTAGGAAGAGATCTGTTGTGTAAACTAAACTGCACCATATATTGCACACCTGAAGGAGTAGAAGTGCAGACTAACGACGATGATGCCGACTTTAAGGTTGTAAACTCACAGGGATGTGTGGAACTATACCCTACCTTAACGGTGGAGGAGCTTCCACAGGATTTGAAGGAGATGGTGTCAGCTGAGGTGTGGGATTTTACTGGAGAAGAAATAGGACTGATTAAAGGGGTAGAACCGGTAAAGATCATGGTAAAACCCAATGCCGACTATCCAAGAACACCACAATATAAGTTGACACCGGAGACGATTGCAGGAATAAAGCCTGTGATCGAATCCATGATTAAACAGGGAATATTGAAGGAGATCGTGGGAAGTCCATGTAACTCCCCGATTATGGGTTTGCAGAAGCCTAATGGGAAGTACAGAATAGTGCAGGATCTTTGAAAGATTAATAATATTGTTGTTTCATGTTGTCCAGTGGTACCGAATCCATCAGTGATATTGTTTCAGATACCGTTCCAAGCTGAATGGTTTACGGTGATAGACCTGTGCCAGGCTTTCTTTTCAATCCCTTTAGATGAGGAAAGCCAATATCTTTTCGCTTTTAAGCTGGAAAATCGCGTTTTAACATGGTGTCGTATTCCCCAGGGGTATACAGAAAGCCCATCGATTTTTAACCAGCTGCTGAAGAAAAATCTTGAAAGTCTAGTATTGCCCATGAACTCGGTTCTGGTCCAGTACATAGACGACCTACTTGTGGCGTCAGAAACTGAGGAAGCTTGCAAGGTAGACACCATCACCTTACTAAATCACTTGGCCGAGAACGGACACAAGGTGTCTCCAAGTAAATTGCAGTATTGTCTGACAGAAGTGCAATACTTGGGCCACAGGATTGAAAAGGGAAAACGGAAGGTGTCTCCAGACGGAATAGAGGCGATCATGAAAATGAGTGCGCCCAAAACACAAAGAGAAGTCAGGATGTTTCTAGGCATGGTCGGTTATTGTCGGCAGTGGATAGCCAACTTTTCACTGAAGGCAAAACCTTTACAAAAACTGACGCACAAGGGGGTGAGTGATCCGGTACCATGGGACAAAAACTGTTTGATGGCGTTTTTGCAGCTGAGGGAGGACTTGTGTCGTGCCCCGGCTTTTGGAATGCCTGATTACGAGAAACCGTTCTTGCTTTACTGCTGTGAAAGGGAAGGTTGTGCTTTGTCAGTTTTAGCCCAGATACACGGAAATGCCCGTAGACCAGTTGCATACTTTTCGGCTACCTTAGATCCAGTAGCCGCAGCGTTGCCCGGATGTCTCAAATCCGTTGCTGCAACGGGTGTCAGCATTGAAAGGTGTGAAAATGTGGTTATGGGACATCAGTTAGTGGTGTACGTACCGCATTCTGTGGAATTGTTAATGACTAGGACCAAGACTCAGCATCTGACGAATAGCAGGCTCACACGCTATGAGCAAGTCATATTGGCTGCTGAGAATGTGACCCTAAAAAGATGCTCTGTCTTGAATCCTGCTACTTTGATGCCACTTCCTAATGATATTGATGATGAAGTTTGTACAGATCATGACTGCCTTGATGTGACTGAACTATGCACCAAACCAAGACCAGATATCGTAGATGAGCCATTGACCGACCCTGATGAAATATTCTTTGTTGATGGTTCATGCGTAAGAGACGATATCGGTCAGCTGAGAGCAGCATACGCAGTTTGTACCATTACCGGAGTAGTGGAAGCCGCCTGCCTGGAAGGAGTACACTCCGCTCAGGTAGCTGAAATCATTGCTTTGACCCGTGCCTGTTTGGCAGGCAATAAAATTCGAGTCACCATATACACCGATAGCCAGTATGGTTTCGGGGTAGTTCATGACTATGGGCAGTTGTGGTCTCAAAGAGGTTACATGACCTCCTCGGGTTCTCCCATTAGGAATGGAGAATTCGTGAGATTATTGTTAGAGGCATTACAAGGTCCAGCAGCTATAGCGGTTGTTAAATGTACCGCGCACACAAAAAACACAGATTTTGTGTCGCAAGGAAACCGGTATGCAGATGAAGTCGCACGTTACTGTGCAGAACAGGGGTATTCCCTCACCAAGGTAGAAGTGGGGGGAATACAGGAAAGAACTGATTTGACTATGTTGTTGGAAACTGTAGACACGTGGGATGAACTGAAATGCGTTCAGGAGAATGCACCTGATTTTGAGAAAAAGGCATGGGAAACAGCTGGTTGTACCAAAAGTGAGATGGATTTTTGGATCTCTGCAGATGGGAGAGCAGTTTTACCAAACAAACTTGTTAGTCCAATGGCAAGGAGATTGCATGGACCAGCACACATAAGGCCATGGTGAGAGTATTCAGACAAACGTGGTACAATCCGAAGTTTAGAGTAGCGGCAGAAGCAGTATGTCAGCGTTGTGTGATCTGTCAGCAGCTAAACGTAGGAAAGAGAACACCAGTCACATTGAGTCACATAGGGAGGTCTGGGGGGCCTTTCAATAGAATGCAGCTGGATTTTATTGAAATGCCCAAGTGCAATCGCCTCAGATACGTCTTAGTGATTGTCTGTATATTTTCCAGATGGGTTGAGGCTTACCCTACACGTAGGTGCGACACACTTACAGTAGCAAAATTGTTGCTTAGAGAACTGATACCGAGGTTTGGGGAGCCGGCCTCTTTGGAATCGGACAGAGGAACACATTTTAACAGCGAAATAGTGAAGATGCTATGTTCAGCCTTAAGTATAGACCAGAAGCTCCACTGTAGTTATCGACCAGAAGCTTCGGGAATTGTAGAGCAAATCAACAGCACCATTAAATCCAGACTCGCCAAAGTTTGTTCATCGACGTCCTTGAGCTGGCCTGATGCACTTCCACTGGTCCTTATGAGTATACGTAGCACGCCAGATAGAAGGACAGGTCTCTCTCCACACGAGGTGCTAATGGGGAGGGCTATGAGACTGCCATCGGTTCCGACTGCAGCACTGTTGAACATCACAGACGATTTGATCCTGGACTATTGCAAGGGACTATCTGACGCCATTCATTCTGTGTCCCTCCAGGTCCAGGCTGCAGAGGTTCCATCAGCTCAAGACCTGTGCCATGACCTGTGTCCGGGGGACTGGGTCCTGGTGAAGAAACATGTCAGGAAGAACTGTCTAGATGTGCGCTGGCGTGGACCATTCCAAGTCATACTAGTTACGAACACTGCCGTAAAGTGTGGAGGCTTGCCCAACTGCATACACGCCTCACACACCCGAAGAGTTCCAACACCTCTGGAAGAAACAGCTCCTCTCTCGGATGACAATCCAGCGGAAAGCGGAGAAGCCACAGAGGGGGAAAGTCAAGCTGTAGAGGTGATCGAAGAGGCTGAGCCTGTGTCGGAACAGGCTGATGACGGTCAGGACACCAGTGAGACCGAAGCTGCCTCAGAAGAGGAAAGTAGCTGGGAGTTTGGGTCAGACACCGATCAAGCTGTAAGTGGTCAAGAAACGAGTCCAAGAACAAGGAGCAGGAGGACAAGGAATGGAGAAGCTAGTTGGCCGGAAAGAAGGAGAAGGTCAAGCTTGAGAGCAAATCCAGAGAGAACCCTTGTCCCGATCTCTGAAGATTCAGATCTAGATGAAGGAGCTACGGACTCAGGCTCTGAGAGTCCGAGAAGATCAAGGAGGGTACGTGTGCCCTGCAGAAGATACGCCACCCCTGAGTGGACCTATCTAGCAGCAGATGTCTTGGGGACAGAGATCTGGGAGAGTGAGAGAGGTGCAGGTGACCAATCTCGATCCAATTGTGACGGTGGAGATATGGATGTTGACGCCTGGAATCGAGACTGAGGGGTTACTGACCTTCACACTTCCCGTTCCCCTTTACCTAAGTCGGATCAAGGACCTGGTGCTGAATCGATTAGAGTTTCCAAATTTGGGTCATCCAATACCAGCACAGGAAGAAAAAGTCATTCGTTTAGAACTGTTGGAATATGCCATTAGAGATGCTGGTACTAGAATCATTGTAGATGCATAAAGACTTTGTGATTAGGCCATAAAGAAGAAGATAACCTAGCACCGAGTGGAAAGAAGAATAAAATTAGGGATTACATTTAGAGGACGGAGAAGGGTTAGGGTTGTCTGTTGCTGAAAATAAAGAGACTTTTTGTTGGTTAAGAGCGCTTCACAGACTGAGAAATCAAATAAAGCAAATAAAGACTTGAAAAAGAAAACCTTTAAAAAGGAAAGAGTCACGTTGTTTGATAACATGGAGACTGGCAACCCAAACCGAAAGGTCAAATGCATAATAGGCACACTAATAGCAGTAGTAATTTCTCTTATCATCACAGTAGTTACCATATCATACATAATAGGACATGCAAGTGTAAAGGAGA
The DNA here is from genome assembly GCF_964263255.1 of Lissotriton vulgaris. Lineage (NCBI taxonomy): Eukaryota > Metazoa > Chordata > Amphibia > Caudata > Salamandridae > Lissotriton > Lissotriton vulgaris. The sequence goes on along the minus strand of NC_141686.1, from coordinate 311,255,861 downwards.
CAACAGATGTAAAGCCTGTAACGACTTTGAAACCTGCTCTTGTTGGGAAGAAGGAGGGGAGCAATGAAATCCGTGAAAAGGCGTTACTGGCAGATGAAGTCCGTAGGTTACATGTAGACGAGTCGCAGGGAAACTTTAGATCAAACGCATATGCCAAGTTATTATACGAGTATATTGGTGCCATGGAGGCCAAAGATTGTTATGTTTGCATGCAATTGCCGGCTTCCGTAGATGAAGGCATCAGATATCATCATCTTCCACTGACATATGGGATAACATGTAGTTTATTGCTCAGTATATTTTATGGTCGAGAAGGGTTTGAGTACTACTTTTCAAATTATGATTCGGTACTGCCTGAAGTCCCGAATTATAAACAAATGAATAAGTGGGACTATTACAAAAAGGAAGATAGATTAGCAAAATTCTTTCTTCCTTGGGATACATTAGATACTTCATATGCACGCCGAAATAATCTGACTTGCAAAGTGTCAGAGATTGAGAAAAAATTCATTGGACAAGTTGATGACCGGTACAGGAGGCAGAAGATTCTAAAATTGTCAGGACAATGGAAAACAGATTGGACCGAAGAGGAAAAGGCACACAAAAGGAAGGGTAGTAATGGTCCAATAGCTTTGGATAGAACGCAGAAAGGAAAGTTATGTTTGACTCGAAGCAAGACATATTATGAGAGTGTATTTGTAGGTGAAGTTAGTTGCGAACATGCTTTCCGGTTAGAGTACTATACAAAAGATTTCATGAAAGGGATGCAAGCGATTCCTAATGTATATTTTGTATGTGGAAGAAATGCCTATGTAAAATTGCCTGACAATTGGTATGGTTCATGTTATTTAGCAATTGTCTTCCCCAAAATATATCATGCAAATGATTTAGAGATCATAGAGGGAAAGGCTTCGACAAGAGGGAAAAGGGAAGTAGGAGATGTTGAGGTAGTTGGAGACGTATTGGGAGCCATGTTTCCTCTTTTAGGTTTGATACTTAATGATGTTAAGATCAGGAGACTAGCTACAGTTGTGGATAGACTGTCTGCCAGTACTGCAAGGTCATTGATGCTAGTAGAAGGAGAGATGCAGTTGATTAGGGCAATGGTCCTTCAGAACCGTCTTGCTTTAGATGTTCTGCTAGCAAAGGAGGGCGGAGTCTGCAAGGCTCTGAAGGTCCAGGAATGTTGTACTTACATTCCAGACAATTCAAAACCACTTGAGAAGGTTATACAGAACATTACTGAGATACATCAAGAAATAGAAGATTTGACAAAGATAAATTTTTGGGAAAAAGTAGATCATGGAATGGAAAAGGTTGGAGGTTGGTTTGCCAATCTCGGTAAAAGCATTGTTTGGTACATCTTGAAACCTGTCTTAATAATTTTGATTTGCATAATCACATTGTGGGGTTTAGTGAGACTGTACAAATGGTATAGGTCAAACCGGTTGCAAAGGTCCATGAGAGAGCAAGAAAGGAGATTAGCTGCTTTGCAAGATCAGCAGTATAGAAGTTTGAGAGCTCTCGAGACGATAAAAAGAGGGAGCCTTGCAACTAGTTCTGTGTAAAGTAACATTCAAATTGAAGTATTTGTGATGACCCCTAGAGGTCATCAAAGGGGGGAACTGAGAGAGCGCAATTTGAATGGAAAGTATGTCCGTACCATATTTACAAGCCTGTAGCGTAAAGTTAGCACATGTAACTTAAGTAATAAGAAATGTATCTGTATTTACTCTAGAATGTGCATTAGAATTAGAAAGGCCCGTATATAGGTTGGGCTAATATAGAAGTGTGTGAAAATGCTTAAGAACAGTAGAACGTGCTGAACGGAATTCATGTACGTATGTAATTAATTAAACGGAGAAAAAGATGAAATGTAAATTGAAGAAATGTGCAGACTACATAGCACTGTGTAAGAACGAGGGTATAACATTGTATTTTATGTAACATGGATTCGATTATAATCAATAGGTTACTGATTCGATTATGTATATGTGTGTTAAAGTCATACCGTATAGGAGAGTTTGTAGGAATTTTAGAATGGTGTGTTCATATGCTATTTTAACCTAACGGACCAAGGGTTCGCAAGAGAGTAGTCCACTGCATATAATTTAGTGGGCTCACAGGGATAGGGGGATAGCTTTGATCTGTACGTGCGAGCCAAGAGTCAAAGGTCTCGTTAAATTAAAGTGACAATGCTGGATGAAGTTTTATGGCCTAGTAAGATAAGGGACGTTTGGAATTTGGGGTCTTGTTTCGAAGTGTCTGTTTTCGGGGTGACAAGGGGGTTACAATCACAATCGTAATGAATAGAGCTCTGTTGAAGTGATAGACTTTGGTCTGGAGGCGTCAACTGGAATGTCATGGGGTTACCAGCACGACGGAGACGGCGCCTGAGAAGCAAGGTCAACTTAACAGACGACTCGAAGAGACAAACTATGGAAAAACCAGAAGCATGACTACGTGAAATGTGTACGTGGTGGGCGTCTCAAGGGGGCGTTCCACCCATACTGTGATTTTGTATTTAGGGACAGCACCCCGGGGAGAAGGCAGAGCAGATGGCCTGAGCAAGGAGGAAGAGCAGAAGAGAGAGCAGTAGGCCGAGGACCCTTAGAGAGCGGATGGGTAGGCAGAAAGGGTACTGCTTCTGGACATAGGTTTCCATCAGAGATTAAGAGAGTTTGAACTTCTTTGGAAGTCAAACGGCTGACACCTTTTTAGGTAAAGAATTTGTTGAGTAGGGATGTCATCTAGCATAGAGTAGGGACAGATTTAACTTGTTTCATTCTTTTCTGTAAATGACGCATCATATCCATTTTGTGTCTATGCTATTCAATTTGCTGATTTTAGAATTGGTTTTGATTGTTTTCGTTTGTAGACTGAGATTCTTTAGGGAATTTATGTTCCTTTTAGTTCCTGTATACTTGTTGAATCTTATATTGAGAGGATTGTATTTGCAATTGACTTTGGGTTTATATTAAACTTTTTAAACTCTACCAGTCGTAAGTGGTTCTTCAGAGTTGCGCCAGTCTATGGGTTGATTTAACTTATGTGGGTTTGCCTTTTACTCAATGACAGTCAATAATCGATCCAAAAAGGATGAATGAGATAGGTATCTAGGTGATCAGATAAGATAACAAAATCTCATTCCCTGCAGAATCTATGAAGTGCTTGAACCACACCCAAGACTGATGGGAATGTGTGGGAGAGGAGGAGGAAGAGTTACCATATGAATGTACCTTTGATTGTATTGGCGGCCATGACTATTGAATACGATGTTGAACCTGTCACATATGAGATATACCTGCTGATGTTTTGATTGTGAAATTTTAAGAAAATAAAAATAAACCATAAAAAAAAAGAATGACACTGTCAAAACTTTTACACTATTGGTGGGTTAAGATGCTGCTCATCCTCAAGACACTATCATGTATTTGATTGCATTTTTAAACTGCTGTATTTGAATAGTTAAATATATTTAACTGTAGTATTTGAATATTTTAAATATGATTAAAGAGACACTTTCAAAGAACAATTGTGAAAAAATTGTTTTTATTTTGGAAGACCACATTGATTGTTTTTAACCGAGTTGGGGCACTGCATTAAAACGTTTGAAGTCCACTGGTCTAGGCGATCTAGTTAGGTAGTTTTGGCATTTTGCTTAGACAAGGTCAGAGTATATTCTGGGTTTATCTAATGCTCTGGCAGGTTGGGGTTCAAGGCTCCTTCAGGGCCACAGCTATTGGGTGCTGGACCCGGTAGTATTTCACCTTTGGGATTCCCTTGACCACAGGGATTGAGGGGTGAACCCAGTACGGTCTCTTCTCACACATTCCCTTTGGGGCCATTTACTGAGGGACGTCTTTGCCTCGCGCCTGAATCACGAGCTTCCAAGGTTCTTCAGGTGGATACTGGATCCAAACTGGGAAGCATTGGGTAGACGCTTTTCCTCAGAACTAGTTAACTTGTTTCAGTAATGATTCTCAGTTATAGTCCATGTCAGAAGCAACAAACTAACGCTTGTGCTGTTCAATCCTTTTTAGATGCATCCAGTGTGACAGCCACAGCTACTGAAGCTTTCTGTTTGCTTTACAAACTGTTGCCAATTTTCCCCCATGTTTTTCACAGTTCAGAGGGAGTCCTTCCTGGTCTGGTTTGGCAGGGACAATTTCTTTTGAGGGTTTGGAAGACTTTGGAGATCATATCTTAGGACTTTCGAAGGACGTATTGTGGACACGTGATCCCTCCACTCAATCCAGTTACAGAGATGCCAAGTCAGTCTTGGCTGGCACGTGGAATGGCAAATTCATCCAGCTAAACCCCCTTTGAGACCCTCATGGGTGAGTACTTCTGCTTGACATCCCCCTAATCAATTGATTGATGGGTTTCTGCCTCTACGATACACGTATAACTTTTTGGTGTCCTTGTTTACTGCCAATAATGCCTACACAACTATTAATGCAAACAGAACAGCCATTTATGTAGATCACATTTTGGTTAAAGGAGAAACAATCGAAGACACTTTCTTTCAGAAGAGCTTTTGAGTCATCTCAAAATCCCTTCTCGTACTAATATTCTGTGCTATTTTAAACTTCAGTCTGCACTGGTCTGACAATGAGCATCTTTCTTTGAAGCAGAGGATTGCTTCTTCTCCAGGGGAGTGACTTCTGCTTTTACTGACTGTCAAGAGATGTTTTCTAATGTCATCAAGTGTTGCTTTCAGGCCTAATTTAGTATCTCAGCTTTTGATTTCTTTTTTTTTCAAACTACAATCCTGCATCTTCACCCACCTTGACAAAATGGGTCGATTGGATTATGATGGAGGCTGGCATTGATGTTTCTGTGTTTGAGCCTCCTCCTTCTTCAAGCACCGATATGCATCCAAGTCTGGAAGTTTGGAGAATCATTGCCCAAAACTAGCCTCTTTTAGAACATCCTACTTTAAACCAGTTGCTTGTGTGTCATATAATGTGATTGACAGGCTTTGAATGTATCATACTTGAACCTTACGAAAAAAATTTAAAGTTCGCCCGCTAACATGACAAGGAGCTAGGATTTAATTACAAGCCATGGAGTTGAAGACATACTTACCGGTCTCTTCTTTAATTTAAATACTGTTGTTTTCTTTTAGTTTAAATATGCATTTTCCAGGAGAAAATATTGTGGGCAATGGAGTGATATCTGATGTGGCTAGCCTCAGGGAGAGAGTTCTTACAGAATCTGGTTGGCTCTTGAACATGCCTAAAATTCGTCATTTTAAGGACCGCAGATTTTTCTTAAGGACACCATTTTGAAGTAGATGTGCAGTCAATGAGTAACATCTTAAGTCTCCCTAGGTTCACCTTACAGAATGTTTTATTCACTGTGATTTTACAATGGAATGTATTTTTTTCAATGGATCATTGTATTTATGGTTGGTTTAGACAGAGTGGCATTGGAACACCATTAACCTGGGACTGTTCCCTATTAATACATTTTAGAAGATGAATTACTGGTGTGATCAGTCACACAGATTAGTGATGAGCGCCTTTGAACAGCCCCCCATGGACCTCCACAGATTGATGTTTATTTCACATTACAAAAATTGTGATGTGGTAAAGAAGTTCACAAGATGTTACAGGCAAGCCAATATTCGCAGATAGTAGGGAGGCACCTGGTGGAGGTTGGAGGCGAGGAGATTGGTGTTTCTTTCACCACCAATACTGTGATTGTAGTGATGATTTGAATAATGATCTGTACCTTGGCTGGGGAAGGAAAGGCCTAATGCTGTCACTATTTACCTCCACAAGCGAAGAGAACCAGTGCTTAAGCTCTCCGCTACACTGAATTCCATGTCCTCCGCAGTGTTTATTTCATGAGTGTGAGCGCCTCAAGGACAATCAACGCGTCATTGTGTCAACGTGTTCTATATGTAGTAACAGACCAACATATTGGTTGCCAGGAAGCTGTAGCACACTGTTTCTACAGTGGAACAGCACTATTTCTGTGGACATAATCATTATGTAAACATCATCGGTGCAATCACCTGTGCAAAGTGCACACAGTAAATATTCAGCGTACCATTTCAGCATGATAATTCAACAGTCTCACAACTGGTAATGTAAACTGTTATTAACCCTCTTGCTACACCAAAGTGAAAGAGACAAACCTAGAATGATTCATGAGGAGTAGCGGTTATTCTTGTCGTAGTTTACAGCACAATTCGCTAAGGGCCCAGGGAATAATGCTAAAAGTTGGAATGCGTCATCGTTGGACATTTTCAAAGAGTTAAAATAAGAAGTAGCAAGTGTTGTTTGTGGCAGTGAAAAGCACAAGTGCTTCTGAGAGGGACTGCAAAAACACTACACGGCACCAAACAAGAGATGGTGTTGGCCACTAATGAGGGTGAACACAATCTCAAGAAATGCTGGTGCTGCACAACCAGATGGGTAATTCCTCTGCACGATGCAGTGGATTCCGGTTCCCCTTATACAATTACTCCACTAAGTATATGGAAAGAGAAATGTATTCACAAATTTGGGAGTAATGTTGAGTCCTCAGATATTAATGCAGGAAATTATACTGGAGACAGCATGGAGATGGTATGTTACAGGTCATTAATTTTCAAGCTCAAGAATCGCACGGCTATTTCTAAATTATATGTAGGACCTCTAGAATGATGCGGCAGGGGGCACATCATTATGCAGCAGTGTTGAATTAATTATGCAGCAAGAAATGGCAAATTATGCACCATATCGTGGCATTTTTTTTAACTTAATTATTTTGTAATTTGTACACATGGTAATAATGTCTGGGCAAAGATTTCACCCCATTAGTACCAATTTAACAACCAAATACAGAAAAAAAGCAACCAAAAGATGACTAGTTTATCTTTGAAAAATGGCCTTTACGTGATTGAGAACCCACGTGGTCATGTTTTTTCATTAACTTTCATTCCGTTTGAGCTAGAAACATTTTTTTGTTAAAATCTGTAGGTTATGCACCGGATGATGAATTATGTGGCAAAGGCGGTGTTAGTTTAGGCGGTCCCTGGTGGGCAGCTGTGAGTACTTCTGTCCAAGCAGGGACCTGCCTCCTCTAGTTAGGATAGGGGGCTTTCCCTTAGTGTAGTATCACCAAGCAGTCAGACTGAACCTTGAGGGCCAGTGTAAAGCATTTATGATCATATACAGGAATATCTTGCCAAACTACAAACGGACACCACACCAGGTTTCTAAGAAAATATAGTATCATTTATATATTGATTTATCACAAGGCCCAATGACAGTACGCTTCTACAATAAGTCAGTTCGGGGTGGCCAGGGGAGGGTTCGAGTAGCTAGGGTGACTTGGTTACTTACAGTCCAAGGGTAGCGGTATGATTCTCAAGGTTCGAGCCACGATGAAGTCAGAAAGGGCTCGTGATGGTGAAATGCTTTGCGTACAGGAGGTACGATTCTCAAGGTCCGAGCCGCGACGATGTCAGCAGGGCTCAGGATGGTGAAATGCTTTGCGTACAGATGGTACGATTCTCAAGGTCCGAGCTGCGACCAAGTCAGCAGGGCTCGGGATGGTGAAATGCTTCGCGTACAGGGAATACGATTATCAAGGTCCGAGCCGCGACCAAGTCAGGAGGGTTCGGGATGGTGAAATGCTCGCGTACAGGAAGTACGATTCTCAAGGTCCGAGCCGCGACCAGGTCAGAAGGGCTCGGGATGGTGAAATGCTGCAGGTACCGGAGGTACAATTCTCAAGGTCCGAGCCGCGACAAAGTCAGCAGGGCTCGGGTGGTGAAATGCTTCAGGTACAGGAGGTACGATTCTCAAGGTCCGAGCCGCGAGAAAGTCAGCAGGGCTCGGGGTGGTGAAAGGCTTCAGGTACCGGTGTTGCGATTTTCAAGGTCCAAGCCGCGACAAAGTCAGCAGAGTTCGGGGGGGTGAAAAGCTTCAGGTACCGGAGATACGATTCTCAAGGTCCGAGCCGCGACAAAGTCAGCAGGACTCTGGATAGTGAAATGCTTCAGGTACCGGGGGTACGATTCTCACGGTCTAAGCCGCGACAAAGTCAGCAGGGCTCGGGATGGTGAGATGCTTTGCGTACATGAGGTACGATCCGTGAGCCGCGACAAGGTCAGCAGGGCTCTCTTGAGTCCAAAAAGCGATCTCCCCTCCAGTTCAAGGGTTCCCTAATTATATCCCAGAAAGTCTTTGAGGTCTTTGATCAGGTAGGGTGTTCCCCTCCACCCAGGTTTCTGTTGTCGGTCTTTTCGGCCGGATGGCACCCTCGTACTTTGAAAGAGGGAGGCCGGGTGTCAGACGCTCCACGGGAAGTGGGGCCGGCATTGTTGTAAGCAGGACACCCAGGCTGTGGGAGATAGCCCAGACATTTGACTACACATCTGGGGCCCACTACGAGGTTAGGAATCTGGACATTTCTCTGCAAGGGTCATTTCTATGCTCTGGTTCTAGCCTTCATTCCTCGACAAGAATGTCTCACATACCCCTGATGTTAGGGACACTAACCTGGAGCTCCTACGATTTACTCCAGGTCAGATACACTGTTCGTGGTTATACTTTGAAAGGGAGCACTCGCACCGTGGCCCTAGTTAGCAGGGGTGCGGTACTCAGCGCGTCATAGTCCAGCACAAAAAGAAAGGGGTCATACTTGAGAGGGCAAAAAATGGTTGGGGGACCCACTCCAAGGATGTCAGGTCTAACACGTGCCCCCCCCAGCTGAAAGGCGGGAAGAACAACCCATTCCCTTGGGAGATCTTCTCGCTAAGGCGGAAGAATCTTGACAGACCGTCAGCGTTGGCGTGGTCTGTCCCAGGCCGGTGCTCCACGGTGAAGTCCATCCCCTGTAGGGAAATGGGCCATCTCAGCAGTTTTGGATTTTCCCCCCTCATCTGCATTAACCACCCGAGGGGCCTGTGGTCCGTTTGTACCTGGAAGTGAGTCCCAAATAGGTATGGCCTTAATTTCTTGAGTGCCCAGACCACCGCAAAAGCTTCCAGCTCAATGGTACTCCATTTCCATTCCCGGGGTAGTAACCTTCTACTAATGAAGGCTACTGGTTGGTCTAGGCCTTCCTCATTCAGCTGTGAGGACCGCTCCGATGCCATGATCTGAGGCGTCCGTCTGGGCAACAAATTCGGCTCGAAAAACTGGCGCTGTGCACATGGCCGCCTTCAAGGCGTCAAACGCTTTCTGACAGGTGGGAGTCCAAAGGACTTTTTTCGGTTGTTTCTTGAAGGTGAGTTCCGTCAAGGCCCCTACAATGCTGCCATATCCCTTGACAAACCTTCTATAGTAGCCAGTGAGTCCTAGGAAGGCCCACACCTCGGTTTGGGTCGTGGGAGGTTCCCAGGCCAAGATGGCCGCAATCTTGGGCTGGAGGGGCGCCAATTGGCCGCTCCCTACCTGGTGTCCCAAGTACACTACTGACCCATAGACAATCTGACATTTACTAGCCCTGATGGTGAGGCCCGCTTGGCGCAGGGCCAACAGTACTTCCCAGAGGTGTTGCAGGTGTTCGCCCAGGTGGTACTGAACACTGCAATGTCATCTAGGTAGGCGGCGCTGAATTGCTCCAGCCCTGCCAATACCTGGTTGACCAGTCTCTGAAAGGTGGCAGGGGCATTTATCATTCCAAAGGGCATTACCCGAAATTGGTAGTGCCCATCGGGGGTGGAGAAGGATGACCAGTCTTTCGCTCCTTCTGTGAGGGCAATCTGCCAGTACCCAGAGGTGAGCTCAAAGGTACTGAGGTAATAGGCAGCACCCAGGCGGTCAATGAGCTAGTCGGCTCGGGGATAGGGTGAGCGTCCGTCCGGGTAACGGCATTGAGTCCACGGTAGTCCACACAGAACCTCAGTTCAGGGGTGACACCAGGCGCTGCAGCCTTGGGGACCAGGACCACTGGGCTGGCCCACGGACTGTCAGAGGACCCAATTATTCAGAGGGCGAACATTTTGGAGACTTCCTCCTTAATGTAGGACCTGACCCTGTCTGTGACCCTGTAAGCCTTATGCCTCACAGGCCTGCTGTCCCCGGTGTCTACATCGTGGACACACCAACTGGTGAAACTGGGGACCAGGGAGAAGAGGTCTGAGAATTGGCTCAATAACTGGCGACAGTCTCGGTGTTCCTCTGGGGTCAGGGAGGTGGAAAGGCAAACACCATCTACTGACCCATCTTGTTTCTGAGCACCCAGGAGGTCGGGTAGAGGTTCTGTCTGATCTTCCACTCCTTCATCGGTGGCTAGGAGCATGCCCACTTCGGACCACTCAAAGTGGGGCTTGAGGCGGTTTACATGAAGGACCCGTAGGAGGTTCTGGGGGGACTGCAAGTCCACTAGATAGGTGACCTGGCTTTTGCGCTCCACTATCTTGAAGGGACCGGTCCACTTGTCCTGGAGGGCACACGGCACCACGGGAGCCATCACCCATTCTTGCTGGCCAGGCTGAAACTCGAACAACCTGGCATTCTGGTCATACCAGCGTTTCATTTCCTCCTGATTGGCTTCCAGATTCGCATCGGCGAGTTCCCTGAATTTTCGCGTCTGATTCCTTACGGCCAACATGTATCTAAACACGTCTTGGGGTGGGTGCCTGAGGGCCATCTCCCAACCTTCTTTAATCAGGCTCAGGGGTCCTCGGACGGGATGGCCATAGAGGAGTTCAAAGGGGCTGAACCCTATGGACTTCTGTGGAACTTCCGGATAGGCGAACAGTAGGCATGGCAAGAGTAGGTCCCACTTACGCCTCAGGGGCTCCTCCAGACCAATAATCATACCTTTAAGGGTCCAGTTGAAACGTTCCACCAGCCTTTTTCCTTGGGGGTGGTAAGGAGTGGTGAATTTGTACGTAATGCCACACTCCTGCCACAGGGACTTCATATACTTTGAGATGAAGTTGGTCCCCCTGTCACTCACTACCACACTGGGGAACCCTACACGGGAGAAGATCTCTATCAGGGCCCGGCCCACCACAGGGCCGTCACTGTTCGGGTGGTATGTCTTCAGGATACCGGGTGGCATGGTCCACCAAGACCAGGATAAACCTGTTACCCATAGTGGTCTTAGGGTCCAGTGGCCCCACAATGTTGATCCCCACTCGCTCAAAAGGGGTACCGACCACAGTGAAGGGTTGCAGGGGAGCCTTGCACTTCCCCCCACTTTTTCCACTTGCCTGGCACTTCTGGCAGGATCTGCAGTGGATCTCAACATTTTGGCGCATCCGTGGCCAATAGAAATGCGTGACAAGTCGGTGATAGGTCTTGTCTTGCCCCAGATGCCCGGCTAAAGGTACATCTTGAGCCAGGCCCAGTAGGAAGTCCCGGTAGTGAAGGGGTACCACCAGCACCCTGGCGGACCCCAGCTCAGCGGACTTAGGCTCACTATATAGTAGTCCATTCTCCCAGTAGACCCAGCGTGAACCAGACTGATCACCGGTGGCCTGGGCGACGGCCTTCTGCCATTCACCCACGAGAGAGGGGCAGGAGTTCTGTTCCTGGCAGAATTCTTCCCTGGAGGGCCCACCGTCCTGCTGCCACTGGTTCAGCTCAGGTATATCCCCCAGTTTGGCAACCTGTTTCCCGGTGGGTCCCAGGGCCTCCTCCTCAGGGTCTGTTACTTCTTGGTCCGAGGGAGCCGAGGGGTCCGGGCTCCCAAACCCTTCTTCCTCTCCCTCTGAGGTAGGGCCCTGGGCCATTCTTCCAGGTTCCAGCCCCTATTGATCATCTATTCTCGCGGCCATGGACCGGGTGGTGACGCACACCGTTTCGGGTAATCCCAGCATCTCTAGGTGAGCCTTTCGCTCCACCCGAGCCCACGGGGAGCTCTCTAAATCATTGCCTAGTAAACAATCCACAGGCATGGCAGGTCGGACAGCTACTTGCAGGGTGCCGGAGACCCCCCCCCCCCACTCAAAGGGAATTTGGGCCATACGACAGAGACTCTCAGAGTTATCTGCGCCCACCTCGGGGCAAAAAGCGCGAGGTACAATTTGGTCCTCAGAGACCAGGTGACAGCTGACCACAGTAACACTTGCACCTGTGTCTCGGAGGGCTCCCGCCCTCTGCCCATTGATTGTCACCCACTGCCCCGTATTTTTTAGTGTTGGCAGGCAGTTGGGTTCGGGGGACCATTTCTCTGTCCCCTAAGGAGACCAGGGACATAGCTACGGGTCCCCATTCCTCTGGGGTGTCTAACTCCTCCCCCAGTGCTAAATTGGCTACCTGGCGGGTGGGGGAACCCAAGGGTGCTGGTTGCTTGTACAGGGGGAACTGGGGGTCACTGGCGTAGTGCCCCTGTTGTTGGCATTTATAACAAAGGATGGGGGCCCTGGGTACTGGCCTACCAGTAGGGGCCTCGTGGTGGTCCTAGGGGGAGGCTGGGAACCTCGCTGTTGGTTCCCGGGGGTGATACGTTGGGGCCCTGGGGGGCTCTCCCACTGTTTACCCTGATTTCCCCCTACTCGCTGCCGGGGACCCTGCCCACCCATGGCATAGTCTCCCACTGGACCTTTCTGGACCTGTGTGCTCACCCAGTGATATGCCTCCACCGCAAGCTTCCTAGGATTAGTAAGTCGGCAGTCTACCAGGTGCTGGCGCAACTCTGAAAAACAATTTACATAGAAGTGCTCCCGGGCGATTAAATCAAATAGCTCCTCAAAGGTGGTGACCTTGCTGCCCTTCGTTGCGGGAAAGCTGGTTGGAGGTACGATAGGATCCGCCACTTTGTGAGTGGCCATCGATCCATTAGAAAGGAAAAAGAGGAACCCCTCAATGCATAAAAAAGAAAAAAGAATCCCAAGAATGGACTGATTTGTAAGCAGATACAGAGTATACCGCATATAAAGAACGTAGCATTCAAGCCCAACAACTTTTAGATTGACCATACCTCAAAGAAACTTAGGTGGAATTATCTCCTGCATAGTTCATATTCCATGTGATGTCACCACTGGCGTTCCTTGGAAAAGGAAACAAGGGCCCACGAATTACTGAGCAGTTTGGAGAAACTTTGGATTCATAACCAAAAAAGGAAAAGATACAAGCGAGAACAATTGAAGATAAATACCAGAAGAGAGGGTGAGTAACATAGTAATGGAAGAAACACTGATAAAGAGTGTACAACTAAAGAAATAAAAAATCGTGTCGAACCCATACATAATTTACGCAGTTAAAAGTCACAAGAATACACAGTCGGAAAAGAAAAACTACAAAAAGAATTCCTAGCTGTGAAAGAAATAAAGGCGTTACACACAGAAAAGAATACTCCTGGGTTAGAGATCCCTATGCAATATTCTGACGGGTCCTGAGGAAGGTGGTGTCCAATATCGCTTATCCCACCGAAACGCGCTGACCAAGTCTATTATTGAATCCTATGGAATGTAGTGAATCCATTGTGATCAATAGATAAACAACTGAAACGTGTTAACTCGTACAGATGGAGTGTATTGTGTGAATAGTGTGTATGCAGTATGTATGTATGTATTGTTGCCTTCCCTGACCCTGCGCAGCCGAGCTAAACGCTGCCAGAGACAGGCTTCGTTTTCCTTATTGCTGCCATCGGCGAGCCGGGCCTTAGGCCACGCCCATTGCACGAGGCCACGCCCCCCACCACTAGATAAACAGAGCTGATCACGAGCTCCCCAGATTCAGACACTCCTGAGGCTCAGCCAGGAGGTAGTTTATCGCGCTAATACTGTTTTTAAAAAATATTTTTAAAACTTGTGTGCTAATTGGATTTCACTTTGCTCACTTCTACCTCGAGTTGAGAGGTCTTTGTTGCCTTACCTGACCCTGCGCAGCCGAGCTAAACGCTGCCAGAGACAGGCTTCGTTTTCCTTATTGCTGCCATCGGCGAGCCGGGCCTTAGGCCACGCCCATTGCACGAGGCCAAGCCCCCCACCACTAGATAACAGAGCTGATCACGAGCTCCCCAGATTCAGACACTCCTGAGCCTCAGCCGGGTGGTAGTTTATCGCGCTAATACTGTTTTAAAAAAATATTTTTAAAACTTGTGTGCTAATTGGATTTCACTTTGCTCACTTCTACCTCGAGTTGAGAGGTCTTTGTTGCCTTCCCTGACCCTGCGCAGCCGAGCTAAACGCTGCCAGAGACAGGCTTCGTTTTCCTTATTGCCGCCATCGGCGAGCCGGGCCTTAGGCCACGCCCATTGCACGAGGCCACGCCCCCCACCACTAGATAAACAGAGCTGATCACGAGCTCCCCAGATTCAGACACTCCTGAGGCTCAGCAGGGAGGTAGTTTATCGCGCTAATACTGTTTTAAAAAAATATTTTTAAAACTTGTTTGCTAATTGGATTTCACTTTGCTCACTTCTACCTCGAGTTGAGAGGTCTTTGTTGCCTTCCCTGACCCTGCGCAGCCGAGCTAAACGCTGCCAGAGACAGGCTTCGTTTTCCTTATTGCCGCCATCGGCGAGCCGGGCCTTAGGCCACGCCCTTTGCACGAGGCCACGCCCCCGTCTACTCTGTAAGAGCATGTGTTTTACACGTACGCGCAGCGGACGGGCGCACCGGGCACGCCGTCAGCGCGCCAAAGGCGCGCCTAAGGCAAGCCCGTCTGCGCCCGTCCGCGCCTGGACCGGGCCTAGGGCCACCTCCCCTGCCCGTTTTTCCACTCACAATCCTGGAACCCCCATTAGATACAACTCCCTATGCCTTCGTGCGCTAAATTCCACCTCCCATCATTGCCAGCGTATCAATCTAGCAAATCAACCACTCCACCTTCCGTACACCTGTCCAAAATGCTCGTTTGTCACTAATAATTATCGACCTCTACCTACAACAATAACTATCAAAAAAGTATTACCTAAACCATATTTAGCCGCTCTGCTAAATGTGCGTTCCCTCCCAAAACATAAATATGAAATTTCCAATTTCATCGAGACCCACAATGTCGACCTCCTTTTCATTACTGAAACGTGGGGCGATCTCTCCTGCGGACCAGATTTCGCTACGGCCACTCCTGAAGGATACTTTATTGTTAGACTGGACAGACCTCCTCCTAAAAGGGGAGGCGGACTAGCTATCACATACCGTTCAAACCTAACAGTACGAACAGAAACCATTCCCACCTCTAGCTGTGAAGCTCTGTCCTTCTCGATTGCTGTCCCAAACGCGCCTCCTGTCAAAGGTATACTTATCTACCGCCCACCAGGACCTCGCAGTCCTTTCTTCGCCAGTCTACCCCTGCTTTTAGAACCACTGGCAGGTGAAAGTCACTACACCATTCTGGGCGATTTTAACTTTCATCTCGAGCTTCTGGACAACCCCGATACCTCTGCTCTGCTATCTGAACTAACTAATATAGGTCTCCCCCAACTGGTCACCGGCTCCTCGCACACTGCGGGTCATCTCCTGGACGGCCTATTCTCCAGTGAGAAATCCCTAGTGATAAAGGATCTCCTTCCCTTCACCTGGACGGACCATTCTGCCATTCTTTTTAACTTTTCACTCCACCCTACTCCACCCAGAGCCCATACGACACCACCAGTGAATAAATTCAGAGCCTGGAAAAGTATCGACATTCCTGCTTCCCAGTCCTCACTTTTGGCCTCCCTACCTCCCATGACGGATGACCCTGAATTAGGTGCCAATAACTATACAACTTGGATTCAAAACACTGTCGATCAGACAGTACCACTTAAGAGACAATCCTCCAACAGAACCACTAAGTCCTCACCTTGGTTCAATGATACTCTAAGACTAGAAAGACAACAGTGCAGGCGTCAAGAACGCAAATGGAGACGTGAATACGACCCAGAGCAAAAAGCCCTCTATAAATCCATGTTGCTGAAATACAAACAATCTATCATCACAGAGAAAAGTAAGTTCTACACCAATCAAATTAATCTTGCTCAAGATTCGACCAAACAACTTTTCCAGGTAGTGACGCGTCTCTCTGGACAAACAACATCTACCCCAGTCACGTACACCCAAGAACTATGCAACTCTTTGGCTAATCATTTCCAAAAAAAAGTCACTGACATCTTCTCCCAATTCGAAGCTCATGCCAGTGACACTGGTCATTCTCACTCTGTCTCTAACGACCAACTTCCTTCTGCCTCGAATTCCACCATTCCCCCGCCAACAATCCCTTCTAACTCCTTCCAGGAGTTCTCCCAGATCTCCTCTGATCTGGTGTCCCATCTCTTAAACACCACGAACTCCGGGTCCCCAGAAGACCCATGCCCCCCCTCTATCCTCAAAAATTTCCCTGAAATCCTAAGCCCTAAACTCACTGAGATATTTAATGCTATGTTCCTGTCCACGACCTTCCCCTCCATCTGGAAAAGAGCCATTATCAAGCCTCTTATCAAAAAAAGCTCACTTGACCCTACGACAGTTGCCAACTACCGTCCAATCGCTTGCCTCCCGCTCCCCGCCAAGATTGTAGAAAAAATCATGAATAGACAAATCTCCGACTTCATAGAGCATAACAACTGTCTGGACGAGACACAATTTGGCTTTCGGAAAGGACACGGGACGGAAACTGCGCTTATCAAGGCCACGGAGGAAATTAGGAAGCCTTTGGATGGTGGAGGTTCGGCGGTGCTCATTCTACTGGACCTGTCTGCGGCCTTCGACACGGTCGATCACTCCACCTTGATCGACCGTGTCGAATCAGCAGGCATCGCGGGTTCAGCGAAGGATCTCATTGCCTCATTTCTCACCAATCGAATTCAATCTGTTACCTTCGGCAATTTCAGCTCACCTTCTTTCACTCTTCTTTGTGGTGTACCCCAGGGATCTTCGCTAAGTCCGACATTATTCAACATCTATGTGTCGGACTTGGCGAGGACCATAAAAATCCATCACCTGGCGGTTACATCCTATGCCGACGACACCCAGATTGTCCTAGCCATAAACAAAAACGGAGACGAAGTGGCCTCCAACTTCAATCTGGGAATGCTGGCAATAAGTAACTGGATGACACAAAACTGCTTGAAATTGAATTCCGATAAAACGGAGGTAATGTTGTTCGGAAATCTTTCCCCTGCCTGGTCCCCCACATGGTGGCCTGTCGCCTTGGGACCTCCCGCCCCCCCCCTGTAACCAAGGCCAGGAATCTGGGAGTTATACTGGACACCAAACTCACCTTCATGTCTCACGTCAACACGGTAGTATCTTCCTCATTCTACACTCTGAGAATGATAAAAAAAAAAAAAAAACTTCTACCTTACCTTCCAATGAATATAAGAAAAAATCTGATAAGCGCACTTATCATGGCCCGCATTGACTACTGCAATGGCCTGCTAGTCAATGCTCAAGAAGGTGTCTTAAAGAAATTGCAATTGGTGCAGAATGCGGCGGCCAGATTGATTACTGGATGTCCCAAGTACGCCTCTATCTCCGGAACACTCCGGGAGCTCCACTGGTTGCCAGTGAAGAAAAGAGCCAAGTTCAAGGCTCTCTGCATTGCATAAAAGGCAATTCATGATCAAGGACCAGCGTATTTGAGAGACTCCTTTTGTCCTTACGAACCTACTAGATCCCTACGATCATCAACCGCTGGACTACTTCAAGTCCCGAGGACTAAGAAAGTTTCCTGGGGAGACAGATCCTTCCTAGTGACCACCACTAAACTTTGGAATAGTCTACCATCCTACATCAAAACCTCCACTTCTCTGCTCTCCTTTCGCAGACAGATAAAAACCTGGCTGTTCAAGCAATAAACTCCTCACGAGCTAGTTCTCTCACTCAGCGCCGAGACACCCACGGGTAGTTGAGCGCTTAACAAATCGCCTAAATAAATAAAAATATGATGTTGGTTGCATGTTTTCTCTATCCAGGTGTGTATGTTAATCATTAGAGGTTTGATGTGCAAATAATTTTGTAATATTGTAATTTTGTAAAGAACTGTTTGATTCACAAAATAATTGTTTCTTAAAAGAAAATAGTGTAAAAAAAGAAAAAAGAGAATAAGAGTTTATAAGAAACATAATGGACTACATAAAGATGAATAAATAAAATGAAATAAGAAAGTGAAAAGAAATAATTATTTATTAGTGCCTAATGTGGAATCTTTTACATGGATCCTTAAAATAAATGGGTCGTGAGGGAGAGTTCTTATAATTCTGTCTCCTAAGGAGACCAGGGACATAGCTACGGGTCCCCATTCCTCCGGGGTGTCTAACTCCTCCCCCAGTGCTAAATTGGCCACCTGGCGGGTGGGGGAACCCAAGGGTGCTGGTTGCTTGTACAGGGGTCACTGGAGGTCACTGGCGTAGTGCGCCTGTTATTGGCATTTATAACAAAGGGTACTGGCCTACTGGTAGGGGCCTCGGTGGTGGTCCTAGGAGGAGGCTGGGAACCTCGCTGTTGGTTCCTGGGGTGTTGCGTTGGGGCCCTGGGGGGCTCTCCCGCTGTTTACCCTGATTTCCCCCTCCTCGCTGCCGGGGATCCTGCCCACCTGTGGCATAGTCTCCCACTGGACCTTTCTGGACCCGTGTGCTCGCCCAGTGATCTGCCTCCACCGCAAGCTTCCTAGAGTTAGTAAGTCGGCAGTCTACCAGGTGCTGGCACAACTCTGAAAAACAATTTACATAGAAGTGCTCCCGGGCGATTAAATCAAATAGCTCCTCAAAGCTGGTGACCTTGCTGCCCTTGACCCAGCCCTCTAAGCCCTCTGCTGTAGTAGTTCACGTATTCTACTCCGGCCGTGCCAGGGATATTCTTGTAATCCCTGAATCTTTGTCTATACATCTCGGGAGTCAGACCATACCTCGACATTAAGGCGTCCTTCATATGGCTGTAGGAGTTCAGTACGGAGGACGGTAGGTCTAGCACGGTATCCCTCCCCTCACTAAGAAATCTTCCCCACAACCCCGCTCCCCAATCTTTCTCAGGGACCCAGTGGGAGGTCATTGCTACCTCATATGCCTTGAACCATTGTTGGATGTCATCAGTCCTATAGTACTCCTTTACCACATCCTTGGGGATGTGTACCTTGCCTTCTACTAGCGGGGGCGTGCTGCTCCCCGGGGAAGCAGGCTCTCCACTCCTAGCCTTGAGCTCTAGCTCCCGGAGACTCCTCATGTTCCAACTGCAGTCTCTTACCCTTGTGCTCCAGCTACAGTCTTTTCTCTTCCTGCTCCCCTTGAAACCTCATCTCTTCCAGGGCTAACTTCCTTTCCGCCAGTTTCAGTTCTCCTTCCATTTTTAACTTGGTGAGTTCCAACTCATGGGCTCTGCTTTTCTCCCTATTGGCTAGCTCCTCTGGTGATAGGCCCCTGTCTGACACACTACTACGCACGGGGGAAGCTGTTCTCCCTCTCTCCTGCTCCCCTGGCCCTTCCCGCAGCCCATTTCCCATACCAGTCCCTTCTACGTGGGGTGGGGGATCTCGGGATGTTAACCAGGCCCTTAGCGCCTTCGGATGATCCTGCTTTGTGTTGAGGACTGCGGTGGAGATCTTAAATTCTTTACAAAAATTCCTTAATTCCTTATGGGCATAATTCTCTAGTTGCTCTTCCTCAAAGCTCGGACTCGCAGCTGGTACAGTAAGACTCATGCTGCTGTGGGGAGTTTCGACAAAAGATTACGTGGTTTTGATATGGCCTGCACTCACTAGGTAGTGGGTCAACAAATCACTGTACATAAATCATAAATGCAAGTTCGGATCCCACTGCTGCCACCAATGTTAGATTGGGCAGTTCCTGGAGGGCAGAGATGAGTACTTCTGTCCAAGCAGGGACCTGCCTCCTCTAGTTAGGATAGGGGGCTATCTCCTTAGTAGTATCACCAAGCAGTCAGACTGAACCTCGAGGGCCAGTGTAAAGCATTTATGATCATATACAGTAATATATTGCCACACTACAAACTGGAACCACACCGGGTTTCTATGAAATATATAGTATCCTTTATATATTGCTTTATCACAAGGCCCAATGTACTTCCACGATAAGTCAGTTAGAGGGAGGGGGTTCGAGTAGCTAGGGTGACTCGGTTACCCACAGTTCAAGGGTAGGGGTGCGATTCTCAAGGTTCGAGCCGCGACAAAGTCAGCAGGGCTCGTGATGGTGAAATGCTTTGCGTACAGGAGGTACAATTCTCAAGGCCCGAGCCGCCACGAAGTCAGCAGGTGTCCAGATTTGCTCCACGGAATACGATCGATGCTTATAATGTTCCACCTCCAAACGTCACAACGCCTCTTGTAGAATTACACAGAGGGGTTGAGCCATTAGGTGAGGGATAAATAGAACCAGGAAGGGAAATGGAAGGGTCAGCAGGGAAGGGATTTCCTGTAACGACAAAGACAAAATACTTAGATATGCAGTCCTAAACCAATGGCTACTCTCATATGATCTCTCTAAAAGTCTATGTATACCTTGTGAGGAACTGGTAACTGCTTGGTGGCAATACATCTCCTCTATTGCCTTCTGTCACCTTAAAAGCCTATTGGACAAAAAAAAATAAGTCAGAAACAAACACACTCCCCAAAGCACTCAAGTCCCCTAACAGCTATATCCTTGTAGGTGGCATACCATGACAACAGGCAAGAGACGTTATAGCTGGATACAAAATAAGATGCAGCACTCTGCTGTAGAAGGAAAAGTAAATAGATGCACAAGGATTTAAAGCAAGCAATGTTTCCTCTTCTGACAGAAAATGGCAGTGTGTGGGAAGCAAGCACCACAACACTCCGCTCTGCACGAGAATACGGTAAGAACAATATTCAATGACCCTTCCTTGTAGGGTTCGTTAGTCTATAGTATATGTTCAGTGTTTCCAAATCAAACAGCCTTACTCCGTGACCAGCTGTTCATGAAATAATGGGCATAGTACGGTGACGCGTAGTTTCGACCACCACCGCGCCCGCAACAGAAAATACCCAACTTAGACTTTCCTCAAACGCACAAGAAACATATTCCTTTATGGTCTCCTCCGTAGTTAACTCCACTCGGGGGACGACCAGAACGGGAACGCGTGGCGGAATACCACAGCGCTCCGCTCTTTAACAAGCCTGATGAGACGCGCGGCGAAGCAAGACGCTACCGCCCACAGACAAGGCAATCCCAAAGGACAGATCCTTCCTGGATCTATAGATGCTGATATGAACCACCGGCTTCCTTCCACCGGTCTATCCTCCGGGCAGCCGCGGCATGCAGCGACTACCGACCTCCTCGAACACAAAACGAATTACACGCAACAGGAAGCGTGTAGAGACAGCATAAGTACTTCCCCTACCCGGGGAGTCTGGGAATTGTAGTCCCACTCCTGTTACAGCCGCAAATGTACTACTACAGTTCAACACCCCCCCTTTCATGCGTGCACGGACAATGCAGGCGCAATACCTGAGAACCTGACAGCAGGGCTCGGGATGGTGAAATGCTTCCCGTACAGGTGGTACGATTCTCAAAGTCCGAGCCCCGACAAAGTTAGCAGGGCTCGGGATGGTGAAATGCTTCAGGTACCGGAGGTACGATTCTCAAAGTCCGAGCCGCGACAAAGTCAGCAGGGCTCGGGATGGTGAAATGCTTTAAGTACAGGAGGTACGATTATCAAGGCTTAAGCCACGACAAAGTCAGCAGGGCTCAGGATGGTGAAATGCTTCAGGTACCGGAGGTACGATTCTCAAGGTCCCAGCCGCGACACAGTAAGCAGGGCTCAGGATGGTGAAAGGTTTCAGGTACCGGGGGTATGATTCTCAAGGTTCGAGCCGCGACAAAGTCAGCAGGGCTCGGGGTGGTGAAAGGCTTCAGGTAACGAAGGTACGATTCTCAAGGTCCGAGCAGCGACAAAGTCTGCAGGGCTCGGGATGAAATGAAATGAAATGAAAAATTATATTTATATAGCGCGCACATACCCTAAGGCCTCGCAGCGCTTGAACTGAATAGTGTGGTGAGCAGATAGCAAGGTTAACACATTTTGGCGAACAGGTAAGTTTTTAATGTCTTCCTAAAGACCATCAGATTGCTGATTTCCCGCATATTCGGCGGGAGCGAATTCCACATCTTAGCTGCTAAGTGTGAAAACGCCCGGCCTCCCCAGCGAGCCTTATTGACTTTAGTTGTCGTGGCAAGGTGAAATGCTTCAGGTACCGGGGGTACGATTCTCAAGGTCTGAGCAGCGACAAAGTCAGCAGGGCTCGGGATGGTGAGATGCTTTGCGTGCATGAGGTACGATCCGTGAGCCGCGACAAGGTCAGCAGGGCTCTCGTGTCCAAAAAGCGATTTCCCTTCCAGTTCAAGGGTTCCCTACTTATATCCCAGAAAGTCTTTGATCAGGTAGGGTGTTCCCCTCCATCTAGGTTTCTGTTGTCGGTCTTTTCGGCTATACGGCACCCTCGTACTTTGAAGGAGGGAGGCCGGGTGTCAGACGCTCCGCAGGGAGTGGGGCCAGCATTGTTGTAAGCAGGACACTTGCCAGAGCTACCCCGCCTCTCTTATCTGGCGGCAGCCAGCTCCCCCCAGGCTGTGGGAGATAGCCTAGACATTTGACTACACATCTGGGGCCCACTATGAGGTTAGGAATCTGGACATTTCTCTGCAAGGGTCATTTCTATGCTCTGGTTCTAACCTTCATACCTCTACAAGAATGTCTCACATACCCCTGTTGTTAGGGACACTAACCAGGAGCTCCTACAATTTACTCCGGGTCAGATACACTGTTTGTGGTTATACTTTGAAAGGGAGCACTCCCACTGTGGCCCTGGTTAGCGGGGTGCAGTACTCAGCGCGTTGTAGTCCAGAACAAAAAGGGGTCATACGTGAGAGGGCGAAAAAGTGGTTGGGGGACCCACGCCAAGGATGTCAGGTCTAACACGCGGTAAATCCATAATTTTGTGAAAATGCAGCGGCAGCAGAATCTTATAATTGCAATGGCCCCGATTATACATTGCTATGGATACTCCAAACTTCTTGGGTTGGAGGGATCAAAGATCTTTACACATCATTATTGATCCCAATAGTGAAGACTAGGTACTTGTGGCATATGACAGCAAAGCCACACAAATACATGGATTAAGCACATTTCCCAAGGAGTTTGAGATGCAAATTTGTAGGTTCTAATATAAAATAGTCTGAAGTCTCCCGCTACATAAAGAATTCACAAAGAAGGAAATATATCATTTATAGTAAAGAAAGAGGTGAAAACTGAACTTTCTAGACTACAGGATCCAAAGATTATAGCACCTATTGAGTCTTCAAAGAGATGTTGCCATTGATTATCACACAACAGGAAAACGCTAAAGTGGGGCTCTATTTGCTGCTTAGGTGCCTGAAAAACATTGTGGTAGACAAATTTCCTTTGCCAAGGATCGATGAAATACTAAGATTAACCACAAAAGTGAACAGGTTTCCTACTTTGATTTTTCTTATGCCTATCACCAAATATGCTTACATTTTAAAGGAAAATACTGACAGCATTTATACACTATTTGGTTGCTTTTATTTCGGTTGCGTGCCTTTTGGTTTGGTATCGGCTGTGACAGGTTAAAAAACACGTATGACTGAGGTATTCAATTAAATGCCTGGAATCATTTGTTTTCAGGATGACATACTGGTGATAGGCAGGGATGGGAAGAACATGATAAGCGATTATGTGAGGAGCTACAAGTCCTTGGGAAAGGAGTTAAATTGCTAAGATCAGCAAATGCAGATTTGCACAGAATGAGGCCACAAGCTGAGTAAAATTAATTTGAATTATTTTAGAGAGCTAGCAGCGGAGCTAAATTATTTTGAAAAAATTACAGCCTATGTGCCTCAGCCTCTCACTCTCTTGAGGCTTGCCTGGTGCTGCACCGGGCTGGACAGCGATCCGGGTCTATGAGTCAACTGACTGTCATGACTCTGAGTAATAATGACAATTTATTAGCAGGCAGCTGAGATCATCAGCATTGGGGTCTCTCAAATCCTATTTGGTACAGTCGGGTCCCAAAGTGCCCTACCATTTCTCGTGCTTTACAACAGTTTAAAGATCTTTTTTAGAGTTTCTTGTTGCTCAAATGGTTGTAATTTCTGATAGTTAAGTGCTTCCCTCATCTTCATTGCTTGCTCTTGCTTGCAAGAAAGGGTCATTGAATGTCATTCATTCCTACACTGAAATTATGAAAATGTCACACATACTCAATCTGAAACCTTGGCTGTTATGGTTGTAGAAAATTAAGCTGAAGGCGAAATTGCTTGAAGCCATAAGAAATGCTCCAGCTTCTCAATCACAGGATAATCTTAGTGTGACTATACAGACTCTATGGATGCCCACTCGGGGCACTTTTCCCCTCATTGCTCTCCCATTCTGTGTTCACAGAACGTCACTGAAGACTGCGGCCCCTTTAATTCCTGTGCTTGGGACAGTCCGCTGGTGGAGTCACGTGGTTTCAGCGGTCTAAAAAAGGAAGACGCCGAGGGAGACCGTCGTTCACTGGGACCACACATCGGGAGCCAGGAGACACCGGTGATGACCTTCTTTGTTTCGCCGTCGGAGAAGAGAGGGACGGAGCTTGACGTCTGGAAGAAGACTGAGGAAACCTACGATGCTGAGGAGCTGATGTCCGGAACAGAAGGGCAGCCAGACCCTACCTGGCAACGCGAGCACGCCAGCCACGGCCACCGGGGGTCGTGGCTGCACAAGGTACGAGGCAAAATTCAACTCTCTCGGGGTCGGGGACCGGAGGACGGGAAAGGAGCGGGGAAAGCGGGTGGAACCCAGTAGCTGGTGCTTATACTGTGCATCTATAACAGGGCAAGAAGGACCGCTTTGAAAGCTGCACGCACATTGGTGAAGGTTCTGGTGTAAGCTTCCCCTCACTTCCCTTGCTTCCTGCGCCGTTAACATATTCAAAACCCTTACCTGACAGCCATTCTTGTTTCTGTTTTCTTTTACGGTATCTGAGGAAGCCTGTCAAGCCTGAAAACCAGGGAACTCCATTGTGATTGGAAACCTGAGAAGGAGAACAGAGTGGGACAAAGTTGTATTCCCGAATCTCCATTTCCTTTAGATTTGAACTACATCTCCCAGAATTCCCCTGTTTAGTTTGGATATACTCTTTTGACTGTGAAATAAAATCCTGATAATATAAGGCACCTTATTTGTCTTGGTCTGCTTCTACACTGCGCTACACTTAGGTATTTTTGGTCCTGGCTGTCAGGTCGCCAGACTCTGTTTCCTGTAAAAGACCCTGATGACTTATCGCTTGGAGATGATGTAGTACATGCCAATGGAAAATATGAACCCGTATAGGGAGAGATACCGCTTCCAGAGTAAGACAGATCAGCTGCGCTGCATCATCCACGTTTGGATCAGCCCTAGCAGCAGCTCTACTGGGTCAATAGGCAGAAATTGTATAAATTCCTACCATGTGCATCATGTAAACTGCATGGCAACTGCAGTTGTTACAATTACTTTGCTTATGCTTCAGTTTGCATTCCTTGTTCACTCAGATTTGTTGTTTATCCCCCTTCTCTGAGCCTTTGGCCTTCTTGCTCTGGGGCTAGCCAATATTCTCAGTTTTGTTAGTTTAGTCTCCGTACTCCCAGACTCCCTCCTTTACGGTTCTGCAGTGGTGTTCCATTTTAGAACATCAGACCTGGGTAGTTTAACAAGTGTGTTGCCAGGCGGTACGTCAGAAAAACGATCAGACCATCCTTCCTTTTAGCCAGCATGCGCTGACCGGCCCCCTGGCTCCTACCCTGGCATTGCCAATCAATAATAAAGGCATGATCACGCATGACAGAACTTTGGACTTCAGGCCGCTCTCATGACAATCAAGTCTCCAAGACGATGTTAAATGCCCCAAACACAGTCTGATCTCATCATCAGCTGCTGCCTAATTAAAGAGTCAGACTAAGTCAGCTGACTTACTCGAGCCGCCTAGCACTGCAGACGACACCGGACATTAATTATCAGAGAGTCAGTGTCGACGAGGCTAAGAAAGTCTCATCCACACGTCACCCAGTCACATTATAGGTCACAGCCAGACAACATCAGGCTGGCTGTATTTAAAAAACACTGCAGTTGTTCATTGTTTACAGCTCACAGCTGCACGGCTCAGGCAGTCAGTCACAGAGGCCCGGCCGCAACTGCACCAGATCTCACAAGCTGCAGGCGCAGTGTTGCCAACATCCACTCGCTCACAGAGTTGCTGGGGCAGCTCTGCTGAACTTTAGTGACAGTAGCGAATGCATTATATAAGCAGCAACTGCTGCTAAAAGTCATGGACACTCGCAAGGCACTTCTTAGCAGCGAGGTGAGCGAAGTAATTTGGTGAGGTCGGTGCGACGTGCCGCAACGTTACAGCTCGGACTAGAAACACCAGCTGGCCGGTGGCAATGAATAAAAATGCCCGGCCAATCATGATTCTGGGTGGCTGGTCATGTGTCCTCAGCTCTGGGCTCCAACTGCACCTTATGCTTCTGTGATTTAGACTGCCCCTGCCGACAGCCAAAATATATTAGAACTTCAGCTGCTGCAGTGCGCACGCTCTGATTACTGAAACTCACACTAGTGCGGCGCGCACCGTCTCTGAAGTAGCCAGTCATTGGCCGGGCACTGACTCCTGATGACGTCACATGCTGCGGCGCACAGACGTGTCGGTTGAAAATTGAATAGTGTTACAACGTAGCTGCAGCTACTGTGCGAGAAACTGAGCCAGCCCCCCAAGCCCTCCGGGCCCTGCGCGCAACCTGGGTGACCATCCACTGTCTAAATTTGGTCGATAAAGGTACACTAGCGCTCTCGCTTTGACAGCTGAGGCGATAAAATGCGTGACTTCGCATTTTAGTGCGGTGATGCGGACTGTAAAGCAGACCAGTAACGCAGGTAAGTAGCAAGGTCTTTATTGAAGTAAGTCCTGACACCAAAGGCACGTCTAGATGCAATCACCACTCAATAGCAACTGCCATATCTTAACTGTCAACCTGCCGGTGGTCAGGTAGAACACCCTGACGTCACAATGCACCGGCAGGTCCCGCAAGCAGAGAACATAGCGCGCGTGCAATACATTAGAAGAAAGCATTAGATTAATAAACATAACACGGACCACCACACTGAAATGCATTAGTGTAATGCCTGATCCGTGATACTTAGTGTAGCGTTCGAGTGGTCCGAGGGTCTCGGCTGAGCCCCGGAACCACTTGCACACATTGTATCACCTTCAGGTCAGGCCTGACCTGAAGGCTATAAATAAACGGAGGGAAGTCGCTCGGGACTTCCGGTCCAACCGTCCCAGTAACTGTGTCAGTGTCCTTTATTTACATTGCCCCACACAAGCTAACAGACCCCTACATTTTGGACGACGAGGGCGGGATCGCACATATCCCTACCTGCAGACGACGCCTATCTGTGGCGAGTCCGGATCCAGAGTGACGCGTGGTCCGTGAAGTTGTTCGTGAGGGCGTCGAAGCTGTTCCCCACCCGAAGCTGTGTGGCGCTCCTCAGCCCACGCGAAGGAAGAAGACACCTGGAAAAGACACCCCGGTAAGCAGCGTAAGCGAGGGCCGCGTCAGGCACCGGGCGGAGAAAGAAAGTAAGATTGAGGCCCAGAAACGCCTCAGGAGCCGAGCAGGACACGCGCATGCGCAGAAGCAGGGTCCGGCGCCCGATTAGGCCTCACACGCTGAAGCTGACAAGAACACGAGCGCAAAGCAGCGCTTTCGACAGAAACTGACAGAAACACGAGCGCAGAGCAGCGCTTTCAACAACAAGCAGGGGAAGGCATCGGCGAAGCCGATTTTAAGTGCGAAGAAGGCCCAGCTGCCCAAGGCACACCACAGAAAGGAAAATTAAACAAAAATAATATAACAAACAAGCATTGGCAAAACCAACGGAAAAAAAAACCCAACAAGCATCTGGCAGAACCCCGCCAAATCACCTAAGAGGACCATCAGCAACCATAATGTCTGAATTACCAGAGGCAAACGGGGGAGAAGGCCCTTCAGGTACTGCAGCAGTACAGCCTCCACCACAACAACCCGTACCGATCCAACATTCATAACACGCGCAGGTGCAAGCATTACCACCATTCAGTGGGCTGGCAGACCCGTCGACGGCAGCACCTAGGTGGGCTACATGGCTTGGGAGGCTAAACAATTATTTCATAGCCACCAGGGAAAAAGATGAAGAAGTAAAACGGTCACTACTACTTCATTTTGGTGGTGAAGAGATATACAAAGTATTCGCACACCTCCCGAACACAGGAGAATCAAACAACTACGATGCCGCAGTGCAAGCACTCAATGCGCACTTTGATCCTCCACTTAATCCACACTATGAGAGATTCAAATTTAGGCAGTCAAGGCAAAGGGAAGGTGAAAGCATGGATGCATTCCACGCACGCCTGCGTGAACTTGTCAGCACGTGCACAGAGGATGATTCAAACAAAGAAGTCACAGCCCAGCTTATACAAGGGTGCAGAAACAAACCCCTAAGGACGCTGATTCTCCGCCAACCAAAAATTACTCTAGAAGAAATCCTTCTACTGGCAAGATCGTATGAGTTATCGGATGTACGCTCCTCAGCAATGGAAGCAGTCTTGAATGCCAGCGCGAACAACGGAGTGACAATTAAAACGGAGAGAGTTGATGCAATCAGCAAACCCAGCCGAGGTGGAAGAGGCAGATGGCCAACCAGAACACCGAGACAACCACAATGTGGTTACTGTGGGCGTGAAGCACATGAGGCAGGGAGTTGCCCAGCACGTGGGAAGACTTGCTCGAACTGCGGAATCCCGAATCATTTCTCCAGTGTATGTCGAGGAAGAGGCAGAGGAAGAGGATCGTTCAGGAAGAAGTCAATATCTGGAGCGATCCGCCAGCTAGAAATTGAAGGGGAACAATCACCACGAAGTGGTAAATCAACATACCAAAGGTGTGACAGGCTCGATGACTCATCGGAAGATGAAGATGGTGAGTGCTACTTTGTCTCGTTCACCAATGAACTGAAGCAAAGACGACGACCGCAACCCAAGTGCAACATACTAATAGATGGATCCCCGACAACTGGGGTTATTGACACAGGCGCCACCGTGAATGTCATGGGCATCCAGCATTATAAAGCTTTAAATCCTAAACCAAAACTAGTTCCATCCAAGGTTCGAATATTCACATATGGCGGGAAAGAGCCACTCCCGCTGCGAGGCAAGATGGTAGTCCAAGTAAAAGCGGAAGAGCATGAAGTCACTGCAACTTTCCATGTGGTGGATAAAGAAGCCGACCTTCTGGTTGGAAGCCACACGGCTGAAGACCTACACCTGATTGCATTCGCGAACGCCGTCAAAAGTATCCAAGTGGATGAGTTGTTGCAGCAGTTTCCATCGCTGTTCAAAGGTTTGGGCATGATCAAAAGACCACCAATTAAGTTGCATATCGACAACACAATACAACCCATCGCTCTCAGACATAGAAGAATACCCTTCCATCTTAGAGCAGCAGTAGAAAAGGAGCTAGAAAACCTAGAAAAACAAGATGTGATAGAAAAAGTCACTGGCCCAACCCCATGGGTTTCACCAATGGTGATCGCCGAAAAACCCCGTCAGCCTGGAAAAATACGCATCTGCATAGACATGCGCATGCCAAACAAGGCAATAAAACGAGAGAGACATATTACACCAACAGTTGATGATATTCTAGCTGACCTCAACGGAGCTAAATGGTTTTCTAAGCTCGATCTCAATGCCGGATACCATCAACTCCGACTAGCGGAGGAAAGCCGCTATATCACAACATTTTCCACACACCTGGGCCTGCGGCGCTACAAACGCCTGAATTTCGGCATCTCGTCAGCGGCCGAGATTTTCCAGAACACTGTTAAAGAGATCCTATCAGGTTTGCAAGGCGTAATGAACGTGAGCGATGATATCCTCATCCACTCAAAAACGAGTGAGGAACACCACCAGCGATTACGTGCAACACTCAAACGACTATCGGAACATGGAGTCACACTCCATCAAGAAAAGTGCAAGTTTTTCCAGAAATCAGTGGAGTTCTTCGGATACATATTCGACAGCAACGGAGTAAAGGTGGATCCCCGCAAATCACACGCCATTAAAAATGCACCAGCTCCATCTACAGCATCGGAGGTGAGGAGTTTTCTAGGTATGGCGCAATATTGTGCACGATTTATCCCGGGCCTAGCCACCATAGCTGAGCCACTTCGCAACCTGACAAAGAAAGATGCACCGTGGAAATGGGGTAAAGAAGAGGAGAAAGCATTCACAAAGATCAAAGCAGCTCTGTTAGACACGACAACGCTTGCATATTTTGACATCTCCAGGAAAACAGAGATCCTAGTCGATGCTAGCCCGGTGGGGCTCGGAGCATTATTAACACAGGAAGCAGAACCAGGTGTATGGACCCCATTGGCGTTTGCCAGCAAAGCACTTACAGCCACAGAGTCCCGGTACTCACAAATTGAAAGAGAAGCACTGGCAGTAAAATGGGCCTGTAACCATTTCCATCTGTACGTAGCAGGATGCCCGTTTCGAATGGTCACTGACCACCAGCCACTGATACCACTGTTCAGAGGAACCGCTCCACATCCACCCCCGAGGATAGAGAGGTGGGCAATTCAAATACAACAGTACCAAATGGACCTCATTTATAGACCTGGTGAAAAGAACCCAGCTGATTTTCTGTCCCGTCATCCGGCCACAGATGGAATGGTACCTGAGGAACAAGAAACCCTATTTGAGGAAGAAATCAATCTCCTGGCTCAGAGCGCGTGCCCGCAAGCTATGTCCATTAAAGCAATAATCGAACATTACCTACAAGACAAGGTGTTACAAAAAGTGGCGAACACCATCCGAACAGGAACATGGAATGGATTCCTAAAGGACAATAATGACTGGTCAGAGGATGACCGTTCTAGGATAGGCCAAATATGGAAAGTTCACAACGAACTAAGCATGGCAGAAAATGGACTGATACTCAGGGGACATCGCATAGTACTGCCCCTCAGCTTGCAAGAACAAGCCACCATGTTGGCGCATGCAGGACACCAAGGAACACGGCGGATGAGGGGCCG
Source organism: Lissotriton vulgaris (assembly GCF_964263255.1). Lineage (NCBI taxonomy): Eukaryota > Metazoa > Chordata > Amphibia > Caudata > Salamandridae > Lissotriton > Lissotriton vulgaris. The sequence goes on along the minus strand of NC_141686.1, from coordinate 311,224,894 downwards.
AATGAGGGAGAAGGTGTGGTTCCCAGAAATGGAGAGCAGCATTGACACCCTAGTAAAGAATTGCAGACTGTGCCAACTCACCAGCGCTCCTGAAAACCCAGCGCCTGTCATCACAGAAGAACATGCCCCTACACCCTGGTCTTGGGTAAGCATGGACTTTGGGAGCTTCCCAGATGGGAGAACAACAGTTGTTCTCATAGACTCATTTTCCAAATATCCCATCGCGGAGTTAGCTGAATCCACCAGTTTTAGAAATGTTCAGCCGATATTGAGCAAAATATTCGCCATGTTTGGTCGCCCCCAAATCATCAAGACGGACAATGGACCTCCTTTTCAGGGGAGTGATTTCCGTGATTTTATGAGCACACTAGGGATCAAACATCACCGCATCACACCACAATGGCCGCAAGCCAACGGTGAGGCCGAAAGATTTATGCGAACCATCAACAAAGCACTAAGGATAGCAAGCATTGAGGAAGTTGACCCTGAGTCAGCATTGCAACAGTTCTTGGGAGAGTATCGGAGCACGCCACACAGCACAACACAGAGAACACCGTGGTCGTTAATGTTCGCAGGAACTCGGCAAGACAGTCTCCCGATAACCGAAGGCTGGACACCAGAACCTTACATGCCCAGCGAGACCCAGCAGAGGAGAAGAATGAACAATGAACGGATCAACACAAAGAGGAGAGTACAGAGTAGAGAACTGGCGCCGGGAGATACGGTGCTACTGCGGACACGAAGACCAGGAGGCAAGTTCAGAACACCATATGAGCCTGAACCATGGGTCATCAAAGACACCAAAGGCACAGCAGTCACTGCGCACAGGAATGGAGAAGAGGTGACCCGCAATGTATCCTGGTTTAAACGCATCCCAGCGGGAGCAACAGAAGCTGATGAAAACCTTGAAAACCACAACATCAAACAACCAGCGGGTCAACATGGAAAAGAACCCAGGGAAACACCACATGAAAGGGAACCGACTCCACCGGCACCAATATCACCAGTGCAATCGCCTGTGCGAACAGCCACACCAGCGAGGGGAAGGCAGATGTACCATCTCCGGCCTAACCCTAAGCCCAGTCAGAGACTGGCAGAATATATGTGCTACTCACGAACAACATATGAACACAACAAGAAAATAAACAAAGAACTAACTTGGGAAGGGATGTAGCGTTCTAGTGGTCCGAGGGTCTCGGCTGAGCCCCGGAACCACTTGCACACATTGTATCACCTTCAGGTCAGGCCTGACCTGAAGGCTATAAATAAACGGAGGGAAGTCGCTCGGGACTTCCGGTCCAACCGTCCCAGTAACTGTGTCAGTGTCCTTTATTTACATTGCCCCACACAAGCTAACAGACCCCTACACTTAGCACAACTGCACTCCGCCAAATGCTGTGTTCCCCAGAACCCGGGTTATTTACACCACAACGGTTTTGATGGATAAAACTCATTTGAATTACAACAACTGATAAACCGTGTAATGGAAGTTAAAATACACTTTTTTGACGTTATTAAATCAAGACATAGACACAAAACCACTGAAACAGATGATGCTCCAGTTAAAAGAAGAGGAAGTGAAGCTAGCACGCGCTGACCAATGAGGAGGCAGGAAATAAGAGCAACCATGAAGCCACCCAATGTCAAGCAGTGGGCGGGCTGCGAGCGGAGCCCCTTGTTGTATATATCTCTCACAAGCAAGAGTACATCCAGCGCATGCGCTGCTGCACGTGAGAACTAAAAACCAAAGACGAATCTGCCCGCCTGGGCCTGCTCACCACGCCGACAGCAGAGTTGTGATGGAGGCGTGCAGCGTCCCCAAGCCAATATGGCTGTCACAAGGCTGACGAGCGCTTACTGCGTCCGCGGCGCCCGACTCAACATGGATGCCGGCTCCCCTGTACCGTACGTCACACCGACTCCTCCTCCTTCCTGACGTCGTCAGAACGCGCGCGGGACGCGGAGACGCATGCGCAGACGCAGATCGTGGTTTGCGCGAGCCAGGGGACCCTACTCGCGAGACGTACCCCCAGTCTATCGGCCTGCAGGATTTAGGGGCGCCCCGGAGGAGGGGTAGCAGGCAGCGGCCGAGCGCGAGGAGCGTGCAGAGCAGGCCCGGGGAGCCGAGGCAGCGCGGGCCGCCCTCTGAGAGAGAGCCCCCCTCCGAGGAGCCATGTCTCTGACCTGCTCCAGTGAGTACCACGTGACCGCGCTAGAGCTGGAAGAAAGACTATACCCGGGGGCGGGAGGGGGTGTGTGTGCAGCCTGCCCCCACCTGTGGACTCAGCCCCCACCTGTGGACTCAGCTTAAGGGCAGCCCCTGGTGGAAGGAATGCACCTATACACGTGGGTGGGGTAGACACTGTGACCCCCAGGGGCAGGGCCCACCTCTTACTCGTGACCCCCCCAGGTGCAGGGCCCCACCTCTTACTCACTGTGACCCCCAGGGACAGGGCCCCACCTCTTACTCACTGTGACCCCCCAGGGCCCCACCTCTTACTCACTGTGACCCCCAGGGGGCAGGGCCCCACCTCTTACTCACTGTGACCCCCAACAGGGGGTAGAACCCCACTTGTTACTCCCTGTGACCCCTTCCCTCAAACCTCTTACATACACACTGTGATCCCCCATGGGGCAGAACGTCACCTGTTACTCACTGTGACCCCCCCCCAGTGCGCAGGGCCCCATCTCTTACCGTGCCCCTGCGGTAAATCCCCTGCCTCACATGCCCAAAACTCTTATCTGTTACTCACTGTGAGCCCCCCCCCCACTACCATTTTTAATTTTGTTTTATTTTTATATATTTAATGTGATTTTATATAGTGCAAACATTACCCGAACGTGTCGGAGCGCTTTACAAATGAACCAGTTGCGTTACAAAAGGATTTAGGATTACATGAGTTACATTGGAGATCTAAACAGAAACAACATTGCAAATGTACCAGTGGAGCGAAAGGAGGAAAAAATTGCAAATGTACAAGTTGTAAAGTCACTCAAGGAAGAGATACAAACAGATAAACTCTAAAATCACATAGAAATGATATATAGCGCTAGCTTGACCCGTGGATATCACAGCGCTTTACATATACAAAGGAAAGAAAAATTGCATTACATCGCAGGATATAAGGATGCATAAAGATATAAGCAAAACATAATACTTAGGCATACAGTGAAGGGGAGAAAACAGGTAGTTGAAACAGTCAGATAACCACCCATCCTTGATGGTCAAGTGAGGGGGGAGTCCACTAGGTTATTGAAATCTAGGTTAGCTGACTTGGTCGGTAGAGTATTGTTGAGGAGAAGGAGTTTCAGATCCCTTTTGAAGCAGGAGAAGTAGGTGTTGAATCTGAAGTCTACAGGGAGTGTGTTTCACATCCTGGGTACGTTACCAGAAAAGGATCGGCAGTGAGTCGTTTTCCTTTTCAATTTCTGAGGGGTGAGAAGAAGTGAGTTGGTGCTTCTCAGAGTTCTGGATTTTCCTGCTTTTACCAGTTTGCAGTTTAGGTAATTGGGCAAATGTGCGTGAAGGGCCTTGTGTGTGTTGCAGGCCAATTTGTAAATACATCTACCTTCCATGGGAAGCCAGTTGAGGGCGTTGAGAGTTGGTGTGGTGTTCAAATCTTTTTTTACACCAGTTATGAGTCGAGCTGCCATGTTAGGGACTGACCTTAGTGGGGCTAAGTGAGCTTTTGGCGTTCCCATAGTACAGTTTAGAAAGGACTAGGGATTGTACTATTGTCTTGAGATCCTCCTGGGGAATGAAATGTTTAATTTTCTTGAGGTGTTTTAGTGAGTAATGCACACCTTTTGCAGAGTTTTTGATTGGCCCTTCATTGACAAGTTCTTATCTAGGTTAATGCCTAGTGACTTTACCGATTCGGATAGGACGAGGGAGCAGTTCAGGGCATGAAGATTCTTGAGCCAGTCTTGGATTGCTCGGTGGTTACTTTTCGGAGCGAACAGTATTAATTCTGTTTTTTCGGGGTTCAGCTTTAAATGGTTTGCGTTAAATTGATGTGTCAGATGCCACTGGATGATTTGATTTTGTAGTAGATTTGTGTTTCATCTGCTTATAGGTGGTATTTAACTCCTGCTTATTTCAGAATAATTGTAAGGGGTTGCATGAAGGGATTAAAGAGGGGATGGTGAAAGGAGCGAGCCTTGCGGCACCCCAAGAGTGACTCGTGTTGGCATACAGAGTTGATTTTAATTTGTTGTGTAGGAAGGAAGTGAACCGTTTTAGTACTATGCCATTAATGCCAGAGCGCCTCTTTAAAGCCTCAAGTAAAGCTGGATGATTTATTGTGTCAAACACCGCTGACGAGTTAATAAGAATGAGGAGACAGGCTTCACTTTCGTCTAAGGCTCTGTGGATATCATCTGAAATACTGAGCATCGCTGTTTCGGTGCTACAATCTTTCCTGAATCCCGATTGAAAGGTGTTGAGGAGGTTGAAGTCATCAATATGTTTGTTCAGTTGTTGTATAACTCACTTCTCCAATGTTTTAGCTAGGAACGGGAGGTTGGAGATAGGTCTGAGGTTGTTGAGTTCGTTAGGGTCGCCCCCTGGGTGTGATTTGAACTAGTTGAAGGGAGTATGGGACGCAGCCTGATGTGAGAGAGGAGTTGATGATTTTCATCCAGAAAGGGGGAATAATGTGGTTGAGTTTTTTTTTTTTTTTACTGTTGTGGATAGGTGGGGGGTCCATAGTGTGGGAAGTAAGCTTTAAACGTGCAATTATATTGAAGACTTCGTTTTCCAACATGAGTTCGAAGTTCGGCCAATTAGCATCATTTTCAGTTAGAGGCGGACCTGGTTGTCCTTGGTATGATTTAGTTCTTTTTGGTCAAGATTGATTAAAGGGGGGGGGGGGGCAGGTTGCGAGGGAAGGAGGATTCGAGGTTTGGATGAAGGATTGCTCAATTTATGTGACTTTGAAGAAGCTGGCGATTTCTTCGCATCAATCCTTGGTGCCTTTTATTTTGTGTGGTGATGTGCCGTTTGTTTGATTTTTAACAATGTTGAAGAGTTCTCTAGGTCTCTTCTTCGCCTGGTCTAGTTGGCTTTGGAAGAAAGTGGGCTTTTCTCTAGAAATTTGTTTTTTATATGCCAACCGGGCCGTCTAAGCTGCTCTAGATGTAGAGTCGAAGGGTTTAGTCTCCATCCACATCCTTTCCGAATTTGAATTGTCGTCTCTCATTAAGATCCACATTGAGTCAAGATTTAGATTTAATCTCACATGTTTGAGTGGCGCTACTTGATCTAACACCTGCGTCATTTTTTTGTGGAATTGAAGTGGGCTGAAAATTGCATTACATCGCAGGATATAAGGATGCATAAAGATATAAGCAAAACATAATACTTAGGCATACAGTGAAGGGGAGAAAACAGGTGGTTGAAACAGTCAGATAACCATTATCGGCTGTCATAGTAGAAGGCTGGAGTTGTAGATGGGCATGAGTCCTGTATTCAAGTTTGGTTATAGGGACTTTTTTGATGTTCGTGGTCCAGTGCATAGGTTTGTCAGATCATATTGGTTGGTATCTGACATGCGAGTCAATATTAAACAGTATGAGATTGTGATCAGACCAGTCAATTGAAGAAATCGATCTCAGAGAGACCAGCTCATTTTCGGTAATGATCGCATCCAGAGTTGCTCCTTTGATGTGTGTTGGCTCATTGCAGAGTTGTTTGAGGTTGGAAATTTCAAGCAGGTTGGAGAGGTTCTGGACTGTGGTGTCTTCTGGGTTGTTCCAGTGGATATTGAAGTTACCCAGGAACACGTCTTCCGTGTCTGTTAGGGAGCAGCGTGTTATTAGGTCGGTTAGTTCTTCAGCGAAAGGGGTACGCTCACCCGGAGGATGGTAGATGATGTGAAATTTGATGGGCGTGGTGCCTTTGACTGTAAATTCAACACCTAGTTACTCAAGAGTCTGGCATTCTGTAGCTTTTAATGTGGTAAGCTGTATTCCTTCTTTGTGAATGATCGCTAGACCGCCACCTGTTTTGATCGGTCTGTCGTGTCTGATGATGATGTATCCTGGAGGGGTGAGAAGGTCTAGAATGGGGGTAGAGTGGTCATTGAGCCAGCATTCTGTGAGGAATGCGATGTCTATTTCTTCAGCGAGTATAACTTCAGCAATGTCTGTGTCGCGTTGCACTGCTGATCTACTGTTAAGTAGCATGCAAGATAGAGGTCAGGGAGCTTCAATGTTGGTGCATGCTTTATGTATAGAAGTGTATTCAGCAGGGGGTCTGGGTGTGAGGGCAGGTCTAGGGATTCTGTTTGTGCCCACTATAACTGGGATTGTGATAGGAGCTGTGTCTTGGCTTATTGCGAGGTAAGCGTCCTTGATCTCGTCTGCTTCTCGTACTGAAAAGGGGCAGAGAGCTCATCTAGGTCGATGTGCCTGACTTCTCATAGGAATGGTGGGCCATGGCTGCCAAGTGGGGCCATAGAAGAGGCTGTGTGGGGGAAGGTGCGTAGCTACCCGGAGTGTATGATCAAGATGGCTTAATCCGGTTGGGAAGGTCTTGTTGTAGGTGTAGGATATCGGCAGCTAGGGAGTCTATTTTCTGCTCCATTCGGATCAGTTGCTGGGTAAGTGAAATAAAAGGGCATCTTGCCTTTGGCGGGAGCAGTGTATGACTACGGTCTGTGGAAGGAGAGAGAGTACTGAGTTATGGGCTTGAATGGTATCATTGGGATTGGGAGTGGGGATAGATTGGACGTGAGGAGTCGGGTCATTGATGCTTCCCGTCATGAGGTAAGGGGGAGGTGTTGTGGGTCGTGGGACCAGGGGAGGAGAGTGAGCCATGGTTAGGAGGAAGTCGGTGTCCAGGGGATTGGCAGTGGGATTAGAAATGGAGATGGTTTGGCCATGTGGTCGTGGGTCCGAGGAAGGAGAGTGTGCAGTGGTTAGAGGGAGTTCAGTGTCCAAGGGATTCTCGGTGACGTTGGTTGTGGTGATGGTTTGGGCAGGTGGATTGGGGTCTGTGGAGTTGGGGATAGTTTGCGAGAGTATAGTCGGGTCTCCTGGAGTCACGGGGCAGTGCCTGTAGTGAAATCAGTAGCGGAAAGACTTTCGTTTGAGACCGATCTGCTTAGCTCTAGATCAGCCTTGCGGTGTTTATTAACTGTGAGTTTGTTGGCCCTGGAGGGATCGGTTGATGCCATTGTAGTGGTTGTTTGGCGGCGGAGTGTGAAGATAGGGGTAGTGATATTGTAATGAGTGATGGTGGATTTCCATGAGTTGTAGAGTGGGTCGACAGGGGAGGGAGATTGGATCGGTTCAGGGTTTATTGTCAGTGTGGATGGAAATAGGGAAGATTTGGTTTGCTGGTTCTGTTGAGTTAATAACATAATTTGGCCATCCAGCTTTCATAATCTCAGTAGCTATTAGTTCTCCTGAGGCGGAAGCCGGGAGTGTGCTTTTAATCTACTCTGTTTTTTTTAACATTTGAGAGTCACTTGTTTATTTGTTGTGTACTACCTACCTCCTCACTCCCCCTCTTGGCACTTTAGCTCAGGACACAAACATCACCTTCGTGTGGCAGTGCAGCGGAGTTTAGCGCTGCCGCCATTCCCGACGTTCACGGAGGCCACGCCCCCTTCTTGAGGCCACGCCCCCTCTCGAGGCCACACCAAGCGCCGAGCACTCATAAGGACGCTGATTACAAGCGCCGGTTGATGCTATTAGTTCTCCTGAGGCGGAAGCCGGGAGTGTGCTTTTAATGATACGATGTACGATGGGCATCGTTTTCCGGCGGGATGTTGTGGAGACTGTGGAGCAACGAGAAGGGAGCAATGGGCATCTAAGCGGCTCCGGTGTGCCCTGTCTGCAGCAGCGCTCCGGCGGGAGGCTTACCCCCCTCCCCCCTGCCAGTGGATCAACAAGCTCAGGTTAATGGGGCAGCTGGAGCGGCCCCGGTTTTTGCCCTGTCTGTGTGTTTTGGGCAGAGGCACCCCCTCTCCCCCCTCCCAGTGGATCGGCGAGAACGGAGCAATCGGCATTGGGAGAGGCTCCGGTGTACCCTGTCTGTTTGTGTGTGTTGGGCAACCACTACGCAACTCTGGAGGTGCCTGATCTGGGCAGCAGCGTCAGTGAAGACTCGGAAGGTAACTGCACATATAGCTACCACTCTAAATAATCATGCCGATTTTTCATTCTGCATACTGCACGCAAAACTACTTGAGCAGCGGCAGGGACGACTCGGAAGGTAACTGCACGCAAATCTTTCACCTTAATTACTCTTGTTGGTTTCTCTCTTGCTGCCCGGAATTATGCACGGAAAAAAAAATGCTACTTTAAACAAACTTGCCGGTTTTCTACCCTATGCCTGGAATTTCAAGCTGATATCTGTGTGCTTTGTATTTTTCGCGGGCTTTGCGATGGTTACACTCTCCATTGGCTAATATGGCTGGGGCCATAAATTGGACCCATAAATCGCCTCCCTGCCCACAAGATGACCATGAGGCTACATACCAACGAGGGCAGGGATCAGCAAGACAGAGATAAGCCTCTCTCTCTCCTCACCATCTAGCAGCATAGAAGCGGAACTCTATCCTCCCCTTTAAGCAACACGGAAGATGGACTAACTCGACCTACCCAGAGTAGAAAGGGAAACTAAACTCAACAATCACTACAATTTGGCTGCCATTTTAGACTGGTCTCTCTCTCTTTGTCGGCCATCATGGACTAGTCTTTTTCACGGTTTGACCACGCTTTGGGAACTGGCCTCTTTAGATTTTTTTTCAACTAGCGAATGTCTGCCTTGTATTGCAGTAGTATACCTCTACTTGATATTAATGCACCGATCATTAGCTCATCTATTTCTGGCTGCTCTTTAGTCACATTTTTGACTCATTTAGCTCTTTGTTTGCACCGGTACCTGGTTCCAGCTTATCATTAGCATTATACCTCTACTTGTATACTGTACAATTGTTATAAGCTGCACCCATTTCACTTTTATCCCTGGAATGCACCATTTGCTACCTCCTATATTTTGATGATGCTGACCGCTCACTATTGTCACCTCCATGTAACTTACTGTGTGCTTCTATTTGTGTATCGCACCGATTACCACCTCATATTCCTATATAGTTATATATATATCTTTTATTTGACCCCGTTGCTTATCTGTATTAATTGTATTATTGATGTACATGACGGTACTGTTTACTCTTCTGAACTACCTGTCTGACTATGCTCCCTCATTTACCCCTTCTGTGTAAAGCGCTCTGATATCTGCAAAGATCTTGTCCGCGCTATATAAAACTTTTAAAATAAATAAATAAATAAATAAATCTACTCTGTTTTTTTAAACATTTGAGAGTCACTTGTTTATTTGTTGTGTACTACCTACCTCCTCACTCCCCCTCTTGGCACTTTAGCTCAGGACACAAACATCACCTTCGTGCGGCAGTGCAGCGGAGTTTAGCGCTGCCGCCATTCCCGACGGTCACGGAGGCCACGCCCCCTTCTTGAGGCCACGCCCCCTCTCGAGGCCACACCAAGCGCCGAGCACTCATAAGGACGCTGATTACAAGCGCCGGTTGATGCTATTAGTTCTCCTGAGGCGGAAGCCGGGAGTGTGCTTTTAATCTACTGTTTTTTTAACATTTGAGAGTCACTTGTTTATTTGTTGTGTACTACCTACCTCCTCACTCCCCCTCTTGGCACTTTAGCTCAGGACACAAACATCACCTTCGTGTGGCAGTGCAGCGGAGTTTAGCGCTGCTGCCATTCCCGACGTTCACGGAGGCCACGCCCCTTCTTGAGGCCACGCCCCCTCTCCATTTACGTCATCCGCAATTATAAAACATGTGCTTCCTACGGAAGCGCAGCGGACGAGCGCAGCGGGAGCGCCGTTTGCGCGCCAAAGGCGCGCCTAAGGCAAGCCCGTCTGCGCTCGTCCGCGCCGAGGACGGGCCAACGGCCACCCCCCCTGCAACTCCAGCACCATGGCCTTTTACTGACTCGGTGAGATTAACCTATTCCACCGATGAATTACGACAACTGAGACACCGAGCGGACCAACCGCATATACCCCCATATTTAAGCTACTCTAATCACATCTTAGGCCCACTTTTATGTCCGACTTGCATCAAATGTTCCGGGAAACCTTCAACAAATAACCTACCTTCAATTCAAGCAGCATTAATAAACGCCAGATCCCTCCCCAAGCACAAAACAGAAATCGCCGACTTAATCGACGCGCACAAACTAGACCTACTGTTCATCACCGAGACATGGGGTGATGAAGCCTCAGGACCCGATTTTGCAGAAGCCACTCCAATCAACTACAATGTTTGTAGACTAGACAGACCTATAAAAAGAGGTGGCGGCATTGCCATAATTTATAAAAGCCACTTCAAACTCTCGACCAAACCATATACATGTCCAGAATATGAGTCTCTCACATTCACTCTAGGCCTATCAGCAAAATCATCCTTCAAGGGAATGCTGATTTACCGCCCTCCAGGGTCAAGAGCTAAGTTTCTAGCCAACATAGGTAGTCTAATCGAAGCAGTCGCCGACGCCCCTCATTTTACGCTATTAGGTGACTTCAATTTTCACCTTGAGACTTCGAATAACCACGATACTACGCAACTTCTTGCAGACCTTGAAGCTGCAGGCCTAATGCAACTTATCAATTCCCCGACTCATCAGGCAGGTCACACACTAGACGGTATATTTACTAACAATCCTCTTGTAAATATCACCCAAATAATTCCTCTAATCTGGACAGACCACTCAGCTATTTGTTTCACAGTGCAAACAAACTCCACTAAACCGAGCCTCACTGCACTAGCCCGTTCAACATACAGAGACTGGAAAAACATTAACATAACACAATTAGCAGAGATGATACAGGATAATTACATCCCCAATGAGCAAGACCCTACCAAAGCATCTTCAAACTACCTGACAAACCTAGACACGGCCTGTAACAAGTTAGCCCCACTCAAATCATCACACCGAAATAGAAAAATACCTTCAGCCCCATGGTTCACTGAGGCCCTACGCATGCAGAAACAATACTGCAGGAACCTCGAAAGACAATGGCATCGCAATTACAGCCCTGCAGACAAATCCAACTATAAAAATGCCCTCGCCATCTACAAAAGAGCGATAACCACTGAGAAAAGCCATTACTTTATCACTCAAATCAATCAGGCAAAAAACTTGTCAGGAGAACTATTCAGGGTAGTTACCACTCTATCCAACCCCCCGACGCCGCCCTTAGAAGGCTCTCAATCACTGGCAGATGCCTTGGCCAGCTTCTTTGAGGAAAAAGTCAGTTCCATCTTTCAGACTTTCTCATGCTCTGCCTCCCTACCATCTTCGAGTCCTCCCCTTACGAGCACTCAGCCAACTTTATTATCTTTTAATTCCGTAGATAAGGATCACATTCAACGTCTGGTAGCCAACACAAAATCCGGCTCACCCCTCGACCCATGTCCCCCTTCAATTCTCAACCGCATACCGGAAGCAATTTCCCCTTCGTTGTCCACTATATGCAATGCTATGTTCGCAACAGGTATATATCCCTCAGTCTGGAAAGAGGCGATTATAAAGCCATTGCTGAAAAAACCTACGCTAGACCCTCTCATCCCAGCAAGCTATAGACCCATCGCCTGTCTCCCATTCCCAGCAAAGATTTTTGAAAAGTCCATGAACATGCAGCTATCAAAATACATCAACGACAACAATTTGCTAGATGACACACAGTTCGGTTTTAGGCAGGGACACGGGACAGAGACGGCACTATTGAAAGCCGCAGACGAAATCAGAACAACCATGGACAAGGGAGGATCAGCTGTCTTGATACTCCTAGATCTCTCCGCTGCATTTGACACGGTCGATCATATCACCTTGATCGACCGTGTCGCAGCTCTGGGAATAGGAGGAACAGCAAAAGACCTGATTGCTTCATTCCTCGCCAATCGCCCACAGACTGTCAAAATGGGTAATTTCACCTCCCAGACCTTCTCACTCCCCTGCGGCGTTCCACAGGGCTCCTCGCTAAGTCCGACGCTTTGTAATATCTATGTATCGGACTTGGCGAGGGTGATAAAATCCTATGGTATTGCCCTTACCACATACGCCGATGACACGCAACTAGTACTATCGGTGTACAATAACGGAGCTAGCGTGGCAGCCAACTTCCAGGAGGGAATGAAGGCAATAAGCTCCTGGATGTCATCAAACTGCCTCAAACTTAACTCTGATAAAACGGAGGTGATGACATTCGGGAGCCTGAAACCAGCATGGTCCCCACAATGGTGGCCACCGGAGCTGGGATCCCCCCCCCCAACCGGTGGTTAAGGTCCGGAACCTGGGAGTCACCTTCGACAATAAACTGACTTTCCACCATCACGCCAATGCGGTCGTATCATCTGCATTCTACACCCTCAAAAAAATCAAGAAACTCCTTCCTTATCTACCACAGTCAGCCGGCAAAACACTTATCAGTACTTTAGTGTTTTCAAAAACGGATTACTGCAACTCTCTGCTTCTTAATGCGCAGGAAGGAGTCCTCAACAAACTCCAGACCGTGCAAAACGCGGCTGCCAGAACCTTACTCTCTATTTCCAAATTCACATCTGTCTCCCATCATATCAAAGAGCTCCACTGGCTCCCAGTCAGGAGCCGAATAAAATTCAAGGCTCTTTGCATAGCCTACAAGACCCTTAACTACCCAGGGCCTAAGTTCCTAAAAGAAGCTCTTCACCCATTGGAGCATCGCAGAACCCTTCGATCCTCCACAGCTTTCATGCTGTCTGTCCCTCGGACAAAAAAGGCCACTTGGGGAGACAGGTGCTTCACTACAGCCACTGCTAAATTGTGGAACACCCTCCCACTGCATATCAAAACCGCTCCCACGCTCCTTAAATTCCGAAAAAGCCTCAAGACATGGCTTTTCTCCTCTGCCTAACCACCCCGTCAAAGTGTAGGGAGTTCTATGATCACCAGCGCCGAGACACCTGTATGGGTATTTGCGCGCTTTAAAAATAGCAAAAATAAATAAATAAATAAATAAGTAGCCCTGGTTATTATGCTCCTATCATATCCTGCTTGTATGACAATAGGCTGGCCCGTGTCCTGTTTGTAAACATCTTCAAATGGCAGCGTTATGCTTCCACTGGTAGAAAGATTTGCTGAACAGTACTGTACTACCTTTGGCAGAAGCTGGTTTGGTGGCACCCCACTTGCACCTCTGTGGGTGGACTGGTTGGCAGGACAGCACTCAGCTTCTTGTGGTTAAGATAGCCGTTGAAAAACTGTTGAATTGATGCACCCTGGTGGTTCATGGCATTTTCTTCTTCACCCCGTTTCCTGCTGGCATCTCATAGTTTTTGACACCTGTAGCTAAGAAAGTTTAAGCTTCTTGTCTAGGTTTTTTTTTGGCAGGGTTCTCATGTAATAGGATTACATTGATTGGTTTGTATCTTGCAGGAGAGAGCTTTTTTCTCCACATTGTCTCATTGTGAAGAGGGAATGATGTTGGAGGCTTCAACTCCTGGAACTCAGAAATATTTCTTGGCTGCATCATCTCTCTAAGGAGAGATAACTGTAGTTGTCAGGTTCTCGTATCAGCAGCCACAAATCTTCTGGCACAAGGTATTGACTTGACTGCCCACTTTTGAAAGGACACCGCTTATCCATGACATTTTCGTATGTCTTCAGAACAAGAACTGCCTGGGCTGCCCTATCTCTTGTTGAACTGTGCATAATTTCCCCTCAGCTTCTGCTGAGGAACCCCGCTTTTGCAATTTCCAAAACCCCTTCCCTTATCCGTGTTGTTTGGGGATGCCCCATGTTTAATGCGACCCCACAGTATTCTAATCTGTAAATTGATCCCTTGAAGGGCAGAGGCCTGGTGTCATCTGCAGGGTTTCCGTTCATCAGTACCTTACGGCATTTGCAACTTTTGTCCAGGACTGTTGTTGATCAACTGTACAGCAGCACTCAATCATTGAGGTTTGGGTGAAAGCTGTGTGTAATAGTGTTTAGTGTAGATTACCACGGATAAGGCGAGTTCTGTAACCTAAGCATGGCTTCTCTCCTCACTCAAATATGCTGTTATACCTACCTTTGTTGACCCTGCAAAATATTTGAGAATCTTCTTTTCATTCAGATTTATGACGCATACAGCCAGGAAAGTCTTAAGCCTCCCTGTATCCACTACCCCATTGTGATTCATTCCTCTTTTTCTTGCTTCTAGAGTTTTTAATCTGTAGTTCACGCTCTTGCACTGTCCATTCTGGATGCTGTGCCTTGGTGGCTAGCCTTCCTAAAAGTACATTGTTGCCTTTGTGGGGTGCCTTTAATTGCGAGTGCTAGAAGATTTGATATGGTTAAATATAATCCCTATCACTTTAAAACGGTTACCACTTAGTTTCAGTGTTACTTTAAATTATGTTGTGTGTTTTTTTCTGAACTTATTCTTTCTCCAAACATTGCATCTGGCAGCCAAATTGGAGAGAAAAACATTTACAGTTTGTAATTCTTTTCCCATGAGTTCTCCTTTGTCTCTTCTCTGCTGCTTTTTAGACAGCAGCTCTAATGTGCAAATTCATTGCCTATTATGTACGTGTTTGATATTTCTAAAGCATGACTCGGCTGTATCCCTGTACAGGGTTGTTACATTTTACATAAGTACGGTATTTCTAGAGAGCACATGTCGAAGTGCCTAAGTGCAAAACAATGCTCTGGCTGATCAGGGAAATAACGAGACAGGTCTTCAGTGATTTTCTAAAACAGCACCTGTTCGATTGAGACCTGCGGGTGAAAGGCAAGGAATTCCATAGTTTACCCACCAAGTAGGAGAGACTTTTACCTGCCTACTTGGCCATCCTCACCTATTACCTTTTTTTGCATATCACATGGAATGAATGGAAAAATCTTTTTTAGTATCTTCAAAAGATAAAAGCACGAGGATGTAATGTAGTTGATTTGTTCAGAGAAACAGACCTGGTTGTCAAACATGACCTGGAGATTTTTCCCTTTACAGACGGGGGCTGGGCGAGGACCAGAATCTGCAGGCCACCAGGACTTGTTCTGGAAAGATAGATCGTTTCAGAAAAGTATCACCTCCAATTTCTCAATGACTAACTTTTAAATAGTTCTCTTGCATCCAGCTAGTGATGTGCGCTAGACAGTTTTAAAATTGTCTGGCCACATTATTTACATGATGATAAACCGTATCAAAGGGGACTGAGACGGGCCGGTTTTGGGCCCCCTGGGGGCCGTTTTTGCAGCAAAACGGCCGTGTAACAAAATCGGCCAAAAACCGGCACTGGCAAAGAGCTCGGTCGCACCCCAACCCCCCCTGGGGGCTGTCCGAGCACTTTGCCAGGGCCGGTTTTGGTTCCTAGTCCGGCCCTGAGAGCAGCCCTCCTTCCTCCTGATGCAGATCTCCTCCTCCGCAATAACCAAAGCAGATTCTGTGCAGTACTGTGGCCTGAAACCGTGTTGAGATGGATCCAGACGATCATTGGTCTCCCAAAACGCCACCAGGTCTCAATGTATTGCCTTTTCCAAGATCTTTGTGGGGAGCAGCAGACAAGATATGGGTCGCTAATTCTTGACCTCAGCAGGGTCTTGGAAAGGCTTTTTTAAAATAGGTTGCATCAATGCTTTTTTCCATGCTGCTGGAAAGTGCCCGGAGCTCAGCACGTTATTTAAGAGCAAAACAAGATTGGCAACAATTGTAACAAGAATCATTTTCAATACAAAAGTCGGGCACGGGTCTGTGGGGGAGGGGCCGAGAATTCCTCATAAACAGTATTTACTTTTGATTGAAAAAACTCCGCTATTTTATTACAAAATACTTGTTCATGAGTCAACTGTTTACTATAGTCCAATTTGGAAAGAGCAGTGACCGTTTTGTAAAGTTCCCTAGTGGAGTTTTTAACCAAATCAATTCTCACAGAAAAATATTTGGTTTTCGAAGCAATAATCACAGCTTCGTATTCCGCAATCACTAGTTTGTATTTATTATTCTCTTCCATACTATAGTTTTTCCTCCATCTTGGTTCTTGCGCCCATCATTTTATTTTCAGTTCTCTTAGATCCTTTGAATACCGCGGGGCTGTCAGACTTTTCCTGCAACATACTCTTGTTTTTACGGGGGCAAGCTGAGTAACCGCGGGGTCAATCCAGTTAAACTGGAGACGGCAATGATATCATCAGTGTCTAGTGGTGTGCTATGACTGTGTAGAGCAAGGTCCAACTCTCTTATTAATTTTCCGCCAGGGACGTATTTTGATATACTATATGAGATTTTCTGAAAGTGATTCTTCCTCTGGGACAGCTATCTTAAAAATACGGCACTATGATCCCTCCAAATTAATTGAAGCGCTTTATCGAAACAATTTTTTTGTGTTGTTGGTGAAAATTCCGTCTAGGGTATGATTAGCCTTGTGCGTGGGTTCAGTTACAATCTGCCGTAGGCCAGAGCAGTTAAGGCAATCAACCAAAGGATCAGTTTAATTGTTTTACTTGAGGTTGAGGTGAAAATTGAAATCATCTAACAGTAAAACTTGATGAGTACATGCCGGACTCCACAAAAGTCTGAATGGACCTTGCAAATCTGTCTCCAGGGCTCGGCAGACGATATATTAAAGCCCCTGTGAATGCAATCATGTTGCTAAATTTAAAGTAAACTGAGCTTCTCCCTCCAAATGAGTTGGAGGTGAACACAGCTTTGATGGGACAACAATAAATATTTGCCATCCCCCCACCCCCATGTTTTCCATCTCTATCTACATTGAGCCAATCGTATCCTACCGGAACAGCTATTTTCCTATCAGAATCTGATGCATTATCCTTCCAGGTTTCCACTAGAAATACCAAGTCCGGTTTATGATCTTGCACAAAGTTGCAAATACATATTTGTGCTTTACAAGGGACCTGGTGGCCTGGTCCGTGAAGTATTTGCCCTGATAGTATCTTTAATACCAGAGAACTCGCTGTAATTGGGTTGAGGACATATTTACATTCCAGGCAGCGAAAGTGATTAATATTCAAATTCCAATCAAGGGGAACACAACTGCTTTGCTTACCCATATTGCAGATTGATAGCAGCTCATCCCTCGTATACGCCTGGGTGGGAAAAGGACCAGGGATCCTGACGCCCAGCGCATTCCTGGCACAGGCGCACTCGCTGCATGGTTATGTCGGCGTGTGCATTTATTCTCATCACCGCAAATTCTAGAGTGTAATCAAAAAGCCAATTGGCCCAGTCTATGCGAGAGCTATTGGCTTTGCCAATGTGTTTTAGCGATGTGGTACACCAGTGTGGCTGCTGTACAGCATGGCTAAAAGTTGGTGAGGTGGCGTGATATATTGGGCTAGATTGGAGGGGGGTACATTGGGCTAGATTGGATGCCGAGTCAAGTGGGATAGATTGGGGGCCGAGTCGAGTGGGATAGATTGGGGGCAGAGTCGAGTGGGGTAGATTGGGGGCAGAGTCGAGTGGGCTAGACTTGGGCAGAGTTGATGGTAGGGGCGTGTTGAAATATTTGAAAAAATTTGCTGTCTTTATACTTTTCCAATTCTGATATATTCTGAATTATCAGCATTGTTTATTTACAGACATTATCTTTTTTTAAAGCCATTCCTTTAACAACAAGATAGTAACTAAATTTTCTCACTTTTTTTGTCAGAGAACAGTCTGACTTTTGACCTCTTTCTTTAAATGCACAGCAAATGTAAAAAAATAACAAGCATTAGAAATGCAATCGGGCTCGGATTTATTTGAGTTTGAGCTAAAGGCATTGTAAATGGTAATGTATTTTTGCTAAGTGTTATGGAGTGTGTTAATGTGGTGGTGGGGGTAGTGTTAGTACTGGTGGTGGTGGTACTAGTAGTACTGGCGGTGGTGGTAGTACTGTTGGTGGTGGTAGTAGTAGTACTGGTGGCTGTAGTAGTGGTAGTACACACCACCGCTGCAGTAGCATTGGTGGTGGTGGTACTGCTGGCCGTAATACTGGTAGTGGTAGTACTGGTGGTAGTGGTACTGGTGGTGGTAGTACTGGTGGTGGTAGTGGTACTGATTATGGTAGTACTGGTATTGGTAGTACTGGCGGTGGTGGTAGTACTGTTGGTGGTGGTAGTGGTAGTAATGGTGGCTGTAGTACTGGTAGTACTGATGGTGGTAGTACTGGTAGTACTGATGGTGGTAGTACTGATGGTGGTAGTACTGGTAGTACTGGTGATGGTGGTGGTACTGGTAGTGGTGGTACTGGTAGTGGTAGTACTGTTGGTGGTAGTACTGCTGGGCCCATTTGCACTACCACTCTGTACTCTGCACTACCACTCTGCACTCGGCACTCTCACTCTGCACTCTGCACTACCACTCTGCACTACCACTCTGCACTACCACTACCACTCTGCACTCTGCACTACCAATCTGCACTCTGCACTACCAATCTGCACTCTGCACTACCAATCTGCACTCTGCACTACCAATCTGCACTCTGCACTACCAATCTGCACTCTGCACTACCACTCTGCACTACCACTCTGCACTCTCAATCTGTTGGTGGTGGTAGTGGTAGTACTGGTGGCTGTAGTAGTGGTAGTACTGATGGTGGTAGTACTGGTAGTACTGATGGTGGTAGTACTGGTAGTACTGATGGTGGTAGTACTGGTAGTACTGGTGATGGTGGTGGTACTGGTAGTGGTAGTACTGGTGGTGGTGGTGGTACTGGTAGTGGTAGTACTGGAGGTGGTGGTACTGGTAGTGGTAGTACTGTTGGTGGTAGTACTGCTGGGCCCATTTGCACTACCACTCTGTACTCTGCACTACCACTCTGCACCCGGCACTCTCAATCTGCACTCTGCACTACCAATCTGCACTCTGCACTACCAATCTGCACTCTGCACTACCAATCTGCACTCTGCACTACCAATCTGCACTCTGCACTACCAATCTGCACTCTGCACTCTCAATCTGCACTACCACTCTACACTCTCAATCTGCACTACCACTCTGCACTACCACTCTGCACTACCACTCTGCACTACCACTCTGCACTACCACTCTGCACTACCACTCTGCACTACCACTCTGCACTACCACTCTGCACTACCACTCTGCACTACCACTCTGCACTCTGCACTCTGCACTCTGCACTCTGCACTACCACTCTGCACTACCACTCTGCACTACCACTCTGCACTACCACTCTGCACTACCACTCTGCACTACCACTCTGCACTACCACTCTGCACTACCACTCTGCACTACCACTCTGCACTACCACTCTGCACTACCACTCTGCACTACCACTCTGCACTCTGCACTCTGCACTCTCAATCTGCACTCTGCACTCTCAATCTGCACTCTGCACTCTCAATCTGCACTCTGCACTCTCAATCTGCACTCTGCACTCTCAATCTGCACTCTGCACTCTCAATCTGCACTCTGCAC
The DNA here is from genome assembly GCF_964263255.1 of Lissotriton vulgaris. Lineage (NCBI taxonomy): Eukaryota > Metazoa > Chordata > Amphibia > Caudata > Salamandridae > Lissotriton > Lissotriton vulgaris. The sequence goes on along the minus strand of NC_141686.1, from coordinate 311,205,447 downwards.
TCTCAATCTGCACTCTGCACTCTGCACTCTCAATCTGCACTCTGCACTCTCAATCTGCACTCTCAAACTGCACTACCACTCTGCACTCTGCACTCTCAATCTGCACTCTGCACTCTCAATCTGCACTCTGCACTCTCAATCTGCACTCTGCACTCTCAATCTGCACTCTGCACTCTCAATCTGCACTCTGCACTCTCAATCTGCACTCTGCACTCTCAATCTGCACTCTGCACTCTCAATCTGCACTCTGCACTCTGCACTCTCAATCTGCACTCTGCACTCTCAATCTGCACTCTCAAACTGCACTACCACTCTGCACTCTCAATCTGCACTCTGCACTCTCAATCTGCACTCTCAAACTGCACTACCACTCTGCACTCTCAATCTGCACTCTTCACTCTCAATCTGCACTCTCAAACTGCACTACCACTCTGCACTCTCAATCTGCACTCTCAAACTGCACTACCACTCTGCACTCTCAATCTGCACTCTCAATCTGCACTCTCAAACTGCACTACCACTCTGCACTCTCAATCTGCACTCTCAAACTGCACTACCACTCTGCACTCTCAAACTGCACTACCACTCTGCACTCTGCACTCTCAAACTGCACTACCACTCTGCACTCTCAATCTGCACTCTCAAACTGCACTACCACTCTGCACTCTGCACTCTCAATCTGCACTCTCAAACTGCACTACCACTCTGCACTCTCAATCTGCACTCTCAAACTGCACTACCACTCTGCACTCTGCACTCTCAAACTGCACTACCACTCTGCACTCTCAATCTGCACTCTCAAACTGCACTACCACTCTGCACTACCACTCTGCACTACCACTCTGCACTACCACTCTGCACTACCACTCTGCACTACCACTCTGCACTACCACTCTGCACTCTGCACTACCACTCTGCACTACCACTCTGCACTACCACTCTGCACTACCACTCTGCACTACCACTCTGCACTACCACTCTGCACTACCACTCTGCACTACCACTCTGCACTCTGCACTACCACTCTGCACTCTGCACTACCACTCTGCACTCTGCACTACCACTCTGCACTCTGCACTACCACTCTGCACTCTGCACTACCACTCTGCACTCTGCACTACCACTCTGCACTCTGCACTACCACTCTGCACTCTGCACTACCACTCTGCACTCTGCACTACCACTCTGCACTCTGCACTACCACTCTGCACTCTGCACTACCACTCTGCACTACCACTCTGCACTACCACTCTGCACTACCACTCTGCACTACCACTCTGCACTACCACTCTGCACTACCACTCTGCACTACCACTCTGCACTCTGCACTCTCAATCTGCACTCTGCACTCTCAATCTGCACTCTCAATCTGCACTCTGCACTCTCAATCTGCACTCTGCACTCTCAATCTGCACTCTGCACTCTCAATCTGCACTCTGCACTCTCAATCTGCACTCTGCACTCTCAATCTGCACTCTGCACTCTCAATCTGCACTCTGCACTCTGCACTCTCAATCTGCACTCTGCACTCTGCAGTCTCAATCTGCACTCTGCACTCTGCACTCTCAATCTGCACTCTGCACTCTCAATCTGCACTCTGCACTCTCAATCTGCACTCTGCACTCTCAATCTGCACTCTGCACTCTCAATCTGCACTCTGCACTCTCAATCTGCACTCTGCACTCTCAATCTGCACTCTGCACTCTCAATCTGCACTCTGCACTCTCAATCTGCACTCTGCACTCTCAATCTGCACTCTGCACTCTCAATCTGCACTCTGCACTCTCAATCTGCACTCTGCACTCTCAATCTGCACTCAGCACTCTCAATCTGCACTCTCAAACTGCACTACCACTCTGCACTCTCAATCTGCACTCTTCACTCTCAATCTGCACTCTCAAACTGCACTACCACTCTGCACTCTCAATCTGCACTCTCAAACTGCACTACCACTCTGCACTCTGCACTCTCAATCTGCACTACCACTCTGCACTCTGCACTCTCAATCTGCACTCTGCACTCTCAATCTGCACTCTCAAACTGCACTACCACTCTGCACTCTGCACTCTCAATCTGCACTCTGCACTCTCAATCTGCACTCTGCACTCTCAATCTGCACTCTGCACTCTCAATCTGCACTCTGCACTCTCAATCTGCACTCTGCACTCTCAATCTGCACTCTGCACTCTCAATCTGCACTCTGCACTCTCAATCTGCACTCTGCACTCTCAATCTGCACTCAGCACTCTCAATCTGCACTCTCAAACTGCACTACCACTCTGCACTCTCAATCTGCACTCTTCACTCTCAATCTGCACTCTCAAACTGCACTACCACTCTGCACTCTCAATCTGCACTCTCAAACTGCACTACCACTCTGCACTCTGCACTCTCAATCTGCACTACCACTCTGCACTCTGCACTCTCAATCTGCACTCTGCACTCTCAATCTGCACTCTCAAACTGCACTACCACTCTGCACTCTGCACTCTCAATCTGCACTCTTCACTCTCACTACTTTGTGAAGACTGAAAATAAAGAAAGAAAAGAATACATAATGGCTTACTGATATATTTTTTGACCTCTCTGATATTGCTCATTGAACATTTTATGGTGTGCCGAACTATTTCTTTGAATTGTGTACAGTGCCTTGGCACTGATTTTGGAGGCCTAGGGGTATATGGCCTCAGGTTCTTGGCACCCCTAGATATAACGTGACCAAGATTCATTAGACTGAGTGCAGTTAAGTGTCTCACCCTATACCCTGTTCTAGTGTTATAAACTCTTCACTCTCAATCTGCACTCTCAAACTGCACTACCACTCTGCACTCTCAATCTGCACTCTCAAACTGCACTACCACTCTGCACTCTCAATCTGCACTCTCAAACTGCACTACCACTCTGCACTCTCAATCTGCACTCTCAAACTGCACTACCACTCTGCACTCTGCACTCTCAATCTGCACTCTCAATCTGCACTCTCAAACTGCACTACCACTCTGCACTCTGCACTACCACTCTGCACTACCACTCTGCACTACCACTCTGCACTACCACTCTGCACTACCACTCTGCACTACCACTCTGCACTACCACTCTGCACTACCACTCTGCACTACCACTCTGCACTACCACTCTGCACTACCACTCTGCACTACCACTCTGCACTACCACTCTGCACTCTCAATCTGCACTCTGCACTCTCAATCTGCACTCTGCACTCTCAATCTGCACTCTGCACTCTCAATCTGCACTCTGCACTCTCAATCTGCACTCTCAATCTGCACTCTGCACTCTCAAACTGCACTACCACTCTGCACTCTGCACTCTCAATCTGCACTCTTCACTCTCAATCTGCACTCTCAAACTGCACTACCACTCTGCACTCTGCACTCTCAATCTGCACTCTCAAACTGCACTACCACTCTGCACTCTGCACTCTCAATCTGCACTCTGCACTCTCAATCTGCACTCTGCACTCTCAATCTGCACTCTGCACTCTCAAACTGCACTACCACTCTGCACTCTCAATCTGCACTCTTCACTCTCAATCTGCACTCTCAAACTGCACTACCACTCTGCACTCTGCACTCTCAAACTGCACTACCACTCTGCACTCTCAATCTGCACTCTCAAACTGCACTACCACTCTGCACTCTGCACTCTCAATCTGCACTCTCAAACTGCACTACCACTCTGCACTCTGCACTCTCAATCTGCACTCTCAAACTGCACTACCACTCTGCACTCTGCACTCTCAAACTGCACTACCACTCTGCACTCTCAATCTGCACTCTCAAACTGCACTACCACTCTGCACTCTGCACTCTCAAGCTGTACTCTCAAACTGCACTACCACTCTGCACTCTGCACTCTCAATCTGTACTCTCAAACTGCACTACCACTCTGCACTCAGCACTCTCAATTTGCACTCTCAATTTGCACTCTGCACTCCCAATTTGCACTCTGCACTCTGCACTACCACTCTGCACTACCACTCTGCACTCTGCACTACCACTCTGCACTACCAGTGCACTGCCATTCTTATCCATTCCCACAACAGCGCAGCCTATGTACTGTGTGAGCAGAAGGGAACCGGTGGAGGGGTGGAGTGTGCAGGTGGAGGAGAAGAGGGGCTTCAGACGGAGTAGGGTTACAGGTGGAGTAGAGGGGATTGGGAGGCAGAAGGAAGCATGTGGAGAGATGGAGGGGTGCCGTGTGCAGGTGGAGGGATGGAGGGATGGAAGGGTGGAGTGTGCAAGTGGAGGGATAGAGAGGTAGAGTGTGCAGGAATAGGGGAGAGTAGCCGGTGCGCGGGAACAGGTCAATTAGGGGGAGAGGCGGAGTAGAGGCTAGGGCAGACGTTGAGAAGCAGGAAGGTACGGGTGGAAAGGGTTGTGTGGGTGGAGCAGGAATACGGGTGTAGTAGATAAATGTGCTGGTGAGGGGACTCAAGTGGAGCGGGGTGCGCATGGAGTAGAGAGGGTACAGGGTGAGGAACGTAGGCACATAGGTGAAGGGCGGATATGGAGCAGACACAGGTGGAGGAATGACCAGATCAAGCTAAAGTAAAGGTAGTGGTAAAGTGAAGGAAGCGGTGCAGGAGAAGAGTGAGGGTGGCAGCGGCAGACTAACCCCTCGCGCCGGGGTGGTGTGGCGAGGTGTCCCAGGTGCCTTGTTCTGCGCCCTGCCTTACTGCTAAGCTCTCCGCAGGAGCTCCACTCAGCTCTGATCTTATCAGCTGGAGCTGCAGGGAGCTGGCACCGCCGCCAGGAGGTGGGGAGTAGAGCGAGAGGTCACTCCTAGACTTGACAAATGCCGTGTAAAGATTAAATATGGTGACCAAATGTGTTCAGAGCTTTCTCTCCTGGCTGAGTGCCACTCAAGCCTTGTTACTTCGACTCCACAGCAATAAAACACAGCTTTATTTCCGCGCTGTTTTACTCGCAAACTAGCAGCGGCGCGGCCCTTTCCGTGTCTCCTAGCGATTTTGTCCCGTCGATCTAAGTAGGAATTTACTTTCTACAAAGGTGTTCTATTAATGCACGGATGAAAATCAGTCCTGTATGATAGTTAGGCACCCGGAGGAGACTGCAGACGCTGGGGCATTACACAGCATTTGGAGCGGGACGCAGAATATGACTTGTTTCACCGGTGATCATTGGAAGTGCGTCGTGCACGTGCTTTGTGCACTTCCTTAGTTTAACGCGCGCAGACCGGGGTGAATCAAGTTAAAACATCACTGTGAACGGCGGAGATTAAGGCGGTATCAAAACACTGGCAGCATGGCATTGTGGTCTAGTGAGCAGATGCCGTTGTCACTTAGAAGCATGCTACATGTGTGTTTCTTGTGCAAACTCGTGCCCAGTGGCGGCGTCTGCCCGCTGTGCTTGAGGAGTGCTGCTCGGCTTGTGAGGCTGTGGGAGGGGGCCGCCAAAGCTACAACAAGCACATGAAAAGAAGAAAAAAAGATGCGAGCACAGTGTGAGGGCTGAGTGCCACTCAAGCATTGTTACTTCGACTCCACAGCAATAAAACACAGCTTTGTTATTTCCGTGCTGTTTTACACGCAAACTAGCGGCGGCGCGGATCTTTCCGTGTCTCCTAGCGCTGTATGCACATCTAATGCATGCACAATTGTCCCGTCGATCTAAGTAGGAATTTACTTTCTACAAAGGTGTTCTATTAATGCACGGATGAAAATCAGTCCTGTATGATAGAGCAAAAGCTGTAGAAAAAGAGGGGTCGGGTAGAAGGAAAGAAAGGGTAGCAGAAGAAAGGACGTGCAGGCAGAAGTGGAGGGGTGGGCGACGGAAGTTGGAAAGATGTGAGAAAGGAAAGAAGTGAAAAATTAGAGAAGTGCGCCAGGAACAAGGGAAAGAAAGAAAGGAGGAAGGAAATGGAAGATGTGTGGCGACTTCGGAAAAATGCGATGCCAGATAGGTAACGAGGTGAAAATATATGGAGACATGACGAGGAAATTAATGAAAGGCAATGGGGAAAGTGGAAGATGAATGATGAGGAAAACAATGATGCACAAGTACAGAACGAAGGCAGGAAGGGGGAAAAGGCGGGACAAAGTGGGAGCCGTGGAATGAAGAAGGGAAAACCTGGAATGCCAAGAGGATGAAGACACATATGTTTCCAATTAGACTGAAGTCGATGAAGGGGAAGACATTAGGAACAAGAGCGGCCGGGAAACTGAAAGTACGGCCGGCCACCGGCCAGCCATGAATAATTAGGGGAGGAGAAGCCGCACAGCACACGCTGGGAAAAGCCCTTTGATGTGCTGTGCGGCCGTGAAAAAATGCAATTAGGAGGGAGGCTGATGCTTGTGCTTGTTTGGTCACGTGATTCACGTGAACTCAAAGAAAACCGCACGAAAAACACCCTTAGTTTCACGAGCATTTTGAGCACTTGAATTCTCGCTCCGCTCAATGCGCATGCGCATTGATAGGTCGCGAGACCTAAAAACCATGTAAGCGCCTAGAATGAAACTGGCGGAAGAACAATTGTTCTGAAGCAAAGAGACCTACCTGCTTGTGCTAAAGGAATACCATAAAGCGGTTAGGGCACCTAGTATGAGCAGCTGTAATGAGATTGTCCACTTTGTGGATAAAATCTCCTCGCTATATGCATCTTTTAAGGAAACTGATAATCGGGGCCTCTCCTCAATGAGGAATTCTGGTCCCCTCCCAGTTGGCGCCTTCAAGATTGAGAGCATCTCGGTGGAAAAGCTATGCTCCCCATGCAGTTAAAATCAAATCTGGGTCTCCACTAGACCCGGCGCCTCCAGTGATTTGGAATCTGGGGCACTGGCTTCCTGGTTATGCTCTCTGTTTAATCAATCAATCAAGACATTTATAAAACACACCACATACCAGTGAGGGTCTCATGGTGCTGGGAGGTGGGGGGGGGAGGGGGTTGGACGGTCTGCTAGTGATCGAAGAGCCAGGTCTTGAGGAGACTTCTGAAGGCCGGTAGGCCTTGGGTCTGCCGTAGGTTGGTGGGGAGGGTGTTCCAGGTCTTGGCGGCGAGGTAGAAGAAGCATCTGCCGCCGGCGGTCGCTCTTCGGATGCGGGGGGACTGTGGCGAGGCTGGCGGAGTGGAGCTGGCAGGTGGGGGGAGCAGAAGTTGAGGAGTCTGTTGAGGTATGCTGGGCCGGTCTTGTGAAGGGCTTTGTGTGCGTGGATGAGGAGTTTGAAGGTTATTCTCCTGTTGACGGGGAGCCAGTGAAGGTCTCTCAGGTGGGGTGTGATGTGGCTGCGGCGGGGGATGTCGAGGATTGGACGTGCCGAGGCGTTCTGGATGCTTTGCACTTGTCTCAGGAGCTTGGCCGACGCTCTTGCATAGAGGGCGTTTCCGTAGTCCATCCTGCTGGTGACGAGGGCCTGGGTGACTGTTCTTCTCTTCTCGGTGGGGATCCACTTGAAGATCCTGTGGAGCATTCTGAGGGTGTTGAAGCAGGATGAGGAGACGGCGTTGACCTGTTTAGTCATTGAGAGGGTGGAGTCAAGGATGACCCCCAGGTTGCGTGCGTGGTTGGTGGGTGTTGGGGCTGTTCTTAGGGTTTTTGGCCACCAGGAGTCGTCTCAGGCTGAAGGGGTGGAGCTGAGGATGAGGGCCTCAGTCTTGTCTGAGTTCAGCTTCAGTCGGCTGTTCCTCATCCATTCGGCGGCGGCCTTCATTCCTTCGTGGAGGTTGGATTTGGGGGTGTGCGGGTCTTTGGCGAGGGAGATGATCAGCTGGGTGACGTTGGCGTAGGAGATGATGTTGAAGTCGCGGTGTCGGCCGACGTGGGCGAGTGATGCCATGTAGATGTCGGGCTGAGGGAGGAGCCCTGGGGTACACCGCAGATGATTTCGGTGGCAGTGGAGGGGAAAGGGGGAGGCAGACGCTCTGAGTTCTGGCAGAGAGGAAGGATATGGTCCAGTCCAGGGCCTTCTCTTGGATCCCGGCGTCATGTAGGCGTGTTCGCAGTGTGCGGTGGCAAACCGTATCGAAGGCGGCTGACAGGTCCAGGAGGATGAGGGCTGCTGTTTCTCCGTTGTCAAGGAGGGTCCTGATGTAATCGGTGGCGATGAGGAGGGCGGTTTCGGTGCTGTGGTTGCTGCGGGACTGGGACGGGCCCAGGATGCTGTTCTCCTTGAGGAAGCAGGTCAGCTGTTTGTTGACCTTCGCCGGGAACGCGAGCAGGGAGATTGGTCGGAAGTTCTTGAGGTCCTTAGTCTGTCTTTTGAAGCCGGCCAACGTCCGGCGTAGTGGAAATATACAATGGTCATTCCACTACTCAAAAAACCATCTCTTGAGACTTCCAAACCAGAGAATTTTTGCTCCAACTCCCTGCTTCCTTTCCTGGCAAAACTGTGACCCCTGTGGACGTTCAAACACCCAAAGGGAGGAAAGCCACAAATAAGAGCAAGTCAACTGATATTGACACGAAAACCACCCAATCTATGTGTGGTATACAATACTGTCTTTGAATGGACAGCTGAAGCTGTTTGTAGCAAGACTGCAATAACAGGGCTGCAATAATGTAATGGGAGCATCTGGAAGCGTCTTTTCATAGCTCCTTCGCACTCCCTCTTGGCCAGAAAGCTTGTTGCTCATGTCTTGCACGGGAAAGGGTTTCATTTTGAGCATAGTCTGTTGTTGTAGAATGAATAATCGTTTTAGTGCTCATCTATTTTAAAAAGGTACATAGAAGTGCTTTTTTCCCTTGTTGGATAATGTTTGTCTTGACTGTTCCATTTCCTGTGGGACAACTGAATGAGTTGAATGCCTTCCATTTCCTCTACAATGCACATTTGTTTTGGATGCCTTCTATTGTTAAGGATAAAGATTTGTTGTGGGACCTTCACCTTTCTTATGGGTTTTCCAGGACAAGTTATTCTTCCTGGCCTCCATCTCTTAGAAGATAGAGGATTTTCTTGGTGGCTTGTTTTATTTTCAGTAAAGGTTATCTTGCCCATTTAGTCTCTGAAAGAAGAAATGGTTGACTTGAAAGGGAGGATCAACTTGAAGTCAGATGCTATGATTGGGCTATGGCCAGAATACACTGTTTCTATTGGCTGCTGCATATTTACCCTTGACTCATTTTGATCTATTGTTTCATTTTCCCGCAGTTTCCAATGAGATCCCAGATCACCCCTGTGTCTCTCCTGTTTCCAATCATGTCTTCGAGCGGCGACTGATTGAGAAATACATTGCAGAGAATGGGACCGACCCAGTGAATAACCAGCCACTTTCCGAAGAGCAACTCATCGATTTGAAGGGTGAGAATCGGTGGTTGGTTCACAGTTGAAGGTGGGGTGCATATTGGAGGAGAGGGAGGCAATCGGACCATGCTATACATTGAAATTAAATGTTTTCCATACCTCTCCTAACTTCTCTCATTTCCTTCATGTTCTTCTTTTTTCTCCCTTCCCTGGCGTCCAGTTGCTCATCCAATCCGCCCGAAGCCTCCATCCTCCACTAGCATTCCGGCAATCTTGAAGGCTTTGCAGGATGAATGGGTAGGTGTGTGCTATGGGGGAGTGTTGTGTGCAGATGTAGACGACTGTTAGTACATTTGACCGATATTCCTTTCTCTAGGATGCAGTGATGCTGCACAGCTTCACCCTTCGGCAGCAGCTGCAGACCACCCGTCAGGAGCTGTCTCACGCCTTGTACCAGCATGATGCCGCTTGCAGAGTTATTGCTCGTCTTACCAAGGAAGTGACAGCTGCTAGAGAAGGTATGAGGGTAGAGGTATAGCTGATGGAGATGGTATGAGGTACAGCTGATGGAGAAGGTTTGGGGGTAGAGGGACGGCTGCTAGAGACGGTATGAGGGGGAAGGGTCCGCAATACAGACCCCTTGGGTTGCTCATGGCCATAGTCTACCTGCGCAGGTCAGGGTTGCAAACTTCAGTGTACTCTGAAGCCCAGTGAAATCTCCAGGTTCCGGTGTGTGTGTTAGACACTGAACAAGGACTACCTGTATGACAAATGCTTGGCTTCTGAGATAGCTGCAGTAGAGGGTGCACTCGTTGTTAGAAAGAAGAGATTTTTAAGGTCCTCCTAAAATGCTTCATTCTTTCACACAAAAAATTGGCACATCCTTGATAAATGTGGTAGTTCATTTTAAGTGCTAAAGTAAAGACAAACGTCTTTGTCCCTGGACATTGTATAGGAATAATATTTCCATACTATTCTCCAACGCTTGTGGGTGTGATTCTCTGCATACAAAGTGAATATTCATCTTGCAGCCATGCCCGGTTTTATTTTCATTATTTGGCATGAATAAAATCAAAACCTATACCAGAACTGAGATGACCCCTTCCCCTCAAACCCATATTTAAGTTGTTTTTTTCTCACTATGGAGTTTCTGGTAGATGTTTGAGTATTACCTTTGATGGGGATGATATAGACAGACAAGAATAACCCGCCCTGTCAGCTACTTGTATGTAGATTTTCATGATAGGTTTTTATTTCAGTTTGTTGCAGAAAGGGAGGCAAGACAATGGGTAATTGTTAGAAAGGAAACGTGGTTCTATACATATCCATAATGGTTCTTGTGGTTCCCACTAGTGTTGTGTCCTGGAAGAACCACCAAATTCTAGTTGTTACTTCAGTACCTAGTGTGAGGTGCTAGCCATCTTACCATGTTGTTTCTGGGATTTATATACTCTTATCAGACCACCTCATGTTGGTCTTAGTGCATCCCTTTGTATGACCTTTAAAGCCCATGTCTGAGTTTCTGCCACAAGAATTTAAAGGACCTTCTCTGGTACCTGAAGGGCCGAGAGCACAGTTAAGGGGCCCCTTTTTTTGTACCCGTGGATGCTTTGCACCTTGGTTGCGCAGCATTCCAGCTGAGATTCGCCTATTTGTATTCTCCGTTTCTTTAGTAGAAACAGCCCAGTCTGTACGTGGTACCCATCTCTCCGGCATATTTTGCCCTATCTATGCCGTTTGAGACCCATCACTGAGTTGGAGGCGGTCAGTCTTGCATCTTGGAGTTTAAACATTTCTGTGGGTGCAGTGGAGGACCACTAGGGGCGTGTGTGCACCAGTGAAGATACCAGAATGGAGACATTTAAAGTGAAGCCCTCACAGGGCAGCTTCTCCACTACAGTCAACTCTCTGTAGCTTTTGAGTGGCATTCTCTGATGTGTGTTCTCTGTGCTCCTCATGTCCTTAACCTGGGCATCTCATCTTTCTCCTTGCAGCTTTGGCTACTCTGAAGCCCCAGGCTGGCCTCATCATCCCGCAGGCGGCACCGGCTGCACAGCCTGCTGCTGCTGTAAGTATGGAGAGACAAGTACATTTCGATGGCTCCTCTGCCCTCCGTCTCATATTCCTTATGCTTCACCGTATTACTCCTCACTCTATTGTAGACGTGTCTGTGGCTGTTTAAACTCCATGTCAGTCTCTGAGTTATTCTTTTATCTCTCTTGTTTCTCACTGTAGGGAGCTGGCGAACCCATGGACCTGGGAGAGTTGGTGGGAATGACTCCAGAAATCGTCCAAAAGGTAAAACGTAACTTCCAAGTTCATGTAGATGTAGGGCATTCAGTGCAGCAGGGGTGCAAACTAAAGTTCACTGCTTTACCTGTACTAGCCCTGGGTTTGAATCCTCCCTTAAGTTTGCCAAACTAAATATTGGTGAACTCTGCAGGTCACTAGCATTCCCTAGCACTGATCCCGCAGGCAAAATGGCATACAGTAGTATTGTTAAATAGAAGTTATGACCTATAGACATAAAGTTGTGAGTTCTGAGTAATGTGATCAGTTCCTTCCCTAAATTACTTGTGATATTGGCCAAATCACATTGACTACCTGCATGTTGCAGTTTGTTCCTCTACCTGCTTATCCATGTGCCGCTCGTTTTTTCATAGCAATCTTGAACTCCCTCAGACGTGCCAGCTCTGCACGGTTAGCATCAGCCTTATACAGTGGCATCAGACTAGAGATTGGCTGCTGACTCATTCTAAGGCTGCACACCTGCCTAGAGCAGCACTTTAATGAAGTTTGCAGATGCGCCAGTGCAGGAGATTGGTTAGGGGGATTCACTGGTCTCTTTGTGCTGTAAATCAACTATGAGAGCTCACTCCATGCCCACCTAGCTGAAGCAATGAGTGCAGTGGAAGAGCGATCAGTGCTGCACTAGCGCAGAACGTGCAGGTGCCAGTGGCCTTCACCATCGATGGTGCAGAGTCTACAGTAAAACAGTTGGCACTTCTGCGCCATAGCAGGAAGGAGAGCTTGTGGATTGCATCTCGGGGATGCAGGATATATGATTACCACCCCCTTTTGTACCGGATATATGATTACAGCATTAGAGCATGTGGCAGGTCGTGAGAGTCCTTGGAGGCTAACATAGTGTACCACCGTTAAAGTAACAAGTATAGTAAAACCGAACGCAGGAGAACCGCACCAAAAACTGAATAAGTGATGGAAACTAGAGTTGTAAATCCTAGTTAATATGCAGCTCCTGAGCTCACTCATTGAGTTAATAGCTTGCTGCTGAGATTGCTTTGGAACCTGTAGTAACGGCGTTGAACCCAGACAGTGTTTTTGATAGTTGTGCTTATGAAGGCAGTAAGTCAATTTGGACTGTTGTAATCCATTTCCTAATGTGCTGCGAAATGAGAGCTCTGTGATGCCATGCATGTAGTAAAAGTAAGTAATTTGCTATACCAGTGTGTACAGTGATAAACGGATTCCTGCTACAACAGAGTAGTGTGCAGGATACAAACATACTTAAACCCCTGCTAGCTGTGTGTAACATGTCTAAAACCGATGCATCAACTGCTGGTCATGTCTGTGCTTCTGACTGATCTTTGTTTTTACGTTTCAGCTTCAAGACAAAGCAACGGTTCTCACTACAGAGAGAAAGAAGGTAGGTGGTTGAAATGGAGCATACGAGGGGTGAGAGTCCAGGTGTAACATCAAAGGTATTGGGGTCATGTGGGAAGAGGAGTGCGCTTACACCTGCTCTTTATTTTGTCCCGACTAGAGGGGAAAGACCGTTCCAGAGGACCTGGTGAAGCCGGAGGAGCTCAGCAAGTATCACCAGGTGTCGTCCCACGTGGTGAGTACTTGGCAGGGGTGTCCGTGTGTTGTACGCCTTGATCCGGGTGGGTCACAGCTTTGTTTAGTATGGCCAGGTTATAGTGTTATCGTTTGTGCTCACAGAAGGTGGCGCAGTCCTCTGATTTCACAGCCAAACTTAAGGTTTCTGACGCTTGGATGGTTATGGTTTCGTCTTCGGACATTGAGTAGTTTTGTGGTCCTAGTATTCATAATGGTGGCCACATCTGCTCACATGCCATGTGATCTCTTACTGACATTCATACAGTTCAGTGAGTTTTTTATTTTATTTATTTCTTTAAAATCTTTTATCATTTCCCCCCCCCAAAAAAACTCCATGTAAATAAATGCCAAATAGTACGTTACAAATTGTCACATGTATACATTTACGAGAGCCAAATCTCACACATACAAAAAAAAGATGCATTTGACCATACTATATCAGACCCTCCAGAATTTCGCGATTTGCAAAAAAATCGAGAAATCAGCAGTTTTGTAAAAATGCCGCGATTTTTACAAAACTGCCCGCGAAATTCGGAACATGTGTGACCATTCAGTAAATTCATATCAACACCCTTATTGTCCCAAAATATTGCTTCTTGTCCTCGCGACTACTACATTACATTTCAGCCCTCCATGGCAGAATTTTGCACTTCCCCGGTTGCAATTTTTGTCTTTACATCACACCCTCCTGTTCAATTCCATGCAGTTAGAGCTACTAGCCCGAGCCCGCACTGCCCTACCCCCAACCCTCCTCCGTCCCCTTTCCCTCTCTGTAGACCCCGTTTCACTCCTTCACATGAACAGATTTGAATTTGCATTTGTTTCGCATATTTCCATCATCATTGCGTTTCAGCCCGTTTACCAGACTACCCATCCTCCCTCCACCCCACCCTTTAAATCGCCCTCCTTCTGCAACGGATAGGCCATCTGCAGCTACAAAGACACTGTGTGCAGGACACAAGTCTCTCCCTTCTACAGGCTCCAACTGATATTCAGACGTAAGTTTATGTATCGTGACACGCTGCAGACTGTGGTACATTTTAAATTTCCTATATACTCTCTAAGTCACGTGTCTGCCCATGCTCGCTTTTCCTCATGTTAGTAACGGAATTATTCTCTTCCCCCTTCCACCTACGGATCACGGTCCAGAAAAATGCTCTGTCTTCCACGTTACTGTATACTTCAAATAAGGGCACAGAAGTCCGTTCGAGCACTTCTCCAAGAGTTCAGGGACAATACAGATTTGCACATGCATAAGCGAGTGCAACATATCGCCTCCATTAATGTATCACGGTTTCTGATATTCGAGTTTCCATTATTATCACCTGTCCCAGACTTCCATGGATATTACAACAGAGTGTACTACAGTCTGAGCAATGCCACACGCATTACAAACCAGAAAGCTTTCATTTGGAGTCTTAATAAGCACAAAAACTGCCCACACGAGTCAAAGCAGCTCTTTCTCATGGACTCCCAATCATACAACTCAATATTGCAAATCTGACAGATCAAGGGAGATTTCTCACTCCATCATCCAAGAAATATCTTTAAAATGGGTAATAATGATTTCTTATCCGCAACTCAAGATGTGATGCAGCCCACAACATGGGGAATAACAGCAAGTTGTCCCAAAAATATTTCACATTAAGACTCCTAAATAATCTCAGCCCCTTCTCTAAGGAATCCTGGGATATTGCAGATAGGGTCAAAGGAGAAAACTTAAACCATCATCCAGGCATGGTCGAACTGGGGCAGTAAGTAGGCCAAGACACCAAAATGAAAGTGGCCCCCATTAGCGAAGCAGACAGCTGAAAAATTGGTAACATCAGAGAAATCAACAGTGAAAAATGGCGCCCACTTGGTCATGAAATCATTCCTTTGAGGTGCCAGATCAGACCCTCCAGCATTTCGCGATTTCGCTATTCACAAAATTATCACAAAATCAGCTGACTCGCACGATGGCCGCGATATTTACAATTTTGGCCAAACAAGACAGCCGCCCAATCCCATTGCCCTAATGCCCTAATATCGGTCACCACATACCTCAGCTATACTCAACACAAAGGCGTATAAACTGAGTCTCAAGGGCCGGGGGTGATTGTACCAGGACTCGGGTAAACAAGGAACGTGCTGCATCGCCATTTAGTCACCAGGTTGCTCCTTAACTACACCATGTTCACATGATGCACTAATGGCCCTCCGAACTATGGCCCTTTTAGCTTTTACAGCACCCCAGCTGTTTTGCTGCAACAGGCACAGTGCAGATGGGGGCAGTCTCACTGTACAGACACTTTAAACATGCCTATTTTACAGTGGAATAATCTGCTAAATCAGTTTACATTGATTTAAGGCTAAAAAGGCATGATTAAGAGTAAAATAAAGTGGTGCAATAATGCCGCTAAATTTCCGTTTTTGTACCGCTAAATTTCCATTTTTGTGCCGCTAAATTTGCAAATCTATGCCGCAATATCCTGGGGGGTCTGATATGCAGTTCGAAGCTACAGACATCCGTAAGGAAGCACCGAAATAAAACATATCACAAAATACAAAAGAAGGATGGAAATACGAGGGAGAGGAGATCAGTCGTCGGAATATGCCCCGGAGGGTGGCATAGCCCAAACTCAATATGGTAGCAATAGGCAATAAATCCAATACCAGGCAACCAGTTACTGTGCCACATACATCACTCCGTGTGTACGCCACAATTTGTAAAACCTACAGTGTAATTTCCAATGAATGAAACATTGCTACGGTACAGTGAGTTAGATTATATGAGACCATGCAGGAGGATGGTGAAGCCATATCCTTTGCGTCTAGATGGAGTGGAGCCGTAATGTGGATGAGAGTTATTGTATAGTCCTTTAATTTATGGCCGTAGCGTTGCTGTACACCAGTATCACGTGTGTGTATGTATATATGTGTGTGTGTGTATATATATATATATATATATATATATATATATATATATGTGTAGATAGATAGTTCTAGATAGATATCTATCCAAACGATAATCCAAGTGCAAGGGTGCACGTACAAATATGATGGACTCTGAATTCGCTGGTGCTAATAGCTTACAGTTTTATTAAAAGCTTGTGCTGTCTCTGACGTGTTTCAGCCATGTCCGTGGCCTTGAGCACATGTTTGTGTGTGTGTATATATATATATGTATATATATATGTATATATATATATATATATATATATATATATATATATATAAACGTGGCACTGAAGAAAGCAGATAAGCTGAAACGCGTCTGCCGAGCGTTCTGTCAACTTTCCACCCAGCGCATTATTTGGAAAATAAAAATCAGCTAACAGCACCGAGCATGTGTCGGACCCGTTTTTCCAGGTGAAGAGGGGGATTGGACTACATATATATATTTGCTTTGACTGCAGAAAGGCTGTACTTTATGAATTGATTGCGTTCATCCCAGGTTTCTTCCAGTTGTTTATCCTTTGACAGCATTTTGGTATCCAGCATTCAAAAAGTTGCGGGTGCTTCCAAAAAAGGGGCCATCAAAGTAGTGCCTGGGAATCAACAGAAACGAGGAGTGTCCTCAGGGTACTTGAAGGACAAGAGACTAAGTACATATTGGATTTGTAAGCAATGAACTGCTATTTCAAATATTTTCAATACGGTTATAATACAAGATGTCACCCCACTTCTAACTGGGGGATTATGTGGTGACAGTTGAACCAAAAGATGCATATTATTGCATTCCAAGATACCCGATGCATCAACACTACTTGGCGTTTGTTGTTAATGGAACATTTCAGTTCTAAGTCCTAATGTTTGGCGCAACCGATTCTTGCCTACTTGTAACAAAATGTCTAGCAGTAGTTGCTGGCAGCGCACTTAAGGGGAAAATTCATAAAAAGGCATAGTCATGCTCAGCAAGTTATGCTCCTTCTCCACTTGTTGGGATTCACAGTCCTTGCAGAAAAATATTATCACCTTGTCGAAGCCCAACCTTGTTTACTTATAGGCAAGCCTAGCTCAGCAGTGTAAAGTGATGGGATTTCAAAGGCCACTTTCTATTCACCAGATGGTAATGAAACTGTTAAGAATGACGGCGTCATGTACGGTGCTAGTCCTGAACCCAGGATCACACACACGTCTGCTTCAGCAGTGCTTAGCCAGACAGTGGTCACAAGCAGCTGGGAAGTGGAGGGGGCGGGGGGGATTTAGTGTTTGTAGAGCCCAGTGTTCAGCACCAATTGCAATGGTGGACCAAGAAGAACTTGTTAATAGTTTCTTGGATCTCCACCCCAGGAGCAAGTCATCTTCAATACGGATACATCTGTGACATATCAGGGTATACACATGGCCCCCCTTATTATACAGAGCCAATGTCTACACAAAACTAACTTCACATCAGTGTGCTGAAGCATAAGGTGGTGCATGTATTTCTTTGGGTTTTTCAAATAATACTTTGGTCTTAATTTAAAGAGGAAATATAACTAAGATCTACTACTATGTAGAATGACGAGGAGGCCTGCACTATCTGCAACTCTCCAAGACATTACAAACAATTTGGCATTGGGCTTTACAATCTCTAAGTAACAGCCGGCAGAACATCTTCTGGGGTAGACACTGCTTTTGCCGATCTCTTTAGAAGAAAACATGAACACACGTGCTTGAGAGATCAACTCTCTGGCATTCAAACAGTACTTTCAAACAGTACTTTCACTGTCAGGGGATGCCAATGGTAGACCTGTTTACTACACACACAAAAAAGCAAAACACCAACACTTTGCATGCATTAACTAGTGAGGGATATTTGTTTCCTTTATTTTCTCTCAGTTATCACATATTCAATTTGTAGTACCGAAACTGCACCTCGAACCTATTAAACTAACTCATACCCCTAATGTGGCCATACGAACTCTTACTCCTTACCCGTAGAGATCTGTTCACCCGCACAGCAAACGACACCTCTGCCAAAACCACCTCAGTCGAAATCAAGAGATGCTACTCCATCCCAAACTCAGTTTGCTCAATCTTGAGTCTTGACTCCTAAAATATTGGACTTGGATTGTGGGTATTAACAACTACCACAAACATGCAAGCAAGTTATAAGAGAAACCAGAAGCCACTATGTTGGCATGGATGTTGCAAAATAGAAACATTTTAGTTATGTTTTCTTCAACTGTTTGTAGCAAGAGTCCCAAAAATCTCCTGTTACATGTTAGAATTTCGTTGGGCTAGCCGGTACTTCTGTACAAGTGTACTTGACAGCAATCCATGGCTGCCTACAGAACAGGGAACATCAGTCGGTTGCCAAAATCCATGCAATTAACGCTTGTACGAAGGGTCTCAAATTAATATTCTCAAATAGATGGGCGTCTGCTCCTGTAGTGGATCTTCACATTGTCAAGACTTACGGGAGCGCCCTTTGAGCCTCTCGATTCATGCTCGCTGCAGTCCCTGTCTTTAAATTTAGGCCACACTGGGTCAGTTGAAGGACCATTTATATAGGTTCATAAAGACAAAGTTGTGTTGAGTTCTCATGCTCAGTTTTGACGTAGAGTTGTACTGCCTTTTCATGTCAATCAGGATATAGTATTACCTTCCTGTCCCCCTTGGCTTCAATCACTGATCGTAAAACAATTGCGTAAATCAATTGTCCGACGTCCATCATGTGCTGCGATGGCTGTAAGAGTTCCATTATGAAAATTAAGCACCTCGTTTCCTTTCCACAGCCAAGGCTCTGAAACCCTCACTCAAAGGTAGAGGTTGGTAGGTAGAAGGGAAAATGGTTACATGTTATAATAGTGAATTAAACGTGTTTAAAACTGGCCTAGATATATCCCCAACAACCTTTATTCATGGTTTCCTGGTCAGGATTAAATATACTATTCAGGGCGGTATAATGTGTGACTATAGGGAGATGATCTGGCTCGCACACCAATTTCAAAGGCTCATTAGATGCAACTGTACTTCTGCAGTGTGATTTTTATGGTAACAGACCAGATTGGGTCAGACCTCAGCCTACTGACAAATACAGGTTGGAGAATAGGGGCTCTATGGGATCTGTAGTCCTGACGAAGGCTGATCGACTCTTATGTGCAACAGAAAACAGCTGAAACATGTGAAGTTTTGCAGATGGGAGAGATGCAGAGATAATAACTTTCCATATCATGACCGTCCTATGTAGTATTTTTAACCCGGACCAGAAAATCCATGAAAAAAAGTTGTTAAGGATATTCCTGAGCCAGTTTTAAACACATTTAATTTAGTTTCTCCACATTAAGATCCCTCAGACTTTTATGTTTGTATTGCCTTCCTCTAACTTATGCTTCATCCCAGGCATTGGGCTTCGTAGGTTTGTTGTTGGCAAGCACAATGATGAAGCATGCCACTATTAATCAATCAATCCGGTGTTTATAAAGTGTGCTACTCACCCGTCAGGGACCCACTATTAGTGGGTGAGGGCACTTTTGACACATTTTGCAGTTTTGTTTGCCCCGCACTCATTCATAGATGCTTTTCCTACCTCCAATTCCTTTTTGTGTTTGTAAGGCAGCACCAGTTCTCATCAGAATGTGATTAGAGATATGAGTCTGATTTTCTTATCAATATTCCTCACCCTCTAGTCTGAAGTGAAAGTCTGTTCTGTTGCGGAATGTATTTTTAATTTGCAAAATGAAAGTGAGCCTTGGTGATTCACTCTCTCCCCAAACTATCTGAAAGATCTAGAGCCTCCTTTAAATCTGCTTAGCTTTGCACAGTTTGGGGAAATGCCCACTCTCTGTTCAGTTTACGTGGATGGAAGGATGCAGATCCGAATGAGTCGCAGGCAAACTCTGACAAAATGTCCTCTTTGTGTCCATGCTGGCACTCTGGCAACAGTTGTTAGAGCTTCATTGAACACTGAAGACCATGAAAGAACCTTAGCTCTGTTGCAGAAGGAGCTGCCACTTTACCCCTAAGAGTCAGCTGTGCAATCTTGACAGGCAGCCTGGTGACCCAAGGCCAGAACACTACAAAGGACACTCATTACAGTGTCAGTGCCGGTATTCATGGAATCACATTGTTGTGTCTCCTGGAAAGCCATTTAAGGGGGAAACCCTTGCTGCAGTGATGATCTGGGGACCTTTTTAATGGCCATCATTGGAGTTAAAATTGATCTGTGTGACCTGAAGCTGAAGACCACACTGTAGAAACACTGGTTGGAATTCCTGAAACCTTTTTAAATTCATTGAAATCTGTTCATTGTTTGTATGCTGTCTGCCTCCTGAAGCTCTGTACTTGTTCTATTTACATTTTGTTTCTTGTGTTTGAGCGCTTATTTATTTATTTTTTCGCCTTCAGGGGCTACACAGTGCCAGTGTTCCAGGAATCCTGGCCCTCGACCTCTGCCCTTCCGACACCAACAAGACACTCACAGGTGAGTTTTCAAACCACCAGAAGAAATGCCATAGGATGCTTGCAGTCTGAAGGCTAGATTTATTCTGCTGTGTTGAGTCCTCAGTCTATTTGCTAAGTAATCTGGGATGAAATTCTAGTTTGCATCTTGAGCATGTAATTTGGGTCATTTGTACAGCTAAACAGTTAGCAGTTCTGTAGTCTTTAACGATATTGTAATTTGAGAAATTTCTGTGCTAACATGAGATTTTAGGATTGATGCAACCTGAAAGTAAGTTCTACTTTCTGGCTTCTTCTATAAAGGCCATTCTACCCACACTTTGAATGCCTTTCTCCTTTCTGTGTGTCCATAAGCACCTTCCCATACCCTCTGCCTTTACACCCACTCCTCTGTAAGTAAGTAAAGTATTTATAGGCATCTTGGCGCTGAGTGTAGCTTGTGGCGTGTGCTGTTTCATGGGACAATGGCAATTCACTTTGAGCGGAATAGCTACGTCTTGATCATTTTCCTGAACAGGAGTCTATTAGGTTGTAACTTAATAGTGACCGGCAACATGTTCCAGAGTTTGACCACCCGATAGGATGAGCTTCTTCACCCCCATCTGGCCCTTCGAATTAAGGGTACCCATGCTAGTCCTATGTTAGCTGATCTAAGGTCCCGCTGCGGGGAGTACCATAGAAAGAGTTTCTGTATGTCCAATGCTCCCCCATCATACAGTGCTTTGTGCACCAGGCAGAGAGCTTTGAATTCTACATGTCGCTGGACTGGAAGCCAATGAAGCAGTCTGACGCTGCTAGAGAGAGTGGTATTTGGGAATATTAAGCAACACTCGAGCTGTGGCGTTAGTTTTACTGATTTTTACCCACCCCAAATACACCTTTTGTGCCAGTGTAAGCATTTTTGTAACGCTACTCCATCACCCCAACCCAGGACCTCAGATACCTCCCATTCTTTCATCTCCAGTTATTCTCTCCTCGCCTTTCTCCATCAGTTCTCCTTTACATTTTCTCTCCGTGCCAGTGCACCTACCTCTAGTTCAACACTCCTCCTGCTGTACCCCTCCACCTCTCACTTTTTTGTCTTTTGTCGCTCCTTCACCTCCTCCTTAATTGTCATATCTGCTTTCTCCTGCATTTTTTTCTTTGTTCTTTTCCCTCCAGGTGGGATCGACCGCACCTCTTTTCACCTTTCTCTCCTCTCCCCTTTCTCTCATCCTGTCCTTTGCATTCCCTTACCTGACCTCCTCACATCACATCTCTTCACTCCCACCCCATTTCTCATTTCCTATTCTCCCTCCACACTTATTAAATGCCACTACCCACTTTCTCGAATCTCCTCTCCACACGCTTCCTCGCATTTTCTCCTTCATCACCTACTTTCCCCATCATCACCTACTTTCCCCTTCACTCCTTCTTGTTATCCTTCACTTACCAGGACCAGATCCATTCTCTTTTTGCTTCACAACCCCTGTACCACACAACTCAGGCTACTTCAAAGCCACCTACTTCAAGCTGTTACAACAGGATATACCGAAACCTTTAACTGCCCTTTGACACATCAAAGAGCGACGGTGAAACCTTCCGTGCCACCCTCACTTGTGGTGTATGCACCTTCAATAAAAGGTCCTTCCAGGGGCATGGACTAGGGATAGCTGCCTTTCAAGGACACACGCACAGAAATTCCCACATCAAAAGCCCTTGGATAAAGGAAGTTAAATAATAAAAAATTAAAAAAGTTTGGTTGAGGAGAAATCTGCATGTATGCAAGGAAACAAAGGGAAGAGACCAAACATTAGTGACCCTTATGGGTTCAGGCTACTTGTTCTGAGGTCATGCCTAAACCATGCCAGACCAGAAAATGGTTAGCGAAAATACTGGGTATGCCTGCTCTTACTACCTAGTAGGACAGTATAAAACATGAGCATTCGATCGTAATGACCGACATAAAGTGAAATTTTACTTGAGTATAAAACATGAGCATTCCTTCCGGTCATACAGAGCTTCCCTAGACCCCATAGATTTAAACAGAAGGCATAACCTTTGGTTACTGGTTACATTGAGGACTGAAAGCTGTGAATCTTACACTGCAAATCCCCTCCAAGACATCAGATTACAAAACACAGATAAGGGTGGAAGGTTACAGCACTACAGTTGGAATCATCCTCACTTTAAACCAGGTTAGCCTAATTCACTCTGGTCAGGAGACAGCCCCCCCAAACCAACTCCTCTCATGGAGATCCTGTATGTAAACGAAATAGCATAGTGTGAAGGAGACTTGGATTGTCTAAGGAATATACCTGTGAGACATATGTGCCCATGTTCTCTTCTGGAGTCCTATGAATGGCTTGTTTTGTGACTCTTCACATTTAGTCTCACTCACTGCATCTTTCTCTCTCTCTCTCAGGTGGGGCGGATAAGAATGTGGTTGTCTTCGACAAGAGCTCTGAACAGATCCTTGCAACTCTCAAAGGTCACACAAAGAAGGTCACCAGCGTGGTCTTCCATCCTTCACAGGTAAGGCTGTGGTGCCCCATTGATTCTGGTCTATCGGTGTGTTTACTTTCAGGTCAAGTCTGTGGCTCTCCTTGTCTTATTTTCAACTGGGTTTTTTGGTACTACCAGTTGTATGTTATGCTTCATAAAAATGGTCTTACTTGCTGTTTGTACTAGATCATGTCTTCTTCCTTTCTCACTTGTTTGTTTGATGTAAATAGTAGCGCAGACAGTAAGTGGGTTGCTTTTCTTTTGAGAACTTTCACACCACCTACGCCCCTGGCATTGACTGGCCACCTTGTGATGAAGATAATGGTTGTTTCCCCCTACTAACAAATCGTTTTTCTGATGATGACTTTATTCTCTTCTACTAAGAATAATCCGGACCCAGAACCACCCCTCTGTTCTAAGGTTGATCACTTTCCATGCTGTTGTCTGATTTATCCCTCAGGAGCTGGTATTCTCAGCCTCACCCGATGCAACCATTCGGATCTGGTCTGTTCCAAACACGTCTTGCGTACAGGTCCTGCGGGCTCATGAGAGTGCTGTCACCGGCCTGAGTCTTCACGCCACTGGAGACTATCTGCTCAGCTCCTCCGATGACCAGGTACATAGATCTGATTAAAAGACTAACTTCTACGCCCGTGCTTGTTCAACAAAGCGATTAATCTGGGCAAGGGAGAGGCAGGCATCATGCTTTCTGTCCAGCAGGGAAATATGCTGTCTGTGAATGAATGTGAACTGAGGTGTTTAAGTGCGTGGGAGGTTGAGAGTTGTGTATATTTGTATGTTTGTGTTTTTCATCCGGTGAGATTTAGGGTCATAATTGTGCAGTGGTACAGGAGTAGGTAATTGAGGAGAAACCTTTCTTTACTAAAGCATAAAAAGTCCCAGTATATATCACTGTTGTCATTGTGATGCTACTGAGCAGCTGTAAACATAACTGGTCTCCAAGCATGTGCAAATGAGCCTCTGTGCACATGCTGTGAGCTTCAATCATGCACATGCAAGCTTCAAGGAACCCAATTTCCAGATGTAGTCTGTTGTATCCGATCAAGTTCCTAAATTATATTATTGCATCCACTCCTTAGTGTAAAAACAAAATGATGCTGGATATTGCAGCAGTAAAATCAGTATTTCTAACATGCTGGATGTTTGTCTTGATTTGCTGCTTCTCTTTCTTAAATGGACCGTAATTGAGCACTTGCGCTGTTGTCTGGACCAAACATTTCCCCTCCGATGGTTATATCGATTGTTCTGTTTTTCAGTACTGGGCGTTCTCGGATATCCACATGGGACGTGTTCTCACCAAGGTGACAGATGAGGCGTCTGGCTGTGGTAAGGTTCATTCAACCCAGAGAATCCTTCTCCACATAATCGCAAAGAATCTAGACCCTTTTAGCCCTCTTAAGAATGTACACATCGGTTTCTAAAACCTGCAGATTTTTATATCGACTTATAATCCTTTCACCATCTTTTTCACTTTCCTCCCCAAGCGTTTTCTCCTATCCATCGTCGTTTTAATGCACGGCTTCTGCAGTTGTTAGCGCTGTATGTCTCAAGGCTCTTTGCAGCTCTTGTTCTTGATTGGACACCCTCATCCGCATTTTATTTGAAGAATAACCAGGATCTGCAGTTGAGCTAAATAGTTAATGATGGACTTAATGAGACTGAGACCTCTCTTTTCCCGAAAGAGTAATTGTGTGTTGAATGTGCTGGCTGAGCTAGGTGTTCTAACCCCACACCATCCTCCAAGAGTAAGCCTCGACTGCGCAACCCCACTTTGGCCTAAATGTCTGCCTTAAAGGTCAAGAAACGGTTGCCTTTGCTATTTCATTGAGCTTTCTGTAGTGTCAGATTGTTTTAGCATTTTTATTGAGCTATGTGAGAGTCGTATAGGCCCAGGAAAATGTTCCTGAAAGCTGTCTACAGATTTCGAAAGGTCTTCACTCGTGGCCACCAGAGGTATAATGCATCCGCCTGATGTAGGACCAAGATCCATCCTCCAGTTAATAGAATTTCAGTCTAAGAATTTTTAATATTTGCTTTCGAGTTTCCTTGAACAAAATCTGTTTTCTTCACTGATTTATTTTCACCCCCAGGGATGGTTTAGTTTCCCTTCAAAACCTTACCATACTAGAAACTGTCTTTCATCGCATGAACATTCTCGATTTATTCATCTCATCACTGTCCAGCTTACCACCATCTTTGCTTAGCCTTCACGTTGTCGCCCCCTCCTGCCCATTGACTCCGTTCAGTTCCCTCAGCCACAATACTCTTGACACCATTAATTCGATCTCCCACCATTTTGGCACGCTTCCTTTCTCTTCCTTTGTCTACTTCTTTGTGCCTGATGCTTCCCCTCTATCCCTCCTCCAGCGCATTGAACCTATCTTCTCTTGTCTCTCCCCAGCCCTAACTTGTGCGCAGTTTCATCCTGATGGTCTCATTTTCGGAACAGGCACCATGGATTCTCAAATCAAGATTTGGGATTTGAAGGTATGTGAAGACTGCTACCCCAAGATGGACATTTACTAATCAATGAATGCATAACTTTATCAGTGGGTCTGCAGGCTTGTGTGGTGGGCACTTGCAAGCCAGAGGTAACTGTGCACAGGTTTTTCATTATGCAGTGTGTGAAGTGTTCATTTCTAACAAGATCTTCGCATGCATGGAACAGTGGCTCGAACAACTGGCCCTCCAGCAGATTTACTCTATGGCCTGGCTGCACAAAGCAATCTCTGTGGAGCAGGGCTTCCTCAACACATGCACAGCTCACATTGCCGCTTCCTCTGTATCTGCCGGACTTGGCCTACCGTTTAGTCAATGAGGTTGTGCCGAGGAATAGCGCATGTAAGCCGCATGGTTTCACGCATGATCTTCTGCAGCTTCAGGAGTGATTATGTCAGCGCTTCAAGTATAGAGATACCGGAATTCAGAGGTACCCAGATCATGAATGTTTTCTACTGTGGGGACAGAGCAATGCTCGCTACTTGCATTAGGGTGTGTGGCACCCTTGCTATGCTGCTGTGCTGTCTCCTCTGTGTGCATGTGCGCTGTGAGCACTTTACATACTAGTGCTAAGCAGGTAAAAAGATGTATTTGTGGAAACTGGCCTGGAGGGAGTAAGGTACATACTGTGGTCTCAGGGCTGTATAGGGACAGGCCTGGAGATAGGAAATTACATTCTGGTCTATTCCAGGTACTGCCAGAGATAGTGCTGTACATCCTGGGGAATCGCAGATACTGGTGTAGAGATGATGCTTTACATCCATACTAGTGTGTTGCTGATACGGGTGTATAGATGGCGCTTTACATCCTTGGGCATTGCAAATACTGACCTGGAGATAATGGTGTAGAGATGGCGCTTTACCTCCATACAAGTGCGTTGTTGATACTGGTGTAGAGATGATGCTTTACATCCTGGGGCATTGCAGGTACTGATGTAGAGATGGCGCTTTACATCCTGTGGCATTGCAGGTACTCACCTAGAGATAGTGCTTTACATCCACACTAGTACGTGTCTGATGCTGTCCCAGAGATACTGCTTTACATCCTGGGGCATTGAAGATACCGTCCAGCTTATGTTTCTTTACACTGATGTGGCCAGAGTCGACTTGCCTTCACTGTAACCAACCCCTTGACGCAGCGGTTAGATTTCTCGTTAGCACCCCAAAATTGGTCCGCATTACCCTAATCCAAATCGCCAATAAATGGCTTCCAATTGTAGCAAGTTTGTTTAAACCAGCCTGCATTGTTCACAAAACCTTACATGCAAAATAGACTTTATACCTCATTCTCAAAATGGAAATCTTGGGTGGCTGCCACTCTGAGAAGCGCAGAATCTGTTATGCTAAAAATCAATCTCTTCAAAAAAAGTCATAGAAGCAATCGTTCTTGGGAAGTGTGCCCAGGATATGGAACTCCGCCCCAACAGTAATTAGGACAATTCCTTCCTACAAAATATTTACTCCAGGCACCTCCAGTTGGAACACTGACTTATTGAAATATTGCGATCCAGTCTCTCTACATAAACAAACACTTTCAAACGTTGTATCCTCAATAGCAAATGGCAATACTTGTTGACCAACCCTGACTTTACCAAAATGAAAATCGCAACACTAATCAACCACTTCTGATAGATAGTTTAACCACAACTGACTCCACTTTGGGATACCTGCCGGGCATACACCAATAGGTGCCACCGTCCGACTCTGCAGCAATCTCGTCCCACCTCCAGAAGTGACGGTGCAGAGCCTTAGATGCGCTCCACTCTCTTTTACTAAAGTCTGTTTTTTTTCCTACACCTTGAGACAGGGATCTGGAACTCCACTTCCAAACCTTTTTTCACCAACTTCCAGAACGGTTGTTGGTGACTGTGTGTGAGGGATATGTGTCACCTGAAGACTACTGACTTGCTGTGCCATACGTACAGAAAGGAAATGTGTGATGCGGGCTGTATGACACTTGTTTTTGATGCCTCGGATCCAACCCTAATTCAAGGTAATTCGACAAATGCTGTCTGGTGCATAAGGAGCAGGAAGTGAAATTGTGCGTCACTGAGCACAAGAAACCAGGCCACTTGCTCTCCAAGTCTCCGGCCTGTTTTCATTACAATTGTTGGCCCAGGTCTTTCGTCCTCAGATAAGCCCAAGACTAAGTCGAAGGACAGTTCTCTGAACAAGCACAGAGAGTCCAGAGAGGAAGTCTTCTCCCCAATACTTTTTTTCCATGGAGAATTGGTGCAGTTGGAATTCTGAGAGCTCAACTCCCTGCCAGTCATCTGTCTCTGTGACCACAAACCACAATGCGCCCATCTTTCCCGACCATTTACCCCTTCACTGCAAATAGAGGCCTAAACAAAGGCAGTGCTGCAACTTTTTAGGGCATTGAGGGTCCTTTTTTAGCTCTTCCGAGCCCTGTTTATTCTCTGGGGCTCACAGGCGTTCGTGGACAGGGACTTCCCAGGCACTAGCTGACCCCATTTGCCTCTATCAGGCTCTCTGCAGGCTCGAGGCCATGCCATTGACTCTTTTACCAAAGGCTATATTAGTTCAGCACCAGCCTCTACTTAAGAGACTCTGGATTCAACCCTAACCTAAATCTGGAGCAGGCTTTGGCTACACATCTGCCAATATCTTGTTATGAGATCACCAAGGCACAGACAATGGTGTGGGACGATTCTCCGGCATTACCTTTACCTCTTCACAAGTATTTTTAGTACCTGAAGCCTTGTTTGTTTCAGACTGATGAAATGCAAGCTCTTCAGAATATTCGATTTGATGAGGTGGATGCTAACAATTTGTCACCCCCTTCACTATAGCGATGCTGGTCCCTATGTAAATCTTAAGAATGCTAGTCGTCTTGATAACTTCAATTCAATTGATAACTTTATTTCGGTCAATGGCCATAAAAGTGCACATAAGATACAAACCAGCACAAATTGTTTTTTTTTTTTTTTAAACCTTTATTTACGAATGCACAATACACAGCGTCTGCCTACAACCCCGCAGGGCCGGCCGCTATGACAAAAACAGGCTGAGCGAAAAGTGCAATACGAGGCAGTACGTTCCTGGAGCAATCTCTCACGTCAACATTATCGGCAAGAGCATAACATCATACAAATAGGATAAGAAAGGTTTAATTTTATGTTTTTGTCGAAATAAACACAAACAAACAAACACATGGTATCATAGTGGCAAGGGTTGCTGGAGGTGGGGGGGGGGGGGATGGATGTAGGAGAAACGACGATGGTGAGGGGGGGGTGGCGCGCGCAAGAGAACAAAGCATGTGGTGAGAACAGGAGAGGAACGTAAATCACGGGAAGGAGGGGAGAGGGACCTCGTAGTCAAGCGGGGGAGAACAGATGTCTCCACGATAAGTATTCCAGGGAGCCCAAACTCTGGACCACTTCCCTGGACGCCCCCGGGCCTCATATACCGTCTTCTCTCGGAACATGGACCAGTCCATGTTCTCTTTCCAGGCACTTAGCACTGGCGGTCTAGGGGAGCCCCAAAGCTGCGCAATATCCCTCTTCGCGATCATATTGCCTAGGGTAACCCAAAGTGTCTGGGCAGCAGTGCAGTCAGACGGTTCCCACACATTCAACAGGCAACGACGTGCCTCAGGAAGCAATGGGACCCCCGTGACACGACTCATCACATCATGCACCCTAGACCAGTACGCTACAATCATCGGACATTCCCACAGAACGTGAAGAAAGGTACCATCCATCCCACACCCACGCTTGCATCGTCCATCCGAAACCAAACCCATTCGCACCAGACGCATTCCAGTAAGATACACGCGATGGAGGATTTTCAATTGGTCAAAGCGAAGTCGTGCCGGAATAGCCACCACCTTAGGGGAGGACACAGCTGACTGCCAGTCCTCGTCATCCAATTCAAGTCAGTCAGCCGTCCAGGCAGCCCGGAGCTTCCCGAGCTGGTCAGCTCTGTTATTAATGAGCTTCTTGTAAATTAAGGAGATGGTACTGTCTGGGACGTGGCCATCTAGAACTCGATCCTCCAAAGGGGAGGACTGCGGAACGTCCGTACCGGAGGGGAAGACAGAAGACAAGGCATGCCTCACCTGCATATACCGGAAGTGCTCCCTATCATCGAGCCGGTATTCCAGCTTCAGTGATTCAAAGGACTTAACCGCGCCACGTGCCCACAGGTCCCCCACCGTGCTAATCCCAATCATGTCGCATTTCTCAAACCCTTTCGTCTTCCACAGGTTGCCCAGTCGTTCCGAATCATACAGTGGCGTCATACGTGTCAGTCTACCACCCCAGCCCGTGGCCACCGTAGCGTCTCGCCATGCCCGCACAGCACATTTCGTTGGGCCCGTAAGGAGTCGGAAGGGGGCCTTAGAATACAGCGCCCTATTAAAGTTGCCACCGGGCAACAGCAGTTTATCCAAAGCAAAGGCAGGAGCGGGCTCCGGAGAGTATGCCGCATGGTTGATGGCGCTCAGGTGCGAGGCCCAGTAGTATCGTCTAATATCCGGCAGCGCAATACCTCCGTCGTACCAGGAGAGCGTGAGCTTGGATAAGGCAATGCGGGCACGGCCGTCCCAGATAAGTTGCCGCTGTAAACTCTCGACTTCATGGAAATAGCGAGCTGGAACAGGGTCGAAGAAATTTTGCAGGGCATAGAGGAATCGGGGGAGCGACATCATTTTAAAGAGCGCCGCCCGGCCTAATGGAGATAGGGGCAGATCGCGCCAACGCCGAACATCCTGCTTCAGTCTGCGGAGCGGAGCATACAATTCCGCTCATAGCGGACCGAAGAGATCATGGATACATGGACCCCCAGATACTTAAAGCCGTCAGTCGCTACCAGGATGGGAAATCTGCGGGGGAGAGGCGGCAGAGTACCAGCTATGGCGTAGACACAGGACTTGGTCCAATTAATGACAAGTCCAGAGTTCTTACCGAAGGACGTGAGGACGTCGAAGAGAACATTGAGTGACTTCTGAGGGGAAGTGAGATAAAGGAGGATGTCATCCGCGTACAAGGAGACACGATCCTCGAGGTCAGGGGACCATCGGATCCCTTTGATAGAGGGTTCCCACCGGAGCCACGCGGCAAGAGGTTCGAGTGCCAAAGCGAATAAAAGCGGAGAAAGGGGACAGCCTTGACGTGTGCCACGGCCCAAGGGGAAGGGGTCTGAGCACCTACCATTCACCGCGACCTGAGCTAGCGGCTGTTCGTAAAGAAGCTTGACCCATGCGATGAAATTGGGGCCAAAGCCAAATTTAGCGAGGGCTGCCCATAGGTAGGGCCATTCAATAGTGTCAAATGCCATCGTGGCGTCAAGGGAAGCGACTACTGCTGGCTCGGCGAGAATAGAAGCTCTCGCGAGGACACTGTGGAGCCTACGCAAATTAAGAGCAGTGTTTCTGTGGGGGATGAAGCCGGATTGATCCGGGTGGATCAGGTCACAAATCACAGCAAGCATCCGATTGGCCAGCACCTTAGCGAGGATTTTGGGTTCCGCATTAAGGAGGGAGATGGGGCGGTACGAGGCACAACGGTCACGAGGTTTGCCATCCTTATAAATGACCACTATGGTAGCGAGGCGCTGCTCAAGGGGGAGGCATCCAGCCTCAACCGCCTCGAGAAACATGTGACGCAGGTGGGCGGCCATCTTGTCGGGGCAAAGTTTGTAAAGTTCAATGGGGAGTCCATTAGGGCCCATTGCCTTACCCGAGCGAAGGGAACGAATTGCAAGGGCGATCTCGTCGACAGTAAAGGGGGCCTCCAGAGCGAGGCAGTCCGCATCAGACACAGTAGGAGTAGCCTGGAGTCGGCCTCATCTCGATCACTAACAGGCGTGTAAACCATACGGAAGTGGTCAACAAAGCACTCAACAATCTCACCCGGATCAGAGACAGTCTCACCCGAATCACGAACAATGGAAGGAACAACACGACTCGCACGCTCAGTCTTATCCAGCCACGCAAGAAGCTTGCTAGCCTTGTCACCCACATCATACAGTCGACCAAATTGATTAGACCGCATCAATTTAGCCGCATCCGTGACACAGGCTTTATAGTCTGCTTGCTTCAATTCCAATTCGTGCAACAGTGCAGGCGTGTCATTCCCACCCAACTCACTTTCAAGCGCAGTGATTTCGGTTTCAAGAGCCACAACAGCCTCCCTCTTGACCCTACGCTCAGTGGCAATGAGTGACAGGGCGGAACCCCGAATAACCGTCTTGAAGGCCTCCCAGAGAACAGTGGGGGAAGTGACTGAGCCCAGATTCTCAGAAAAATAGCAATCTATTGCCTTAATCAAGTCTGAGCGGAGCCGGGGGTTTCGAAAATGCCAGGGAGGGATCGGGGGAACTCTGTTACCAGGCAGACCGCCCACAGAAATCGTAATCAGCAGGGGGGAGTGGTCCGAGATACCCCGGGGGAGATGCCGAATCTCACGAACAGTGGACAAAGTGGAGGCTAACATAAGAAAATAATCGATACGGGAGAGGCTGCCGTGCGCACCAGAGTGAAAAGTGTATTGTTAGAGTGTGGGATGTAGTGAGCGCCAGACATCCACTAAGCCAAAAGTGTCAGCCATTTCACTGAGCCACATCTGGGACTGTGGCAATACTCTAGGGGGTAGCCGGTCGCAGTCGCCGGACATGACAGAATTGAAGTCCCCGCCCAGGACCAACAAGCCGTCTGGCAGCCCAAGGAGAGTCCTGCCTAAATCAGCATAAGTGGTAGCCTGCAGTCCCGGGGGGATATAGACAACAACAAACACGACCTGCTTACCCTCCCACCTCCCAGAAACAGCAGCATACCGCCCACGCTCATCAAGGATAACATCGTCGATAGCAAGAGCAAGGGAAGACTTTACCATAATACCCACACCCCGGGAACCCGAGGTGAAACCCGCATGTGCAACCAGTCGATAACCCCGGCGGTCTAAGGCCTTGCAAGCATTGCCAATCAAGTGGGTCTCCTGAAGGAACACAACATCAGGGGCGTGGCGCCTCAAGAATTGCAGTACAATGCCCCGCTTAATCCTGTCACCCAAACCATTTACGTTCCAAGAAAGAATCCGCATTTCACCCCCCCCCCCCCCATTGCGACAAAAACATTCCACACCCACCCCCAAGCAGGACCCACTATGAAAAGTCATTGCAAGATACGAAATACCATGAAACACAGAACAGAACAAATTAAACTAAACACAACCCAGTCCCCAAACACCAACCCCAAAACCCAAACCCGTTACAACACCCCCCTCCCTGCACCCCTGCTGACTAAAAAGCCACCCCCAACTGCAGTGTGCCTGTCGCCCCATACTTCTACACAAAGAACCCCCCGAGGAGGAAGGGAGAAATCACCCGTTACCGCACCGCCACGGGCAGAGTCATTGGGGACTAAGTCAATTTACACAGTACGTTGCATAGTCTCAATCGGAACCTCCAGGGCCTCTGTTACTCCTGGGCCGCTGCACCACCTTCCGCACCACCAGGGCCTCCGCTCCCAAAGTCATCTGCCGGCAACGA
Source organism: Lissotriton vulgaris (assembly GCF_964263255.1). Lineage (NCBI taxonomy): Eukaryota > Metazoa > Chordata > Amphibia > Caudata > Salamandridae > Lissotriton > Lissotriton vulgaris. The sequence goes on along the minus strand of NC_141686.1, from coordinate 311,172,482 downwards.
GTCCAACCAGTCGGCTGCACGTTCAGGTTGATCAAAGAAATAGGCACGCTCCCGATATTCGATCCGGAGCCGGGCCGGAAACAGCATGGCATACTTCAGTCCCCGGTCCCTCAGGCGACGCTTCACTCCAAGGAAACCTGATCTTTGCCGCTGCACTTGGGGAGTGAAATCGGGATATATGGAGACAGAGTTATTGTCATACTTCAGGGGACCATGTTTACGGGCGGCCTGGAGGATAGCATCCCTGTCCCGGTAGTGAAAAAGCCTCGCGATGATAGGCCTCGGCGGGTTCCCCGGCTTCACTTGACCTCCTGGAAAACGATAGGCGCGCTCCACGGCAAAGAACTTACTAAGTCCTGCCGGAGCCAGTTGGGCGACTATAAGTTCCTCGACCAAAAGATCGGTCGCTACAGCACCATCACCTTCCGGCACTCCGACAAGGCGTATGTTGTTCCGCCTGGCCCTGTTGTCATAGTCCTCCATCCGCTTGAGCAGTAAGTCATGCGATGCACGCAAATTGCCAATTTCGGATTGCGCCTCAGCCATGTCGTTCACCAGGCTCGACGTTTTAAGATCCAGTGCCTTCACCCGCTCATTTGTTTTGGCCAAGTCGGCCCGAATCAGAGTCACATCCACCGCCACCGTGTCTATTTTGGACACTACGGCTTCGAATTGTTGACTCATGTCGGCCTTGAGTCCAGTAATGGCAGCCAAAAGGTCTTGGAGCGACACTTCCGAAGTAGACGATGTGTCCGTTTGAAGTCCTTCAGCACCCATGCATACGGCCCCGGGGGAGCCTCTCGGTTGGGTGTAGCGTTCGATCATGTTCGACTGGATCGATCCCCCCGGGTCGCAGCCTTCCGGCGTTTTTCGGCCTCCGCTTTCGTTGCCATCTCGCGTTCAGTGTCGGCCGGATAGCCAGGGGAAGTGACGAGAAGGTAGAAAAGTCTCGAAACTCCGACGCGCCACTGAGACAGAGGTGTCGCGGCCTCTTTGCCAGTCCCACGGAGGATAGTGCAGGCTGAGAGGGTAGCAGGCGAGGCAGAGTAGGAGGAGACAGGAACAAAGGGAAGGAAACCGAAAGTGAAAGCAATACACCTCCGGCGGGCCAGATGCCAGGCAGCCGTTGTTGTTCAATTACAGGTCGGCCACAGTGGGCAGCCGAGTCCCCGGTCGCGCCCGCGGGCAGGCCAGAAAGTTGCAAATTTCAGAAAAATGGTCCCCAGGGTCCGATTTCGACCAGAAAAGGATCAGTAGCATCAGCGATGATGGCGCTGCAAAAGCCCGTCAAAATGATCAGGATAGGTGAAGGATAGATAAAGAAGGACGGCGCGGGTCTCGGGAGCTCTCTGCTCACGCGACCATCTTGGATGCCCGCGTAGCTCCTCCCAGCACAAATTGTTAAAACAATAAATAATCATTAAACGTTTAAGAAGAGAATTAAACTGTTGAGTTATCCATGAAGAAGAACGGTAAAATTTCATAATTGCTAACATTTAGGTTAAAAATGTTTGTCTCCTACGCCACATACTGAATAGGTATCGAGATACAGCTAACACAATGGGGGGATGGGTGTGATAAGTCAATATTCTACATGCCTGGAAAAAAAGCAGAAATTTGAGGTTTTTACAGATTGGAATCAGCCAACAATTTCTAATTGCAGAATAAGCAGGACAAAAGAACAAAACATGTGGTACATTTTCAATTTTGTAGTCACAGGCAGGGTAAACTTCAATATTAGTTTTGGACCATTTGGTTGTAAATGACCTAATGGGTAAAGTGCCATGACTTAACTGAAAATTTCAACAGTGGTTCTTTCGGGTAAACAAAAATTGCTTTAAATCATCTCACTAACTTCAATATTGGCGTAAGCATAACTTCATTACTTATTATGCAAAATTAATCAACATTATAGTGCAAAAACCAAACAAGGAGCAGGGTCAGGAGTGTTTTAATTATTCAGTTATTTTTCATTTTTTCATTGAGTTTTCAACTGACACCTCAGATATATGCATTAAAAACTTATTACAAGATACGGCGCAATAGTTCGAATCACTGTGAAGGTGACCTAATGTGACAATAATGTGACAATGTGATAAACAAGTGATATTCTATATACACGTGAATGAAACAAATATTAAAGAAAAGGGGAAATTACAAAGGGCCAATTCTTATTTAATTGATACTCAAGCGCAATATGCTATATTAGCTAATTGTTGTTGGGCATGGTAAGTTGGTCCTTCCAATAGTTCTGTCGACGTTTCGACCCTGTGGACACCTTATTTGCGGGTCACTAGCGGGTCTTCTTCAGGACGGGGGCTATGAAAGGGATTAGAGCGCCAGTTCTTCACGGAACAGCCCAATATTCTATTTGATGGGGGTGTCCTCTGTAATCGTGGATCTATTGGTGATATCCTGTTATCTTAATCAGGTATCTTCCTACACAATGGTGGCGCTTCTCTTTATTTACAAAGATCGTTTTCTTTACTCCCAACCATCAGTCGGTATGGGCGATTCTCAATGCCTTCATCAGTATGGCATTTACTTATGTACCACTCAGATTCAAACTTCAGGACTGGGGCGACTCCATTCCTCAATCGTGGATTCTTTGTATGGTGTCTGCTCGGCCAAACGATCTTTGATGGGATGACTTAACTGAAGATACAACTTTCTAGCAAGAGGGGGTGCAATTACATCCATGAATTCCTCGATTTGGGATTCCGATTTAACTAAGAGGAACTCGGACGTTAGCCTGCCCATAGTTGCAGAGCTCAGAAGTGTTTGGAAATTCTGCATACGTATCAGAGCATGGAGTTCTCGTTTTGGTATCCCAAGGCAAAAAGTCTCAGTTTTTTTGCACAAGTCCGGGAGACCCAACCGGACACTGCCCTAATATGCTCCAGCCACGGTATCTTTTTGCATTTACGAGAAATACAGATCTCAGATAGTTCTGCTCTGTAGGCGGCCAATTCTGGGACTGACCACAGCCTCTTCCAGTACATATTTGGTCTTGCACTCGCAATTTCCTCTATTGGCTCCATCCCAAGGTCCAATCTAAGAGGGGTCAAGGGTGTACTAGCCGGTAATCCAACTAGATTCCTCATAAAGGTTTGTTCCACCCTTGAAATGGTCGATATATGTTTGGGCCCCCAAAGCTCCGCCCCATAGATAACTGCAGTTCTAGTCTGGCGACAGTATATTTCCAAGGCCGGGGACACCGGCTTAAATGTTGACCTCTTATCTACTTTACTAATTCCCCCCACTAGCTGGGATAGTTTTAGTTCTGACTTGGCAATCTGTGTGTTCCACTCAAAGTTCTCTGTAAGGTTAACACCCAAGTAGACCAATGTCTCAACCCTCTCAAGGGGAATACCATGTAGGACCGGGTTTGGGCGTGTCCGCTTCGGGGGATGAACTTTGTTTTTTCCAGGTTGATTTCCAATCCCCGGAGCGCACAGAACTCTACAAAGCCATCAAGTGTTTTTTGGATGCCCGATGATGTTTTAGATAACAGAGTGTCGTCTGCAAACATCAGAGCGGACACCCTCCCCGTGGCCAGTTTGGGGGCATCATTGTCTACCGCACCGTTCAGATGGTCCACAAGTCCATTAATGTAGAGGCTGAATAACGTGGGAGCCAATACGCACCCTCGGCGAACCCCTTTTTGGACTGGAAATTGGACCGTGAGATCGCCATGCCTAGCACACCTAACCTGGGCATAGTTATTTGTATGGAGCCCAGACAGAATGGACAGCAGATAAGACTGAAGTCCTAGGTCTGCCAGTACCATCCACAATTTCGCTCGAGGAACTAAATCGAAAGCTGCCCGCTGGTCCACGAACACAATGTAGAGGCTGCCACCCTCCACCTTTGCTACCTTCCAATACAGGACCTGCAAGCGAAATATCTGATCTAAGGTGGAAGTGCCGTACCTAAAGCCTGCCTGGAATGTAGTTAGGATCTCATTTTCGTCAATCCACCCAAGAATCCTGTCAAGGATAATCCTCCCCATTAGCTTTTGTGATGTATCAATTAAGCTAATTGGTCTATAGTTCGAGGGGGTAAGCGGACAACCCTTTTTAACGATTGGCACAATCTCAGCCCCCAGCCAAGTAGGGGGCAAATCGTCACCCTGAAGAACCCCGTTAAATAGAACGACCAGATAAGGTGCCCAGATTTTGGGCTGTGTTCGAAACAGATCCCCTGGCAATTTATCTAACCCTAGGGCCTTGTTGGGAAGCAGTTTACCTATTGCTGCCTCAACCTCTCTGTGTAAAAAGTTCAACCTGGGGGTGGAGACTGGGGACTGTAGTCATCCTTCCACACTCTTCAGGTCCAGGAACATTTAAAATTTGTTGGAATTCAAAAATATCACAAGTTAAGGTGTCAGTCTCAGGGATTCCGTATAGGCCACCAAAGTGCCTTTCCCAAATTTTCGTAGCAATATTAGGGCCAGGCACAGGGTTGAGGCCGTGAAGGCCGGTTGCAACAATAGACCAGAATAATTTGGAGTCCCTAGAAGTAAGTGCAGCTCCCAACTCCTCCCACAGGAGAACCTCCCGTTCCCTCTTAGCGTCACTAATTGCCTTCTTGTACAGAGTACGTTGAACCTTAATAGCTCCAACGTCATTGGTTTATAATACTGATAACAAGGCTTTTTTGGACTTACGGCATGAGGCGTTAAACCACAAATGCTTGTTGGCCTGGGGCTGGCTAGTCCTTACCAAAGGGCAAAGAGGCCACCAATTGATAATGTATGTCAGTGGCCCTTCCCATACAACCAGGATCCCCCATTTCAGCAATAAATGGAATTGCAGTCTCATACAAGTCAGCAAGTTTGCTCGGGGAATCCTGGAAGTCTGGCCATTTAACCCTTCGCCTACAGTTTTTTGGGAAGGTGGTGGATTATTTAACCCAAAACTCCCCGGTTTGAGAGAAAGAACTAAAGCATTATGGTCGCTATCATACCTGTCGACAACCCTAAACTCAAGCAACCTATCCCAGTACCTGGCTTCCATGAGTATGTAATCCATCACAGAAGTCTGGTTTAATCGATTGAAGGTAATTCTCCCAGGCCTGTCGGGCTCCACCCTCCCATTGCATGCTCGTAATGAAGTGACTAGCGCCAGTGACTGCAGTTGTAGAACAAGTGGGGTCCAAACCTTGACCTGGGGAATCGGCGGATCCGGGATAGACCACAGCAAATCAACTTCATCTGGATCACCCAGACTCGGGTCCACAAGAGGCTCAAAATGGCAATTGAAATCTCCACTCAAGATAATCACAGTGGAAGAATCAATCGTCTGAATACATTTTAATAGAGTTTCTATAGCCTCGGACTCCAAGCCCCGCCTAACTGGCCTTGAGTATACGTTAATCAAAGCTATCTTTTGCCTATTTAGCGGGGTTAGAAGTACGCACTGAACATCTAGAAAGATAGTATTAATATGCGTTGCCTGGACCCCCAAATGAGTGCCAACCCAGATGGACAACCCACCCGATGGCCTTCCACGACAGCCTGTAGTTGCTAAGACGTTAAAAGTTGCAAAACCAGGGACTATACTTTCTTTTAACTCCCAGGTTTACTGTAGCATGCAGATATCCTGTAAGGACATGAAGGAACCCCAAGATGGAATGGGCAGTTTACTCTTCAATCCTGCAACATTCCAGGAAAGAATTTAAATTTGTGAGTCGGCTGAACCTTGCTTTATCGGTACACAATTTCAGGGACCCGAGGGTTCACTGATTGCATTAGTACTCACATCCACCATTTCCTCTATCTCACCGTTTAATGTAAATCGGTCAGCAAGAAGAATAGTGGATGGAGGGTGAGATGCCTGTTCCGATGCCAGGAATTTGGCTATGGTAATATGGTTTGCAAGTGCCTCAGTTTCTTCAGCAGTGGGCAGAGGACTACCGGGGAAACCAATCTGTCAATCACAGTCATCAATGCCTGAAAGGGCGTTGAATCTGTTCGTCACCTCCAGTGGGGTGAGCGGACCCGATGGGTCTGTCCACCTAGTTCTATGTTGCCTAGATGGAACAGTATCCCACCCAAATACTCTATCAGGGGCCGTGGAGTACGATACATGGGGCATATAGCGTTTTTTAAGAGGTATAGGACGATTAGGTTGGTGGCAGGCTAAAGCCCCAGGATGCATTGTGGAAACCACTAGGGGTCTTGGGTAGAAATACGTCAGATCGTTGGGAATGATAGAATTGCTACCATTACCTGGGACCAGCCTAAAATGTGTCTGACAGCTCCATGATCTCTAAAATTGACAACAATAATGTCCCCCTCAATGTCCTTGAATCTGTTTCCCAACCAAGGGAGACGCCGAACGTGCAGAATCTCACCATTTATATTATGGGGTAGTGGTCTATGCTGGCTAAGCCAGTGCATGACTTTGTTTTAGCTGAAAGAAGCCCTCCCTTTTACCCTCTACCAGTGTTGGAACTCCCGTAAGGACCACCACAAACGGTACCGCTTCTGGAGGCAATTCCACTGGGCGTCCCTTAGCCTTCACTGCCCTAACTGAGCTATTGCTACTCCTCCCATCTTGTACAATTCATGGATGGGCTGTTCTATTTCCCATCTGAACCTCTCTAACAACGTTCTGCACCGGTTTGTGTACAAGTTTAGGAGGGGTTGCCCTCTGTTGATCACGGGTGGTTGGTTTGGTGATTTTAGTTACCTCCTTCTGAGAGTTAGATTTTGGAGGTAATGCAGAAGTTGAACATAGCAGTGCCGGCTTCCCTAAGTCCTTAATTAGCCCTGTATTTATACTGATTGCCTGCTCTAGGATCCCCAGCCTTAGCTCCAATTTTTTTAGTCTTTCTACAATCGGGAGTGTAAAGGATCTAATTAACTGTTCCATACTTCCTAGTAAAGCAGGACACGGTGTTTCATTTTCCGGGAGGTGTGGTGGAGTAACTAAGCCTACCGTGTTGACTACCTTCGGTGTGGGCATTTTAGAGGTTTTACCAAAATCAGCAGGACTAATCTTAGTTCTCTGTGGGTCAATCCTCCTCTTTCTCCTTTTCCTTGGCGGTGAACCCTGCACTTTGGGTGTCTCCTTTTTTTTTTTTTTTTGACCTTTTTTTTTAATTGCTTCAACTACTAGTGGGGGCGGCTCAGATGGTGCTTCTACCACTACAATTGAATTGCTAAAGAAGGGTGAGGTGTTAGTTGGCTGGACTTTGGACATATCGGATAAAGGAGTTGTCTCGCGAAATAGCATAGGGATGCTATCTGAGTGCAATATATCAGGGTCCTCATTTAAAGTAAGGGAAGTCACATGTACAGATATAGCTGACTGCTGGGAATCCGAGGAAGAGCGACTGCCTTTGATAGATTCAACCGAGCGGCGACGCTCAGCCCCGCGCTCGGCTAGTACGCACTCCCTATCAGTATCTAAAGATGCCCTAGGAAAATAACTGTCTAGAGTTCCTCTATTTGGCCCCCCTGCTAGCATAGATGTACCTTTAATGGGACTCAAAGCCATGGTGCACTTCAAAAATAGACACAATAAATTCCAACCGAAGTGTCAGAGAATGGGCCCGGCCCGACCTCCTCTGGCCTCCGAGGGCCACAGAGGGCCCGCCCTTTGCACAGGCTTAGCTAGGCGTCCCGCGCAGCGGTGATCACCTTCCAAAATGAAGAGCGTGCAAGGCAGGGGGCGGGGCTCGCTCCAAACGCCGGACCAGGTGATTTTGATCAGTGCAGGGACTCTTGGGAGATTGAGTCCCTGCCGCGTTTGTGTGCACCTCACAGCACTCCCAATCCGTGCCGCTTGGTCCCTGGTTCAGTCACCACCTCCAGGTAGGGTAGGGCAATTTCTTCGCGGCTTGTTGAGGGAAAGGAAACACTACTCCGCACAAGCCTCCTCCTTCCTCGTGGCCTCCAAGAAAAGCACAAAGTCACACTAGGGACTGAAATCCACACTGGGTCCCCCACTGAAGAAAATGCCTCTTTCACAGAGTTACTTCCTAGAGCGGCGAAGTGTTGGAACTACGCTTGCCACCTATGGAAACTACTGCAAATTTCCCTATTGAAAACATGGACTTTGGCTATTCAACTTCAAGTTTTTTTTACCTTTAAATGAAGCCCTGCCAGAAACCATGTTAGGAGCTGCAAGAAAGTTGCCTCACTGCTAGAGTCCAGAGATATTCCCTGGGGGTCTGGCCTTTTTCCTCCAAGGAGGAAGAGGGTTTACTGGTTGGATTCCAGCGGGTGGATAAAAAACTCTTTGTTGGTGTAAAGAGGGAAAGGCAGTTCAGAAAAGAACCTTTTGGATATGGATTGTCCTCTGTTTGTGCCTTGCCCAAGATGAAGCCTTCATAGGGCCTAGGGCTCATTCCATCAGAGCCAAAGTGGCCACTATGGCTTTAATTAAGAGTGTTTCAGTGTTAGATATTGGCTAGGCTCGTACATTGGCGTCAATCCACACCTTCAGCGGGCAATACTGTACCGAAACTCAGATGCACATGGAGGGTTATTTTGCACAGTCGGTCCTGTAGTACTTCTTTGTGTAAAGCCCACCTGCAGACCCACCACCCTGGAGTGTACTCTTTTGGTATCTATTCAAAGGTAAGGAATATGTGCTTAATTCTTAGAAACAAACTGTGTGGCTGACCACGGTTAGGCACCTCAGTTTCAAAATAAGCTTGTCAATACTTGGTTTGTGCACAATACATCCGGAGCTGCCACACATGTGCTCCACTGTAGAAACAGATACAAACTTTTGAAAACAAGGACGGTGCACCAAGATAAAAGTTCAGAAAGCTTCCATTTTTGCCAAAATTAAGTTCTTTATTTTTTCAATCTTTAAAAAGCCTTGGCCAACGCGTTTCGTTCCATTCGGAACATCCTCAGGGCTCTGTAATCTCTTGATTTTCCAACAGAGAGGTCAAAACATTAGAATTCACGTTCTTATAAATATTCTTTATTCTTCATTCGTGCAGAATTGTGTATAAGCAACCTTATTCTTCCAAAATCAGAGGGGGTTCCAATAGCGCATAGACTTGATATATTCATGTTTCCCTTATCTAGACGACTGGCTCATAAAAACCAAGTAACACATCAGCTGTGCCCACCGTACACACAAAACAATCCATCTGCTTCACCACTTGGGATTCCCGGTAAACCTCACCAAATCCCACCTCCAACCGTCCAACATGCAACAATATCTAGCGGCTACAATAGACACTTCAAAAGCTCTAGCATACCCTAATCCAGTCAGGATAAGTGCCATACAATCTCTAATACAAAAATTTCAACCTCAACACTCGCTACCAGTGTGAGTGTTCATGCAGTTAATCGGGATGATGGCTTCTTGAATTTTCATTGTCCCTTCTGTAAGACTCCAAATGCGTCCCTTACAGGAGTGTTTGGTACGTCAGTGGAACCAGGCTCACGGTCAGCTAACAGATTGGTGTGGTAGAAGACTGCACCTATTTATCTCCGCAGTGGTGGAACACACAAAACCTTTCCAAAGGGCGGCCGTTTCTCGACCCTGTTCCAGATAGTGCTAACAAGACGCATCGCTCACCGGCTGGGGAGCTCTTCTTCAAACCCATACCATTCAAGGCATATGGAACCCTCGACAAAAACAATTCCACATAAATTACCTGGAATTGTTGGCAGTCCTCCTAGTGTTAAATCTTTTCAACTCCACCTCGTAAGCAAAGCTGTCCTGGTCTGTACAGACAACATGACAGCAATGTACTACATATAGAAACAGGGAGGGACACAGTCTCTCCAGCTTTCACACCTAGCTCAAAGCATATGAAGATGGGCCATTCCTCAAAAAATATATCTCCTTGCGGAACACCTCCCAGGAGTACACAATCAAATTGCAGATCCACGAATGGGAACTTCATCCTCAAGTTCTGCTTCCATTCTTTCAAATGTGGGGCCACCCAGAAATAGTCCTGTTTGCCACACACCAAAACGGAAAATGCCCAAGCTTTGCATCCAGTTATCCACACCCATTCTCCAAAGGCAATGCGCTATGGATGAACTTAGTCAGGCAAATCTGCTTATGCTTTTCCACCTCTCCCACTCATTCCACAAGTGGTTTGGAAACTCAAATAGCATTCCCTCACAATGATCCTCGTTGCACCAACATGGGCCCGACAACCATGGTTCACAACCGTCTTGGAACTATCTGTAGTTCCTCATCAAAAACTACCCCTCTCACCGAAGCTTCTGACTCAAAACCATGGAGAGATGAGGCATCCAGATCCCAATCTACTCAACCATGCGATCTGGCACCTGAAGTCCTAGATTTTGGCTACCTTTATTTACCGCCAGACAGCATGAACATCATTAAGGAGGCTAGAAGTCCTACTACTAGCGCATACTATGTAGCAAAGTGGAAAAGATTTGTAATTTACTTTACAAATACCAAAATCAGCCCACTAGATGCTTCCATTCAAGACATCATCTGTTACCTTTTGCATCTATAACAAAGTAACCTAGCGTATACATCCAGTACATCTTGCGGCAATAGCAGCCTATCTCCAAAACAGACAACATTTGTCTTTATTTAGGGTACCAACTATCAAGGCATTTATGGAAGGACTTAAAAGAATAATTCCACCTAGACTTACACCCTCTCCAGTATGGAACTTTAATGTGGTACTTACCAGACTCATGGGCCCCCATTTGACCCTATGCATAAATGCGAATTGCAATTTCTCTCATGGAAAGTAGCTTTCCTAGTTGCGATCACCTCTCAGAAGAGTCCGTGAACTCCAGGCACCTAAAGTAGTCTCTTCTTTCCACCTTAACCAGTCTGTAGAGCTCCCAGTATTTTTCCCTCTACCAGACTCAGTAGCAGAACGTGCTCTTCACACACTAGACGTAAAAAGAGCAATACTTTACTACAGCGAAAGAACAAAATCCTTTCAAAAGACTAAAGAACTTTTTGTGGCTTTCTCCCCACCTCATAAAGGTAATCCTATCTCAAAAACAGGGATTGCAAGGTGGATTAATAAATGCATCCAAATATGCTATGCGAAAGCCAAACGCCTCTAGGGCTCACTCCACACGTTAACTAGGGGCATCTGTGACATTCTTGGGGAACATTTCCCTAGATAACGTTTGCAAATCAGAAACTTGCTCTACACCTCAAAAGTTCATAAAACACTATTGTGTAGATGTGCAAGCAAAACAACAAGCTAGTTTGGGCCAGGCTGTATGAAGAACACTTTTTCAAACCACTTCAACGGATACAGGTAACCACCGCTAAGGGGGTAACTGCTGTGTAGTCTATGCACAAGTATACGGTCTACAGCTCATATGCCTCGAACAGAAAATGCTACTTACCAGTATGCATCTGTTCTTGGCATTTAGAACTGTAGATTTGTATACGCCCACCGCCTCCCCGGATACCTCCATCTGTTCCAGTACTATCTTACTTAGATACATTACACATGGACATCCTTTTCTATTTCTTACGAACTCCATCACGACCCTACATGGCAAAGCAATCTGGAGATGGAGTCAATGCCCATGCGCACTATCGTCCCGAGAGAGAGTCACCTATCTCGTGACGGCTAAAGACTTCTTCCATTACAAAAACAAAGTGCAAACAACCGAGCCCAACACCAGATGGCGATCTAGGCACAAGTATACAAATCTACTGCTCTACATGCCAAGAACAAATGCATACTGGTAAGTAGCATTTTCCTTACTTACGTTCCATAGTGGCTCTTTCTAGTAGTTCCTGTAACAGCGGATTCCTCACCATCCTCTGTTCCGTAGACTGGTCTTCCAGGTTTTAATAAGGTTCCATGTCCACCTACCCGAGTGGAAATGGTTTGCACTGTAGAAAAACGCAAATGAGCTTCAAGAAGTGGCTGAATACAGACTTGAAAATCTTTGCATACTGTATTTAATTCTTTCTGGGTCTTTTCTGGGTTGTAATATGTATCCCTCCTTCCTCCATAGGAGCGTACAAACGTGGCTAACTTCCCGGGCCACTCTGGCCCAATCACTAGCATCGCTTTCTCTGAGAACGGATACTATCTTGCCACTGCTGCAGATGATTCATCGGTCAAACTGTGGGATTTGCGCAAACTGAAGAATTTCAAGACCCTTCAACTGGATGACAACTTTGAGGTGCGTGGATCTCTGATTTCCAGACACACTTCTGGTCTCTGCGGTGGCTTTGTTGTCAGATATTGGACCCAATTTTTTTTTTTTTTTGTCCCCAGGTGAAGTCCCTGATGTTTGACCAGAGTGGAACATACCTTGCACTGGGTGGAACCGATGTTCAGATTTATATTTGTAAGCAGTGGACGGAAGTGCTCCATTTCACAGGTACAACTCGGACTGCTCATTTATATGTGCATTCTATTGGGCTTGCAGCTACAATCCTGGTGCTCACCCCGTCTCTTTCTCTTCCATTTGCCATTCACAACCCTCCTATATTGCCTTCCTTTTCTCTCACTTTATATGGAGTTTTAATTTATGTTCCGATTAAAACCTCATGTCTTTGCCTTGTTAGTTTTTCTTCTACCTTTTCCTTATAGGCACTTCTCTTAGTCCTTTCTTTCCCCTTTTTCGCTTCGTTATATCTTTTCCACTTTGTTTGGTCGAGCTTTCTTGCAGCCCACCCACTCCCTCTTATTTGTTTGTTTCAGTGTCCTTGTTCTACTCTTTTTATACTTCTACTTTCCTGGGTCAGTTTGCTATTCTCCTGTTCCTGCTTTGCTTTTTGCCTTCTCCACCCCCTTCTTGATAATTTTTGTTACAAGTTCCTGATCAGTTTTGTGATGAGTCAGTAAAATAATTCATATACCCATTCTTTCTTTACAGAGCACAGTGGCCTCACCACCGGGGTGGCCTTTGGACAGCATGCCAAGTTCATTGCGTCCACAGGAATGGACCGAAGCTTGCGCTTCTACAGCCTGTAGAGTTCGCCACCCTGCCCGGGGCAGCCCCGTTCTTCCTCTCTGGCGTGACTATAGTGTCCCCTCATACTGTTCCTCCAGCGGGGCAGGGTGTTTGCTGGGGTGATCGCGGTTTTGTCTAGTGATTGATTTTGCCGTGATTCATGGATGCTCCTTTCCCCAGAGACACAGGAACGTGAACGACAGACTATAACGTTTTTCCTTTCTGTCCCTCTGAAAAACAAACGTGACGGGAGAGTGTCATCGAGCCATCCATTGGAGCAGGTATCGGTACATGCTGCAAAAATCTACCATGGTCTCTAATGTTGCTGCAGAAATTCTTGATCTGTTCCTTTTCTCACCGCTGTGATTCTCTCACTTGACAAAGGTGGGAAATTGGGACCGATGGAGAAGTCCTACTCTTTCCCCTAAAGTGCCTCGTCCCCACTGGGCCCCTCCTTGAACCTATTCAGCAATCACAAGTTGACATTTGGCACTTGCAAACATAGCTCACTCCCAACAATGATCAGACCTGGAGACGAATAGGCACAGCCCCGATGCAGCTGCTGTAGAAGTCCTGACATGAGCTGATCCTGGGGCAGAATTCAGATGTTCTCTGGACCTTTCACAAGACTTACCCTCATCCATTCACATTTCCAGTGTCTGCTGTGCGCATTGTTAAAGAGTGATATCAGTCCTTGTGGTACTAGGCAACAAGAGTCCGACCATGAAAAGATCTGCTGTCCCAGGCGTACATAGTCACAACAGTTGAAATGATAGCCCAGATTTTTAGACCACCATCATGAAAGTGCAACTTTGTGGCCCCTTGTATATAAACCTACTCAGAGAGCCTAGTCTTGGTGGTTCCTGTTATACAAACCCCATTCATCAGATTCTCCTCTGCTTCCTGTACATACTCATATGTGTTGGCTATCCCCTAGACTCTATGGCCTCCCTATAGAAACTCCATCCAGGAGTTGTAGCCTTCACACCATGTCTACTATCAAAATGCCACTTCAGATCCAGTCTCCCTGGCACCTGTCCGAGAAGCCTCAGTCTGAGATTGTGGCTACTGCTCAGCCTTCTACTAAACCTCTGCTGCATCCATACATGTGCACACGTCACTCTCTTGTGTGACCTCTGCTGTATGACCAACTGAGATTGTTTTTGTTTTTCTTTTAGTTCCTGCAACATTGCCTCTTCTGAGTTTAGGAAAAATCCAGGCTCTTACGGCTTCAGCTATGCAAATCCTGCCTAAGCCCTTACCCCAGGTGCACATGTACTCCTTTCCACCCTGCTGTGACTTGTCACAAAAGCTATATGACTGTTCTGCAAGATCACCCAATCCCTGCTTCTTCCCCATAAACTTATTGAGAACTTAAAGTAACATCTGCTGCTCCTGCTATATAAATCTCACAATCTTGTCTGTAACCTTGTTAAACACACACCGGCCTGCAAACAAGATAGTGTTTTCATTTTGTATGCATACTCCACGTCCTCTCATCAGACTCCAGTTTGTGCTGACGCTACTGTGTGTGTGTGTGTGTGTGTGTGTAGGGACCCCAGTATCTTCTGTGACCCCTGGCAAGGGTCGTTTTCTCTCCAGCTTTCTCTCTACATATCCAATTCCTCTCATCACGTGATTCAGGTCCTTTCTGATGAAATCCAGTCCATACAATCCCTCCTACCACCCTGGAGTGGTTTCATATTCTAGTTTCCTCACAGTACAAAAGCTCCAGTGTTCAAGTAAAATAACAGTTGTTGCTGCTGCCGCCTCTGCGTTCTTCAAGCTTGTGCTGATGCTTTTCAGTAATTGCAGTCTCTGTTCTGACCCCAGCTAAACAAACCTCACTTTGAGCACATTCTTCTACATGGATAATTAAGAGGGCTAACTTTTTATTTTTTGATGGATTTTATTCTGAAATTGAAGTTCGAAGGAGAGTTGTATTTTGTAAGGCAGTACGTACATAGTTGAATAATAAAAAATAACTTGACTGTTGTCTCTGTGTTTAAGTATTGTCTTGCTCTTTATATTTCTGGACATTGTTCATACTGAGGACAACTCGAGGCCTTTTGGAAGCAGTGCAGGTTTTGTTTAGAATTGGCACGGCTGATCTCTTTTGGGGAAGGCGTAAACATTCTGATTGGATTTGGAAAATGCTTCAGGTGTTACTGGAGAAAGGTTCATAAGGTAAGTCCATTTACTGAGATTACAGGAGAGGTTCCTTCTAAAAATGCTGGGTATGGTTTGAAGGGTTCAAAGGAGGTAAGATAGAAAAGTCAACAGCACAGCATCAAGAACAAAGAAAAATTAAAACACTTGTGTTCAATTAAAAGTAATAATAATAAAAGTATTTTCTTCTCAATCCTAACAACCTAAACCAAGGGAAGCAAAAATCGTCTGCAAAACAACAGTACAATATTAGCTGATATTAGGGACTCCGTTGCCGTTTGGCTAGGCTCACGCTATAGAAATTCTAAATCCATACCTGCTTACGTATAAGAATGAAATTGTGGCTTAGTCTGAAACAAAGAGGGAGGCAGACCAGCGATTTATCATTGCAAAAAGACCACCCCAACCCCCCCCCCTTTTTTTTTTTTTGCAATGCACACAAGATGCATCAAATTTTGCTGATTCATGGGGCCCCAGTAGGAATCCATTTTCTAATCACCTGGGACTACTGGGGTCAGAAGTGGAAAAATGGTTGATATTCTGTAGGCTGTGTGTGGCACTCAACATTTTGTAGTGCTTGTTCTCCTTATTCGGTACCACTACATAAAAGCTGTCCCTTGCAGCTGCAAAAGTATCCCATATACAGCACTTGCCTGGGTGTCTGTAGGTTTACCATTTTTACTACACTCCTTAAAAGGGTATGCTGCTGCCAATCAGAGGCTCAGAACCTCTTGACTGGTCTATGTCAAACATCTCAATACAGCACCTCTTTGGGATACAAAACAAGAGCGTATGTTCTAATGAAATACATTTTTGAAATATTGCATGGGGTTTTCTTGAGGGTGATCTTTAAGAGGTGTTTGCAATATCGATCTCATAAGATATATAATTCAATTTTTCTTATAACTAACTAAAAAATACAGACGTTGAAAATCGGGTCCTCACGTTCGTATTTAAAGTATAAACTGAATATCCGTAACAATTGTGGTTCCTAGTTGCAGTGATGCTGAAATATCAAGAATGAATGGCTTTCTAGTGCAGATCGAGGACGCCTACAGTCCTTTTGGTGTTCAAAACCTGGTGGAAGAAACTTGTTTGTAGCATATTTGACTGTAGTTCTGCATGATCTGCATACTCCTGACATCTAATGTTGGACTTGGAGGTTTGTAATGTGTTTATCTGCGGAGAAGTCTTTCAAGTCATGAGGTATGTTGTGATGCCTCCCTTTTTGTTTTGCTTCGTGAATCTTTCTGGATCCACACTCTTTACATTTCACCATCTAGGGGTTGGGTCTGAAACACTCCCTATTTTCTCTTCCCTTTTTAGGCATGCACTGCTCTAGGAGAAGGTCTCTTGCAATCACTTCAGACTTTCTGCAAACTCGTGCATGCAGTGTTCGATTTTCCACACATTCGATTGGCCTTTGCGTGTGGCTTTCAAAAATGAAAGCACGCAATTGGGCAAAGGCTGGTGCATGTCCCACCTTTTCTGAAAATGTTTACTCCCACAGCGTTTAGCTCTCGGGAGCAAGCAGCTGCACGCAGCGTGCCTTCTGTTGTGGATCATGTTTCATTTCAAGACCCTGCTGCTTTCCTTACAAGGCCTAAGGGACAGACCCCACCGCCACAAGAGTGCACACTTCTTTTCCAGCACTCACATTCATGACATTAAGATACTAACAAGGCTCGTCTTCTCCACCATGGCCAAGGGACAGACCCCACCGCCACAATAGTGTGCGCTTCTTTTTCCAGCACTCGCACTTCATCTATGTCAGCACGCTCGTCCTACACCGTTATCTTTGTATTAGTATGTTATTGTCAAGACATTTGCTGTACTCTGTAGTTGGCCTCTATAGTCGCCTCTTTTTCGGTACCATCTGAAAAATTGACCGCACCTTTTAACATTAGAGTTTTTTCATTACCGTGGTGCATGCTTCCTTTTACACCTCTGCTCAGCTGTGGTGCGTGCTACCTTTGACATATCTGCATAGTGCACAGCTGTGGTGCCTGTTTCCTTTCCCCACATTGCTATTGGTGCTCGCTTGATCTAGGGGCGTAATGCGGCCTGCGTTACGCCTCTGGATCGAGCGGGGGGCTTAATTTGAGCCGGTGTCTGCCGGTGCACCCATGGGCACTTGATTATTAGCACTTGCTTTTTGTGCTTGCTTGCTGGCACCCGCTGCTAAAAATTACCTCTGCGCAGCTGTGGTGTGTGCTACCTTTCACATCTCTGCACAGTGCACAGCTGTGGTGCGGGCTTCCTTTTCCCCCTTTGCACAGTACACAGCTTAAAATTTGACTGCACCTTTTAACATTCACGTTTTTTCAGCGCCGTTTTGTGCGCTTCCTTTCAAATCTGCACAGCTGTGCGTGCTACCTTTGACATCTCTGCACAGTACGCAGCTGTGGTGCGTGCTGCTTTTTCCCCATTGCACAGTACACAGCTTCAGATTGGACCGCACCTTTTAACATTCGCGTATGTGTCAATTATTAGATTAATTGTAATCATCGTACCTATCCTGAGTCTTCGCCCTCTCTTTATGCTTGTGCCATTTTGAGTAATATCGAATATAAAATGACAGCTTTTTTGTACTTTTGTACATGTATTAGTAAGGGTTTTGTTCGTAGATTTATTATGTCATCAAAAACCCATAATACTAACAGTATTAAAGCAATTCTTTCTGCTCAGGTACTGTCTGTTTCTAGTCCGGTTTCGTCATGTCCGGTGTTTACATTGGTAAACTTTGCTTGCTCGCCTGTGATTTCGACTGACCCTGCTCGCAGGCGGTCGCTCCTCACGCTGCTGCACGGCTCTGCCTGCATTGTTTTTGCCTAATCTTGTATTTTTCTCCTGTGCCTGGACTTGCTTTCTTGCCCAGACTTGTTTGTATTCCCCTGTGCCGAACTTACTTTCTTGCGCAGACTTGTTTTTATTCCTCTATGCCTGTACTTGTTTCCTTGCCTAAACTGGTTTTCCCTTCCTGTGACCAGTTCTCCTGCGGCCCGCCCCTTTTTCCCGCCACTGCGTCCCTGGGCCCTGCCCCCTCCCCACCCCTTCCCCCCCTTCCCCCTCTGCAATCCCATTTGCCGCCCACTCCCTCTTCCCAGCTGCTCCTCCCTCCCATATCCCCTCATATGGAGGTCGCGCAACTTTCACCTACCGGATCTGCAGTTTCACAAGCATCCGTCCCACCATGCTGCCGACCAGGAAAGAACCCAACCACCTCAGATGCATCCTTCTCAACACCCGCTCCGCCTGCAAAGACGCTGTTGAACTCTGGGACCTACTCGACTCAACCTCCCCAGATGTCGCCTTCCTGACAGAGACCTGGCTGGGCCCCGCCTCGGCACCCGACATAGCCATAGCCGTCCCGGAAGGCTACAAGATCACCCGCAGGGACCGCACCAACGGAGCAGGAGGAGGAATCTCCATCGTCCACAGGAACACCCTCAGAGTCTCTACCAAAACCGACACCCTCAGCACTGCCGAACACCTGCACTTCCAGATCCACACCGACCTCAACACCACCCTCAGAGGAACCCTAATCTACATACCCCCCGGACCCTGACCACAGTTCAGCGACTCCATCGCCGACTTAGTCAGCACACACGCCCTCGCCTCCACGGACTACATCCTCCTCGGGACCTGAACTTCCACCTCGAGAACGACAACACCAACTCCACCACCCTGATCGACAACCTAGCCAACCTCGAACTCCGACAACTCGTCACAACACCCACTCACTCTGCCGGTCACAAGCACACCACTGAACTCCACTGGACCGACCATTGCTGCATCCACTTCACCTTCAAAAAACGCACCACCGCACCCAACAGATGCCTCGCAGCTGCTGGAGCAAAGTCACCGAAGACCAGCTAACCACCACCCTCGCCCAGAGCCTACCCGCCGACCCCGACACCGCCACCTGTAACCTCAGACAGTGGATCAACGACTGTGCCAACACCCTCGCCCCGATCAAGAAACCCTCCAACAGTCACACCAACAAGAAAGCCAGCTGGTTCACTGAAGACCTCCGGGCCTCCCAAGCAAACCTGCTGAAAGCTGGAGAACATCTGGCTCTGTGAACGAACACCGGACAGCCACACAGCCCACAAGAACGCCACCCGCAGACACCATCACCTCATCAGATCCGCCAAAAAGGCCTCCTTCGAAGACCATCTAGACAACAGCGCGCACAACAGCAAAGAGCTCTTCAACATCATGAAGGAACTCTCCAACCCCGACGTCCCACACTCACAAGACCTGTGCGACTCACTGGCCACCTTCTTCCACCACAAGATCGCAGACATCCACAACCGCTTCAACGCCACAAGCGCTCCGACAACCATTGAGACCTCCGCCCCATGACCACCATCTGGACCAACATCAACGACGACACCATCCAGATCATGAACACCATCCACTCCGGATCTCCGTCAGACCCATGCCCACACCACATCTTCAACAAAGCCAGCCATCCATCGCACCCCATCTCCTGAAAGTCATCAACACCTCTTTCAAGACAGCAACGTTCCCGGAGAGCTGAAAGCACACCAAGATCAACTCCTTACTCAAGAAACCCAAGGAGGACCCCAAGGACCTCAAGAACTTCCGGCCCATCTCCTTGCTCCCGTTCTCGGCTAAGGTAATCGAGAAGACAGTCAATGAACAACTGACCCGCTACCTCGAGGAGGACATCATCCTGGACCCTTCCCAGTCCTGGTTCCGCAACAACCACAGCACCAAGACTGCCCTCATCGTCGCCACCGATGATATCAAGTCCCTGCTGGACAACGGAGAAACGGCTGCCCTCATCCTCCTGGACCTGTCTGCCGCCTTCAACACGGTCTGCCACTATACACTACGAACAGGCCTCCACAACGCCGGGATCCAAGAGAAGGCCCTGGACTGGACCACCTCCTTCCTCTCTGGCAGAACACAGAGCGTCCGCCTTCCCGCCCTTCCGCTCAGAAGCCACCGAGATCATCTGCGGCGCACCCCAGGGCTCATCCCTTAGCCCAACCCTGTTTAACATCTACATGGCACTGCTTGCGCCCGTCGGCACCACCTCAACATCATCTCCTATGCCGATGACACCCAGCTGATCTTCTCCCTCACCAAGGACTGCCAAAACCAACCTTCACGAAGGAATGAAGGCCATCACTGAATGAATGAGGAACAGCTGACTGAAGCTGAACTCTGACAAGACGGAGGTCCTCATCCTCGGATCCACCCCTTCGGCCTGGGATGACTCCTGGTAGCCGACCGCACTGGGAACCGCTCCAACACCCACCGACCACACACGCAACCTAGGGGTCATCCTCGACTCCACCCTCTCCATGACTAAACATGTCAACGCCATCTCCTCCTCCTGCTTCAACACCCTCCGCATGCTCCGCATGATCTACATGTGAATGCCCACTGAAACGAGAAGAGCGGTCACCCAGGCCCTCGTCAGCAGCAGGTTGGACTACAGAAACACCCTCTACGTAGGAGCCTCGGCCAAACTCCTGAGACTGCTCCAACGCATCCAGAACGCCTCTGCACGCCTGATCCTCGACATCCCTCCCCGCAGCCACATCACACCCCACCTGAGACCTGCACTGGTTCCCGGTCAACAAGAGGATAACCTTCAAGCTCCTCACCCACGCACACAAGGCACTCCACAACACCGGACCAACGTACCTCAACAGACAACTCAGCTTCTACACCCCCACCCGCCAGCTCCGTCGACCTTGCCACAGTCCCCGCTTCCGAAGAGCGACCTCCGGCGGCAGATCGTTCAGTCATCCAACTCCTGACCATTACAACAGATGGATACCACACATGTTGGAAGTGCACACAAACAAGATTCATAATCGAATGCCTGTGGAGCAATAAAACACATAAATAACCTAGACTCATAACAGCAGTCCTAGCCCTTAAAGCCTTCACCTTAAATCAGAGGGAAGGTGGTACAGATAAAAACGGACTACACTACAACCATGTTCTATCTCAACAAACCGGGGCACAAGATCACACAAACTGTTCATCCCAGCACAGTAGATGTGGGCAATGCAGGGAAACTTAACTCGAGTGGAAATCCAACTGCAGTGAGCGAGCAGAGGCAGACAGGCTAAGCAGAAAAAATAACACTTCCATGAGTGGGCACTGAATCAGCAAGTGCTGCAGCAGATCTTCAAATAAAGGGGAACCGCACAGGTGGCTTTGTTCGTAACACAAGAGAATGCTAGATGCAAAGATTTCTCATCAAGACCCACCTCCCAACCCCCCTCCCCAAAGTCGCTAATCGCCGGCGATGCCCTATCAAAAGAATGGTAAAGGAAGCTTGCGTATGCTTTTGCACTAATTCTCCTTATCGTCCGTGTAATAGAGACGTTCAAACCCTCATCTGCATAGCATTGCAACGGGCCAGACAAACATGGTTCTCCGACCTAGTTGAACCCACACGGGGAAACATGATGATGCTGCTACCTACATGGCAGGACATTTTATCCACCTGTGGTGGGTGGGCACTAGATAACAGAATAATGCACCTAATGTGAATCCAGAATGTCTTCAAGCTGTAAAACTACTTCTACAGGTAAGTAACCATTTCTTTAGCAATGCTCATGGGAACCAACTCCATTAATGTATTCCATCTTAAATGACTCCCAGGCTTGACGCATTTGGCTTTGAATGTTCTCAGTCCTGGACTCTTTCTCTCCACCTCCGTCACAGAGAAGGTTTCTACATTGACAGTCATCCCATTCCTCTTCTCCGTCAGTACACTTCAAGACAGTCACTGAAGAGCAGGTCCTCCAATCCTCAGGTGGCCTGACCTCCGGGACCCGCTACTTTCAGTACCGACTCCAGAGGCCCTCTGGACTCCCTTGAGGAAATGCCCACAATGCCATCCAAAATACTCCTGGGCCCCCCTCCACAGTGTCTAACCTCTGCCTCTTCCTAAACCACAACAACACCTTCTGTTTTGGCTTTTAGGTGCAAGAACATTCTTCATTGGAGAAGCAGACAGTGGGTCCACACCAAGAAGCATTCATTAACAGAGTAGTGTGCTGAGTTTTTAGGCCCTCCAGCACATCAGCCCACCCGTGATTGGCTCTGATTCTTCTGAGCTGGAGTAGGAGGAAAAAGAGGTGATGTACGAAGGTGCCCTGTTCACCTCAGTTGACACAGGTCCTTGTACCATGCCGAAGCAGAGAGTAGCAAGTACAATTGAAACTCAAGCTCACAAAACACTTGAGGCTGAGCACTGCCCCCAAGTGTCAAGTCCATTGCTTAAACCACCACATCAAGACTCTCAAGGACACAACGTAGCAGAAGGACTTTTTGGTGCTGCGTCCACAGTCCACTATGGGTTACAAACTTTTTTTAGAATCCTTTTCTTGGGAAGCTTCAGTGGGAGCTCTTTGATAGTCATCCACCCCAGCACCGGCAAGATGTCTGCACAAGGCACTACACTACAATTCCCCGAGCGATCCAGCTCAGACATTGGTACGCTCGGCTGGTAATAGAGCCTCCAGAAGTTCCAAGAATCTTCTGCTGAAACCACGTTTTGCCAAGAAAAAAACAACATACAACCGTTCCTTCTCTGGAACGGCTCCCAGGATCTGGAATGCTTTGCCCACAGAAACCAGACCGAACCCTTCCTCTGCTTCCTTCAAAAAAGAAGTGAAAGCAATTCTCATGGTGAAATTCACGTGAATTACTTACCTACGACTGGTCGTTAATCACTAGTAGATATTAGTGAGCACCGTATTGAATTACTAGTTTATATTATGGAGCACCCTATTTCTGAATCACCTACAATTGTAATTTTCTATGCTTATACTTATTTCCAACATATGACATGTAAAGCACTCTGATACCCGTAAGGTTCTTGTTTGCGCTATATAAAACTTTCCTTTCAAATTAAAAAAAAAATGCCCCCAGACAGACTTTGCTCAGAAGAGTCGACTTCCCTTCGAGGACACGTCGCAATCTGATGGCCTTACACATCCTGTGCCCACTAAAGGGCTCAATAACAAGGTTATCAGCCTCTCAACTCCTCCTACACCCACTTCATCGCCTACACAACCTCCAATTCCTAGTTGCTCCCCACAGGAGTCACCGCAGGCTTATTCAGACCAGGCAGCTCTAGCCCCTATTTCCCAATAGAGGATTTTAAAGCCACTCTTTACCCATGTCCCGCAGATGGTCCTTGGGAGGACTGATGTGGAACCTCAGAGGGCCCAGAACTTGATCATTTCTCTGGAGCCCCCTTCCCCCAGCCGACATCTCTGCATACCATAGGGTCATTCAGCGTCCAACTGCTTAATGTAAGGTTATGCTTCAGGAGGACTAATTCCTGGCTGAGATGCTAACCAGGACAGAACGTTGCCTCCAGTTTCTCCCAGTGCTAAAGGATTAGGCCTGAACGGTAAATTCCGTTCAGTTCGTGGAATTTGCAGAATTTGGGTAATTTTGCGTTCCGCTGAGAACGCGGAATTGCCAAAAATTCCGCGGCTACGTGGAATTTTTTGCTTGTTTGCACTTTCAAAATGTGTGTCCGCAAGATATTTATCCCTGAGCACGCAAACAGCTTTCGTGAACAGGAGAAAACCATTGCGAACGGGTGGAACAAGCAATTCTGCATGTTCGCGGAACTTTTGCGTGCTCGTGGCGATTTTTTTACAGTTTTGCGGAGCGTGACTCCGCAAAATCTGCCCACCACTATAAAGAATATGATCAATACTGACCAGACGCCTTTTGGAGCCAGCAAAATACCGAGTGGTAACTCCCAGGATGTAGAACAAATTAAATGTTCTCCCTCTGACCTCTTGTACATCAGAGGACAAGTACCTTCGGACTCCTTGGTGGTCTCTACTGTTTGTAAGTGAGCTGCAGCCCAAGCTAGAAGTGGTGCTCCCATTCCTGACATTCTGTGAGCCTCCTGTCATGCTATGACAGGGCCTATTGTGAGTAGATGGCTGCTTCAATGCAGCATCTCCTAAAAATGGGGAGAACATCATAGTGGAAAGAAGAGTCGGCAGGAACCAGGAGCCCCAAGGGAGTACACGAGTGCAGCGGACCCTCCCCCTTGACACCGGGGGCATTATCTATGACCTTGCGCCTCCCGGGAGACGCAGCGTTTGCGGCGGCAGGACCCAGGAGCCGCAAGGGAGTTCACGAGTGCAGCGGACCCTCCCCCTTGACACCGGGGGCATTATCTACGACCTCGCGCCTCCCGCTTTGCCGGAGACGCAGCGTTTGCGGCGGCAGGACCCAGGAGCCGCAAGGGAGTCCACGAGTGCAGCGGACCCTCACCCTTGACACCGGGGGCATCATCTACGACCTTGCGCCTCCTACTTCGCGGGAGACAGAGCGTTTGCAGCGGCAGGAGCCGCAAGGAAGTTCACGAGTGCAGTGGACCCTCCCCTTGACACTGGGGGCAGTATCTACGACCTCGCGCCTCCTGCTTCGCGGGAGACGCAGCGTTTGCGGCGGCCGCAGGAGCCGCAAGGGAGTCCACGAGTGCAGCGGACCCTCACCCTTGACATTGGGAGTGATTTAAGCAAGCACCACTTCCGGCCCTGCGGGACGCGCGCGGGCGTGCGCCGGGCTATGGCCGGGCAAAGGGCGGGCATTCTGTGACCAGAGGAGGCCGGGCCGGTCCACCCCCATTTCATCTGCTGTTTGCTGCCGCTGGCCATTAAAGGTACTGTTCATTCCAAACTGTCTAACATCCAAAGCTGGAAGAGATGCTGGATTCCCTGCCTGCCTGAGTATTTGACAATCCTTTTGCATCTCAAGGGACTGTTTGCTGTTGCTCCCCTGAGTTTGTCTAATCCCCGTTCCCAAAACTCTCTATCCATTACCTATATCATTAGTTAAGTGTCATGGGAAAACAAATGGTTATGGAGGGCGGGGGTGCACCCACCAGGAGAAAAGCGGAAAAAAGCTAAGAAAAAACGCCCCATGCGGCCATGAACTGTGTCCTAATCAGAATTGAAGACCTAGTTGCTGAGTGTGAACAGACCTTAGCCAGGAACAGTACCATGGCTCCAGCCACTGACGTCCAAAGGTCCCCTGGTGTTGCACCCAAGCATAAACCAAAATGTATCCCCACCATGTTTACCAGCCAGAACCCTTGCAAGCAGAGTCCCTGTGCTTTGCTAAAAGCACGTCCAGACCCTGATCTTACTGCCCAAAAAACATCAGAGCCAGATCCCAGCGAAGGGCCGGATCAGGACCTGGTTATACTCCCATTGGTCCATGTTTTAACAGGTTTGCTCCTCTCGATTTAGACTGTGCAGTCATAGTGGAAAATTCCACAGTGCCAGTGAGGGGCTATTGTGATAGAGCTAATGGGGGGAACCCAGTGGTAACCTATGTATGACCACCAAGTTGGATCTCCTTGATAGGATACAAACCCTGGAAAAGTTAGGTTCAACCCTAGCAGAGCAGGTGGAGGGTCTGGTAAAAGGAAGGATGACAAGGGGTCCAGACCCCCCCCGCACTTCCTCCTCGGGGGATACCAACTACTGCGAACCTGGCTGGCTGCGTCCCACAGAGAGGAGTGCCACTGAAAGTCCCTCCCCCTAAGATTAATGATTAGAAGGATGGTGGGTGGGCAAGTAGACCACCAGATACCTCTAGGTCCTATGCTGATTCCTTGAGTCACAGTTTGCTACCAGGGCCCTCTTGGGGGCAAGCTCCTTCCATGAGGCCGAAACAACCAGTGGCTCGCCACATTCCAGGTGCAAACAGATCCTCACCATCCATAGGTGCTCGAGGGTTTTTACCACCCCGCCCGTGGCAAGGCCAATTGTGTATATGACCCATGTTCCCAAATTAACTATGGTAGGGGGCTATGAAAGTAACGAATCAATACACAATAAATCTATTCATTGGTTGAGGCACACAAGGGGGTGTAGATCTATTATAAGAGACGATATGACGAGAGTAAGGAGGATAACTAGGGCCGATTCCATAACAGATTGTGTGGAAATAGAACTCTCAGATTCCACCATAGCAGAGAACCTTTTAATCCTTGACTACAGAACATCACCTCCTGACCACTCTTCTATTCAGATCCGCCGGTTTCCCCTTTGGACACCGGTTCGTGCGCCAGAGGACTCACACTCTCCACCTGGGCCAGGATCTGCACAAACCAGGTGGAAATGATACGAGTCAGGCCCCCCGGAACGAGCAGCCGTTGCCTCTTCGATTAGTGGGGATCTGGCAGCGGACAAGGCCGATGGACCAGGGAGAAGTCCAGCTAACGATGAGAACTCCAGACAGAGAACACCGGGGTTATCCAGTTCATATCCCGGAATATAGCAGGCTTACAAAAAAAACCTAGCCGACCAGGATTGGAATGATTTCATAGATAACTATATTATTCTATACCAGGAGACATGGAGTCTGGTCCCTCTTTACAAGCCTGGGTTCACTACATACCATATCCCCGCAACCACCTCAGGCAGGGGGCGCCCATCAGGGGGACTCATTATTTGGTTGAACATTGAGCTGAATTGGCGAGTATCAAAATGTGATACCCCATCTCAGGACATTCTCCATATTTCAAGTGTAGGGAATGAGGTTAATGCCAACTTGGAAATCTTTAACATCTATGCTAGAGGGTCCTCGGGTGCCCAGGCTAGCTCTACCATATCAACACTAGAGATGGAACTATCATCCATCAATACCAATGTAGGGATCATCGTTGCTGGTGACTTCAACTGCACCTTTGAACCCTTATGCAACGAGAATATTTTGGGTATTGGGGACGAGGACTCCAAGTGGGGCATACCCCACCTCAGCCTGGCCCCTATTAAGAGGTGGACCCAGAGAGCTGTCCAAATTAATGCCCCAACACTGGAGCATAATCTGCGAGCGGCAAATGGTAGAACTCGATCGGATCCTATTGGCGCATGCACTTGCAATAGATCTAGGTCTCCACCACGCATAGACTACATTTTATTAGACGTAGGGTCGTGAGCCGACCTTATTGATATGGAGGTGGTCCCTAGGTGCGACAGTGACCACAACCTGCTATGCATGTGGGTGAAGCGTGCGCGGGATACTACATCTATTGAGCCACCTGGCCCCCTGAGGCAGTTGACAAGGGAGATATTACCGTCCAATTGCAACCGTCGCCTGAGATGGAGTAAGGTCGCCAAGCAGGAACCCACCCTGGAAAGTATTAGGGAAGCCATAAATGATAGCATCTTGGAACTTGATGACATAACGAGTCACCCCCCCCCAGTGGCCCCGCAGGAGTCAAAGCTTACGAAAGTTTATAAGGAGGTCATGGGGAAGGTAGGCGAGTTCTTCCTGGTCAAAGAAAACGGCGGCCGTAAGGCCCCTCGTCCAAGGGCTGCTAACCCTTGGTATTCCGAGGCCTGCAGGACCAGGAGGCAGGAACTGTCAAAGGCCCTAAGAGAAAAAGATCAACCTAATATAGTCGTAACGAGGAAAATCTACTACCGGACGGTGGTTATAGCCAAACGTCTGTGGCAGGAAATGCACTGGCAAGATTTGAAATCTGCGCCCCAACTGAAAGACTCCACTAGATTCTGGGAGCTAATTAGCATTGGCACCAGAAAAGGAGCAGACCATACAGCAAACCATATAGTGGGGCGCCAATGGTATGAGCACTTTTATGGCCTGTATTCCAGTGAGGTAGAGATTACACCCATTGAGCTGGCGCTAGGATCTACCCCCCCTGAGTCCCACACTCATGGGGATCTGTTTGGACTAAGAGAGGTACTGTCGGCAATCACAACAATTGCCCCGGGCAAAGCCGCAGGCCCTGATGGTCTCCCGGGGGACCTAATGTTGCACAATAAAAATCTTTGGGCACAATTTATTCTCCGGATCCTCAACCTCATTTCGAGTGGACACCCAGTGCCCGACTCATGGAAGGGTGCTGAGGTAGTGACCATTTATAAGAAAGGGGATCAGGAAGACCCTGCCAACTATAGACTGATCAGTTTGATCGATGTAGCCCAGAAAGTGGTTGGTAGGGTCCTTCTGACAAGATTGAGGTCCTGGATTGATGAAGAGGGCATTTTGTCACATTTGCAGGCAGGGTTTAGACAGGGGATTGGCACGATGGACCAGGTCTTCAGATTTCTTGATCTATATGGAATCTGTTACAATCAAAAGGGCAGCCTTTATCTGGCATTCATTGATTTAAGAACGGCCTTCGACCTGGGCCCTCGTGCCAAGCTGTGGCAGACAATGTTCGCTCTTGGCACCCCCGCCCCAATCCTGGACCTCATTAAAAGGCTCCACGAGGGGAATTACGCTAGAGTGAGGTGGGGTAATGAGAGTCAACTGACCGAGAGGATAGCGGTCAAGAGAGGGGTTCACCAGGGCTGTGTTATGGCCTCGACACTGTTCTCCCTATTCGTTAATGGAGTGGTGGACCACTTGAGGGAGGACGGGGCCGACGCCCCAACCCTGGCAGGGAAAAAACCCACCCACACTGCTCTTTGCGGACGACACGCTTTTGATTTCAAAAAGTCCCATGGGGCTACAAAAACTACTTGACCGCTTCACCCAGTTTTGTGATGGTAGAGGGTTGATTATTAATACAACCAAAACCAAACTAATGGCCCTGGCACCATCAAAAAACTTTAAAAACAACATCAGATTAAATGATACCCCCTAGAACTTGTCGAGGCCTTTGACTATCTTGGAGTGAGTTTAAACAGTCGGATGACCTGGTCCTCGCACTTGGCCAAAATGCTCCTCAATCCCAAGAGAGTGTTGGGGGCTATTTCCAAACATCAGCACCTCTACTATAGTCGACCTGTGGCCCCCGCTATTAAGGTCTACGAGGGTAAGGCCTTGCCCTCATCACTATACAGAGCGGAACTGTGGGGTTTCGAAAAGGTCACAGACCTAGTAATATCAGAGAACAAGTTCTTTAGAGACTTGGTCTCGCTTCCTCCATCGACCCTACTGGTTCCGCTCCGCTATGACCTGGGGAGACATCCGATAAACGAGGTGGCAAGATTGCGCTTTTAATGTTTTGGACACGCCTTAGAAGGTCCCCGGAGTTATGCCTCTATACTACTGAATTGACTGAACTATTAGAACTTGATGTGGGCCACAAGATAAATGTAAATGTAAATTGATACTTGTATAGCGCACTACTCACCCGCAAGGGTCTCAAGGCGCTTGTACGAATACCGCTGTGGAACCCATCCTGGCTTTCCCTGTGAGGCATCCACTCCTGGGCACCCCTAAGGTGGAGGCCGTTCTGGAGATTAAGCAAGCTATTGCCCAAAGTTGCAGAGTGGGACTCCATAAATTGGAATAGGCACCGAGGCGAGAATTATCAGGTCCGTGGAATTTTGAGCCCAAGACCCGCCGAGGTGGGGAATTGAACCCTGGTCCCAGGCTAGACCTCTGCATCAGGGTCTGCCGCTCTAACCATTGAGCCACAATGGATGCATTGAGGCTTGAGTGGGACCTCAAATCTGTCGAGAAGCGTACAATACTACGTCCGCTCCTACATTGGATAGGGATTTGGACAATACCAGAGCTGAGGAACTATTTGGATATCATGCAGTAACTTTTGTCGCATGCCAAACTACCTCGGTACAATCCTTCGGCTGTTACACAGAGCACCATCGCTGCCCAGAATTCTGGCGCAATCCTGAGAGGCGGACTACAGCTGGTGGGCAGCAGGTAAAGAGAAGTGTGTGATTATAATCCCAGTCACCTGAGAGGGAAATGGGTTTCCATCTTCAAGCTTTCGAGCTTTTTCCCAAATTTGTACCGTACTGGGATGTGCTGTACACAGAACCGAAAAGGGCTCTTTATATCCGATTTACAATAGGTATGTGAAACCTTTTACTAGCACCAGGAACACAGCAACAGTGGCCTGCCCGCCCACCTGCCCACCTACAGGTGAGAGTATTGGGGGAAGGAATCAGTCATGAATTTTATGCTGCTGTGCTCTTTTACTCTGAAGGCTGGAAGATCTTACCTCCCCCCTCCCCCCCTCCCTTTTTCATCACTCACCTCAAACATTGTAAGGACGCTTTGGTACTATGCATGAGCACAGAATCTGAACAAGTCTTCAAGCAGGGCTCTTCTTCTATATATGTAGCACGGAGGGTCACTAGACTGCTAGCCACCGGCTATAGTGGGCTTTTGATCATGTGATTCCGTTCCTGCATTGTTCAAGTTCCTTCAGGCAGTTCTCATTATTCTTGTGTTAAGATTTTGATGCACTGATTCCACGCGCAGGGATAATGAGAATCCGCCCAATGCTTTTACAACTTGTCTTGACTTTTGCACCTTACCTTACCACCTTACCAGTATCGCATTCCCTATGTCCTTGCCAGACGTAGCACTTAACATGTGTTTTAACTTATGGTCAGTAAGCTGGGCAGAAAGCACTCTGTTCAGGATGTCGTTACGCACTTACAATGTAAAACTAGCACTTTATTATGCAGCTGAATTTACGGACTCGAGCATTTTAATAGTCGGCTGAATATTTAGACAATTGCAGACTTATATAGTCAGGATTTCACTAAGCACTTGCAGTGGAAAACTAGCACTTTATTGCAAGGCTGAATTTATAGATTTGAGCACTTTGTGAGCCGGCTGTATTTTTGAAACGTGTGTATTTTAATGGGGGGTGGAGGGGTGGGGAGGAGCTCTTTTAATTTTGTCAGTATTGTTAGATGCTGTTGTTGTTTAATTTTATATGTGATATCTGTTTTCTATAACACATTGCCTATTTTTCCAGACAGGGGCGACTGCTTCTGAAAGGGTTTGGTGGATATGGGCGGGGGCAGGGGGAGAGGGGAGGAATGGAAAGGAAGGAAAAAAAACACTTACCTGAGTTCGGTTGTCTGCCGCCTCTCCTCTGTCCTCTTCTCTTTTGGCTCCCAGCAACAGGAAGTACCCGGGCTCCCCTAGCCAATAACGCCACTGCTGTCATACCAGCATCGTGATTGGTCTGAGCGCCCAAGTTTGGTGCTTAGACAGAGACTGGGAGCCTGGGAGCCCGTGCATGTCCTCCACCCAGGCTGAA
Source organism: Lissotriton vulgaris (assembly GCF_964263255.1). Lineage (NCBI taxonomy): Eukaryota > Metazoa > Chordata > Amphibia > Caudata > Salamandridae > Lissotriton > Lissotriton vulgaris. The sequence continues at coordinate 311,141,367 of NC_141686.1, read as the reverse complement.
CAATACAGCCCAGTGGAGAGCATGCTAAGTGCGCATGACTGGTTGGCCGACACAAGACACCCGGCCAAACCGCCAATACACACTTACGGAGTGCCACCACTCCTCCCCCTGCTCTGGCCAGCACAGCTCTGCCCTGCATGGACCAAACCAACTCAGCTACTGCAGCACGGAAAGATAAAAGGATAATAACGTTATGTTATTATAATTTTTTTTTCCTATTTGAACTGCTCGAGGAGCCGCCGCTGCTTCCAGACTGAAACAATAAAGAGGATGATGACGAAGATGATAACCCAGTCTGTGAAGCAGCGTCATTCTAGAGCATGTCCTTGGTCCACGAGACTCAGAAGATGCAAACACATGACAGCTGCTATGGGACGGACGGACGGACGGACGGATGGATGGATGGATGTATAGACAGACAGACAGATGGATAGACAGATGGACAAACCACTGCCTACTCTTAAAAAATAAAGCGTCATATTTTTTTTAAACACATCCAGGGGCGTAACATAGGCCTCTGCGGCACCGGGGGGCCCCTGAGCTGCAGGGGGCCCCCCTCAACACAATACTCCAGCTCCGGATTAAATCCAGAGCGGGGGGCCCTTCCGTGTACCTAGCAGGGGGGCCCCCTCAACGTTCATTACGCCACTGAACACATCCCATTTTTTTCTTCAAGGAAAACAGGCTGCATTTCAAAAAAAAGAATACTTTATTGAAAAGCAATCACAGACTGGGTGCTCTGCGACCCCCACAGGCCACCGTCCTTGTTATGTATGCGAATCCCAATGAGTGGCAAACCGAGACCTACCTCATTAATATTCATGAGGTAGATCTACTTGCCACCCGCTGAGAATCGCAAAATGTGTCAAACACGTACATGGGTTTTGCAATTACCAAATTGTGAAGCAAAAATGTGCTTCTTGGCAATCGCTAACGATGATCTACATACATCTGGCCCCAAGATCAGTTAAGAAGTAGTGTTTAGTCGCTTCCAATCGAAGGGTGAGGCCTCTGTACACATTCTTTTGTTCAGCCTTTAGACTTGGTTGTCTGTCTCCATATAGGGTGACCAGGCGGCCCGGATTTGCACGGACGGTCCCTGTTTTTCACCTGCTGTCCGGGCAAATTTCAAGAAATTTAGCTCCTGTCCCGGTTTTTAGAGAGGGGCGACTGAAAACTGTGGGAAGGGCTTTTTTATGTTTTACAAAGCAGGGATAGTTAGCAGTTGTTTCAAGAAAGGAAGTTAATTAACAGGCAATCTTCTGGGTTTAAAAATTGCATTTTATGTATGTTGTAATGTAATGTAATGATGTCTTGTAAAGCAGCGCCTGAAGCACCCCACATGGGGTATCTCCGCGCTGTAGACCGCTGGGGAACCCGTCCCGGCTTTCCCTGTGAGATGGTCCCTACTGAGTATCTCCAAGGTGAAACCAGGCATCCCCGGCGTATGTGGGGGGCCGTTGTGGAGATGAGGCAAGCTAATGCCCAGAGTTGCCGAGTGTGATCCCTGGTAGGAGTAGGCACCGAGGCGAGAATTATCGAGTCCGCTGACCCTGGTCCACGACCCTGCCGCGTCGGGAATTGAACCCTGGTCTCGGGCCGTCCTCTGCTTCCGGGTCTGCCGCCTGTTCTAGCTGCCTGTTCTCTATTTCACTTGCCATATGTCAGCAGAGAAGTGGTTTGGTAATTTTCAACTTCACGTCTTTATATCCGTGGCATTCTGCTGCCACCCAGTGTTCACTTTGTGTGTTACAGGCACGCAAGCCTGGTTGGTTGGTGCTCAACATTCATTTCTTTTATGTTCGTTTCTTTTTTGGGGTCAATTAAAGTTGGATTTTCATTCAAATGAAAATGTGTGTCCCAAGTTCAATTCCAAATGGCCCTTTTGAAAAGTCAATGAAAATAGGACCTCCTACGGGCGTTTAATGGACGAGATTTTTATTGAAAAACGAAAATTAGAGATATTGTGATAAATTCCATGATCCTACAGAACTATTCTAAAGTTTATGAATTCAGATATTCCCCTCTGATGCAAGACTAGGACTTCAATTGCATAACCAACACTTTAACGTGATTACCTCGACAAACTGCTATTCTGTTTTTCTGCTCGTTTGTAGTTGAAGAAAATCCTGTTTTTATGGGGTAAAGAGGAAAAACAGCGGTTGGACTTCACACTTTTTCCTCATATTTTAAACCATGACAGCTTTGGAAGGTAAAGAGCGGTAAAAATAGCGTGAAAACGCGGACTTCCTATGTGTAAGTTGTGGAAAATATGTGTAAAAACAGCTTTTTTATTCAGCTGTTTACAAACACTTTCTACCTCCCACCAATATATATCTTTAGACGAGCAGAGTCTAAGGAAAGGGGCGTGGCAGCCATTAAAGGGAAACCACAGTAAGGTGCGCCTTTATTAAAAAAATCAAATGCTTTTCTTTGTAAAAGTGCCCCATGCCGCACTTTCACTTTAATGACGACCACACCCCTTTCCTTAGACTTAGTTTGTTCATGGAACGGGGCACGGCCGCCATTAAAGTGTAAGCGCTGCATGGGGCAATTAAAATAAATTGTTTAAAAAAAAAAAAAAACATGCTGCCACATTTGGTGCAGCAAGTAAAGCAAAGCCACGGCTGCCTCTGTCAGGATATGTAAAACAAATAGAGCGGTTGCAAGAAAGCGCGTCCTGCCTGCAACAGCAGACATGCGAAAACCATTAAACAAAATAGTGCTAGGAGTCTGCAATAAAAATCCTAACGAGCAACAACACATGTAAAAGGGGGTGTCCACATGGGAGGTTACAAATGAAGACAAGGCGGTACTAAGGAGGGACTAACAAGCCTACTTACAAATCATAAGCCAGCGTTTACGAAGGCCAATAATACAAGCCACTGACAAATATGGGCGGAGAGTGGGCGGGGCTTCAAGTGCCTCGTCCAATACAGCATGCCTCGCAGCGCATGCGCTGCCCAGGCTCGACCTAATAAGTGCCAGGGCTCTCGTCAGGAGGCCACTTCAGCTCGCACCACCAGCCGCGGTCGGTAATGGGTGTACCTGCTGGGCGGTGACGTGGGGAGGGGCAGGGTGGGGGGTAGTAATCTATGGATTACAGAGCTTTACAGTTAAGTAAACATTTAAATCAATAAAATGAATTTCGTTGTGTGCACTACATCCCCAAATGCGATGCAGTGCCTGCAACGAAATTCGTTTTATTGATTTAAATGTTTACTTACCTGTAAAGCTCCATGATCCATAGATTACTACCCCCCACCCTGCCCCTCCCACTCCCCACGTCACCGCCCTGCAGGTCCACCCATTACTGACCGCGGCTGCGCACCACCCATTGCCCCTGCCAGCCCTACCAATGATAGTAACAACACAACTACTAACCATTGCACTCCTACAAATGTGACAGTTCGGACTATGTCCGGCCCCAATAGCTATAAGAATGGCTTGGGCGGCAGGAAATAGTCATTTTTTATATATATTAAATTAATAAGTACCTGTTGTCGTGGTCATCTCTAAATTAGCTATGCACCTCTACCATGTGGCAGGCTGTCACAAGCGCTGATGTTAACAAATAAGTGCCTCCGCCTGTGCCAAAATGGGGATCACACACTTCCCGATCAACAGGAGTTGAACCTGTGAACAGCCTTCATGCATTGTCTATTTTTAATATTCAATCAATCAGGGCTTAGTGAAGCACACTACTCACCTATGAGGATCTCAAGGCACTGGCAGGATGGGGGATTCGAGCGTCTCCGTCTCATCCGAAGAGCCAGGTCTTGAGGCTCTTCCTGAATGCTTTCAATGTGGGGATTCGTCTGATACAGAGGGTGAGTCCATTCCAGATCTTGGCCGCGATGCAGGAGAAGGCTCTTCCTCTCATTCTGGCTGTGCAGATGCGAGGGTTTTCGGCCAGGGCAAGATCGGCAGAGCGGAGGTTTCTTTTGGGTGCTTAGAAGGAGATTCTTCCGTTGAGGTATTCAGGTCTGGTGTTGTGGAGGGATTTGTAGGCATGAGTGAGCAGCTTGAAGGTCACTCTCTTTTTGACTGGGAGCCAGTGGAGGTCTCGTAGGTGCTGGGTGATGTGAACTTGTCACAGGATGCCGAGGATGAGTCTGGCTGCGATGTTCTGGATGATCTGGAGTGTGAGGAGTAGAGATTTGTTGATTCCCGTGTAGAGGGCCTTCCTGGAGTCCAGTCTGTTGGTTATGAGTGCATGGGTGACACCTTTCTGGATTTGGGAAGGGTCTATTTGAAAGTCTGGTGGAGAATGCAGAGGGTATTAAAGCACGTGAAAGATAGGGCATTGACCTGTCAGTTCATGCTGAGGGAGGAGTGGAGTATGATGTTGAGCTTTCAGGTCCATGGGTGTGGGAGTGTTGCCAAGGGTAGTGGGCCACCAGGTGTTTTTCCATGCGGAGGAGGTGGATTCGAGGACGAGGACTTCCATTTTCTCTGAGTTGAGCTTCGGGCAGCTGCTGCTCATCCAGGATGCAACGTCTTTCATTCCTTCCTGGAAATTGTGTCTGGTGATGTCGGGTTTTTTGGCTGAGGAAGACGAGGAGCTGGGTGTCGTCAGCATAGGCTACTCTGCAGAGTCCGTATTTTCTGATGATAGTAGCAAGGGAGACCATGTAGATGTTGAAGAGCGAGGGGCTGAGTGAGGATTCTTGGGGTCCCCGGCATCTGATCTCTGTGGTTTCGGAGCGGAAGGGCGGGAGTCTGATTATTTGAGTTTGGCTGGTGAGGAAGGAACGGATCCAGTCGAGGGCAGTTCCCTGTATGCCGCCGTTGGGGAGTCTGGCGGTTAGTGTGCGGTGGAAGACCATGTCAAAGGCTGCTGAGAGGTCTAGTAGAATGAAGGCTGTTGTGTGGCCTTGGTCGAGTAGAATGCAGATGTTGTCCATGGCGGCTCGGAAGGCCAGTCTCGGTGCTGTGATTGCAGCGGAATCCGGGTTGGGAAGTGTTGAGGATCAAGTTGGATTCTATGAAGTTTGTGAGCTGATTGTAGATGATCTTCTTGGTGACTTTGGCTGCAAAGGGGAGGCACGAGATGGGTCTGTAGTTCTTGAAGTCTGTCAGGTCTGCGGAGGGCTTCTTGAGGAGGGGCGTGACTTCTGTGCATTTCGAGTTATCAGGGAATGTGCCTGTTGCGAGGGTGCAGTTGATAGTACGTCATAGTTCGGGTGCTATGGTGTAGGCGGCTCTGTGGAAGATTTGTGGCGGTCAGGGGTCGGTCGGGGCTGCTGAGTGTTTTCTCCTCATGGTCTTAGCGGTGTCTTCTGTGGTGACAGGGGTCCAGGTGGTCATGGTAGGCTGGGTGGAGTTGCCAGAGGAGTGTGTACTGTTGGTGCCTTAGTACCATTCATCGAAGCGGTCATAGAGAGTCCTGATCTTGTGATGGAAGTAGGAGCCAAGTGCGTGTTTGCGTAGTCGGTAATCCATCTGTGGATTTTGTTAGCTGCAGAGTTGGCATTGGTTGTGGTGGGTGGAGGAGCATGGATGAGGGTGGAGTTGAGGTGCTCTTGGGTGTTCTTGTCCCCGTTCCTGCACGGGGAGTGGACTAGGCTTGTGTGTGGTTGTTTTCAAAAAGGAGAAGTGGACACAGTGGTGGTATGTTCAGAGGGGTTGCTTGGTGAGGCTGAAGCGGATGTTGTTTCCTGTTGCGAAAATAGGGTTGAGTGTGTGTCCTGCGTTGTGGGTGGGGGTGGTGACAAGCTGTTTCATTCCGATGTTGGCGAGGTTGTCCAGGTGGGCGGTGGAGTTGGGGTCGCTGAGGTAGAAATTTAGGTCTCTGAGCAGTACATAGTCCGTGGAGGCAAGGGTGTGGGGCACGATTAGGTCTGTGATGTCTGTGGTGAACGTGGCACGCGATCTTTGAGGTCTGTAGGCGATGTTTCCTCATAGAGTCCTTCTGAGGTTGATCTAGAAATGGAGGTGTTCCAGGCGGGACAAGGAGTCGTTTGTGCTCGTTGTAGCGAGTCGGAGAGTGTTTTTGTGTATGATGGTGAGTCCACCTCCAGGCTGGTTGGGGGGGTTCCTTCGTCTGGTTCTTTTACCCATCCGGGATGACGGTTGCAATGTTGGGTGTTGGGCTGGCATTAGGTTTCTTTGAGGAGGGTGACTTCGGGCGATATGGTGTTGAGGAGGTCTCAGATTTCTACTGCATGTCTGTGAAGGGAGCGTACGTTGAGGAAGATGCAGTGCAGGGATTTGGGCTCACTGGCATCCGGTGGGTCTGTGAAGGTGCGGTGGCTTTGTTGGCAGGAGAACTGGCCTTGGGTGGTGTTCGGCATTGACAGCTTAAAGAGTTTAAACATGAGGAAAAGGTGCTATGCTCAAGTACTCTTTTTTCTCAAGTTTACCCAGAACATTTTTTTTTCTTCAACTACAAATGTGGCTGGTAGGATCCTATATTGCAGGAAATATAGATTTTTTTAGATACTTGCAGAGAGATGAATAGGACAGCAGCAGTGGCTTGTAAGCAGGATGCAACTTTGCACTTGATATTGTGAGAGCCTGAACTGGAGTAAACAGTTTACAAACCGGTTCACCGTATCGGAGGAAGAGCAGAAACTGGGAACTATGGGCCATATTATCAAGAAAGGGTGATACATTATCGCCGCATTTATCAGCAGGAAACTGCCGCTAAAGCGTGATAATGGGCTTGATAATATGCCCTTGTGAGTTCCCATAGAAGCCCAGGTTAACACCAGAACTTGGGCAGCTATGGGAATTCACAAGGGCATATTATCAAGCCCATTATCGCCGCTTTAGCTGCAGTTTCCTGCTGATAAAAGCAGCGATAAGGTATTGCCCTTTCTTGATAATATGGCCCTGTGTCTCTGAGACCTGTAAGACAGCGACATGGAAGTCTGGCTCGTCTGAAGCCTGATAGGGATGGTCCAGCGACTCTGAAAACCGCCCATTTCATGCGAATGATCCTGGCATGGTTGTACATGTTGGCTGCACACATGTGCAGAATGGAGCATTCAGGCAGGGTGTCCTTGGATACTGCAAACACAGCTGACTCTACAACAAGTTTGAAGAAACAGGACCCACTTTTTATTGAAGGGTTTATTATCCAGGCTAGGAGCCAGGAAGTGCTCAAGCATTGCATTTGCAGCCATCATCCTTACTGTTCAATGTGTACTTGTAAAGCACACATCTCACCCAGCAGGGTATCCTGGCACTGAGTAGAAGGGGGTGGGGGGAGGGTGCTGCCCTGACTGATGCCTACTCCAAGAGCCACATATTCAGTTTCTTCCAGAATTCTAGGTCTAAGCTGGCAGTCCTATTGTGTTGGGAAAGTTTGTTCTCTGCTTCAGGAGCCATAGAAAGTGTGGCCGCCGGCTCTAGCCATTCGGATGTATGGGGCGGCTGCGAGCAGGAGGTTGGCTGCCCAGAGTTGTCTGTCTGGTGGGTGTGTGGAAGCTGATGCGGCTGTTCAGGTACGCCACACCTAGGTTGTGCAGTGCTTTGTATGTGGGTGTCAGTAGTTTGTAGGACTTGCAGGAGGTTGAGTGTGAGTCTAGCCGCTGCATTCTGAATGGTCACAAGCTGCTTGGTGAGTTTGGCAAAGATTCCAATGTAGTCTAGCTTGTTGGTGATAAGCCTCTGAGTTATTGGTTGGCGGGTGTTGAGAGGGGGCTGCCTGAAGATTGTCCTGAGAATCTTGAGGGTGTTGAAACAGAAAGAGTTAATCAAGGTGATTTGGCTGGACCTCAATAGTTGGTTGTCAGCCACGATCCTTGGGCCCCCGGTTTGGCTGGACTGGGTCCCAGTCCTTGATGGCCACCAAGCCAAAGACCAGAGTGTTGGGTCCTTCCCGTAGTGTAACACCTCCATTTATCCGAGTTGGTCTTCAGGCAGTTGGATATCACCCAGAGGGTGACCTCTGACATACACTTTGCTAGTGTGCTGTCCGCGTCCTTGTAGAGGGAGAGGAAGAGGAAGAGTTGGGTGTTGGTGTAGGAGATAATGTTGAGGCCACAGGTTCCAACGATGTTGACGAGCGGGGTCATATAAAGAGTGTAGAGCTGAGTGATGCACGCTTGGATACTCTGCAGATCAGCTCAGTGGGTTCGGAAGTGTACGGGCCTAGGCTGATTTTATGCATTAGTTCTGTGAGAAAGCAGCTGTTCCACTGAAGTGTTGTTTTTCAAATTCCTGACTCGTGGAGGTGCTGCCTGAGGATTAGATGGGAAACTGCATCGAAAGCCTCAGAGAGGTCAAGGGGGGTGAAGGCCGCAGTGTTGCCTTGGGTCTGTGATGGTCCAGGTATCATCGATGGCGGCGATGAGGGTGGTGTCGGTGCTCTGATTCAGTCTGAAGTCTGAATAGGATTGGTCGTGGCGTTGGTTGTCATTGAGGTGGTCTGCTAGTCTCTTGTTGGTGTTTTTCTGCAGCACTTTCACTTTGTAGGGTAGCAAGGAGATAGGTCTGTAGTTAGCTGGACTGGTCGGTCTGCTATAGGTTTCTTCAATAGTGGGGTGGCATGTTTCCTGGAGTCCGGGAAGGCAGCCATCTTTGAAGATTGGTGGGAGTGTGGTGCAGATGGACTCGAGTCTTCTGGAAAAGGCAAGGTGTGGGCAGGGTCTGATGGAGCACTTGAAAGTGGCGGGAATCTACGATGGATCGCACACTACTAGCCTCTCCTCCGATCGCCCCTGAGCACTCTGGTATATGAAGTGCATGTAGTTTGAAGAGTTGAAACAAAAGTTCATGAGTGGTTCACCAATGTTGGTGCAAGTGAGTACTTGTGGTTCCCAGGATCTCTAGACCCGGGGCATGGCCCGGGTTTCGGGATAGTTTCCCTCATCAGTAGAGACAGGATTTGGGTTGGATGAGAATGCCGCCAAGTAACCGTCACAGACCTCGATGCCTCTCCGGCGCGCAGGTGCGTCTCCAAAAGCTCGTCAGCTTATGGGCTCATGGGAGCCCTTTAACAGGAATCTACGCTGGATCGCACACCGCTAGCCTCTCCTCCGGATCGCCCCTGAGCACTCTGGTATATGAAGTGCATGTAGTTTGAAGAGTTGAAACAAAAGTTCATGAGTGGTTCACCAAAGTTGGTGCAAGTAAGTACTTGTGGTTCCCAGGATCTCTAGACCCGGGGCAATGGCCGGGTTTCGGGATAGTTTCCCCTCATCAGTAGAGACAGGATTTGGGGTGGATGAGAAGGCCGCCAAGTAACCGTCACAGGTCTCGATGCCTCTCCGGCTGCAGGTGCGTCTCCAAAAGCTCGTCAGCTTATGGGCTCATGGGAGCCCTTTAACAGGAATCTACGATGGATCGCACATTGCTAGCCTCTCCTCCGGATCACCCCTGAGCACTCTGGTATATGGTAGAGATCATCAGTCCAACAAGTACCTACTTGCACCCACTGGCACCCGTGTGGCCTTGGTCTAGGAGAGTGCAGATGTCATCTGTGGTGGCTAGGAGTGTGGTCTCGGTGCTGTGGTTGCAGCTGAATCTGGATTGGGAAGTGTTGTGGTTCAAGTTGGATTCTATGAAGTTCGTGAGCTGATTGTTGACGATCTTCTTGGTGACTTTGGCTGCGAAGGGGAGGAGAGAGAAGGATCTGTAGTTCTTGAGGTCTGTCAGGTCTGCGGAGGGCTTCTTGAGTAGGTGATTGACTTCTGCACATTTCCAGTTGTTAGGGAACGTGCCTGTTGTGAGGGCGCAGTTGATAGTATGTCGTAGTTCGGGTGCAATGGTGGAGGCAGCTCTGTGGAAGATGTGTGGCGGGCAGGGGTCGGTGGGGGCTGCTGAGTGTATGCTCCTCATGGTCTTAGCAGTGTCTTCTGCGGTGACAGGGGTCCAGGCGGTGATGGTAGGCTGGGTGGAGTTGCCGGTGGTGTGTGTACTCTCTGTGCTTTGGTTCCATTCGTCGAAGTTGTGTAAGCGAGTCCTGATCTTGTGAAGGAAGTAGGAGCCATGTGCGTGTTTGTGCAGTTGGTGATCCATCTGTAGAGTTCGTTAGCTGCAGAGTTGGCGTCGGTCATGGTGGGTGGAGGAGCACGGCTGAGGGTGGAGTTGAGGTGCTCTTGGGTGATCTTGTGCCAGTTCCTGCATGGGGGCCTGGAGTAGGCTTGTGTGTGGTTGGTTTCGAAAAGGAGAAGTGGACACAGTGGTGGTATGTCCAGAAGGGTTGCGTGGTGTGGCTGAAGCGGATGTTGTTTACTGCTGCTAAAATGGGGTCACAGATGTGTCCTGCCTTGTGGGTGGGGGTGGTGATGAGCTGTTTCAGTCTGATGATGGCGAGGTTGTCCAGGAGGGCGGTGGAGTTAGGGTCGCTGTTGTCGAGGTGAAAATTCGGGTCTCCAAGCAGTACGTAGTCCGTGGAGGCAAGGGCGTGGGGCGCGATGAGGTCTGTGATGTTTGTGGTGAACGTAGTCTGTAGGCGATGTTTCCTCATAGAGTCATTCTGGGGTTGTTCTAGACATGGAGGTGTTCCAGGGGGGACCTGGAGTCATTTGTGGTGGCTGTAGTGAGTCTGAAGGTGTTTTTGTATATGATGGTGAGTCCACCTCCAGGTTGGTTGGGGCAGTCCTTCATCTGGATCTTTTACCCGTCGGGGATGGCGGTTGTGATGTTGGGTGTTGGGCTGGCATTAGGTTTCTTTGAGGAAGGCAACGTCTGGCAATATGGTGTTGATGCGAGCCCAGATTTCTACTGCATGTCTGTGAAGGTAGCGTACGTTGAGGATGATGCAGTTCAGGGATTTGGGCTCGCTGGCATCTGGTGGGTTGGAGGTAGCAGTGGGGGTCCGGAGGTGTGTGAAGGTGTGGTGCCAGTGTCGGCAGGAGAACTGGTCTTGGGTGGTGTTCGGCATCGACAGCTGGCAGTTGTTGTTTCTTCCGGGGTTGAGTGCGTGGAGGGTTGCTGAGTCGTTGCGTGGGTGGTCGGAGGACCAGGGTCCCTGGCGCTGGTTGTGGTCTCTTTGGGTACCAGAGGGGATAACATGTCTCTGATAGGTTGCCTTCCCTTAATGTAATTATGAGTGATGATGTATTTAAGGCAGAACCCAGAGCCGGGTTGTAGTGACCGCACATCGTGAACAAAGGTAGTGGAGCTGCACCTTTCCGCATGGGCGAATAATGAAAAAGTGCAGTATTTATGGAACACCCCCCTCCATCTTTTTGTAAATATTCTTTTTTCTAGCAATTCTGGTGGCCGTAACGGAATGCGTCCAGTTCAGCCACCTGTGCTAAAAGCAGGAAGCAGTGTGCATGCTCCTATACTTTTTTTGTACACTGTCAAGGTAGCCATTTTAATTTTCAAGATTGTGTTACCACTCTTTAGCCTCCAGTGCGAGTTTAAATATGAGGAAAAAGTGCTCTGACCAAGTGCTCTTTTTGCTACAGTTTATGCAGAAAAAACTGATTTTTTTGAACTACAAATGAGGCTGGTAGTATCCTATATTGCAGGAAATAATTTTTTTAGATACTTGCAGAGAGATGAATAGGACAGCAGCTGTGGCTTATAAGCAGGATGCAACTTTGCACTTGATATTGTAACATCCTGAACTGGAGTAAACAGTTTACAAACAGGTTCACTGTATCAGAGGAAGAGCAGAAACTGGGAACTATGGGCCCTATTATCAAGAAAGGGCGATACAATATTGACGCTTTTATCAGCAGGAAACTGCCGCCAAAGCGGCGATAATGGGCTTGATAATATGCCCTTGTGAGTTCCCATAGAAGCCCAGGTTAACACCAGATCTTGGGCAGCTATGGGAATTCACAAGGGCATGTTATCAAGCCCATTATCGCCGCTTTAGCTGCAGTTTCCTGCTGATAAAAGCGGCGATATTGTATCGCCCTTTCTTGATAATATGCCCTTATAGAAGCCCATGTTAACACCAGAACTTGGGCAGTTATGGGAATTCACATGGGCATATTATCAAGGCCATTATCGCCACTTTAGCGGTAGTTTCCTGCTGATAAAAGCGGTGATAATGTATTGCCCTTTCTTGATAATATGGCCCTGTGTCTCTGAGACCTGTAAGGCAGCGACATGGAAGTCTGGCTCGTCTGAAGCCTGCTGGGGATGGTCCAGCAACTCCGAAAACCGCACAGTTCATGCGAATGATCCTGGCATGGCTGTACATGTTGGCTGCACACATGTGCAGAATGGAGCATTCAGGCAGGGTGTCCTTGGATACTGCAAACACAGCTGACTTTACAACACGTTTAGGTTTAAAGTATTTTATTGAAGCAGGGTGGGATAGGACACAGAGGGGTGAGAAACAGGTGACCCACAAGATCCGCGCACCAGTGCGCATCATACAGCCAAGACAATGATACAGGTACAATTTTGCAAGAGGCTCCGTCCGACTCGGGAGCATAGCTTCAGCACCTGTGGGCACGGACAAACGACAAGGGGAGGGGAGGGGGGAGGGAAGGGGAGGGGAGGGGAGGGATGAGGAGAGGAAAAAAAACTCAGGAGGGAAGGAACAAAAGAAAGAACGCATGGGGAAGCAAAAAAAGAAAAAAGGGGGGGGGGTGAAGGGAGGAGAAACAACCCCGCTCCAAAAAACCTACCCAACCAAACTGAACCCCCAACTACCATACCCCGACCCACCCCCTGTACTGTGCCAGCATCTACAGTCCCCGCCTCTGTGAACTCTCCATGAATCACTACTATGCAACACCAACCCCACCCACTCAGGCAGGCGGGTCCGGCGGCGGCGTCAGCCTCAACAACCGCAGATATCTAGGGCAGGTAATCTCTCGAAATTCAGAACATAACAGGCTGTGAAAGGGCTCCCACAATTCCTCAAAGGTATCAGTATCCCCCAGGGCCACTAAGGACATCTTTTCCATTCCAAGAACATGCCACAATCTGTGCAGCCAACCAACTACAGAGGGAAGTGTTGTAGTGCGCCAGTGTATGAGAATATTCTGCACCGCTGACCCCAGCGCAATTGCGATCTGCCTACCCCTCTTGGACCTAAGGGGATACATCAACCCATTCGGCAACCCCAACAGGACATAGGCCGGGAACCTAGGCAGTTCTATCCCAAAGCATTTGTCAACCTCGCTCAGGACCTCTTCCCAGTACGGAGCCAGCAGGGGGCAATCCCACAGTATGTGCGTCAGTGTACCAGTGTTGCCACAGTTGCGCCAGCACGTCCCCGGTATCGCCCTATCCATCTCGTGCAGTTTCTCCGGAGTGCGGTACCAGTAGGTCGAGATTTTAGTAAAGGTCTCCGTAAGACCCGTGTGGTAGGCCGAGTGGCGCGCACGGTAGGAGATGTGGTCCCATTCTTTATGACTCAGCTCGCGCCCAAGCTCTCGCTCCCACCGTTCCCGCCCAGGGTTGTGAATGTGAAATGAGGGGGGCTGCAGCATTCTATACAGGTCCGAGATCAGTTTGGCGTCCGACGTGCGAGTAATTAACCAACGCTCATACTCCGTGATTTCCCTGTGTGCCGCGTCGCGCACTTGGGGTTGTAATGCCCAGTGGCGCGCCTGCATGTATCGCATGCGTTCCGTCTCAGGGAGGCCATAATCCCTCTGCAAGTCCTGAAAGGAGACAACTCCCTCGGGGGAGTACAAGTGGTACAGAGTGCAACAGCGGGCCACCCGCCAGCGTTCATAGGCTCCCTGTTCCAGCCCCGGGCCGAAGTCCGGGTTGCCAATGAGCGGCGTGAAGGGAGAGGGGAAGGTAGTCAACTCGCATCTGACAGCCACCGAGTCCCACGTCTGGAGCGGGACCCGCGTCACCAAAGACGCGTAAAGATTGGGGGGTCGATGGGCTCGCCTCAGGAATGGTACTTCCTGCAGCGTCCTACCCGCAACCGCCTGATCTTGGAACAACCAGTGTTTATCAGATTCCCACCGGCTCCATTCCACGAGGTATCGGAGCTGAGCGGCCTGAAAGTATTTCCGTAAATCCGGTATCCCCAGCCCTCCGGCTTCCGGCGAGAGCATAGCGATGCCCCTCTTGATCCTCGGCCTACGGCCCTGCCACACGAATCGCGAAATGGCAGTCTGAGTCTCCGCGAGCCACCCCGCAGGAGGGTGGAGCGGCAATGCTCTGAAGAGGTAAAGCACCTGAGGCAGAAGGGTCATCTTCACCGCGGCCACCCTACCCAGTAGCGACAGCGTGCCTTTATCCCACCGGCCCAATTCCTCCTTGATTTTAGTGCCTAGAGCTGCGTAATTGGCCTTAACCATCTCCGGGAGGGAGGGCGCCAGCAGGATCCCCAAATACGGGATCTGGTCCTTGGACCAGCTCAATGGGTAAAGCCTCTGCAGTTCCACCCTAGTGGCAGCAGATAGCGAGATGTCCAGGGCGGCCGACTTACCCAGGTTCACCTTAAAGCCCGCCACATCAGCGAATAAGTTCAGTTCCTCCATACAGGCCGGTAGCGATCTCCGCGGGTCATCCAGCGTCAGAATGACATCGTCCGCGTACAGGCTAATCGCGTGGCGAAACCCGCCCATCTGGACACCGATAATGTCAGGGTTCTGCCTAACCCTCTGGGCAAATGGCTCCATGTACAAGGCAAAGAGCAAAGGGGAGAGCGGGCATCCCTGTCTCGTGCCCCGTTCAATGGGGAAGGGTCGAGAGCTGCCGCCGTTCACCCGGACCACCGCAGATGGGAACCGGTAGCAGTTAAAGATAAGGTGACGAAACTTCTCCCCTATCCCAAATTTGTTCAGGACTTTCTCAAGGTAGGGCCAGTGCACCCTGTCAAAAGCTTTCTCCGCGTCAATGGACAGGAGCATCCTCTCTCCAGGGATCCTAGAGGCCTTCTCGAGAATGTGCGTCACCCTCTTCGTATTATCTACCGTTTGCCTACCGGGCACGAAGCCCGCTTGGTCCGAGTCAACCATACCGGGGAGATGCAACGCCAGGCGTGCCGCTAAGATACTGGTGAACACCTTCAAATCGGTGTTCAGCAGCGAAATGGGACGATAGGACCCACAAGCGGTCCTGTCCTTGCCCGGCTTAGGGATCACTGAGACCGTGGCCTGGAGAAATTCGGAGGGGATGGCTCCCGGCTCTGCGAAGGAGTTAAAAAGGCGAGTCAGCAGAGGCGCCAGCTCCTGACAGAAGGTTTTGTAAAACAGCGGGATGAAGCCGTCCGGACCCGGGGCCTTGCCCAGTTTGAGCCGGGATATCGCCGTAACCACCTCCTCAATGCGTATGTCACGCTCCAGATACTGAGCCTGATCCTGAGTCAGCGACGGAAGCGGAACCGAGTCCAGGTAGTCCCCCTCAGCCTGGGCCGAAGGTGGCTCCCCGGAGTAGAGGTCCGCATAAAAGCCGCGGAAGACATCCGCTATGTGTTCATCGGTCGTGACTCTGCCTCCGGCCGGGTCCAGCAGTTCCTTCACTCGGTGCTGCTGGTGCTGCACCCTGAGTTTGTTAGCCAGGAGCCGCCCACACCGATCGCCCCCTGTGTAATATTTGTGCTTCAGGCGGAGCACTGCGTACTCCGCCCGATCCGTGTCTAGGGCTGCCAGGAGCTTCCGCGCCGCCTTCAGCTGCCTCCACACCCTGGGGGCCCCTGTCCTGTGATGAACCTGTTCCAGCTCCCTTACCCGCTGGGTGAGCTCATCTCTCTTAAGTTGCCGGTCCCTATTCTCGGCAGCGGAAATCGCGATAAATTCGCCTCGGAGCACGGCCTTTAGGGCCGCCCACTGTGTCGCACGGGAAGTGTCCCCATTGTCGTTCACGGTCTGAAAAGCCAAAATGGCCGCCCTGATCTGATCCACCACCGACCGCCTATGCAAAAGCGTATCTCGGAGCCTCCAAACCCCCCTCGACCGAGCCACCGGCGGAAGAGTGAAAGTGCCCTCAACTGGGGCGTGATCGGAAAGAGAAAGGACCCCCATGTCCGCATTCGAAGCCAAAAGAAGCAGCGGGCCCGACACTAGGAGGTGGTCTAAGCGCGCATAAGATCTATGGGCGTGTGAGAAATAAGAGTATGCGCGGGTGGTGGGGTGGAGGCAGCGCCACATGTCATGCAGGTCCAGCTCCGCAAGTCGAGTTCGAATCGAGCCCGAAAGCTCACCCAACTGCTGGCGCCGCTGCACAGACCTATCCAGCGCCGCGTCAAAAACCAGATTCAAATCACCCCCCAACACTATGTGCCTATCAGAGGTGAATGCAACGTCGTCCAAGGCCCTGTGTAAGAATTGGTCCTGATGATCATTGGGGCAGTAAACGGAGCCTACAGTCAGTGCTAAGCCCCCCACCTTGATCCTATATACCAGGAGTCTTCCTTTCTGCTCCGCCACCTTGCTCATAACCTCGCCCCGGAACCTTCTAGAAAACAAAATGGCCACCCCTGCCGTCTTGGAAGTGCTAGAGGAAAATAGCTGTGTGGGGAACTTAGGGGTTCGCATCCGCGAGCAGTCCTTAGCCAGCAAGTGGGTCTCCTGCAGCAGGCAGATATCCGCTTGTGAGTTTTCCAACAGGGATAACACCGCCCGCCGCTTAACCGGATTATTCAGCCCTTTCACATTGAGAGTAAGCACCTTAAGAGCCATCAAAGAGAGAGTTCAGGGAGCACATATCAAAAGGCAAAGCCCCGTCAGCAAACACAGAAGGCACCCTCCAAGACCTCAAAACAGAGCAACGTTGAATCAACCATTGGCACAGTACAGTCCCCGAACCCCAACACCCCACGACCAAAAACCCCCCCCTCGCCCCTACACCAGCAAATCCACACCACCCCCCGCTACTGGCCCCCCCTCCAGGTCCCAAAATCAAAACAGCTGCCCGTCCGCCCCAACCCCTACCCCCGCTTCTCAAACTTCTCAAAAAAGACATTGTCCCAGTCCGGCCCAAAACGGGCAAGGCCGTGGAAAGTCAACCTAGTGGACGTCCAGCCACCACCTTCAGCACTCGCCCTTCCTCCCGTGCCACCCCCCGAAACCCCGCACCTGCAATAAGAATGTGCTAAAGTAGACTCCCCCCGGAGTGAGTTCAGGCCGTCAAGGCCACTTCGCCATTCGCCGCCACTCTGGAGGCCTCCTGGATGGCAGCCGCCATTTCAGCCCGGATTGCAGGCGAGCCCGGGCGTTCCGCCGGGGGAGAGGCCCCCCCCTCAGCTCGTTGCCAGCCATTACGATTGCTGCGCCTCCGTCGCGGGGCCGGGGTATCCGTGTCTGTTGCAGTGAGGCCCAGCACCTCGCAAACATCTTGAAGGGACCGAAGTTGATGTAAGACACCGTTCCACCTGAAGATCAGGCGGAAGGGGTGCCCCCAGGAGTACTGCGTTTCATGCTCCCGAAGGAAGTCCGTAGCGATCTTGAAGGATTTCCTCTTCTGTAACGTGACTGTGGACAAGTCCTGAAACAGTGTCACAGGATGGTCCCGGAATCGAAAAGGCTGCTGCCTTCGTGCCTCACGGAGGATCCGCTCCTTCAAAGGAAAGTTCGGGAGGAAGGCCAAAATGTCCGGGGCGGGCGCCGTGGCCCCGCGGGGGCGACCCACCCGGTGCGCCCGGTCAATGCGAATCCGAAAGTCCTCCGGCTCTCCCAGGATCGCTCGGAAGAGGGCCACCAGATATGCCGTCACGTCTTCACCCTCCTCACCAGACGGCACTCCGCGGACCCGAATGTTGTTCCGCCTGGACCGATTTTCAAGGTCCTCGGCGTGGGCCTGTAGCTCAATCTGTTGCTCCCGGAGCCGCAGGACCTCCTGCTGCAGATGGGTGATCTCCTCATCCCTGGAGTGACCCGCTTCCTCCACCGTGTTCACCCGATCCCCCAGGGAGTCCATCTCTCTCCTCACTTCGCGGACCTCCCCGGCCACTTCATTCTTGAGTGCTTGGAAGTCTTCCCTCAGGGAGCTAAACAGGGACTCGAGAAAGGACCTCGTCACCGGGGGCTCTCCACCTTCTGCCCCCCTGGCTGGCGCCGGGGAGGTCGCGGCCGGTTGAGCACCTCCCCTGCGTAGGGCGCCCCGTCCCAGCATCTCCGGCAAGGTCCGGTCGCCTCTTCGCTGTCCCCTGGCATTCGACATTATAGAGCGAGAACGGACACTGAGGCTCGCTGAACAGCAGAGAAAGCGGCTATATGCCAGCCGGGAGTGGTCGCAAAGAGCGCTAGGAGGAATGAGCCGCCCGGCCGAACTCCACAAAATGGCCGCTCAGTAGTGTTGTGGGGACAACGCCCAAGATGGAGACCCTTAGTCCGTCTCCGACCCAAGAACCAGAAATCCGGCCAGGGGGTTAGGTCACAACGCGACAGCCACCAGGGTCCGCTGCTTCAGGGAGAGATCAGTCTCGGGAGACTCGGTCCCCAGTTCCGCACAGATAACCAGCCGAGGCGACCTCCTCCAGCAGGCCTCGTCAAGCCACGGGCTGGCGTAGCGAGGTGGCACCGACTCCGCTACCGCCCTGCACCTCCGCTCCGCTCCGTACAGCCGCTGCTGGACAGCTCCCGGCTGCGCGCGAAGCCGTCGCCGAATCCCACTCCAACAGCACATGCACCACAGCGGGCTTCACACCTCAGAGGCCGATCGCCCCGTCGCGCTCCGAGGGTCGGGAGACTCGCGGCTCCCAGCTCTCACTCGGGTCGTACAGCGGGGTCCGATCTGGGCTACACCGGCCAAAATCTCGTCCCCGACGGCGCCAACCAGGCTCAGCAGGCTCTCCACACCTCCACCGCAAGCACCAGGCTCGGTGGCCGCGTGATCCGGGGGGGAATCAGCGGTTCCGAGCGGTGCAGGAATTCAGGGGTCCGGGAGCCCTCGGCAAGTGCGACCGCTCAGCCCGCCATCTTGGCCACGCCCCTTACAACACGTTTAAAGAAACAGGACCCACTTTTTATTAAAGGGTTTCTTATCCAGGATAGGAGCCAGGAAGTGTTCAGGGATTGCATTTGCAGCCATCATCCTTATATGTGTACTTGTGAAGCGCACTTCTCACCCAGCAGGGTATTCGGGCACTGGGTATAAGGGGGTGGGGGAGCGTGCTGCCCTGACTGATGCCTACTCCAAGAGCCACATGTTCAGTTTCTTCCAGAATTCTAGGACTAAGCTGGCCGTCCTATTATGAAGGGAAAGATTCTTCCCTGCTTCAGGAGCCATAGAAAGTGTGGCCGCCGGCTCTAGCCATTCCGATGTACGGGGCGGCTGCGAGCAGGAGGTTGGCTGCCCAGAGTTGTCTGTCTGGTGGGTGTGTGGAAGCTGATGCGGCTGTTCAGGTACGCCACACCTAGGTCGTGCAGTGCTTTGTATGTGGGTGTCAGTAGTTTGTAGGACTTGCAGGAGGTTGAGTGTGAGTCTAGCCGCTGCATTCTGAATGGTCACGAGCTGCTTGGTGAGCTTGGCAAAGATTCCAAGGTGTTCTAGCTTGTTGGTGAGAAGTGTCTGAGTTATTGCTCAGCGGGTGTTGAGAGGGGGCTGCCTGAAGATTGTCCTGAGAATCTTGAGGGTGTTGAAACAGAAAGAGTTGATTTGGCTGGACCTCAATAGTTGGTAGTCAGCCGCGATCCTTGGGCCCCCGGTTTGGCTGGACTGGGTCCCAGTCCTTGATGGCCACCAAGCCAAAGACCAGAGTGTTGGGTCCTTCCCGTAGAGTAACACCTCCATTTATCTGAGTTGGTCTTCAGGCTGTTGGATATCACCCAGAGGGTGAGCTCTGACAAACACTTTGCTAATGTGTGTTGGCCGGGTCCTTGTAGAGGGAGAGGAAGAGTTGTGTGTTGGTGTAGGAGATAATGTTGAGGCCACAGGTTCCAACGATGTTGACGAGCAGGGTCATATAGACGATAAAGAGTGTAGAGTTGAGTGATGCACCCTTGGATACTCCGCAGATCAGCTCATTGGGTTCGGAGGTGTACAGGCCTAGGCTGACTTTCTGCAATAGTTCTGTGAGAAAGTAGCTGTTCCACTGAAGTGTTGTTTTTCAAATTCCTGACTCATGGAGGTGCTGAATGAGGATTGGATGGGGAACTGCATCAAAAGCCTCAGAGAGGTCAAGGGGGGTGAAGGCTGCGGTGTTGCCTTGGGTCCGTGATGGTCCAGGTATCATCAATGGGGCGATGAGGGTGGTGTTGGTGTTCTGATTCAGTCTGAAGCCTGATTGGGATTGGTCCAGGAGTTGGTTGTCATTGAGGTGGTCTGCTAGTCTCTTGTTGATGTTTTTGTGCAGCACTTTTACTTTGTAGGGTAGCAAGGAGGTAGGTCTGTAGTTAGCTGGAGTGGTCGGTCTGCTGTAGGTTTCTTCAAATATGAGGTGGCATGTTTCCCGGAGTCCGGGAAGGTAGCTATCTTTGAAGATTAGGTGGGAGTGTGGCACAGATGGACTTGAGTCCTCTGGAAAAGACAAGGTGTGGGCAGGATCTGATTGAGCACTTGAAAGTGGCGGTTGTAGGAAGGTGGATACCTGACTATGGTTACCCCCAACTTTTTTGCCTGGTGTTTTGCTGTTTTTTTTCGACTTAGTTGACCTGGGACCCTGCTATCCAGGGCCCCAGGCCTACTGCTCTCTCTCTAAAATGGATTCCCTGTACCTTAGGTACATATCCAATTGGTACTGGGCCACCTTATCAGACCCTGTAACTCAGGGCATAGGTGTACCCAGGGCCTACCAGGGGCTGCAGCATGTATTATGCCCCCCCTGGCTGGCCATCTAAATCTGACACAACTGGCTGCACGACAGCTGGGGCAAAGTGGTGTAATCACCCTTTGCTGTAGATATAGTATACCTATATCTACCCCTAAAATAGACACATGTATTCCTATCAGTCACTCCTATGGCAGGCCTTAACAATCCTGAAGGCAGAGTGCTTGGAATTATGTGAGATGGTGCTCTGGCATGAGCTGAGCCTGTATGCAGCTTGCGGAACCAAGTCCTAATAGCTGTTCTATGATAACGCGTACCATATACTCTTGAGTGCATTATAATCCTCGCGGTTATTTGCTATCTTTGGTATCGCTTTATCAAAACATGTCGAGTAAGGTGTCATACGAATTGGAATACTAACCCCTCGCCAATTCTGGCGACGGGGTTAGCATTCCACCCTTCTAGAGGGACACGGCATGTATGTAACTGTGAACCCCGGTTAAAGTTAACTCGAGCCTCAGCATCACAAAATGGATGCTGCCACCACAGACACAAGTCTGACCTCCTGCTGCTGGGAGTCCTTCCAGCGAGGAGAGCTTGGACAAAGCTTGGACAAAGGGTTTCCTGTCAGGGGCGGTGCTAGCACCATCCCAGACAGGGTTTGGTGTATCCTGGGTAGGCAGGGCTTTAGAGGAAGGTGACTGCAAGTGGCACCCCGGTGCTCACTATGCATCTGAAATGAAATGAATGAAATGAAAATAAATTTATAACGTGCAGAACTCAGCCCAATGGGCATCAAGGCGCCTAACATAATATATTTCATAACCATACACTGATTAATAATAGGCTTTCCCAAAATACCAGGTCTTGAGAGCTCTCTTAAAGAGGGGCAAGGATGAAAGAGCCTTGAGCTCGCAGGGGAGAGCATTCCATAGTCGAGGGGCCACTGATGCAAAAGCTCTACCTCCCCATCTTGTCTTTTTAGTGCGGGGGATAACAAGGAGATTCAGTTGAGATGATCTGAGACATCTGCTGGGTACATAATTAGAAAGCAGAGATCCCAGTCCATCGGCCGGTCCTGCTGCAAGGGCCTTATGGACTAGGCAAGTAATTTAAAAAAAAATGCGTTGCTCAATGGGTAACCAATGAAGATTCTTCCTGGCTAACGTGGTGGAGGCGGAGCAAGGGAGGTCCAGAACAAATCTCGCTGCTGCATTCTGTGTTACTTGCAGGCGATGTACCAGTCCCTTGTTAATCTCAGTGTATAGCGCATTACAATAATCTAAGCGAGATCCAACCAATGCTACCACTGTTTGTTTTCTTGCCTGCGGGGATAAGTAGTGAGCTATTCTGCGAAGGATTTTTAGAACTCCCCAGCAGGTAGCTACAGTTCTATTGATCTGTAGGTTCATGGCCAGCTCGATGTCAAAGATGACCCCCAGGTTTCTTGCCGACTGTGAAGGGGTCGGGCAGGTTCCCAGTGATGACGGCAAGAACCAGGATGGCACCGGATGGAGTCACCTCGACCAGGTGACTCCATCCGGAGTGGGCGACGCTGGGCTCTGCAGTCTCACGGACCAGGAGGCGTTGTCGGCGACCAGGATGGAGGTGCGAGCTGTCCCACGATGGTAAGAACCAGTTCCAGGGGCACACCAGCCCCTGAGCTGGGGAAAGTCCGGCATGGGAGAGGGGTGTAACCACCCCCTTCCCCCTTCCTGGTCCCACCCATGGGCAGGACCTAGTCGCGTGCCAGCCCCTTTTCCTAGTATAAAGATAGGAGCGGGCCACCTTCCAAATTAGATCATCTTTGAATCCTGAAACTACTTTCTACGAAAGGAACTCAAGACTTCTTCCCAAGATTTCTCCCTTGTGACTAAGGAGTAGTCACCCTGCATCAGCAGGCACCATCCAAGCATTGCGGTCTGCTGTAAGTCTCTCCTCCGGATCAAGACTGCCCAGCTCGATGAGAACCAGCTTCCCTGGCACCTCTGATCTCAACCTGCATCTTCAGCTCAGCTGAGATTCGTGGGTGCGACGAGACCTCGAGGGACCGGCCATCTTCAGGACTGCACAACGCTTGCCCAGCACGACCGCCGAGGGATCCTCGAGTGAGTGCTTTGGGGTGTGAGAAGCCCCAACCCTGAGCAGCTCCAGCACCGAAGTTCAGCCTCCCAGCCTCCACGAGATCGGCGTGGGGCCCTTCTGCTCTTTGCTGCTCACCGCGTTGTCTGGCTACTAGCCTGCTGGCTTGTGGCCTTCCCGACGACGAACGACGACATCAACACCACTGGTCTGGTTGCTCCAGACTGGCCTTTGCTCCCCTCCAACAGAGGAGCACCCCGGACCCTCCTGGTCCACTCCAGAATCCATTTTGAGTCCACCGCGTGGGCTTGCATTTGCCAAGACTTGTTGCCCCAATCCTGGGTCCAGCGACGTCGACAGCAGATACCATCGTGGGACAGCTCGCACCTCCATCCTGGTCACCGACAATGCCTCCTGGTCCGTGAGACTGCAGAACCCAGCGTCGCCCACTCCGGATGGAGTCACCTGGTCGAGGTGACTCCATCTGGTGCCATCCTGGTGCCCATCTAATCACTGGCTAGTGATTCAGAACTTGGTCCCCTCTGCTTACAGGTGTCTTCCATCTTCGATCCAGGCTTGGATCCCTCCGAATCTCTTCACTGGTCGCCTGCCAGCAACTTCTTCTTTCAGGCTCCATAGACTGCAACGAGGATTCCCGACTTCTTTCCAGACCTATGCATCCGCAGCCCCTGGGCTAGGTAAACTCAGCATTTCAGTGCTCCAGCATAGCTTTGCTATCCAAGGGTCCAGATCCTTTTTCGTTTCAGCTCTACCTAGTCGGATTCGTCCGATATCACTAACTTTACGAAATCTAGCATCCATAGACTTTGTCCCGCATCCCGCGTGAGAGTGCACACTCTGCACCCGATCTCCCTAGGCCTCCTGCTAGTAATCTGAAGGTTCAGTAGTCAAGTCCTAGCGATCCTAAAGCCTATTAGCGTAGTACTTACCTGCTAGTAATTTCGCATTCCACTTTTAGAGTATATGGTTTTTCGTGCCCCTCGGGCATTTGTGTAAATTGTGCAACTTTGCGTATTTTCCTAAGAGCTTTGTATTGTGCTTAGCGCCCTGTCCTCATAAAGAGTCCAGGGCTGTTGTGTTCTAAATAAATATACTTTATTTTCATAACAACTTGTGTGGTGTCCTTTCACTTGGTGTTCAAGGGGTATATGTGATGGTATAACAGCTGGCTTAACACGCCCTCTAGAGTTTAGCCTAAAGACTGCTCTTGTCCATGCTACTAGGATAGCTGGTCTACGGTTGACTTACAACCAATCATCAATAAGGGTCGTTTGGAATGATACACAGTGATCACTAGAATAGTGAGCACTACATATCAGGCCAACTTCTCACAGCGGTTTCTGTATAGTTGATGAATGGCAAGAAGATAAGGCTGGTTCCTGGAGGCTGTCACAGTCTTGAAGAAGGTCTGCCAGAGTGGAGGTGTTTGGTTCGGGTGCAAAGTTGTTGCAGATGGTGCTTATCTTGTTGCAGAGCTGGGACCAGAGTTGCTGGGTGGAGCCTGCTGCAGGTGAGGTAAAACTCATTAACTATGGAGAAGATTTCATTAGAACTTGGTGAGTTAGTTGTTGGTGGTATTGTTGGAGGGCTGATTTGTAGGTTTGTTTGACAGTGTAATTGTGGGTGAGTTTCCAGCGGTGCTAGAGCTGTTTGCAGTGGCGCTTGGGGAGTCGCAGGTTGTCGGTGTACCAGCACGCTTGAAGTGTAGCCTTGTGGTGCTTATGGGTTTGAGATGGGCCAGGGCATCTGCACAGGAGAGGCTCTAACAGTTGACATTGTTGGTGGAATGGGGAGGTTGTCTTGATGCAATGGGCTGTGGTTTCGCAGTGCTGTGGACCAGGCCCCTTCAGAGTTTGAGTTTCTGTTATGGCAGGTGGTTTTAGATGGGGTGGTTCTTTGTTGGTGGTTGAGGCAATGTTGAAGTGGATGAGGGAATGGTAGGTCTAGGTGAGTGTAGTGAGCTTATCCACTGTGATGCCGGTGGAGTTTGTGAAAATAGGGTCTACGAGATGGCTGGTGGTGTCAGTGGGGCCTTTCACTGATTGGGAAAGTCTGAGTGTGTTCAGGTTGTCCAGGAGGCTGGTTGTATTTGGGTCAGTGAGGTCCATCAGGTGGATTGAGGTCACCAAGTAAGATGATGAGGTTGAGTTGAGTACAATGAGGAGGATAATATCTGTGATGGACTTTCCAAAATCAGCTCTTAGCCCAAGTGACTGGTAGAGCAGGCCTGCTCCCCAGGTGTTGTTATTGGAGATGCTAAGTTTGAATGACAGTTGTTCCAGTTTGTGGCAGGAGTAGCCCTCAGTGAGGGAGCAGTGGCTGCATTCCTTGTAGATGATTGCAATTTCTCCTTCAGGTGTGCTTGCCCTGTCCTGTCTTGTGATCTTGTAACCTGGGTGGAATGGCTGTTGCGCTGTCATGGCTGAGTTTGGGTTGAAGACACACAATTGATGTATTGAATGCAGAACAAATAAAAACATTCACCCCCCGTCAAGAGATCTGGGTTAAATCCATCATTCTTTTGCTCACCAAGCCACCCAAGTTTAGACCTGGCTATATGCAAATCAGTCTTGACCCTGTGCCACATGGGAACAGTCCAGACCAAAATGCCAAGCAAGGTCCTCCCTGGATTCGCAGTTTCATCCCTCTTCAGCCAGGATAGCTTGAATCCAGTGGCACAGTGAGCACGGGACCCACGTCTGGGCATCCACTGAGTTTGGGTTGAGCCATGTCTCCGTGAGAACGAGTAGGTCCAGAGAGAAGTCCTTTAGGAGGGCCCAGAATTTGAGTGTTTGGTAAGCGAGTGGGTGTTCAGTAGAATACAGGCCGGTGAGCGGTGGATGTGGTGCGTGTCTGTTGCTGGGCGTGGGGCTTCCAGTGTGGAGTGGATGGATCTGAGGGGGGAAGCGGGGGCTGGAGCAGTGAGACAGCACTGCAAGGAGAGGTGTTGGGGTTCAGAGCGTGGAGGGCTGTGGTGAGGTACTGCCTTGGGTTATGCTGGGGTGACATTGTACAAGGGGTCCTGGCACTGGGTGTGGGCAAGGTGGTTGCTGGTGGATTTGGCTTTGGCACATCCGCGTTGTGTGATTGGCTGCTATTAGAAAGGTGCGGTGAGAGGGAGAAGACCCTGGCAATGGTGGGCAGAGATGGGTGGCCTCAGGGTGCCTGGTGGGAGAGAAAGCAGGAGGTAGTGGCAGGAAGGAGCAGTTGAGAGCGTGGCACAGGGGGCATCAAGCTGGGAATAAACAGGCAGATGTTGGGACCTGGTAAAGAAACAAAAAAATGGCCAAAGTGGGGCAAGAAATGGTGAACAAAAGCAGCAAAAGTGGTCAATGGAAGGCAAAAGTGGTAAAAGTAAGGCCAAAAGTGTGAGAGAAAGAGAGTAAAAGCGCAGACAGAGTGAAAAGAGCAGGCAGAAGACAGAAAAAAGCAGCAAAAGTGGTGATGAAAATAAAAGTAAGAAGTGGCAAAAGAGAGGCCAAAAGTGTGAGAGAAAGAGAGTTAAAGAGTGGACAGACAGACTAGACCTCAGGACGAGCAGCAGCGCGACAAAGTCCGAAAGGGTCGTGTGTGGCTGGAAGGCCAGAGCAGACAGGTAAGGAAGCCAGGCAGGGCCAGGCAACGCCATCTCAATGAGAACTTCCTTTTTGCCTCTGCTCCCGGTAATCCTTGGGCCACACTGCACAGGCTCCCTGAGTCCCCACCCAATCCATATGCTGCTCTCATGCTAGGAATTGTATTACCCAGCATGAGAGACGCATCGGGATTGGTCTGGGCAGGTTGGTTTGACGCTCGCCGAGGGACAGGGAAACTGTGCCTCTACTCCACCCGGCTGAGCAGCGCAGCTCGGGTTGAAGAAATATAAGTGCGCATATGTGTTTGACCTTGCCAAGACAGCCAACCAACCCGACATGCCCACTTGCACCACTCGTCCACTATTCTGCTGTAGAGGATGGCCCCGCCCCAGACTCGGGCCAGACTCGGCTCAGTCAGTGAAAAATAAAATCATAATAAAATTGTTTTATTTTCACCTGCTGGCGCTCAGCAGTGGGGTGAAGCTCCTCCACCATTACAGAGAAGTCGCTTCTGGCATTGCATCCCTCGGGGAAGAGATTAGGAAAGAAGTAAAGAGAACGGTCAGCTGATTCGATACGTGAGTGCGTGAGGTGATATACATTAATTTTAGAACGGTATAAATCAATCAAAAAAAGTGACCCTCCATTGGCGCTAGTAAATATGCATACAAGTCTTTAAAGATTTTTTAATCATTTGAAGAGGTTCTGCTCTCTCGCCAATGGGAGCGGGGTTGTTCCGCTTGATGGCATTGACTGTTCAGTAATATTTTCTGCCCATTTTTACCTTTTAAACTTGGGGACTTGTAATAGCCTCTGAAGTGCTAACCATGGTGTAGAATGCGGCTGGTATTTACAGCAATTCACAGCAAAGGTGTAGAGTTAATAAATGTAAATGACTCAATGCACTAGAGCTTTCAAAACAAGCATTGGCAAAGCCAATAGGTCATGACTTTGGGAATTATTGGCTTTGCTAATGGTGTACAGCGACGCGCTACAACATCCGTGAGGCTGTGCAGCATGTCTGTAGAAGAGTAAAGAAAGCCTGTGACATGGCCGCCCACCTCATTTAGTAGGCGTGCCTACAAAATGACGACAGAGCCTTTTTTCTTTTTATTTACCAATCCGAGTTGGTAGTGGTTGCTGTGATGTGATGCTCTTCTTAACTGGTGGCTCTACTGGAAAAAAACAGCCAATGCCACAAGCTTTGACTTTTCCGAAGGAAGAGACTTTTGCCAAGTTTCCTGTTGGAAAGTGGGTTATTCGTATGTAGGTCTGCCACTGGCAATAAGGCCACTAACACATGGTAGGACTCAGCATAGGTCTTAGAAAATTATTCCTATGCTCAACCCTTGGTAACGTGGCTGCGAGCAGACAGGCTTAACTTCAAAGACCGGTTTGTAAAGCATTTAAAAACACCAATTCAGTAAATAATTAAGAGACAACACAAAATAAAAATCCAACACCAATTTATAAAAATAGGAAATAATATTATCTTTTAAATGACACCAAAGCGAAAATCCACTGTAGGGAATCAGAGATATGAATTTTTAAAGATTGGTCACTTTCTAGTGCCCCTTTCAGTCATTTCGTTTTCTCTGACAAGGACACACCTTTAGAAATTGCTCTGGAGAATCTAACCACTCCATGGCAGCCTTCTCCAGCAGGCTGAGTCCAGTTCTTTCCTGAAGTTCTGCTTGCGGGTCCCAAAGTATCCAACACACAGTCCAAGGTTCTGGAATCTCCAAGAGGGTCCTTGAAAGTGTGAAACTTAAATTCTGCAATCCACTTGAACAAAACTCTGACAAAGCCACTGGTACTCCAGGCTGGGAATTCTTTGGGGCTGTCCAGGTGAGCTCTGTTAACCTGTAGCAGGGAGTCCACACTTTAGTTCTTTTACAGCAAGGTAATCCGCAGGCCTGCAGTTTCAGATGGTGCAGTCTTCAGAGGGGAGGCCTTAGAAATTGCGCTTCAAAATTCTCAGCATGGCAACGTCTTGCTTTCTTAAGTGTCAAGCAGCAGATCTGGAGGGCTTTGCCCCTCTCAGATACTTATTCCAAGTTCTCTGGGTCAAGAAGGAGGTCACTTCTGACCAATGGGAGCAGGGTAACTCCTTCAAGATATGACCACATCCTGTAGAGTGTGGCATTATTTTGTCCCAGAGTACATCAACTCTTCCAAATCCATAATGGCTGATTTTCCAGAAAGGAGTTAAGAGCTGGGTAAACACACCCCTAGGATGGCTAATTTACTTAGACTCTCCCCCTGCATCTGCTCATACCTTCCTTAATCCTGCCATCTGCCTAAGGTGAGAAGTTCAGAGCTGTAAATGACACTGTTAGCTGCTCTCCTCTTGCAAGAACACACGACATCCCAGGCAGCATGTGTTGGATCTGCCCTGCCCACGGGAGCCCCGGCAGCATGTGTTGGCTCTGCCCTGCACACGGGAGCCTCAGCAGCATGTGTTGGCTCTGCCCTGCCTCTGCCGACCTCCTGAGAAGCTCACAGAAGGCGGTGCCTGCGGAGACAAGTAGAAGGACCCAAAGAAAAGACTCTGTATCTTGGGACACCAGTGACAGCATTTGTTCTCTCTACAAATTCTCTCTTTATATCACATAAATAGATAGAAACTCTCCTACATTGACACTATAGTGGGCTAATGCACGTGCCTCTGAGATGCTCCTACAAGCGGTTGCTTTATGAGCTCAAATCTTGCTACTCAGCCTTTCATTTATTAGACAAAAATGATGCACCAAACACTGGAAAAAACTGAGCTGCTAGTTGTAATGTAATGACTAAGACCTGGAACGGTCTCCCCCTCCGTGCAGGAATTCAGAAAGGATCGAAAAACCTGGCTGTTCAGCTGACTACACCTAGCAGCAGAAACCCCAGTGCCTGGATACCTCACTAATGACAAGCAGCACTACACAAATCCCTTTGATTGATTGATTGATTGATTGATTGAGATGAGGCAAATGAGGTATGTACTGGTTACTTACCAGTAATCTTCACTACACTCAGTCCAGTTAGTCCTCGTCCCAGGCGTTACATTTCGGAGTTAGGAGTGATTGTGTGCAAAGTCAATGATGGGCGGTGAGTGGAGGGCACGGAGTAGGTAAGGGTGAAGGTAAGGGATGAGGCTGCTGAGAACGGAGGGGGTCAGAGAGGAGGGAGGGTGATGATCCAGTGATGAGTGATAAGGAAAAGGTGTGGCGCAGCGGCCAGGGCCGGTGACTCTGGAGCTCGGGGCTCACGGTTCGATCCCGGCGCCGGCGGCAGATCAGCTCAGCACCATGTGACTCTGGGCAATAGCTCACTTAATCTCCCTGATGGCCCCCAGTGCCTAGAGACCCTTAGGGGTGATAAATTGCACTGTACACATCAGGAATAATTAATTTAATAAATTAATGAGTGGTCAGGGAGGGAACAGAGAAGCAGTGTGTGGAGAGTTAAAGGAGAATGGAAGAACAGAAGTGAGGGAAAAAGATGGGTGGGGGTGACAAACAAAGACGGGGTGATGGCCATGGAGGAGACTAGTGGGAGACAGAAAGAGAACGGACGAGGGAACATGAAGGGCATTGTTTATGGGAGACGGTTCCATCCTAAGGCTGTACATTTCCTCTTTGTTCTCCTTAAAATACATTGGGAATATTTACAAGCCCCTTGCCCCACTTTTGCGTCATTTTTAACATGGGACTGACATCCACCACGGCAAGAGCAGAGTTTCCGAGATTAACGGCTCTTTGGTAGTTATTTTCTTAACCAATATTGGATGTCAGTCACTGAAGCACAATGGGGCAGATTTACAAGCCTCTTGCGCCACTTTTGCGTCATTTGTCCCATGTTAAAAATGACGCAAAAGTGGCGCAAGGGGTCCCCTGCTTGAAGTTTGGTCAGTTTTGCGCAGGCTGCCAACTCCATTTCTGGTGTGTGGTGGGGATAAACACCACGGGGAAGGTTTATCCAGGGGTGCGGATTGGCTTGAAGACCCAAAGCACAAATCGACCCGTAAAAATGTCAAACAGGTGACAAATGCCATGAAGAAATATGATAAAACAACTTTAAAATACAAGAAACATATTTTCCAGCATTTCTCACTGTTTCAAGCAAGGATCTCAGCCCAGGATTTAATATTATGCACCTCAAAGGCTGAGGATTACATACCACTGTCATCCATTTAACACCAAGGTTGGGGCTTTCTCTTTAGTTATCCAATTTTGATCATTCATGTACTGTTAGTATGCAGGGTTTATTAAATATACTTATCACACCTTAAATCGAACTGACACTATACGCCCATACATGTAGTCGTATGATTTAAAGGTGTCCTTTTCTGTTAGGAATGTTTTCAGAGACACTGAAGTTCAAACACAGTGAGCCTGAAGGAAAGCATTTGTGGCTGGCAAGGAGAGTGCATTAGGGATTTTTCGACACAGTCTGCACTGTAGGGTAGTCAGTAAATCTTGGGTATCGCTTGCTCCTGCACTCCAATGTGTAACTTGAATCCACTTTGTCTTACATGCCTTTCTTTGTGCGGAATTACTTCCAGAATATAGAGGGTGCATCCTAAATCTTGTCCTGATGAAGACCCATTTCAATTCATTTGTTTTGGGTTCGAAACATCGACAAATGAGTTTTTTTGGACTGCTCGATATATATAATTTGCTTCCTTTTAATGATTAATGAGAAATACAACTATACTCCAATATGAGTTGCGCCTACGGTAGCCATCAAACTATGAACAATTGTCATTGTTCGTTGTATGTCTCCTGTTCACAACTCATACTCATTGCGTATCCACATTATTTCTTTGGAGCACCTTTTAAATCCTTTGAAAAATTGATAAAATCTTTATTAATTGATTAATTGCTGGACTTTGGGTTTATTGGTACTTGGAGATCATTACATGGAGGGGATTGATTCAGACCCTCTGTTCCCTGTCATATATTAAAGTGCATGTGAGGAAAGGATGTCTCAAATCCATGTCAGCATCACTCCTGAACTGTTTAGATCCTCAGGTTGAGAAGTTTCCATAACCGGAGAGCATCATTATGCACTTTTTCATTTGAAGTCGCCATCACGGATGTAATGTGTATATGCTAGATAAGCCAATGTGGTGGTACAGGCTACAGGGGTTTCCAGTACCACCCCTCTGCCTCCCCACTACTTGGCAGTGGTGAGAGCTTGATGAAAGGAGGAGCCCTCCTCCTTTCAGCACAGCTCCACCCCATCATTGCCAAAATGAGCACACATGCTGTTCAGCTTATATGCTCTGGCAGACGTGTGGCTGTGCACTGATCCTCG
Source organism: Lissotriton vulgaris (assembly GCF_964263255.1). NCBI lineage: Eukaryota > Metazoa > Chordata > Amphibia > Caudata > Salamandridae > Lissotriton > Lissotriton vulgaris. The sequence goes on along the minus strand of NC_141686.1, from coordinate 311,109,849 downwards.
AGGGAAGAGAGCAAGCACTGACCTGCGCTGAGCAGAGTGAGGTACCAGCCGCGTGTACCGGGGAAAGCAAGTGATAGTCAGTGCCAAGGTGTTTATGGATATCCCTCTGTGGGTCTCCCCAGCCATGGAATGCACGGCCTAGATGTCACATCCGCTAAGCCTTTGCCAATGCTTGTGAAGCAATTCATCAAGCATTGGCAAAGGCAACAAGAAACTAAGGCAGCAGGAGGGGCATGCTGGGGCAAAATTACTAGGCGGAGATGGTGAGGGGAGAGGGCAGCAAGGAGGAACATTTACATAGGGGGCTGATTAAAGTCCTAGATGATTTCTAAGTCTGCCTCCTTTTTAAAAAGTGATGGAGCGCTTACAGCACTCTAAATTGTATGAGTGCTTTATACTCACGATTCAACGCACTCGCATGTATTTTTTTTATTTTTATTTTTAAAACCTTTATTGTTCATTTCCGCAACAATACATTTGTGGGCCTACAACCACAGGGGCCGGCCGTCACTAAAATTAAACAGAAACTTGTTATTGCGTAAAAACACAGCTCTTCAGCCGACAGCCCGGGGGCCCGGCAGCGATTCAGCGTACAGATCTTGTGAATCATAGGATATTTGCAAAGGATGAAGTTAAGGTTTTTCATTTTAAGTATACATGAATAAAATAGAAACAATAAATAAACCAAAACTAACGAGGCAAAAGAATCTATGTCAGTAGGTGTCTGCTCCAGGGCAGAAGAAACCATGTACGCAGCAATAATAAATTAGAAAGTGGGGGTGGGGGGCAGGGAGCAAGTAGACCACAGTGTCAACAAGGATCTATACAGTACAAGGAATGCTCGGCTATGGGGACTGTGACATTTCCGGAGTGTCTACAAAAGGAGGAGTACACATCTCCCCTCGGTATGAATTCCATTGGTCCCATATTCTACCCCATTTCTTGGGTCTGCCACGTGCAACATACACAGTTTTTTCCCTGAACATGCACCAGTCCATGTTTTCTTTCCACGCTGAGACCGTAGGTGCTCTTTGGGACCCCCACAGTTGTGCTATGTCTCTTTTAGCTACCATATTCCCAAGGGTAGCCCATTGAGTCTGTGCCACATTATAATCATTCGGTTCCCATACGTTCAGCAGACAGCGTCGGGCTTCAGGTAACAACGAAACTCCTGTAACCTCTTCCCATATGATATGGAGGAAAGTACCCATCAAACCACACCCACGCTTACACAACCCATCCACAGAATAACCCATACGGAGCAGACGGGGACCCATTATATAAATACGGTGTAGGATCTTTAATTGCACCAGCCAGAGACGGGCCGGGATCGCGACCTCTTTAGGAGAAGATATCGCAGCCTGCCAATCCTCATCATCCAATTCCAGTCCATCGCTGGTCCAAGCCTCCCAGAGCTGCAGAAGTAAATCCGTTCGATCGTTAATTAATTTTTTGTATATCAAAGAAATAGTGCTATCCGGAACATGTCCATCAAGCACTCTATCTTCGAGAGGAGAAGATTCCGGAATCGCGGCCCCGGCTGGGAAAACCGAGACAAGCGCATGGCGGATCTGCATATAGCGGAAATGCTCCTTATCACTAAGCGCATATTCCGATTGCAGCTCCTCAAAGGTCCTAATCCTGTCCTTGACCCAAAGATCTCTGACCCTACTGATACCTATGAGATCCCACTTCTCAAAGCCCTTCGTTTTCCACAAGCTACCCAATCTTTCAGCGACGTAAAGCGGGGGTCGCTCGAGTCAATATATCCGACCACCCCATTGCTGTGTTCGCACTATGCCACACTCGCACCGCAACCCCAGTGGGTCCCAGTAGCTTCCTGCCAACCGATTTAGAGTATAACATCCTGTTGTAGTTTCCACCCGGTAACTGCCACTTATCCATTTCAAAGGCGGGATTTGGCACAGGGCAGTACATGGCATGATTAATTGCGCTCAATTGAGATGCCCAGTAATAGCGCTTGATGTCCGGTAACGCGATGCCCCCATCGTACCAGGGCAGTGTCAATTTCGCCAGGGCAATACGAGGACACCCGCCCCATATCAACTGCCTCTGCAAGCACTCTACCTCACGGAAATAACTTGCGGGTACGAGATCAAGTGTGTTTTGAAGGGCGTATAGAAATCGAGGTAGAGACATCATCTTAAAAAGGGCTGCCCTCCCGACAGGGGACAACGGCAAGCCACACAAGGCCGCTACGTCGGATTTAAGCTGAAGAAGCGGGGGAAGCAAGTTACGTTCATATCGGACAGCGGGGTCAAGGGGATATGAAAATCCCCAAATATTTAAAACCAATCTGTGATAGCTGTATCGGGCAGATACGCGGCAGGGGGGTATATCCCCAGTGAGGACATAAACACAGGATTTAGCCCAATTGATCACTAGACCAGAGTTCCTTCCGAATGAACTGAGCACATCAAACAATACTATTAGTGACTTCCGGGGGGATGTGAGGTATAGCAGAATATCATCTGCGTATAGCGATATACAATCTTCAAAGTCAGGGGTCCACCTAATACCCTTAAGCGATGGTTCCCACCGCAACCAGGCAGCTAGGCGTTCCAAAGCGAGCGCGAAGAGCAAAGGAGACAATGGGCACCCCTACCGCGTGCCCCTCCTGAGAACAAAGGATTCCGAGACCCCGCCGTTTACCACAGCCTGGGCCAGTGGTTCCTCATAAAGGAGTTTAACCCAATCAACAAACCCTGGGCCAAAATTGAACTTTGCGAGAGCAGCCCACAAATATGGCCATTCCACTGTGTCAAAGGCCATCGTGGCATCCAAGGAGACCAAGATGGCCGGTTCTCGCTGCGACTCTGCTCTCGCCAGGACACCATGAAGACGACGCAGGTTCAGCGTGGTATTGCGGTGTGGAATAAACCCAGACTGTTCCAGGTGTATCAAGTCGCCGATCACCTTTATTAGCCGGTTTGCCAGCAGTTTTGCCAAAATTTCAGGTTCTGCATTTAAAAGTGATATCGGTCTTTAAGACGCACATTGGTCCCGGGGTTTCCCTTCTTTATGGATCACAACAATGGATGCGAGTTGAAATCTCCACCTATAACTAAAATACCCTCGGGAAGCCCCAACACTATTCTCCCCAAATCAGCAAAAGTCATTGTTTGCAAGCCTGGCGGAACATACACAGAGAGTATGGAAATCATCTTCCCCTCCCATCTGCCCGTGATGGCGGCATAGTGTCCCCTGTCGTCCAGGATCGTATCATCTAATTCCAAGGGGAGGGAACTCCTGATTAGGATACCCGCTCCCCTAGATCCAGTAGTGAATCCCGAATGTGCAACTAAACGATAACCTCGCCTGTTCATTGCATGGCACTTGTTCCCTATCAAGTGTGTTTCCTGCAACAATACTACATCAGGGGAAAGACGTTTCAAAAGCTGTAGTACTACCCCTCGTTTTATCCTGTCCCCCAAACTGTTGAAATTCCAACTTAGTACCCTCAACCCCCTACCCCCCATCCCAGAAATGAGGACAGGCTCCACCCCACAGCGAACAGAACACCAAAATCAAAATATACAACAATGTATTGCCTCTAAACAAAAAGGAATCAAACAAAGTCCCCCCACCACCCCAAGGAAATCCCCTGAACACCCCCCCCCACCCTGCACCCCTGCGTTAGACTAAATAGCCATCCCAACTTGCAGTGTGCCTGTCGCCCTGACATAAAAACTAATCTACAAGAAGAAAAAGAACCCCGGAAGAAGGGAGAGTCCCGTCTCCCCTACCGCCTCTTGGTATATACAGTTGTATGTACAGATACAAAAAGTCATCAAACCACTGCTGCGAAGTCTGTATACTGCTCGGGCCGGTCACCACTCCTCACTCTTGTTCCAACGGGCCACCTTCTGCTTCCCCCGAGTGCTCCGGGCGGTCTCAATGCGTCGGCAGAGTGTCAAGCCAGTCACTGACGACCTCAGGCCGATCAAAGAAGAACGTCCGTTCGTTGTATTCGACACGAAGCCGAGCAGGAAAAAGTATTGCATATTTCAATCCCATGTCTCTCAATCACCGTTTCACCCCCAAGAATCCCATCCTTTGCTTCTGCACGGATTGAGTGAAGTCTGGGTAGAAGCTAACCGTCGCATTCTCAAATTTCGTGGGGCCATTGGCCCGCGACGTCTGCAGGATAGCGTCTCTATCCCTAAAATTGAAGATTCTAGCTATTATGGGCCGTGGAGGAGCGCCTGGTTTATGCTTCCCGCCCGGAACTCTGTGGGCACGTTCAACAGCAAAAAAGTTACTGAGGCCCTTGGGGGCCAGATGATTCAAAATTAGGTCCTCCACGAGGAGATCCGTAGTCAACTCAGTGGACTTCTCCAGAACCCCGATGATACAAACGTTGTTGCGCCTTGCTCGACTTTCGAAATCATCCAGCCGGCGGGCAAATAGGTCGATGGAGGATCGTAGATTGCGAACCTCTGTTTGCAGATCGGACATGTCGGTCGTGAGGCTGGCGGTCTTGATATCTAGAGACTTGACCCGTTCGTTGGTCTTCGCCAGGTCAGTCCTGATCAGGTTGACGTCTATAGCCACCGTATCAAGCTTTAGAGCCAATGTCTCATATTGCTGGCCCATGGACGTCTTCATGCTCGCAATGGCGCCCATGACGTCTCGCAAAGTCAAATCATCCGTCGCAGCAGAGCCATCTCCGGTCTCTTCCAAAGTTTTAATAGCACCACTAGGGGATCCTTTAGGCCGAGTGTAATGATCCATAACATTTGATTGAATGGTGCCCCCTCGGTGTGTGACTTTGGTCGTCCGCTTTTCGCTGTCTGGCTTTCCCGCCAAGTTGAGCGATGTGCCCCGAAGGGGCCTCTGAGACCTGGTAAGAATGGCTCCTCACAAGTCAGTCTTGAGAGAGTCTTGATATGAGACGCAACTGGGGCCCGTACAATCCAAAGTTTAGTCCATGGGCCTCCGAAGGTGGGTGGTGGCAGGTTCCGATAGGAAAAAATCCAAAAACGAAACCGAAAGTACATCAAGGGCACTAGTCAACTTCCACTGGCCGTTGTTATTCAACTACCACCTGGGAATCACGGGGACTCAAGTCCCTGGCTGCTCCTCGGTGTAGGCCGTCAACATTCGGAGTGGAATAAGTCCGGTTCCCGGCATCCAAATCGATTCCTTTTATGTCAGCTTTTATGTCAGCAGGGTCATGTCCTTAATAACCCGTCGTCTTCATTAGGATTAGTGTCAGGATATTTGCGGGAGGAGGCGAGGGTCTCGGGAGCCCTGTGCTCACGCGACCATCTTGGATGCGCTCTAAGCTCCTCCTCCTCGCATGTATTTTTATCGTTTGCAGTGTATTATGTTTATCAAATGCATTTATTCAACATCCTAAGCATAGAAATGTAATGTCTACCTTTAAGCAGGATTTATATGTATTAGAGACACTATCATTCCTGTATGCATAATGTGTAGGATGATATTATATTCATATCAATGTAACTGTATGTTGTTTAAGCTGCCTGAATTGTATGCCCGGAACTGCAGGTTGTTGTTGGTTTAAAATCCTTAGTTGCTAAAGAAATAATTAAATGAATTCCTTTTGTGTGCCAGAACAGTATGTTCTCATCCCACCGCAGGCGCAAGAATTTGACCTTGTTATTCTTAGTTTATGGAGATAACAGGAATGTCTTTGAAAAAGCTGAGAGACGAGAAGGGAGGATGCCTTCCATGCCTGGCCTATCTGCAACTCAAAAACACTGGAAGACAAGAAGAACTTAATTAAAAGAGTCCATGGAAAGCTGCTGGGAAATGTTGCAAGTGAAACAATTTGTCATGTGATACATTTAGGGGGGGGGACTGAATTTGGCTTTTTTGTATGATTTGCATGGACAGGAAATCAGACTTCTACATTTTTGGAGGAGAAGGAGCATATTAAGAGCAAGCTCCATAGCCTTAAGCTATTTTGACCCATGTGACATGAGTACTTCTTAGGAAGTCTACACGTGCTGACACCTTTGGGAAATGATGTAGGGGAAATAGCCAGGAACCTCAATGAGAGTAGTGTAGGGAAAGATAACGTATGCTTTCCTTCCTAATGAAAAAGGATTTAGATTTAGCGTCGATTCTGTGTTGCATTGATTTTGGAGTTCGTTACATTATGCCTTCAGTGCTGAATTAATTATATTCGTAGGTTCGGCTCTGCATTGATTTTTATGTACCTATATTCGCTGATTCCCAGATGTGTTTACTTCTAATTATTATTGGCCTTATAATAAATTCATGAACTGGAAATCGGAGTCTGTGGTGAAACATGACTAAATTGTAAGTATAATTTGAATTGTTTACTTCCCTCAACCACTTTCAGCAGGCCAATAAAAGACCATCAGTGTTAAATTTGGAAGGGAAGGAAAGGACTTAGGGGCTCATTTGCATAGCGGATTTTCCGCATCCTCTGGGCCGGCGAAAGCCACCGCCGGCCCAGAGGATGCGGAAAATCCGCTGGGGACCCACCAAAGACCCACGCCACATTAGGATGGCTGGTGGGTCCTGGTTTCAGTCCGCTGCTTTTCCGCCGTGGTTGGCTTACAACCGCTCGCGGAAAAGCTCTAATATGGTGGCGGTGTCTCTCAGACACCGCCAGCCATATTAGGATGGGGTTTAAAACATGCTTTTCCGTGGCGGGTTTTCCGCCGTGGAAAAGCATGTGGAACTTCACTGCAGGGGCCCGTTGCGGGCCCCCTGGGTGAAGGGGGGTTGGGGGTGCACATGGGGGGTACCTATGGTACCCCCCTGCATTTGTATGCAGAAATCAGCAGGCACCGCACGGTGCCTGCCGCTTTCTGCATACAAATGCAATGTATGCATTTTTACCATTGCGGCGGGTGCAGCTTGAAGCCGCACACGCCGCAATGGTAAAAATAGAGGATGTGACCGCCAGGTTGGCGGTCACATCCTAATTTCACAGGAGGGAACTCCGCAGGCCATGCGGAGGTTTCCTGCTACTCTGGGGTCGCGGACGGACACAAGCCCGTCCGCGATCCTAATGAGCCCCTAAATTTGGCGTAATCAAAAGCATGACCTAAAATGAAAGAACTGAATTGGACAACAGAGGAGTGCCAGAGGATAAAATAAAAATAAAACTTGGTGTTGGGCGAAGGGAAAAAGAAGCCTTTATACTCCAGATGTTACCACTGATTCTTGTGGGTTAGCTCATATGTTTATTCTGCTGTGGATCCCCTTATCAGACATTAGATTCAACCTCTTCAGAAAATGATTAGACTTTAGAAGAGCTTATTAGTACTATTTACTCATGTATGAAAGGGAAATCTCCTAACTTTGGGGGCCATTATGATGGCAGGCGGATCGCCACCGCCCGCCATCTCAACATCATTTACCCCCCCGCCACATTACCATGGCGGGGCGTACCGCGGTGGCCGGAAAGTCCGTCCGCCGCTTTTCTGTCAGTCGGCAATCGTTACGATTGCCGGCCGGGCGGAACTGGGGCATGATATGGTGGCGTGCCTGGAAGGCACCGCCATCCATATTATGATGCCGGATGGAAAGGCCATGGAAAGGCTGGTGGGAATTGCTTTGGGGGCCCCTTGCGGGCCCCGGGGGTGAGGTGGTGGGGGGCTGCACTTGGTACCCCCCTACATTGCCATGCACAAGGTGGCAGGCATCGCACAGTGCCTGCCACGTTGTGCATGGCAATGCACGACGTGCCTCTTTGGCATTGCGGCGGTTGCTGCTTACAGCAGCACCCGCCGCAATGTCAAAGATACAGACTGCGACCACCACGGTGGCAGTTGCATCCTAATTTACAGTGCGGGAACGCCGCACCGCTGGTGGCCGGTCCCAACACGGCGAGGGTGGTGGGTGGACTAAAGTCCGCCCGCCATCCTAATGGGGCCCTTGGTGTTTTTTCTCCTGATTGTTTTCTTATTTGTCTAGTTTGCTATCTCCTACATTTCTGGAGTTATACAACACATTTTCTAAAGCTGCTTCTGCTAAGAGTACCTTTAAGAAGTTTTAAAAAGGGTTTAATTGTAAGGTCCAGTAAAGACAAACATTTACTTCAGAATTATGAACGAATGAACTCGTTACATAACTTTTTTATAAAAGTCCTTGACTTGTGACTCAAATTCTTCCTGCCCAGTCTGATCAAGAGTGAGCCGTGTGGGCTTGTTATGGAGAGACGCTTTTTTGATGGTCACTGATCCTTTTTAAGTGTAGCCATTAAATCCCCACTTCTTAAATCTCCTATTTTGCAGCTATTACTTTACATGCTGGAAAAGCTTTCAATCATTTAAATTATGATTTAAGTTTAATGCTCTAAAATGTCATGGTTTTGCCCTAATTTTGCCTGCTTAGTCTCCCTATTATATGATAGTCCAAAAGCTGCTGTTTTTGTTATTAGTCTTCAATCCCTAGTTTGATTCCTCAGAAGAGCGACTAGACAGGGATGTTCTCTTTCACTCCTTTTGTTTAATTTACCCATAGTGCTCTTATTAGCTAAATGAAATCTGAATCATAATATTAACACAGGTATTTTGTAAAGTGCATGTTCACCCCTGGGCCATCTTGGTGCAGAATAAGGGATGTTTATTGTTACCCACTTCTTTGGTACCCAATATACTAAAATATCAAAGGTTTTCCATCTGGGAGGGAGGAAATGGAATATGAGGCTCAAATAGAAGACATGCTTTTATATGTTAGTGACCCAGATAGAACATTTCCCACTTTTCTCAGAATTCCACTTGTCAGGCTACAAGTTAAAAGATACATTTAAGTTAGATAATATAAAGCAGAAAACTGACTTGGATTAAAAATTGCTCGATTGGCATCCATGTAATTGACATATTTAAGTTACATATAAGTCCCTTGTAGAATGGTATACTGTGAGGATCTGGGTGTATCATGCAATATGCCTGGGTAGCTTTATTGTGGAATACATGCGCAAAACCTTTATTGGGTCCAACAAAACCTGCAGTTCAACCCTGGGTATCTGTGCCTTCGAGCAGCAAGGCTTAGACATAGGAACTATGGAGCTTATTTACAAGCCGATTGCGCTGCCGGTGCGCCACTTTTAATATGGGTCAAAATGACGTACTGGAGTTGCAAGGGGCTCGTAAATAAGGCCCCAAGTGTAAGGCACATATAAACTACATGTCCTACTTAGTAATATACAGCTCCCTGCCTTAGGGCTCTATAGACCTTCCTTAAGGGAGTCTTACGTATATCTTTAAGGGAAGTGGCAGCTTTAATGGTAATGGCAAAGTTGAACTGGCAGTGTGCCAACTGCCCTTCCAATCTGCAGTGGCAGGTTGGGAGCCAGTTTGTATTTTGTCACACACGGGGCATATGTACAAGTCCCTATCGCCACCACAACGTCACCTATATTGATGTTGTGGTGGCGATAGGGGCTGTGCCTTATGTACAAGGCAGCATTAAGCCACGCTGCCTTGTACATAAGGCCCCCTTTCACACTATGGTTGTCGTGAAAGGGGGGGCAGTGGGTGTTGCGGTGGGCGTTCCATTGCAACACACATTCATTTTGACGCTGCCCCCTATGTACAAGGGTGGCGTACATAGGAGGCAGAACTGTATTATTTCTCCTGGTTTTTAGGTCTCGCGACCTATCGATGTGCGCAAGCGCATCGAGCGGAGCGAGAATTCATGTGGCGAAAACATCTTCAAACCAAAGGGCTTTCAGCCCCGCGGTTTTCATGAAGTTCACGTGAACATGCACGCGCATCGCATGCAAGCCCAGCCTCTCCCGCCCCCATCCGGCATCAGGCTTCTCCTCCCCTAGCAGCACTCCTCCCACACCAGCAACTCCCCCCTCCCACACCAGCACCTCCCCTCTCTCTCCACGCAATCACAGCCTCCCCCTCCCACACCAGCACCTCCCCCCTCCCACACCAGCACCTCCCCTCTCTTTCCACGCAATCACAGCCTCCCCCTCCCACACCAGCACCTCCCCCCTCCCACACCAGCACCTCCCCTCTCTCTCCACGCAATCACAGCCTCCCCCTCCCACACCAGCACCTCCCCTCTCTCTCCACGCAATCACAGCCACGCCGCACTGCTGAGCCTGGGCTTTTCCAGCTCTTCCCTCTCACTCTCTCACTCTCCCGCCCCAACCCGACTTGTTCTTGTTCTGAATGCTATAAACTCAGTGCTGTGCTGGTTGCTCGCTGTTGCACTGCTGCCAGAACTAGCATTTTCAGATCAAAGAGTTTTAGCAGCACACACAACTGATGTGGTCGCAGGGACTTCATTAACTGCAGATGTACGAAGCGCCGAGCCAACTGCACAGAAAGAGCCAGTCTCTTTGAATAACAGTCAAAAAGAGCCACAAATGAAAAACAGATCCCTTGAGTCATCTGATCACCTGCAGACGAATGACCGCTTTGGTTTCAATTACCTCGTTTTTTTTTGGTTCTTGTTTGTGCGTAAATATTTGAAACAAAACAGAATACGACTTTAACCAAAACCCATTTTTTCCAGCTTGCAGGCACATTGTTTAAGCGCTTTCAATGCTTTTGGTTTCTATTACAATCAGAACTGTCCTTGCTACTGTTGCACGTGGAATATTGTCTGCACCAGAGTGTGGGATGCAGTGTCATCAGAATGCAAAGGCTACACTGGACCTTTGCGTTCATCACCAATGTCCACCCCTTGGGTGGCTGACATGAGTGAGGGCCCACAACTTAGAGGGATGTTGTATGATACTTGCCTGGTCATTGGATGGGCATGCCCCATTCAGGAGTATCTTATAGAAGTTCTGAGCAAATGCATTAAAGCAGGAGTGCCTGGAAGAGACCGCGAGCTGAGAACGGGCACTACCGTGGAGGGCCCCACTCAGGCAAACTACATTCAGAGTGGAAGGAAGCAAAGAACTCAGGCCTTTTACGTGACCAAACAAGCACGCGCATCAGCCTCCCTCCTACTCGTACTTTCAGTTTCTCCCGCCCCCATCCGGCCTCTCTCCAAGCGCATCGCGCTTTCGCACACAGGCATTCCGCCTGCCACACTTCTCCTCCCTCGCATTCCCGCCCCCCCAACCAGGCTCTCCCGCCCCTATCCGGCTTGTTTCCTTTATCGCTGTATTTTCTCTTGTATCCTCTTTCCGCTGCAATTCTCACGTATAGTTTTTCTTCTTTTTTGTTACATTCCTTTATTTTCCTTTGTGTCTCCCTTTTTCATAGGTAATCTTTCCTATCTCACTGTTCTGTCGTTCCTTTTCTCTTTCTTTCGTGTGTCTTTCTTTGATTTAAATACAGTCCCCACTCGTTAACTCAACTGCTTTGTTTAATTGTTTAACACACAGTAACTGTGTCACCGTTGACCATCTGCTCTTGAATGATGGCATGCTTGCCCAGCCCCCCTCCCAGCGCTATTTACTGTCACGTCTTTCAAGAGCCATGTGTCTCAAGTTTCGCTTTGATATATTTCCGCTTAAATGCTTGCATGTTTTCATTATACTAAGCACGAGAAAGAAGCACTCGTCGGTGTTTTCAAAAATGCACGCGCTCCCTTGGCGTGTCAGAGGTTGCTGCCTATTGTGAAACCTTACCCTCTCCTTACAGGCCAGTCCAACTTTGCGCAGTTTCTCATTAACTGCTCGCCCTCTCTTGGGGAAATATTTTCAAAATGGACTGGGCGCCCCCACCACACAGATCAGAATTTTGTGCCTCTGTGGGGCCGCCCGTTCGCACACACTATAAGTCCAGCTCAGTAACTCCTTCAAAAAATAACACGCATGATATAAAACATCATCATGGCACGATGTCAGAGGGGATAAGGACATTATGCCTCTTTTTGCCTGACCTCCTTACGTGTCTTCCAAGAAACACAACAACTCGACTCCAAGTTAATGGATAAAAACACGTGCAGACACACAGCTCTGGGGTACAAAGACAGATAGGAAAAAAATCCGATCAGCCTCCGGACAGGTGACACTATACAACAACACCCAACAAACGAATCCAGAAACCCAAATTGTCCCTGTGTGGACGTGTAATCAGAACACAGAAAACATCTAAGCCGAACATTTCTACCCAAAATATGTACAATCGCCCTGTAAAGCTGCAAAAACAATGGCTGGCTCACACAACCACGCAAACGTACTGTTTAAAAGTGTAGGAGACGCATTCCTGCTACTACTGTCTGCTTTTTAACACTTATTATTCATGCGGAGGAAGCAATGTATAGATACTAATACTGCTAATTAGAACAACGTTTTTCATCATGTGTTATGCTCTTGTATTTAAGTGAAACCACAATAAAAATGAACATGACTGAATTGCAGTGTGAAATTAAAAAATCTGAGATTAATCCCGTCTCCCCTGCTTCACCAATGTATGTCATCCAGGGAATTTTTTGTCTCACCAAGCCGCCTTTGTATTATCACATATGACCGTCCCATCAAGCGCACGATTTCGGGGTGAGCACTGTTCAAACAAGCACTGGCGTTGCCAATAGGTCTCGCAGTAGGAAAGTTGGAGCTATTACAATTGCAAATAACAATGCCTTTTATTATTGTTTTCATTTTAAAAACATAAAGGGCTTTGTCATTTACAAAACCAATAGCTCCAACTTTCCTACTGCGAGACCTATTGGCAACGCCAGTGCTTGTTGCTTTTTCCATGTGTGCTGCCTTCTGCAGCACACATTGAAAAGGCAAAATGCCATTATTTGTTTATGTACAGGAAGAAGTCCCTTCCTGCACATAAACTTTTCAAAATGCAGTTTTGTCACTTTCATTTGTGCTGCATAAAGCAGCACAAATGAAACTGACAGGATGGTATTTCTAGGATTGTTTATGTGCAGGAAGCAACTCTTTCCTACACATTAACAATCCTCCCCTGCACGCAGACACCCTTGCACTATGGTGCAAGGGTGCCTGCGTTTGCGCTACGTTGCTAAATGCAGAGGGAAACGCAGGGCTGCACCACATTCTTGTAAATATGGTGCAGCCTTGTGTTTCAGAAGTGGAGGAAAGAGGCATTAAGCCTGGAAGGCTAATGCCTCTCTCCTCCACTTCCTTATACATATGGCCCACAGTGTGGTGCAGCCCTGGGTGGACACGCTGCCTTACCTGTCCTTGGTACCCTGGGTACCACATATCAGGGACTTATACGTAAGTCACTATTTGCCAATTGTGAATAGCCAATTCAACATATTCTTTGCAATGGATACGAGCACCGGCACTGAGTTCTTGTTAGTCAGTGTACTCTCAGAGTTGAAAAAACAGCAGCTAGTAGTCAAAATGGGGGCAAAAAAGTTAGGGGGAAGCAGCAAAAAGCCTGTTTCCTTACTTATACCATATACCCAGGGACTGCAAATTAAGTGCTACCAGTGGGCCTGAAGCACTTAAGTAGCACCCTAAAACATGTCCCAGACCTGTCATTGCAGCCTGAATGTAGTGTTGCACTGCCATGACAACTTGGCATTTAAACTCCTTTGCCAAGCATTAAACTCCCCTTTTATTACATATAAGCCACCCCTAAGGTATGCCCTAGCTCACCCGTAGGGCAGGGTGGTGTGTAATTAAAAGGTCAGACGTGTACTTTTAAGTTTTACATGTCCCGATAGTGAAAAAAACACAAATTCGTTTTTCACTATACTCATCCCATAGAATAACATTGGGGATTCCTTATCACATATAATAAGCTGTAATTTCCAAATGGGAGCTGGTGGCTATATCACGTTTGGTACCAATGGAATTGTAATGATAAGCCCCCTTAAAACTTGTTTTTAATTGACATTTGTAATATAGACAATACAACGAAAGCTGAGGGGAGGGGGATCATTGGTGGGGGAAAGGGTAGGAGGGCCCAAGGGGGGCAATCAGGAAACACACCATGGTTACATAAGCCTGATTGAACCAGTCAGTACAATGGGCCGCCCATAATATCCAGAAACAGTGCTTATTGCAGCACATTTCCTTGATGTCGATGCAAAGAGGATGAAGGCACAACAGAGTTTGCATAGACATAACGTAAAATAAGCAAGTGAAAAGCATAGACAAACTCCAAAGGCAAAATATGGGTGGTCAAGATGTGGTGCATTATGAGACAGCCAGTGATACAACAGGGCTATCGACATGTATACATCACCAACTGATTGTACCCCATCTTTGTCCGTGGACCCAACCAGGGAACTGGAGTCTTTAGAACGGAGAAACGAAGCAAAATGATCCACATATCTCTGGGGTGGGAGTGCAATGGCATAGGTTCCCAGAGGTAGACAATTCTTCTTGGCAGTATGCCACATAGCTCAACCAAGCTTGGAAGAGGCGGCTGGCTTCCTGCCCAGTGTATGGCAACCCTGCACTTGGCCAGCAGGAGTAACATGGCAGTGAGGCAATGACAGGAGCTACAGGTGCCTTTGGCGTAACCTAAGATGCCAACTAGAAGGGTGAAGAGGGGTAAGTGGCAAGTGATTGTGTGGGTGGTGGCAAACACCTCAGTCCAGAAGGATGTGACCCCTGGGCATTGCCAGGCAAGGTTTATAAAAGAGGCAGGGGGAAAACTGCACCACAGACAACACGTCTCCGGAGCCAGCTTCATTTTAAAAAGCTGCAGCGGGGTAAAATATAGTCGGTGTAAACACTTAAAGTGGATGAGTTGGAGTCTATAGTTAGGGGACAGCAGCTCTGGTTTACCACCGCAAAAGGACCGCTGCCTGCCCGATATAGCTGGAAAATTGCCCTCCTCCCGAGCCACCCACGCCCTAAAGGATGTGATTGGAGAGGAGCCCTGCATATGATTGTAAGGCGAGTAATACGTTTGCGAGGAGACGTGAGGAGGTGCTCGAGGGCTGGGAGGGGCGGTGACGGGGAAGGAAAAGTAACACGTAGGGCGCGACATGTGGCACGCAATTGATAATACAGAAGGGTGTCAAGGAAGGTAAGGGGAAGAGAGGGCACAGCATCAAATGATGAGATAAATTGGTCCTCAGGGTAGAGATCTAAAAAAAGTCGGAGACCGCTTTTTTGAACGTGAGCAATAGCACCTTTGTCTGAGAGCAGTGGTATCATGGGACTGTGGGTGAGTGGGAGAGAGGGGGCATAAGGAAGTGTCACCCCTGCACTCTTCCGCAACCCTTCCCAGGCTCGGCGCACACAATTTTCTTTTTGCCAACAGATCTGGGGGCTCTGTGTGGTAAATATAATGCAGTGGAGAGGGGGATGCCTGATTTAGTACAACAGCTGTATGGGGCAGAGACGCGGTAGTATAGAGCCAGTAGAGGAGACATTGGGCCTGTGCGCATATAGCATCATGTCTTGTGCCCTGAGACCGCCTTGCGTGATAGGTAGAGTGAGGAGTTCCCAGAAGACCTGCAGCTGTCCACCTGCCCATGCCAAAGTCACCGCGTTGGATCACAGGCGCTTAAAAAACTGGTACATGAGAGGAAGAGAGACATTCAGGATAAAGATAGAGTAACTTGGGAAGAACAATCATCTTCATAATTCTGTAGTAACTGAGTCCAAACTGGTTGTAGTAGTTCAGGAGATTTAATTGTAGATGGTTACATGTTCTGAAGTTCAGGTCAAGACTAGCCCTACCAGAAGCAGCCTGCATGCTGCTCAAATCCTTCCAACTGTAGTCTCTGACCACCAACATTTCACATTACATCATTATAGGATGAACTGAGCATGAACACATTTAAACCAGGATACACCAAATTCCAACACGGCTGGCGGAAAAAAAGAGGTCGTTTGGACAATGTAGGTATCCTGTCCTCTAGCCTGGCTACAGCGTGACCATAGTTAATGCGCCAGACTTCCTCTGGATCTTCGCATAGCCGTATACCCAGATATCGCACCGACTCAACTGCCCATCTCAATGGGTACTCAGTGGGGAAGGGGCCTGTGCTGTCTGTGATAGGGAAAAGTATGGATTTGGCCCAGTTCACCTGGATTCCAGAAGAGTGTCGGCGAGAACCATCGGTGATTTCTTCTAATCTTCATCAGAATGGACAGTGATTAAGACAGTGTGGAATTATGAACTCATTCATGTTAGATGATTTTGAAACCCTATGACAGCACCAAGGGGGTCATGATATAGTAGAGTAACTAAAAAAAACTCTGGTAAAAGAATTGACTTTAATAGAGTGTCTCAAAATGCACCAGCACTTTTTAACACTCTTTTGTTAGGTATGTTGAGCACTTTTAGTCATGTCAGGAATTAATGTATAACAATTATTGTACTGTGATTACCACACCATTCTTATTACCAAGTGTAAGCATGCACTGTCATCGTTTTCTTTGTCATTGGTGTGGTACAATTGAATAATGTTAAAGACGAGAGTTTTAAATATTTATGACATGTAAAAGAACACAAGAACTATGTTTAATGAACTGTGAAATGAATGCACAGGCATAGTTTATTGATTAACTTGTTCTTGTCCATAAATAAAGTGATTTGAATCATTGCAGCCACCTTTCTTTTTGTTTCTTGTACTCAGTTAGAGGCCCAAGGTGGCTTTTAATAAGGCCCCCTCTCCCCATTGCTCCAAACTTTTAGAATGTGGCAATTTTTGCTGCCCATAGCCCTTTGTGCCTGTAGCATTACTGTGTGTAGGTGTCAGTTAGACTTCGTGAATTCCTCAAAGACAGTCCCACAATAGAGGGATTAGGTGTGCCTGAATAGGCCATGTACTGGCAGAATGGGGGGGGGGGGCGTAACTGAGTACAGCCCCACTTGCACCTGAATTGGCTATTTCCTGTCTCCACAAAAATGTCCTAATGACAATGCATTGTCACTTCAGGCAGCTCGGAGCCAGGGCAGGGGAGTCATAAAATTCCATGCACTTTAAAGAACCATTCCAGAAGATTCTCCTACCTTCTAGAATAAGGGGACCAGGTTATATGAACAGAACCTTCAGATCACTTCCCCCCTTTTTTTTTTTTTCTCTCTTTTCTTTCTCTTCTTTTTCATATGAATATTACTTTGTCAACTCATGTCTGACAGGATAACTGAAATGTTCGGGGGGGACCCAGGTGGGCTCACCGGGTCCTGCACGCCGGATGTCACAGCCCTGGCTCGCTCGGAGCCAGGTAACCTTCAAAGATGGTGGGGGGTGGGGGGAAAAGGGTGGGGGGGGGAACCAGGGTCTGGGCAGGCATATCTCTTCAGTTTGCAATAAAAAAGAAACTTCTAGCCATTTCTATGGCTTTCTCTTCAAAAGGGTACATAGAAATACTTAGAATGATAAAATGGGGGTGTTAAAAATTCTATCACCTAATATATGTGGATTAAATGATGTGAAAAAAAGGCAACTGGTAACAGTCGGATTGCAGTCTATAGGGGCTACTAAAGTCTGCCTACAAGAGACTCATATTGAGGGTTCTCAGTCGCATATGCTAAAATCACTGGGATATTTTGTGATAGGTGCAACCACACAAGGTGCTCGGGTTAGAGGGGTAGCAATTTTAGCAAAAGGTTCAGGAGCAGGGAATCACTTCACTAAAACTAAGCGGGACAAACACGGGAGATGGGTGATCACAGAATATAAACCTGGAAAATCCCAGCCAATAACTATCTGCTCTATTTATGGGAATAACACGGATGATCCCTCAGCTATACATCAAATATCAAACGAACTTACTCACTGGCCCCTACCGCTAATAATCTGTGGGGATTTCAACATAAATCTTTCTCACGACTGGTCAACTGGGAATGACTGGCAGTACCGTGGTCGAAAACCAAAAGTATTCAGGGCTTTTAAGCAGCTATGTCTGACACACGGACTCGTGGATGGGTGGCAATCATCCAACCCCAATGATCCAGGGTACACATTTTCTCAAACCCTCACCATACACACGCAAGGCTAGATTACTTTTTAATCTCCAATTCATTAAGATCCACGTCAGTTTTAAAAAAATTACCCCGGGTACTCTCAGACCATAATCCTCTGTTATATTCAGTAGATTTAGCCCTTACACACCAGGAACAAAGAATTTGGACCTTTGAGAGATCTTTGCTACTTGAAACTGAATATTGTAAACACATGAGAATCTGGATTACCAATTTTTTGAAAGATAACAAAGGGAGCACAACAGTAGACTATGTGTGGGCTGCCTTGAAAGCAGGAATTAGGGGAGAAACAATCCAATATTCTCTAAGATCTAATAAGAAAGCAAGAGAATCACTAAATGCACTACAAGAAGCACTAAGGGGGGCTGAGGAAAACCTGATAATTATAACAAGAGATCCTTCTACTATAGAAGAAATAACTAATGTTCAAAACCAGGTGGCAATCACCAAAGCAGCAATTACAAGTATTTATACTACCAAAGCGGTGCAAAAAGCTACTGCCCACCGTGAAAAAGTATATGAGATTAATGAGCTAGTCGGCCATCAGTTGGCTATACGGATGAGACAGCAGACATCTCAGAACATCATAAGGGAGATACAGGACCCAGTAGAGGGCAGGATATCCGACTCTGAAAAGATCAGAGAAGCATTTTGGCGCTTTTATAGCACTTTATATAAGGAAGAGCTTGAAGTAGAACTTGGAAAGATCAATGAATACCTTGAAATTGATCATTTTAACAAACTTAATGCAGCTGATCAAGGAAACTTGGAGGTAGCCCCTAACTTAGAAGAAGTCATAAAAACTGTGAAGGATCTTCCCCGGGGGAAAGCAGCCGGGTTAGACGCTATCCCTCTGGAATTCTATACCGTATTCCTGGACCAACTTAAAAATATATTATTAGATCTATGTACACACATATTTAGAGGAGGGCAACCTCCCATTTCGTGGTCCAGGGCAAAAATTGTCATCTTTCCCAAAAAACAAAAACCAACTGACTTAATGGGATCATATCGTCCTATCACCCTAATAAATGTTGAGTCAAAGATTTACTCTAAAATATTAGCTAACCGTATCTCACCTATTATCCATAAAATCATATCTGAATCCCAGCACGGCTTTGTCCCCGGGAGGGAAACCACAAATCACACTCGACGAGTAATCAGCTTGTTAGACAAAACTGAGGTGGCAGGAGACCCAATGGCACTAATACTTCTCGATGCCGAGAAAGCATTTGATAGGGTCTCCTGGCCATTCCTGTGGCAGGCAATGTCCCGGGTGGGATTTAAAAAAGGATTTATAGGGGCTGTCCAGAAATTGTATATCAACCCCCGTGCCTCGGTCATGGTTAATGGCAACCTCACCAAAGAACTGACAATTACAAGAGGCACTAGGCAGGGATGCCCCTGCTCCCCGTTGCTATTCGCAATCTACATAGATCCTTTTATCCGACGATTGTAATGCAACGGGGGCATAGCTCCCATCTCAACACAAGGTTATTTAACAAAAACATTAGCTTATGCCGATGACATCGCCATAGTGACTGCTGATCCAAATTCGGCCATGTCTATTATTGAAACAGAGGCAAAAACCTTTGGGAAACTCGCAGGCTATGCTTTGAACCAAGGAAAGACACAAATCATATTAAATAACAAGTGTGACCTGAGAGACTCCCGAGTAACAGATAAAGCTACTTATCTAGGGATAACTATCACATCCAAACTGGAAAACCTAGTGGACTTAAATCTAAAGCCTTTAGTAGATACAATGCAAAAAGACCTCCGCCGTATTAATAATTTACATCTATCGCTGATCGGTCGGGTAAACGCACTCAAAATGGTCTACTTCCCAAAAATCCTGTACATGTTTAGAGCTATAAATCTGGAAATTTCAGATCACTGGTTTAAAACAATGGAGCGTGCTTTCTCAAACTTTCTTTGGTCTTACACCCGACCTCGACGTGCTTATAAATCTCTGACGCTCCCAAAAGAAAAAGGAGGACTCGCCCTCCCGAACTTAAAGGTATACTATTTGTGAGAAGTTGGCCCGATATGCAACGTTCGCTATTCTAGCGACCGCTATGTATCGTTCCAACGACCCTTATGGTGTTTGGTTGTAAGTCAACCTATAGACCAGCTATCCTAGTAGCGTGGATACGAGCAGTCTAAGGCTAAAGACTCGAGAGGGCGTGTTAAGCCAGCTGTTTACCACACATGTACCCCTTGAACACCCAGTGAAAGGACACCACACAAGTGTTATGAAAATAAACAGTATATTTATTAAGAATCACAACAGCCCTGTACTCTTTATGAGGACAGGGTACTAAGCACAAACCAAATCTCTTTAGCAAATACTTCAAGTGCACAATTAAAACAAGTGTCCGAAGACACGGAAAGATTAAGGTCTCGGGCGGACCCGATAAGGCAAGTCGGAAGCGAGGGACTCGGGACCCTAGAGTAAGGAGGCTATGCAGGCACCGAAATGCCGAGTTACCTAGCCACGAGGGCTGCGGCTGCACAAGTCTTACAGGCGTCGGGGTCTTCGCTGACGAGCCAGGAGCCGGAAGAAAAGGAGTTGCTGGCCGGCGACCAGTGCTGAATAGTTCGTAGAGATCCAAGCCTGGATCGGAGATTGATGAAACCTGAAAGCAGAGGGGACCAAGTTCGTACTACTAGCCAGTAGTCAGAGGGTACCAGGAAGGCACCGGTTGGCCGTCACCTCGACCAGGTGAGTGGGCGACGCTGGGCTCTGCAGTCTCACGGACCAGGAGGCGTTGTCGGCGACCACGGCGGAGGTGCGAGCTGTCCCACGAAGGATGATGCTGTCGGCGTCGCTGGGCCCAGGATGGGGCAACAAGCCTTGGCAGTTCTCAGGGCCACGTGGTAGGCCTAAGATGGCGTCTTGAGTGGACCAGGAGGGTCCGGGGTGCTTCTCGCAAAGATGGAAGCAAGGGCCAGTCTGGAGCAACCAGACCAGCAGTGATGATTCTCGGATGTCGTCACAGAAGGGCACAAGCCAGCGGCTAGTGACCAGACAACGTGTTGAGCAGCGAGCAGAAGGGCCCCACGCAGATCGTGGAGATGCTGGGAGACTGCACTTCGGTGCTGGAGCGGCTCAGGGTCGGGGCTTCTCGGACCCCAGAGCACTCACCAGAGAGTTACCTCGATGGTCGTGCTGGCGTTAAGAGCGTGCAGGTTCTGATGATGGCCGGTCCCTCGAGGTCTCGTCGCACCCACAGATCACAGCTGAGCTGATGACGTGGGTAGAGGTCAGAGGTGCCAGGGAAGCCGGTTCTCGTCGAGCTGGGCCGTCGGATTCCTTGAGGAAGGACTTACAGCAAACCGCAGAGTTCTTAGTTGGTGCCCGCTGATGCAGGGTGACTACTCCTTAGTCACAAGGGAGAAATCTTGAGAAGAGTCTTGAATGTCCTTTCGTAGAAAGTAGTTCTTGAATCAAAGATGATCTAATTTGGAAGGGTCCCCGCTCCGGTCTTTATTCTAAAGAAAGGGGTGGGTACATGACTAGGTCCTGCCCTAAGGGTGGGACCAGGAAGGGGGGTAGTTACGCCCCTCTCCCCTGCCGGACTTTCCCCAGGCCAGGGCCGTCGCCCCTGGAACTGGTTCTAACCGGCAGATGCGTAGTGAGCACCGGGGTGCCACTCCGCAGTCACCTTCTCACCAAAGCCCTACCTACCCAGAATATACAAACCCTGTCTGGGACGGTGCGAACACCGCCCTCGACGGGAAACCCTTTGTCCAAGTGCTCCTCGCTGGAAGGACTCCCAGCAGCAGGAGGTCAGACTCGTGTCTGTGGTGGCAGCATCCATTTTGTGGAGCTGAGGCTTCAGTTAACTTTAACCGGGGTTCACAGTTACGTACATGTCGTGTCCCTCTAGAAGGGTGGGATGCTAACCTCATCGCCAGAATTGGTGAGAGGGCAGCACCCCGATTCGTATGACACCTTACTCGACATGCCTGGATAACGCGACACCGGAGTTACCGTTATGGTACGCGTTATCATGGAACAGCCATTGGGTCTTGATTCCGCAAGCTGCAACCGGGCTCGGCTCGGGCCTGAACCTAGCTCACACGAGCCCACGCACTCTGCCTTCAGGATTGTTAAGGCCTGCCATAGGAGTGACTGATAGGAACTCGGGTGTCCATGGTATGGTTAGATATAGAGCTACTATACCTAAAGCGAAGGGTGGTTACACGGCTTCGCCCCAGCTGTCGTGCAGCCAGTTGTGTCAAATTTAGGAGGCCAGCCAGGGGTGGCATAATACATGCTTCAGCCCCTGGCGGCCCTGGGTACACCTATGCCCTGCGATACGGGGTCTGATAAGGTGGCCCAGTACCAATTGGTAACTGCACCTAGGGTACATATCGTAATTTAGAAAGAGAACAGCCAGGCTGTGGGTCTGATTAGCAGGCCCACAGCCAGAGAAAGTCGTAAACCAGTGAAACAAAAGCAAAAAATCTGGGTGATCATAGGATTGCAGACCCTACTCTCCTACACTATTGGGCAACAGTCTTGTTATATAGCCATGAGCTCTTTCATCTCGATGGGATAGAAACACCACTGGGCAACAGCTGCCCATCTATTTATCAACTAATCCTGGGTCACAAAAGTACGGGCTATCTATGGAGACACCTTTTTGACAGCTACCACAAGAAAGTCAGGTTAAAATCACTCCTAGGATCTTTCAAAGTATGGAAAGCTGTGAGAAAACTACTTGGTATAGGACGTATATCTTTCTACTCCCCTCTTCAAAATAACGCTGTTCTACCTGAAATATTTAGCGGGGTATGCATGAACAGATGGAAGGCTGCGGGAATTATTATTATTATTATTTTATCAATTTATAGGGCGCAACAGCTACCCAAAAAGGGTTTCCCGGCGCCTAGACACAGCTAGAAATAAGGACAGAAGGGGGGTAACTGTTTGAGATGGTTATTGTTCGTACAGCCAGGTCTTTACAAGCTTTCTGAACCTACAGTAGTTTTCTTCCTTCCGGATGCCTGGGGGAAGTGTGTTCCACAGGGAGGGTCCAAGATAGGCAAAAGATCTGCCCCCTGATCTTGCCCGTTTAAACCTTGGTATACAGAAGCAAGCTGCTGTCTGAGACCGGAGGTTTCTCTTTGGCGTGTAGAGGCAGGCAAGGGATTGGAGGTATTTTGGTGCTACTCCTGTTTTTATTCTGAACATGTAGTTCAGGGCCTTGAAGCGAACTCTGCTCTCTATCCTGAGCCAATGAAGATCCCGACGATGGTTCGAGACTCCAGTGTTCTTAGGAATCTTACATAGGAGTCTGACCGCAGCGTTTTGCACTACTTGCAGTCGTCCAATGACAGATTTGTTTGCGCCCAGATAGAGGATGTTGCCGTAGTCAAGCCTTGATGTGATAAGGGCATTGACTACGGTCTTTTGTGTTGACATAGGCAACATCCGCAGGATTGTCCTCAACCATTTAGCTATGGTGAGACACAAGCCAGTAACTTTACTGGCCTGCTTGTCCATGGATAAGGCATTGTCCAGTACAAAGCCCAGATTACGAGCATGGGACACCGGGGTAGGAAAGATGCCCATCTGGTCTGGCCAATGCGCGGGGTTCCAGAGAGCTTTGTCTTTTCCCAAAATCAGTATTTCCGTCTTGTCGCCGTTCAGTTTTAACTGGTTTGCTGTCATCCAGTTCAGTATTTTTAATAGTCCTTCCTTGAGTAACGAC
Organism: Lissotriton vulgaris; assembly: GCF_964263255.1. Classification (NCBI taxonomy): domain Eukaryota; kingdom Metazoa; phylum Chordata; class Amphibia; order Caudata; family Salamandridae; genus Lissotriton; species Lissotriton vulgaris. The sequence continues at coordinate 311,086,307 of NC_141686.1, read as the reverse complement.
GGGGAGTGGGGACAAGAATCAGTCAGGGAAAAAATGATTTGGGTGTCATCGGCATAGTTCATAAGCGTTAGACCTAGCTTTTCAACAAGTTCTACCAGCGGTTTGAGATAGATATTAAAAAACAGAGGGCTCAGGATGGACCCCTGCGGCACTCCATGAGCTGCAGGTAAGGTGTCTGACACGGCCTGTGCAGATGCGATCTGAAAGGTTCTGTTTGCCAGGAAGGATTTGATCCAATCCAGAGCCTTTCCTCTTACGCCATTAGTGTATAGCTCTCTAATAAGCGTTTCATGAGAGATGGTGTCGAACGCCGCACTTAGGTCCAATAACACAAGTGCTACCGTCTGGCCTTGGTCAAGAAGTTTTCTGATATGTTCAGTGACACCTAACAGGGCGGTCTCCGTCGAGAAACCAGCCCTGAAGCCAGATTGCGAAGGATGGAGTAAGGAGTTTTCTTCTGCAAAAGTGGCTAACGTGGAGTGAACGTGTCTCTCAAGGCACTTTGAAAAAGCAGGAAGTAGAGATATAGGCCTATAATTGGCCAGTATTTCTGGATTAGCATTTGGCTTTTTCAAGAGGGGTGTCACCATGGCATGCTTCCATAAGGCCGGGACAGTGGCGAGGTCGAGGGACGAGTTTAAGAGATTGGCTATGATATTCAAGGACTGGTCATCCAGTTTTTTTATAATTTTAATAGGGATGGGGTCCCTAGGGGAGCCGGATTTAACAGTTTTTAGGATTCCTTTGAGATTCTCTAATGAAAGAGTCGGCCAGGATTCCAGTAAGCTTTCGCCCAAAGCAGTGGGTTGGGGCAGAATAGGGTCAGATGGAGGGGGTGGGTCAGAGACAGAGGTTTTTGTCTTGATGTCTGAGATAATTTTGTCAATTTTCTCAGTAAAGAAACAAGCTAACGCCTGACATTGTTGAGCGCTTAGGGGGGGTGCAGCAGCTGTGGTATGTGCGCCCGCCAGTTCCTTAACTTTGGAAAAAAGAGTTTTAGGCATGTTAGTTGCTTCAATAATACGTTCTAGTACTTTGCATTTTGATTTTTCGGTTTTAAGGCTGTCGTTAAACCATGGGGCCGGGGGACGATGCCTACTCCCTTTGGTGTGAGTAGAAGGCAGACAGCTATTTGCTGCATTTGTTAGCCAATTTTGTGTTTCAATTGCTACGTGGTCCATGTTGGAGTTAGGGCTAGGAGGGTTTAGTTTGAGTGCAGCATTTAAAGCATCGATGTCGACTGACTTCCAGTTCCTTCTATCAGTGGCATCAGTATTTTGTTTCACACTGGGGGAGGGTGGAAAGGAAATGCTAAAGCTGATGAGATGATGGTCGGACCAGCCAGAAGGTACGGTGGCGATGTACGTGAGTTCCCTGACGTTAGATATTATGGGGTCCAACAAATGGCCCGCTATATGAGTAGGGCTAGAGTTGATAATAGGTAGATTCAGTGCAGCTAGATCTTCCAGCAAATTGTAACATGAGGGGATGGTGGGATCTTCAAGGTGTAGATTTAGATCACCCAACAGGGAGAAATTGCTAGATGACATATAGTAGGGAGTAATAAGATTTGCAAAGTTAGATACCCATTGAGAGGGGTTACCTGGTGGTCGATAAATCAGCAGGCCTGACATTGTAAAATTGGGGTTCAAAGTGATTTTAAAAAGACCCACTTCACAATCTGGAATTTGTACAGATTCCAAAGTACATTTGAACTCTCTGTTAAAAATGATAGCTATCCCGCCCCCTACCTGTTTTTCCCTATCAATTCTGGCAATGGCGTAGTTGTCGGGGAGGGCAATAGCAACATCTGGGCCGGCGCTGTCATGTAGCAATGTCTCGGTTAAGAAGACAGCGCTAGGACATTCTTCGGTGAGGAGATAAAAAATTTCATGCTTATGCTTGGGCAATGATCTACAGTTTGTACTGTAAAATACGTATGTTGGCTGCACATTTTTACGTAGTATTTTACATTTCCTGTGTCTCCTAGGTGGGTCGGGGTAGGGTTGATATACGGTGGTAGATAGTTTACACTCGGAGCAAACATGAGTTCCGACTTTGTGGAGGTTGGACAGAGAGCAATTCGGCTTAGGGGTAGGGCGCAGCGCTCTCAAGGCGGAAGAAGTTCTTACCAGTCTGGGAGGAGCAGTGGGAGTGAGAGCCTCGGCCTCGTGCCCCGTCCTAGCACGGACGGGCACAGACGGGCTAGTCTTTGGCGTGTCTTCGGCGTGCTGAAGGTGTGCCCGCTGCGCTCGACCGCTGCGCTGTCGGGTAGTGAGCATGGTAATGGGAGGAGAGAGGAGTGGGCGTGGCTACGAGGGAGGGCGTGGCCCCGAGTCACGTGGTGCAGCGACGCTGATGAGGGATAGAGGTCTTCCCCTTCAGGCGCTGTTTAGTGCGTTTTTAGGTGGTGAATCAGATCGAGCATAAAATCAAGGAAAACAGTGCAATTTTAAAATAAACGCTAGATTCAGTAGCAGCCCAGACACCCCGGCTTCCGCCTCAGGGTGCTTAGCTGGTCAACACCGGCTTAGAGCGAGCACGGCGAATTTATACTTCCTGGAGTGGGCGTGGCTACGAGGGTGGGCGTGGCCCCGAGTCACGTGGTGCAGCGACGCTGATGAGGGATAGAGGTCTTCCCCTTCAGGCGCTGTTTAGTGCGTTTTTAGGTGGTGAATCAGATCGAGCATAAAATCAAGGAAAACAGTGCAATTTTAAAATAAACGCTAGATTCAGTAGCAGCCCAGATACCCCGGCTTCCGCCTCAGGGTGCTTAGCTGGTCAACACCGGCTTAGAGCGAGCACGGCGAATTTACGAATTACCCACATAGGATGTATGATCTCCTCAGGAGGGTTATACTCCTTTGAGGATTTACGAGAAAAATATCACCTGGAATGGAGAGACTTTTTCAAGTATCTCCAAATAAGAGACTTTATATTGCAACATAATAGAGAAAATAACCTATCTTGTGAGATTGATATTGCTAATATATTAAGTAACCCCAGGAAAAAAATCAGGATTGGGGGGATGTATGCTCTTTTACTGTCTCACTTTCCGGATGATTTACAGAAAATTACACAAAAATGGCAGAACAAACTTAATATCACATCAGAAGAATTTAAACTTGCATATGATCACTCACAATCTGTTCTAATGTCAACAAAATTACAGACTCAATTTTACAAAATATGCTTTTTTATGTACTATACCCCGGACAAAATAGCCAAATGGGGGAGTGGGAGAGGTACATGTTGTTTTAGATGCAATTTACCAAGTGCTGATTGTTTACATATATTCTCTGCGTGTGACTGCTTAACATCTTTGAAATTAAGTATTGAACGCTTTTTATCATCGGTTTTAAATGCAGCAATCACCCTCCCCGATGAAACAGTTATGTTGGGTATAACGAATCTGACTAATCCAATAATTGGGCACAAATTAATTTTTATAGCAATGGCTGTTTTAAGAATCTGCATAGCCTCTGCCTGGCTTGACCCCATCGCCCCATCATTCCAACAATGGTTTTCAAGACTGCTAGCCATATATAATTTAGAGATGGCTATTTACAAGACAAAAGGCAGGAAGCGACGGATAAAAGGGTTCCAAATTTGGCTTCCTCTAAGGGAATGGTCTCAACGCCAAAATAGCATTTAGCTACACTACAGATTATATATCAGAAAATCGAAGTATCTGTATATCTAAATCATGTTTAAATAACTTGCTATACTTTAATTGAAGAGCACAATCTCTCAATGTTTTTTTTTCTCTTTGTTTCTCTTACGAATTACTAGCTTCCATTTCTTTCCTCCTTTTACAAAAACATTGTTTTTCTTATCATCTTCTAAATTCATATCAATATTGCCTGTCCCGGAGGGGGGAGGGGGGAGACAAAAAGCATGTTTGTTGTGAAAAACCAAATAAAGATATATAAAAAAGAAAAAAAAAAAGAAAAAAAAAAAAAGAACCTTCAGACCCATTCTTCAGTTCACTACTGGGCCCGTGGAAGGACTCTCAGAGTGCTGCCTGCTACAATGACCTGCTGTTCACTCTGCTGGACTGTTTTACTGTACCTTGGAGAACTGCTTTGTGGCCTGGTGCCTGCCTTGAACCCTCAAAGGCCAGCCATGCATCTTCACCTGCACCCAGTACTACCAGATGTGACTCTACGGGCCTGTTTGGTTGCCTCCTGTTCAGACCCACAAGGACACAAAAGGCTCCCAATCATCTTGAAACCAAACCTGGGCCCAGTCTGAGTGACTCCTGAACCCCCAAGAGGTGTCCCACCAGATAAACGTGCTCAGATGGCCAATTCCCAAGACTGAGGACTAAAACAAAATTTGGCTAAAAGGTGCTCTGAGAACCAGGAGGAGACCAGGGCCAACATGCTCGTGTATCGATCTGAGGTGCATCGCTGGCTTTACGGCTTCTCGCACTATATTCTTCTCCGCAGCAGCAAATCCGTTTCAGCGGTCCTTCGCCAAAGGGATATCGGACCTCGTGGAACTGTCTTTGGCAAAAGCCATGTTTTTCATCGTGATGGAATTTTTCGAATTTCATTTCGGCGACTAAGTCCAAAGGTAAAAAGCTTAAGCTTCATCCAAAGGCCATCCGATGATGACGTCCCCACCTCTACAGCCTTGCTCCACAGAACTTCACCTTCTCAGAGATTTTTCATCATAAATGGTTCCAGGTCTGAAGGCAACGCTGGTGGGGCATTATCCACTTCTTGTATCTGAACCGCTCTCCATTGTGATCGGGCTTAACTTTCGAGTTTGACCCGGGCTGGATGGCTAGATGTCTGGGGTTGGCACTTTGAACCTTTAGGCGCTGTATTCTTCTAAAAACTTTAAAAATTCATAACTCCGGTTCTAGTGATTGGATTGTTGTTGTTTTGGTGTCAAATGATTTATTTGGTTTGGGATTTTTCTTGTTATGTGTTTTTACTTTATTGCTGTTTGTGTGCTGCACAAATACTTTACACATTGCTTCTAAGTTAAGCCGGAATGCTTTTTGTGCCAAGCTACACAGGGTTACGCATAGGTTAAGTTAGTGACTTTTTGTGGTTCACCCTGCAAGGGATTGTGGCTGTTGCTTGACCAGGGCTCACAACCCCCTCAATTAACAACCTCATTTCTCACAATGATGACAGCCCAGACTATCCTTTATTCATTAGTGATGTCCAACCAGGTTTTCAAGAGCATTGAGGTATTTTTATCCGCATGTTTGTGGAGCTTGAAAAACGCTTCAGCACCATCTATAAACTGAAATTACATAAGAAAGATGATAAATTCCTAAACGTCTCTGCATATTATTTAGCCTGTTCTCGTCATCAGTTAGTTTTGAGTGGATCATGACAGGAACAATAATACGGATGGATGCCCCAGTGTCAGCCGCCCGGACGCAGCCTTTTTTCTACTGAAGACATTTTATTTATTTCATCGAAACCTCCTTCTTAGTCTCTCAAATATTATAGAATGTGAGTAGAGATTTAAATTCTATTCACTCTGCTACACCTTTAAAATGTCCTGATATGGTACAGGAAAAATATAGAGGTGGCTGAGAAGAACCTCTTCTGGAAAGGGAGGCCAGATGCTGTACCATGTACTGGAGGGTCACAAGAGAGCTTCTTCCTAACTCTGTCCCGGCCTGACCTTTCCTCATTAGTGACCAAAAGCGCAGAGGAGTTTCCTAGCTCGCTCACTCTGTGATCTTGGGCAGGTGTTTGTGGCAACGCCTTCCTTGGAGCAGGGTGAATCCGTGCTTAATTTGTAAAACAATAAGTGCCGGGGCCCTGACCAGGAGGGCACTGCAGCTTCTACCAACCTTCGCTCCTGCCATCGCTGCCAATGCGGTACCAAACCACCTACTAAGCATCTCTCTCCTTCAAGTGCGACAGTTCAGATTATTCCAGGTCCCCACAGTAAACAAATGGCTGGGGAGGGAGATATTAGTTATTTTTAGCTGGAGCCTAGAATCAGCGCGCATGGAATAGAAGCCCCGCCCACTCTCTGCCCCATATTTGTCATTGGCTTCTGTCTAACATAAAAACAAACAAAATACGGTTACTAAGTCCCCAGAGGTTAAAATGTCCGACGTCCTGAAGCATGCATAAAGAAAAGAGGAGAGAACCCCCTATTAAAAAGGCACAGAAAGCATGTATGAAGAAGTGTGGCTCACTGGTTAGAGCGGCAGACTCTGAAGCAGAGATCAGGCCCGGGTCCAGGTTTCAAGTCCCGAAGCGGCAGGGTCTTGGGCTCAATGTCCGCGGACTCGATAATTCTCGCCTCGGTGCCTACTCTAATCATGGGTCCCACGCTGCAACTCTGGGCAATAGCTTGCTTAATCTCCACAACCACCCCTACAACACTGGGATGCCTGGCTTCACTGTAGGGGTGAAAAACCAAAGGAAATGATGGACGGAGCGTTGACAATACAAGCACTCACCCCCAGTCAACTGATCTGGGTTTAATCCATCACCGTTCTTTAGCCGACTCTGCCACCCCAGTTCAGACATGGCCATATGCAAATCCGTCTGCCCTGTGCCTCATGGGAACAATCCAGCCCGAACTGCCAAGCCATGTCTTCCCTGGACCGGAAACAAGCTACCGAGGACCGGTTTCTGGCATTTCAGCCGTCTTCAGCCCGGCTTGCTTGAATCCAGTGGCAAAGTGAGCAAGGGACTCACGTCTGAGCATACCCTGCCAACTTATGGCGAACAAAGAAAAACCAAAGGAAATGATGGATGGAGCGTTGACAATACAAGCACGTGCCCAGGAGGGGCCCAGGAGGGGCATCTCACAGGGAGAGCCAGGAAGGGTTCCACAGCGTTATACAGTGCCGGGACGCCCCGTTGGGGCAGCTGTGCGCTTTACAAAATACACTACATTTACATTTACATGTATAACAAGAATGAGATGCAGAAAATAGCATACTGTAATGTGTTGTGTTTCACCACATAAAAGTTGCATAATCGAGGGTTGCCAGAGTCCTGGCGTGTTCCTAAATAGCTACATATCTGGCGACCTTACCAACACCGTATTCTGGTAATTTTCTGTGGGTATATATTAGACAAGCATTTCCAATGCAATAGGTCAAGCATTTACGCAAGTTTAAGTTATTGGCATTGTAAATGACAATACCTTTTATTTATGTTTTAAAAACCAAAACATAAATAAAAGGCATTGCCATTTACAATGCCACTTGCTCAAACTTGCGCACGTTCGAAACCTATTGCATTGCAAATGCTTGTTAATGTATATTGTATTCATAAGCAACCGTTGCTCTGCTGATCTCTAAATTAGATGAGCAGCGCCACCATGTGGTTGACTCTCATAAGTGCAGTGTTGACAAATGCCAAATTATGCACTAAACTTCACCTACTTTTCCACTGTAACTGGGTGCACGTGAGCAGGGTAGCACTTCCCCCGCTATAAGTGCTCAAGTACACGCAGTGATCCCTCTATGTTCTTGTGCTGGCATGCGCAATGACCCGAGTGTTCTTGCTCAGGTGTGGACAGAACTCCCTGCAGCTGAATACAGGTGCTCGCAGTGCTCCTTGTGTGTTCTTGTGCAGGTGCGAGCAGTGCTCCTTGTGTGTTCTTCTCCAGGTGTTCGCAGTGCTCCTTGTGTGTTCTTGTGCAGGTGCGAGCAGTGCTCCTTGTGTGTTCTTGTGCAGGTGCGAGCAGTGCTCCTTGTGTGTTCTTGTGCAGGTGCGAGCAGTGCTCCTTGTGTGTTCTTGTGCAGGTGCGAGCAGTGCTCCTTGTGTGTTCTTCTCCAGGTGTGAGCAGTGCTCTTTGTGTGTTCTTGTGCAGGTGCTCGCAGTGCTCCTTGTGTGTTCTTCTCCAGGTGTGAGCAGTGCTCCTTGTGTGTTCTTGTGCAGGTGCGAGCAGTGCTCCTTGTGTGTTCTTCTCCAGGTGTGAGCAGTGCTCCTTGTGGGTTCTTGTGCAGGTGCGAGCAGTGCTCCTTGTGTGTTCTTCTCCAGGTGTGAGCAGTGCTCTTTGTGTGTTCTTGTGCAGGTGCGAGCAGTGCTCCTTGTGTGTTCTTCTCCAGGTGTGAGCAGTGCTCCTTGTGTGTTCTTGTGCAGGTGCGAGCAGTGCTCCTTGTGTGTTCTTCTCCAGGTGTGAGCAGTGCTCCTTGTGTGTTCTTGTGCAGGTGCGAGCAGTGCTCCTTGTGTGTTCTTGTGCAGGTGCGAGCAGTGCTCCTTGTGTGTTCTTCTCCAGGTGTGAGCAGTGCTCTTTGTGTGTTCTTGTGCAGGTGCTCGCAGTGCTCCTTGTGTGTTCTTCTCCAGGTGTGAGCAGTGCTCCTTGTGTGTTCTTGTGCAGGTGCGAGCAGTGCTCCTTGTGTGTTCTTGTGCAGGTGCGAGCAGTGCTCCTTGTGTGTTCTTGTGCAGGTGTTCGCAGTGCTCCTTGTGTGTTCTTGTGCAGGTGCGAGCAGTGCCCCTTGTGTGTTTATGCACAGGTGAGCACAGTACTCCTTGTGTGTTCTTGTGCAGGTGAGCACACAGTATTCCTTGTGTGTTCTTGTGGAGGTGAGCACACAGTATTCCTTGTGTGTTCTTGTGGAGGTGAGCACACAGTATTCCTTGTGTGTTCTTGTGGAGGTGAGCACACAGTATTCCTTGTGTGTTCTTGTGCAGGTGAGCACACAGTATTCCTTGTGTGTTCTTGTGCAGATACATGCAGTGCTCCTTGTGTGTTCTTGTCCAGGTGCGAGAAGTGCTCCTTGTGTGTTCTTGTGCAGGTGCGTGCAGTGCTCCTTGTGTGTTCTTGTGCAGGTGTTCGCAGTGCTCCTTGTGCGTGCATACACATGTGCGAGCAGTGCTCCTTGTGCGTTCATGTGCAGGTGCGTGCAGTGCGCCTTGTGTGTTCTTGTGGACGTGCTTGCAGTGCTCCTTGTGTGTTCTTGTGCAGGTGCGTGCAGTGCACCTTGTGTGTTCTTGTGCAGGTGCGTGCTGTGCGCCTTGTGTGTTCTTGTGGACGTGCTTGCAGTGCTCCTTGTGTGTTCTTGTGCAGTTGCGTGCAGTGCACCTTGTGTGTTCTTGTGCAGGTGCGTGCTGTGCGCCTTGTGTGTTCTTGTGGACGTGCTTGCAGTGCTCCTTGTGTGTTCTTGTGCAGGTGAGCACACAGTATTCCTTGTGTGTTCTTGTGGAGGTGAGCACACAGTATTCCTTGTGTGTTCTTGTGCAGATACATGCAGTGCTCCTTGTGTGTTCTTGTCCAGGTGCGAGCAGTGCTCCTTGTGTGTTCTTGTGCAGGTGCGTGCAGTGCTCCTTGTGCGTTCATGTGCAGGTGCTTCCAGTGCGCCTTGTGTGTTCTTGTGGACGTGCTTGAAGTGCTCCTTGTGTGTTTAAGCACAGGTGAGCACAGTACACCTTGTGTGTTCTCGTGCAGGTGTGCACAGTGCTCCTTGTGTGTTCTTGTGCAGGTGCATGCAGTGCTCCTTGTTTTTGTGCAGGTGTTTGCAGTGCTCCTTGTGTTTACATGTGCATGTGCTTGCAGTGCTCCTTGTTTGTTCTTGTGCAGGTGCTTGAAGTGTGCCTTGTGTGTTCTTGTGCAGGTGAGTGCACAGTATTCCTTGTGTGTTCTTGTGCAGGTGCTTGCAGTGTCCCTTGTGTGTTCTTGTGGACGTGCTTGAAGTGCTCCTTGTGTGTTCAAGCACAGGTGAGCACAGTACACCTTGTATGTTCTTGTGCAGGTGTTCACAGTGCTCCTTGTTTGTTCTTGTGCAGGTGCTCGCAATGCTCCTTGTGTTTACATGTGCAGGTGCTTGCGGTGCTCCTTGTGTGTTCTTGTGCAGGTAGTCGCAGTGCTCCTTGTGCGTGCTTGTCCAGGTGTTCGCAGTGCTCCTTGTCTGTTCTTGTGCAGGTGCCCGCAGTGCTCATTGTGTGTTCATGCACAGGTGCGAGCAGTGCTTCTTGTGATAACCCTGGGCGTAGTTTGTGTAGTAGCTACGCGAAGTGCACTTTGCACTGCATAAGCTACACGTAGCTACTTGAACTGCGTAGTGCACTCTACAAAATGCTTTTCACACTCATTGCACAGTGCCGGATGCTTGTCCGCACTGTGCAATCATTGCAAACTGCATCTTGCACTGTGCAAGTGGTCGTTTTCTGCCGCTCGAGTAGATTTGTGTATGTTTATACAAAGGTGAGATAAGAAGCCTCTCCCTGCCTAGGCGAGAAGTGGGAGCCATCCATCCTTACCTTCGTGTTTATGCACAGGTGAGACAAGAAGCCTCTCTCTGCCCAGTCGAGCGTCGGGAGCCATCCATCCCAACCTCCAGGTTTATGCACAGGTGAAACAAGAAGCCTCTCTCTGCCCAGGCGAGCATCGTGAGCCATCCATCCCTACCTCCATGTTTATGCACAGGTGAGACAAGAAGCCTCTCTCTGCCCAGGCGAGCATCGTGAGCCATCCATCCCTAACTCCAGGTTTATGCACAGGTGAGACAAGAAGCCTCTCTCTGCCTAGGCGAGCAGTGGGAGCCATCCATCCCTACCTTCATGTTTATGCACAGGTGAAACAAGAAGCCTCTCTCTGCCCAGGCGAGCATCGTGAGCCATCCATCCCTACCTCCAGGTTTATGCACAGGTGAAACAAGAAGCCTCTCTCTGCCCAGGCGAGCATCGTGAGCCATCCATCCCTACCTCCAGGTTTATGCACAGGTGAGACAAGAAGCCTCTCTCTGCCCAGGCGAGCATCGTGAGCCATCCATCCCTATCTCCAGGTTTATGCACAGGTGAGACAAGAAGCCTCTCTCTGCCCAGGCGAGCATCGTGAGCCATCCATCCCTATCTCCAGGTTTATGCACAGGTGAGACAAGAAGCCTCTCTCTGCCCAGGCGAGCATCGTGAGCCATCCATCCCTATCTCCAGGTTTATGCACAGGTGAGACAAGAAGCCTCTCTCTGCCCAGGCGAGCATCGTGAGCCATCCATCCCTACCTCCAGGTTTATGCACAGGTGAGACAAGAAGCCTCTCTCTGCCCAGCTGAGAAACAGGAGCCATCCATCCCTATCTCCAGGTTTATGCACAGGTGAGACAAGAAGCCTCTCTCTGCCCAGGCGAGCATCGTGAGCCATCCATCCCTACCTCCAGGTTTATGCACAGGTGAGACAAGAAGCCTCTCTCTGCCCAGGCGAGCATCGTGAGCCATCCATCCCTACCTCCAGGTTTATGCACAGGTGAGACAAGAAGTCTCTCTCTGCCCAGGCGAGCATCGTGAGCCATCCATCCCTACCTCCAGGTTTATGCACAGGTGAGACAAGAAGCCTCTCTCTGCCCAGGCGAGCATCGTGAGCCATCCATCCCTATCTCCAGGTTTATGCACAGGTGAGACAAGAAGCCTCTCTCTGCCCAGGCGAGCATCGTGAGCCATCCATCCCTACCTCCAGGTTTATGCACAGGTGAGACAAGAAGCCTCTCTCTGCCCAGGCGAGCATCGTGAGCCATCCATCCCTATCTCCAGGTTTATGCACAGGTGAAACAAGAAGCCTCTCTCTGCCCAGGCGAGCATCGTGAGCCATCCATCCCTACCTCCAGGTTTATGCACAGGTGAGACAAGAAGCCTCTCTCTGCCCAGGCGAGCATCGTGAGCCATCCATCCCTATCTCCAGGTTTATGCACAGGTGAGGCAAGAAGCCTCTCTCTGCCCAGGTGAGCATCGTGAGCCATCCATCCCTACCTTCATGTTTATGCACAGGTGAGACAAGAAGCCTCTCTCTGCCCAGGCGAGCATCGTGAGCCATCCATCCCTACCTTCATGTTTATGCACAGGTGAGACAAGAAGCCTCTCTCTGCCCAGGCGAGCATTGTGAGCCATCCATCCCTACCTCCAGGTTTATGCACAGGTGAGACAAGAAGCCTCTCTCTGCCCAGGCGAGCATCGTGAGCCATCCATCCCTACCTCCAGGTTTATGCACAGGTGAGACAAGAAGCCTCTCTCTGCCCAGGCGAGCATCGTGAGCCATCCATCCCTACCTCCAGGTTTATGCACAGGTGAAACAAGAAGCCTCTCTCTGCCCAGGCGAGCATCGTGAGCCATCCATCCCTACCTCCAGGTTTATGCACAGGTGAGACAAGAAGCCTCTCTCTGCCCAGGCGAGCATCGTGAGCCATCCATCCCTACCTCCAGGTTTATGCACAGGTGAGACCAGAAGCCTCTCTCTGCCCAGGCGAGCATCGTGAGCCATCCATCCCTACCTCCAGGTTTATGCACAGGAGAGACAAGAAGCCTCTCTCTGCCCAGGCGAGCATCGTGAGCCATCCATCCCTATCTCCAGGTTTATGCACAGGTGAGGCAAGAAGCCTCTCTCTGCCCAGGCGAGCATCGTGAGCCATCCATCCCTACCTCCAGGTTTATGCACAGGTGAGACAAGAAGCCTCTCTCTGCCCAGGCGAGCATTGTGAGCCATCCATCCCAACCTCCAGGTTTATGCACAGGTGAGACAAGAAGCCTCTCTCTGCCCAGGCGAGCATCGTGAGCCATCCATCCCTACCTTCATGTTTATGCACAGGTGAGACAAGTAGCCTCTCTCTGCCCAGGCGAGCATCGTGAGCCATCCATCCCTACCTCCAGGTTTATGCACAGGTGAAACAAGAAGCCTCTCTCTGCCCAGGCGAGCATCGTGAGCCATCCATCCCTACCTCCAGTTTTATGCACAGGTGAGACAAGAAGCCTCTCTCTGCCCAGGCGAGCATCGTGAGCCATCTATCCCTACCTCCAGGTTTATGCACAGGTGAAACAAGAAGCCTCTCTCTGCCCAGGCGAGCATCGTGAGCCATCCATCCCTACCTCCAGGTTTATGCACAGGTGAAACAAGAAGCCTCTCTCTGCCCAGGCGAGCATCGTGAGCCATCCATCCCTACCTCCAGGTTTATGCACAGGTGAAACAAGAAGCCTCTCTCTGCCCAGGCGAGCATCGTGAGCCATCCATCCCTACCTCCAGGTTTATGCACAGGTGAGACAAGAAGCCTCTCTCTGCCCAGGCGAGCATCGTGAGCCATCCATCCCTACCTCCAGGTTTATGCACAGGTGAGACAAGAAGCCTCTCTCTGCCCAGGCGAGCATTGTGAGCCATCCATCCCTGCCTCCAGGTTTATGCACAGGTGAGACAAGAAGCCTCTCTCTGCCCAGGCAAGCAGAAGGAGACATCCATCCCTACCTCCATGTTTATGCACAGGTGAGACAAGAAGCCTCTCTCTGCCCAGGCGAGCATCGTGAGCCATCCATCCCTATCTCCAGGTTTATGCACAGGTGAGACAAGAAGCCTCTTTCTGCCCAGGCGAGCATCGTGAGCCATCCATCCCAACCTCCAGGTTTATGCACAGGTGAGACAAGAAGCCTCTCTCTGCCCAGGCGAGCAGTAGGAGACATCCATCCCTGCCTCCAGGTTTATGCACAGGTGAGACAGGAAGCCTCTCTCTGCCCAGGTGAGCATCAGAAGCCATCCATCCCTATCTCCAGGTTTATGCACAGGTGAGACAAGAAGCCTCTCTCTGCCCAGGCGAGCATCGTGAGCCATCCATCCCAACCTCCAGGTTTATGCACAGGTGAAACAAGAAGCCTCTCTCTGCTCAGGCGAGCATCGTGAGCCATCCATCCCTACCTCCAGGTTTATGCACAGGTGAGACAAGAAGCCTCTCTCTGCCCAGGCGAGCATCGTGAGCCTTCCATCCCTACCTCCAGGTTTATGCACAGGTGAGACAGGAAGCCTCTCTCTGCCCAGGTGAGCATCAGAAGCCATCCATCCCTACCTTCATGTTTATGCACAGGTGAGACAAGTAGCCTCTCTCTGCCCAGGCAAGCAGTAGGAGACATCCATCCCTACCTCCATGTTTATGCACAGGTGAGACAAGAAGCCTCTCTCTGCCCAGGCGAGCATCGTGAGCCATCCATCCCTACCTCCAGGTTTATGCACAGGTGAGACAAGAAGCCTCTCTCTGCCAAGGCGAGCATCGTGAGCCATCCATCCCTACCTCCAGGTTTATGCACAGGTGAGACAAGAAGCCTCTCTCTGCCCAGGCGAGCAGTGGGAGCCATCCATCCCTACCTCCAGGTTTATGCACAGGTGAGACAAGAAGCCTCTCTCTGCCTAGGCGAGCAGTGGGAGCCATCCATCCCTACCTTCATGTTTATGCACAGGTGACACAAGAAGCCTCTCTCTGCCCAGGTGAGCATCAGGAGCCATCCATCCCTACCTCCATTTTTATGCACAGGTGAGACAAGAAGCCTCTCTCTGCCCAGGTGAGCGTCAGGAGCCATCCATCCCTACCTCCATGTTTATGCACAGGTGAGACAAGAAGCCTCTCTCTGCCCAGGCGAGCATCGTGAGCCATCCATCCCTACCTCCAGGTTTATGCACAGGTGAGACAAGAAGCCTCTCTCTGCCCAGGCGAGCATCGTGAGCCATCCATCCCTACCTCCAGGTTAATGCACAGGTGAGACAAGAAGCCTCTCTCTGCCCAGGCGAGCATCGTGAGCCATCCATCCCTACCTCCAGGTTTATGCACAGGTGAGACAAGAAGCCTCTCTCTGCCCAGGCGAGCATCGTGAGCCATCCATCCCTACCTCCAGGTTTATGCACAGGTGATACAAGAAGCCTCTCTCTGCCCAGGTGAGCAGTGGGAGCCATCCATCCCTACCTTCATGTTTATGCACAGGTGAGACAAGAAGCCTCTCTCTGCTAAGGTGAGCGTCGGGAGCCATCCATCCATTCGTGTTTATGCACAGGTGAGACAAGAAGCCTCTCCATGCCCAGGCGAGCGCCGAGAGCCTTTCAACCCTTCATTTGTGTTTATGCACAGGTGAGACAGGAAGCCTCTCTCTGCCCAGATGATCGTCAGGAGCCATCCATCCTTATCTTAGTGTTTATGCACAGGTGAGACAGGAAGCCTCTCTCTGCCCAGGCGAGCATCGTGAGCCATCCATCCCTACCTCCAGGTTTATGCACAGGTGAGACAAGAAGCCTCTCTCTGCCCAGGTGAGCAGTGGGAGCCATCCATCCCTACCTTCATGTTTATGCACAGGTGAGACAAGAAGCCTCTCTCTGCTAAGGTGAGCGTCAGGAGCCATCCATCCATTCGTGTTTATGCATAGGTGAGACAAGAAGCCTCTCCATGCCCAGGCGAGCGTCGAGAGCCTTTCAACCCTTCATTTGTGTTTATGCACAGGTGAGACAGGAAGCCTCTCTCTGCCCAGATGATCGTCAGGAGCCATCCATCCTTATCTTAGTGTTTATGCACAGGTGAGACAGGAAGCCTCTCTCTGCCCAGGAGAGCATCAGAAGCCATGCATCCCAACATTCGTGTTCATGCACAGGCGAGACACGAAGGCTCTCTCTGCCCATGTGAGCAGCAGGAGCCAGCGAGCCAGCAAGCCAGCCTTACCTCTGTGTCTATGTACAGGTGAGACAAGACGCTTATTTCTGCCCCAGGACGGTAGGTAACAGGAGCCTCCTTTTACCTCTGCCCAAGTCAGCATAGAGGAGGCTTGTTTGCCTCCGTTCATTGCGTTCCAAGCCTCCTACTGTCCTTGTCCAGCTGAACAGCAGGAGCCTCCATCTGCTGCACCCATTTATACATAGAGGAGCCCACCTCTGGCCCTCTCAGGTGAGGTAGGACTCTATTCTGTACCTTCCCAGGTGAGTAGCAGATGCCAACCTCTGGCCCTGCCTAGGTGAGGTAGGACTCTATTCTGTACCTGCCCAGGTGAGCAGCAGATGCCCACCTCTGGCCCTGCCCAAGTGAGGTAGGACTCTATTCTGTACCTGCCCAGGTGAGCAGCAGAGGCCCACCTCTGGCCCTGCACAGGTGAGGTAGGACTCAATTCTGGCCCTGCCCAGGTGAGCAGCAGATGCCAACTTCTGGCCCTGCCTAGGTGAGGTAGGACTCTATTCTGTACCTGCCCAGGTGAGCAGCAGATGCCCACCTCTGGCCCTGCCCAAGTGAGGTAGGACTCTATTCTGTACCTGCCCAGCTGAGCAGCAGATGCCCACCTCTGGCCCTGCACAGGTGAGGTAGGACTCAATTCTCGCCCTGCCCAGGTGAGCAGCAGATGCCCCTCTGGCCCTGCCCAGGTGAGGTAGGACTTCATTCTGTACCTGCCCAGGTGAGCAGCAGATGCCCACCTCTGGCCCTCTCAGGTGAGGTAGGACTCTATTCTGTACCTGCCTAGGAGAGCAGCGGATGCCCACCTCTGGCCCTGCACAGGTGAGGTAGGACTCTATTATGTACTTGCCCAGGTGAGCAGCAGATGCCCACCTCTGGCCCTGCACAGGTGAGGTAGGACTCTATTCTGTACCTGCCCAGGTAAGCAGCAGATGCCCACCTTTGGCCCTGCACAGGTGAGGTAGGACTCTATTCTGTACCTGCCCAGGTGAGCAGGAGACGCCCCTCTCTGGCCCTCTCAGGTGAGGTAGGACTCTATTCTGTACCTGCCCAGGTGTGCAGCAGATGCCCACCTCTGGCCCTCTCAGGTGAGGTAGGACTCTATTCTGTACCTGCCCAGGTGAGCAGCAGATGCCCACCTATGGCCCTCTCAGGTGAGGTGGGACTCTATTCTCTACCTGCCCAGGTGAGCAGCAGATGCCCATCTCTGACCCTCTCAGGTGAGGTAGGACTCTATTCTGTACCTGCCCAAGTGAGCAGCAGATGCCCACCTCTGGTCCTCTCAGGTGAGGTGGGACTCTATTCTGTACCTGCCTAGGTGAGCAGCAGATGCCCACCTCTGGCCCTGCACAGGTGAGGTAGGACTCTATTCTGTACCTACCCAGGTGAGCAGCAGATGCCCACCTTTGGCCCTGCACAGGTGAGGTAGGCCTCTATTCTGTACCTGCCCTGGTGAGCAGCAGATGCTCATCTCTGGCCTTCTCAGGTGAGGTGGGACTCTATTCTGTACCTGCCCAGGTGAGCAGCAGATGCCCATCTCTGGCCCTCTCAGGTGAGGTAGGAATCTATTCTGTACCTGCCCAGGTGAGCAGCAGATGCCCACCTCTGGCCCTGCCTATGTGAGGTAGGGCTCTATTCTGTACCTTCCCAGGTGAGTAGCAGATGCCCACCTCTGGCCCTGCACAGGTGAGGTAGGACTCTATTTTGTACCAGCCCAGGTGAGCAGCAAATGCCCACCTCTGGCCCTGCACAGATGAAGTAGGACTCTATTCTGTACCTGCCTGGGTGAGCACCAGAGGCCCACCTCTGACCCGCTCAGGTGAGGTAGGACTCTATTCTGTACCTGCCCAGGTGAGCAGCAGATGCCCACCTTTGGCCCTGCACAGGAGAGGTAGGACTCTATTCTGTACCAGCCCAGGTGAGCAGCAAATGCCCACCTCTGGCCCTGCACAGGTGAGGTAGGACTCTATTCTGTACCTGCCCAGGTGGGCAGCAGATGCCCACCTCTGGCCCTGCACAGGTGAGGTAGGACTCTATTCTGTACCTGCCCAGGTGAGGCAGTTGCCCACCTCTGGCCCTGCACAGGTGAGGCAGGACTCTATTCTGTACCTGCCCAGGTGAGCAGGAGACGCCCACCTCTGGCCCTGACCAGGTGAGGTAGGACTCTATTCTGCACCTGCCCAGGTGACCAGCAGATGCCCATCTCTAGCCCTCTCAGGTGAGGTAGGACTCTATTCTGTACCTGCCCAGGTGAGCAGCAGATGCCCACCTCTGGCCCCCTCAGGTGAGGTAGGCCTCTATTCTGTACCTGCCCAGATGAGCAGCAAATGCCCACCTCTGGCCGTGCACAGGTGAGGTGGGACTCTATTCTGCACCTGCCCTGGTGAGCAGCAGATGCCCACCTCTGGCCCTGCACAGGGGAGGTAGGACTCTATTCTGTACCTGCCCAGGTGAGCAGGAGACGCCCACCTCTGGCCCTCTCAGGTGAGCAGGAGACGCCCACCTCTGGCCCTCTCAGGTGAGCAGAGAGACGTTCTTGAGCCCCATCCATCGAGCAGAGAGCATCCCTCTGCCTTGTCTCAGGGAGGAGCCTTTGTCAGCCCAGGTATGAGAGATGGAGTCTGCCTGTCTGCCTGTCTGTCTCTCTCTCCTAAGTAAGCACGAGGAGCACCTCGTTGACCCTCCCAGGTGGGTAGAAACATGCCCTTCACTGCTCAGAGGAGTGCCTGATGCCCACCGAAGCCAGGGCCACCAGATTATTAGTGGGGTCAAGGTCACATGAGCGGTTCCATGGAGAGGGGAGATGACAAGTGCGCCCCTTGGGCCACGAAAAGACCCTGGAATGAAAGAATTAACCCCAAGTCAAGGATAAGACACAGGCAGCCAATGTATTAATTGTCTGTAGCGCCAACTCTTATTGACACCGCTACTGCTCATATATAGACCCTACACAGGGGCCTGAGAGGTTTATAATCATGCTTTTCTATTGGTGCCCTGGCGAAGCCCCCCTGACTGTTTGAACACTATAAAAATAAACTAGATACTCGCTCAAGAGGAAATGTGGAAATAAAATGTAAGTTATTTTACTAATATAAATGACATGCGTATTTTTCACGTATTCAGAAGCTGACCTTATGATGAATCAAAATAACAGTTTTAAAAAAAGGGATACACTCATTTGATTTAAAAATGCCCCTTCTAACCTGTAAAGTTAATGATATGTCTTGAACGGATTCGTTTCCTAGATCGTCCTCGACTACACAGGCCAGAATTTAGTTTTCTAGATCCCTGGCACCAAGTACTTAGTCAATGTGTCATCCTGAGACAGAAAACCAATTGGAGTGCAACTACTCCACAACCCACTGAGCTTCATTTTTTTTTTATATATATTTTTATTAAAAAAAATTGTTTCATTGGCACACAACATACAGAAAATGCCAATTGTATAAACAGAGATCACAATGCAAAAAATTAAACAGAATGAGCTTCATTTAAGTGAGCTTTGTTAAAGTAACGATTGATGTAATGAGGAATTAGAGGGATAGTTGGAGGAACCCAAATCCTCTTTCATTAAGGAAAAACACACTTAAGAACACAGGAAACGATGATTTTATTTCGATATTTTTTTTAATCAAAATCCCATTCTATTGAATATACTAAGGTCATCTTAGTACCAAAATGAAAGCCCAGTTGGGGTTACAGATGGTTCTCACCCGCATACCTTTCTGACCAATAGGCCTTTCTGATCAGCAGAGTAGCATGTCTCGTCTGCGCTCGCGGTGGGGCTGATAAACTCAGCTATCGAAAGCTGGATGCCTCCTTTATCTTCCAGCAAGAACAGGTAATAGGATTCTGCGTCGACCGTCTGATCTGTGCCGCCTGCAGTAGAGTCTCTCTCACCCTCACTCCCTGCCCTGAGCTTATATAACATCACTTCGGTGCTGCTGTATCTTTCAGGATTAAGAATTCCCAGAAAACCGTCCGGGCCAGCGACCCATTTTCATTCTGTGAGATTGTTGTGTCAGCAACAAATGCGGGCCGACCGACACGTCACGTCCCGTCCCTGCAGGGGACCCTCATAAGAGGGCGGCCCCCTTAGTGCCACAAGATGGCACACGGGGCAGCCCAGTGTTCCGCGACCCCTGTTCGTGTCCCGCTCGTCACTTTTGGCCGGGTTGGGGGCGGGGGAGAGGTATAAATTCCTCCCCCGCCCACCTGGCGGCCTCTTTGTCGCCTCACCCTGTCGCCGTTTCCCTCCCTACCGCGTACCCGGCGCTTTCAGGGTGGGGGGGAAATGTCTTCTAATCATTTTATTTGTGTTGCAGGCGGAGTTACAGGGCGATCCAGAGGCGGAAAGGTACTCAGGGGTACCCTCTTCAGGAGCACAAAGGGTGCTGGGGCCTAATATCCCCAGGAAGTCTGTGCGGTGGACCCTGGGGTGAACGGCGCCCCGCTATCCTAAGGGCGGTTGGAAACCTGTACAACTGGGGGTCGCTTGAACGCTCCGTCCCTCGCAGGGAGGGGCGTGAGCAAGAGGATGGACCAATGGTTCACCGGAAGTGGGAGTGGCTATCCCTCACCACAACCGCTAAGCAACGATTGGCTAAGGCCACGATGCAAGTTGGCCCTTCAGGTGGTAGGCCGTGAGGGGCGGCTTGACTATGGATCGCCTGTAAGATGACCCACCATGTTGGCATATGTGTATATTCTAATAAACCTGCAGCGACTTTCTCTGCATCAAAACGTTGTCTTGTCTGCTTATTTATGCGTCATGTATGTTGCTGCGAGCGGGCTGGTGAGTGGGCCGATATTGGCACTATGAGAAACATGGTTCTCAGCGGTCCATGCAGCCGCGTTTACATCGGAACAACGATTATTTTGAACAAACTCACATTACATACTGCGACGTGCTTCTGCTGCCCTCGCCAGGGTGAGGAGAAAGCCCCATGCTGCTCCTGCCCAGGTGCGCAGCACAGAACTGTCTCTGCCACTGCCCAGGTGAAAAGTGGGGGGCCTTGATACGCTCCCAGTGAGCAGAGCCCCCTCTACTTCAACTCAAGTAAGTAAGCAGGGAGGAGCCTCCATATGCCTTGGCAGAGATAAGCAGGGAGGAGTATTCCGCTAGTCCCACCCAAGGAAGCATGGAGATGCCTCCATATGCCTTGGCAGAGGTAAGCAGGGAGGACCTTCCCTCTACTCCTGCCCAAGTAAGCATGGAGAAGCCTCCATATGCCTTGGCAGTGGTAAGCAGGAAGGAGTATCCCTCTAGTCCCGCCCAAGTAAGCATGGAGAAGCCTCCATATGCCTTGGCAGAGGTAAGCAGGGAGGACCTTCCCTCTACTCCTGCCCAAGTAAGCATGGAGGGGCCTCAGTATGCCTTGGCAGAGGTAAGCAGGAAGAAGTATCCCTCTAGTCCCGCCCAAGTAAGCATGGAGAAGCCTCCATATGCCTTGGCAGAGGTAAGCAGGGAGGACCTTCCCTCTACTCCTGCCCAAGTAAGCATGGAGGGGCCTCAGTATGCCTTGGCAGAGGTAAGCAGGAAGAAGTATCCCTCTAGTCCCGCCCAAGTAAGCATGGAGAAGCCTCAGTATGCCTTGGCAGAGGTAAGCAGGGAGGACCTTCCCTCTACTCCTGCCCAAGTAAGCATGGAGAAGCCTCAGTATGCCTTGGCAGAGGTAAGCAGGAAGAAGTATCCCTCTAGTCCCGCCCAAGTAAGCATGGAGAAGACTCAGTATGCCTTGGCAGAGGTAAGCAGGGAGGACCTTCCCTCTACTCCTGCCCAAGTAAGCATGGAGAAGCCTCAGTATGCCTTGGCAGAGGTAAGCAGGAAGAAGTATCCCTCTAGTCCCGCCTAAGTAAGCATGGAGAAGCCTTAGTATGCCTTGGCAGAGGTAAGCAGGGAGGACCTTCCCTCTACTCCTGCCCAAGTAAGCATGGAGGGGCCTCAGTATGCCTTGGCAGAGGTAAGCAGGAAGGAGTATCCTTCTAGTCCCACCTAAGTAAGCATGGAGAAGCCTTAGTATGCCTTGGCAGAGGTAAGCAGGGAGGACCTTCCCTCTACTCGTGCCCAAGGAAGCATAAAGAAGCCTCCATATGCCTTGGCAGAGGTAAGCAGGGAGGACCTTCCCTCTACTCCTGCCAAAGGAAGCATGGAGAAGCCTCCATATGCCTTGGCAGAGGTAAGCAGGGAGGAGTATCCCACTAGTCCCGCCAAAGGAAGCATGGAGAAGCCTCAGTATGTCTTGGCAGAGGTAAGCAGGAAGGAGTATCCTTCTAGTTCCGCCTAAGTAAGCATGGAGAAGCCTCAGTACGCCTTGGCAGAGGTAAGCAGTGAGGACCTTCCCTCTTCCCCAGCCCAGGTAAGCAGGGGGGTCATCCCTCTACCTCAGTTCAGGCCTCAAATAAGCAGGGAGGAAGCTGTCCCTACCTCAGCTGACGTAAGCAGGGAGGACCCTTTTCTCTGCCCCTGAACAGGTAAGCATAAAGAAGCCTCCATATGCCTTGGCAGAGGTTAGCAGTGAGGACCTTCCCTCTTCCCCGGCCCAGGTAAGCAGGGCGGTCATTCCTCTACCTCAGTTCAGGAGTCACATAAGCAGGGAGGAGCCTGTCCCTGACTCAGCTGACGTAAGCAGGGAGGGCCCTTTCCTCTGCCCCTGAACAGGTAAGCATGGGGCAGCCTCCCATTGCCTCATCTCGGGTAAGCATGGAGGTACCCCCTACGTCTTGACAAAGGTAAGCAGGGAGGAGCATCCCTCTGACCTGGCCCAGGTAAGCAGGGGGTGGGGGGTTCATCTACCTCAAGTCAAGACTCACATAAGCTCTACTTCGGCTCAGGTAAGCAGGGGGGCATTTTTCTGCCTGGCCCAGGTAATGATGGCCAACCTGTGTCTTGGCTCAAGTATGCAGGGAGGGCCCTGTCTCTGCCCTGGCCCAGGAAAGCAAGGAGGAGACACCCTCTACCTCGGCTCAGGGAAGCAGGGAGGAGAGGGTCTGCCCTGGCCAGGTGAGCATGGGGAACACTCCCTCTACCCAGGATCAAGACTCTCTCTGCCCTGGCTCAGGTAAGGGGGGGGGCTCTCTCTGCCCTGACTCGGGTAAGGGGGGGCTCTCTCTGCCCTGGCTCAGGTAAGGGGGGGCTCTCTCTGCCTGGCTCAGGTAAGGGGGGGCTCTCTCTGCCCTGGCTCAGGTAAGGGGGGGGGGGCTCTCTCTGCCTGGCTCAGGTAAGGGAGGGCTCTCTCTGCCCTGGCTCAGGTAAGGGAGGGCTCTCTCTGCCCTGGCTCAGGTACGCATGGAGGGGCGTCCCTCTGTCCTGGCTCAGGTAGGGGGTGGGGCTCTCTCTGCCCTGGCTCAGGTACGCATGGAGGGGCGTCCCTCTGCCTCGGCTTAGGTAAGGGGGGCTCTCTCTGACCTGGCTCAGGTACGCACGGAGGGGCGTCCCTCTGCCTCGGCTCAGGTAAGGGGGGGCTCTCTCCGTCCTGGCTCAGGTACGCATGGAGGGGCCTCCCTCTGCCTCGGCTCAGGTAAGGGGGGGGGCTCTCTGTTCTTGCTCAGGCACGCATGGAGGGGCCTCCCTCTGCCTCGGCTCAGGTAAGGGGGGGCTCTCTGTTCTTTCTCAGGCACGCATGGAGGGGCCTCCCTCTGCCTCGGCTCAGGTAAGGGGGGCTCTCTCTGCCCTGGCTCAGGTAAGGGGGGCCTCCCTCTGCCTCGGCTCAGGTAAGGGGGGGGCTCTCTCCGTCCTGGCTCAGGTACGCATGGAGGGGCGTCCCTCTGCCTGGCTCAGGTAAGGGGGGGGCTCTCTCCGTCCTGGCTCAGGTACGCATGGGGGGGCGTCCCTCTGCCTCGGCTCAGGTAAGGGGGGCTCTCTCCGCCCTGGCTCAGGTACGCATGGAGGGGCCTCCCTCTGCCTCGGCTCAGGTAAGGGGGGGCTCTCTCTGCCCTGGCTCAGGTAAGGGGGGCCTCCCTCTGCCTGGCTCAGATAAGGGGGGCCTCCCTCTGCCTGGCTCAGATAAGGGGGGGGGCTCTCTCTGCCCTGGCTCAGGTACGCATGGAGGGCCTCCCTCTGCCTCGGCTCAGGTAAGGGGGGGGGGCACTCTCTGCCCTGGCTCAGGTACGCATGGAGGGCCTCCCTCTGCCTCGGCTCAGGTAAGGGGGGGGGGCTCTCTCTGCCCTGGCTCAGGTACGCGTGGAGGGGCGTTCCTCTGCCTGGCTCAGGTAAGGGGGGGGGGCTCTCTCTGCCCTGGCTCAGGTACGCATGGAAGGCCTCCCTCTGCCTCGGCTCAGGTAAGGGGGGGGGCTCTCTCTGCCCTGGCTCAGGTACGCATGGAGGGCCTCCCTCTGCCTCGGCTCAGGTAAGGGGGGGGCTCTCTCTGCCCTGGCTCAGGTACGCGTGGAGGGGCGTTCCTCTGCCTGGCTCAGGTAAGGGGGGGGGGGGGCTCTCCCCGTCTTGGCTCAGGTACGCATGGAGGGCCTCCCTCTGCCTCGGCTCAGGTAGGGGGGCTCTCTCTGCCTCGGCTCAGGTAAGGGGGGGCTCTCTCCGTTCTGGCTCAGGTAAGGGGGGCTCTCTCTGTCCTGGCTCAGGCACGCATGGAGGGGCGTCCCTCTGTCTGGCTCAGGTAGGGGGAGCTCTCTCTGCCTTGGCTCAGGTACGCATGGAGGGGCGTCCCTCTGCCTCTGCTCAGGTAAAGGGGGGGGCTCTTTTAGCCCTGGTCCTCGTAGAAAGAAAGGAGACTCTCTCTCGGAGCAGGTAACCAGGAAGGATCGCCTCTCTGGCCCTCCCAACCTGCGCCCAGACTCCTTATAAATGGTGCCCAGTGAGCACAGCGCCTCCCTCCGCCTCTGGGCAGGTGAGGTGGGAGGAGTCTCGCTCTGCCACGGCCCAGGTGGTAGCCCTGCCTGCCCCTCTGCCCAGGTGAGCAGGGGAGGCCCCTTCAGGCCCTGTGCCCCCGCCCAGGTGAGCAGAGATTGGTCCCTTACCTCCGCCAGGTAAGGAGGGGTGAACCTCTCTCTCTGCCCCGACCCAGGGGTGCAAGGAGGAGCCTGGGCAGAAATCTGCCAGCCCCTCTGCCCAGGTGAGCAGCAGGGGTGTCCCTCCTGCCACGCCCCAGAGAGGAGTCCTGTGCAGTGACCTGCCCGCCCCTCTGCCCAGGTAAGGAGGGGAGGCCTCTCTCTGCACCCAGGGAGGAGTTCCCTCTCTACCCCGCCCACGGCTGCCCCCGCCCAGGTGAGCAGGGACGAGACCTCTCTACCCCGCCCAGGGTCACCCTCTGCCCCCGCCCAGGTACCAGGAAGGAGCCCCTCTCATGGGCACCCTCTGCCCCCGATCAGATGAGCAGAAAGGATCTCTCTCTGACCCGCCCTGGGCCACCCTCTGCCCCCGTCCAGGTGAACAGGAAGGGCCCCTCTTTACCCCGCCCTGGGCCATCCTCTGCCCCCGCCCAGGTGAGCAGGAAGGAGCCGTCTTTACCCCGCCCAGGGCCACCCTCTGCCCCCGCCCAGGTGAGCAGGCAGGGCCTCTCTCTGCCCCGCCCTGGGCCACCCTCTGCCCCCGCCCAGGTGAGCAGAGGCTCGCCCACCCCCGCCCGCCCGCTGTGCCCGGATTAGGTCCGCCGGCGCCTGCTCAGTCCGAGGATCAGAGGCGGCTCAGAGGGGGAGCCGGAGCCGGACAGGAAGGGAACCCCGAGACACCGGCCTGGGACGGGAAGGAGCCCCCACACCCGCCGCCGCCGGAGCCCCGCGGGGAGGGCAGCAGGGGGCGCCATGAAGGACCGGCTGGAGCAGCTGAAGGCGGTGAGTCGGAGCGGGGCCCCCGGCTGGAGGGCACAGGGGCTTTCATGGAGTGTCCGTGTATGCTGGAGGGGTGAGGGAGAGTGTGAGGGGGAGCAGGGAGGGGGGTCCACCCTTGGCTCAAGGCTGGAGGGGTGGGAGGGTACAGGCCACAGGGGCTTTCATGGAGTGTGTGGAGTGTGAGAGGGGGGAAGAGTGTGTGAGGAGGGAAGAGCTGCCCGGTGTGCGGAGAGGGCAGGGTGAAGGGAGCAGTGAAGGTAGTTACGGGCAGAAGGAGGGGTTCAGTGTGAGTGACAGAAGGTATGACGGGTGAGTATTGAAGGAGAGGTCAAAGGTGAGCAGTGACGTGTGGGTGACAGGGAGGCTGGAGAGGAGAGAGTGGTGACCCTGTCGCCCGGGCCAGGGGTCTCAAGGAGGAGGGGGTGGGTGAGCGGGAGATGGGAGGGGGGGGTGTCAGCAGGGGGGGGGGGCACTGTTTCACGTAATGTGGGGCGTTTTGTTTTGCCGTTTAAACCTGCTGTTTGTATGTACAGCTGCATGTGCTTCGAAGCAGTTCCATATAGTAATCGAGATAGTAAACACTTTTCAAATGTGAAAACGCAACATTCTAAGTTGTAGGTAGTTTCACAAACAAGAGTGCGTGCGGCAGCTACCCACGCACTGGTTGCGTGTGTGTGTGTGTGTGTGTGTGCGTGGGCGCGTGTGCGTGCCTGTTCAAACCCCTTCAGGACTGTGCAGCAGCCGAGCACTGATTTGATGGGCAGTCCTGAAAAGAGTGTGACACTAAATGTGTTTCTGTGTAGCAGTGAGCCCTGATGGTGTGTGTGACTGTGTTGTGAGTGTACACACCAGTAGCACGGCCTCTGGCTGTCGGTGCCACAGCGTCGCTGGACTGCCAACTAGAATCTGTAATCAAAAAAAGTTCGGAAAGTTAAACCTAATCCGAACCAGCGCTAGAGCCGCCCAGACCGGATCGGTAGACCCCTCACCGAAAGACACCAGCTCTCTCACGTATGCGGCTTTCTATAGCGCCAAGAGGCGGCGGAGCGCTGTACAGGCCCCTAAACACTAAACATTAGGACAGTTCCAGTGCTTCCTTGCTCTCTAGCCAGGTTTTCTCTATACAAACAAACACACACACATGTTCAAAGCAATCCCGGCACTGACGTGTGCACGGAAACACGTGTAGGCAGCAGAGCGCCGGTATTCTGTGTGTGTGCACACAAGCGTTTGCAGCCTAGCTCTGATAGTATGCTGTGCACGCACTGGAAGGTTTGCAGCAGTGAGAGCAATCATTGTGTGTGCACACAAGCGTTTGCAGCCTAGCTCTGATAGTATGCTGTGCACGCACTGGAAGGTTTGCAGCAGTGAGAGCAATCATTGTGTGTGCACACAAGCGTTTGCAGCCTAGCTCTGATAGTATGCTGTGCACGCACTGGAAGGTTTGCAGCAGTGAGAGCAATCATTGTGTGTGCACACAAGCGTTTGCAGCTTACCTCTGATGGTGTGCTGTGCACGCACTGGAAGGTTTGCAGCAGTGAGAGCAATCATTGTGTGTGCACACAAGCGTTTGCAGCTTACCTCTGATGGTGTGCTGTGCACGCACTGGAAGGTTTGCAGCAGTGAGAGCAATCATTGTGTGTGCACACAAGCGTTTGCAGCCTAGCTCTGATAGTATGCTGTGCACGCACTGGAAGGTTTGCCGCAGTGAGAGCAATCATTGTGTGTGCACACAAGCGTTTGCAGCTTACCTCTGATGGTGTGCTGTGCACGCACTGGAAGGTTTGCAGCAGTGAGAGCAATCATTGTGTGTGCACACAAGCGTTTGCAGCCTAGCTCTGATAGTATGCTGTGCACGCACTGGAAGGTTTGCAGCAGTGAGAGCAATCATTGTGTGTGCACACAAGCGTCTGCAGCCTAGCTCTGATGGTGTGCTGTGCACGCACTGGAAGGTTTGCAGCAGTGAGAGCAATCATTGTGTGTGCACACAAGCGTTTGCAGCTTACCTCTGATGGTGTGCTGTGCACGCACTGGAAGGTTTGCAGCAGTGAGAGCAATCATTGTGTGTGCACACACGCGTCTGCAGCCTCGCTCTGATGGTGTGCTGTGCACGCACTGGAAGGTTTGCAGCAGTGAGAGCAATCATTGTGTGTGCACACAAGCGTTTGCAGCTTACCTCTGATGGTGTGCTGTGCACGCACTGGAAGGTTTGCAGCAGTGAGAGCAATCATTGTGTGTGCACACAAGCGTTTGCAGCTTACCTCTGATGGTGTGCTGTGCACGCACTGGAAGGTTTGCAGCAGTGAGAGCAATCATTGTGTGTGCACACAAGCGTTTGCAGCCTAGCTCTGATAGTATGCTGTGCACGCACTGGAAGGTTTGCAGCAGTGAGAGCAATCATTGTGTGTGCACACAAGCGTTTGCAGCTTACCTCTGATGGTGTGCTGTGCACGCACTGGAAGGTTTGCAGCAGTGAGAGCAATCATTGTGTGTGCACACAAGCGTTTGCAGCTTACCTCTGATGGTGTGCTGTGCACGCACTGGAAGGTTTGCAGCAGTGAGAGCAATCATTGTGTGTGCACACAAGCGTTTGCAGCCTAGCTCTGATAGTATGCTGTGCACGCACTGGAAGGTTTGCAGCAGTGAGAGCAATCATTGTGTGTGCACACAAGCGTTTGCAGCTTACCTCTGATGGTGTGCTGTGCACGCACTGGAAGGTTTGCAGCAGTGAGAGCAATCATTGTGTGTGCACACAAGCGTTTGCAGCCTAGCTCTGATAGTATGCTGTGCACGCACTGGAAGGTTTGCAGCAGTGAGCAATCATTGTGTGTGCACACAAGCGTTTGCAGCCTAGCTCTGATAGTATGCTGTGCACGCACTGGAAGGTTTGCAGCAGTGAGAGCAATCATTGTGTGTGCACACAAGCGTCTGCAGCCTCGCTCTGATGGTGTGCTGTGCACAACCGGATCTGCAGCAGTCGATGCACTGTTTGTGTATGTGAACACACGTCTGCAGCAGTAAGAGCAGTTCTTGTGTGCACACACCTGTCTGCAGCAGAGCCCTGGTGGTGTCCGTGCACAGACACGCGTGCAGCAGTCCAAACACTCCACACACGCGCCTGCAGCCGTGAGATCACGTATTGTGTGTGTGCACACTTGTGGGCAGCAGTGAGCAGTCCATGCACTGTGCGAACGCACACACCTGCAGCTGTGAGGTCACGTATTGTGTCTGCACACACGTGTGTGCAGCATCCATGCACAGTTTTGAGGTCACGTATTGTGTGTGTGTGCACGCACTTGTGTGCAGCAGTCCAGACCGTGTCTGTGCACTCTCGGCCCATCCCACCATCCCCCCTTCAGCAGTCACAGACGGTCTCTGCCGGTCTCTGAGGTGGAGGCACAGACTGGGGATTATCTCGGATGGAAGGGCGGGGTAGGGGGGGGGGGGGCGGATCTGCTCTGAGCCGATCAAACCCCCGGTCCATCTGCACATCCCCCACGGCCTCCGAGGGAGGCTGGGCCGGAGGAGGACACGATGGAGGCGGGTCTGGAGGGACAAGCAGGAGGGAAGCAGTGAGAGGGGGTTGAGGGTGTGACAGGGCACCCACTAGGGATTCTATTGGAATTGCATTTATGTAGCGCTTACTACCCCTAACGAGGCGTCAAAGCGCTTTTTCGGCGAGTAGCATGCTACTCTGGAACCCATAAAGGATTAGTGTTGATTTAGTATAGTGAAACTATTAAAGTAATTTGAGTGGTGGATATGTTAGTCTGGTATTTGGATTGAGAAGGATAGATGAGAGAGAGAGAGAGAGGAGGAGGGCGGGAGAGGCAACTGCTAGGATTGTGTGTGTTGGGGAGTTTGTCATATATGTCAAGATACTGAGATGTGATGGTGAAAGCAGTGAGAGACAGAGGGGGGTGCAGGAGAGCTGGGGACAGGGGACGGCACCCAGGCTGGCCCCTGATATTCTGAGACGAGGGCAAGAAAGAGACCAGAGAAAGTTTGCAGCCAGTGCTTAATTTGAGCCGGTGGGCACCTGCACACAATCCTTAACACCAGCGTTTGCGCTAGTCTGCCAAAAGGTGGCGCTGTCTGGCTCATTTAGAGATGACAACAGTCGATTATTAATTCAATATACATTAAAAATGACTATTAGCATCCGCCTAGGTCATTCTTATAACTTAGGGGGCCTGAAATAGTCTGAATTGTCACAGTGGTAGGGTGTGATGGTTAGTAGTTGTGTTGTGACTTTCATTGGTAGCGTGGCATGGGCAATGGGTGCTGCGAGCTGCAGTGGCCTCTTGATCAGAACCCTGGCACTTGAACAGTTTTTAAATACAAATCAACACTGTTTAAGGGGTCCCAAGAGGCTTACTTTCAGGGCAAACCTAAGTGGACTCTGGGATACCCGCCCCACGGCTTCCCTGTGACCCTTCAGCGGAGAGAGGCAGCATTTCCTCTTCATCCGGCCGAGTACAGGAAGTCTTGTGACTCGCCCCGTCCACCCCCCTTCTTGCTCTAATTTCGGTTCCATGTCTTCGGGACAACTCATTCCACTTCCTTCTTCCCTTTTTACAATCCACTGTAACCCAGAAGGTTATTCTAGTTGATGCAGTGGAGGCATTCTAAAGACCACCGCTCCCAGAGTGCACTGCGTCGTTACATGAAAGCTCAGGACTGGAACGGAGAGGTGGCATGGAGTTCCCTGGTAGTCTTCCCAGAGGGGTGCGGAGCATGCAGGCCTCCTGCCTTCTAGAGCTACTGCCCGTGTGAGGCTTAGAGGGTTCTGCCCAGCCTAGTCCAGCTCTGGACTCCCGCTTTACCCACCCAGCCCCTCCACCTCCCCATGTATTGGCCACTCTCTTCTCTTGTGTCTGCCTCATGGGCCTCCTGTCCTCATGAGACTCCTGGTTCTGAGAGCACTTTCTGGTCTCCACTTAAAGTGACGGTCCCCGTTGTCATGGGGTTTGGTGGGACACTGGGCGTTCTAGGGTCATCTACCCCCTTGGTTCATCTAGGCGAGGTCAGGGTCCCAACGTCATCAGTAACCATTTATTTATTTATGGGTTTATACCGCGCTTGAATCGACTCCCGAAGGAGTATCTCTGGGCGTAGTCTAACCGTAGACAGACACCACCACCAAACCTGCCCCCGGACCACATCCAAGGGCACCCCAACATTCAAACATCACTTACTATTCACAGCATAGTCTAACTGTAGACAGACACCACCACCGAACCCACATCCACAGAGCCCCCCAACATTCAGACATCACTAACTATCCTAAGCGTAGTCTAACCGTAGACAGACATCACGGAAGACCTTTGGGGACAGATTCACAACCACGCTCATGAACGGTTTCTTGCAAGCAGCCACGCTCATGAACGGACACGCTCATGAACAGTTTCTTGCAAGCAGCCACGCTCATGAACGGACACGCTCATGAACAGTTTCTTGAAAGCAGCCACGCTCATGAACGGTTTCTTGCAATCAGCCACGCTCATGAACGGTTTCTTGCAAGTAGCCACGCTCAAGCAGCCACGCTCATGAACGGGTTCTTGCAAGCAGCCACGCTCATGAACGGTTTCTTGCAAGCAGCCATGCTCATGAACAGTTTCTTGCAAGCAGCCACGCTCATGAACGGTTTCTTGCAAGCAGCCACGCTCATGAACGGTTTCTTGCAAGCAGCCATGCTCATGAACAGTTTCTTGCAAGCAGCCACGCTCATGAACGGTTTCTTGCAAGCAGCCACGCTCATGAACGGTTTCTTGCAAGCAGTAGCAGAGCAGGCCTTTGACGGGAATGATCTATTGAAAACTGGAACATAAAAGTGGCTTCCTGGCTACTTGTAAGATGTATGTGGGATATAGGAAGGCCCTGGCTCTAGGCACTCACAGGGCTACTCTGGAGGGGGTGTCCTGTTGGAGACCACCTCAGCAGGTGGTGCTCCTGGCTCCGATCACTCGCCACCTAGTGATATGGACTTATTATTCCAGGATAACTAGATCAGTCCTTTGTCTCACCGCTCGGACACTCCATGCTTGTTTCTCTTCTCCACAGGATAGGGGCACGAAGTATTAGACACTAGACTCTAACTTCTGGACGCCTTGCTGGGCCCTAAAGCTTCTTGCCATGGTCACGGCTTGTTGTGTTCTCTTCATGTATGTGCTTCCATTCAGGGGTTCCTGTCCGATCCTTGGCTTCTGAGTGATGTCTTGTTTGACCATCCTTCGAGCTGTGACTCTTACATGCTGTGCGGGTTTTTGTCTATTCTTCACCATGGATATTTGTCTTGACTTTGGGCCTCCCTTGAGCTCCATGTAGGCATGGGCTGCCCCTGGATACAGCGTGGAAAACTTGTCTGGCCGGGGCCTTCAAGACCTCTGTGGAGGCATTTTCTGAATCTTCCCCACTCAGGATTTGTGAATCTTGCTTCAAGGCTGAATAGACCGTGATACTTTATCGGTGCTCTGTGGCACCCTTGTCGGCCCTTGGACCACCACCAAACTATGCTCCATGGAAGCTTCCTTGTCGATCAGCGCCTGGTCAGAGTCTCTCCATCGTTCTACCGTGGCTTCTTCTGGCCCAGGCCTCCTCAGAGCTGTGATTGGTGATGGAGGCTTCCTCTGGCCTGGAGCCTCCTCAGAGCTGTGATTGGTGATGGATGCTTCCTCTGGCCTGGGGCCGCCTCTGAGCTGTGATTGGTGATGGAGGCTTCCTCTGGCCTGGAGCCTCCTCAGAGCTGTGATTGGTGATGGATGCTTCCTCTGGCCTGGGGCCGCCTCTGAGCTGTGATTGGTGATGGAGGCTTCTTCTGGCCCATGCCTTCCCATGGCTGTGATTGGTGATGGAGGCTTTCTCTGGCCCATGCCTTCCCATGGCTGTGATTGGTGATGGAGGCCTTCTCTGGCCTGGAGCCTCCTCAGAGCTGTGATTGGTGATGGAGGCTTCCTCTGGCCTGGAGCCTCAGAGCTGTGATTGGTGATGGAGGCTTCCTCTGGCCTGGAGCCTCCTCAGAGCTGTGATTGGTGATGGAGGCTTCTTCTGGCCGGGAGCCTCCTCAGAGCTGTGATTGGTGATGGAGGCTTCCTCTGGCCTGGAGCCTCCTCAGAGCTGTGATTGGTGATGGATGCTTCCTCTGGCCTGGGGCCGCCTCTGAGCTGTGATTGGTGATGGATGCTTCCTCTGGCCTGGAGCCGCCTCTGAGCTGTGATCGGTGATGGAGGCTTCCTCTGGCCTGGAGCCTCCTCAGAGCTGTGATTGGTGATGGAGGCTTTCTCTGGCCCATGCCTTCCCATGGCTGTGATTGGTGATGGAGGCTTCCTCTGGCCTGGAGCCTCCTCAGAGCTGTGATTGGTGATGGAGGCTTCCTCTGGCCTGAAGCCTCTTCAGAGCTGTGATTGGTGATGGAGGCCTTCTCTGGCCTGGAGCCTCCTCAGAGCTGTGATTGGTGATGGAGGCTTCCTCTGGCCTGGAGCCTCAGAGCTGTGATTGGTGATGGAGGCTTCCTCTGGCCTGGAGCCTCCTCAGAGCTGTGATTGGTGATGGAGGCTTCTTCTGGCCGGGAGCCTCCTCAGAGCTGTGATTGGTGATGGAGGCTTCCTCTGGCCTGGAGCCTCCTCAGAGCTGTGATTGGTGATGGATGCTTCCTCTGGCCTGGGGCCGCCTCTGAGCTGTGATTGGTGATGGATGCTTCCTCTGGCCTGGAGCCGCCTCTGAGCTGTGATTGGTGATGGAGGCTTCCTCTGGCCTGGAGCCTCCTCAGAGCTGTGATTGGTGATGGAGGCTTCCTCTGGCTTGGAGCCGCCTCTGAGCTGTGATTGGTGATGGAGGCTTCCTCTGGCCTGGAGCCTCCTCAGAGCTGTGATTGGTGATGGATGCTTCCTCTGGCCTGGGGCCGCCTCTGAGCTGTGATTGGTGATGGAGGCTTCTTCTGGCCCATGCCTTCCCATGGCTGTGATTGGTGATGGAGGCTTTCTCTGGCCCATGCCTTCCCATGGCTGTGATTGGTGATGGAGGCTTCCTCTGGCCTGGAGCCTCCTCAGAGCTGTGATTGGTGATGGAGGCTTCCTCTGGCCTGAAGCCTCTTCAGAGCTGTGATTGGTGATGGAGGCCTTCTCTGGCCTGGAGCCTCCTCAGAGCTGTGATTGGTGATGGAGGCTTCCTCTGGCCTGGAGCCTCAGAGCTGTGATTGGTGATGGAGGCTTCCTCTGGCCTGGAGCCTCCTCAGAGCTGTGATTGGTGATGGAGGCTTCTTCTGGCCGGGAGCCTCCTCAGAGCTGTGATTGGTGATGGAGGCTTCCTCTGGCCTGGAGCCTCCTCAGAGCTGTGATTGGTGATGGATGCTTCCTCTGGCCTGGGGCCGC
Organism: Lissotriton vulgaris; assembly: GCF_964263255.1. Lineage (NCBI taxonomy): Eukaryota > Metazoa > Chordata > Amphibia > Caudata > Salamandridae > Lissotriton > Lissotriton vulgaris. The sequence goes on along the minus strand of NC_141686.1, from coordinate 311,052,769 downwards.
CTCTGAGCTGTGATTGGTGATGGATGCTTCCTCTGGCCTGGAGCCGCCTCTGAGCTGTGATTGGTGATGGAGGCTTCCTCTGGCCTGGAGCCTCCTCAGAGCTGTGATTGGTGATGGAGGCTTCCTCTGGCTTGGAGCCGCCTCTGAGCTGTGATTGGTGATGGATGCTTCCTCTGGCCTGGAGCCTCCTCAGAGCTGTGATTGGTAATGGAGGCTTCCTCTGGCCTGGAGCCTCCTCAGAGCTGTGATTGGTGATTGAGGCTTCCTCTGGCCTGGAGCCTCCTCAGAGCTGTGATTGGTGATGGAGGCTTCCTCTGGCCTGGGGCCTCCTCAGAGCTGTGATTGGTGATGGAGGCTTCCTCTGGCCTGGGGCCTCCTCAGAGCTGTGATTGGTGATGGAGGCTTCCTCTGGCCTGGGGCCTCCTCAGAGCTGTGATTGGTGATGGAGGCTTCCTCTGGCCTGGGGCCTCCTCAGAGCTGTGATTGGTGATGGAGGCTTCCTCTGGCCTGGAGCCTCCTCAGAGCTGTGATTGGTGATGGATGCTTCCTCTGGTCCGGAGCCTCCTCAGAGCTGTGATTGGTGATGGAGGCTTCCTCTGGCCTGGGGCCTCCTCAGAGCTGTGATTGGTGATGGAGGCTTCCTCTGGCCTGGAGCCGCCTCTGAGCTGTGATTGGTGATGGATGCTTCCTCTGGCCTGGAGCCGCCTCAGAGCTGTGATTGGTGATGGAGGCTTCCTCTGGCCTGGAGCCGCCTCTGAGCTGTGATTGGTGATGGATGCTTCCTCTGGCCTGGAGCCGCCTCTGAGCTGTGATTGGTGATGGATGCTTCCTCTGGCCTGGAGCCGCCTCAGAGCTGTGATTGGTGATGGAGGCTTCCTCTGGCCTGGGGCCTCCTCAGGGCTGTGATTGGTGATGGAGGCTTCCTCTGGTCCGGAGCCTCCTCAGAGCTGTGATTGGTGATGGAGGCTTCCTCTGGCCTGGAGCCTCCTCAGAGCTGTGATTGGTGATGGATGCTTCCTCTGGCCTGGGGCCGCCTCTGAGCTGTGATTGGTGATGGATGCTTCCTCTGGCCTGGAGCCGCCTCTGAGCTGTGATTGGTGATGGATGCTTCCTCTGGCCTGGAGCCTCCTCAGAGCTGTGATTGGTGATGGAGGCTTCCTCTGGCTTGGAGCCGCCTCTGAGCTGTGATTGGTGATGGATGCTTCCTCTGGCCTGGAGCCTCCTCAGAGCTGTGATTGGTGATGGAGGCTTCCTCTGGCCTGGAGCCTCCTCAGAGCTGTGATTGGTGATTGAGGCTTCCTCTGGCCTGGAGCCTCCTCAGAGCTGTGATTGGTGATGGAGGCTTCCTCTGGCCTGGGGCCTCCTCAGAGCTGTGATTGGTGATGGAGGCTTCCTCTGGCCTGGGGCCTCCTCAGAGCTGTGATTGGTGATGGAGGCTTCCTCTGGCCTGGGGCCTCCTCAGAGCTGTGATTGGTGATGGAGGCTTCCTCTGGCCTGGAGCCTCCTCAGAGCTGTGATTGGTGATGGATGCTTCCTCTGGTCCGGAGCCTCCTCAGAGCTGTGATTGGTGATGGAGGCTTCCTCTGGCCTGGGGCCTCCTCAGAGCTGTGATTGGTGATGGAGGCTTCCTCTGGCCTGGAGCCGCCTCTGAGCTGTGATTGGTGATGGATGCTTCCTCTGGCCTGGAGCCGCCTCAGAGCTGTGATTGGTGATGGAGGCTTCCTCTGGCCTGGAGCCGCCTCTGAGCTGTGATTGGTGATGGATGCTTCCTCTGGCCTGGAGCCGCCTCTGAGCTGTGATTGGTGATGGATGCTTCCTCTGGCCTGGAGCCGCCTCAGAGCTGTGATTGGTGATGGAGGCTTCCTCTGGCCTGGGGCCTCCTCAGGGCTGTGATTGGTGATGGAGGCTTCCTCTGGTCCGGAGCCTCCTCAGAGCTGTGATTGGTGATGGAGGCTTCCTCTGGCTTGGAGCCGCCTCTGAGCTGTGATTGGTGATGGATGCTTCCTCTGGCCTGGAGCCTCCTCAGAGCTGTGATTGGTGATGGAGGCTTCCTCTGGCCTGGAGCCTCCTCAGAGCTGTGATTGGTGATCGAGGCTTCCTCTGGCCTGGAGCCTCCTCAGAGCTGTGATTGGTGATGGAGGCTTCCTCTGGCCTGGGGCCTCCTCAGAGCTGTGATTGGTGATGGAGGCTTCCTCTGGCCTGGGGCCTCCTCAGAGCTGTGATTGGTGATGGAGGCTTCCTCTGGCCTGGAGCCTCCTCAGAGCTGTGATTGGTGATGGAGGCTTCCTCTGGCCTGGGGCCTCCTCAGAGCTGTGATTGGTGATGGAGGCTTCCTCTGGCCTGGAGCCTCCTCAGAGCTGTGATTGGTGATGGATGCTTCCTCTGGTCCGGAGCCTCCTCAGAGCTGTGATTGGTGATGGAGGCTTCCTCTGGCCTGGGGCCTCCTCAGAGCTGTGATTGGTGATGGAGGCTTCCTCTGGCCTGGAGCCGCCTCTGAGCTGTGATTGGTGATGGATGCTTCCTCTGGCCTGGAGCCGCCTCAGAGCTGTGATTGGTGATGGAGGCTTCCTCTGGCCTGGAGCCGCCTCTGAGCTGTGATTGGTGATGGATGCTTCCTCTGGCCTGGAGCCGCCTCTGAGCTGTGATTGGTGATGGATGCTTCCTCTGGCCTGGAGCCGCCTCAGAGCTGTGATTGGTGATGGAGGCTTCCTCTGGCCTGGGGCCTCCTCAGAGCTGTGATTGGTGATGGAGGCTTCCTCTGGCCGGGAGCCTCCTCAGAGCTGTGATTGGTGATGGAGGCTTCCTCTGGCCGGGAGCCGCCTCTGAGCTGTGATTGGTGATGGATGCTTCCTCTGGTCCGGAGCCTCCTCAGAGCTGTGATTGGTGATGGAGGCTTCCTCTGGCTTGGAGCCGCCTCTGAGCTGTGATTGGTGATGGATGCTTCCTCTGGTCCGGAGCCTCCTCAGAGCTGTGATTGGTGATGGAGGCTTCTTCTGGCCTGGAGCCTCCTCAGAGCTGTGATTGGTGATGGAGGCTTCCTCTGGCCTGGAGCCTCCTCAGAGCTGTGATTGGTGATGGAGGCTTCCTCTGGCCTGGGGCCTCCTCAGAGCTGTGATTGGTGATGGAGGCTTCCTCTGGCCTGGGGCCTCCTCAGAGCTGTGATTGGTGATGGAGGCTTCCTCTGGCCTGGAGCCTCCTCAGAGCTGTGATTGGTGATGGAGGCTTCCTCTGGTCCGGAGCCGCCTCAGAGCTGTGATTGGTGATGGAGGCTTCCTCTGGCTTGGAGCCTCCTCAGAGCTGTGATTGGTGATGGAGACTTCCTCTGGCCTGGAGCCTCCTCAGAGCTGTGATTGGTGATGGAGGCTTCCTCTGGCCTGGGGCCTCCTCAGAGCTGTGATTGGTGATGGAGGCTTCCTCTGGCCTGGAGCCTCCTCAGAGCTGTGATTGGTGATGGAGGCTTCCTCTGGCCTGGAGCCTCCTCAGAGCTGCGATTGGTGATGGAGGCTTCCTCTGGCCTGGAGCCTCCTCAGAGCTGCGATTGGTGATGGAGGCTTCCTCTGGCCTGGGGCCTCCTCAGAGCTGCGATTGGTGATGGAGGCTTCCTCTGGCCTGGAGCCTCCTCAGAGCTGCGATTGGTGATGGAGGCTTCCTCTGGCCTGGGGCCTCCTCAGAGCTGCGATTGGTGATGGAGGCTTCCTCTGGCCTGGAGCCTCCTCAGAGCTGTGATTGGTGATGGAGGCTTCCTCTGGCCTGGAGCCTCCTCAGAGCTGTGATTGGTGATGGAGGCTTCCTCTGGCCTGGGGCCTCCTCAGAGCTGTGATTGGTGATGGAGGCTTCCTCTGGCCTGGGGCCTCCTCAGAGCTGTGATTGGTGATGGAGGCTTCCTCTGGCCTGGAGCCTCCTCAGAGCTGTGATTGGTGATGGAGGCTTCCTCTGGCCTGGGGCCTCCTCAGAGCTGTGATTGGTGATGGAGGCTTCCTCTGGCCTGGGGCCTCCTCAGAGCTGCGATTGGTGATGGAGGCTTCCTCTGGCCTGGGGCCTCCTCAGAGCTGCGATTGGTGATGGAGGCTTCCTCTGGCCTGGAGCCTCCTCAGAGCTGTGATTGGTGATGGAGGCTTCCTCTGGCCTGGGGCCTCCTCAGAGCTGTGATTGGTGATGGAGGCTTCCTCTGGCCTGGAGCCGCCTCTGAGCTGTGATTGGTGATGGATGCTTCCTCTGGCCTGGAGCCGCCTCTGAGCTGTGATTGGTGATGGATGCTTCCTCTGGCCTGGAGCCGCCTCTGAGCTGTGATTGGTGATGGATGCTTCCTCTGGCCTGGAGCCGCCTCAGAGCTGTGATTGGTGATGGAGGCTTCCTCTGGCCTGGGGCCTCCTCAGAGCTGTGATTGGTGATGGAGGCTTCCTCTGGTCCGGAGCCTCCTCAGAGCTGTGATTGGTGATGGAGGCTTCCTCTGGCCGGGAGCCTCCTCAGAGCTGTGATTGGTGATGGAGGCTTCCTCTGGCCGGGAGCCGCCTCTGAGCTGTGATTGGTGATGGATGCTTCCTCTGGCCTGGAGCCTCCTCAGAGCTGTGATTGGTGATGGAGGCTTCCTCTGGCCTGGGGCCTCCTCAGAGCTGTGATTGGTGATGGAGGCTTCCTCTGGCCTGGGGCCTCCTCAGAGCTGTGATTGGTGATGGAGGCTTCCTCTGGCCTGGAGCCTCCTCAGAGCTGTGATTGGTGATGGAGGCTTCCTCTGGCCTGGAGCCTCCTCAGAGCTGCGATTGGTGATGGAGGCTTCCTCTGGCCTGGAGCCTCCTCAGAGCTGCGATTGGTGATGGAGGCTTCCTCTGGCCTGGAGCCTCCTCAGAGCTGCGATTGGTGATGGAGGCTTCCTCTGGCCTGGGGCCTCCTCAGAGCTGCGATTGGTGATGGAGGCTTCCTCTGGCCTGGAGCCTCCTCAGAGCTGTGATTGGTGATGGAGGCTTCCTCTGGCCTGGGGCCTCCTCAGAGCTGTGATTGGTGATGGAGGCTTCCTCTGGCCTGGGGCCTCCTCAGAGCTGTGATTGGTGATGGAGGCTTCCTCTGGCCTGGGGCCTCCTCAGAGCTGTGATTGGTGATGGAGGCTTCCTCTGGCCTGGAGCCTCCTCAGAGCTGCGATTGGTGATGGAGGCTTCCTCTGGCCTGGGGCCTCCTCAGAGCTGCGATTGGTGATGGAGGCTTCCTCTGGCCTGGAGCCTCCTCAGAGCTGCGATTGGTGATGGAGGCTTCCTCTGGCCTGGGGCCTCCTCAGAGCTGTGATTGGTGATGGATGCTTCCTCTGGCCTGGGGCCGCCTCTGAGCTGTGATTGGTGATGGATGCTTCCTCTGGCCTGGAGCCGCCTCTGAGCTGTGATTGGTGATGGATGCTTCCTCTGGCCTGGAGCCGCCTCAGAGCTGTGATTGGTGATGGATGCTTCCTCTGGCCTGGAGCCGCCTCTGAGCTGTGATTGGTGATGGATGCTTCCTCTGGCCTGGAGCCGCCTCAGAGCTGTGATTGGTGATGGAGGCTTCCTCTGGCCTGGGGCCTCCTCAGGGCTGTGATTGGTGATGGAGGCTTCCTCTGGTCCGGAGCCTCCTCAGAGCTGTGATTGGTGATGGAGGCTTCCTCTGGCCTGGAGCCTCCTCAGAGCTGTGATTGGTGATGGATGCTTCCTCTGGCCTGGGGCCGCCTCTGAGCTGTGATTGGTGATGGATGCTTCCTCTGGCCTGGAGCCGCCTCTGAGCTGTGATTGGTGATGGATGCTTCCTCTGGCCTGGAGCCTCCTCAGAGCTGTGATTGGTGATGGAGGCTTCCTCTGGCTTGGAGCCGCCTCTGAGCTGTGATTGGTGATGGATGCTTCCTCTGGCCTGGAGCCTCCTCAGAGCTGTGATTGGTGATGGAGGCTTCCTCTGGCCTGGAGCCTCCTCAGAGCTGTGATTGGTGATTGAGGCTTCCTCTGGCCTGGAGCCTCCTCAGAGCTGTGATTGGTGATGGAGGCTTCCTCTGGCCTGGGGCCTCCTCAGAGCTGTGATTGGTGATGGAGGCTTCCTCTGGCCTGGGGCCTCCTCAGAGCTGTGATTGGTGATGGAGGCTTCCTCTGGCCTGGGGCCTCCTCAGAGCTGTGATTGGTGATGGAGGCTTCCTCTGGCCTGGGGCCTCCTCAGAGCTGTGATTGGTGATGGAGGCTTCCTCTGGCCTGGAGCCTCCTCAGAGCTGTGATTGGTGATGGATGCTTCCTCTGGTCCGGAGCCTCCTCAGAGCTGTGATTGGTGATGGAGGCTTCCTCTGGCCTGGGGCCTCCTCAGAGCTGTGATTGGTGATGGAGGCTTCCTCTGGCCTGGAGCCGCCTCTGAGCTGTGATTGGTGATGGATGCTTCCTCTGGCCTGGAGCCGCCTCAGAGCTGTGATTGGTGATGGAGGCTTCCTCTGGCCTGGAGCCGCCTCTGAGCTGTGATTGGTGATGGATGCTTCCTCTGGCCTGGAGCCGCCTCTGAGCTGTGATTGGTGATGGATGCTTCCTCTGGCCTGGAGCCGCCTCAGAGCTGTGATTGGTGATGGAGGCTTCCTCTGGCCTGGGGCCTCCTCAGGGCTGTGATTGGTGATGGAGGCTTCCTCTGGTCCGGAGCCTCCTCAGAGCTGTGATTGGTGATGGAGGCTTCCTCTGGCTTGGAGCCGCCTCTGAGCTGTGATTGGTGATGGATGCTTCCTCTGGCCTGGAGCCTCCTCAGAGCTGTGATTGGTGATGGAGGCTTCCTCTGGCCTGGAGCCTCCTCAGAGCTGTGATTGGTGATCGAGGCTTCCTCTGGCCTGGAGCCTCCTCAGAGCTGTGATTGGTGATGGAGGCTTCCTCTGGCCTGGGGCCTCCTCAGAGCTGTGATTGGTGATGGAGGCTTCCTCTGGCCTGGGGCCTCCTCAGAGCTGTGATTGGTGATGGAGGCTTCCTCTGGCCTGGAGCCTCCTCAGAGCTGTGATTGGTGATGGAGGCTTCCTCTGGCCTGGGGCCTCCTCAGAGCTGTGATTGGTGATGGAGGCTTCCTCTGGCCTGGAGCCTCCTCAGAGCTGTGATTGGTGATGGATGCTTCCTCTGGTCCGGAGCCTCCTCAGAGCTGTGATTGGTGATGGAGGCTTCCTCTGGCCTGGGGCCTCCTCAGAGCTGTGATTGGTGATGGAGGCTTCCTCTGGCCTGGAGCCGCCTCTGAGCTGTGATTGGTGATGGATGCTTCCTCTGGCCTGGAGCCGCCTCAGAGCTGTGATTGGTGATGGAGGCTTCCTCTGGCCTGGAGCCGCCTCTGAGCTGTGATTGGTGATGGATGCTTCCTCTGGCCTGGAGCCGCCTCTGAGCTGTGATTGGTGATGGATGCTTCCTCTGGCCTGGAGCCGCCTCAGAGCTGTGATTGGTGATGGAGGCTTCCTCTGGCCTGGGGCCTCCTCAGAGCTGTGATTGGTGATGGAGGCTTCCTCTGGCCGGGAGCCTCCTCAGAGCTGTGATTGGTGATGGAGGCTTCCTCTGGCCGGGAGCCGCCTCTGAGCTGTGATTGGTGATGGATGCTTCCTCTGGTCCGGAGCCTCCTCAGAGCTGTGATTGGTGATGGAGGCTTCCTCTGGCTTGGAGCCGCCTCTGAGCTGTGATTGGTGATGGATGCTTCCTCTGGTCCGGAGCCTCCTCAGAGCTGTGATTGGTGATGGAGGCTTCTTCTGGCCTGGAGCCTCCTCAGAGCTGTGATTGGTGATGGAGGCTTCCTCTGGCCTGGAGCCTCCTCAGAGCTGTGATTGGTGATGGAGGCTTCCTCTGGCCTGGGGCCTCCTCAGAGCTGTGATTGGTGATGGAGGCTTCCTCTGGCCTGGGGCCTCCTCAGAGCTGTGATTGGTGATGGAGGCTTCCTCTGGCCTGGAGCCTCCTCAGAGCTGTGATTGGTGATGGAGGCTTCCTCTGGTCCGGAGCCGCCTCAGAGCTGTGATTGGTGATGGAGGCTTCCTCTGGCTTGGAGCCTCCTCAGAGCTGTGATTGGTGATGGAGACTTCCTCTGGCCTGGAGCCTCCTCAGAGCTGTGATTGGTGATGGAGGCTTCCTCTGGCCTGGGGCCTCCTCAGAGCTGTGATTGGTGATGGAGGCTTCCTCTGGCCTGGAGCCTCCTCAGAGCTGTGATTGGTGATGGAGGCTTCCTCTGGCCTGGAGCCTCCTCAGAGCTGCGATTGGTGATGGAGGCTTCCTCTGGCCTGGAGCCTCCTCAGAGCTGCGATTGGTGATGGAGGCTTCCTCTGGCCTGGGGCCTCCTCAGAGCTGCGATTGGTGATGGAGGCTTCCTCTGGCCTGGAGCCTCCTCAGAGCTGCGATTGGTGATGGAGGCTTCCTCTGGCCTGGGGCCTCCTCAGAGCTGCGATTGGTGATGGAGGCTTCCTCTGGCCTGGAGCCTCCTCAGAGCTGTGATTGGTGATGGAGGCTTCCTCTGGCCTGGAGCCTCCTCAGAGCTGTGATTGGTGATGGAGGCTTCCTCTGGCCTGGGGCCTCCTCAGAGCTGTGATTGGTGATGGAGGCTTCCTCTGGCCTGGGGCCTCCTCAGAGCTGTGATTGGTGATGGAGGCTTCCTCTGGCCTGGAGCCTCCTCAGAGCTGTGATTGGTGATGGAGGCTTCCTCTGGCCTGGGGCCTCCTCAGAGCTGTGATTGGTGATGGAGGCTTCCTCTGGCCTGGGGCCTCCTCAGAGCTGCGATTGGTGATGGAGGCTTCCTCTGGCCTGGGGCCTCCTCAGAGCTGCGATTGGTGATGGAGGCTTCCTCTGGCCTGGAGCCTCCTCAGAGCTGTGATTGGTGATGGAGGCTTCCTCTGGCCTGGGGCCTCCTCAGAGCTGTGATTGGTGATGGAGGCTTCCTCTGGCCTGGAGCCGCCTCTGAGCTGTGATTGGTGATGGATGCTTCCTCTGGCCTGGAGCCGCCTCAGAGCTGTGATTGGTGATGGAGGCTTCCTCTGGCCTGGAGCCGCCTCTGAGCTGTGATTGGTGATGGATGCTTCCTCTGGCCTGGAGCCGCCTCTGAGCTGTGATTGGTGATGGATGCTTCCTCTGGCCTGGAGCCGCCTCAGAGCTGTGATTGGTGATGGAGGCTTCCTCTGGCCTGGGGCCTCCTCAGAGCTGTGATTGGTGATGGAGGCTTCCTCTGGTCCGGAGCCTCCTCAGAGCTGTGATTGGTGATGGAGGCTTCCTCTGGCCGGGAGCCTCCTCAGAGCTGTGATTGGTGATGGAGGCTTCCTCTGGCCGGGAGCCGCCTCTGAGCTGTGATTGGTGATGGATGCTTCCTCTGGCCTGGAGCCTCCTCAGAGCTGTGATTGGTGATGGAGGCTTCCTCTGGCCTGGGGCCTCCTCAGAGCTGTGATTGGTGATGGAGGCTTCCTCTGGCCTGGGGCCTCCTCAGAGCTGTGATTGGTGATGGAGGCTTCCTCTGGCCTGGAGCCTCCTCAGAGCTGCGATTGGTGATGGAGGCTTCCTCTGGCCTGGAGCCTCCTCAGAGCTGCGATTGGTGATGGAGGCTTCCTCTGGCCTGGAGCCTCCTCAGAGCTGCGATTGGTGATGGAGGCTTCCTCTGGCCTGGGGCCTCCTCAGAGCTGCGATTGGTGATGGAGGCTTCCTCTGGCCTGGAGCCTCCTCAGAGCTGTGATTGGTGATGGAGGCTTCCTCTGGCCTGGGGCCTCCTCAGAGCTGTGATTGGTGATGGAGGCTTCCTCTGGCCTGGGGCCTCCTCAGAGCTGTGATTGGTGATGGAGGCTTCCTCTGGCCTGGGGCCTCCTCAGAGCTGTGATTGGTGATGGAGGCTTCCTCTGGCCTGGAGCCTCCTCAGAGCTGCGATTGGTGATGGAGGCTTCCTCTGGCCTGGGGCCTCCTCAGAGCTGCGATTGGTGATGGAGGCTTCCTCTGGCCTGGAGCCGCCTCTGAGCTGCGATTGGTGATGGATGCTTCCTCTGGCCTGGAGCCGCCTCAGAGCTGTGATTGGTGATGGAGGCTTCCTCTGGCCTGGAGCCTCCTCAGAGCTGTGATTGGTGATGGAGGCTTCCTCTGGCCTGGGGCCTCCTCAGAGCTGTGATTGGTGATGGAGGCTTCCTCTGGCCTGGGGCCTCCTCAGAGCTGTGATTGGTGATGGAGGCTTTGATGGAGGCTTCCTCTGGCCTGGAGCCTCCTCAGAGCTGTGATTGGTGATGGAGGCTTCCTCTGGCCTGGGGCCTCCTCAGAGCTGTGATTGGTGATGGAGGCTTCCTCTGGCCTGGAGCCTCCTCAGAGCTGCGATTGGTGATGGAGGCTTCCTCTGGCCTGGGGCCTCCTCAGAGCTGTGATTGGTGATGGAGGCTTCCTCTGGCCTGGAGCCTCCTCAGAGCTGTGATTGGTGATGGAGGCTTCCTCTGGCCTGGGGCCTCCTCAGAGCTGTGATTGGTGATGGAGGCTTCCTCTGGCCTGGGGCCTCCTCAGAGCTGTGATTGGTGATGGAGGCTTCCTCTGGCCTGGAGCCTCCTCAGAGCTGTGATTGGTGATGGAGGCTTCCTCTGGCCTGGAGCCTCCTCAGAGCTGTGATTGGTGATGGATGCTTCCTCTGGCCTGGGGCCTCCTCAGAGCTGTGATTGGTGATGGAGGCTTCCTCTGGCCTGGGGCCTCCTCAGAGCTGTGATTGGTGATGGAGGCTTCCTCTGGTCCGGAGCCTCCTCAGAGCTGTGATTGGTGATGGAGGCTTCCTCTGGCTTGGAGCCGCCTCAGAGCTGTGATTGGTGATGGATGCTTCCTCTGGCTTGGGGCCTCCTCAGAGCTGTGATTGGTGATGGAGGCTTCCTCTGGTCCGGAGCCTCCTCAGAGCTGTGATTGGTGATGGAGGCTTCCTCTGGCCTGGAGCCTCAGAGCTGTGATTGGTGATGGAGGCTTCCTCTGGCCTGGGGCCTCCCCAGAGCTGTGATTGGTGATGGAGGCTTCCTCTGGCCTGGGGCCTCCTCAGAGCTGTGATTGGTGATAGAGGCTTCTTCTGGCCCATGCCTTCCCATGGCTGTGATGTTCTACTCGGCCCTCATTGGTCTCTGGCAGCCTCGTCTGGACCCAACATCCCCTCGGCCCCAAGAGCTACTCTTCTCCGCTGAGGTTTTGCCTCTTGTGAATGAAGCATAAAGCTGTGACCGTAGACTTAATCAGAACTATGCCTTCAGATGTCTTTTCTGTACCCTGGTCTCCCTAGAGCCAGTATTCGCCACGTATGTCTGTAGACACACTCTGGAGACCTTCTTTGGCTTGGGTCTCTACGAGAGCTCTGCGGCGACCTTTTCTGGCTCTCGGCCTTCCTTCGACCTTCCCTGTGATCCTCTGGACAGGCCTCATTTTACCATGGGCTTCATGAAATGACATTAAATGAATTTGTACTTGTAAAGTGCACTGCTGCCCCAGCAAAGGGGTGTCCTGGCGCTGTACGCATACCGCTGTGGAACCCTTCCTGGCTTTTCCCAGTGAAATGCCCACTCCTGGGCACCCCCAAGGTGAACCCAGGCATCCCAGCGCTGTTGGGGCCGTTGTGGAGATTAAGCAAGCTATTGCCCAGAGTTCCAGAGTGGGACCCATGATTAGAGTAGGCACTGAGGCGAGAATTATCAGGTCCGGGGAAATTGAGCCCAAGACCCTGCCGAGGCAGGAATTGAACCCTGGTCCCGGGCCAGACCTCCGCATCAGGGTCTGCCGCTCTAATCATTGAGCCACACTTCTCCACTTCACACATCATTGGAGCTCTGTGGCACCTTGGGCTTTCTCTGGACCTCTGCTGAGATTTTCTTCACTGACTAGTCCTCATCTGTCCTTCCCCCCCCCCCCCCCCCCCGCTTCCATAGAGTGGTCATTCTCCAGAAACATCTGGCTAAGAGCTGGGCTACACCTCTCTGGATGCCTCGCTAACCCTGGCCTGTCCGCAAACATCTGTAAATTACAGGGTCAGTGACCGCACATCTGTCCTGCTTCAGGTGCACTTTCTACTGAAAGGACACTTCTTATTTTGCTGATAACTGACCCCTTTTCATGAATTTACATCTATGTCGGCACTTGCCTAGCAGACTGAACGAAGTATATTGTGCCATGTCCTGAAGATCCATCGAGTGACAAAAAATGAAAGGAAGGTGTTACAAAGAAAGTCTCTGCCCTTCAGGCGCCCTCAAACAATGTTGCTGTCGCTGCGACAAAAATAAGATTTATACCAGCGCTGGTAGAACAGTAGCTCTTTACTCAGAGAGTGCGCTTTTTGTTATTTGCTGTAAATCTTTTCAGCAGATTTTGAGTTATTTTGGGCCAGGCTTGTAGATATTGTTGGTAGAATTTGCAAATACCATGTTTTCTATCTTCTGTCAGTCACTTTTGAATTTCAGTCACTAACAGAAATGGAGGGTTCATAAGACGATCCCATTTTCGAAAAAGTTAATTAATTTTATTGACGTTTATAGAACACAAAAAAAGGCCAACACATGTTTCACATCTGCCCTGCCTCTGACGCGTAGATAGACGCTACCTGGCACTCTGCCATTAAACCACTACAGGGATTGAAGGAAATTATTTTTATTTCACAGGATTTGAAACCAATTCCATTCGAATGGATTTTCACATGAAACATATAGTGCAGAAATTCGGCTCCAATGAAGCAGCGTCATAGTCGTGAAAAACAGGGTGACGTTTTCATGTGTTTTGTAACTTTCAAGAAAATAAATTAACTTTTTTTTCAAATTGGACTGTGTCGTGAACCCTCATTTCTGTTAATGACTTCCAAGATGTACCAGGTTGGACACACCGATTACAGGAGGGTATCTTTGCGGGTTGTGGGAAGTGGTGAATCGCCCCATTGTGAAATATTTGAATTTTACTTGGGAGGTGACCGGCTGAATGAAAAACAAAGAAGCATTCATTTCTCCTATCTTAGAGTTAGAACATTTTGTACAACCGAAAGAAGTTGCAGACACGATACATGGTTATTTGTCACCAAATGGGGTAGATATAAACATGGGAGTGTGTGATGCATTCAGCCTTGGTTTTTGAATTCTCAGAAATTCATGAGCACGCTGCAGCCATTTTGTATTCAGAAAAGTAGGCTTTATTTTGCTGAAATAAAAAAATAAAGGTAAGCATTTCATGTTGCCAGAGCAAAAAATAGCTTTACATACATGGAGGATAGAGGGTACCCGAAGAGAGACATAGAAAAATCATTGTTTGAACATATAAAGCCCAAGACAGTTTTTGGGTCGAGCCTGCAAGAGCAGGCGCGTGCGCACGCGAGAATCTTGTGTTCAGTAATGTGCTTGGAACTCAACCGTAGCTTACCATTCGTTGGCGTCATTGTCACTCTTCTCTGCTGCCTTCTCATTGGACAGAGCGTGCCATGCATCCCTTCCTTTTCTTGCTGTTGCACATGGACCAAGTACTGATTAATTATTTTGTTTCTTGCCCCTCCTCTGGCCATTGGCTGCTCGCGCTGGAATCCATTACTTTTCTCAGCTATGACTGATCAATGCTGGCTTTGTCATAGCTCATCTTTTTTTTATATACCTTTTTTAACTTCTCTCAACCCACTCCCTGTTTCTTCTCACCCTGACCAACCAGTCTCTTTTTCTTTTTATTTAACTTATGCCCACCTTCTCCCTGTTTTTTCTCCCACCGCCCACCTGCCCCGTCTCTGAAATCTCAGTCTAAAAAGTGCTATGAAGCAGCCAGTGCTGGCTGCTTTATAAAAATCCTCCTGTTATCCACATCCCTACCCAATTGCCAAGATAGTAGTTCGTCCATGGGCGAGACCTATTGGCTTTGCCAATACTTGCTTAGATAGCTAGCTAGCAAATACCCCAACATTTGCAAGTGTAGACTTAATTAATTTTAAATGGTGCATTGCAAAATTGAAGCTCAGACAGTCTTAATCCGGGTGACTTCCTGTGTTTCTTTTTCTTCTACGATGTCTTGCACCCTAGTTTAACCTCTACTTCCAGCGCCCGCATTCGAAGCCCACTAACTCCATAGCACAGCCGTTGTCTGCCTCATGTATAGGCCGTCACCCACTTTTTAATGTTCTTCACCCTTCAAAAAGGTTATTTGCCTCCATAAACTGCAGTGGGGTCCCCTCTTTAGAAAACTGCGTCCTCTTCCTACGAAGGGCGGTTCCAACATCAGCCCGGGGGGTCCTTGTCCTTCCTTGCACTACGGCCCATGATACACTGACTACGTCACAGGTCTTCTGGCGGTCTTTACCCCACACGGGTCCTAAATGATTAAAAGAAATGCAGTGCAAAATCAAAAGTGTTTCTGTCACGTGTCCATTAATCGTTGAACCGTGTTTGCAGCGTCGCCTTCCTGATCCGTTGATCCTTTCGCCCAGTCATCCTTTCTGTGGATGATTAAACTTTCTCCTGCACCTCTCTGGCATGTCTCGAAGTCTCAGTCGAAAGTTTGCTGATTTACAAGATGGGGATTTCATTGAAATGTGCAGCACTGGGCAGCCTTTGGGCCCTGGTCTTTGTTACATGAAAGTAAACAAATCTAGTTGAAAACTAATAATTAAACTTGTTTGTTGACCAAAATGCCTGGCCTAATTTCATTGAACTCCTTCGAGACAGGGGCGACTTAGTATACATTTTAACGGGGTAGGGTATACTCTAAAAGGGTCCGTTCCTTCTGCTGGCCTTCCTCCCCCGTTTTGGTAACACCTTCATTCTAAACTAAGCCCCAAAACTCTATCACCCACTTCGCCCCCAGATTACCTTCTTTTCGGCCCTCAAGGATCTCCTGGCTGGAGAGCTCACAGGAGACTTTTCAAGAAACCGTCTGGCTTTATGTTCTCAAGTGAGGTTCCTCCGGAGGAGCAGGACCTGCAAGTGTGTATTCTCCGCCACGGCGGGAGTAACGCTTGAGGCTCTTATTTTCATGCTCTTTGTTGTGTTCTTCCATGTTTCTTGCTCTGCCTTCCTCTGGCACTGGTGCTTGCCTATCTTCTGGTCTGGAGATTAGAGATGTTGGGTTGAGACAACTTTTAAGTTCCTTTGTGGACTTCGTGCTCTCCTCCTGTGCCCGTTTCTTCGTGTTCATTACCTGACTTGCCTCTGCAGTGGTCTCTTCTGTGCTCTGTTCTACACAATTTATAGTTTTTTATTATCAAATGACATGAGTTAAAACCGGGGCAGTGAGCGCCAGCTCATTCAACACGCGTGAACTGTGCAGATGGCCATCTCCTGGGGAACTGTCTCGTTACTATCCACTTTTCTGAAGATTATCTCGATAACAGCTCAGTTTCTTCTGTGCATTCCCACCACATCTTCCTTAGCTTATAATCACTTGACCTACATGTATTCACTTGATGCTCATCTTACACTGGTCCTCGCTATGAGGTCCCTTGATGCTCGTCTCACACCGGTCCTCACTGTGAGTTCCCTTGAGGCTTGTCTCACACCGGTCCTCGCTGTGAGGTCCCTTGATGCTAGTCTTGCACCGGTCCTTGATGTGAGGTCCCTTGATGCTTGTCTCCCACTGGCCCTTGCTGTGAGGACCCTTGACATTAGTCTCGCACCGGTCCTCGCTGTGAGGTACCTTGATGCTCGTCTCACACTGGTCCTCGCTGTGAGGTCCCTTGATGCTTATCTCCCACTGTTCCTCGCTGTGAGGTCCCTTGATGCTAGTCTTGCATTGTTCCTCGCTGTGAGGTCCCTCAATGCTCTTCATGCACCAGTCCTCGCTGTGAGGTCCCTTGATGCTCCTCACGCTCCGGTCCTCGATGTGAGGTCCCTTGATGCTCCTCACGATCCGGTCCTCGATGTGAGGTCCCTTGATGCTGTCATGCACCGGTCCTCACTGTGAGGTCCCTTGATGCTTGTCTCCCACTGTTCCTCGCTATGAGGTCCCTCGATGCTCGTCATGCACCGGTCCTCACTGTGAGGTCCCTTGATGCTCGTCTCCCACTGTTCCTCGCTGTGAGGTCCCTTGATGCTCATCTTGCACCGGTCCTCGCTGTGAGGTCCCTTGAAGCTCGTCTCACACTGGTCCTCGCTGTGAGGTCCCTTGATGCTCGTCTCTCACCGGTCCTCGCTGTGAGTTCCCTTGATGCTCGTCTCTCACCGGTCCTCTCTGTGAGGTCCCTTGATGTTCGTCTCACACTGGTCCTCTCTGTGAGGTCCCTTGACGCTCATCTCGCACCAGTCCTCTCTGTGAGGTCCCTTGACGCTTGTCTCGCACCGGTCCTCGCTGTGAGGTCCCTTGACGCTCGTCTCGCACCGGTCCTCGCTGTGAGGTCCCTTGACGCTCGTCTCGCACCGGTCCTCGCGGTGAGGTCCCTTGACACTCGTCTCGCACCGGTCCTCGCTGTGAAGTCCCTTGACGCTTGTCATGCACTGGTCCTCACTGTGAGATCCCTTGACGCTTGTCATGCACTGGTCCTCACTGTGAGATCCCTTGACGCTTGTCATGCACTGGTCCTCACTGTGAGATCCCTTGACTCGTCTCGTACTGGTCCTCGCTGTGATATTCCTTGATGCTCGTCATGCACTGGTCCTCACTATGCAGGCCCTTGATGCTCGTCACGCACTGGTCCTCGCTATGAGGTCCCTTGATGCTCGTCTCACACTGGTCCTCGCTGTGAGGTCCGTTGATGCTAGTCTTGCAACGGTCCCTGATGTGAGGTCCCTTGATGCTTGTCTCCCACTGGCCCTCGCTGTGAGTTCCCTTGATGCTCGTCTCACACCGGTCCTCACTGTGAGTTCCCTTGATGCTCGTCTCACACTGGTCCTCACTATGAGATCCCTTGGCGCATGTCGCACACTGGTCCTCGCTGTGAGATCCCTTGGCGCATGTCGCACACTGGTCCTCACTGTGAGATCCCTTGATGCTTGTCATGCACTGGTCCTCACTGTGAGATCCCTAGACTCATCTCGTACTGGTCCTCACTGTGATATTCCTTGACACTCGTCGCACACTGGTCCTTGCTGTCTGGTCCCTTGACGTTCTTCTTGCACCGGTCCTCACTGCGAGATCCCTTGAGGCTCGTCTCCCATTGGTCCTCTGTGTGAGATCCCTTGAGGTTCATCTTGCACCGGTCCTCGCTGTGAGATCACTTGACGCTTGTCTCCCACTAGTCCTCGCTGTTAGGTTCCTTGATGCTCGACTCCCACTGGTCCTCACTGTGAGGTGCCTTGACGCTCATCTCCCACAGGTCCTTGCTGTGAGGTCCTTTGACGCTCGTCTCGCACCGGTACTCGCTGTGAGGTCCCTTGACGCTCGTCTCGCACCGGTCCTCGCTGTGAAGTCTCTTGATGCTCGTTTCGCAACGGTCCTCGCTGTGAGGTCCCTAGATGCTAGTCTCGCACCGGTCCTCGCTGTGAGGTCCCTAGATGCTCGTCTCGCACTGGTCCTCGCTGTGAGGTTCCTTGACGCTTGTCTCCCACTGCTCCTCGCAGTGAGGTTCCTTGATGCTTGTCTCCCACTGGTCCTCGCTGTGAGGTCCCTTGATGCTTGTCTCCCACTGGTCCTCGCTGTGAGGTCCCTTGACGCTCGTCTCGCACTGGTCCTCGCTGTGAGGTCCCTTGATGCTTGTCTTCCACTGATCCTCGATGTGAGGTCCCTTGACGCTTGTCTCGCACTGGTCCTCGTTGTGAGGTCCCTTGACGCTCGTCTCGCACCGGTCCCCTCTGTGAGGTCACTTGAAGCTCATCTCGCACTGGTCCTCGCTATGAAGTCCCTTGATGCTCGTCTCGAACCGGTCCTCTCTGTGAGGTCCCTTGACTCTCATCTCGCACCGGTCCTCTCTGTGAGGTCCCTTGACGCTTGTCTCGCACCGGTCCTCGCTGTGAGGTCCCTTGACGCTCATCTCGCACCGGTCCTTGCTGTGAAGTCCCTTGATGCTCGTTTAGCACCGGTCCTCGCTGTGAGGTCCCTTGATGCTTGTCTTCCACTAATCCTCGCTGTGAGGTCCCTTGACGCTTGTCTCGCACTGGTCCTCGCTGTGAGGTCCCTTGATGCTTGTCTTCCACTGATCCTCGATGGGAGGTCCCTTGACGCTTGTCTCGCACTGGTCCTCGCTGTGAGATCCCTTGATGCTCGTCTCACACTGGTCCTCGCTGTGAGGTCCCTTGAAGCTCGTCTCACACTGGTCCTCGCTGTGAGGTCCGTTGATGCTAGTCTTGCACCGGTCCTTGCTGTGAGGTCCCTTGATGCTTGTCTCCCACTGGCCCTTGCTGTGAGGACCCTTGACATTAGTCTCGCACCGGTCCTCCCTGTGAGGTACCTTGATGCTCGTCTCACACCGGTCCTCTCTGTGAGGTCCCTTGATGCTTATCTCCCACTGTTCCTCGCTGTGAGGTCCCTTGATGCTAGTCTTGCATTGTTCCTCGCTGTGAGGTCCCTCGATGCTCTTCATGCACCGGTCCTCGCTGTGAGGTCCCTCGATGCTCTTCATGCACCGGTCCTCGCTGTGAGGTCCCTTGATGCTCCTCATGCTCCGGTTCTCGATGTGAGGTCCCTTGATGCTCCTCATGATCCGGTCCTCGATGTGAGGTCCCTTGATGCTCGTCTTGCACTGTTCCTCGCTATGAGGTCCCTTGATGCTCGTCTTGCACTGTTCCTCGCTGTGAGGTCCCTTGATGCTCGTCTTGCATTGTTCCTCGCTGTGAGGTCCCTCGATGCTCGTCATGCACCGGTCCTCACTGTGAGGTCCCTTGATGCTCGTCTCCCACTGTTCCTCGCTGTGAGGTCCCTTGATGCTCATCTTGCACCGGTCCTCGCTGTGAGGTCCCTTGAAGCTCGTCTCACACTGGTCCTCGCTGTGAGGTCCCTTGATGCTCGTCAAGCTCCGGTCCTCGCTGTGAGTTCCCTTGATGCTCGTCTCGCACCGGTCCTCTCTGTGAGGTCCCTTGACACTTGCCACTCTCTGGTCCTCCCTGTGAGGTCCCTTGATGTTCGTCACGCACTGGTCCTCACTGTGAGGTCCCTTGACGCTCGTCTAGTACTGGTCCTCGCTGTGAGGTCCCTTGATGCTTGTCTCACACCGGTCCTCTCTGTGAGGTCCCTTGACGTTCATCTCGCACCGGTCCTCTTTGTGAGGTCCCTTGACGCTCGTCTCGCACCGGTCCTCTCTGTGAGGTCACTTGAAGCTCATCTCGCACTGGTCCTCGCTATGAAGTCCCTTGATGCTCGTCTCAAACCGGTCCTCTCTGTGAGGTCCCTTGACGCTCATCTCGCACCGGTCCTCTCTGTGAGGTCCCTTGATGCTTGTCTTCCACTAATCCTCGCTGTGAGGTCCCTTGAATTTGAATTTTTGAATTTAAAAACATTTATTTAGCGCGCTTTTACCCAGCGGTTTCATGGCGCTTTTCAGATTGCGAGCAACAACAGTGGCGAAAGGAGATTAGGCAGCAAAAGCTCGGGAGAAAAGCAAGGTTTTAAGGCTTTTCCGGAACTCTATGTAGGAAGATGAGGTGCGAAGTCCCACAGGGAGGGAGTTCCAGAAAGCTGGGGCGAGAACCGCAAATTTTGTTCCACCAGCCTTCTTCTTTTTAAATCGTGGAGTGGTCAGGAGTGCCATGTGGGTGGAGCGGAGTTCTCTACCCGGCATATAGGGCTTGATGGCAGAGCATATAAACTCCGGAGCGGTGCCCATTTTGGCCTGAAAGGTGAGACAGCCAAGTTTGAATAAGGCTCGCTCTTTCACAGGCAGCCAGTGTAATGCCTGCAGTAGAGGGGTGGCACAATGAAATTTGGGCAGGCCATGGATCAGGCGAGCAGCCTGGTTCTGCACTAGTTGCAGACGGTGAATAGCATAGGCCGGCGCGCCATTATAGATTATGTTGCCATAATCAAGGCGTGAGAGCACCATTGTCATAATGATGATTTTTAGAGCCGGGAGGGAGAAGAAGCGGGAAATCTTCCTGATTGTCCTAAGGGAAAAGAAACAAGAGGACACAACAGAACTAACCTGGGAGTGAACAGAAAGTTGGGGGTTAAGAAAGATACCGAGGGTTTTGACTTTAGGAACTGGGAGTGGGGGAACACCGAGTGAAAGGGGCCAGTGGGAAGGAGACCAGGGGCTGCAACCACCTCCGGTCAAGACCAGCTCCGTCTTGTCCGGATTGAGTTTGAGGTGGTTGCAGTTCATCCAGTCCTGAATGAACAACATGACAGTTTGGACATTCAAGGCGGATGAGGGAGAATGGGAAAGGTTAAAGATTAGCTGGAGGTCATCGGCGTAGTTGAACACCGTGACCTCGAGCTGCTGCAACATAAAAATGAGGGGGTAGATGTATAAATTAAACAGGAGAGGGGAAAGTGAAGAGCCCTGGGGAACACCACACACTACCTTGCGGGAGGCGGCAGTGAAACCGGCAAGGTGGACTGCCTGAGCCCTCTCGCTCAGGAAGGACTCGAGCCACGCGAAGGCCAGGCCCTCTATGCCCGCCGCCCTGACACGGGTGAGGAGGATGGAGTGGTCCACCGTGTCAAAAGCGGCGGACAGATCTAAAAGGATGAGGGCTTGCGGGAGGTTGGTGTCACTGCCTTCACGTAGCCTGTCCATCACTGAGATCACCACCTTCTCCGTAGAGTGGAGGGGTCAAAAACCCGCCTGGCAAGGGGAGAGGCAGTGATTAGCCTCCACGTGGGTGCTCAGGGTGCTGGTCACATGGGTTTCTAAAACCTTACCCAGATAAGGCAGGAGAGAGATGGGGCGATAGTTAGAAGGGGATGATGGGTCAGCGCCAGCCTTTTTTAGGATAGGGATGACGACCGCGGATTTATGGGGGGTGGGAACAACCCCATTGCTGAGTGAATCGTTAAGGAGTGTGAGGGACTGGGTGGGACAGGCTAGGAAAATTTCTCTAAGGATATGAGCAGGGGCAAAGTCCAGGGGGGAGCCCGACTTCACCCTTTGAAGCAGGGGGAAAAATGTAGCTTTGGTCAGAAGGGGAATGGTAGTTAGTTTAGGAATAGTGGGAGGGGGGGAGGGGTCGATGAATGTGCGGGATGGAGTAGGAATGTTGATTTTTGCGACTTTTTCAACGAAGAAATCGTTGAGCGAATCGCAGAGGGATTGGGAGGGGGGAATTATAGCCAGCTCATGCACAGTGGCAAAAATTTCTTTTGGTTGAGACTCCGCTGCCAGTATCCTATTAGAGTAGAATGCAGTTTTGGCGTCAAGAATGCCTTGTTTGTATGTCTTGAGAACAGATAAATAAGTGGTTTTTAGAACAGGGCAATACGCTCTTCTCCATGCTCGCTCAGCTCTCCGTGCAGCCAGTTTCTTCTCTTTAAGGTCTGAGGTGAACCAGCGGTTAGCAGCGTGGGCTCGTTTAACCGTGATTCGCCTCAAAGGGGCGAATTCGTCGCCCGCTAGGGTCAGCCAGTTATTGATGGTAGCCAGCTGAGCAGGAGCTGCAAGGCCGGATAGATCGGGGCTGGATTTGGCCAGAGACGAGCAGAGGGATGGCATGTCGGCTTTGCCCCATTTCCTGACCCAGGTGTTTTTGGGGAGCGGGGGCTTGGTCTCTAGGGCTAGGGCAAGGGAAAATGAGATTAAAGAGTGGTCAGACCAGGAACAAGGGGAAATAAAGGGGGGTGTGGTAGGGATATTCAGGGTCCAGACCTGGTCCAACGTATGACCCTGTATATGGGTAGGGCTGTGAATGTGAGGTGTAAAGTTGAGGCTAGTCATGAGATCGGTAAACTCCTTAGAGAGGGAGCTTTCAGCAGGGTCATTCGGCCAGAAGTTAAGGTCGCCTAGGACTAACACTGACGAGTTGTTTATTACCAATGTGGCCAAGAGATCTTGGAGGCTGGAAACTAAAGAAGGGGTGGAATGAGGGGGGCGGTAAATAAGAACAGAGGTCAGGGAAGCCTGATGGGAGCTCGACCGGGTTACCAGGCAGTCTACTTCAGGGATGGGAGGGAAGGGAAGGATCTGGAAATGAAGGTCAGTGCGAGCTATCAAGGCCACTCCGCCGCCTCTTCTGCCTTCTGGTCGGTCCGCTCGAATGGCAGAGTATGAGGGGGGCAGTGCAGCTAGAACGTTAGGCAGGGAGTCGGCCTTGAACCAGGTCTCCGTTAAGAACAGGAGATCCGGTTCGTGTGTATCGATGTAATCAAATAGCTCGTACTGATGATTGACCGCCGACCTGGTGTTCAGGAGCGTGGCCGCGGTATTAAATACCGGAGTGTAAAGGGTAGGAGGGGGGGAGGGAATAGGCGGGAGGGTGGTGGGCGAGGAGATCAGCTGTGATATAATGGCGGGAGGGGTGCGGGAGGGGAGGGAGAGTAGACCCAGATGGGTCAAGATGTCAGTAACAGAGGGTCTAATTGACCCGGGATTCCAATATGAACAGAGATGGGAAAATGAATATGTGAGTAAAGGGGCATAGTGAGGAGCCCCTAGCCCCGGCCTGCCGCGGACGGGCTCGACTCTGGCGTGACTCCGGCGCGCCTACGTCGCGCTCGCTGCGCTGACACATGTGGGCCTTTTAAATGGAGGAGTAGCGTGGGGGGAGTGGCGTGGGTGGGGTTAGGCGATCCAGCCCAAGCCAAGATGGCGGCCGCGGCAAGCCCGCGATGTCGATCAGCTCACAGACAGCCACGCACAGCCCCTGGGATCCAAGGTAAAAGTTGATAGCCTGTTGATTTTCAGGACAGGTTAGTGCACAAATTAAAAATGAACAATTCCAGTATTAGCAGAAGCGTGTCACCGCTTGCAGTCAGCGTGACAAAATGCGATAGTTTAAAACGAGAGAGCAGCCATCCAGCTCCTGCCAGCGAGCCCACTGCCACCGGGCTGCTTGCAATCGCTGGGGAGGCGTCAGAGACACTCCTAAATGGAGGAGTAGCGTGGGGGGAGTGGCGTGGGTGGGGATAGGCGATCCAGCCCAAGCCAAGATGGCGGCCGCGGCCGCTGTAAGCCTGCGATGTCGATCAGCTCACAGACAGCCACGCACAGCCCCTGGGATCCAAGGTAAAAGTTGATAGCCTGTTGATTTTCAGGACAGGTTAGTGCACAAATTAAAAATGAACAATTCCAGCATTAGCAGAAGCGTGTCACCGCTTGCAATCAGCGTGACAAAATGCGATAGTTTAAAATGAGAGAGCAACCATCCAGCTCCTGCCAGCGAGCCCACTGCCACCGGGCTGCTTGCAATCCCTTGACGCTCGTCTCGCACTGGTCCTCGCTGTGAGGTCCCTTGACGCTCGTCTCGCACTGGTCCTCGCTGTGAGGTCCGTTGATGCTAGTCTTGCACCGGTCCTTGCTGTGAGGTCCCTTGACGTTAGTCTCACACCGGTCCTCGCTGTGAGGTCCCTTGATGCTCATCTCCCACTGTTCCTTGCTGTGAGGTCCCTTGATGCTAGTCTTGCATTGTTCCTCGCTGTGAGGTCCCTCGATGCTCTTCATGCACCGGTCCTCGCTGTGAGGTCCCTCGATGCTCTTCATGCACCGGTCCTCGCTGTGAGGTCCCTTGATGCTCCTCACGCTCCGGTCCTCGATGTGAGGTCCCTTGATGCTCCTCACGATCCGGTCCTTGATGTGAGGTCCCTTGATGCTCGTCATGCACCGGTCCTCACTGTGAGGTCCCTTGATGCTCGTCTCGCACCGGTCCTCGCTGTGAGGTCCCTTGACGCTCGACTCGCACCGGTCCTCGCTGTGAAGTCCCTTGATACTCGTTTCGCATCGGTCCTCGCTGTGAGGTCCCTAGATGCTCGTCTCGCACTGGTCCTCACGGTGCGGTGCTCGTCATGCACTGGTCCTTGCTGTGAGCCCCGACCAAGCTCATCAAACGACTACAACGCATCCAAAACACCTCAGCACGACTGATCCTCGACGTACCACGCCACGGCCACATCACTCCCCACCTGAGAAACCTGCACTGGCTCCCCGTCAACAAGAGGCTATCCTTCAAGCTCCTCACCCATGCACACAAGGCACTCCACAAGACCGGTCCAGCCTACCTCAAAGACGGCTCTCCTTCCACATCCCCAACCGCTTGCTACGCTCTGCCAACCTCTCACTCGCCACCGTCCTGCGCATCCGAAGAACAACCACCAGAGGGAGGTCCTTCTCCCACCTCACCGCCAAGACCTGGAACACCCTCCTACTGAGCCTAAGACAGACCCAAGACCTGCTGACCTTCAGGAGGATACTCAAGACCTGGCTGTTCGATCAGTAGCGCTTCCCCCCCCCCCCCAGCGCCTTGAGACCCTAGCGGGTATGTAGTGCGCTCTACAAAATGACTGATTGATTTATTGTGACGTGCCATAATTTAAACATTTAAACTGTAAGACTTTGTTCTATGTCTTGTTTCTACCACTGGTGTGATTTGACAAGGAACAGCATTTCAGTTCCCTCTGGCTGAAAGTCCCCCCCACCCTGTGGTGGTTCTGCAGCTGGAGGGTGGCAAAAGTACCTACTGGTCTCCCTCCAGGCATTGCAGGTAACTTTGCACTGTGTAAATGTCCTCTGCCCTGCTCCCCTACCCTCATCTCTCTCTCATATCTGTTCTTCGCTCTCTGCGCCCTCTGGTCTCAGTCTTGCAAGTGTGATCACAGGGCTGGTCTCCTAGGATTGCAGCAGTGACCCCCTTCCTTTGCAGCTTTCATGGGTGGCCCCCAGGGCTCCTGCCCTCGGGACCCTGTTGATGGAGCTGAGACTCTGCTCATACCCTGGAGGCTAGTGAGGGGAGCCCTGGGATGCAGTCATCACAGCTGTCCGTCGGCTGGACACGTCACAAAGGGCCTTTCCTACCGCAGCATCTCCGGACCGCCGTGGGCCTGTGTGAATGGCTGTTCTCGTTCCTTAGGTTATCACAACCTTTCTTTCCAGGCTACTTCACCTGCATTTGTGTGAGGCCCATCCCTCCCTGTGATCGTGGGGTGCCCAGGATCCGCACTCCTCACCCCCAGAGCTTGGTGGGGGTCAGACGTTTGAGTGACCCCTTTCCTGCTCAATTTACAGTATTACTGCATTTACTTTTAATTTTTTCTGAAATCTAGTTTTATGTGTATTCTTTTGGTTCTTTGGCCCACGTCTATTCCGCAGTTTTTAGAGGATTATGATCTAAATGTTTCTATTCCTAGATTTTGTTGATCTTTTTTTCGCACACTAGCAGGTTCCATCTGGAGTTGGGGTGTGCCTCAATGCATTTCCTAGATAAACCGATGCCTGTTCAATTCTCTATGGCCTCTTTCTATATAAAACATATGTATATTTAGTGGTGTTGTGCTTCCTTTCATACATCACGCGGCTGGATTTTCACCAGCGTGGTAGTAATTCTTTAGCTGCAGCAGAACTAGTGGTAATCTGTTGTACTGGTATCACAAGACTCGAGTGGGGCGGGTATGCCCAGACGTGGGTCCCGTGTTCTCCATGCCACTGGAGTCAAGCTATCCTGGCTGAAGAGGGGTGATAGCCAGAAACCGGTCCTAGGATGCTTGATTCCGATCCAGGAAAGACCTGACCTGGCAGTTCGGGCTGGACTGTTCCCATGAGGCACAGGGTCAAGGCTGATTTGCATATGGCTGGGTCCAAACTTGAATGGCATGTTGAGCAAAAACGATGGATTTAGGCCCAGATCTCTGTACTGGGGTGAATGTATGACATTGTTCTGCATTCTGTCCATCAGTTGTTCTTTTTGCGGGTATCACAAGACTGGGCAGGAAGTTACAAAAAGTTCTCGGTGCCTGTCGACATGTGAGAGTGCTTTCATGTCTGTGCATCATTGTATAGTGCAGACTGCCGTCAGCATGGCAGGCTAATAATTTTGTGTGTGAATCGACTATACCAGGGTTTCATGTTACAAAGGCGGACTGGATATGTGAGTATCTCATACTGCCCTGTGGGGCTCTGCCCCCCACTCCAATCTACTTTAGGGCATTCTTCGTATGATCCGTGTCATAAATAGCACAACCGCACTTTCAAAACCTACATTTAAAAGTCCAAACCATGTTTAGATAAAAAGATAAAGCTTCTTATGTAGAGAATTCGATAAAATTGGATGAGGAAATCGCAAGTTGTCCATCACCAAAAGCGGCCTCTGAGAAAGAAAGGGGCCCCTCGAGACAGGAGTTATTGGGTGAAAAAGGTCTCGTCTAAACGTTCTCAACTTGGTGCAAATGCTGCTTGTTCACAGCACTTTAATCTCTTAGAAAGATTTGTGCCGCCTTCTGACTTGCTTTGGCTTTGTGGCTGCAAAATCTGTTTTATGTTTGAAATAGTATACGTTGGCTCGTGGCCGGTGCTGTGCCCAATGCTGTGCCCGTTGCTGTGCCAGCTGCGTAACCTGGGAGCATTTAGGAACTCTCCAACCGTTCTGAGGGTGTTTGGCATTGGATTTAATAAGTAGATTGGTGTCTACTGTGTCTTTTTTTTTTTCATCTGCCTGCTTTCGGGTGGTAAACATAGTTTACAACAATGTTTACACATCACATGCCATTACAAGGCAGTCATTACACCGACCGTGCTGTTACACCGCATACCCTTACACCGCAAGCCGTTACGACTTGCTGTAGGGGGTGAAGATGTTGGATTTTCAATCCAACACCTTCCCTACTGTTGCACAGACTGCAGTTGGAGCAGTGAATTTTACTATTCCAACATCCAGCGCCCCCCGCCTACAGCAAGTGATTGTAATGAGTTGCGTTGAAATTGTCTGCGATCTAACAACGTGGTCGTTGTAATGACCGCATTGTAATGACATGCCTTCTAAATGCATGCGGTCTAATGTGGTCTATTCCTTTGGGGTACATTAAGCTCTTCATCTGCTTGCTTTGGGGTACATTGAGTTCTGATCTTGCCTTGTTTGCCCGCGTCTTGCACTCTGAGGTCACTTTCTTTTCCTTTGGAGCCAGAATGTTGGTGGTCCAGCTAAGGCTGTTGGGTGGTTCTAGGTATCCCGGGAATCCCCTTTCTTCCTCCGTCCGAAGGTGTCCTGGGTGACACCAGGCCGTATCTTCCCTGCTTGTCCCGTTCCAGCCCTGAGTATTCTGGACATACACAGCCTTGCCTCCTGCAGTTCACATGCACACTGGGCTCTCCACGGCTCAGGCTGTGTGGCCCAACTCTGTACTTCGCAAACACATTCTTAACCCCTCCCATGCTCATGGAGCTGTGCTCATGACAAGCTCAGCTCGTCATAACTGCCGCGGCCCGCCCACGCGCGGCTAATTCCCCGCCTGTGCGGGCGTTCTATTGGAGTGGGCGGAGTCATGACGAATCCACCTCGTCTGGACTGGTCATGAGTACCGCAGTGCAGCGTGCGACCCCTCCCCACCGCACTGCGGGGGAATTAGCCCCGCGTGGAAGGGGTTAATGCGAGCACTGATGCCCTAGGTATGGGACGCAGAGCTGCAGGGTGTGCAGCACCCATAAAATACCCGCGCTGTGGTTCAGAAGGGGGGTGAGCAATAAAAATGATTTAAAAGTTTGTTGCTGGCTCTTTCCATGTGTAATGTGTTCCAGGTCCATGCCTGCTGACAAGTTGTTGCCTAATATGTAGGTTGCTGGATTTGAACATGTCAAATATTGGATGCGTTTTATTGATGACATTTTTTGTGTATGGGAGGGTGACATCAGCAGTGCCAAAAGCTTTGTCAATGCACTTAACAAGAATGAATTCAACTTATTTTTCACTTCTAGTGTTAATGAACACACTGCTGAATTTCTAGATGTGTCTATACATATCACCAATGACCAAATTGTCACTGCTCTCCATAGAAAATCCACCACTGGAAATAGTATTCTCCATGCTAGCAGTGGTCACCCCAAACATGTTATCATGAGCATCCCCTTGGGAGAACTGCTACGCCTTAAACGTATATGTAACACCCAGGCGAAATTTGAGGAAGGGGCGTCTGCAATGCTTGCAAGACTAGAGGCAAGAGGATATAGCAAATCTTGTCTTGCCACTGCACTTAGAAAGAGCGAGGAAAGAACTAGAGAATCTTTACTAGTGCCTAAACCCCTTGAGAACAACATAACCTCTAATCCCAGCAGACTCATAACAACTTATAGTCAACAGCACCGCAAAATCAAATCCATTGTCAACAAGCATTGGCCAGTCCTAAAAACTGATGCAGTGCTACGTGATTTGACCCCTGACAAGCCTACAATTACATTTAGGCGCGCGTTCAGTATGCGCAGTAAGTTATCACGACCCAGCCCTGAATTACCCATAGTTGATCAGTGGTTCGGGAGAAAGGGCTTTCACAAATGTTCCTCCTGTCGGGCTTGCAAGTTTGGACAAAATACCACCCATTACCGCACTCCGTTTTCTGACATCAATTTTCCAATTCGAAGCAATTATAACTGCCGCACGGAGTTTGCGGTGTACGTCCTAACTTGCACATGTGGCCTACGTTACGTGGGCAGCACCGGAGCTCAGGTGCATGTCAGGATACTGCAGCACCTTAGAGCCATAGTTAACCACGATGGAGCATATTCAGTGGCGCGTCACTTCAACAGCAGACACAATAGGGATTTATCATGTCTTACCTATTTTGTTATTGACGCGGTGGCTCCCCTGAGACGAGGTGGAGACCGCGAAAAACTATTACGCCGGCTAGAAACTCAATACATCATAAAGCTCGACAGCAAACAACCAAATGGGTTGAATGCAACTGAGGACTTGCACAACTTTCTGTAGGAGCATTCATTTCTGCACTTAAACTCTGCACAATAATATATATAGTGGTTAGAACGTGAGCACATCAAACTGAATTGTATATAGTGTGTGTGTATATATATGAAATCCTGTTGAACAGCACCTATTTTAGGTATTCTGTAGTCCTGTCTTCTTAAAGGTCTGGCTGTTTTTAGTTTTTCTAACAGCTCAGTTTTTTAAACAAACACTTGGAACTTTATTGTTTTTTCTTCATGGTGATTCATTTACACTGATATTTAATTCAGCACTTTTTTTCCTAATTTTGTGATACACAAGGTTTTGATGTAAATAGTTCCTATATACAAACGATTTGGACATATGAATAATGTACAGATGTACATATATTTTGTCATGTATAGGAATTCGGGACTATGATATGTATATAATTGTATAGGACACTTGGGTGCTGTTTTTGGTATTTTAAGTCACTTAAGTGAGGGTATAAACAACAAACGGACAGTGCAAATGCCGTGATTTATATGAATTACTATATGTTGCTTCTACTTGCATTTATATGAAATGACATGTATTTATATTTGCATTCATGCACATTATCAGTTTTTGCCTAACCGTTAATAATGGTTAGTATCGCATTTAGGCGGTCATTTTTTGACTCCGTTGACAAAGTAACACGGTTTAGACGATTAGCTGATTAACAATGAAACAATGTATATGCGGTATATGTGAGTCACATTTTACCTAGTATCTGTTTTCAGTTAATTTTCTATACGCATTCATGCGGGTATTTTAAAGTCTCCAGTCTAACTGCAAGTGCAATATCGCAGGCTTGATAAGAGGGACTCTTGTAATATGTGCAAGGCATTAATAAAACAGTCTTTCTCTAGCAATGCAACAGTGCAAAATGCAATATGGCGCAACCATGCACTGTGCCTTTAACTAAAGGCTCTGTTGTTTTAAATATTTTATCACGTGACTCACGTTTAGAGGTGGGACCCGGAGGGTGTGTCTGCACTGCTAATGATTTAAAAAGTTTCCGCTCTGTGCAATGTGGTGTGTGAACAAGACTACGCCAGTAGTCGAAACGTTGCATTTTGGAAGGCACAAGAACTAAATAAAACATCTTGCCTGGAAAGCGTGGGGTCTGTCTCTTCATTCGCCGGTGTGCCGTGGAGGTTTGGAAATTCTTTACTTATATATATATATATATATATATATATATATATATATATATATATATATATATATATATATATATATATAAAGAAAGGGGATCTTGTTGTTTACTGTTCTTTCTCTGACTGCAAAGTGAGTGGATTTTGTAAAGTGAACAGTGCGACAATCTTGCTGCAGTGGAGGGAGTGTAAAAGGAAAGGCTGTAGATTGGCTTTTTTTTTAAGAACGCCATAAAATGTAAATACCTTTAAATGAACTGTGTGTAAATATTTCAAAATATATCAGCGGCACAGAAAGGACAAACGAGGCACATTTTTTACTCTTAAGTGTAACGTGATGGAAGCAAAGAGTTAAATAGGATGGAACCCAATCTAGGCGCTTTAATTGGTGGTGCGCAGATGAAACCTAGTCACTGAAACCTGTTTTCCTCACAATCATTTGCACGCTGTATACTTTTATTAGTAAAGCTGCGTGTCTTTGTATATGTAGTGGACATTTCACAGGAATCTGTGCTGCTTGTAAGTGACGGTGGCTATTGCCCAGTGCCTCAGTGATATATATGTGACTCTGTGCTCCAAAATTCCTCACTGCACAAGTACCGTGGCCTTACCACTGCTGCTGAGTGGGCGGGGCTCACTTGCTACTCTTGTTCTTTGTGTGACCCTTGGATTTTTCAGAATCCCTATGAGTTCAGTGACGTAGCAATGACAGCAGCACGCCCCGTGTTGAAACTGGCTGGTGACGGGTCTGTAGCATTTTCCCCAGCTCAGGGCGTGCAAATAAACACGCCACACACGGAACTCTGTAACAGACGTCTTTATTCTTCAACATACGGTCACACTCTGCACACATTGCGTCGTAACTTTTATAACCACACCTTTACACCTTCCATCAGATGACATCATTCCTGTTTAGAGTCCGTGTTCTGTTCCCCCACTTCTGGTTCTCTAACCGGCTCTTCTCCAACCCCCTTCACCCTTCTTCGTCTGCTTCCCACCCAGGCTATTCACCAACGCACCCTCGGTCCGTCCACCCAATCTGCCATCCCTTTACCCGTATGGAGTCGATTTTGAAATACTTGCATTAATGCTGTGATTTTGATGGCCGAGCTTTGGCTGCAGTGTTTGGCAGTTTTGCCTTCTTAATTTTTCAAGTGGCCTTGACACTTGTGGAAGAGTTTGTATTTTCAAGAGATGTGGCTGATGAGTCAGTGTGCTGACATCCAGGAATAGCTCATGTTGTAACCTTCACCAGGGAGTCATCCTTCTAACCGCTCGCGGGTTTTGAAATGCCCAAAGGCGTTAAGTTCTGTGATTCATTTGTTTACTGGTCAGAATCTGCAGTCAGCACAGATATAAATCCTTTTTTTTTCTCAAACAACTTTGAGTCAAAGAGGGGAAAGCCATGCTTTTGTATTTTGATGTTCTAAAATGGTTTTCTGCATCCTGGTAGAGCGTCGACCGGTGGCTACAGACCGGGCAAACAGAAGACTCTTCACCCGGCTCGTGATCGTCCTTCCTGTGTTGTGACAACACCAGATCACTAGTTCAAGGAAATTTACAAATCTCACAGGTTGTCGCTGGTTCCGGACCAGGAGGCTGCCTGCAGCAGCGGTGGCCGCGGAGTGGCTTCCCCGGCTGTCGCTCTCCACCGTCTCCATCCCCAACGGTGCTTCATTTATTCATTCACCTCACATTCATTTTCAGAGCTTTTGCTGATCTGAATCATTTGAAAATAGTCTGAGGTTCTTACTCCTTCTTAACCGGTTCAAAACCCCCCTCATGACCAGCTCTCCTTTCTTCCTCATGTATTGGAGAATTTAATATTTCACCTGCCACGACTCCAGCAAAGAAATGGTTTATCCCATCTGGAAAACAATGCTCTGTATTTTTAGTGCATCTATAGGATTGCAATAAAGGCTTAATTGATGGCCCATTTCTCATTCAGTTTCAAACTTCACCTGAACCTTTGGTAGACCCTAATCCTGACACTGAGGCTCTGGAGGCCAGGTAGTGGCTTCTCAGTTTCCTGTGACCGCTTCAATGGAATTTGAGATTCTTGGGGAAACCGCGCTTTGGGTGTATAGAGGAAAAGTGGAGGACTGTCTCCTCATGTTTTGTCAAAAGTGATACGAAAATGAAATACAGACGTTCTTTGAAAGTTTTATGTGCGTAGTTTTTATTTCATGTTACATCTGTGAATAAAGAACAGCTGACACGTGTTTCGCCCTGGTGGCCTATAGGCCGTGGGCTTTTTCAAGGCAAGGGTCTGGTGTTGGCGTAGCTCAAGATCATGATTCTGTTAGAAGCCGGTATCTCGTCTCTGCGGTCTGTTCCAGGACCGCAGAGACGAGATACCGGCTTTCGAGTATTGTTTAATTTCTTTTTGGTGTACACCAAACATTGCACCTTGAGAGTTCTTGTTTGTGATTGACGGATAGGTCAAGCTCTATCCCTAGTTCGTCATCGCTGGCTGCGCTGTTGCTGTAGGCACAAGGCCTGGGTCCTGGTTGAACCGGTGTTGGAATGGATGCCCGCCTTTGGTGTGAAATAGACAGGGATGTTGCAGGGGTGGATCCAGACCTGCTGTGAACCTCCGGACACTCTTCTAGCTGCTTGTTCTGGTGATGAACCACCAGGAACAGCTGCAGAACCAGGAGCACCCAATGACCGAGATACCGGCTGGAGGACTTCAGAGGTCGCGGTGGGTCTGGAAGAAGCTTGAACTGGTACCAGTGGCATTGTTCAGGCAGCTCCGGTCCAGTCGTGAAGCTGCTGTGATTCAGTAGTAACTTCTGTTACTCGGTTATTGATTTGTAGAGCGCCTACACTTGTTTACGAGTGGATGAGATTACTGAAGAGTCTTTAGCCATACTGGTGGTCCGAATGTAATCCGGTGAGGGAGAAGACGCTGCCTGTGCTCCCACCCCTTCTCTAGGGGTTCTGTTATGAATACTTGTAAAGCACCCGAAAACCCGAAGGAGTCTTGGCGCTGCCACTGTCCAGAGGAAAAGAAAATAGCCTGTTACGGATTACTGAAAAGCCAGGTTTCTAGAACCTTATTGGGGGATAGAAGATTGGTCATGGATTTGATGTTTAGGGGGAGAATGTTTGCATTCCAACTGTAAATATGGTGCAAAAGTGCATGTGCCCTTCCTATCCGTGATGGGAATTGGCGCTAATTCAATGTTCTGAAACACAGTCCCGTCTGCCATCGGAGACCAGTGGGTGTGCCCTGGCATCTATTGTGCATAAATTCATGAGCAGGCCGCTGTGCGTGCGCTCCGGCACCTATAGTGTCTGTGATTGCATGTGCCGCCTGCGTTTTTAGGTGGCACATGCAATCACGGGCACAATAGGTGTATGTGCGTGCACACAGACAGACTTATTGGTTGAACCTGTGTCCAGTCTGCTGTGCCGGATCGGGCTGACCTACTTGCACCCTGGTGCTGGGAACGATGTCCCATCTGCTTTCGCAGGTCGGTGTGCGCAGTAGCGCACGTGCACCCAGGTAGTGAGGAATACCTATGTGTGTTTTCACTACCTAGAGGCCAGCTCTTCCCGTAGGCTTACATGGGAAGGTAGCTGACATTACTTCAGACTGCAGTAGTGGATTGCAGTGGAGCAAACTCAAATTTCATATCAATGGAACCGCAGTGCCTAACTCTTTCCAGTGATAACGTTTTTTGGGGGCATACTTTGTAGCGATGTGGAGTGAGTGTGAGTGAGTGTGTGCAAACCACCTGTGGTTCATGACACTGGCCGGTGGTGACGCTTCATATGGTGATTGTATGCCAAAAGCACGACACATTTGACGTTGTTTACCTACATGGCTTCACCCCGTGGTGCAACTAACATTTGTTCTGCTTTTGTTCATGTACATATTGTTGCTATCCTGCACCGCGTAAGGGTACTTTCTTTCAAATGGGGGGGGGGGGGAGGGGTAGATGAGGAATTGTCGCCGGTGTGCATACTATTGATATCATAACAATACGAGTGGGCCTCGCACTGCTAGTATTATTTCTGAATTTGTTTTGTGCCCAAAAGTATATGGTGGCCATTTTTTAATGACTGACGATATGTGTTGAATATAAATGTTTTACATACATCCTGTCTGAAGTCTCTTTTGTGGCGCTCTCGGTATTTGTTGCATGCGGCTGCTGTGCCTTTGCGTTACACTTTGCCTCTGATTGCTCAGTGTCGAGCTACCCAAGGGTGAGCACGGGTTATACAGTGAGTGTAATCACCCGCCCTTGATAGGAGCGGTAGGTTCTTTCGGGCTGGGGCGTACCTTCAGCCAATCAGACACTGCTGGTTCCAACAGTGTTCCATAATTTAGATGTACAAATGACACAACTTCTCCTGCCCCAGGAAGAACGTTTGAGTTTGGGGACCACAATATTTTTGGCTCTAGTAGAATGCAAAGACCTGCTAGGACAGTTCCCTTTAACACTGCCCTTCATATATCCGGGCCTATGTTGTGAACTGCCTTGTAGGTCCTGAAGGTAAGCCGCTGCTTCACCTGTAGCCCGTGAAGCTTCCGCAAAGCTTGAGATGCGATCGAAATTCGGTATCCTGAGCAACAAGCGTGCAGCCGCATTCTGCAGAGTTTGGAGCCTATTCACAAATTCTGGTGCATGTTTAGGTCGAGACCATCACAATAGTCTATTGTGGACAAGACTAAGTCTCTCACAACAGTTCTTTGTGAGTCAAGTGGAATGTAAGGGAGGATTGTCTTTACTATCCTGAGAGTATAGAAGGAGGAGGAGATGAAGGTATTCACTTGATCTCCAGAGGCAAGCTTGTCTACTAGAGCTCCTCTGTTGTTTACCTTCCCGACCAGTGTTGGAAGGGGTCCCGGCTCTTGAGGCCACCACGACGGGGACTAAAATGAGACCTCATTACCAAACCGGAGGCCCTCTGTCTTCCCAGAGTTTTAACTTCAAGAGCCCGCTTTAGAAGGTCCCCTCCTTCTCGTGTGTGTTGACATGTATGTGTGTGGGAGCTGCCTGCTGCTCCCCTTGGACATATGTATCGTTTGTGGTGAGCATGCTCTGCTGATGTCGGCTGTGGGGCACACACGCGTGTATGCGTGTGCATGACCAAGAAGGCTGAGAGAATGTCATTCATAATTAAGGCTGCCTGTTTTCCGTTTTTATGGATTTTTACATATAGGTACAGACAGAAAACAATGGGTTTCTGTCTGCATTTTTTTTTTTAAAGTGGATAAATACAGAAAATTGTGCTCCTTTAAAGTGACTCTTCACGCTGTCTTTAATGAATTATGGGCCAGCAGCTGAGCCTATGGACAGCAAGGTAAATTAAAAAAACAGGACAAAATGTATTTGCATAACAACATATGTAAAAGCTAAAATACGACCGACATCAAAGTATGAGTGTGCGCCTATCAGTTAAATAAATATGGAAATATACTGTTTTTCAACTTAATTTATATGCAGAACACAACATAAATATGGATAAATACATATACAGTGGGCAAAAAAGAAATATGGATAAATACAGACGGAAGTGCTGAAAAAATAAATACCATTAAACCGGGAGCCCTATTTATAATACAAAAGAGAAGACTGTTGGCTTTGTCAGTGTTTGTTTAACATGCCTGGAGAACTGTTATGTGCCCAGTTTGCATCCTACTTGACATTGTGATGTAGGAGGTGGTGTAGGGGGAGGGGGAAGGGTCGTTGTACTAAACGTAATCTACTTTTCACAAACAGAAGTCTTTGGCCAGATCCCAATGCTCCTCCCCCATCAGCTATAAAGCCTCAGATTGGACAGATGCCAACAGCCCCTCCCTCTGCACCACACCCACCACATATGTATTGGAATTGTTCAGAAATAGGTCAAACCCTGTCACACTCTCGTGTGTAGTGTAGCATTACACCAGAGCTATTTTCCTGCCAACTAAGCTCTCCAGAAAACAAATCTTCAGACGCAATGCACTAAAAATAACCTGAACCCATGCGTACCCTTTGTGGTTACCTGTGAAAGCCTGTCTTGCATCCGCCCCTCCCGGGTAAATAGTTACCTTGTGGGAAGGATGACTGACCCCCACCCCCCCCTCTCCTCTCCCCTCGCCGTGTTTTTAATCTTTCGCCCACTCTGTTGCCAACTCCTGATCTCTTGTTTGCGTGCCTAGTGTGGGGCTGAGCTCCTGATGCCGGTGACGTTGCCGAAACACCTCTAGGATATTGTTTAAAAATTCGGGCTATTCTAGGAATCTGCTTTGATAAACCTGTTCCAAGGCTCCATGTTTGTTTGTGAAATTAACAGGCTGTTCTGGAATGCTAACAATACTTATCAGATGGCTGATGATCCCAGAATGACCCCTTCCCCACGCCCTTCCCCCGCTAATCTCTTGTTAATCCCAGTAACAGCCGTCTGTTCGGTCCAGGCCCCCGCTGCCCATTAGTTTCCAGCCTGTTCCTTTTCTCTCCACAGTCTCTGCAGAGCGAGTTCGTGGTTGTGATTGTTTCAAACTCTTTGGTTCACAGCATTCCTTCGTCAGCCTTGGTGGCATGCTGCTGGGGACCTCAGTTTCGAGAATGGATAGTAAATATCGCAGCTTCTTCACAGGCTAAGGTCAATAGCGTTTACAAACTAGACAGGAAGTTGTCTGGACGAACCCTTTACTTCCTGTTTGTGTCCATCCGCCAGGCACAGCTGAAAGAGTCCCTTTATTTGCCCCAGTTGGACCCTTAGGTATGACATGGCAAGTGGGTGGGTACATGGATGGGCACAAGGTGTATTACAAACATGTCCCTTTAATTCCATGCGTTGCTTCTAGTCTGTGTCACGTGGAGATTGGCATTTTGTGGTATGCGCTTTATCTCCTCTGGTAGTCTTCAGGGCGGTAGCGCCATGCCCTCAGGCCTGTCCTCCGTGTTGCCCCGCGAATGAGGCAGGGTCTCTTCATTCTGCCTCCAATGTCCCGGATACCTAAGCATGAACATGCCTCAAACATGCAATAGAATTTCTGCTACATGTTGAACATTCAAGAATATGTGTTCTGTGTTTGTAACAGATTAA
This sequence comes from Lissotriton vulgaris, assembly GCF_964263255.1. NCBI lineage: Eukaryota > Metazoa > Chordata > Amphibia > Caudata > Salamandridae > Lissotriton > Lissotriton vulgaris. Next base: position 311,015,944 of record NC_141686.1, on the reverse strand, counting down.
AATGATGATGTTTAAGGAGCTGCTGTTCACATCATTTTCTTTATAAATCTAGCACTGTTAGTTGTATAATATGAGCAGTAGCTTGTTGCAGTGAAGTTCTCAGAATATTTAGAAGCAAAAGCATCACAGACACAGTGCACAGAGGCCAAGTAGCATTACTGAAGAAAGAGGAGGATTAAATGAGGCATGATTAGACCGCATGTCCGCCCCTGTGGTACGCTACGTTCACAGGAGTATAGAAGCTAAGATCATGTATATTTAACCCTATGTATGTAGAGAGAACTCTAATCACTAGTATATGCAGTAGTCCTTTGTACTCTCTACCATTCTTATGTGACTCTTAGAGTATATCCATCCGTATCCCTTCCCTATGTATATAGAGAACTCTAATCACTAGTATATGCAGTAGACCTTCGTACTCGCTACCATTCCTATGTGACTCTTAGAGTATATCCATCTGTATCCCTTCCCTATGTATATAGAGATAACATCTAATCACTAGTACATGCAGTAGACCTTTGTACTCTCTACCATTCCTATGTGACTCTTAGAGTATATCCATTCGTATCCCTTCCCTATGTATATAGAGATAACTCTAATCACTAGTATATGCAGTAGACCTGTGTACTCTCTACCATTCCTACGTGACTCTTAGAGTATATCCATGTGTATCCCTTCCTATTGTATATAGAGATAACTCTAATCACTAGCATATGCAGTAGACCTTTGTACGCTCTGCCATTCCTATGTGACTCGTAGAGTATATCCATTCGTATCCCTTCCCTATGTATATAGAGATAACTCTAATCACTAGTATATGCATTAGACCTTTGTACTCTCTACCATTCCTATGTGACTATTAGAGTATATCCGTTCGTAGCCCTTCCCTATAATCACCAGTCTCTTCTTAGTGTGACTTTACATCTTGTACATTTACAATTTTTTCTGTTTGTATCTTTTATGTAACGCATGTAATCCTTAGTCCTTATGTTTTGCAACTGGTTCTTATGTAAAGCGCTCTGACACCTTCTGGTAAATTTCGCGCTATATAAAATCACATTAAATAAATAAAATAAAAAACAAGGCGGCTCCTCTGCAACGCAACAGCGATGCGCCTTTTCCTCCCAGGTCTCGCGGCTACGAGATCCCGCCCACCTAGGTTTCTGGGTTGATCATTGGCCGCCAGTCTTTGCTTACATTTGAATTTTCTCTGTCACTTTTAGTGAACAGTTGCTTGTGGCTTATACTTAAGACCACGCTGTGATATTCCAAAGTTTAGCATCTTGTGCACATGTTTGTGGCTGTCTGATTTGCGGCATTGACACAACCATGTCATCCAATAGGGTGTCATTACTTGTGTAGATTCTCCTGATGGAGGGGTGTGCACACTTCCTGTGTGGCCTTGGGACAGCCTCCAAAAGCTTCATTTGTTTGTGGACCTTCAGGCATTGGCTTAAGACATTGTCAATCATATTTTGGATGAGCCTACAGAAGTTTGTTCGGCTTACTGTTTTCTATTGGCTACTTGGATGTGTCCTTCCACCTCCATTACAATATACGTGGGGCTACTTGACACCTGAAATAAATTGGGGACCAGCTCAGAAGTACTGGAGAGAGAGTGCCAACAAAAGCTTCTGAAAATACCCCTATAGGCAAAAAGCAACACTTTGTAGGTCTGCCATAGAGAGAGCTTTGGTTGTTTAAATAGCCTCCTGTAAATAAATTAAAAATCATAAACCAATCTACATAGAGGGGCTTACGGTCATCCTTCTGCATACATTAGTGAGCGCAGCTTTATTTCATATTTTTGGTTTCTCCCGCTGCGCTGTACACAGCGGGACAGTGGTTGACCCAGTGCAGCCATCGACTCTGGAACTGTGAAGGGTGCCTTATGCCTGCTCATATATGCACATCAGCCGAAAAGTAAATGTACTTATTTCTTTTTAAGTCGTTCCTGTGAGTTTGTCTTAAACTATGAGTTCAGGTTACAGCATTTTTGTACGAGACCTGTAACAAGGTTTCTATAGCTTTTCTAAGTACGCCTGCCTGCTAAGAAGCTATACAATGTTCTAATTTAATTCTATATGATATATTTTTTCATTTAATATATATAGATATACAGAGAGATATTATTTTTACAAATATAGTTACCGAGTTTAAGCGAAGTATGTTGTTGTTCTTCTTTTTGCGGCAGATGCTTACAATAAAAAATTTAATTTAGCCACTGCACCGGCTTGCCAAAGTAGATGTATTGGCGTTCCCAATACCTGTATTTTTCGGATACTTTTTCTGCATTCCTTTCCCAGTGCTGCATACAGATGTCAAGCCTACTGACTGTAGCAATGCTTGTTTGATCCAGTCCTGTAGTGGTTGGTGCAGGGAGCAGAGTGGCCCACCCTTGGCTCTTGCCTTCTCCCCTGACACAGATTAAGACCCATTCTTGAACATATAGCTATCTTTTGAAGTACCCAGAGCTGGTTAGTGCAGATGAGACCCCCTCAAAGGCTGGCTGTGGGGCCGCTGTGAGGTTGGGGTGGTCTGGGGATGAACCATAACATGCCACCCCCTCTCCCCCCCCCCCCCCCCCCCCCCCCCCCCAGACTCCCCCGTATGGCTGTGGTGAGGGCTGGGTGGCCTGCGGGATCCCTGACCCTCAGGCAGTCTTGAGGGATTTAGAGGAGCAGAGACGGGGCCCTGCAGGACTCTTTCTCTTTTTAGCAAACTATGCCTGACTCACAACCATTAGAGATTGTGTCCTTATAAATACATGTATATTCAGAAATTACTTTCCGAATAAATCATATGAAGAAAAGTAGTTTTTACAATAAAAAAATGTAGGTCACTATAACAAAAATATAGATAACATTTAAAAAAAACAGCCACACCGTCGTAATACATTGTCAGATAAAATAATGGGGTAGGTAAAGTTTAGGATTGTGATCCGGGATATATTCGGGTTCACATAGATGACGGTGGATGAAGTGCAATTCCTTCTATTGTAAGTTTGTTCCAGACACTTGATTTTGCAGTCCATCTAATGTCCACTGAATCCTTTCTCTCTGATTGTTTAGGTCTCACTTACGCAGCGCGCATGCGCTGATTAGGAGGGGACCTTTTGGGATCGATCAGCTTTTTGGGCATAAAGTGGAAGTTTTGCATTGCTTTGTATTGCAATGCGTGCGCGTTTGGGATTTCCCCTGCGGGAACGAGCTTTGGCGACATCTGTTTGTAATTATCTTGCAAACAAATAGTGCCCCTGCTCGCTCCCGCAAGGGAAAAACTGTGTGTGTTTTCCCTGCTTTCGCTTTCTCCCCATCCCCTCTTTTAACTTATTTGTAGGCCCTCGTCGTTTCCCAGCACTTTACCCTGCTTTATTAATGACAATCTGCTCTCGTCTAGCCCTCTTTCCTACATCTGAGTTTCGTCACGTGGTCTTTCTCTTGACTTATTTTTGCTACTTCTTTTGTTTTGCTACCAGTTGTTGGCTTTAACAACGCATCTGCTGGGAGCAAAAAGGAGGCGCCATGTAAAAATTCCAGCGTCATCCACTCTGCTTCCAGTCGTTCACTAAAACACAAAACAAGACAACGAATGCTATTTACCCAGCAGCTGCAAGGCTGGCAACGAGCATGGTATGAAGCAAGCGCCGTATTCTCGTGACTCTATCTGTTCTGCTACCTTGCATTTGTCTTCTTCCAAGTGACCCCTCCCTTTTTGAGGCCCTTCAACATGTATGATCATCTTCAGAATGCCTTTCAAGTAAAAGGACGGCCCTATCAATACCATTTATTCGCTAGCATAAAAAATCTATGATTTCCTGTTTTTCCCCGACATATATGAAATCGAGTCCACTGCATCCTTAATGCCGCAGTTGTTGCCTGTTCCCTCGGTGCTATTAATGTATTTCTACTAAAAGAGATCTGGACCATAAAAGCTTTAATTCTGTCAAATGCTACTTACTTATGGGTTACTTTCTCATTCTCTATTTACCTTTTTTCCACCGTTGATTTTTTTTTTTTTTTTTAATTCCCAGATTAAATTATTTCCAGACTGCAAACTTTTTGAATGTTCGATTACATGGTACCAAAGGCGAGACCTATCGGCTATGCCAATGCTTGTTTTAAATATTGGTAGTTCTTCGTCCCAGCATACAGCTCCAGTTTTGCGATAGGAATGAAGTCTTCACACCCTACAGGCTGCCGGGCCATTCTGCCCTTTCGTTAGGACTCTGTCTGGGCGCCCACCCAAAATATCCAAGCTATCCAATGTTCTGACATATTGTAAGGCTCGCCAGGACTAGGGATGCACCCAGAGGGTACCCCACCCATATTAGGAGGTGCTTACTGCCCTCTCAACAGGCTTTGGTAGGAGCTCACATCCTTAAGGGTGCTAGAGGCCTTTCTACTGCCACCTCTTGGAGGGGGATTGACTGACCCTGTTCAGGACCAACCATTTCAGACTTCTGTTACTAGAGTCTTTTTTTCTAATTGTGGTATGTGTATTTTTGATTGTGATCATTTGTCTATCACCTTCTACCGTTAGTATGTCGCAGCAGTGAATTCCTACCACTCTGGATTCCTAGCGATTGATTGGGGATGACTAGTATAGAAATTTCAAGAACCTCGTTAGACAATAGTTTGTGTTGGTTCATGTGGAAGTAAATTGAGGTCGATCCTCCTAAAGGTCTTTTGCAGTCAACCATGTTTATGGGTGTGTGGTCTCACAACTGCTGTGCTTGGACACAGAGTGCAGTGTGAGCGATGTCTCCGATGACGTGACGTCTGCATCTTGAGATGTGGTTCAGAGCAATGGACGATGCACACTTGTGGTTGGAGCAGCCCAGACCTGAACACAAGATGGACCCAAACTAACTCCACCTCAAGTGCCTGAAGAGAAGCCGGTCCCTGTTCCGTGTGTTCGACTTGGGTGAGACCCAGTGTCCAGCCCGTGGCCATCAGTGGCCCCCGGTGGTCTTCTAGGAGCTGACTTGTGTGAGATCCAGTGTCCAGCCTGTGGCCATCAGTGGCCTCCCCTGGTCTTCTAGGAGCTGACTTGTGTGAGACCTAGTGTCCAGCCCGTGGCCATCAGTGGCCTCCCCTGGTGTTCTAGGAGCTGACTTGTGTGAGACCCAGTGTCCAGCCCGTGGCCATCAGTGGCCTCTCCTGGTCTTCTAGGAGCTGACTTGTGTGAGACCCAGTGTCCAGCTCGTGGCCTCCCCTGGTCTACTAGAAGCTGACTTGTGTGAGACCAAGTGTCCAGTCCATTACCATCAGTGGCATCCCCTGGTCTTCTAGGAGCTGACTTGTGTGAGAACCATTGCCCAGCGCGTGGCCTCCCCTGGTCTTCTAGGAGCTGACTTGTGTGAGACCTAGTGTCCAGCCCGTGGCCATCAGTGGCCTCCCCTGGTGTTCTAGGAGCTGACTTGTGTGAGACCCAGTGTCCAGCCTGTGGCCATCAGTGGCCTCCCCTGGTCTTCTAGGAGCTGACTTGTGTGAGACCTAGTGTCCAGCCCGTGGCCATCAGTGGCCTCCCCTGGTGTTCTAGGAGCTGACTTGTGTGAGACCCAGTGTCCAGCCTGTGGCCATCAGTGGCCTCCCCTGGTCTTCTAGGAGCTGACTTGTGTGAGACCTAGTGTCCAGCCCGTGGCCATCAGTGGCCTCCCCTGGTGTTCTAGGAGCTGACTTGTGTGAGACCCAGTGTCCAGCCCGTGGCCATCAGTGGCCTCCCCATGTCTTCTAGGAGCGGACTTGTGTGAGACCCAGTGTCCAGCCCGTAGCTATCAGTGGCCTCCCCATGTGTTCTAGGAGCTGACTTGTGTGAGACCCAGTGTCCAGCCTGTGGCCATCAGTGGCCTCCCCTGGTCTTCTAGGAGCTGACTTGTGTGAGACCTAGTGTCCAGCCCGTGGCCATCAGTTGCCTCCCCTGGTGTTCTAGGAGCTGACTTGTGTGAGACCCAGTGTCCAGCCCGTGGCCATCAGTGGCTTCCCCTGGTCTTCTAGGAGCTGTCTTGTGTGAGACCCAGTGTCCAGCCCGTGGCCGTAAGTGGCCTCCCCTGGTGTTCTAGGAGCTGACTTGTGTGAGACCCAGTGTTCAGCTCGTGGCCATCAGTGGCTTCCCCTGGTCTTCTAGGAGCTGTCTTGTGTGAGACCCAGTGTCCAGCACGTGGCCTCCCCTGGTCTTCTAGGAGCTGACTTGTGTGAGACCGGATGTCCAGCCCGTGGCCATCAGTGACTTTCCCATGTCTTCTAGGAGCTGACTTGTGTGTGACCCTGTGTCCAGCCTGTGGCCATCAGTGGCCTCCCCTGGTCTTCTAGGAGCTGACTTGTGTGAGACCTAGTGTCCAGCCCGTGGCCATCAGTGGCCTCCCCTGGTGTTCTAGGAGCTGACTTGTGTGAGACCCAGTGTCCAGCCTGTGGCCATCAGTGGCCTCCCCTGGTCTTCTAGGAGCTGACTTGTGTGAGACCTAGTGTCCAGCCCGTGGCCATCAGTGGCCTCCCCTGGTGTTCTAGGAGCTGACTTGTGTGAGACCCAGTGTCCAGCCCGTGGCCATCAGTGGCCTCCCCTGCCCTTCTAGGAGCGGACTTGTGTGAGACCCAGTGTCCAGCCCGTAGCTATCAGTGGCCTCCCCATGTGTTCTAGGAGCTGACTTGTGTGAGACCCAGTGTCCAGCCTGTGGCCATCAGTGGCCCCCCCATGTCTTCTAGGAGCTGACTTGTGTGAGACCTAGTGTCCAGCCCGTGGCCATCAGTGGCCTCCCCTGGTGTTCTAGGAGCTGACTTGTGTGAGACCCAGTGTCCAGCCCGTGGCCATCAGTGGCTCCCCTGGTCTTCTAGGAGCTGTCTTGTGTGAGACCCAGTCTCCAGCCCGTGGCCGTAAGTGGCCTCCCCTGGTGTTCTAGGAGCTGACTTGTGTGAGACCCAGTGTTCAGCTCGTGGCCATCAGTGGCTTCCCCTGGTCTTCTAGGAGCTGACTTGTGTGAGACCCAGTGTCCAGCACGTGGCCTCCCCTGGTCTTCTAGGAGCTTACTTGTGTGAGACCGGATGTCCAGCCCGTGGCCATCAGTGACTTTCCCATGTCTTCTAGGAGCTGACTTGTGTGTGACCCTGTGTCCAGCCTGTGGCCATCAGTGGCCTCCCCTGGTCTTCTAGGAGCTGACTTGTGTGAGACCTAGTGTCCAGCCCGTGGCCATCAGTGGCCTCCCCTGGTGTTCTAGGAGCTGACTTGTGTGAGATCCAGTGTCCAGCCTGTGGCCATCAGTGGCCTCCCCTGGTCTTCTAGGAGCTGACTTGTGTGAGACCTAGTGTCCAGCCCGTGGCCATCAGTGGCCTCCCCTGGTGTTCTAGGAGCTGACTTGTGTGAGACCCAGTGTCCAGCCCGTGGCCATCAGTGGCCTCCCCTGGTCTTTTAGGAGCGGACTTGTGTGAGACCCAGTGTCCAGCCCGTAGCTATCAGTGGCCTCCCCATGTGTTCTAGGAGCTGACTTGTGTGTGACCCAGTGTCCAGCCTGTGGCCATCAGTGGCCTCCCCTGGTCTTCTAGGAGCTGACTTGTGTGAGACCGGATGTCCAGCCCGTGGCCATCAGTGACTTTCCCATGTCTTCTAGGAGCTGACTTGTGTGTGACCCAGTGTCCAGCCTGTGGCCATCAGTGGCCTCCCCTGGTCTTCTAGGAGCTGACTTGTGTGAATCCCAGTGTCCAGCACGTGGCCTCCCCTGGTCTTCTTGGAGCTGACTTGTGTGAGTCCCAGTGTCCAGCACGTGGCCTCCCCTGGTCTTCTTGGAGCTGACTTGTGTGAGTCCCAGTGTCCAGCACGTGGCCTCCCCTGGTCTTCTAGGAGCTGACTTGTGTGAGACCCAGTGTCCAGCCCGTGGTTATCAGTGGCTTCCCCTGGTCCTCTTTTAGGAGCTGACTTGTGTGAGACCCAGTGTCCAGCCCGTGGCCATCAGAGTCCTCCCCTCTTCTTCTAAGGGCTGTGTTTGAACTACCGGTACCCCACTCGGGGACCCTTTCCTTCCTTCCTGGGCATCTATTGCTTGACCAGCTAGGTACATATCCCTTTTCCTTGGTCTTGGTTAGAATGACTAGAGTTAAAATGGTTTAGCCCGGTCATCCCGCGTGATTGGTCCTTGCTTCCTGTCCGCTTCTCTAGATTTACAAGAACGCTGCATCCTCAAGCCAGTAGGTTGTGTTCACGGGGCTTCATCCAGAAGCTCTGCTGCACCAGGAAGGGTTTTGGTGGTTGATGTCTGATGGCCACTGCCCACCTCGAGCCTGTAGGGAGTGTTCACAGGGACTTCATCGAGAAACTGAGGGGGTGATGTATCAATCAATCATTAGATTTGTAGAGCCCTTCTTAGTGTGTGTGTGTGTGTGTGTGTGTGTGTTTTGAACACTGACCCCTCGAGCCTGTAGGGAGTGTTTCACATTCATAGAGGTCACCGATGTACCGGCTGCTAGACGTAGAGACGACTGAACTGACTTGATACCGATTCGTTCACATATGACAGAGATCGATCTGACGAGCACATTAGGCCGCATTAAATATGAACAGGAGCTCGGCTGAGCCCTCTTCATCCCTTTGTTCAGCGACAAGTAAAACTGATCAACTTAGGTGCTCTGCAACAGTCCTGATGAAGACCCCTCCTAAGGCTGGACTCACCTAGCTTAATTACTTGGGGTCGAAACGTCGACACACACGCACCAGTATAAGCTAGGACAATTTGAAAAGAATGTTTAGTGTCCATGTTGAGCTATGTACATTTGGAACATATACCCTAATGTTTAGGGCAAATTGACACTACAAGGGTTATGTGATGGAAAATTGTCACACCACCCTCCCCGTGTCCACTACCCTCACTAACCCTCAAAAACCATCACTCCCTTCCTTCCCACTTTTCTCCAAACCTGAGCACCATACTGTAAATATTTGTGTATATTTGATTAATATCTCAAAAAATTGATGCAAGAAATGGCACATTAAATCTGACAGTATACCTTCAGGAGTTTCCTTTTGTTTTGGATGCGATTTAATATGTTTAACTAAAAATATCCTCTGCTACCTGACCCCTTTCCTTTGTACTGAACTAGCACCCCGGGTCTGGAAGGCTTCCGGGTCCCCCCATTGAAACGCAACAGGCAAATAAAGAGTGCGGCTTTAATTACTTGGAAAGGGTGGTCTTTGATCATGTTGGGCTTTTATGCAGCCTGTCCCACTGTTTGTGAGATGGGCTCTGTGCAGTGGTGAGCAGGCAGGGAGTGCAGTGGGATTGGTCCATCCAGGGCTCTGGGGGAGTTATGCTGAGTTCATAGGTGTGTGGACCTTGTGCTGATCCAGTCCTGGCTGCGGTGCATCCATTAATGGGGTGTGAGGAGAGAATGCACACCTGCGCTGCTTGACACCTTTCATTCAAGGTGTGGTATTCCGGAATATGCGTGGTGGATGCATTTGTTCCGGCCGTTCTTCGATTCTTCCTTTGCTGTAGCATTTAAATGTATTTCAATATTTATATAGCGCTTACTACCCCTATGTGGGGTGCTGAATCGCTTGCATACATGGGTAGCACGCTACACAGCATGGGGCGTGTTGTTGAAAGAGTGTTGTCTTTGTTTTGATCCTGTGTGGGAAGCGTTTCCATGTCGTGTGTGATGTCCACCGAGCTGCGGTTATCATGTTATGGGATGCAGAGCTTAGCCTGCGATGGATGCACGAGTGTTCGAGACCGGCGCCCAGTTTTTGGTTTTCAGTAAGGCGGCGGCTTTGACCAGCTCGGCAGGTCCATTTATGGCATTCCTTATGTTCATAGTTCCCTCAGCCGGTTACTTCACTGGTTGTCCATTCTGAGATATTTTGTTTAAAGTTGATAGTCCTGAGCAAGCATCGGTTGAAGGGAGAAGTGGTGGCGAGACCTGCTCGGACGGACTTTCTTAATATCATCCTAACTCTGAGTAGCCGAGCGCTTTAGAAATGCAGCATAACATAACATAACATAACATTGTCATTGTGAGATGCCAAGAAGTGGCCGTAGAATGTTACTAGTCAGGACCTGTCGTGTTTTACTAAATGAGAGTCCTCCTCTGTTGGCCAGCGGCCTGGGGCAGGTCTCTTCAATTGTTCTGTGTCCATTGACTGGTGATGGGGGGCTTATTGCTGTGGACTGATTTAGTTTGCGGGGATAGCTGTGACCTGTAGACGTTTTGTCTGCTGGTGGGTTCAGCAGTAAAGGGAATTATTATGCAGCGCATATGATCTATGTATGACTGTCTGACTACTGAGTGTTATGGTATTAGTTTTAGTGTGGGTTGTAAAACGTATTGTAATTGCATTATATACCACTTAGTACCCCTGACGAGGCTTCCGCGATGGGAACGCTGCTCCATATTCCAGGGTTCATGTTTCTTTTCTTTTTTACTAGTTAATGTTGGTTATTGGAGTTACTCCTGTGCTCTCCAATAACCCTTCCAGGCCTTTACTCCGGTTTATGGTGCACTGTATCAGTAAGAATCGGTATACAACCGTTACCACGCATCTTTTACCACGAAGTACTGTTACAACGAAACCATTACAACGCAAGGGTATTTACAACGCAGCTAATATTACAATGCATACCATTACAACGTAAGTATAGGTAAGTTTATCTTTTTTTTAATACATTTATTAGGGGTATTGGGTTATGGGGTACAGGGGTAGTTTTAGGGTTCAGGGCTGGGTTTGGGTTTTGGGGTACAGGGGTATTTTTAGGGTTCAGGGCTGGGTTTGGGTTATGGGGTACAGGGGTATTTTTAGGGTTCAGGGCTGGGTTTGGGTTTTGGGGTACAGGGGTATTTTTAGGGTTCAGGGCTGGGTTTGGGTTATGGGGTACAGGGGTATTTTTAGGGTTCAGGGCTGGGTTTGGGTTTTGGGGCACAGGGGTATTTTTAGGGTTCAGGGTGGGTTTGGGTTATGGGGTACAGGGGTATTTTTAGGGTTCAGGGCTGGGTTTGGGTTATGGGGTACAGGGGTATTTTTAGGGTTCAGGGCTGGGTTTGGGTTATGGGGTACAGGGATATTTTTTAAATATATATATTTACAAATTCTTTAATAGAATTTAATTTAAATAATTAAATTATTAAAAAAATTATTAATTACATTATTTTTAAAAATTATATACTTACCTATACTTAAGTTGTAATGGTATGCGTTGTATTAGTATCTGCGATGTAATGTCATGCGTTGTAAAGGTATGCGTTGTAAAAATTGCATGCTAATGGTATGCGTGGTAAAAGTATGCGTGCTAACAACATATATCCGTAAGAATCAGGTGTCCTCTTAGTGGCACAGGGTGATGGGGGAAATTCGTGCATTGGTTGGTGGTATTAATAAAGGAGCTTCAGGGCTTAGGCATGGTTTGGGGCAGGGTATGGCCTTTAAAATGATATGTTGTGGTCTCTGAAATAATGTTTGGGCAGTTTGCAGAGATACAACCGTAAGGAATCAATCAATCCGGATTTGTATAGCGCTGCTTATCACCAGTGAGGGTATCCAGGCGCTAGGGGTAGAGGTACTGCTGCTGTGGGTTCAGTCGAACAGCCAGGTTTTTAGGCCGTCTCTGAATTCCTGCAGGGTAGGGGCTGTCCGGCGGAGGAAAGGGAGGCCGTTCCAGGTCTTTACGACCAGGGAAGAGAAGGTGCGGCCGCCGCGCCTACTTCTGTGGAAGAGGGCGTGTGGGAGGCGGAGGCAGAGGAGTTGTCTGACAGGTTGATGGAAATTCAGCCTGTGGTCAAGGTAGGCAGGTCCTTTGTTGTGCAGAGCCTTGTTTGCGTGGGTGAGGAGTTTGAACTGGCACCGTTTGCTGATGGGGTGCCAGTGTAGTGTTTTGAGATGACGGGTGACGTGGGCTCTTTTCGGTTGGTCGAGGACTGGCTGCTGCGTTCTGAATGTTCTGAGGTATATTTAGCAGTTGCAAAGGCAAGCGTATGTGATTTAGAGAGGGCTGTGCTTGGAGGTCGGAGGCTGCAGAGGATGGAAAGGAAGGAGAGAACCATTTGAAATGAAAAGGAAAATTCAGTTAGAAGTTTTAAGCCATTCAGATTTCATGCAGGATTTTTAGGTATATTGTGAAGGCTTTTGGGACACTTTCCAAACCTGTAGGAAGAAATAATATTTGCATTTGTTGCTATATCGTCGTAGGCCATGAACAAGAGTGCACGAACACACTAAGCATGGGCGAATCTTGCGGATTTTTTTATTTTTGCGAGTTCGCGGGGCACTTTGCGAGTTTGAAAGTGTTCGCGAGGCGCTTTGCGTTTTCGCGGGTTTTTTTATTGCCTGGTTAATCACTGCCACCTTCTCGTTTTTTATGCCCATCTGTCCTCTGTACCCCTCGTTTCTGTGCCCTTCTGCCCTACTCATTTTTTGACCCCTTCTGCCCTACTCATTTTTTGTCCCCTTCTGCCCTCTGTCCCACTTTTGTACCCTTCTGCCCTCAGCCCCACTTAGAATGGCGCCTGCAAGCTGCCAGCGCCATTCTAAAATAGCTGCAAATAGCTTCAACAGGAAGCACTAATAGATAAAGTAAAGCAGGTGCTCGAGTTGAAGGTCAAATTAAGTTACACAATCATTAATCACCCCAAGTTTGGGGTGATTAATGATTGTGTAACTGAATTTGAGAAGCACTTACTTTACTTTATCTATTAGAGCTTCCTGTTGAAGCTGACTTTTGTAACTATTTTAGAATGGCGCTGGCAGCTTGCTGGCAGCTTGCCGGCGCCATTCTAAAAGAGTTACAAAAGTCAGCTTGAACTTTTGACCCAATCTGTTCCGCTCGCGGATTTTGCGGGAAATTCGCGGATTGCAAATTTACTGAAAATCCGCGAGCGGAACGGATTTTCCGCCCATGCTTAGAACACACACCTATCACACATGGGTAAATGGTAAAAAAATAAGTATGGTTTCATTTTACCATGAAATCCGACGGAAAGAAGCAAAAAACAGGAAGGTTATACTTTAAATGTTTGTGCTAGAGATGGCCCTGAAGATTAGGCTGGGAAGAAGGGGAAGAGAGTCTGTTTTAGTGGATTTGCGTAAAGTAGTGCTTCTACGGGCAGGTAAGACCAAGGCTGTGTCTAATCTGTTTTCACTTTTTGTGTGTTATTTTGAAGGGATGTCCATTTTGTGAATGGGTTTGAAAAACAAAGTCATCAGTGGATTGAAAAAAAAGGTTGCCCAATCGAATATAGGATAACCTGCTTTGCAAAGGCTGGCTCGGTTTCTTGTTGCGTGTGTAGGGTACTTGTTGATGCGTCCTGTTTAGCAGGCCCTCAGTGGCTCTGTTGACCCGGGCAGGTGCTCTGGCTGGATGTGGTTGGGGTCGGCCCAATGCCAGATGTTTTGAGCTAGGGTTGACCGCTGAGGACAGCACCCCCTATCTCCTCAGTTTCTGAATATAGTACGTCTCATGTTCATCTTTAATACGACTTGTAGGAAGGGGGAGGCTCTAGTTGGCGCAGTGCAACACTAGCGACAAGCAGGGACTCTCTCTTCCTCGTCAGGGCTGAGGGTTACCTTCCAGACAACCTCTGCTTACCCTCTAGGTAGTGTGGCTTAAGCAGTCGTAGGCTAATCTTTGGGGCACATAGGGTTAAACACTTGCGATAGTACACCTTTACAACCAACCCACCACACAACGAGACCAGACTGTATTCTGTAAAAATATATATTTAAGCACGCTTGTGAATACAGTCAACGTACTTTATGATAACGGTTGCAAGATTACTCAGTTCAGGTTACCACAGTTCTTATGCAGTTCTCTTGAGGCCCGTAGGCCGGTGTTAACCAAAGTTCTTGTGGAGCCGGCGGCTTCCAGGGGATCTGTCCCACGTCGCGCTGCCTTCCCGGGGTCGCTGATCGCTGCGGCTCTTCAGCCGAGCAGGTCACGGGTCATCCGGGGCAGCGGTGTTCTGTGGCGGCAGGGTCCTCTCCTTGTCGTCCGCTCCGACCCTGGAGGCGGCGGCTGTGCGGCGGTGGCAAGTGGCAGTACGGTCCCCAAGTGCAGGACGTACCCAGCCAAGTGCCGGTGCAGCTGTGGGCTCACAGCTGGGCTGTCGGGCAGGCTACCAACCTTGCGGATTCTCACAGGGCAACTGTCCGTCTTTGCAGGTGAGTGGCTGCTCGTTATGCAGTCACCTCGAGAGCTCGGACCGGACGGGTCCTCCTTTGCTTTGCTCTCGGGCTCCCGGTGCAGTTGCGGTCACGGTGTTCGGGCCAGCGGCGGCTGGTCCTTACTTTGCTCTCGCTGTTGCTTTGGGCCCCGGTCACGGTGGTCAGGTGGATGTCGTTGCCTTGGAGGAGATTCCTCCGTCGGTGCTGCGGCGATGGCCAGCCCCCGCAGTCGCTTTCTTCCAAGGGGGTAGCGTCCACTGGTCCTGGGACGCTGGTCAGGGGGCAAGTTCAGTTGCAAGCCCTTGGAGATCTCTTTAGCAGAGTTTGGCACAAAGTAAAGCAAAAGTCTTTTCGTAGTCTTTTCTTCTTCCTCTCCTTCAGCAGCAAGGCACCAGACACAGGCAAGAGTCAGCACCCTTCCTTGTCTCTCACGGTCCTTCTCGTAGGGCAGAGTCCTTCTGTGGCCCAAACCGGATCTAATTTTCAAGGAGCAGGGCTCCTTCTTTTATAGGCCAATTCTTTTGTTCTCGCAGGCCAGGGGGGCCTTTGCATAGCCACTCTCAGTCTTTGAGTACCCCGGTGGGTGTACTCCGGCTTCTGCTTTCAGTGTGAGGGGCAGGCGCATCAGGCGCATCAGACGCCCCACAGGAGGTGGAGCCAGCATTGTCCGGACAGGGGTGGCCAGAGTACCTTGTTGATGGGGGCTGCGCCCTTCCTGGGCCAGGCGTCGGCAGAGTCATCCGCCGCTCCCCAGGAGGGTGGAGCCAGCATTGTGGTGGTCGAGCACAGCTACAGTTCGAGTCAAGAGGCACTCCTACCTCCCACTAAGGTGTAATCTGCGCATTCACCACCTGTCATCCCTCCAGCCCTGTCACTCACACATCCCAGACAGTCAGATACACATACCAGCAGAGGCGGGCTGAAATGGTTAAGCAAGCAAAGGCTAACTTTCTAAAAGTAGCATTTGCAAACCCAGGATATTAAAATAATCTTGACTACAAGAAATATTTTATCATCCTGAGTTCAGGCATACTAAACATGACTCGCTACCATGCTCCTTGAGCCTGTGGGGATTATAGGGTGTAATAATCCTCGCAGCTCAGTCTGGCCTAATGGAGCAGGTAGCCTTCAATAGTGAAATACGGTCTTGGTTGTAAGTCACTACTAGGACATGCCACGCACATCAGGGCTTGCCCTACCTTACACCTACAACGCACCCTGCCCGCAGGCCTGCCATAGGGGTGACTAATATGTAGTCAAGGGAAGGGTCGGTGCTGGCAAGTGGGGACACTTGCCCAGCTAGCGTGACAGTACGAGACCGCACGCGGGTTCTGCGGTCGCAGTTCCCAGACACGTCTTTACGGCTGCTTCGGTGGGTGGCGCAACCAGCGCTGCAGGCCCACCAGCAGTATTGGCATCTACAAGCCCCGGCACTCTCTCGTGCACTTTACTAGGGACTAACAGTAAATCCAAAGAACCAATCATGGATACCAATCGCATGTACAATTTACAGTAGGGAGCACTTGCACTGCGGCACGGATCAGCCGTGGCGCAGTGCCCTGAGTATCGGAAAACCAGCAAAACATCGGAGGCACATCAGCAAAAAGTGGAAGGGAGACTCACGCCAAGGTGCCAGGTCTAACACGACTGTTTCCCCCTAAATACCATCTAGAACAATCTGAACGCCAATTGGATTTCTACATGTTCTGTGTAACGTATGCGAAAATGCTGCTGTCTTGGCAGCCAGGTACCGGAACAGTCTTGTAGTTGAGGTCCACTCCGCCATTCATCCTTCTAAGGTCGATAAAATGAGTACCATTGATTTGGGTAACAATAAGTATCTGGTATTCAGCTCCAAGATACCCTTCTGGGTGAACATGTTGTTGTTATTATTATTATTATTATTATTATTATTATTACATTTGTATAGCGCGCAGCTACCCAGAGGTTTCCCGGCGCGAGAGAACACAGAAGGATGAAAGGCTAGGTAACCAAAAGGGTAGGGGGACTACTGATTGAAAAGCCAGGTTTTCAAGTCTTTTACGGAATTTGAGATCGCGTTGTTCAGAGCGTAAGTGATTGGGGAGAGAGTTCCAGAGTGAGGGAGCCAGTTAGGAAAAGGAGCGTCCCCCCATTCTGGCTCGTCTGATCCTAGGGACTTGGAAATTGTGTTGATTGGAGGATCGAAGAAGGCGCGGGGGCGATAATGGTGCACTAAGGCCTTTAGATAATGGGGTGCTACACCGGAGTTGATTTTATGCATGTAGCATAGGGCTTTAAATTTGGCACGACTGTCAATTTGGAGCCAGCGAAGGTCATGTAGTGAGGCTGAGATAGCAGTTTTATTGTGAAGTTTGCAGAGTAATCTCGCAGCAGAGTTCTGTACAACCTGTAGCTTGCGTAGCACTTCCTTGTTTGTGCCCAAGTACAGAACATTACCGTAGTCCAATCTGGATGTTTTCAGTGCTTGGACTACCGTTTTTTGGGTGGACAAAGGGAGCATCCAGAGGATTTTCCTAAGCCATTTAAGAACGGCAAAGCAGGTGGAGGCCACTTTGACCACTTGTTGCTTCATTGTCAGTTGGTCGTCGACAATGACACCAAGATTGCGGGCAGATTGGGGTGGAAGCGGGGTTGAGCCCATCCGCGACGGCCAATGGTGGGGACTCAGAGGATTTTATTGTTACCGAAAAGGAGAAGTTCGGTTTTTCCACCATTAAGTTTTAATTTGTTGGCATGCATCCAGTCAGCAATGTTTGTTAATCCTGATCGGAGCACTGATGTGTTGGAATTTGTGTTACAAGAGAGTGAGAAGATGAGCTGAGTGTCATCCGCGTAGGAGTATATAGTGAGCCCAGCTTGCTCAGCTATCGTAGCCAAAGGGCTAACGTATATGTTAAAGAGCAAGGGACTCAGTATGGAGCCTTGGGGGACTCCATACTGTGATACATGAGTTTGTGGATTTGGCAGTGGGGGAGTAAACTTGAAAGGTCCTGTTCGATAAGTCAAGTCAAAAATTTGTATAGCGCACTACTCACCCAGAGGGTCTCAAGGCGCTTGAGGGGGGGGGGGTTTGTTACTTATCAAATAGCCACGTTTTGAGTTGTTTTCTGAAGGAGAGGTGGTTCTGTGTAAGGCGGAGGTGGGTGGGGAGAGAGTTCCAGGTTTTGGCCGCTAAGTAGGAGAAGGATCTTCCTCCCATGGTGGCTCTTCGGATGCGTGGAATCGCGGTGAGGGCTTGATTGGACGATCGTAGTTGGCGGGTGGGGGTGTAAAAGGTCAGGCGCGTGTTGAGGTATTTGGGTCCCAGGTCGTGGATAGCCACTTGAGTGCAAGGCCAGTGATGCCACAGGAATGTAGGGTGTTTAGGAGGATAGTATGGGAAACAGCGTCGAATGCGGCACTTAGATCCAGTAAAATAAGTGCCACGGTTTCTCCTTTGTCGACCTGTTGACGGATATTTTCAGTGACACCCAACAGTCACTGAAGCCTGCTCTGAAACCGGACTGGGACATGTGAAGGAAATTTTGTGACTCAGTGAAATTTGTGAGCTGGCCATTTATATGTTTCTCCAGAATTTTGGAAAAGACTGGGAGAAGGGAGATGGGGCGAAAGTTCGATGGTACCTCTGGATCGGAGTTGGCTTTTTTCAACAGTGGCACAATCATGGCATACTTCCAAGCTGACGGGACCCTAGCTTCAAGTAAAAAAGTATTCAGTACTTCCATGATTAGATTGAGTGTAGGATGGTCCAATGTTTGGAGTACCGGGGGGAAGTGGATCCTTAGAGGAACCTGATTTAATACTGCTAAGAATATTGCGGAAGGTGGAGATGTCAAGTGGGGTCCATTTATCTAAACGGGTGTCGCTGTTTGCTGAAATAATTTCCTGGGGAAGATGTTGTTTCGGGAGACTATCAGATTCTGAGTTTATTAGCGTAGTCGTCTGTTTATCAAAGTCAGCATAGATATTAGCAATTTTGTCGACAAAGAAATCCGCTAAAACATCACATTGCTTAGAGTCCAGGCATGGGGGTTTAGGCTGACAGGTGGCACCCGAGAGTTCCTTGACAACAAGTGCTTTGGGCAGTTTTGTGCGTGTTAAACGGTTGGATTGGCGTGCTCTGCCCGAGCGATGTTGCATAATGAATATTTGCTTAGGGCTGATTTGTATAGTGATTTAGTTCTAGGATCGTAGTATTTGCGCCAACGTCTCTCTAAGTTTTTGCATTTTGTTTTTTTTTGTTTGAGTTTTATAGGGCACCAAGGGGCAGGTGGGTAGTGGTGGTTATATTTCTTATTGGTCGGAGGTAGACATGCGTCAATAGCTGAACTGAGCCATTGATGAATGACCGCATCATCATCCAAATTGGTGATGGAGGATACCGGCCTGGTGTTTTCTAAAAAAAAAAAGGTTACATTTGTTTAGGTCCTGATCTTTCCAATTTCTGCCGTTCCTAGGTCCTGGTGGGTATACAGTGTTCTTAGAATGTAGCTCATGTTTAATTTGGAATTCGACCAGGAAATGATCGGACCAAAGGATGGGGATGGCAGGTTTACATAAAACGTTGGTAAGGTTAGAGAAGATAGAACCAAGTAAGTTTGCTGCTTTATGCATTTGGCAGGAGTTATGGAGAGTAATGTTCAAAGCATACAGGTCCGCAATGAGGTTGGCACTAGTGGGGCAGGAGGTCTCATTAAGATGTATATTAAGATCGCCCACGATCAAGAAATTAGTGGCTTGAAGTAGAAGAGAGGCAATGCGATCAGGAAGTGAGGCGGCCCAAGCACTGGCTGGTCCCGGGGGGCGGTAGATCAGTGTTCCTGAGAGAGTAAAGTTAGGTGAAAGCAGAAGTTTAAAAAGGCCGGCTTCACAGTCCCGGAAGTCTAGGTCATTCCATTTGCATTTATAGGAGGTTTTGAAAATTATTGCTGTCCCTCCTCCATCTTTTCCGACATGGTTTCTTCCAAGGTATGTATAGTTAGGGGGGAGTGCTGTCGCGATATCACATAATGTGCTTTACAAATGCACTTTATGTGATGAGCTTCCCACCCCATCAGAGAGGAGTCTGTTGTAATGGCCACCTGGGGTTACGGCCCTACAAAAGGAGTACCCAGGAACAAGTTCTGGTTGTTGGTGAGGGTGTGGCTGAAGTCTGGGCTTCACCAACACTAGATCTTCCCATTGACCCTCTGCTTGGCACTACTGACCCCCCCCAGACATCCACACCCTGCCAACCGGTGTGTGGTCCAATTTCTATACATGAAGCCACCATCCGCTAAAGGCTCTTTACTGTCCTTACGGCTACAGGACGCAGTGTCTGTAAAGAGGTGGCAGCCTTTAGAATGCCTTCACCCTCTCTCGGTTCGGGCAGGCTTTTTCATGCGCTGGAGTTCAACGCAGCGAGCAGAGAAGGTTTGATCCATCTCGAGGTCGAGGTGCGACTTCTATACATCGATCGTGAACCCCAACATGTGCAATAGACACACGTCTGCCTGTCGAAGTGCCAGGCACTGCTCTCGACTGCAGCACTTTCTCTGCCAATCATCAGATATGGCAAAGCATGGATGGCATTGTGGCGTTGCTACTACTGCTAGACATTTGATAACCACCCTTGGGGCTGTTGTGAGCCGAACACTAGAACTTCGAAGTGGCAGTGCTGTCTTCTGACCACAAAGCGCAGGTAGCCGTGATTGGCCAGATGCATGGGGTGTGGACGTCGGGGTCCTTGAGGGCAGGGCTCACCATGAGAGTGCCTGTCCAGAGCAGAGAGAGGACCTCTCATGTCGCAGAATGGAGAGATTCAGGGGGCTGAGTTCGAGGACAACCTGTAGAACACTGTCCTCTTTGAGAATGAGGAAATACAGGGGTGCACTCTTTGGGCCTCCCTGCTGGAAGGCAGTGGCTCAAATGCACCTTTGATTAAAAATGTCTGCACTTACTCTCCTCAAAACAGTCGCTAGGGTTTAAAACTGATTTTGTTCTAATGAGGTGGTATGTCTGAAGGCGTGGCGCGGTGTGAGTTGGTATGTATGTGGCATGTTTATATGATGTGAAACTCCAAGCATTACCCCTACTTTGCGACCAACAAGATCCACTTGTCGTAGGTTATTTCCTCCCGCTGTGGAAGAAACAACCCCCATGACTCCACAAACTGTGTTGTATGATGGAGGTGGAGGGTAAGGTACTGTTTGGAGGTTAGGACACCCGTTTCAGTCCCTGCCAGATCACTGCCCCTGAAGCCTCCTTCTGGACAGGACTTGGGCCTGGCTCTCCTGGAAGAAAGGCTGCAGCTGGTAGTCTGACTACTAGGTTGTGAAGCAGTCTTTGCACTTCCTTCTGCTTGGTGTCAAAATCCTGACTTGGAAGGTGGGCCTGGAGTGTGGCCATAGCTTTAGCAGTGTTACATCTTCCCGAGCATGGAGACAACTTGAGGACCGAAGAGACATTCCCCATCAAAAGGGACACTTGAGATAATTCTGCACCTCCTGCTGGAATCCTGACACCCTAAGTCATGTGGGCCTACGCAGAATCATTCCCTTTAACCCTTGTGTGCCTACGTGGTATCACTCACCCTAACCCTGTGTGTCTATGTAGTATCACTCACTCTAACCCTTGTGTGCCTACACAGTATCACTCACCCTAACCCTGTGTGCCTACGCAGTATCACTCACCCTCACCCTGTGTGCCTACGCAGTATCTCACCCTAACCCTTGTGTGCCAATGCAGTATCACTCACCCTAACCCTTGTGTGCCTATGTAGTGTCACTCACCAAGCCTGTGTGCCTGTGCTGTATCACGCTGGTGACGTCTCTTGATGCGGTACCAGCTGTCTCAAGGCCACATCTAATATTGGCCTTGAGGTGGCATCACCCTCTCGTGCCATCTCCCTGGCCTCGAGGCGAGCAGAAGTCACGGAGCTGATGAAACTCTGACCACGCACCCGTGTCATTTTCTGTAGGGCGGACTGGAAGGGCGGGTTCTCCCGAACCCCCACACCCCCAGATCACTCATGTGACCCGGTCCACGGCAAAGCCACACATTCTTTCATGCCTCCCCTCGCACCTCGTTCATGCCTCCCCTCGCACCTCGTTCATGCCCCCCTCACACCTTTCATGCCTCCCCTCACACCTCGTTCATGCCTCCCCTCACACCTTTCATGCCTCCCCTCACACCTTTCGTGCCTCCCCTCACACCTTTTGTGCCTCCCCTCACACCTTTTGTGCCTCCCCTCACACCTTTTGTGCCTCCCCTCACATCGTTCATGCCTCCCCTCGCACCTCGTTCAAGCCTGCCCTCGCACCTCGTTCAAGCCTGCCCTCGCACCTCGTTCAAGCCTGCCCTCGCACCTCGTTCAAGCCTGCCCTCGCACCTCGTTCAAGCCTGCCCTCGCACCTCGTTCAAGCCTGCCCTCGCACCTCGTTCAAGCCTGCCCTCGCACCTCGTTCATGCCTCCCCTCGCACCTTTCAGGCATCCCCTCGCAAAATTCATGCCTCCCCTCACACCTCATTCGTGCCTCCCCTCACACCTTTCGTGCCTCCCCTCACACCTTTCGTGCCTCCCCTCACACCTTTCGTGCCTCCCCTCACACCTTTCGTGCCTCCCCTCACACACACCTTTTGTGCCTCCCCTCACACCTTTCGTATCTCCCCTCACACCTTTCGACCCTCCCCTCACACCTTTCGACCCTCCCCTCACACCTTTCGTGCCTCCCCTCACACCTTTCGTGCCTCCCCTCACACCTTTCGTGCCTCCCCTCACACCTTTCGTGCCTCCCCTCACACCTTTCGTGCCTCCCCTCACACCTTTCGTGCCTCCCCTCACACCTTTCGTGCCTCCCCTCACACCTTTCGTGCCTCCCCTCACACCTTTCGTGCCTCCCCTCACACCTTTCGTGCCTCCCCTCACACCTCGTTCATGCCTCCCCTCACACCTCGTTCATGCCTCCCCTCACACCTCGTTCGTGCCTCCCCTCACACTTCGTTCATGCCTCCCCTCACACTTCGTTCTTGCCTCCCCTCACACCTTTTCGTGCCTCCCCTCACACCTTTCGTGCCTCCCCTCACACCTCGTTCATGCCTCCCCTCACACCTCGTTCATGCCTCCCCTCACACCTCGTTCGTGCCTCCCCTCACACTTCGTTCATGCCTCCCCTCACACTTCGTTCTTGCCTCCCCTCACACCTTTTCGTGCCTCCCCTCACACCTTTTGTGCCTCCCCTCACATCGTTCATGCCTCCCCTCGCACCTCGTTCATGCCTCCCCTCACACCTTTTGTGCCTCCCCTCACATCGTTCATGCCTCCCCTCGCACCTCGTTCAAGCCTGCCCTCGCACCTCGTTCAAGCCTGCCCTCGCACCTCGTTCAAGCCTGCCCTCGCACCTCGTTCAAGCCTGCCCTCGCACCTCGTTCATGCCTCCCCTCGCACCTTTCATGCATCCCCTCGCAAAATTCATGCCTCCCCTCACACCTCGTTCGTGCCTCCCCTCACACCTTTCGTGCCTCCCCTCACACCTTTCGTGCCTCCCCTCACACCTTTCGTGCCTCCCCTCACACCTTTCGTGCCTCCCCTCACACCTTTCGTGCCTCCCCTCACACCTTTCGCGCCTCCCCTCACACCTTTCGACCCTCCCCTCACACCTTTCGACCCTCCCCTCACACCTTTCGTGCCTCCCCTCACACCTTTCGTGCCTCCCCTCACACCTTTCGTGCCTCCCCTCACACCTTGTTCATGCCTCCCCTCACACTTCGTTCGTGCCTCCCTTCACACTTCGTTCATGCCTCCCCTCACACTTCGTTCATGCCTCCCCTCACACTTCGTTCTTGCCTCCCCTCACACTTCGTTCTTGCCTCCCCTCACACCTTTTCGTGCCTCCCCTCACACCTTTTCGTGCCTCCCCTCACACCTTTTCGTGCCTCCCCTCACACCTTTTCGTGCCTCCCCTCACACCTTTTCGTGCCTCCCCTCACACCTTTCGTGCCTCCCCTCACACCTCGTTCATGCCTCCCCTCACACCTCGTTCATGCCTCCCCTCACACTTCGTTCATGCCTCCCCTCACACTTCGTTCATGCCTCCCCTCACACCTTTTGTGCCTCCCCTCACACCTTTTGTGCCTCCCCTCACATCGTTCATGCCTCCCCTCGCACCTCGTTCATGCCTCCCCTCGCACCTCGTTCATGCCTCCCCTCACACCTCGTTCATGCCTCTCCTCACACCTCGTTCATGCCTCTCCTCACACCTCGTTCATGCCTGCCCTCACACCTTTCGTGCCTCCCCTCACACCTTTCGTGCCTCCCCTCACACCTTTCGTGCCTCCCCTCACACCTTTCGTGCCTCCCCTCACACCTTTCGTGCCTCCCCTCACACCTTTCGTGCCTCCCCTCACACCTTTCGTGCCTCCCCTCACACCTTTCCTGCCTCCCCTCGTGCCTCCCCTCACACCTTTCGTGCCTCCCCTCACACCTTTCGTGCCTCCCCTCACACCTTTCGTGCCTCCCCTCACACCTTTCGTGCCTCCCCTCACACCTTTCCTGCCTCCCCTCACACCTTTCCTGCCTCCCCTCACACCTTTCGACCCTCCCCTCACACCTTTCGTGCCTCCCCTCACACCTTTCGACCCTCCCCTCACACCTTTCGACCCTCCCCTCACACCTTTCGTGCCTCCCCTCACACCTTTCGTGCCTCCCCTCACATCGTTCGTGCCTCCCCTCGCACCTCGTTCGTGCCTCCCCTCACACCTTTCGTGCCTCCCCTCACACCTCGTTCATGCCTCCCCTCACACCTTTTGTGCCTCCCCTCACATCGTTCATGCCTCCCCTCGCACCTCGTTCAAGCCTGCCCTCGCACCTCGTTCAAGCCTGCCCTCGCACCTCGTTCAAGCCTGCCCTCGCACCTCGTTCAAGCCTGCCCTCGCACCTCGTTCAAGCCTGCCCTCGCACCTCGTTCAAGCCTGCCCTCGCACCTCGTTCAAGCCTGCCCTCGCACCTTTCATGCATCCCCTCGCAAAATTCATGCCTCCCCTCACACCTCGTTCGTGCCTCCCCTCACACCTTTCGTGCCTCCCCTCACACCTTTCGTGCCTCCCCTCACACCTTTCGTGCCTCCCCTCACACCTTTCGTGCCTCCCCTCACACCTTTCGTGCCTCCCCTCACACCTCGTTCATGCCTCCCCTCACACCTCGTTCATGCCTCCCCTCACACTTCGTTCATGCCTCCCCTCACACTTCGTTCATGCCTCCCCTCACACCTTTTGTGCCTCCCCTCACACCTTTTGTGCCTCCCCTCACATCGTTCATGCCTCCCCTCACACCTCGTTCATGCCTCCCCTCGCACCTCGTTCATGCCTCTCCTCACACCTCGTTCATGCCTCCCCTCACACTTCGTTCATGCCTCCCCTCACACCTTTTGTGCCTCCCCTCACACCTTTTGTGCCTCCCCTCACATCGTTCATGCCTCCCCTCACACCTCGTTCATGCCTCCCCTCGCACCTCGTTCATGCCTCCCCTCACACCTCGTTCATGCCTCTCCTCACACCTCGTTCATGCCTCTCCTCACACCTCGTTCATGCCTGCCGTCACACCTTTCGTGTCTCCCCTCACACCTTTCGTTCCTCCCCTCACACCTTTTGTGCCTCCCCTCACATCGTTCGTGCCTCCCCTCGCACCTCGTTCATGCCTCTCCTCGCACCTCGTTCATGCCTGCCCTCACACCTTTCGTGCCTCCCCTCACACCTTTCGTGCCTC
This sequence comes from Lissotriton vulgaris, assembly GCF_964263255.1. NCBI lineage: Eukaryota > Metazoa > Chordata > Amphibia > Caudata > Salamandridae > Lissotriton > Lissotriton vulgaris. Next base: position 310,991,064 of record NC_141686.1, on the reverse strand, counting down.
CCCTCACACCTTTCGTGCCTCCCCTCACACCTTTCGTGCCTCCCATGACACCTTTCGTGCCTCCCCTCACACCTTTCGTGCCTCCCCTCACACCTTTCGTGCCTCCCCTCACACCTTTCGTGCCTCCCCTCACACCTTTCGTGCCTCCCCTCACACCTTTCGTGCCTCCGCTCACACCTTTCGTGCCTCCCCTCACACCTTTCGTGCCTCCCCTCACACCTTTCGTGCCTCCCATGACACCTTTCGTGCCTCCCATGACACCTTTCGTGCCTCCCCTCACACCTTTCGTGCCTCCCCTCACACCTTTCGTGCCTCCCCTCACACCTTTCGTGCCTCCCCTCACACCTTTCGTGCCTCCCCTCACACCTTTCGTGCCTCCCCTCACACCTTTCGTGCCTCCCCTCACACCTTTCGTGCCTCCCCTCGCACCTCGTTCGTGCCTCCCCTCACACCTTTCGTGCCTCCCCTCACACCTCGTTCATGCCTCCCCTCACACCTTTTGTGCCTCCCCTCACATCGTTCATGCCTCCCCTCGCACCTCGTTCAAGCCTGCCCTCGCACCTCGTTCAAGCCTGCCCTCGCACCTCGTTCAAGCCTGCCCTCGCACCTCGTTCAAGCCTGCCCTCGCACCTCGTTCAAGCCTGCCCTCACACCTCGTTCAAGCCTGCCCTCACACCTCGTTCAAGCCTGCCCTCGCACCTCGTTCAAGCCTGCCCTCGCACCTTTCATGCATCCCCTCGCAAAATTCATGCCTCCCCTCACACCTCGTTCGTGCCTCCCCTCACACCTTTCGTGCCTCCCCTCACACCTTTCGTGCCTCCCCTCACACCTTTCGTGCCTCCCCTCACACCTCGTTCATGCCTCCCCTCACACCTCGTTCATGCCTCCCCTCACACTTCGTTCATGCCTCCCCTCACACTTCGTTCATGCCTCCCCTCACACCTTTTGTGCCTCCCCTCACACCTTTTGTGCCTCCCCTCACACCTTTTGTGCCTCCCCTCACACCTTTTGTGCCTCCCCTCACACCTTTCGTGCCTCCCCTCACACCTTTCGTGCCTCCCCTCACACCTTTCGTGCCTCCCCTCACACCTCGTTCATGCCTCCCCTCACACCTCGTTCATGCCTCCCCTCACACTTCGTTCATGCCTCCCCTCACACCTCGTTCATGCCTCCCCTCACACCTCGTTCATGCCTCTCCTCACACCTCGTTCATGCCTCTCCTCACACCTCGTTCATGCCTGCCGTCACACCTTTCGTGTCTCCCCTCACACCTTTCGTTCCTCCCCTCACACCTTTTGTGCCTCCCCTCGCACCTCGTTCGTGCCTCCCCTCGCACCTCGTTCATGGCTGCCCTCACACCTTTCGTGCCTGCCCTCACACCTTTCGTGCCTGCCCTCACACCTTTCGTGCCTCCCCTCACACCTTTCGTGCCTCCCCTCACACCTTTCGTGCCTCCCCTCACACCTTTCGTGCCTCCCCTCACACCTTTCGTGCCTCCCCTCACACCTTTCGTGCCTCCCCTCACACCTTTCGTGCCTCCCCTCACACCTTTCGCGCCTCCCCTCACACCTTTCGTGCCTCCCCTCACACCTTTCGTGCCTCCCCTCACACCTCTTTCGTGCTTGTCCTCGTTCATGCCTCCCCTCGCACCTCCTTCGTGCCTCCCCTCGCACCTCCTTCGTGCCTCCCCTCGCACCTCCTTCGTGCCTCCCCTCGCACCTCCTTCGTGCCTCCCCTCGCACCTCGTTCACGCCTCCCCTCGCACCTTTCACGCCTGCCCTCGCACCTGTCACGCCTCCCCTCGCACCTGGTTGATGCCTGCCCTCGCACCTCGTTTGTGCCTCCCTTCATACCTCGTTTGTGCCTCCCTTCACACCTCGTTTGTGCCTCCCCTCACACCTCATTCGTGGCTCCCCTCACACCTCATTCGTGGCTCCCCTCACACCTTTCGTGGCTCCCTTCACACCTTTCGTGGCTCCCCTCACACCTTTCGTGGCTCCCCTCACACCTTTCGTGCCTCCCCATACACCTTTCGTGCCTCCCCATACACCTTTCGTGGCTCCCCTCACACATTTCGTGCCTCCCCTCACACCTTTCGTGCCTCCCCTCACACCTTTCGTGCCTCCCCTCACAACTTTCGTGGCTCCCCTCACACCTTTCGTGCCCCCCTCACACCTTTCGTGCCTCCTCTCGTTCCCTCGCACCTCTTTCATGCCTCCCCTCGCACCTCTTTCATGCCTCCTCTCGCACCCCGCTCATGCCTCCTCTCGCACCCCGCTCATGCCTCCCTTCACACCTCATTCATGCCTCCCCTCACACCTTTTGTGCCTCCCCTCACACCTTTTGTGCCTCCCCTCGCACCTCCTTCGTGCCTCCCCTCGCACCTCCTTCGTGCCTCCCCTCGCACCTCCTTCGTGCCTCCCCTCGCACCTCCTTCGTGCCTCCCCTCGCACCTCCTTCGTGCCTCCCCTCGCACCTCCTTCGTGCCTCCCCTCGCACCTCCTTCGTGCCTCCCCTCGCACCTCGTTCACGCCTCCCCTCGCACCTTTCACGCCTGCCCTCGCACCTGTCACGCCTCCCCTCGCACCTGGTTGATGCCTGCCCTCGCACCTCGTTTGTGCCTCCCTTCATACCTCGTTTGTGCCTCCCTTCACACCTCGTTTGTGCCTCCCCTCACACCTCATTCGTGGCTCCCCTCACACCTCATTCGTGGCTCCCCTCACACCTTTCGTGGCTCCCTTCACACCTTTCGTGGCTCCCCTCACACCTTTCGTGGCTCCCCTCACACCTTTCGTGCCTCCCCATACACCTTTCGTGCCTCCCCATACACCTTTCGTGGCTCCCCTCACACATTTCGTGCCTCCCCTCACACCTTTCGTGCCTCCCCTCACACCTTTCGTGCCTCCCCTCACACCTTTCGTGGCTCCCCTCACACCTTTCGTGCCCCCCTCACACCTTTCGTGCCTCCTCTCGTTCCCTCGCACCTCTTTCATGCCTCCCCTCGCACCTCTTTCATGCCTCCTCTCGCACCCCGCTCATGCCTCCCTTCACACCTCATTCATGCCTCCCCTCACACCTTTTATGCCTCCCCTCACACCTTTTGTGCCTCCCCTCACACCTTTTGTGCCTCCCCTCACACCTTTTGTGCCTCCCCTCACACCTTTCGTGCCTCCCCTCACACCTTTCGTGCCCCCCTCACACCTTTCGTGCCCCCCCTCACACCTTTCGTGCCCCCCTCACACCTTTCGTGCCCCCCTCACACCTTTCGTGCCTCCCCTCACACCTTTCGTGCCTCCCCTCACACCTTTCGTGCCTCCCCTCACACCTTTCGTGCCTCCCCTCACACCTCGTTCATGCCTCCCCTCACACCTTGTTCATGCCTCCCCTCACACTTCGTTCATGCCTCCCCTCACACTTCGTTCATGCCTCCCCTCACACTTCGTTCGTGCCTCCCCTCGCACTTCGTTCGTGCCTCCCTTCACACCTTTCGTGCCTCCCCTCACACCTTTCGTGCCTCCCCTCACACCTTTCGTGCCTCCCCTCACACTTCGTTCATGCCTCCCCTCACACTTCGTTCATGCCTCCCCTCACACTTCGTTCGTGCCTCCCCTCGCACTTCGTTCGTGCCTCCCCTCGCACTTCGTTCGTGCCTCCCCTCGCACTTCGTTCGTGCCTCCTCTCACACCTTTTGTGCCTCCCCTCACACCTTTTGTGCCTCCCCTCACACCTTTTGTGCCTCCTCTCACACCTTTTGTGCCTCCCCTCACATCGTTCGTGCCTCCCCTCACATCGTTCATGCCTCCCCTCGCACCTCGTTCATGCCTCCCCTCGCACCTCGTTCATGCCTCCCCTCGCACCTCGTTCATGCCTGCCCTCACACCTTTCGTGCCTGCCCTCACACCTTTCGTGCCTCCCCTCACACCTTTCGTGCCTCCCCTCACACCTTTTGTGCCTCCCCTCACACCTCGTTCGTGCCTCCCCTCACACCTCGTTCATGCCTCCCCTCGCACTTCGTTCATGCCTCCCCTCGCACCTTTTGTGCCTCCCCTCACACCTTTTGTGCCTCCCCTCACACCTTTTGTGCCTCCCCTCACACTTTTCGTGCCTCCCCTCACACCTTTCGTGCCTCCCCTCACACCTTTCGTGCCTCCCCTCACACCTTTCGTGCCCCCCCTCACACCTTTCGTGCCTCCCCTCACACCTTTCGTGCCCCCCCTCACACCTTTCGTGCCCCCCTCACACCTTTCGTGCCCCCCCTCACACCTTTCGTGCCCCCCCTCACACCTTTCGTGCCTCCCCTCACACCTTTCGTGCCTCCCCTCACACCTTTCGTGCCTCCCCTCACACCTTTCGTGCCTCCCCTCACACCTCGTTCATGCCTCCCCTCACACCTTGTTCATGCCTCCCCTCACACTTCGTTCATGCCTCCCCTCACACTTCGTTCATGCCTCCCCTCACACTTCGTTCATGCCTCCCCTCACACTTCGTTCGTGCCTCCCCTCGCACTTCGTTCGTGCCTCCCCTCACACCTTTCGTGCCTCCCCTCACACCTTTCGTGCCTCCCCTCACACCTTTCGTGCCTCCCCTCACACTTCGTTCATGCCTCCCCTCACACTTCGTTCATGCCTCCCCTCACACTTCGTTCATGCCTCCCCTCACACTTCGTTCGTGCCTCCTCTCGTACTTCGTTCGTGCCTCCCTTCACACCTTTTGTGCCTCCCCTCACACCTTTTGTGCCTCCCCTCACACCTTTTGTGCCTCCTCTCACACCTTTTGTGCCTCCCCTCACATCGTTCGTGCCTCCCCTCGCACCTCGTTCATGCCTCCCCTCGCACCTCGTTCATGCCTCCCCTCGCACCTCGTTCATGCCTCCCCTCGCACCTCGTTCATGCCTGCCCTCACACCTTTCGTGCCTCCCCTCACACCTTTCGTGCCTCCCCTCACACCTTTCGTGCCTCCCCTCACACCTCTCGCGCCTCCCCTCACACCTTTCGCGCCTCCCCTCACACCTTTCGTGCCTCCCCTCACACCTTTCGTGCCTCCCCTCACACCTTTCGTGCCTCCCCTCACACCTCTTTCGTGCTTGTCCTCGTTCATGCCTCCCCTCGCACCTCCTTCGTGCCTCCCCTCGCACCTCCTTCGTGCCTCCCCTCGCACCTCCTTCGTGCCTCCCCTCGCACCTCCTTCGTGCCTCCCCTCGCACCTCCTTCGTGCCTCCCCTCGCACCTCGTTCACGCCTCCCCTCGCACCTTTCACGCCTGCCCTCGCACCTGTCACGCCTCCCCTCGCACCTGGTTGATGCCTGCCCTCGCACCTCGTTTGTGCCTCCCTTCATACCTCGTTTGTGCCTCCCTTCACACCTCGTTTGTGCCTCCCCTCACACCTCATTCGTGGCTCCCCTCACACCTCATTCGTGGCTCCCCTCACACCTTTCGTGGCTCCCTTCACACCTTTCGTGGCTCCCCTCACACCTTTCGTGGCTCCCCTCACACCTTTCGTGCCTCCCCATACATCTTTCGTGCCTCCCCATACACCTTTCGTGCCTCCCCTCACACCTTTCGTGCCTCCCCTCACACCTTTCGTGCCTCCCCTCACACCTTTCGTGCCTCCCCTCACACCTTTCGTGCCTCCCCTCACAACTTTTGTGGCTCCCCTCACACCTTTCGTGCCCCCCTCACACCTTTCGTGCCTCCTCTCGTTCCCTCGCACCTCTTTCATGCCTCCCCTCGCACCTCTTTCATGCCTCCTCTCGCACCCCGCTCATGCCTCCTCTCGCACCCCGCTCATGCCTCCCTTCACACCTCATTCATGCCTCCCCTCACACCTTTTATGCCTCCCCTCACACCTTTTGTGCCTCCCCTCACACCTTTTGTGCCTCCCCTCGCACCTCCTTCGTGCCTCCCCTCGCACCTCCTTCGTGCCTCCCCTCGCACCTCCTTCGTGCCTCCCCTCGCACCTCCTTCGTGCCTCCCCTCGCACCTCCTTCGTGCCTCCCCTCGCACCTCCTTCGTGCCTCCCCTCGCACCTCGTTCACGCCTCCCCTCGCACCTCGTTCACGCCTCCCCTCGCACCTTTCACACCTGCCCTCGCACCTGTCACGCCTCCCCTCGCACCTGGTTGATGCCTGCCCTCGCACCTCGTTTGTGCCTCCCTTCATACCTCGTTTGTGCCTCCCTTCACACCTAGTTTGTGCCTCCCCTCACACCTCATTCGTGGCTCCCCTCACACCTCATTCGTGGCTCCCCTCACACCTCATTCGTGGCTCCCTTCACACCTTTCGTGGCTCCCTTCACACCTTTCGTGGCTCCCCTCACACCTTTCGTGGCTCCCCTCACACCTTACGTGGCTCCCCTCACACCTTTCGTGCCTCCCCATACACCTTTCGTGCCTCCCCATACACCTTTCGTGCCTCCCCATACACATTTCGTGCCTCCCCTCACACCTTTCGTGGCTCCCCTCACACCTTTCGTGGCTCCCCTCACACCTTTCGTGCCCCCCTCACACCTTTCGTGCCTCCTCTCGTTCCCTCGCACCTCTTTCATGCCTCCCCTCGCACCTCTTTCATGCCTCCTCTCGCACCCCGCTCATGCCTCCTCTCGCACCCCGCTCATGCCTCCCTTCACACCTCATTCATGCCTCCCCTCACACCTTTTATGCCTCCCCTCACACCTTTTGTGCCTCCCCTCACACCTTTTGTGCCTCCCCTCACACCTTTCGTGCCTCCCCTCACACCTTTCGTGCCCCCCTCACACCTTTCGTGCCCCCCCTCACACCTTTCGTGCCCCCCCTCACACCTTTCGTGCCCCCCTCACACCTTTCGTGCCTCCCCTCACACCTTTCGTGCCTCCCCTCACACCTTTCGTGCCTCCCCTCACACCTTTCGTGCCTCCCCTCACACCTTTCGTGCCTCCCCTCACACCTTTCGTGCCTCCCCTCACACCTCGTTCATGCCTCCCCTCACACCTTGTTCATGCCTCCCCTCACACTTCGTTCATGCCTCCCCTCACACTTCGTTCATGCCTCCCCTCACACTTCGTTCGTGCCTCCCCTCGCACTTCGTTCGTGCCTCCCTTCACACCTTTCGTGCCTCCCCTCACACCTTTCGTGCCTCCCCTCACACCTTTCGTGCCTCCCCTCACACTTCGTTCATGCCTCCCCTCACACTTCGTTCATGCCTCCCCTCACACTTCGTTCGTGCCTCCCCTCACACTTCGTTCGTGCCTCCTCTCGCACTTCGTTTGTGCCTCCCTTCACACCTTTTGTGCCTCCCCTCACACCTTTTGTGCCTCCCCTCACACCTTTTGTGCCTCCTCTCACACCTTTTGTGCCTCCCCTCACATCGTTCGTGCCTCCCCTCACATCGTTCATGCCTCCCCTCACACCTCGTTCATGCCTCCCCTCGCACCTCGTTCATGCCTCCCCTCGCACCTCGTTCATGCCTGCCCTCACACCTTTCGTGCCTGCCCTCACACCTTTCGTGCCTGCCCTCACACCTTTCGTGCCTCCCCTCACACCTTTCGTGCCTCCCCTCACACCTTTCGTGCCTCCCCTCACACCTTTCGCGCCTCCCCTCACACCTTTCGTGCCTCCCCTCACACCTTTCGCGCCTCCCCTCACACCTTTCGTGCCTCCCCTCACACCTCTTTCGTGCTTGTCCTCGTTCATGCCTCCCCTCGCACCTCCTTCGTGCCTCCCCTCACACCTTTCGCGCCTCCCCTCACACCTTTCGTGCCTCCCCTCACACCTCTTTCGTGCTTGTCCTCGTTCATGCCTCCCCTCGCACCTCCTTCGTGCCTCCCCTCGCACCTCCTTCGTGCCTCCCCTCGCACCTCGTTCACGCCTCCCCTCGCACCTTTCACGCCTGCCCTCGCACCTGTCACGCCTCCCCTCGCACCTGTCACGCCTCCCCTCACACCTGTCGCGCCTCCCCTCACACCTTTCGTGCCTCCCCTCACACCTTTCGTGCCTCCCCTCACACCTTTCGTGCCTCCCCTCACACCTTTCGTGGCTCCCCTCACACCTTTCGTGGCTCCCCTCACACCTTTCGTGGCTCCCCTCACACCTTTCGTGGCTCCCCTCACACCTTTCGTGCCCCCCTCACACCTTTCGTGCCTCCTCTCGTTCCCTCGCACCTCTTTCATGCCTCCCCTCGCACCTCTTTCATGCCTCCTCTCGCACCCCGCTCATGCCTCCCTTCACACCTCATTCATGCCTCCCTTCACACCTCATTCATGCCTCCCCTCACACCTTTTATGCCTCCCCTCACACCTTTTATGCCTCCCCTCACACCTTTTATGCCTCCCCTCACACCTTTTATGCCTCCCCTCACACCTTTCGTGCCTCCCCTCGCTCATGCCTCCCCTCGCACCTCGCTCATGTCTCCCCTCGCACCTCGCTCCCCTGTGCCCTCGTCTCCTCTCCCACTCCCTCGCTTCATGTAACAAGCATTGGTACCGCCCAGACCACCGGCTCGTCCTGCCTCTCCTGATGGTGTCTATCCCCTGTGGCCCTGCAACGCGCCCAGACTCTCCATCCGTGCTCCCCGGTTCCATGCTCTGTATCCCCTCTTGATTAACCCCTCCCCCTCTGGATCCATCCTTCAGCCCCCCTGCTCGCCCCGCCCACAAACTAATGTCCGTTTAAGAGAATTAAGAGGATTAACTGGTTCCAGGCAGCTGTGGACACGAAAACAGAGGGAATCAGGTGGGGGGAGGGGAGGAGAGGATGATACACCTAGAAAGGGAGAGGTACAGGGGTCGAAGGGGAGAAGAGGAAGGAGGGAACGCAACGTTTGCTTTTGTAACATGCCCACTTGTAATTTCCTCTTCAGGTATCATTACTGTTCCCGTTGTGAAGCGCTCTGACGCCTTCGGGTAAAGTCCGCGCTAGATAAAAACGCATCAAATAAATAAATAGGATGGAGGGCAGACACCTCCCACCTCCTCAGGAGGTAGAGCCCGAGGCGTCGAGTGAGGCAAGGGATCCTCCTCGAACACGTGTGATGGCGCAGGGGGGCCCTGTGGGGGCGCAGACACCGCCCCCACCTCTTCAGGGGTAAGGCAGAGCCCGAGGCCTCGAAAGAGAGCCGTCCTTCCCAGCTCTGCAGGCGGCCGCACGTGCTTCAGGCGCCGTCTGACGTCAGGGGCGTGGTGATGGGCAGTAATACAGTCTCTTGAGGGGAAGGTGCAGCCGCCTCCGATGGGAATAAATACAGGACCCAATTTCAGGCCCCGGCCTGACCATGAAAGAAGCTGCCGCTCCCCGTTGGGTGCGCGGGGATGGAAGAGTGCCCCCCCACCCCCTCGCCCTGAAATGTAGCGTTTCTATAGCGCTTTATGTCACAATGCAGGGCGCCGAAGCGCTTACGTATACACCATGTAAGCGACTGGTCTTTCAAACTCTGTAATGGCAAGCCTCCCCAGATTAGGTTTTGGAGGGGGAGGGGTGCATTTGATGTGTATTGTGAGTGTTTATTTTTTTTGCTAATCAAATTTTTATTCAAACTTTTAGCACAAACAAAATTTATTAGTAGCAAGTCACATGTCACAGAGAACCCCCCCCCCCCCCTTTTACCACCCTCGAGGACAACACAAATCACATAAGGCACTTTTGAGGTGAAAGTCAGCCCTGTTACAGCAGGATGAAGCAGAAAGGGACCACTCAGGATGGAAGCAGGCCAAACCACTTGCCCCACACTTTGTTAAACATCTCTGGGCATCCCGAGCCTCAAAAAGGGACTCCTCCTGCACCCCACACCAGTCTACATCCCTCCGCCATTTCTGCAATGTTGGCGCCACGGCTTACTATTTGGAAAACAGGGGACCCCTACAGTATTAAGTTTGTTATACGTAGGGAAACATCACTATTGGAAAACTACACAACTATAGCAAACACTCAATTAATAAATGCCAGCTCTCTTAGAAAAGGGTTAAACCATAACAGAAAAGCGACCTTAAATGTTCTACTATAAATATAGCAACACATTTTATTTTGATATGCAACAACATTTTATTTCATATAAATATTTAGTTCAAGCATTTAAATCTTAAGCAGTTCAAGCTGGACTGTTCCCATGGGGCACAGGGTCAAGACTGATTTGCATATGGCTGAGTTCAAACTGGAATGGCATGGTGAGTAAAAAAAAACGATGGATTTAGGCCTAGATCTCTGTACTGGGGTGAATGTATGACATTGTTCTGCATTCTGTCCATCACCTGTTGTTTTTTGCATTTGTCACCCCGAGTGAGACGGGTATGCTCAGACCGTGCTCTCCATGCCACTGGAATCAAGCTATCCAGTCTGATGAGGGCTGAAAGCCCGAAACCGGTCCTTGGATGCTTGTTTCCAGTCCAGGGAGGACCTGGCTTGGCAGTTTGGGCTGGACTGTTTCCATGAGGCACAGGGCCAAGACTGGTTTGCATATGGCTGGGGTCCAAACTGGAATGGCATGGTGAGCAAAGAAACAATGGATTTAGGCCCAGATCTCTGTACTGGGGTGAAGGTATGACATTGTTCTGCATTCTGTTCATCACCTGTTGTTTGTTGTTTTTAGCATTTTTTTCCCCCATAAATCTTTTCATTTTTCATTTTTTCTTTTTCAGTGAATCATACAAATAAATTCAAGTTTATCAACAAATCACATATATATAAAAAAGACAAACAGATATTACAACATGCCACACTGGACCGGTCAATATTCTATTGTAGTAGGCAAAGCGGTTGGATTTGTTGCCATATTTATAGTAGAACATTTAAGGTCGCTTTTCTGTTATGTTTTTACCCTTTTCTAAGAGAGCTGGCATTTATTAATTGAGTGTTTGCTATAGTTGTGTAGTTTTCCAATAGTGGTGCCACGGCTTGCGCCAATCTAGCCGCTATGTCACGTTTTCGCCACAGCTAGTGCTGTTCCTAGGAAGCGCTTATCAGCCCGGGAGCCATCCAAGCCATCAAACACCCCCAGGAGTAAATGTTTCGGGTCGTGGGAAACTTCCCAACCCAGGACCTGCGTAAGCTCCCGCTCCACCCGCTCCCCCAGAACAAGTTCAAGGCCGGGCATGCCCACACCATGTGGTAGAAGTCAGCGGCTGTGCCGGAGCATCGCGCGCACTCTGGGGAGGCTCTTATGCCAGCGCGGAAAAGATGCGCAGGGGTGAGGTAGGCCGCATGGAGAAAGTAAAGCATGACCAATCGTAATTTTGAAGATCTGGTTAGGGTTTTAGGCGCCATAAGGGTGTCGCGCCTATCCGTGTCGTCCAAAGGACCCACCCACCCCTCCATCGCTCCCGGAGCCGATCCAGAGATGCAGGGCAATTATTTACCAGGGGGCGGTATATTCGGGACACCCCCCTCTCCCCAAGTTTCCCATCATGACCAGCGCTTCTAAGGGGCTGAATTCTGGGAAGGGAGTGGGCGCTGGAAGGTGCATGAAGAGGGCGTGTCGAAGTAGGAAGTATTTGTAATGACACTCAACTGATCCTCTCACTCACCAAAGACCCTAACACCGCCAAAACCAACCTACATGAAGGAATGAAAGAAGTAGCCGAGTGGATGAAGCACAGCCGTCTGAAACTGAACTCAGACAAAACAGAAGTCCTTATCTTAGGTACCTCCCCCTCTGCCTGGGATGACTCTTGGTGGCCAGAGGCCCTTGGAAAAGCACCCATCCCGACGGACCACGCACGGAACCTGGGCGTCATCCTGGACTCCTCACACTCGATGAATAGACAAGTCAACGCCGTCTCATCCTCTTGCTTCAACATTCTTCGCATGCTCAAAAAAACATTTCGCTGGATCCCCACCGAAACTAGAAAAACGGTCACCCACGCACTGGTCACGAGCCGCCTGGGACTACGGTAACACCCTATACGCCGGTACCACCGCAAAACTTCAGAAAAAACTCCAACGCATCCAGAACGCTTCAGCCAGACTCATACTAGACATCCAGCGTAAAGAGCACATTTCTAGTCACCTGAAAAAACCTCCACTGGCTCCCCGTCAATAAGAGAATAACATTCTGCCTCTTAACCCACGCACACAAAGCACTTTACGAACTCGGACCCGAATGCCTTAACACACAACTTTCCTTCTACACCCCTTCCCGCCAGCTACGCTCCTCCAACCAAGCCCTTGCTGCCGTACCTCGCATCAACAAAACCACCATGGGAGGAAGATCCTTCTCCTACCTGGCAGCTAAAACCTGGAACTCTCTTCCCATTCACCTTCGCCTCACTCAGAACCACCTAGCATTCAGAAAGCAACTTAAAACTTGGATATTCAACAAGTAATTCCCCTCCCTTCTTCAAGCGCCTTGAGACCCTCTGGGTATGTAGCGCGCTATATAAATTATTTGACTTGACTTGTCTGTGTTGGAGATCAGAAAAGGAGCGCATGTAATCCCCCCCCCCCCCCCCCCCCCCCCCCCACACATCCTGAGTAAAGTGATTCCCACCAAGTCCCACCGGCGGAAGCCCTCCAGGGAGGAGACCTCGCTCAACCAGTTGCCGTGCCAAAGTGGTGCCTGCCTAGTCAACTTCCGGTCCCAGGACACCAAGCGGAGGGCAGCGCGCCAGGCCTTAAGGACCGACCTGGCGAGTGGGGGCAGGGAATGTGGCACCGGGGAGCCGTACAGAAAGCTTAGAACCTGCGGGAAGTCTATGGTTGTGAGTTCCACCCGATACGCTGGGTCGGATCAGCCGCCCGCGAACCAGTCATGGATCACTATAAGCTTGGTGGCCAGATAATAACAATCATTTACAATGCAACAGGTCTCGCAGCATTAAAGTTTGAGTTACTGGCATTGTAAATGACAATGCTTTGCATTACATTTTTTTTAAATTTGCAATTGGTATATAAACATTGTTTGTGAATGGTTAGCTGTTGCTTACCCATTTTATCTGCAAAAATCATCATGTTGCCTCAGAGCTGCCCAACTCCTTGGAAGGGAGGGGTGTCGAGCAGAAGCAGATTGGTTACTGTTTCTGCATCGCTCTGTCCATTTACCGAATTAAGTCTGCCAAAAGAAGCCATATGGTCGAATTTAGAAGGAAAGTACAATTTTTTTCTCCACATCAGTAGTCCAAATGCAAAATCCATCATATCGTAGGTGGTAAATGCATTCAGTCAGTACACAGTCCGCAGGTGTGCTCAATCCTCAGAGGAAGAGAAAAGTTTAGATTAAACCAATGTTAGATCGTGTGACAACAATAGGGTCTGACGTCAGGACAGGTGCCATTAGGTGCTAAATTGAAAGAGAACGACAGGGGGAGGGGCGGGAAACGGCAAGAGGCGCTTACACGGAATCGTAATGCGCTGCTTTAACGTCGGGTCTGACACGGCTTACGTAGATATTTATAACATGCAGACTAGGTTTTATACAATCCTTCTGTGTGTGTCATTTCTTTACATTAAATTAATGTTAATTATTTAAGGGCAATTTCACGAGTTGGTTTACAAAATAATCACAGGCTACACATACAATATATACAAGCATGGCGTTCTAAGTTTAAAGGACCTAAATGACATGGCTTGTTCTACCTGTAACCTATGTACAAGCAATAACATACTTCTAAAGAGAACACCAAGCCCTTTGACTCCTATCTTTACTTAAATAATACTTAGAAACATTTCCGTGTGACTTGTGTTTTTAATTGCAGGTTAGTGTTTAGCCATTAAACTATAACTCTAAAAAATATTTGAAAATGGGCAAAAAATACAAACTATGTGTACAAAACATTAAGAACAAGCGAAAGCGTGCCCAGCAGGACTATGACCTCCTGCGACGTCTTCAGCAGGTGCTGCTGGTGGGGCGTGGGTCCTATTAGAAGACTCGACTGAAGAGATGCACATAAAGGAGACAGCTCAAAAACACATGCACTCTAATGGAATGTTGAAAAAGAATAAGACCGTAGTGCCTGAAAAGCAAGCAGTGGAGGCAGTGATGCCTGCTAATCAATGAGATGGTAAAGAGATAACGCTCAACGGGAGAGAGACATACAAGATTGACAACCTGGGCCACCAATAATGAGCAGACAAATGAGAGAGAAAAGGAAAACCAACCAATGGTACGCAGTGGGCGTGAGCTAAGCCTCTCTATGTTCTTGGCTGCAACAGACATCGCCACTTGAAATAAGATAGGGTGTACAGTGCCTGAAAAATTTTAGTCCAGCTTTTCTGAATTTTTTACTTTATGCAAAATGCATTTTGAAGTTTCTTCCTCCATTTTAAGCCTTTTAGGTTCAATGGTACACTGCCCATTTTGTGGGCGTGGCTTTGCAGCCTGCCAATAATAGGCGCCTCTCCCCTCAGTTCAATGTTTGGCTGCAACCTGCTGGGATGTCATGCATGCTTACATGGAAACATCAAAAATACACTTAAAAAAGCTTCTCGGCTGTTCAACACCGAAATGTAATTGTTGTTGAGTTCAAATAGTTAATATGTTTTTCTTTTTTGGGCTCTCTACCAATTCCTAACATTTATTGTTAGTGGTTAATGATTTTTTTTTTAATTATACTGTCTACTGCTGAACAAATACATCCAATGAAAAATCAAACCAGGTTGGCAACTTGAGCAGAAATAACACAATCTTTAAAAGATTCTACCTACTCCTGCTAGGAAAGAAGCCAAATTCTGAGCAGGGGTTCACTCCTCAAACCCCTATAAAGCTATCGCTGGTGGACGAGCACCGGTTGGGTGAATCCATCTCGGGTCGTAGCTCAGACCCCCACTAAAGGTGCATCCTTACATACGAGTGAGCGACGAAGCGCTTGGCAGTTTGCTGCCCTGACTGCGCAAGAGCGAAGCCCCGTGTTACCCTGCTGTCCACACACAGCCCCAGGGAACCTTGTTCTTTCTAGTTTACATACGGAGGCATCCTTGTCGCCTTCTACAATTTCTTCCCAGAACAACTTCCGCTTTCATTATCGGTAGTGAATGTCATTTGAGGGTAAACCAGAAAGGAGACATCCTGCCTCCATTATGTCGACCAATAAAGAAGCTCCGATTTGATGGTTCTGAATTTCCTCAGTCTTAGCTCAGTTCTTCTCTGAGCTGTGAGTCTGGTGAAAACACTGATTATATAGGCCTCTTCTACAAGCTCGCTTCCTTTCCAAGCTCCTCTGTTTAGCCCAGTCCCACTCTACCCCTCCCACCCATTAACTCTGCTCTCCCACAGGGGCGGCTCCTCCACTGAGGCGAAGGAGTGTCGCCCCACTACTTTCAGAGCAGAGCAGAGGAAAAAAAAAATAACAACGAAATTTTCTCATTTTACTTGTGTGTTCCTAGGTGCGGGCGGGGTTGGCCAGAGCAGGGGAGGAGTGGTGGGCGATCTCGAAGTGTGCATGACGGTTCGGGCGGCCATCTTGGCCCGGCTACACAGTTTATGCGCACTTTGCATGTTCCTACCGTGCTGTAATGCACAGCCAGGTTGGGAACCTGCACGGGTTCCCGGTCCCTGTATGAGCGCCAAACCAGGGCACTCAGACCAATCGCAACGCTGCAGTTTTTTTCAATTTTCTACCCTGCTACCGTTCCCTACCAGCCGCCACTGCTCTCTCACCTAACTAGAGGTGTTTGAACTATAACGCTAGTAGCCTATAGGGGACATTTCCAGGCCTGACAACTACTAAGTTAAGCCTGTGAATGCGGGCTCCAGCCAGCAGGGTGTTGGTGGAGTCAAGTGGATAGGACAGCTTTGGCCTGCTCTGGGAGGGCAAAGCCTTGACTGCCTTGCACATACAAGAACTTTGGTATTTGGCCATACGGGCACATCGTATAGAAAAAATTGGACTACCCCATCTCTTAAAACTGTTTACAATGTCTCGGGCTAGCTTTCTGGCCCTTTGTTTGAGAAGCTGTGAGCCGCAGTTTGCATTTCTTAGTATTAGAAAAGGAGGTTTTCCCAGCAGGCCCTGCAGCATTCCGGCTGGTTGCAATGTCCCAGGCTACAATTGCTGCATCTTAGGAGATTGGTCCTTTCCTGCTTACCCTGCCCATTGTGAAGATATGACCCACAATCTGCTTTTATCAGCATTAGAAGATGAAATTATGCTGAGCCCTGCCAACCAGGAAAAATCAAACTACCCTTTATCTCCATATGATTGGAGACAGTGTCTCAGGCTAGCTTTGCCGAATCGTAGGCAATTTGTCCCATCTCCCAGTCTGCCAACTCCTGCCATTGCTCAAACACCTCAAAAATGTCTTTAGTGACATTAAATGAAAGTATGCCGAGCCCAGCCTGCCAGGAAAATCAAACTGCACCCTCCCCTTTAAGGCTGGCTACAGTGACTCTGGCTAGCCTGGCTGGGTCCTGGGCACCTGTTCACGTCCTCCTGACCGACAGCATTGCAGAGATGCCTCCACGCCCGGCCATGATCAGCATTTGAAGATGAAGTACAGTTCAGTAGTAGAAGTATTCGCTTTACGCCCCCCTAACTTTCACCAGAAGGATCTCGTGTCGTGTAGCCGCGCTTGAGCGTGGAGCGCATTGAGGGCGTCGCTTCGGAGGATGTCTCCGCTGCTTCGGGTATTATGTGGACTTCATGGCGCTCCATTGCTGCAGGCAGCGCCGCAGAGTCTGTGATGGAGAACCAGTGGGGGTAGAAGGAATGCATACGCCATTGAAGTGATTTTGGTTACATTTGGCAAATGATTCCAGAGTAGTAGGCCAGTACAATATGGATTCTGAGCTGGTTTTCTTTTTCAGGAGAGGCAGGGACGGACGGGACGGACGGGACGGACGGGACGGACGGGACGGGACGGGACGGGACGGACGGACGGACTGACGGACTATTGCCGTGGTTTCTTGCAGGGCTCTAGTTCTCATTAGTGCAGAGGGTGCAGTGGCACCAGGGCATAGGCGTCAGAGGTGTCCACTGAACCCCAGCTCTGGGCGTTTTGACTTTGCAAGCCGCAGGAGTTTTCTTTGATGGGATTATGGCTCATTGGCCCTTTGCTAGTCCGCACCTTTCCAAGCCTCTGGTCCGAGACTCTGCTACAACTTCCAAGTCCTACCTTTTGTTTGCCAGGGATAGGTAGTGAGTTCGCATTAGCAAGCCTTGATGGTAAGGGGGGGCATATATTTTGGGGTCCAGGGCCATAGGTGTTTTATGGAAGACTTCAGGGTGCTAGGTGTGAAACGCAGAGGGCTCTGTTGATCAAGAGTTGGCCGTCAGACTGGCTGCTCTATTTTTCACTTTTTGGGAGATCAGCAGTCAATCCTCATTTCCCAGGACCAGTGCAGCACCATTAGAAACTGGTGCCACCAGCCAAGGCATGTGTCGCAGCCGGGGCAGGCGGGCATTAGTGGCCTACGCTAGTCCACTGTGGCTGTACCCATTAAACTCTGACAAATGGAAGACTGTGCCATGTTAAAGTCGGGACAGAATAAGTGACTATATACAACGTCTCTGAAAATGGCATAATAGGGATTCTCTAAGTGTAAAACTTCCACCAGGACTGCACGATCCAAATGAGAGACTGAATTTTACGGAAAGAGTCCACGCCAGTTTTGTAAATAAAGGAAGCTTCCCTACAACCCTCTTCTGTTCAAATTATGGTAAATTGTCTGCACATTGGCAGATATAGGACTATAGTTAACTAGTGCAACTGAAATTGAGAGGTACCCTGATTTTTTGTAAATAAAACTTTGTTTTTTACATTCCATGTAGATAATGACAAAGCCCTGATGAGATTCCGGGAACTGGTTCCCCGGGATCGAAACGCGTCGGCAAACGGGGAGGAGCAAATAGTCAATCACAGTATCAATTAATAACATCTGATGTGTAGATATATTGGTTTCATTGATTGAACTCCTCATTGATTCACTTTGTCTATTCATTTTGGCATTTGAAGTGTACATAATGTGTTTTGTTTAAAATTGTTTTTGTTTGGGATGAATGATTGATATTGACCAATTAATTTTGATTTGCTTTTTTGTTATATGTATATTTCTTTTTTGTTCAAAATGATTTTATTGAAGTATTTTGTAAACAAAAGAAATAGACAAATACAAATATGTATATTTCTAATGATAATGTACAGTGTTGTAAATAGATTGATGTACAGTGGTCTTGTTTTGCATCTATGAATCTTGAAAAATGATCTAAAAACATAAAATTGGATGGTATAAATAAAAATACCTTGTCAAACTAAATAAATAGTAGTTTGACTCTTGAAGTAAATTAAGAATAAGGGTGGAGGAGGCACTTTTGTTTTTTCTTGAAAGGTTGACTAACAGCATAACCCTTGTATGCTATGGTAATGTGTGAGATTCCTGTAACACAACAGCTGTCGGCAGGCTTTAACACCATCTTCTAATTACAGGGACCACGCAGAAAATTACACCTCCCACACCTTCATAAGTTTGTTCTACCTCCAGGGTTTGTCAGAGGAAAAAAACAACACCATGTCCTTGTTTACAGTAGTCTGCGAGACTCCATCTAACACGCCTGTCCACAGGCATTAACACGGTGTAACGGCCCTCCACCCTTAAAGGCCTACTGGCTTTGACATATACTTTTCAGAATAAACATGTCAGGCCTACTGCCTTTGTTGTAACTTTACATAATATACAACTGAAGCACCAAGCCCTGATCCGTGACTTGTCACCATACCAGCTCAGTCCTGATGCCAGACGAGCGTATGTTCTAGAATGTGCTCCTGGGGGCACGTGGCTGAATGTGACACTGCTTTTGACAGTTGTCAGATCATGGTTGGAAGTAGCACAGAGCCGGTGCGCTGATCGGGTGTGGCCTATCGGACAGAGCTGGTGAGGTGTTTGAGCATATAAGGGCCTGGGGAGCGACAGCTGCTGTTTTTGGATATAGTATAACGCGCAGCACACTAGGCGTGCTGCTCGAGTACGTAAGGTCACGCCACACCCAGGGTGTGGACAGAAAATTAAAATACCCCCGCTTCGAACCAAAGCCTTTATGACACCAAGGAAACTGAGCAACTCATCACAACCCGCCCCACCCCCCACCGGAGAGCTCTCGTCTTTCATGCAAGCACCTATCCGTTCATCCTTTCATCCACCTACTATCTACAATTTCACCTTTACATTCTGTCATCCATTCATTCTTTCATCAATCAGTCTTTCACCATTCCGCCCATCCATTTCCAAACAAGCCCATTAAACATATCCATCCATACTTTCACCTATTTCTCCTTCCACCCTTACACTCATCCATTCATCCTTCCTTTCAGTCATTCACCAATAATTTTTTCGGTCATTTGTCCATCCATCCATTCACTCTTCCATCCTCCCTTTCACTGACTCACCCATCCATCCTCCCTTTCACTCACTCACCCATTCACCCTTTCACTCACCCATCCATCCTTTCACTAATCCATCCACCCTTTCACTCATCCCTCCATCCATTTACTCTTCCACTCATCCATCCACCCTCCCTTTCACTCATCCATCAATTGTTTCAAGCATTTTTCATCCTTTCTTCCATTCGCGCCTTCACTCATCTGTCCATTCTTTCTCTCATCCAACCATCTTTCACCCTAACCATCTATCTAACCTCCCTTTCACTTATCCCATCCATCCTTTCACTCGTCCATCCACTCTCTCATCCATCCATTCTTTTACTCATCCATTTTACAGGCATTCATTCATTTATCCATCCATCTATCTATCCATCCATTCTTTTAACTCAGCTATTCACCTTTTCACTCCCATTACTCCTTTCGCTCACTCACCTTTATCTGCCAAGTTGCAGACAGGAGAGGCCCATCAAGGACTTCACCCCTGCTGTAGCTGCTAAAGCTGGGTGTTCAGGATGCCCCGCATCCATCTTTAAACTCATTCATTCATCCATCCACCAATTCGCTCATCTACCCACCCTTTCACTTTGCCCATCCCTCTATCATGTAACTCCACCCATCCGTCCACTCCTTCACTCAGCCATTCAGACTTTCACTCATGCATGCATATTTTCTCACATCCATTCACCTTTTCACTCATCAGTCTTTCATTCATCCATCTTCCACCCGGTTATCCATCTGTTCACCCTCTTTCAATTATTCACCCTTTCACTCATCCATCCTTACATCTACCCCTTCACTCACTAATACTGCCACCCTTTCACACACATCCATCCATACTTTCTCATCATCCAATCACATTTTTCCCCCTCTGTCCATCCACCCTTTCATTCATTCATTCATTCATCTACCCTTTCACTCACTCATACTTCACTCTTTCTCATACATACACCCATCCATACTTTCTCTCATCATCCAATAACATTCTCACTCATCCGTCCATCTAGCCTTTCATTCATCCATCATCCCTTTCATTCATCCATCATCCCTTTCATTCATCCATCCGCCCTTGTATTCCTCCATTCACCCTCTTTCAATCATCCATCCTTACATCCATCCTTTCACTCACTCACACGTACTCACCCTTCAGGTTATTAATGAGTCTTTGTCTGCCGAGTTGCAGAGAGACAGGGAAGTTCCAGTTGGATATGACAAGATGTGAGTTGGGGTTAGTGGCCCTGCAAGTGTGGTTATCATACCTTGCAAGGATGAAGGCTGAGTTGTCCCCGCTTGGTATTTACTTCTGTGCTTACAGTTTACTCCCACATTTCTGAAGCAGGTCTTCAGCAAACGGTCCAGCCCCAGGGCTGGGGAGTCCTATCCTCCTCCCTCACACTCTCTCCTGCCTCCCTCACACACTCTCCTGCCTCCCTCTCCTTCTAACAGTAGGATTCTTGTCACTGCCCTCTCTAGCGCCCCCTCGGCCTGTCACCACTTCTTATGCCTGTGTTTTGTTTTTGTTTGTCTTCTTTCACTCATAACACGCCTGTCCTCTCCGCCGTCTTCTCTTTCTACTCTCTACAATCTAGCGCCTCGTGGAGTAGCGCGCCGCCCGTCTACAAAGAGCTCCATCCCTCGCCAGCAGCCGCATTAAGCACTGCTTGGATGCCCCAAACGCGGCCACGCCTCTTCCACCGCCGCTGCCTGCAGGGCTCAGAAGCTACCCCCCCCCCCCTCCCATGCCCCTCCCCCGAAGTACTAATCCTAGGACTTTACGAGCCGGAAACGACCTCTAAATCCTGCCCAAGCGGCTTATGGCTTCTGTGTCCGAATCTGAACATTCAGAGACCGAGCAGAGTGAGGGGCCGGGCAGAGGCCAGCAGAACTGTAAAGCAAAAAACCGGGACAATTCACAAAAATAGAAGGACTATAATTGTACCTCAAGCCAGCGCGAACATGCATACATGCATACATACATACATGCATACATACATACATGCAAACATACATGCATGCATGCACACATGCACACATGCATACATACATACATGCATGCATACATGCATACATGACAGGGATGAATGAAAGGGAGGATGGACTGATGAGTGAAAAGGTGAATGGATGTGAGAAAATATGCATGCATGAGTGAAAGTCTGAATGGCTGAGTGAAGGGGTGGACGGATGGGTGGAGTTACATGATAGAGGGATGGGCAAAGTGAAAGGGTGGGTAGATGAGCGAATTGGTGGATGGATGAATGAATGAGTTTAAAGATGGATGCTGTGGCCGTCCTGGCAAATCCGGGACACCTGGTCACCCTACAGGGGGAAAGAGCGAGGGCCGGCAGGGGTTGAGGGCCGGCAGGGGTTGAGGGTCGGCAGGGAGTGAGGGGCGACACACTGTGAGGGTGACGGGGGCAAGTACTGGTAACTGTAAACTAAGGGCCCTGACAAAGAGTGGGGGCTGACCAGGGTGAAGGTATCCTGGTGCGGGGTGGGGTGGGGGAGGGGGCATAGAAGAAGTGAACAAACTCAGAGGGGGTGAGGGCCAGCACCGTGTGAGGGTGCCTGGAGGGGGAGGGGTAACTGGAAACGCAGGGTCGTGGCAGAGAGTGAGAGCGGCCTGAGGTAGGAGGCTGCGAGGGTCTGAAGGCAGCGGAGGGAAGGACTAAACAAACCCAGGAGGCGGCGGAGGGTGAGGGTGACACTGTGTGAGAGTGTGGGGGGCAAGTAAATGGGAGACTGAAACTAAGGGCCCTGGCAAAGAGTGGGGGCTGACCTAGGCGAAGGTTTGCAGGTGAGGCACAGACGAAATAAAACCAGGGGTAGGGCAGGGGCCTGGGAGGGGGTAAGTAAATGGGAGTGGGAAACTAAGGATACTGGTAATGGGTGAGGGCGACGTGTGTAGAAGCGCACGCGTGTGTGCGTGTGTGTGTGTGGGGGGGGGAGGGGGCAAGAATACATCCAGGAGAATAGGGGATGGTGACTACTGCCAGTGGCAGAGGGTACAAGTCCACTGATGGATCAGCTGAATTTACTCAACAATAAACCTATCATTGTCGACAGCGCAAAATCCCTTGGTTTCATACTTGACAAAAGACTCAACCTAATCTCACACATACACTCCATTGCCAAGAATGCACAATACCAACCGCGCCTTCTTTGGGGGGAATTTCACGTTTCCTCCCGGAGAAAGACCTAAGAACCTTGATCCAATCTCTGGTTCTCTCTAGATTGGACTATTGCAATTCTTTTCTTGCTGGCCTCCCCAAATCCCAACTTTTCCCTCTTAAATCCTTTCTCCATTCAGCGGCTCGTTTTGTCTTTAGGGCCAAAAGAAGTGACCACATCATACCCATTTTGTCTTCTCTTCGAGGGCTTCCCATCGAGGCAAGATCAATAAACAAGACTGTATCACCTACAAAGCCTTGCACACTTCCTACCCTCGATACCTGGCAAATTAACATGAAAATGTCCGGAGGCTCTAGACCTTTTTGTAATACGGAAAATTTACTGCTTGAGCCCCCCCACCTTAAAAAGGGAAAGATCGATGGTCAATCCTTCTCAGGCAATGCGGTTAGAATCTGGAACTCGCTTCCTCCATTACTCTGTGCCACCACCTCTACTTGGGCCCTCAAAACTGACCTCAAACCTCTTCTCCTCCAAAGACACTTCCAGAACTAATACACCCCTTTTCATGTCCCTCAAGGAAGTTCTCTCAATATTGTACATTTGTAATCTATGCCTGTTCGATCTTCATCCTAATATGTTTTTGTGTGACTGCCATCTATTGTTTTATTCTACTTTTGCTTCTTTCTCGTTTATATCTATAGTATGTAAACATGTCAAGTTATCCTCATGTAATGTACTTGGTTCAATGGTGAAGCGCTCTGAGACGTTTAGGTAAAGTCTGAGCTATATAAAAATGCATTATGTAAATAAATGAGTGACCTCAGTGGGGGCGGTCCTTCAGTGAACTCAGGGGGGCCCTTCAGTGACCTCGGGGGAGGGGGGGGGGGGTTTAGTGACCTTGAGCGGAGTCCTTCAGTGACCTCAGGGGGGGGGCGGTCCTTCAGTGAACTCAGGGGGGGGCCCTTAAGTGACCTTGGAGGTGTTCTTCAGTGACCTCGGGGGTGTTCTTCAGTGACCTCGGGGGTGTTCTTCAGTGACCTTGGTGGTGTTCTTCAGTGACCTCAGGGGTGTTCTTCAGTGACCTCGGGGGTGTTCTTCAGTGACCTTGGTGGTGTTCTTCAGTGACCTCGGGGGTGTTCTTCAGTGACCTCGGGGGTGTTCTTCAGTGACCTCGGGGGTGTTCTTCAGTGACCTCGGGTGTGTTCTTCAGTGACCTCGGGTGGTGTTCTTCAGTGACCTCGGGTGGTGTTCTTCAGTGACCTCGGGTGGTGTTCTTCAGTGACCTCGGGGGTGTTCTTCAGTGACCTTGGTGGTGTTCTTCAGTGACCTCAGGGGTGTTCTTCAGTGACCTCGGGGGTGTTCTTCAGTGACCTCGGGGGTGTTCTTCAGTGACCTCGGGGGTGTTCTTCAGTGACCTCGGGGGTGTTCTTCAGTGACCTTGGTGGTGTTCTTCAGTGACCTCAGGGGTGTTCTTCAGTGACCTCGGGGGTGTTCTTCAGTGACCTAGGTGGTGTTCTTCAGTGACCTCGGGGGTGTTCTTCAGTGAACTCGGGGGTGTTCTTCAGTGACCTCGGGGGTGTTCTTCAGTGACCTCGGGGGTGTTCTTCAGTGACCTCGGGGGTGTTCTTCAGTGACCTCGGGGGTGTTCTTCAGTGACCTCGGGTGTGTTCTTCAGTGACCTCGGGTGGTGTTCTTCAGTGACCTCGGGTGGTGTTCTTCAGTGACCTCGGGTGGTGTTCTTCAGTGACCTCGGGTGGTGTTCTTCAGTGACCTCGGGTGGTGTTCTTCAGTGACCTCGGGGGTGTTCTTCAGTGACCTCGGGGGTGTTCTTCAGTGACCTCGGGGGTGTTCTTCAGTGACCTCGGGGGTGTTCTTCAGTGACCTCGGGGGTGTTCTTCAGTGACCTTGGTGGTGTTCTTCAGTGACCTCAGGGGTGTTCTTCAGTGACCTCGGGGGTGTTCTTCAGTGACCTAGGTGGTGTTCTTCAGTGACCTCGGGGGTGTTCTTCAGTGAACTCGGGGGTGTTCTTCAGTGACCTCGGGGGTGTTCTTCAGTGACCTCGGGGGTGTTCTTCAGTGACCTCGGGGGTGTTCTTCAGTGACCTCGGGGGTGTTCTTCAGTGACCTCGGGTGTGTTCTTCAGTGACCTCGGGTGGTGTTCTTCAGTGACCTCGGGTGGTGTTCTTCAGTGACCTCGGGTGGTGTTCTTCAGTGACCTCGGGTGGTGTTCTTCAGTGACCTCGGGTGGTGTTCTTCAGTGACCTCGGGGGTGTTCTTCAGTGACCTCGGGGGTGTTCTTCAGTGACCTCGGGGGTGTTCTTCAGTGACCTCGGGGTGTTCTTCAGTGACCTCGGTGGCGTTCTTCAGTGACCTCGGGGGTGCTCTTCAGTGACCTCGGGGGTGTTCTTCAGTGACCTTGGTGGTGTTCTTCAGTGACCTCGGTGGCGTTCTTCAGTGACCTCGGGGTGTTCTTCAGTGACCTCAGGGGGGTTATTTAGTGACCGTAGGGGATCCTTTGGTGCCCTTAGGGGATCCTTTGGTGCCCTTAGGGGATCCTTTGGTGACCTCAGGGTGGTCCTTCAGTAACCTCAGGGGGCCTTCAGTGACCTCAGGGACCCCTCAGTGACCCTGCAGTCACTGAAGAGCCCTTGGGTGCTCCATTGTATCTGGAGGATAGCGGATCCTCAGGTTGACGATGGTCCATCTCTTTTGAAGGTTGGCATGGATACGTGGAAATTGGGCACAATACATGTTGCCTAGTCAGATGCCGATCTGTCTTTGTGATGACCTTTCTCTTTGTGTAGAGGGAAGTCTCCTTCACTCAGATTAGAGGATAGCTCCTTATCTTGTCTGCGTAGTACTTCAGCTTTTGATTGACACAGTGACTCCTGCTTCTTGATAATAGATATCAAAAGATGCTGATGTGTCGATCTTTGATGTAATGTGGATAAAAGTGGTCCGAAAATGAGATGGCCCTGAAGAAGTCTTTCTTGTTTCTTCTGAACGAAACGTGTTGGCTTTAGTCCTCGTCTGACTGGGAAATGAAAGAGTATACCTTTGGAAATAAAAGGAGTGCTTTGGACTCATGAATTCTTTGGACTAACGTAACTTCAGATATATGAATGGTTTTCACTGGACTTTTAATAATTATGCAGTGTGCTCTTTTTTGCCAATTTTCTGTGTTGTCTTTTTTGTGGAGTATTTTTTGGTGTGGTTAATCCTGGAAAATAGAGCACCCGTCTGTGTGGAACGACATAGTGTGCGACAACATATATCACAACAATTCTTTACCACCGCCTGTGGTGTCCTCCTCTCACTGAAGAAAGCACTTCTACCTTCTTAGAGATAAAGAGACCCCCACACTCACAATCACTCTCTCGGCCACTAGTTATGGGGAATGGATGGACTTGGTAGGAGAGAGGCACCTGGCATTCTATCCTTACCTGTATGTGCCCCTGTACTAGAGTCTTGGTGCGACCCCTGCTACTCTCCTCATATCAAGGAATGGGGAAGGCGGGGCGCAGGAGTCCTACTTTCTTGGGTTGGATGTTCAATGTTGGTCACCCCTGGATTGAAAAGCTAGACTGAGCTATTGAACTGGGCTCGTAACCCCAGTGCAGGGCGACACAGCTTTCCAAGCCGCGCAGAAGTCCTCCTTCCGAGTGGGGAACACACAGAACTGTCCCTGACTCCACCAGAGGTGGTAAGGAACCTCCAAGCGCCCCAGAACCCCACCCACCCATTGAAACCTGAAGGAAAACGGAAGGGGCCCTGTCCTAGCTTGCCTTCACATGCCTTGCAGAATGGTAAGGCACCTGCCTCAACTCCTCTTGAAATGCAGCAGTGGTCTGTAAGGGACCTTTCTCGGCTCCCCTTGGAATGCAGTGGTGGTCGGTAAGGGACCTGTCTCGGCTCCCCTTGGAATGCACTGGTGGTCGGTAAGGGACCTGCCTCAACTCCTCTTGAAATGCACTGGTGGTCGGTAAGGGACCTGCCTCAACTCCTCTTGAAATGCACTGGTGGTCGGTAAGGGACCATCCTCAACTCCTCTTGAAATGCAGCGGTGGTTGGAAAGGGACCTGTCTCTGCTCCCCTTGGAATGCAGTGGTGGTCGGTAAGGGACCTGTCTCGGCTCCCCTTGGAATGCAGAGGTGGTCGGTAAGGGACCTGTCTCAGCTCCCCTTGGAATGCAGTGGTGGTCTGTAAGAGACCTGCCTCGGCTCCCCTTGGAATGCAGTGGTGGTCGGTAAGGGACCTGCCTCAACTCCTCTTGAAATGCACTGGTGGTCGGTAAGGGACCTGTCTCGGCTCCCCTTGGAATGCAGTGGTGGTCGGTAAGGGGCCTGACTCGGCTCCCCTTGGAATGCAGTGGTGGTCGGTAAGGGGCCTGACTCAGCTTACCTTGGAATCCAATAGTGGTCGGTAAGGGGCCTGCCTCAGCTCACCTTGGAATGCATTGGTGGTCAGTAAGGGACATGTCTCGGCTCCCCTTGGAATGCAGTGGTGGTCTGTAAGGGACCGGTCTCTGCTCCCCTTGGAATGCAGTGGTGGTCGGTAAGGGACCTGCCTCATCTCACCTTGGAATGCAGTGGTGGTCGGTAAGGGACCTGTCTCTGCTCCCCTTGGAATGCAGTGGTGGTTGGTAAGGGACCTGTCTCTGCTCCCCTTGGAATGCAGTGGTGGTCAGTAAGGGGCCTGACTCGGCTCACCTTGGAATGCAGCGGTGGTCGGTAAGAGACCTGACTCAGCTCACCTTGGAATCCAATAGTGGTCGGTAAGGGGCCTGCCTCATCTCACCTTGGAATGCACTGGTGGTCAGTAAGGGACCTGTCTCGGCTGCCCTTGGAATGCAGTGGTGGTCTGTAAGGGACCGGTCTCTGCTCCCCTTGGAATGCAGTGGTGGTCGGTAAGGGACCTGCCTCATCTCACCTTGGAATGCAGTGGCGGTCGGTAAGGGACCTGTCTCTGCTCCCCTTGGAATGCAGTGGTGGTTGGTAAGGGACCTGTCTCTGCTCCCCTTGGAATGCAGTGGTGGTCGGTAAGGGACCTGTCTCTGCTTCCCTTGGAATGCAGTGGTGGTCGGTAAGGGACCTGTCTCTGCTTCCCTTGGAATGCAGTGGTGGTCGGTAAGGGACCTGTCTCTGCTCCCCTTGGAATGCAGTGGTGGTCGGTAAGGGACCTGTCTCGGCTCCCCTTGGAATGCAGTGGTGGTTGGTAAGGGACCTGTCTCTGCTCCCCTTGGAATGCAGTGGTGGTCGGTAAGGGGCCTGCCTCATCTCACCTTGGAATGCACTGGTGGTCAGTAAGGGACCTGTCTCGGCTCCCCTTGGAATGCAGTGGTGGTCTGTAAGGGACCGGTCTCTGCTCCCCTTGGAATGCAGTGGTGGTTGGTAAGGGACCTGTCTGCTCCCCTTGGAATGCAGTGGTGGTCGGTAAGGGACCTGTCTCTGCTCCCCTTGGAATGCAGTGGTGGTCGGTAAGGGACCTGTCTCGACTCCCCTTGGAATGCAGTGGTGGTTGGTAAGGGACCTGTCTCTGCTCCCCTTGGAATGCAGTGGTGGTCGGTAAGGGACCTGTCTCAGCTCCTCTTGGAATGCAGAGGTGGTCTGTAAGGGACCTGTCTCGGCTCCCCTTGGAATGCAGTGGTGGTCGGTAAGGGACCTGTCTCGGCTCCCCTTGGAATGCAGTGGTGGTCGGTAAGGGACCTGTCTCGGCTCCTCTTGGAATGCAGAGGTGGTCTGTAAGGGACCTGTCTCGGCTCCCCTTGGAATGCAGTGGTGGTCGGTAAGGGACCTGTCTCGGCTCCCCTTGGAATGCAGTGGTGGTCGGTAAGAGACCTGTCTCGGCTCCCCTTGGAATGCAGTGGTGGTCTGTAAGAGACCTGTCTCGGCTCCCCTTGGAATGCAGTGGTGGTCGGTAAAGGACCTGTCTCGGCTCCCCTTAGAATGCAGTGGTGGTCTGTAAGGGACCTGCCTCGGCTCACCTTTGATGCATTGGTGGTCGGTAAGGGACCTGTCTCGGCTCCCCTTGGAATCCAACGGTGGTCGGTAAGGGACATGCCTCAGCTCACCTTGGAATGCATTGGTGGTCAGTAAGGGACATGTCTCGGCTCCCCTTGGAATGCAGTGGTGGTCTGTAAGGGCCCTGTCTCTGCTTCCCTTGGAATGCAGTGGTGGTCTGTAAGGGACCTGTCTCGGCTCTGTTGGAATGCAGCGGTGGTCGGTAAGGGACCTGCCTCGGCTCCCCTTGGAATGCAGTGGTCTGTAAGGGACCTGCCTCTGCTCCCCTTGGAATGCAGTGGTCTGTAAGGGACCTGCCTTGGCTCCCCTTGGAATGCAGTGGTCTGTAAGGGCCCTGCCTCGGCTCCCCTTCGAATGCAGTGGTGGTCGGTAAGGGACCTGTCTCGGCTCCCCTTGGAATGCAGTGGTGGTCGGTAAGAGACCTGTCTCGGCTCCCCTTGGAATGCAGTGGTGGTCTGTAAGAGACCTGTCTTGGCTCCCCTTGGAATGCAGTGGTGGTCGGTAAAAGACCTGTCTCGGCTCCCCTTAGAATGCAGTGGTGGTCTGTAAGGGACCTGCCTCGGCTCACCTTTGATGCATTGGTGGTCGGTAAGGGACCTGTCTCGGCTCCCCTTGGAATCCAACGGTGGTCGGTAAGGGACATGCCTCAGCTCACCTTGGAATGCAGTGGTGGTCAGTAAGGGACATGTCTCGGCTCCCCTTGGAATGCAGTGGTGGTCTGTAAGGGCCCTGTCTCTGCTTCCCTTGGAATGCAGTGGTGGTCTGTAAGGGACCTGTCTCGGCTCCCCTTGGAATGCAGTGGTGGTCTGTAAGGGACCTGTCTCGGCTCCCCTTGGAATGCAGTGGTGGTCTGTAAGGGCCCTGCCTCGGCTCCCCTTGGAATGCAGTGGTGGTGTGTAAGGGACCTGTCTCGGCTCCCCTTGGAATGCAGTGGTGGTCTGTAAGGGCCCTGTCTCGGCTCCCCTTGGAATGCAGTGGTGGTCGGTAAGGGACCTGCCTCGGCTCCCCTTGGAATGCAGTGGTCTGTAAGGGACCTGCCTCGGCTCCCCTTGGAATGCAGTGGTCTGTAAGGGACCTGCCTCGGCTCCCCTTGGAATGCAGTGGTCTGTAAGGGACCTGCCTCGGCTCCCCTTGGAATGCAGTGGTCTGTAAGGGACCTGCCTCGGCTCCCCTTGGAATGCAGTGGTCTGTAAGGGACCTGCCTCGGCTCCCCTTGGAATGCAGTGGTCTGTAAGGGCCCTGCCTCGGCTCCCCTTGGAATGCAGCGGTCTGTAAGGGACCTGCCTCGGCTCCCCTTGGAATGCAGTGGTCTGTAAGGGACCTGCC
Source organism: Lissotriton vulgaris (assembly GCF_964263255.1). Taxonomy (NCBI): domain Eukaryota; kingdom Metazoa; phylum Chordata; class Amphibia; order Caudata; family Salamandridae; genus Lissotriton; species Lissotriton vulgaris. Next base: position 310,961,324 of record NC_141686.1, on the reverse strand, counting down.
TTCGGCTCCCCTTGGAATGCAGTGGTCTGTAAGGGACCTGCCTCGGCTCCCCTTGGGATGCAGTGGTCTGTAAGGGCCCTGCCTCGGCTTCCCTTGGAATGCAGTGGTGGTCGGTAAGGGACCTGTCTTGGCTTCCCTTGGAATGCAGTGGTGGTCTGTAAGGGACCTGCCTCGGCTCCCCTTGGAATGCAGTGGTCTGTAAGGGACCTGCCTCGGCTCCCCTTGGGATGCAGTGGTCTGTAAGGGCCCTGCCTCGGCTCCCCTTGGAATGCAGTGGTGGTCGGTAAGGGACCTGTCTTGGCTTCCCTTGGAATGCAGTGGTGGTCTGTAAGAGACCTGCCTCGGCTCACCTTTGATGCAGTGGTGGTCAGTAAGGGACCTGTCTCGGCTCCCCTTGGAATGCAGAGGTGGTCTGTAAGGGCTCAAAAGCTTTGGGAGCCCGCAGGGAATGGTCTCTTTCTATTCAAACGTGCACCAGAGAAGCCAACGCGCTTCAGTGCGTTATTTGTGCCTGAAGTGGCCGAAGAGAGGACTTTGAAGTCACAGGAAAGAAACCGCCTGACGCTTTGTTTAGGTTTGCAGCCGCGTTTGGTCGGCGCTGTTGCTGATTGAAAGTTACAGGAGACCCCCTTCCCCCCTCCTCCCCTGCTCCTTGAACCGGAAGTCTTTGTGCCTTATTTATTTAAACTGCCTGTGTGCACATACTGGACGATTGCAACTTCCGTTTTGCGATACATTTACTTTTCACTTCCCGTTTTTGTGACCCCTATTGTGAAAGAAATCTGCCATCATGCCAATTTCGAGTCTCAAAATGTTTCTCATCAAAAAGAAAAAAACATTGACAAAAGCAAGAGGTCTGGCTTTACTGTATATGTTGTTTACCACATTAAAGCCTGCCCTCCTGACTCTGACAATATCAAGGAAAGGAGCGACTATTGTTTTCTGCGTAGAAAGCATATAGGAGAAAAATACCTGAACGTGACAAACCGCACACATAGTTGGGTTTTTTGAAATATTAAATAATCCCTTGTGCATTCTACTGGAAAAACTTTCTGGCAGGCGGAATTATACATCACCAGCCAATCGCATGAGGTGAGAGAGTCCTAGTCCTGTGGGTGGAGCCAGGCCAAGCCCACTCTATGCAAATTTTAAAGAATTGCATATATGTCATCCCGACAGCTGTGCTGCCAAGCCAGACCTAAAAAGATACGTTTTCTTTACTCACATAGGTTATTATTACCGACAATTTAGAACAGTCATGGTCTAATATTTGGTTGATTTTGTCATTTGCGGACAGACTACTATGGTGTTATTTAGAATATGTGTAAAGCTGTTAAAATCAGGTGCCAAGAGTGGAACGTGGATTTCCATACAGAGAACCATTTTACACCAATAATTGCAGAAGAGGCGGAACCAATGGTTTCACATTTATCTCTAAATGCGCCGTAACGTCATGACGGCTGGTTGGTTTGTAGTAACGGTATTACCGAATTGTGGTTAAGCAGCATAACACCCTACATTTTGTAAATGACTCCATTAGTGGGACAGCGCTCACTTCTCAGACGCAAGCGCAGCTCCACTCCATTGTACGTAACAGCAGAAGGTAGCCCTGAAAGTGCTTCCGCTGATGCCCTAAAAACTTTCTTCATACATTTCAAGGACTTAAACTTTTCCCTGCTACTCAACATCACTAGGGGTCCTATGACAAGGTCCCTGATATAATCCCTGTAACTCCTGTCCAGAGTCCCCATTACCAGTTGCATTGATGACTGCGGGGAGTGTGGTGGTTACAAGTGGGACACTGGGGGTTGCTCTAGAAGGAGTAATTACTGGGGGAAGCAGTAATATGATTCCCAATGTGACCCAGTATTTCACCCCAGGCCCCCCTTCTTTAAGCAGGCAGAGTCCCAAAGGGAGAGTTGAGGAGTAGTAAGGAAGTTGTAGGGTTCAGGAAAGAATAGCATTAAGGGGTAGTAAGTCGCGGGCTCAGGGAAGGGTAGAGTTTAGGGGTAGTTAGGAGCTGTTAGGGTTCAGGAAAGAGTAGGATTAAAGGGTAGTAAGAGATGTTTAGGGCTCAGGACGGTTACCGTTCAATAGTAGTAATGGGCTTTCATGGTTCAAGGAAGCGTTTTAAGTTATGGGGTTTTTAGAGTTCAGGGGTGATGAGTGTTAAAGGGCAGTAGAGGGGTTTGTAGGGTTTAGGGAATAGTAGTGTTACAGATTTTTTAGTTGCATAGAAGAGTAGCATTAGGCGGTAGCAAGGCTTTTTAGAGTTCGGGGAAAGGTAGCATTAAGGGGTAGTAAGGTACTTTTAGGGATCAGTCATGGGTAGCATCGGGGACAGTAACGGTCTCCAGGGTTCGTGCTGGGCGGCGATAAGAGGTAGTAACAGTGTGTAGGGTTCAGGGAGGAGTAGCAGTAAGGGGGTTGCAAAGAGTTTTTAGGGTTCAGAGATGGGCAGCAGTAAAGGGTAATGAGGATTTTTTAAGGTGCAGAGATGGGAAGCTTTCAGGAGTAATGAGGGTTTTTATGGCTCAAGGATGTGTAAATATTAGATGTGTTGTGAATATAATAGTAATGTATTTAAAAAAAAAATATTGAAATTAATAATGTAACTTTTGGGAGCTGAGGAGTTTAATATAAACCGGTGCGTCCTGTCCATACGGGCAATGCCCTGACACTTTTCCCACATATAGAAGAGTGTCTGTCAGGCTGAAAAGAGGCCGGGCTGACACACTCTTCTGATTCAGGTGAGGGGGCCAGACATGACCTACACGCGCAGGCTCCTGGCTGCCTGAGCGGAACTTTGCCAGACTGACGATTTCACTAGCCGTGTGGGCGTGACCTCAGCCTGGCAAAAGTGCCCGGAGGCCCTGCCCCTCACGACGATTGGTTGCGTCGCTGATTGCCTGATTGCTGTAGTGCCCAGGACCGAGTGTCAATCAGTGACCCCTCATCAGAGAGTGGTATGGGGTCAGCCCTCTCACTGACCCATCCCACTCTCTGACAAGTACTGGTCTGCTGCTTTCCCTCTTTGAGAGAAGGCAGCAGCCCCAGCCCTCCTGGGACCTCCAAGGCTTCATTACTGGAGAGCTGCAGTGAAGGTCATTTTTTTTTTTTTTTGCTGTTTGGTGCGTGAGTGTATGTATGACTATATGTATGTTTATGGATTTGTGAGGCGACTGTTGTGAAATTGTGTGCGCATTTGTGAATGCATAGGTGTGTTAGTGGCCCCCATCCCAATAAAAGTATCAGCCCCCACTGTTAATAAAAGTCTATCCTGCCCAGAAAATCTCAAGGCTAGGAATTGGAAAGAAAAAAAAAGCATTCTCTGAAGGAGTGCCATCTGAAGGTGTCTCTAAAGTGGCGCCGAGACCAGGGCGACTGCCTCCGGAATCTGGGGATCACGGTTCGATCCGGGGATCATGGTTCGATCCCCGGCACCGGCGGCAGATTAGCTCAGCACCATGTGACTTTGGGCAATAGCTTGCTTAATGTTCCCGATGTTCCCCAGCGCCTAGAGACCCTTACGGGTGATTGTGCGCTTTACAAATGTGGATTATTATTATTATTATTATTAAAGTTGATGATGGGAAGGCGGCGGTAGAAGGGCCTGCACTACAACACATCCCCCTGACTGCCCCCTCCCATCTGTGCTGCTGCCAGAGAAGAACAAACACTATAATTATTTAATTAAATAGGCGACACATAGAGTTGCCTGGCATGTGTTTGACCTAAAGGTCAAGCTCTGATGCATCTCAATAGCTCGACCTGATAAAGCGCTCTCGCTCTCAGAAGAAATGATTACAGCTCTTGGAGGGTAGGCACTATTTCTGTGGAAGCATACAACGTCTGCCTAATCAAAACATGTACTCCTGTCTATCAACATATGGGTGGAACAAAGCCCCTCTCTGTATTGCTCCTGAAAGCAATTTTTAGGTTGATCAGCTAAGATCTAGCACCAGTTGCACTGTCAAGCCAGACTTAAAAATGACCTGTGAATCGGAGCCGGGCGACGAGGCGTCCTGGGAGCAAAAGAGCTAGAGCATACGTGTGCCGAATGCAAGGTACGTCTTCACACGCGAGGCTCCGATTGAGATCATGTGAAGAAACCGAAACAAGAGCGATCCAGGTGCAGAGACTGAAATGGTTGGACAGTACACAATCCACATTCAAAGAGATACGACATTGTAAATGTTCAGACCTGAGCAAGCCATTCAGGATTTCATATCCGCAGTGCCAATTTGGTAATGGACTACTGAACAGTCTTCACGCTCTTGGACAGCATGCCTTACAATGGAGGTATAGTGCCATCTCGCCGATGGAGGCTTCTAAGCACAGAAGCAGCTTTGGGATTATACATTCAACTCGCTGTGTTTTTCTTTTCTCCCCTACTTTTGTCGAAGCGCGGAACGTGGCGTGATCGCTCGCCACTGATGTCTGGTTAGCGAACACCTATTGCGTACGGTACCGAAAACTTAGAATGGGCTTTGGTCCAACCCATGCCTAGCAGTTAGTTGACTTTGTCGTCACTCTTTTTAGTTTGGCCTGTCACTCTCCTGGCACTCTGCCTTTCACAATTCTTTTGACTATATGACTAGAATTCTTCCACTGGTCTGTTTTAGAGAACTACTTTTTAGGTCGAGCATCAGCACGCATGCGCTGTCTGCAAGCCCTTCAGTATTCTGTCGACACGGAGTGTAATTCCGCCTTCTGCTTCGATTGGATTACTACCCCGTTGCTAGGATTTCCTGCTCCCTTATTCGTGGCCCTACCGATACTTCAAGAGCACTGGCCAATGACCGTTTCACTACATTGTAGTTGCTTCACTGATCCTCTGTGAACCACTTGTTTCTTTTTCATTTAGATCTCCATGAGAGTGCATGTGTTTTCTATCTCTTTCCATCATGTGCTGCTTCCCTGGCGAAGCACCCCCAGCACACTCCATGCTGCTCTCTCCCTTGTGTTTCGCTCCCTCTCTCTCTCTCTCTCTCATGTTTCTGCCCAAATCCCTACTACGATTGGTATGGCTCTTTCCCTTGTATACTGCTTTTCCGCTTCTCCCCCACCCAGCTTTATTTCACCTTATTTCCCACCCACTGCTCTGTTGCTCCCTGAATGCCTCGTGGACCTTTCTTTTTTTTTTTGTCAATTTACTTTTTCTGTTTGCGGGGCCAGTAGCTGCCAATTGCTGCTAGGCAACTCTGCGGTGCAAAAAATGCTCTCTCACAAAAAACGTGACTTTAACAATTTTTTTTTTTACTAACGATCCTAGTGGGGTCCGCCATCTTGGAACGATAAATAAAATCATCAAATTTAACCTGCGTCATTCCTTTTTTCTTTTCTTCAAATTTTAATTTAATTTTATAAAGAGTCAGAAATGATTAACACAAGACAGGTAACACAAATAAACAATTCCAAATACCAAAATCAATCACAGATCAATAATAAATATGTATATAAACATGACAATAGCAGTAAAAAAGATCAGAAATGTTATAGTAAACGGGGAGGGAAGAGTCTAAGCATAGAACAAAATCCTAAACTAGATATTAACGCGACAGTTCAAAAAGACGACTCTCAATGAAGACTGGACCATATTCTTTCCATCTTCTTAATAGCTGGAGGACCTCTTGCATAAGTCCCTAAGTTCATTTTCATAAATTTGACGTAACAGCGCCCACCACTCCATCACTTTCAGCAGTGAGGAGCTAATCCAGACCCTCGTGGTGCATAATCGAGCGGTAACAATTATGATGGAAACCAGTGACCCAAGCTCAAAATTGAAGCCCAGTTCTACCCAACATGATTTCCTTGCTGGTTAAATGCCATTCAAGCCCCAATCCTGGAGCATTGGACCCCTAGTAAACCTATGAACTAAGTCGGCCGCATAACAGTGGCACTTTGGACAGTATACCTTGTCGGGCCCGAGACCATGACCATTTAGAGATACACTTAGGCGTATAATAGAGCATACAAATTGTTCTAAATTGCTGCAGCTTGAGGCTAACCAAAATTGCTCAGCGTTCTATTACTTCGAAAGCCTCCGGTTTCTCTGTAGCCGAAGTTTCAGATGCAAGAAGCCGGCTCCATTTTAAGGCCATTGGCATATTGTCATTAACTGTGTGCAAAATAAATCTCTGATTTTCTAGACTTATAGAACTTTTACCCAAAGCCTGATAAAGACAAGTGAGGATTTCTGATGTTTCTTGGTCAACATTAACTTTACATCCATGCAAAAAATAATCCCTCACCTGTAAATATTTGACAAAAGAGCATTGCGGGAGCCCAAATGCTTTCTGTAATGAAGTGAAAGTCCTAAAGCCATGAAGGTTGTACAGCTGTCCCCGCTGACAAAGCCGAGGCTTTCCTGGGCTTTCTCTAAGTTATCGTGAAATATCTCCGGTAAAATCGGATTACCCCAAAGGGCGAAATGAAGTAAAGGACTATTTAGTACTGATAACCACCCAAATCCCCACAAGATCCCAGGCTATCTTAAATCTGACGCTCTTGAAGTAGTTGGGTGTGTCCGCTTATGAAGTGAATACCTGGTGTCCGAGGCAAGAGCAAGGTGGCATCCTATTGACGACAACCCGACTTGCCGCTCAATCAGTAGATTCTGAATACGACTGGCGAATGCTGCCCAATAACACAATTTAAAATCCAGAAGGTTAAAACCACCATAACTGAGATTATCTACACGGATGTCGCTTACCTTGGCTTGACCTGCAGCACAAACTTGTATTACAGCGGGACATTGATTTAAGGGAAATCAAACTAGCTCTCAGGGCCTTGCCGACAGGGAAAACCGCCGGAGAGCATGCAATCCCGCTTGAATTTGATAAAGCATTTATTGACATCTTATTACCAGAATTCCTTGATTTGTTTGTGTATGTAGGCGGTGGAGGTGATGCTCCTGCTTTGTGGGAGTAACTAATATTGTAGAGTTTCTCAAAAAAGGATAAGGTACCCGAGGAAAGGGGCTCGTATGGTCCTATATCACTGATAAATGCTGATGCCAAGGATTTTTCAAAAATTCTGGCAATGTGCTTGGCTTCCCTTTTGCATATTTTGGTCTCAGATCAACAGCACAGGTTTGTGCGTGGCAGAGATACAATGTCCCACACCAAATCTTGTCCGCGCTATATAAAACTTTATAAATAAATAAATAAATAAATAAATAAACTCTGCAATTGCAGTGTTTGATGTAGCAGAAAAAACAAAGACCGGATCGGTATGATCACGCTAGACGCCGAGAAGGCCTTTGACTGTGTTGTCTGCGATTTATTATGAGTAACTATGGGTGTTTTGAGGAGTTGGTTCGTATCATTGGTCTAGACTCTATACAAAACTCCTATGGCTAAGGTTTTAATAGGGGGAAATTTCTCCCCATAATTTAAAATATACAGAGGTACACGCCAGGGGTGCCCTCTCTCCCCCCTGCTATTCGCTCTTTACATAGAACCTTATTTAAGGCCTCTATTACCGAACAAGGGTATTCAACCAGTTATATTAAGTGGTACTGAGCTAAAGGTAACTGCTTATGCGGATCACATCGCAGGTTTTTCCACTGATCCGTCTGCCACGCTCGCTCTTATATCAAGAGACGGACCAATTCAGGGCCTTCCCTGGGTATAAGTTGAACCTATCCAAAAAGCAGATAATTCTTAATTTTGAGCCAGAAACTCTGATATTCAGAGTAACCACCACAGCGGGATTTATCGGGCCGGCTGCGAAGAATGAGGTCGCCTTAGCTGAATGGGGCTTTAATTGAAGGAATTGGACTGCAAATAAGTTAAATGCTTTTACAAGACCACTGTAATAGCGGTTTACAGGGAAATCGTTGTTGAATTTGGATGCGGATATATGCAAGAACTGCTGATTAGGAATTTAGTAGGTACGGATGACCTAATTAAATATGGTGCTCATGACATTTGGGAAACAGTTATTTTAGAAGAAAAATCACTTAACTGCGAGCCTCTCTTACAGGCAGTAACTGCTAAAGTACGACAAATGCACCGTCTTCCTCTCAGCATTGTGGGCCGGTATGACATCAGTAAGATGAATATATTGCTTAAAGTTCTCTATTATTCCGTTCTATACCACTCCGGGTCACAGATTCTTTTTTTCAAGCATTTAGAAGGGATGACGAGAAGTTTAATATATGGTTATAGGACGGCTAGGCGTGCCATCTGTTTTTTAAAAACTTCGATTTAAACAAGGTGGTTTCAACTGCGTCATTCCATGGCATTCACATGCACGAGGCAGTGCTTTTTATTTTTTTGCTGAGGCTGCACAGCATCGGCAAAAAACATTTTGCTTTTTTCATGGTGCTGCACATAATTGTAAGTCACTAGACCGATTGACTTTGCCAATGCTTGTTAGGTTTGATGATTCTACTCAAGTAACAGTCTAGCGAGTGAAGAGGGCTCCTGAAGTGACTTGAGCGGTCTGGTCCTATTGAATTCAGTTTTTTTTAGATGGAAAATGTCTGAAGTTTCAATGGAATGGCCCATGGACCTTCTCATGATGATCACAGTGCCTCTGGCATGTGTGGGGAGTTCATGGCTGTGTTTGGTGAGCTGTTGCATGACAATCCCCCTGGGGGTGAGAGCAGTAGTAAGTGTGACTGGTTCCCTGTGTCACTGTGGGAAGTCCTGGTGTCTGGGGATTGCAAGCCCCTTGTGGTGATGTGCGGCCGGGGTAGTCTGAGGTACCGGTGAAATAAACCCCCATGGATTACCGATGGGGCGGGGACGCGCCTCTGCGTAGACGCAGGAGTCAAGCCAGTGCCATGATAATAAATACAACCAAATCTAATTGATGGTTTTTCAGGAGTCGGCAAAAAAGATGGCAGGCGGTTCTTTAACAGCAAACTGATCTCAAGATCTTCGTCTTTTAAGGACCACGGGCGCTGGTTCCACGTTTGAGGGGCAACCTGCGACACCCCGCAAACTTGAACCCAGAGCATTCTCTTAACTTTGCATTCAATATATTAGATAGAAGGTTGTCTAGACCATGCGTGTCATCCATGCTTATCCATGCGAGCTGTATTTCTGCCCTCTCTGACATACAGCAGGGCGGCATTCCCAAATCGCTTCTCCACTTGGCCTCATATTGCACCGTATAATTGATCCCCGTTCACCTGTTAAGTTGCTGATTTGATTGAATTTTGCCTTTTCAAGCAGTCTTGGCCATGGGTGCCGGTACCATGCTCATCTGGTATTGAATTAGAAGCCTGGATGGTGGCCGCTCACATCTTTTTTTGTGGTTGGAGTTCTTAATCCCAACATTTCATGGAATGTCTCGATAAAGCCCTCCTGGCCTGGGCTGTTCAAGAGAAGTGCAGCCTCAAGCCTCCTATAGCATCTCAGACTCTTCAAAACTACATAGAAAGTCCCCTGAAGACACATCTAAGAGATTTGAGGTCTGGGAAGCTTGCTAGCCTAGAGCGCTACTCTTATGAAATTGGCAAATTGACCCTGGTTTCATCACCTCTGCGTCACTGCGGTTTGATCTTGTAGAATACCCAACTGTAGGTGCAGCAGCCGGTTTCAGTCCACGTGGACTCTGCCTGCAGTATGGAACGGATATGTACGTTTTATATATGCAATGCCTGCCAGAGACAACTGACGCCTCTCTGGAGATTAAACCCATGCCCCATCAAAGTGCTGTTGAAGTTTGTTTAAATTTTCTTCCTTTGTGCTTAGGTTGTGTCACTCCCTTCCTTTATAATCGAGTTTAACTTCCCTCTGCAACTTGTGGCTTACGTCTGGTCCTGCTTAGCGCCCGGAAATCCTGTCGGGCAGCTGTGCGCTTTATAAATCTTTATAGATAAAAATAAATAGGAGCCGGGACATGGAACTGGTTGAAAGTGCCGATTCTCTGCCAGCTCCATAACTTGACAACCGCCTCCTCGTTGTTCACCCCTCAGATTAGCATCTTTATGGCTTTTACAGACAAGGGCGAGGACTGTGTCACAGGTGAAGAGAGAATTGCTTTATATGAAATCCTGCTGTTATGTAACACATCTTAAGATTTTTGAATGACCCTTTAGATGTTTCTTTTAGACCCCAAAGTTTAAATAATACATTTCTGCTAGAGCGATCTACTTTTCATAGTTTTGTAATCTTTTTACATTTTACCTGTTTTTATTATTCGTATAATAGAGTATTTATTCATTCATCGTTTTCTTGGTTGCTCTGACTGCAGAAGCATCTCCCAGTGTTAAAAGATGGCTCTGAAGATGCAAAGGAGACTGGGCTGACCCTTGACCTTGTGGTTCAGCAGAAAGGGAAGTACAGAAAGGATTACAAAACTATGGAAAGGAAACCATGTGGCAATTCAGTTACTGATAAAAAAAACAGAGCACTTCTTAAAGCAAACCCGAGTTAGCAAGACCTACATGAGACGTTTTAAGGAGTTGTGAAAATGTGTTAAGTAATCTCGCACCACAAGGCGGGTTTTCAAAGATGCCTGAAGTGACAATGGCCCGAACAAATTCAACAAGCCTTGGCAAAGCCAATAAGTTCCCGCATCTTGGACCTATTTGCTTTGCTAGAGCGATTTGAAAAAAAAGAATAAATGTTGCTGGTATTATTATTCTGTCGGCAAACGCATACACACGAGGCTTTTTGACTTTTTTTATAGCACAAAAGTGCAAAATACAAACAGTGAAAAAGGACCACAGATGAAGTGGGGCGGGTTGGAAAAGAAAAGCAGCACACGAGGGTGAGCGAACGCAGGGGCACTCAAGAGAAAAATGCGTGGTGGTGGGAGTTTGAAGAGTGAAGCACACGTGAGAGGATCACACTAGGGAGAAAGTAACACGGGGGAGCACAGGGAGTGGGTATTTGGCCAGGGAGACAGCTGGGAAACACATGCACTGCCATGGAGTGCTTAATCAAAAAGAAAACAGCAGCTTTCTTTAAGTAAGCAATCGAAGGATACAAATCACAGTCCAAAAGGAAGTAAAGAGCCTATGCTCCGGGGGAGGGACTAACACAAGACGAGAAAGAGAAGCCATCCAATAAGATGCAAGCAATGAGTGATGACAAAGCCAGCCAATGGTAAGCACGGGCTGGATGAAGCTCACTTAAGTTGCCAATAGGTCTTTCCAGTGCTTCATTTGTAAATGGATATGTGCCGGGGCTGTCGTTGGGAATCCACTGCAGCTTGCACTTCGCATTGTCTCTACCATGCTGCCAATGATGGTAACAGCACAACCAATAACAGTCACACTCCTACAAGTGTCACAATTCAGACTATTTCAGGCCCCAAAAGCTGTTGTTGTGGTCCTCTCTAAATTAGGCAGACAGCACCACCCTGTGGCAGACTTTCACATGCATCTGTGTTGATAATTCAGTGCTGGTGCCGAGCACTTGGAACCACCGGTTCAAATTAAGCCCAATGTCTTTTTTAACCAAGCAGCTTCTGCTGTCTGGTAGGTGAGACCAAAAACGAAGAGTATGAGAGTAGACGCAGTAAAATAGATGACTCATCTGTAACTGGAAACTTGTGGTGTTAGGTATTAGTACTTCATGAGGTGGTACAGATACTTGAGGAGTGTGTGTGTCTTTGTAGGAGAAGGGTACCTAAAACCAAGCTGACCACTCAGTTCAGAGAAGGGAATAACTAGTGATTAAGCCTTGGGGAGCAGGCACTTGCAGCGATTAGCATCAGAGATCACATTCAGTCCTCGTGGCTTTGTAATCCGTCCATCCATATATCCTCTGGTCTGGGATTAGGACTTCATCATGTGGTCCAGGAAGGGAGGGCCAAGGATGCTGCAGCACTAATCTTTAAGACCACAAGTGCTCGTCACACGGACATCAGGAGATGTGACTGCACATCACTGCGTAAATAACCTTGGTGGGTAAACATGGCTGCACCGGCTCTCTGCTTACACAGGGAGTGGTCATTTGTGTGTTTTGAAAGTTAATCTACCATACTGCACAACCTATCTATAGTTTTCTTGATTCATTTTTTAAATCACTTTGGTAAAACTTTGCCCTCGCTGAAAAAGATGAGAGAAGCATAGATTTTAATATGTTGAAGCTTAAGATGTTAACTTTCATATAACATTGAAAGTCAGGCACAAAAATAGAGACAATAACATGAAGACCCAAACATGTTGTATGCAAACATTAAAGACCATATAAAATGGGAGCTGGACCTCATTCCACCATCAAACGTTTGACCTCAAATCATTAAGTGCCACAGATCAAATAATGCTTGCTTTAGGGTTTAATCAAAGGGAGTTGTATTTGGTAAGACTTCATATTTTTTGAGCTGGATACATTTTTCTTGCGGGTAGATTTTTTTGCACGGTCTTTATTTTTGCTGTTTACCTTTTTATGGTCTGGCTTGACAGCACGGCTGTTGCTACACAATTATAGGAGCATCATCAGGAGAGGGGCTTTGCTTCTCCCAAATGTTGGGAGCAGGAATACATGTTTTGATTGGTCAGAAATTGTGTGCTTCCACTAAAAAAGGGCTTGACCTCCACACAGATGTGATCATTTTGATATTTATCTAGTTCCCGGAGCGTGAACTTATTGTAATAACATTGCTATTCGCGCCTTATATAACCAGATACGTAATGGTGTTTTCTCTGGCAGCAGCACAGATGGGAGGAGGGCAGTAATTAACATACATGGATTTTTAGGTCTGGCCTGACAGTGCATTTATGAACCCGACCTGTTGGCACTGCCAATGCGTGTTGAATGTGGAATTAAATATCCACATTGTACATTAGGTATTTGAAATAAGCATGTGAGATGCCTGTGGGCGAATGCAAAAGATTTCCCAAGGTGCTGGGTGTGCACACAGGTAGCTGGAGAAGCTGAACCTCCGCATCGGAGTACCAGGCTCTGTAGCTCGGAGTACCACAGTGGTTACTTACAGCCAACTCTTACCTGGCCAAGGAGAGACTGCAAGAGCGGGTAGTGGCAGCATTGGTCATAGGTGAAATGTCATGCAGATGTACATGAGGTACCCATTTCAGCTGATTCTTACTTTTCATCATCTTTGGGCAGGTCGTGCCAGCAGGCATCGAGGGCAGCCGTGCTTGCCATTTGGTGTGTAATGCCAGTGCCTGCTCAGAACAGCCACACGCTGGGCAGCATGACTGTCGGGCATGCCCTGCTGGTGTGCTCAGTGGGCAGCCGGTTGCGGCTTGGTGAGAGGCCTGGCACTGAGGGTAGAAGTACAGATATATGAAGGTTACTGATTTTCTGAAGGACACTATTGTTTTCTTCTAAAATGTCACACATTATTATTCACAAAAAATATAAAACCCTGAAAATACTACATTTAAATGGGCTTTGTTGTCCAAAACCCCCAAAAATGCACTTTTCAGATTACCTCAGCAATGATGGCCCTTAAACACTCCATAATTGTAAAAGTGTTTGAAAAGTTTAGAAATGGAGCCGCTATTCTGCATGCCGCGTGAATGTCAGTAGCTGTCATTGGTACTGCAGCCTTCCCTTGCTTTATAACCTTTGCGAGGACGTCTACTGGCTGTCATTGGCGCTGCAGCCTTCCCTTGCTCTATAACCTTTGCAAGGACATCTCCTGGTTGTCATTGGTACTGCAGCCTTTGATGTCATTGCATCACATTTGAGGTCATTTGTTTGTTGTCAGCGTGGATGAGTGAGTTACGTCCATGTTTTGTGAGCGAGAACGCCTGCTGGCTGACTAACTCCCACAGGATCTTGATGATGTGATGCTGCATCAGTGACGTCACTGGTGACGACACCTGTGATATAAGGAGCTCTCCATTTGGGTAAGGTGGGCGTCCAGACTGTACAGCCGAACCCGCCGGGGATTTGTAGCTTTAGGGCGGCTCGACACATTGTGACCACAATTGAACTGTAATCTAAGATGAAATAAAACTCTATTAAGGGCAAAAGAGAGATGGGCCGTATATCGTGATTAGAAGTCTGATTAGTAGCAGCCTCTCGTCGGAGGCTCGACGGCTTCTAGCAGCTATGGTCCGGGCCCTGGAATCGGGGCTGGGGAGGGCCAAATTATGTGGGAGAGTTACATAAATTATGTGGCAAGAAAAGGCAAATTGTAGGGCGTTATGCAGCACATTTTTTTTTATAGTATTACCTAATAGTTTTTTTGTTTTTTAACTTGTTTAGTGTCTGGGCATTCGTTGTACCTCATTAGTACCAGTTTAACACCCAAGTGTAGCAATAAACTACAGAAAGGTGACTAGTCCGCTTTTGCAAAAAGCCTTCCAGTGTGTGGCAACGCGTTGCTGCATTCGAAGTAACTTTTGAGCCGTTTGAGCTCGGAAAAAAATGTTTTTGGGGATTAAAATCTGCAGATTATGTGGCAGATGATGGATTATGTGGCAAATGCGGCAAATCAATAACTATGCAAAAATGGCTGCGGCCACACAATCGCACAATTCCAGTGGACCTGGCTATGTCTAATTGGCGCAGCCAGTAGTAAAAAGCATAGCAACGGTTATACACTCAGTAACCAGCACAACACTTTACTTCTAAAAGGGTTCGCTCAACTAGATTGGTTTTTCGGCTCCTGTGCAGATTTGAGCGGGAATGAAGCTCCCTGGGGAGAGGGGCCTCTCTAAAGCTTGCATTTACCCATCAGAGAAACATGAACATGCTTTGTTCAAGCAAATACAAGGATGCAGGAAAGAAATACACGAAATTTAACAGTGGGGAAGAACTCGAGTCGACTTAAAATCACTTTTAGTTTGATGTAAATCCCTACAGTAGTTTTTCAAGATGTGTTTTAATGCTCAACACACGTTTGGCAGGGTGAATATCCGCTCACTTGTAAACACGGACGTGGTTTTTGTGGTTCTGGACTGGGGATACCGGTTTTGGGTTTGCACTTGATTGGTTGAGTTCTGTTCCCACTGTGGCTTTTGTAATGTGGTTCTTGAGGCGCGGAGACGATGCCTCCCGCATCTGAGGACACACAGGTGAGTTAAAACATGCTGTGGGGCCTTACAATCCTGCCCCACCCACCGCCCGTGAGTAATATGGCAAAATCTTTAAAAGGTGAGTCTAAGTGAAAAATTTATTTTGGGGACAATGTGTGCAGATTCAAGCAACGAGGCCGAAGTTTGTAGCAATCACAGAAGCGCCTTCAGTTGCACCGTCCGCCATGATGACCGAGCGCCTCTCGCTGCCCCTGTAACGTGTGACCATGTGCTCTGCCCTTGATTATCAAGAGAGCAAAGGACGCACACCCATGGACCAGAGCGGCCTGCTGGTTCATGGACACTGAAGCCTCGGGGACCACGATCAGTGACAGCCTAACCTTGGAAAGGCTGCTGGAGCGTCATTACAAGTACCCGCTGTCCTTGAAGACAGCGCGTGCAGGTGGAAGCCTGCAGTACCACTCCCAGGCGCTAGGTGTCCTCTTGGAGGTCATGGAGGGTTTGCTGCAGTCTCGTGACAAGTAGTGCAGATGGAAGCCTGCAGTACCACTCCCAGGCTGTAGGTGTCCTCTCAGAGGTCATGGAGAGTTTGCTGCAGTCTTGTGACAAGTAGTGCAGATAGAAGCCTGCAGTACCGCAGACAGGTGCTAGATGTCCTCTCAGAGGTAATGGAGAGTTTGCTGCAGTGTCACAAGTAGTGCAGATGGAAGCCTGCAGTACCGCAGACAGGCGCTAGATGTCCTCAGAGGTCATGGAGAGTTTGATGCAGTGTCACCACAAGCAGTGCAGATGGAAGCCTGCAGTACCACTCCCAGGCTGTAGGTGTCCTCTCACAGGTCATGGAGAGTTTGCTGCAGTCTCGTGACAAGTAGTGCAGATAGAAGCCTGCAGTACCGCAGACAGGCGCTAGATGTCCTCTCAGAGGTAATGGAGAGTTTGCTGCAGTGTCACAAGTAGTGCAGATGGAAGCCTGCAGTACCACTCCCAGGCGCTAGGTGTCCTCTCAGAGGTCATGGAGAGTTTGCTGCAGTGTTAGAAGTAGTGCAGATGGAAGCCTGCAGTACCAGCCCCAGGCGCTAGGTGTCCTCTCAGAGGTCATGGAGAGTTTGCTGCAGTGTTACAGGTAGTGCAGATGGAAGCCTGCAGTACCACTCCCAGGCGCTAGGTGTCCTCTCAGAGGTCATGGAGAGGTTGCTGCAGTTTTACAAGGTGTGCAGATCAAGCCTGTAGTGCCTCTGACAGGCGCTAGATGTCGCGAAAGAGATTCTAGGTGTAAGAAAGGCTGCCACGCTTGCTCCTTTGTATCTCCGATCTCCCACAGCTCCTAGCCGGGGTTCAGTGCTGCAGTCCTGTGCTGCTGTTGTAATTGTAGAGAGGAACGGCTTGGGCAGCGCAGCACACAAGCAGTGGGTGTCCTTAAGGACGTGAAATGTCTGTTTTGCGGCCCCCCCTCCATCGCACGGAGCCCGAGTCCGCCTCTGGGGGTCCTGGCAGAGAAGCAGCAGAGGGCCCCTGTCCCCCTTAAGAGCCCCGCGGAGCGGCCATCGGTGGCAGAGTCTGTCAATGATTAGCCTCATGGTGCCCTTTGTGGTTCTTCTGCAGGGCGAGTCACGAGCAGTGCGCTGCTGGTGTGATGCTTGTGTGTTTCACGAGAACTTGTGAATGTCAACAGATTGAAGTGTTTGGACCACAACCAGAACTTCCCTCGAAGTTAAGTTTTTTCAGGACTTAACTTTAAACCCCTTGTGGTGCGTCACCTTCAGTTTTTGGGGCACGCTGAGGTGCATGAAAGGGGTGCACCCGCCCCCCCTCACGCCCCCCCCCGATGCACCAGTACATGAGCTCTAGCTCTTAAGGTTAATGCTGACGTTGCACAGTGGGCAGTGCCTTGGCTGGTGGACTCCCCATGAGACTGGCCAGTTCACGAGACCGGAAGGGTTTCCTGGAGTCACTTCCGGCTTGGCGACTCTAGGCCGTCGGTGTCTTTTGATTAGATCCTGGAGTCTCGGTCGGATGGTGTTTTGATTCATTGTGTGTTTTCTCAATCTCCATTTCCCTGTGCGAAGCGCTGTGACTGTCCTGAACCCCCCCAGACTCCCCTTTGACCAGACACCCCCCTTTTTTCACCCAGGGCAAGGCTGATTACCACAGAGACCTATTAAACCTCCATTTTATTGGTAACAACAGATGCGTTTTGAGGGGTTTTCCACTCAGAGTGAAATCTTTCCATTTTAACTTCACTCACTATCCACCCTCCTCATCGGTGTGTCCTGCCAGGTGAAGAGGAGCTATGTAGGGCTGACGTAGTCACTCACAGTCCAGAGAGGCTTTAAATCCACAGCTCTGGTCTGCATCCGCGGCGGCGCTTTCATCCTTCTGCGCTCTGTGAGCTGCTTCTCCCTCCTAGGGCTTCTGGTGGGGACCATATTGTCTCCTCTCCTGGCTGACTTGTGCGGGGAGTCAGGGCTTCAATCCACATTCAGAGCAGCATCTCTCAGGCTTTGGTCTTGTCTCATTCTGCATCTTCTCTTGTATTCCGCACTGTGTAGGGTTGTAATAGGGTCCTCTTTTGGTTAGCTCCACTCGACTGTGTAAGATCCGCAGGCGCTCCCATGCCCTGTAGACTCTTGTCTGATGGCTACCAACGCAAAGTCAGTTTAGACTTTTGGAAGCCAGCCAAGCCTGTGAATCCTGATCTTTGTAAGCGGGGTCTGTCCTAGTCCTGGGAGATCCACTCTAACTTGGAATTAAAGAATATGTGAGAATCTAAAGAGATCTTCTTAAAGTTGGTAAGAAGCTGAGAGGAGGTGGATGGCCACCATCTTTGGGAAATGTTTGGGAGGAGGCGTTGGCGAGTGAATGCTTCTGCCTGTCATGGTGCAGTGGGCGCTCTGTGGCCGCATGAAGTATCGAAAGGGCACCGTTGAGTTTGGGTAAATTTTCCAAATTATTATATGAAGGATCTTGGCAGGGCTTGTCCAATGCTTGGGAACAGACTGCTCATCGCTTATCGCCTCTGTGCCTCGCGCATGGCAGAAGTGATCTTTGCATTGAAGAGATGTCTTCTATCTCACAGCGGCTGTAAGGTGCCTACAGTGAATCGATGACAAACTAGGCACTTTGCTCAGGCGTGGGATTGAAATGTTGACTTTTATTGTGTCCTTTGCTGCTCTACACATTGGAGTTGCTGGTTATGAAGCATGCACGGCCTGTGGACCACCTCCGATGATGTCATCAGCGCAGTGTTGGGATAGGCTGAGGTGATATTACTTTTTACGATGAGACTTTGCGAGATTCCTGGATGAATGGATGGATGGATGGATGGATGGATGGATGGATGGATGGATGCCTGGATGCCTGGATGCCTGGATGCCTGGATGGATGGATGGATGGATGGATGCCTGGATGGTGGACACCTGATGGTTGGTGCCACGACTCGCTCTGAAGAGGTCATGTCTTCTTTCAGAGCCTCATTTCCATGGGAGTGCCCTTTGCTCCTACTTGAGGCGTTCTGATGGAAGTTTTCCAGGGCGTGCTTTACAACAGCAGCTTAATTTAGACATTATGCAAATAAACAATCAAATGTCAGGACAAGTCATCTGTTATTTGCATTTGGCTTTCACTCCCAGAGGAACATGGCTGATGGCTGCAGTCAAGATTGAGAACATATTGTTCATTCGGAACAGTGCACACTACACGCAGGGCACATCCTGTAGTATTACGTTTTCGCGGAGTGTAGAGCCAACACACGACAGTAGTGTCGCACCCTTCATGAAAAAAATGGAAAATAATCTCAGAAAACTAGCATAAGTGGAGCGCGCCTCTGCCCACTCTGTGCAGTGAAACCGCTCCCGATCAGGCAGCATTATTCTTTCTTCCAGGGGACTGTGAGCACAGCTCTTACTGGCCCTGTGTTCTATGAGATGGACGGATTCTCCGTGAACCAGTAATTTCGGAATATTGACCATTTTTCACAAGATAATTGTTATTGAAAGCACATTTTTAACGGAAAATATGATCTGCATATCCAAATTTAGAGAAATTCTGAATATTGCAGAAAATACAAAATTGGAAACTTTTGCCTTGGTGAGTTTGAACAGTATACCACCTGAAGTATTCAGAGTTGTAAATGCCATTAATGTGTTGGCCTGCACGGGCTAAAGGTTAACCTGTTGCTGCGTTTGAGAAATGTGTGTTTTCATCCATATCAAAGCTACACAAGGAGGTGGGGGGGGGGGGGGTTCGGCTAGATGGAGTTGTGGAGAAGTAGATTGTTAAGCACTCTGTGGTGGAATCAACAGATATTCTGCGAGTATTGATTTATCGAAGGCGGCTTTGCTTAATGAAGAGCTTGAAACAGTTCAATCCACTTTACACATGGGTCATCCAGGAACCCATTCTCGGTGTATCTAATCTAACGTTGACTTATAAATTAAGTCTTTCCGTAAAGCAAATGATAGTCCACCTAAAGTATCGCATGACTTTTCATCCTCCAGGGATAAAGAAAAGCTTAAAGTCCATTCTTAGGAGTTAAAAGTTGGATGAAACAGGTAAAAGTTTTTATGAGAGATCTGGGAGCGCTCTCTCCTTGCTGTATCGCGCCCACTCCGTCGGGCAACCGCTGAAAGAGTCCAAAAGTAGTACCGCGTGGTCTTTCTTGATGAAGTCCTCTTCTTGGGTCCACAGAAGAACTGCGAAAGGAAGAAGAATCGTCTTCCTTCTGGATGAGCAGTTGAATGTTGTCGATCTAGGCCCTCCCGACAGTTGCCGTATTGTAGTGGGCTGTGAAGCCGGCTCCTGTCGGGACCACGGAAGTGTCCTATGCGAGAGCCCATTAAACACCAAAGAGGACCTATCTACGCATTGGGAACAGGCTTCACGGTACCACAAAATATATTGGTTATCCAACGCAGAGTTAAACATTGAAAATGCCACAAAGCTGGCCACCGGTCTGTAATTTTCAGATTACTTCTTATTTGATTGTTTTCAACTTTAGTGTGTGGCGGTTATAACCCTGGCCTAGTGGCTGTTTTAAACTTTGCGTTCGGCCGTTCAATCCTGGAATCATGGCCTAGTGCTTGTTTTAAGTTTATGTACGGCCATTCTAAACCTGGAACCCTGGCCTGGTGGTTGTTTAAGTTTAGCGTACGGCCGTTGTAATCCTGATCAAGTGATTGTTTAAAGCTTAGCGTATGGCCTTTCTAACAGTGGAAATGTGGCCTGGTGGTTGTTTTAAGCATAGCGTACAGCTGTTCTTACCCTGGAGACCTGGCCCCATCTTATGCGACATTGCTTCTCCTGATGGTCTCCAGGAACTGACTTCAAGGGTTTGCGCGCTCCTTTTCATATGTGTGTGTACATTGCAAACTTGCAGTCCTCACCCCTCGCTTTCAGCAAACGCTGTGTTGTAGGCGAGCCTTGTTATTTGTCGAGCGTGCAGCGACCATGGGCAGGGTGCCAGGGCGCTCCGACTTGTTTGCTAGAGCATGCGCGGTTGGAGGTATGTGTCTGCAGCATTGTTTGGGGTGGGAGAGTCTGGTGTTGTGAAGTTCTGAGAGGTGCTATGAGGTGTGTACGTTGAGGCTGCACTTAACTTAGGTGTTTAAATATTTGGAGGAGTATCATATACATACACACCTCTATCAGGAGTTATTGCATGCCTCCACATGTTCTTAATAGATGGCTTTTATCCCCATGATCTGGAAAGAAATAAGGTGTTGCCTCAGTAGATATCTACTATCAGTAGAAGACACAGCACAAGCAGAGAGTTGGCAGGGAACTGGTCACAGAGATATGTATGACATACATATTTACCTGGACAAAGGTTGTTGCGTCCATGACGTGTTTTGTGATGTAGTGTTCAGCTGTACGCGTGCCGGAGCTTTCCATTATTTCATGTACCAGGAGCTTGACTTCAGGAAGGGGAGGATTTCAAGGAGAACTCCCTGTGGTGAGTACGTTGAGTTTAACCAAAGCCTATAGTTTGACCACAATTCTGCAGAGTGACCTAGCGCCTTCAGGCTCACGCAAGGGCTTTCAGAGTCATTGACAGATCCTTGGTAGAGTCTGTCACAACCAGGAGGACCTCTCGCCAAGGGAACCTTTAGAAACCTCTCTCCGGCTTGTGTAATATGTAGACCGTGCCCAGCTTACATGTTTGGTGGGGTGATGTCGACGCACAGGGAGGCCCCGGTCTCTTTCCTCCTCTACCCACTGATCTGGGAAGTGTCTGACTCCAGGTAGAGTTAGATCTTTGCGGACGGGTTACTCCATCACTACGGGTACAATGGGATTTATATTTCGGCCGATGGGATCTCTGCCCCTGTTGTGACAGAGTCTAAATCCGGCCCTAAGTTCATCCCACCGAACTCCTCT
Source organism: Lissotriton vulgaris (assembly GCF_964263255.1). Classification (NCBI taxonomy): domain Eukaryota; kingdom Metazoa; phylum Chordata; class Amphibia; order Caudata; family Salamandridae; genus Lissotriton; species Lissotriton vulgaris. Next base: position 310,940,029 of record NC_141686.1, on the reverse strand, counting down.
GCGCCTGTCAATCAAGCGCTCCGGAAATGCGCTGATAAATGTATGGGCCAGAAATTCCTGTTTGGAGCTTCCGACCCCTCCATATCTTCAGGAGAGCTTGTGACCGCTCCCTGCACTGCCTCCGGGCAGCTGAGCTCTGGGAAAAGCAGAGTTTGTCCATCACACCCTGGTGACTGGACCTGACCTCCGTTTCCTGCTTTTGTGTCCACTCATGAAGTGACTGCTCAGGGTGCTTCCCCTTGAATCCTCATCTGAATAATGCTTATTCATCATTTCACAATCGGTTTATTTATAAACTTCTCCTGAGTTTCTTGCTGGTCTCTGAGGCTCTCTTGCAACCCGCCCCAGCCCCACCCATCAAAACTCCCCTTTGTGAAGTCTGGAAAGTCCCTCTGACTCCTCTTTCAGCTCCAGAGGGTTTGAGGTGTCCTGAGAGGCTGGACCAGGCTCCAGATCAGGGGCTGAGGAAGGAGTTTGTTACGCCATACTTTGGAAGGCGGAATTTGATCAGTTCTTAGGGTGTGAAAAGTTAAACTCATGACAGATTTCACGATCAATATTTTTTTTAAGTACATAAAAAATGTAATTGAACTGCCGTGCTGTCTTTCTAGCCAGAAATTAATAGAAAATCAAGATGATTTTTCAGTGTGTAGACCAGGGGGCTCGATTCTTTCCTACGAGTCCTTCAGTTTAGTGAAAATCATCCTGAATTACTATGAATATTATTGCTCTTTTCATAGCGACCACATGAAAAATTACCTAAGTGGCCACCTTATGAAAGATTACAGCAGTGATCGCCTCAGCGCATCAGGCAGGGTCGCCAGCAGTGGGGTAGAAAAAGCTCTGGTAAGATGGAATACATAACAGCCATAGCTGCAATGCCCTGGTCGGAGGTAAAACTAGTATTAATAAGTTCACCCAATGCCACATAATTTATGACTCAAATATCATCTTTAAATATATTTTAGAAAATCAATCACTTTCAATAAAAACATGGTATGAGTTCAGAAAATATACACATTTTCTTATTCCAATGCAGCTTTTCAATTTTGGTTTACATATGTGAATTTAACCAAGTAAAAGCGTCTGCTTCAGTGAGCTGGGCTGTGCACAGGAGAGCTACTTCTAGGTCGCTGGAGAGGTGCCAGGAGCGCACGAGCTCCTTGTTGGAGGTGCCTGGTATAGACCCTCGCTTCAGTTCTTGACAGGATTGTGTTCAGCTGCGTGTCCTTGGAGCATCAGTGCTTAATTTGAGACTGTGTTTTCCAGTGCTCGGCACTGTCACTTAAATGCCAACACCGGTACTTATGACAGTCTACCACGTGGTGGCGCTATTTGTCTAAATTTAAGATGAGCACATAACAGTTGTTTAATAATTAAATCCACATTTAAAAGGACGGATAGCTGCTGCCTAAGCCATTCCCATAGCTTTGGGGGCCTAGACTAGTCTGAACTGTCACTCTTCTAGGAGTGTGATGGTGAGTAGTTGTGTTGCTACTGTCACTGGCTGGGGCAATGGATGGTGCAAGCTGCCGTGGCATCCTGAGGAGGGCCCTGGCATTTATATTTTCTTTTTTTACGAATTAAACACTGGTCGAGCTCATAGGTCTGTTTGATGGGTTGGAATGGGCCACTGTGGTGCCCTTGTTCCAATTGGATGTATGGATTCTAAGCGTGGTCACTGTGGTGCCCTTGGTCCAATTGGATGTATGGATTCTAAGCGTTATATTGGTCATTGTGATGCTCTTGGTCCAGTTGGATGTATGGATTCTAATCCTTTTATTGGTCATTGTGGTGCCCTTAGTCCAGTTGGATGTGTGGATTCTAAGCGTGGTCACTGTGGTGCCCTTGGTCCAATTGGATGTATGGATTCTAAGCGTTATATTGGTCATTGTGGTGCCCTTGGTCCATGTAGCGGGTTAGGGGTGGGCCCCTGGACAGGGCTGTCTACTTCTGCCCAGGATGGGGTCGAGAGGGACGGTTCTGCAGAAGGAGAGGCTGAAGACTTAAACAGACTTTTCAAAGACGGCTTTATTTTGGTATATGTCTTTCTCTGTCTACTAGTAATGCGCTCTCGGGCAAATGCGGCAGGATGATAGGTCGTGACCGGGGAGAATCCAGGTTGCCGTGGTCTTCGGTCCGTTCTTCGCAGGAAAGCGTCTCGTACCGTAGGGAAGAAGAGAAAGGGAGTATTAGGACCACACACTCACTAAACTTTCAGGGACCGGGAGTGAGGGAAACCAGTGCTCGCGTGTAATTTACAAAGGTGGCTGCGTGAAGGGGTTGTGCACGTGAGGTCGGGGATACAGGGCGTCTGTACAGGGGTCTGTACAGTTACTCTACGGAAGGCAGGCTGCGTTGTCCCATCCAACCAGCCATACGACCCCGTACCTGTTGGAGCCACACCCCTCCCGTGGGCGTGTGGCGGGCGGCTCGTTTCTCCGAGGCTCTCCTGGCTTCCACGACTCCTCACCTGGGCTCGACAGGTTCTCCTCTGCTTCCGGGCAACAGCTTACACTCTCCTCTCCTCCAGTCATCTCCGGGGAAACGTTGTCTGTCGCTTCCTGCTTCCGGGGTTCTTTTGACGTCGCCACGTCCGTTGATAAGGGCGGAGCTACCAGTGAGGGTTCCCATCCCTTAAAGGTGTACGGTTCATTTTCTTTCAACTTCGGCCACCAGTATTCCGGGTCTCCGGCTTTCCAGTCCTCTCCGTTGAGGCTGTCAGGGTGCTGCATGGGGGGAATGGAGGCACGTGAAACAGCGGCGGCTGACCACCAGTCCATAGTCTGCTCCCCTTCTACCGGGGTCTGTGCACCCACCCCGTCACAGTCCAATTGGATGTATGGATTCTAAGCGTTATATTGGTCATTGTGATGCTCTTGGTCCAGTTGGATGTATGGATTCTAATCCTTTTATTGGTCATTGTGGTGCCCTTAGTCCAGTTAGATGTATGGATTCAAAGCGTGGTCACTGTGGTGCCCTTTGTCCAGTTGGATGTATGGTCTCAAAGCGTTTTATTGGTCACTGTGGTGCCCTTGGTCCAGTTGGATGTATGGATTCTAAGCGTGGTCACTGTGGTGCCCTTGGTCCAGTTGGATGTATGGATTCTAAGCGTTTTATTGGTCATTGTGGTGCCCTTAGTCCAGTAAGATGTATGGATTCTAAGCGTGGTCACTGTGGTGCCCTTGGTCCAGTTGGATGTATGGATTCTAAGCATTTTATTGGTCACTGTGGTGCCCTTAGTCCAGTAAGATGTATGGATTCTAAGTGTGGTCACTGTGGTGCCCTTGGTCCAGTTGGATGTATGGTTTCAAAGCGTTTTATTGGTCACTGTGGTGCCCTTGGTCCAGTTGGATGTATGGATTTTAAGTGTTTTATTGGTCATTGTGGTGCCCTTAGTCCGGTTAGATGTATGAATTCTAAGTGTGGTCACTGTGGTGCCCTTGGTCCAGTTGGATGTAAGGATTCTAAGCATTTTATTGGTCACTGTGGTGCCCTTGTTCCAGTTGGATGTATGGATTCTAAGCGTGGTCACTGTGGTGCCCTTGGTCCAGTTGGATGTATGGATTCTAATCCTTTTATTGGTCACTGTGGTGCCCTTAGTCCAGTTAGATGTATGGATTCGAATTGTGGTCATTGTGGTGCCTTGGTCCAGTTGGATGTATGGATTCAAAGCATTTTATTGGTCACTGTGGTGCCCTTGGTCCAGTTGGATGTATGGATTCTAAGCGTGGTCACTGTGGTGCCCTTGGATGTATGGATTCTAAGCATTTTATTGGTCACTGTGGTGCCCTTAGTCCAGTTAGATGTATGGATTCTAAGTGTGGTCACTGTGGTGCCCTTGGTCCAGTTGGATGTATGGTTTCAAAGCGTTTTATTTCTCACTGTGGTGCCCTTGGTCCAGTTGGATGTATGGATTCTAAGCGTTTTATTGTATTGGTCACTTTGGTGCCCTTAGTCCAGTTAGATGTATGGATTCTAAGCGTGGTCACTGTGGTGCCCTTGGTCCAGTTGAATGTATGGTTTCAAAGCGTTTTATTGGTCACAGTGGTGCCCTTGGTCCAGTTGGATGTAAGGATTCTAAGCATTTTATTGGTCACTGTGGTGCCCTTGTTCCAGTTGGATGTATGGATTCTAAGCGTGGTCACTGTGGTGCCCTTGGTCCAGTTGGATGTATGGATTCTAATCCTTTTATTGGTCACTGTGGTGCCCTTAGTCCAGTTAGATGTATGGATTCGAATTGTGGTCATTGTGGTGCCTTGGTCCAGTTGGATGTATGGATTCAAAGCATTTTATTGGTCACTGTGGTGCCCTTGGTCCAGTTGGATGTATGGATTCTAAGCGTGGTCACTGTGGTGCCCTTGGTCCAGTTGGATGTATGGATTCTAAGCATTTTATTGGTCACTGTGGTGCCCTTAGTCCAGTTAGATGTATGGATTCTAAGTGTGGTCACTGTGGTGCCCTTGGTCCAGTTGGATGTATGGTTTCAAAGCGTTTTATTTCTCACTGTGGTGCCCTTGGTCCAGTTGGATGTATGGATTCTAAGCGTTTTATTGTATTGGTCACTTTGGTGCCCTTAGTCCAGTTAGATGTATGGATTCTAAGCGTGGTCACTGTGGTGCCCTTGGTCCAGTTGAATGTATGGTTTCAAAGCGTTTTATTGGTCACTGTGGTGCCCTTGGTCCAGTTGGCTGTATGGATTCTAAGCGTGGTCACTGTGGTGCCCTTGGTCCAGTTGGATGTATGGATTCTAAGCGTGGTCACTGTGGCACCCTTGGTCCAGTTGGATGTATGGATTCTAAGCGTTTTATTGGTCACTGTGGTGCCCTTAGTCCAGTTAGATGTATGGATTCTAAGCGTGGTCACTGTGGTGCCCTTGGTCCAGTTGAATGTATGGTTTCAAAGCGTTTTATTGGTCACTGTGGTGCCCTTGGTCCAGTTGGCTGTATGGATTCTAAGCGTGGTCACTGTGGTGCCCTTGGTCCAGTTGGATGTATGGATTCTAAGCGTGGTCACTGTGGCACCCTTGGTCCAGTTGGATGTATGGATTCTAAGCGTTTTATTGGTCACTGTGGTGCCCTTAGTCCAGTTAGATGTATGGATTCTAAGCGTGGTCACTGTGGCACCCTTGGTCCAGTTGGATGTATGGATTCTAAGCATTTTATTGGTCACTGTGGTGCCCTTAGTCCAGTTGGATGTATGGATTCTAAGCGTGGTCACTGTGGTGCCCTTGGTCCAGTTGGATGTATGGATTCTAAGCATTTTATTGGTCACTGTGGTGCCCTTAGTCCAGTTGGATGTATGGATTCTAAGCATGGTCACTATGGTGCCCTTGGTCCAGTTGGATGATGGGTTCTAAGCATTTTATTGGTCATTTGGGTGCATTTAGTCCAGTTGAATGTTTTGGTTCTAAATGTAATGTCAGTCAATGTGGTGACCTCGTCCAGTTGAATGGATGGATTCTAAGCTTAGCAGCGATCACTGTGGTTCCTATGGGCCTCTGAGATGGTCTGGTTCTCAGCTTTGTATTGGTCACTGTGGTGCAATTAGGCCTGTTGGGTGGATGGGTTCTAAGAGTAGTATCGGTCACTGTGGTACACTTAGTCCTGTTCGATGGATGGATTCTCAGCTTGGTAGCGATCACTGTGATGCCCTTGGGCCATTTGGATGGATGGATTATAAGGCTGATGGCTGTCACTATGGTGCACATGGGCCTGTTGGATGGATGGATTCTAAGCGTAGTATTGGTCACTCTTGCGCTCTTGATCATGTTGGATGGATTCTAAGCTTGATACTGGTCACTTTGATACCCATGAGCCTGTTGGATGGATGGGCTCTAAAGAAGTATTGGTCACTGTTGTGCCCTTGGGTTTGTTGGATGCACACGTTCTAAGCTTGTGGTGCCCTTGGGTTTGTTGGATGGATGGATTCTAAGCTTGGTAGCGGTCACTGTGGTGCCCTTCGGTTTGTTGGATGGAATGGTTCTTCAACGGGTCAAATCTCGCCCATAATTAAAAACCCAAACGCGGACCCAAATGACCTTAACAATCTCCGCCCTATCTCCAACCTCCCCCTTCTCTCAAAGGTCCTTGAAAAATGTGTCCTACTGCAACTTGACAAACACATTGAAAACTTTAACCTATTCAACCCCCTTCAGTCTGGCTTCAGGAGAGGCTGTAGCACCGAAACGGCAATGCTTAATGTCATTGATGACATCCATCAATCACTTGATAATGGAGAGACCTCCCTTCTTATCCTCCTGGATCTCTCCGCAGCATTCGACACAGTCAACCATTCAGCCTTACTCAATGTTCTTATGACCCGTTTCGGTTTTAACGACACTGCCCTCAAATGGTTCACCTCACACCTTCAAAACCGAACTAACCAAATAAAAATTTTAAATTGTCTCTCTAAACCCTCTCCCATCTCCCTTGGAGTCCCCCAAGGTTCTATCCTCTCCCCTTCCCTCTTTAACCTCTTTATGGAACTTCTCACTCTCATTCTTAAACAAGCTGGCATCAACTACCACCTATACGCTGGTGACACCCAAATCTATTGCAAGATTAAAACTCACGCTGACATCTTACACCTTAACAACTCCCTTCACAAGATCCAATCCTGGTTCCAGTCAAATCATCTCAAACTAAACCCAAATAAAACTGAAATCATCCTCTTCGCCCCTAAAAAGAACCGTCTCCCCATTCAATCGTGGATCTCAGACCTTAATGCACTCAACTGCTCACTCACACTGTCTAACTCAGTCAAATCGCTTGGCATTTCTATCGACAACGCCCTCACCCTAAATGATCACATCAAAGAATCTGCTAAAGGAGCCCTCTTCGCTCTCCGTCACCTCAAGAAAATCAAACCATTCTTACTCATTGATGATTTTAAACTTGAAGTTCAATCACTGGTTCCTCAACGGAATCCCCAAGGTCCACCTTGCCCCTATTAAAGCTGTGCTCAACCTTGCAGCCAGGCTCATCACAGACTCCAAACGCTTCGACCATGTCTCCCCAGCTCTCAAATCGCTAAAATGGCTCCCTATCGGAGGGAGATCAGCTTACAAAAAGGCCTGCATTACTCATAAAGCACTCTACCAAAACACTCCGCAGTACCTATCCAAGAAACTCCTTATCACTGGTACCACTCGTCCTCTGAGAAGTTCCAACTCCCTCCTCCTAATCCCTCCTCAGCACAAAAAGAAAACCACACAATCTCGCTCCTTCTCTGGAAATGCCCCTACTATCTAAAATACCCTCCCGATAAACCTTCGCTGTAACCCCTCGTACGCCAGCTTCAAAAAAGACCTCAAAACCCACCTCCTTAACTACTACTGGGGATCCCAATCTTGTGCCCGACTCCTGATCTCATCTCACTATACCATATCTTTCCCTGTAATATAGTGGCCTTCTTACTGTAATCCAATGTACCTATATTACCAGTATTATACTGTTTTGTCTCTTGCTTCATTCCTCCTTGTTTTTGTAATATGGTTGTTTTTTACTTTGTTATGCTTTTTTTACTATTTGTGGCCTATTCTATCCTGATCATGTAAAGCGCTCTGATACCTCTGGGTCTAGCCAGCGCTATATAAAACTTTTAAAATAAATAAGATTGGTAGCGGTCACTGTGGTGCCCTCGGCTAGTTGGATGGAATGGTTCTAAGCGTAGTATCCGTCACTGTTGCGCCCTTGATCCTGTTGGATGGACACGTTCTCAGCTTGGAGTTTGTCGCACTGTGGCCGGGTTCTCAGCGTGGTGGCGTTCCCTGGGGCACCTTTGGTCGCATTTATTGGAGGGTTCTTAGCTTGCTCGCAGCGGCACCCTTGGACCTGTTGATGGCCCGGCTCTCGGCTTGGCGTTGGTCACTCTGGCGTCCTCTTGGCCAGGATTGTCCTCCGCCTGGGGTCAGCCACTCCTCAGCTCATGCTCCTGGTGGAGGGGCGGGTTCTGAGGTATCCGTCGATGAGCGACCCAAGCACATGTTGGATGTTGGTGTGTTCAGCATGTTGTTGGTCGGAGTGGAACACGTGTATGTTTTGTGCTGGGAAGTGCTCGGCTTGTTGTCGGGATCTGTGGGATCCCTGGGGCTGTTACAGCTGACTTCGGTTAAAGGGACCTCTGAGGCTTCTATTATTGAGACCGTTTGGGTTGGTGTTGGAGATTATGGGGTGATAAGAGCTCCCCTGGTGTGAGTAAGGGGCTTTTATTCATCTAAGACTTTTAGCCACAGTCCTAAAAGCGCATCTCCCCAGCCCGGCACAAGAATCCGGGTCTAGAAGGGACATGAAGCATGGGGGTGGGGGGTCCATGAAAGTTCTTGGGTGTTGGTGGTCGGTCAAACAGGACTCCTGGTTGAGCTTTGAGAAATGTCTTGTATGTGAACGCTACGTTACATAACAAGATGTCAAATGACGCAAGCGCCATTTTATTTTTCTATATACAGTTGTAAAATGGCTTATGCCACTGCAATTTTTTCCCCAATATTTTTTTATTTTTGCAAAAGCACTTTCTATGGAAACAGAGTGGCTTGGAAGCAAATGACAGCAGCCGAGCCCTCCATGAAATTTGGAAAAAAGACTGTAAAGGCCACATGATGGGGGGAGAAACAGCTGGGGAGGGAGGGAAGCAAGCTACAGGCAGCGGGTGAGAAGCTAGGCTGCTGGTGATGGTAACCGCATAACTACTATCCATCCCACCCCTACAAGTTCGACAATTCGGACTATTCCAGGGCCCCAAAGCTATAAGAATGGCTTGGCCGGCAGGCAATAGCCATTTTGAATTTATATTGAATTAATAATTAACTGTTTTTATGTTCATCTCTAAATTAGCTAGACTGCACCACCCTGTGGCAGACTGTCACAAGTGCTGGTGTTGACAATTCAGTGCTGGTGCCGAGGACCCATAACAGGGCCGGCCTTAGGCATGTGCAAGCTGTGCACCTGCACAGGGCCACCAAACCCCAGGGGCCACCACACCAATATATATCCTTAATATATGTATCCTCTGAGGATGGATACATATTTGTGTGGCGGCCCCTAGCAGGGATTTGGCGGCCTCCGGCTCAGTTCCACTTCTAAACACCCTGACACCCCCCACCCCCCCTCTTTACTGGCCTCCGCGCTCTGACCCACCCGGACCCCCTTTTCCGGGGCCCCCTAGCTACGCTCCCTGCCCAGGCCCACCATGACCCTAGAGCCGCCCCTGCCCATAAACATCTGGCTCAAATTAAGCACTGGGTGGGCCTGAGCTGCTACACAGCCGACCTGTCAGAACCAGCCCTTGGAGCATGCATGATTACACATCACATATGTTGTGCATTTCTCACAGACTTGTCCTCCGCGCATTTACCCAGGGCTTTGAGTGGGATGAAAAAACTTGTGGGTCTCATAAAGGGGCGTGGCCAATGTAATTGAGAGCGTGGCTTAAAACACCTCAAATAAAAATCTGTGTTTGTATTTTGCCGTTTGTCATTGCATCCAGATATGATATAACAAGTAACATCATACATACAAGCCAGGGCTATTGGCTTTGTCAATGGTTGTTAGTTGCATAAGATAAATAAGCAGCCACTATGGCTTGTTTATAATACTGAAAAAGCTTCCCCTGGGAGCCCTGGTGACATCAGGACAAGCGTTTCAGAAAGAGAAGGGAAATCCAGAGAGAAAATGACTCTCTAAAGGATTTCCCTTCCCCTAGAGCGCTCACCTGGCATGACGTCATGCCGTCATGCCGTAAGGTCTCCAGTAGTGAGAAGTGAGCAGTGTGAGCAGCGCACATCGATGTGACTGCTGTCGCGGAACTCGGAGTCCGGAAAAAAGGGACCGCCTGTACCAGGGCACAAAACAGAGCCCGATAGAGGAATGTTTCGAGGCCCCCTGAAAAAAACTGCCGGTGCTCAGCCCACTTAAAGCCTTGCCTTTAGCAAATCCTACCGGACCAGAGGGGCTTTTCGGTCACTCTGCAAAAAACATAAATCTGGTAAATTCCAAAGTTTAGGGAACTGAAGCGATGCATCGGGAACGAGCCTTGAGACCATCGACACATCGATCTGCTGATGGAGGGTGATCGACAGCATGGTGCCGTCGACAGGTGGGGCAGGGGTGAGCTCCTCGGATCCGTGACTGACCGTGTCCCAGCCCTCCCGCTTCCTTAGAACTGCTGGGAAGTCAGTGGCTAATCCAACAGAGTGGGGATCTTCCAGGGCAGAGATGACTGGAGGCACAGGGTGGAAGCCCTCAGTCACACCTGCGCAGAGCGTCGGTCGGTCTGGGGAGGGACAGAGGGACACGGAGGAGGGAGGCACGAAGGCGACAAGAGGGAGCGGTGTTCTTTGACGTCACTGCCACAAGGGCTGGAGCCAGACCCGGAACTTCAGGTGAGGTCAGAGGAGCCCAGGGGCACGTGACGCTGGCACGCACGTCACCAAAACACCCCTCCTGGAATGCACTTATCTTTCCAGCGCCACCTGCCTTCTGTGCTGCTTATGTCACACTTGGCGCTAGGCCCTCTCCTCAGGTGCAGCCTAGCGACGGTTTGTTACTCAACGGGCTTCTGTGTAGCGCTTAAACACGAGCGATTCCAGGCGCTCCTGTCCGAGTAAAGTACTCTTTAGTTGACTGCCTGAAGATCATGGAATGTTTGTACAGGATTATGAACTGTGTATAGGGAGACTAGTTACACCGTATGCGATAGACATATTTACCTTTCCCAGGGAAGTAAATCTAAAAGTCACAGGGCCTCTTCAAGGTGATTTGTCCTAACTGCACACATTTAACCCCTGGAATCCTGGGTTTTATTTAAAAACCAGTTTGTTAAAAATAAAAATGCCATGGAAGAAACCATATATGCAGATGTACGGGGAGTTTCATGACTCGAGCCTCATGGGCCGTCCTCACACTCGGCAAATGCAATAAAAAGCATCTGGTACAAACCGTATAAGACTGCAACAGGCTCTTCACGTCCGGGGCAGAGGGCGCTTTCAAAAAGGCGAGAACAAACTATAGATCAGAACTTTGAACCAGTGACCCGACGGGGCCCTTTCTACGCTTATAACCAGTGACCCGACGGGGCCCTTTCTACACTCCCGACAAGTGATGCGATGGGGCCCTTTCTACACTCCTAACCAGGGACAAGACAGGGCCCTTCCTATACTTCTTACCAGTGAGTGAATGAATGAATGAATGAAGTGGGATTTATTCATGCGCAACTTAGCCCAGTGGGCGTCAAGGCGCCTAACTCAATGTCTAGCTGAAAACACCAGGTGAAAGGAGCTTACTGATAGGCCTAAATGAAACACCAGGTTTTGAGCGCTTTCCTAAAGAGATCCAATGAGGGCTGTAATTTGATCTCCAAGGGAAGTGTGTTCCATAATTGGGGTGCCAAAATGGAGAAGGCCTTATTCCCCCATCTAACCTTCCTAGAGCGTGGAACTACCAGTTGGTTCATCTCTAGAGAGCGTAGACATCTGCTCGGGACATACCGAGTGAGCAGGGATCCAAGAGCGTCGGCAGGGCCAGCCATGAGGGCACTATAAGTGAGGCAGAGGAGTTTAAAAGACACTCTGGAGGCAATAGGGAGCCAGTGGAGACTCTTCCTTGCCGTAGTAGCGGAGGACAGCCATGGCAGAGCCAACACAAATCGCGCCGCCACATTCTGCACGACCTGTAGACGCTGCAGAAGCCCCTTGTCGGCCCCAGCGTTGAGTGAGTTGCAATAATCGAGCCTTGAGCCAACAAGAGCAATCACAATCTGCTTGCGTGCCTGTGGGGAAAGGTAGTGAAGGATTCTTTTAAGGGTCCTGATGACGCCCCAACAGGTGGCCACACTTCTATTAACCTGAAGCTCCATGGAGAGCCGGGTGTCGAAGATGACGCCTAGATTCCTGGCAGATTGTGTGGGAGTGGGGCAGATGCCCAAGGATGAAGGCCACCACTCGCTTGACCACATGTCCTGGTCTTTGCCAAAGACCAGGACCTCTGTTTTGTCACCGTTTAACTTTAGGGAGTTGAGAATCATCCACTCTGCAACGAGTTGCATGCAGGACCTAAAGTTGAGAGCGGTGGTACTCACAGAGTGGGTCAGGGACACCATAATCTGCGTGTCGTCGGCGTACGACACCACCTCCATCCCCTGAGATCTTACTAGTCTCGCAAGGGGGGCCACGTAGATATTGAACAGGGTCGGACTCAATGCCGACCCCTGTGGCACCCCACATTGCAGGGACTTGGCAGGGGAGAGGAAATCTCCAAGCATCACACGCTGCTCTCTCTGCTGTAAAAAAGAGTCCAGGAGACTGAGGACTGGCCCTGTTACCCCTGCCTCCCTTAACCTAGATGTTAAGGTAGAGGGAGACAGGGTATCGAATGCCGCTGTGAGGTCCAACAGTACTAGCACGGTGGTTTGGCCCAGATCTACTTTCCGGCGAATGTTATCTGCAACCATAGTCAAGGCGGGCTCCGTGCTGTGAAGCTTTCTAAAACCGTGTTGGGACCCGTCCAAGAACCCCGAGGAGTCCAGGAAGCTGGATAAGTGACAGTTCAAATGAGCCGCCAACATCTTAGCAGGTGCCGGCAGAAGAGATATTGGTCTGAAGTTCTTCAGGAGACCAGGGTCCAAGGTGGGCTTTTTAAGAAGAGGTTTTACTATGGCCTTATTCCATGCCATAGGAAAGGTACCATGTTCCATGGCTCCATTCATTATTTCCAGCATAGGAGGAAGAATGCTGTCCCTACAGTCCTTTAGTACTTTCACAGGAACAGGATCCAGAGGAGAGGCTGATTTCGTTCTATCTAGCAGAAGATTAAGACCGTTTATGGAAAGCGCAGGAAAATGAGTAAGGATTTGGGGAGAATCATCAATCCAAGATTCACAATGCTTCACTCAAGAGGAATCCTCGTCACTCTGGGAATTCCTCTGAGATTGTAGGGCCAGATGGATATCGTCAATTTTTTTATAGAAGAAATCCGAGATGTTATTACATAGTTCCTGTGTGGCTATCACGGGGTCAGGTGCCTGAAGAGAGCAGAGGGAGTCCACAATTTTAAAGAGCTCTTTAGATGAGGTAATAGAACTGGTCAGGTTGGTGAAATAATCCTGTTTCTCCTGGATAACTCTGCTTTTATACTCTCGCAACAGGCACCTGTAAGCCTCCCGATCTATCTGATCCCAAGATTTGCGCCAGCCTCTTTCCTTCCTCCTACATTTTTGTCTGAGGAGCCTCAATGTTTCAGTGAACCAAGGGGCTGTCGGCTTTTGTCGCGCCACATATCTGAGTGAGGCAGGGGCTAGCACATCCACTGCTCTAGTAATAGTCAGAGAGTTCCTGTGCCGCCTCATCAACCGACCAATGAGATGAAGTACTAATGTTTTGAATAAGAGGGGCCAGAGCCTCATTGGTGATATTTCTAAAACTTCTTTTGAGACATTTATTAGTGGTAACCGAGTTACCCTCAGTACGGGGAGTGTTTAGATACAGCGGTACCGCTAAATGATCAGACCATACTAGCGGCAAAGGCGTGCCGACTGTTAGTCTAGGGTCATTGGAGAATACCCCATCAAGGGTGTGGCCAGCCCTGTGGGTCGGGCAAAGTACCCTTTGGACAAAGTCACAGGCCTCCAAAGCCTTAACCAGGGAGGATGTGTCTTTAGCTTCCAGATCATCTAAATGAAAATTCAGGTCGCCGAGAATGGTGAAGTGCGATCGCCCAAAATATGGTTCCAAGATTCTAAAAAGCTCAGAGCAAAGGTTGGTTCTAGATCCTGGAGGTCTATATACAAGGATTCCAGAGAGGGAAATCGAGGGGGAACACACTATGCAAAAATATAGAGCCTCAAAGGGATCAGAAGGGACAGATAGAGACTTTACAGTACAGGAGAGTGTGGCCTTAAAAAGGATTGCCAGTCCACCTCCTCTCCGTCGTACTCTGTCCAGCCTATGAAGCGCATATCCTTCAGGTATCGCCAAAAGAAGATCATGACCAGAGGAATCAGAGGCCCATGTCTCGGTCACAAAAACCCAGTCGGGTTGCCTTATACTTACAAAATCATGAAAAGCTACGTTATTTTTAATGAGGGAACGTGCATTAATCAGGAAGCCCTGTCTGGGTTGAGAGGTCGACTGACCATGGGGGGGAAGGAGCTGATTTCCTAAAAGGCTGAGTGACGGATTTGAGAAAAGTTTTACACGTAGGACAGACCTGAACCTGCCGCAAGACCTCAGGAGGGAACCGATGATGACACAAGAGTGCAGGGGTTCTAAAAGACAAAAGATCCTGCAGAGAATAAACCTGGGGCGCTAAAATGGAGCTATCAGGAGCCCCAGAGTCCAGTCCGTCCTGCAGCCCGTCCTCAGCGCGGACGGGCGCAGACTGGCTGAACTCTGGCGTAACTCCGGCGTCAATCAGGCGTCCCCACTGCGCGTCTGCATGACTCTCTTTTGTACACGTCTAGCGTCCTTCTGACGACTAGAGCGTGTACCCTACCAAATGGTGCCGAAAAGCGGCCCGTCTACTAGCAAGATGGCGCTAATGCAGTAAATTACGCCGGGAAGCGGACCCGCCGAACAGCGGTGACTTTTACCAAAGTTAGAGTGCAAGTGAGGGCCAGGCCAGTTTAAAAACAAAGAATAATAAACGAAATACAAATTAAATCCAAAACGAGGTGTGATTAAAATTATCAGCAGCTCCGGCCACGAACCGCACAGAGTGCTGGCGTGAGTCTGGTGACAGCTAGGCAAGCTGCAACCAGTGACCCGACGGGGCCCTTTCTACACTTCTAACCAGTGACCCGACAGGGCCCTTCCTACACTTCTAACCAGTGAACCGATGGGGCCCTTTCTACCTTTCCGACAAGTGATGCGATGGGGCCCTTCCTACACTTCTAACCAGTGACCCGACGGGGACCTTTCTACACTTTCAACCAGTGACCCGACGGGGAACTTTCTACACTTTCAACCAGTGACCCGACTGTGCCATTTCTACACTTCTAACCTGTAACCCAACGGGGCCCTTTCTACACTCCTAACCAGGGACAAGACAGGGCCTGTCCTACACTTCTTACCAGTAACCCGACGGGGCACTTTCTACACTCCTAACCAGGGACAAGACAGGGCCCTTCCTATACTTCTAACCAGAGACCCGACGGGGACCTTTCTACACTCCTAACCAGGGACAAGACAGGGCCTGTCCTACACTTCTTACCAGTGACCCGACGGGGCCCTTTCTACACTTCGAACCAGTGACCCGATGGGGCCCTTTCTACACTTCTAACCAGTGACCCGACAGGACCTTTTCTACACTTTCAACCAGTGACCCGACGGTGCCCTTTCTACACTTCTAACCTGTAACCCAATGGGGGCCCTTTCTACACTCCTAACCAGGGACAAGACAGGGCCTGTCCTACACTTCTTACCAATGACCCGACGGGGCCCTTTCTACACTTCTAACCAGTGACCCGACGGGCCCTTCCTACTCTTCTAACCAGTGACCCGACGGGGCCCTTCCTACTCTTCTAACCAGTGACCCGACGGGGCCCTTCCTACACTTCTAACCAGTGACCCGATGGGGCCCTTCCTACACTTCTAACCAGTGACCCGACGGGGCCCTTTCTACCCCTCCGACAAGTGATGCGATGGGGCCCTTTCTACACTCCTTACCAGTGACCCGACGGGGCCTGTCCTACACTTCTTACCAGTGACCCGACGGGGCCCTTTCTACACTTCCAACCAGTGAACCGATGGGGCCCTTTCTACAATTCTGAACCAGTGACCGGACGGGGCCCTTTCTACACTTTTGACCAGTGACCGGACGGGGCCCTTTCTACCCTTCCGACAAGTGATGCGATGGGGCCCTTTCTACACTTCTAACCAGTGACCCGACGGGGCCCTTTCTACACTTCGAACCAGTGACCCGACGGGGCCCTTTCTACACTTCGAACCAGTGACCGGACGGGGCCCTTTCTACTCTTCGACCCAGTGACCCGACGGGGCCCTTCCTACACTTCGAACCAGTGACTGGACGGGGCCCTTCCTACACTTCGAACCAGTGACCCGACGGGGCCCTTTCTACTCTTCGACCCAGTGACCCGACGGGGCCCTTCCTACACTTCGAACCAGTGACCGGACGGGGCCCTTCCTACACTTCGAACCAGTGACCGGACGGGGCCCTTTCTACTCTTCGAACCAGTGACCCGACGGGGCCCTTCCTACACTTCGAACCAGTGACCGGACGGGGCCCTTCCTACACTTCGAACCAGTGACCGGACGGGGCCCTTCCTACACTTCGAACCAGTGACCGGACGGGGCCCTTTCTACTCTTCGACCCAGTGACCCGACGGGGCCCTTCCTACACTTCGAACCAGTGACCCGACGGGGCCCTTTCTACACTTCGAACCAGTGACCGGACGGGGCCCTTCTATACATATGCAAGAGGTCGGGCTGTGACAGTCCTGAATCTTGGACTCAGGGGCCAGCACCTGAAAGTGAGCCCTCTCCAGGTACCTTTTCACTCCCTGCAGACGTGTGAATTCAATAAGAGTGATCGGTCAGAGGAGCCCAGGTTTATAAACCCACAGCCTCGTCCCCCCCTGCCCCTCTGCGCCCCTGCCCCCCACACACTGCTCAGAGAGCTTCTCTAATCATTGGGAGAAGTGGGCCGAAAGTTTTGTGCCCAAGATTTTGGAAGTCATTCCACTTTTTTGACAGTTTAACGCTAAACACTAGAAGGAATGCATTAACTACACGTCAGTCATGCGCAGTACCCTCCTGAGCTGTCCAATGTTACTTTGTCCATTTCTGAGAGTAACGTGGAAGGCAGAGTAGCCAAGGGGTTTGCGGATAGCCCACCTGCCAGTGGGTCCTCATTCTGTCTATGGGGTTAAAAAACTGAGAACTTGTAGCTCAAAAATATTTCTGTGCTTCCAGAAGGTTGAAGCCCAAAGGGGAATTAATAGAAGCATTACTGCCACAGGGTACCTTCTGCTGGGTGTGCCATCTCGGGCCTGGGGCTTCTAACTTGGCCTAGTATGGCGCACCGGCTGGGCTTTCTCTTATAATACAAATCGAGAACCAAGGGTCTGAGAGAAATGGATATGTTAAACCATTCAATAGGCGCAACTGTAATTAAATCAGTTGAGGATGCAAAAACTCCTATCGAGCTCAAAAGTAAAAGACTCAACAATGAACTGTGATCAGGAACACAGGTGATTATCAGTGAGACTCAAAGAAAAAAACGGATTCCCATCAAATGTCTTATAATGATCTATTTTCTCATCTGGTCATCCATGGCCGTGGGGCAGTCTGTCTCTAGATCATTGAGACCATATCCACACCCACTCTCCAACAGGAGTCCGTGGGTGTAGCTCACACTCACTGTGCTGACCATGAGGTAGATAGAATAATATGGGAATTAGTGCAGTGCAAAGAAAGGGGAACGTGGTGAGATAAAATAGAGTGGCAAAGACAGACAAAAGGACATTTTATTCAGAAGACTGTCTTACCCTCTAATTAAAATCAAGAACAGTGCAAAAAATGGCAGTCTCAAACAAATATTTGACTACCAAAAAAGGGCCGACATGTTTCAGCCAATGGGGGAGCAGTATCCCAAGGCTTTCTTCAGGGCCTCTGTTCTAATAATTTGCTACCGCTAATGAGAATACAGAAAATAAGCTTTCTCTTACTATTGTTCTTTTGGAGTTTGGGAGACAGAATCATAACTGGTGAGGTCACCAATCGCTACCTTTTAGTACATACTATGAATGTATGCCCTGCAGCAGTACGAGTGGTCAGAGTGCCGAAACATAGCAACTGCCATCAAAAGAAAATGGTCCTTTCTTAAAAGCAATCCAAGCCACTAGGAAACAACCGGTGGACGACGATGCAGGGACACAATTCCTTTGTTAAAAGAATGTAAAAGGAATGTAAAATATATCTGTCTAATGAGCAGGTAATGAGCGCAGGCACATGGCTGGTGCAGCGGATACAGGAACAGAGAGCACAGGCATGCACGGGCACCACCAGCACAGTGACAGGCAGGTACTGAGCACAGGCGTGTGCCTGTTGCAGGCAGGGTGGGGGATTCCATCTACAGGGGCAGTGATCCCACAACTCTAAACACAGGCATAGCACGGGCTCCTGTCCGGTGCTGGTAGGGTTGATAAGTCCCAGTACGGGGACAGCGACCACAAGCTGACCTAATAAGTGAAACAGGCATCAGCAGGCAGGGCAGGCCTTGGCTATGGGTGAGCTGGGCCCAGGCCCGGGACGCCAGTATTCCGAGGGGCACAGCAGGGAGCTCCCTGACTTATGTCTTGCAATCAGCAGCTCGTCCATCCCACTTGTCCTCAATCGGGTCCCGTTAAAGACTTTGTAACCAGCTCTTTACAGTGCTTTAAATGGGCCGATACTGTCCCGTATTGATTACCGTCACTTTTTAGTTTTGAGTGAGAGAGTACCTGCACTTCTCAAGAGAAACCGAATACTTTTGATTGGAGAGTACCAGCACTTCTCAGACACAAGCAGGTACTCTGGTAGGGAGTACTGGCACTTCTCAGAAACATGCAGGTACTTTGGTACGGAGTACCAGCACTTCTCAGAAACAAGCAAGTACTCTGGTACGGAATACCAGTACTTCTCAGACACAAGCAGGTACTCTTGTACCGAGTACCAGCACTTTTCAGACACAAGTAGGTACTCTGGTACGGAGTACCAGCACTTTTCAGACACAAGCAGGTACTCTGGTATGGAGTAGCAGCACTTCTCAGAAACAAGCGGGTACTCTGGAACGGAGTACCAGCATTTCTCAAAAACAAGCAGGTACTCTGGTATGAAGTACCAGCAATTTGCAGACATAAGCAGGTACTCTGGTACGGAGTACCAGTACTTCTCAGACATAAGCAGGTATTCTGGTACGGAGTAGCAGCACTTCTCAGAAACAAGCAGGTACTCTGGTACGGAGTACTGGCACTTCTCAGACACAAGCAGGCACTCTGGTACGGAGTAGCGGCACTTCTCAGAAACCAGCAGGCACTCTGGTACGGAGTAGCGGCACTTAGAAACAAGCAGGCACTCTGGTATGGAGTAGCAGCACTTCTCAGAAACAAGCAGGTACGCTGGTACGGAGTACCAGCACTTCTCAGACACAAGCAGGTACTCTGGTACCGAGTACCAGCACTTCGATTTTTCCACCTCAAGCACTGGCCCTTAAGGTACCTCAGTGTAACTGTTCACACACCTCCTGCCTTAATACCCCAACTGACTCCCTGTCCTCACAACAAACCACATTTTCTTTCCGAACCTAGGGCTTGGAGATCCCCTTTGCCACTTCCGGGTCAGCTCGGCCCTGCCTGGAGATTACCAGATGTGACTGGTGAGGAGTGTAGTCCACTTCCTCATACCCTGCCCAGAGCAGAGACAACCCGGAAGTGCCAAGGGGAAGAAATACTCTCAGAACTGAAAGACATCACAAACCGTGCCTCAGCCCGGGCTGGGCAGCGTCTGCAGTCATCTCCGCCACACCCGAGCTTTTCACAGGTCTTTGAGACCACTCACACGCCTCTGTGACCTGGCTAACGAGGCTTTGGTTCTTTCACTGGTTCCAGTACCCCCTGGGTCTGCGATGCATTTTGGGTAAAGGCATCTCACAGGAGAGATGCCACCTTTCCTAAAGAAAAATACCGCCAGTTGTTGCTGTTAAGAGTCGGCACCGGCCTCGCCTGACGCTAAAGGGGGCTGAAAAACAAATGGTATGTATTCATTTGGAACATGACTTTTCTGTCTTTGTTTGCTTAAATTGTTTGAAACTGCTATTTATATTTGCTGTTTGAAGTGTGCTCAGATAAGTGCTAAAAATACTGGCTGCAGGGGAATCTGCTTCATTTTGTACTGGCTGGGACTTCAAAATACTGGTGGTGCCGGTATAAATCCCATCAGCTGCCGACCCTAAACAGGAGACTGAACGTTTGTTGCAGGATGAGCACATTATTTACTTACTCACCCTGCGTCCCTGGTCGATGCCATAATAGCAATAGTTTAACTTGTATCTGAAACCCTACGTCAGCCGTCCATAACAACTCCAGGTGCCTGGGACTACATCCGGCATTCAGGCAACTCACTGCTGGCTGTCACCGCTCACCCTTCACCTTCATGTTTACCCTGCACTCGCAGCAATCACACTGCACTCTCAGCAATCACACTGCACTCTCAGCAATCACACTGCACTCTCAGCAATCACACTGCACTCTCAGCAATCACACTGCACTCTCAGCAATCACACTGCACTCGCAGCAATCACACTGCACTCGCAGCAATCACACTGCACTCGCAGCAATCACACTGCACTCGCGCTGCTCACCATGCACTCGCGGCAATCACACTGCACTCGCGGCAATCACACTGCACTTGCAGCAATCACACTGCACTCGCAGCAATCACACTGCACTCGCAGCAATCACACTGCACTCGCAGCAATCACACTGCACTCGCAGCAATCACACTGCACTCGCGCTGCTCACCATGCACTCGCGGCAATCACACTGCACTCGCGGCAATCACACTGCACTTGCAGCAATCACACTGCACTCGCAGCAATCACACTGCACTCGCAGCAATCACACTGCACTCGCAGCAATCACACTGCACTCGCAGCAATCACACTGCACTCGCAGCAATCACACTGCACTCGCAGCAATCACACTGCACTCGCAGCAATCACACTGCACTCGCAGCAATCACACTGCACTCGCGCTGCTCACCATGCACTCGCGGCAATCACACTGCACTCTCAGCAATCACACTGCACTCGCACTGCTCACCATGCACTCGCGGCAATCACACTGCACTCTCAGCAATCACACTGCACTCGCACTGCTCACCATGCACTCGCAACAATCACACTGCACTCTCAGCAATCACACTGCACTCGCACTGCTCACCATGCACTCGCAGCAATCACACTGTACTCTCAACAATCACACTGCACTCGCACTGCTCACCATGCACTCGCAGCAATCACACTGCATTCGCACTGCTCACCCTGCACTCGCAGCAATCACCCTGCACTCTCAGCAATCACCCTGCACTCTCAGCAATCACCCTGCACTCTCAGCAATCACCCTGCACTCTCAGCAATCACCCTGCACTCTCAGCAATCACACTGCACTCTCAGCAATCACACTGCACTCGCACTGCTCACCATGCACTCGCAGCAATCACACTGTACTCTCAACAATCACACTGCACTCGCATTGCTCACCATGCACTCGCAGCAATCACACTGCACTCGCACTGCTCACCATGCACTCGCAGCAATCACACTGCATTCGCACTGCTCACCATGCACTCTCAGCAATCACACTGCACTCGCAATGCTCACCATGCACTCGCAGCAATCACACTGCATTCGCACTGCTCACCATGCACTCTCAGCAATCACCCTGCACTCTCAGCAATCACCCTGCACTCTCAGCAATCACCCTGCACTCTCAGCAATCACCCTGCACTCTCAGCAATCACATTGCACTCGCAGCAATCACACTGCACTCTCAGAAATCACCCTGCACTCTCAGCAATCAACCTGCACTCTCAGCAATCACACTGCACTCTCAGCAATCACACTGCACTCTCAGCAATCACACTGCACTCTCAGCAATCACACTGCACTCGCACTGCTCACCATGCACTCGCAGCAATCACACTGTACTCTCAACAATCACACTACACTCGCACTGCTCACCATGCACTCTCAGCAATCACACTGCACTCGAACTGCTCACCATGCACTCGCAGCAATCACACTGCACTCGCACTGCTCACCATGCACTCGCAGCAATCACACTGCATTCGCACTGCTCACCATGCACTCTCAGCAATCACACTGCACTCGCAATGCTCACCATGCACTCGCAGCAATCACACTGCATTCGCACTGCTCACCCTGCACTCTCAGCAATCACCCTGCACTCTCAGCAATCACCCTGCACTCTCAGCAATCACCCTGCACTCTCAGCAATCACCCTGCACTCTCAGCAATCACACTGCACTCTCAGCAATCACACTGCACTCTCAGCAATCACACTGCACTCTCAGCAATCACACTGCACTCGCACTGCTCACCATGCACTCGCAGCAATCACACTGTACTCTCAACAATCACACTGCACTCGCACTGCTCACCATGCACTCGCAGCAATCACACTGCACTCGCACTGCTCACCATGCACTCGCAACAATCACACTGCATTCGCACTGCTCACCATGCACTCTCAGCAATCACACTGCACTCTCAGCAATCACACTGCACTCGCACTGCTCACCATGCACTCGCAGCAATCACACTGCATTCGCACTGCTCACCATGCACTCTCAGCAATCACACTGCACTCGCACTGCTCACCATGCACTCGCAGCAATCACACTGCATTCGCACTGCTCACCATGCACTCTCAGCAATCACACTGCACTCTCAGCAATCACAATGCACTCGCACTGCTCACCATGCACTTGCAGCAATCACACTACTCTCAACAATCACACTACACTCGCACTGCTCACCATGCACTCGCAACAATCACACTGCATTCGCACTGCTCACCATGCACTCTCAGCAATCACACTGCACTCTCAGCAATCACACTGCACTCGCACTGCTCACCATGCACTCGCAGCAATCACACTGCATTCGCACTGCTCACCATGCACTCTCAGCAATCACACTGCACTCTCAGCAATCACACTGCACTCGCAGCAATCACACTGCACTCGCACTGCTCACCATGCACTCGCAGCAATCGCACTGCATTCGCACTGCTCACCATGCACTCTCAGCAATCACACTGCACTCTCAGCAATCACAATACACTCGCACTGCTCACCATGCACTCACACGGACAAACCTCTCAGCCTGCATTCATACAGGTACTCTGTTCATCCTGCCTGCACAGAGACCATAGTCTGCCGGAACTCAGAGGGACACACCACTCACACTGCACTAACTCCTCTCACCATGCACTCACCAGTCGCTCTCACATATCACCCTTCTCTCTCGCCGCTCATCCTGCACCACACACAGGCACACCACTCACCCTGCATTTACACTGCTCACACCACCCTGTACTCACTCTGCACACACTCTTCTCCCCCGACACTCGCATGGGCCCTCCTCTCGCACTGCATTCATGCAGCTCACCCAACACTCACATCGGTGCATTCTTCACCCAACACTCGCACAACTCACGCTGCACTCATTCACACTATTCACCATCGCCCAGCACTTACATGAGCACACCTCTTACTCGTCACATGTAAATAATGACAACTTTTATGAATATACACATATTTCCACAAAGGCACCCACAGAATACCTGATCTTTCTGTAGTTCTAGATGCCTACTTAATTCCGTCTGCAACAACGGGGCCGGTGCAAGAGGGGAGAGTGGACTGAACGTGGGATGGCACGAGGAGGGAGACAAGGGCTGCGGATTTGGGGTATGGTGGTGGATTAAGGATAATGTGACACCTTCAGCCATTCCTGGCTTTTCATTCACCACAATGCTTCATTACAAGATTTGTAGTACATCTAAAGTCGGATCTCAAAAACCCCAAAATGCAAAGTGATACTGGATAAAATCCATGGTTGTTGAAGAAGCCAAGTACTTAATAAGATCAGTTGGATGCTGCGATATTACATGTTAGAACGTGGATTTGTTAATTTCCAATACTGTAACTGCTTGATCCACATGTGAAATCGAATATAAGCCCCATACAACTGTTTTAAGGAAGCACACTTTTCATTCACATCATACTTGTAACAAACTTTGACAAGGCAATATATTATTTTTAAATAGCTGATACAGAATGTGTTTTTAATAAGTTTCACTAAAAGGCAAGGCAGGTATAGCAAAAGCATCAGGGCAAGCTTTTCTAACACAATAAAAGCAGAATGAATAATGGAAGTGTGAGTGGCAGTGTGTCTGTGTGTGAGTGTGACAGAGTACGAAAGAGTGCAAGAGATATAGCGAGAATGTGCGTGTGAGAGAACGTGCTTGAGTGTATGTGTGTTATGCATTCAAGTGTGTTGCTGGTCTGTCACACTGGAGGTTATTCTTGCCTTCTGGACAAGGGCACTGAAAGCACATGGATGGGGGGTGTTACTGGTGGCAGACTGCAGGCCCCGACATGCTTCGATTAAGACACCATCATTGACTGTGGGGCTCGAACTGTCCAAATGAGAAAGTCACTAGCCCAATCATCACCAGCGACACAGAACACACGCCACCACACCTGGCCAGAGGCCCGACATGATGCACGTAATACTTCGCATATGGGGTGGATCCATAGCAAAATGTTGGGACTGATATTTGAGGTAACTCCTGTACTTAGATTTCCTGGACTCATTTAATGCAGGGGTCAATGCCAAAATGGTGACCCTTGTGTACCAGTGGGCATTTTAAGAGGTACACTTGACTGTGGCTGATGTAGCCATGGTAAATGTCTGGCACTGTCACATTGAATGTACTCCTTGGCATAAGGGGTCCACCTTAGTATAGTGGAAGTAATGCCTGACTTAAGACATTTGAGAAGAGCGAGATCTGCTCCTAGGAAAGGCCAGGTTTCCCTGGTGCATGAAAGTACTGGAATATTTCATGAATGCCCGTAAGGGTCTGCAGCGTTTTAGCAAATTTGATCCCAAAAGTTTAAAAAAATTCTCATGGGAGAAGTCTACTCTCCCTTAAATCATCAACAAGAAATCTGTTAACTTGTTTTGCTTGTTTGAGTTTGGGGGACGTATCACCCCACCACTTGCATTGACATTTTTCCTCACATAATGGGTACAAGATTAGCTCTCACCTCATTTCTGGACATGCTTGTCCTGCCCCACTGGCGTGAGTAGAAATGGTTTAGGGCGGTGGGACTGGTGCAGCTGCACCGGTCGTTGACATTGGTGGGGGGCGCTGTGTTAAAAAATATTTTTGGGTTTAAAAGCACATGAATTTCCTTGTGGCGTCGGGTAGTTTTCAGGCAACAATAAAAATACTAAGATATCTCTGGTGATTAATGTTCCTACTTGTGAGTTCAGAATGTTGTCTTGTTGCGGTTTTGGCCCATCATAATGTAGCACAGAGGGTTAATGTGCCTGCTGCAAAGAACGTGTACCGTGCAGATCAGAGAATTGAGTGTGAGTGAACTATGAGTAGCATTATAAAAAAGATGAAATGTACGTCAGAGAGGCTATGGAGAGATGAGGTGCACTGATGCAGAGTGGTAGTGGGGGAATTCATGGAGAAGGAGGATATGGGTAGGAGAGCGCCAAAACAGACTGTCATAGCGGCGCCACCAGGGCTCGAGGCGGCCCTGGCTGGGAGTCTTAGCCCGCCGAAGTTCGCGCCGAGTTGCGCCCCTGCCCGCCACCTTATCAGGCATTCAAGGGAGTGGGGCATAAACCCCTGGCAATGCTTAGCTGTAAACCCAGGCTGTGCCAACCATGAGTTGTTCTTCACTGAGAGGAAAAGCTTGGGAGTGAGACGGACTATCACCGAGGTGGAGAGAGGGAACAAGACTGGTGGGGGAGAGAGAACTGGGGGTAATGGTAATAAGGCTAGGGAGGAAGAGAGACTTCGAAAGATGGAGGGGTCACTACTGTACGCCCCACAGCAGCACAGATGCCAGCAACTCCAGATCCTTAGGCAAATTACATTTTGCCTTTCAGCCTCTCCCTTCTCTCTGGCATCCCGGCAGTTTCTTTTGCATGTTTTGCCACGTCACATCCTTGTGGCCTCTTGTGATGACACCTGAAGGACACCACCAGACAGTGGCAAACCCTCGGCTTTCCAACACTACACATGTGTAAAAAAAGAACATGCCCTCCACACATTAACATTGAATCCAATAAATAATGCTTTTATAAAATATTATTTTATTTTCATTTAAGTTGAGCACAAACATAACTGCCAAGGTGGGTCAGTGAGTTAAACACCTGTCAATGCCGTCTGAAGTATGCATGTATGTATCTATGTATGTAGTATTTCGATAGTTAAGCTAGGCAAGACACAGGTTAGCGCTGTTCAGGGTGAAATTTATAGATACCGAACCATCTGACTGTTTGACCTCCGCAAACCTGTCAATGGTGACACAGGGGTTTGTCCTGTAAATCAGGGGTCTCCAAACTTTTCAGTACGAGGGCCACACCGTATATTTTACAAATATTTGTGGGCCGAAAAAAAAGTTTGTTAAATAAATGAATAACATTTATGAATCAATAAGGTTTACTTGGATCTCTTTGTAATCAGCATGATATGATTCAGAACAGAAGAGAACTGTGACAATTACAAATAAACCATGCAGCGCTTAAGCCGAGAGATTATATATGAGTAAAAATGTCAAACATTAACAAATGCTTTGACAAAATAATCAGTTACTTAGCTGTAGATAAGAAGAGCAGGCTATTCATTTTAAATACGGAAAATGTACAAATTTACATGAAATGTGTATTTGTCCAATTTTGTGGCACGCAATATGAAAAATAAACACTCCACTTCAGTAAAACAAAGAATAAATATTCAAAATTAACTTGAGCCATTAATAAAGGTACAACATTTAGAGTTTTTAATGGTAAACAACAAAACGCAGAGCACAAGATTAATCTAAATGATAAACCAGATTTTTTAAATTTCAAAATATCACTGAACTGCGGTTTCAACCCTGAGGATCGAAATATTAGAATGGACTGAAAAAATGCTCATCAGATAAATTTTCTCGAAATTTGGACTGTGCATACTTCACTTTTGAAAATGTTTTAGAGGCTAAGGAGACACGCTTCCATTCTTTGTTTACAGGCCTATGTGTGTGAGTCAGATTGAAGAGAAAGTCAAAACATCTGTACAAAATGAATCACAGGAACGTTCATAAAGTGCCCTCCAAAGGACATGTGCTCTTCTGCAGTGTGGACTATCTGCACCAGTAGCTTGTGTAGTTCAAAGATCTTGCATACACAACATTGCTGGTCAAAATTTACAATAGAGGAGATTCAAGAGGCTCTGCTGCCACCTACAGGCTGCCAATGGAATTGGATATATAATTGGCGGCCCAGCTCTGTGGCTTGGTGCTCCTGCTTTACTTTCCAGCAAGGAGTGTTGTGGCCCACTCCGTGTTGGGCTCACTCGGAAGCAGCCTCATCAGGCGATGGACTTCTAGTTCTGCACCTTCACCCACTCTTGGCACTTAATATATTTTTGCTCGGGACCACAAAGGGCTGCCTGGTACATTCTGGGAGCAGGCATCAAAATGAAAGACCACAGAATATTACAACACTGAACATTTTACATAGGCTGCTACTTACTTAATACTCTGCTTACATTAAACAAGCCCTTCTGCTAGCCATGCTGTGCGTGCTCTTGGTCAGACTCATAGCGCACTCAGTTATGTGCTCAAAACCTCAGCCAATCACTGCATCCTCTTGGCCAGGCTGCTGCACACTGTCCTGTGCTCAAGACCTCAGCCATTCTCTGCATGGTCTCTGCCAGACTCAATGCACCCCTTTTCCTTGTACTCCCATCTTCTGCCCTGCACTCCACTCCCTCAAGCAGGCTCAATGTGCCCTTACTCATGCGCTGTACGCCCTCAGCCAAGCTCTGTGCGCCCTCTGCCATGCACTCCACGCCTTCAGCCAGGCTCAATGTGCTTTTACTCATGCGCTGTACGCCCTCAGCCAAGCTCGGTGCCCCCTCTGCCATGCACTCCACGCCTTCAGCCAGGCTCAATGTGCTTTTACTCATGCGCTGTACGCCCTCAGCCAAGCTCTGTGCGCCCTCTGCCATGCACTCCACGCCTTCAGCCAGGCTCAATGTGCTTTTACTCATGCGCTGTACGCCCTCAGCCAAGCTCGGTGCCCCCTCTGCCATGCACTCCACGCCTTCAGCCAGGCTCAATGTGCTTTTACTCATGCGCTGTACGCCCTCAGCCAAGCTCGGTGCCCCCTCTGCCATGCACTCCATGCCTTCAGCCAGGCTCAATGTGCTTTTACTCATGCGCTGTACGCCCTCAGCCAAGCTCGGTGCCCCCTCTGCCATGCACTCAACGCCCTTAACCAGGATCACTGTGACCTCTGCCAGATTTGATGCAACCTCCGCCATGACCAACATGACCGTGGCCAGGCTCGATGGACACTCGGCCATGTCGTTGACACCCGAACAGGCTCAACGAGCACCCAGTCACGCACTCCACACCATGAGCCAAGCTGGACGCATCCGACCCTCGGGCAGTCTCCGCAGTCTTGGCCAGGCTCAAAGTGCACTTAGTCATGCATAGTACACCTCAGTCATGGTCTGCACAACCTCTGCCAGGCTGGACATAACCTCTGCCATGCACGCCTGATCACAGCCTGGAAACATCCTTTACATCGTGGTGAGTGCACTGCGATGCAGTTCCAATGCAACCGTTACAACGCAAGTTGTTACAACGACTTGCACTGGATGGCGCTAGAACATAGGGAATAGTAAGATTTACTATCCCAACACCTTCCCTACTGTACGTAGACTGGTGTTGTAATAGTACATCTTACTACTCCTAAGTCCAGCGCCCTCCAGCGCAAGTCGTTGTAATGACTTGTTGTAAAAACTGCGATGTAACATACCGCAATTTGATTGCGTTGTAATGTCACATATTCACAACATTCATGCTCTAAATGAACTCTGCCACACCCTGCTTGTCCTCGACTAAGCTGTACCCACGCTTGCCACCCAACCATGCACTCCACAGTCTCAGCCATGCTTGATGTCCATTTGGCCGCGCTCCCAACCCCCAGCTCTGAACTCTACGAGGGGAACTAGATGGGCCAGGACCCTCAGTGGGGATGTTACCAGGAGAGACCACCAGCAGCCTTCTTGGAAGAGAGCAGAGGGTGACACGAAGGGAGGGAATGGAGACATACCGCTGTCCCGTTCCTGCCCGAATGGAGGAGAAGCTATTTAAACACTTTTGCTGCCCAAGAACCCTCTGTTCTTTTGAAGATGGAGCGATTGGGGGTAGAGAAGGTTTAAATAGAAGTGCTAATAACTTCTGGAAGCAAAAGAACCGAATGAGTGGGATAAAAGAACCAAATGAGTGTGACGTAAGTGGCCTGCTGCCGCGTGCAACGAGCGCGTCACGGCTGCCACAAGTGTAGGGCCACCTGGCGTGTCTCGGTCACTAGAAGTGGATGAAGTGCAGCTTCTGTAAGCTGAGACCACAGAGTGCCTGGATCATTTAGAGTCAGAGGCATGGCTGCCAGGAATGTCCCTTCATCCATAGAGAGGCTGCGCTGTGTGAGTGGCCTGAAAGGATGAGGAATCTCTGAAAGCCCACCGGCAGTGAATGCCATCTTGTAGAGGATGAATGATGCTGTGTACTGGAACGGTATGGCAATGTGCTAGGAGCATGTGTCCCAGGACTCAAGCCGTGCCTTAATGTCGAGACCTAGGTAGGTCGACATGAGTTGTGTTTATGTCCGTTTGGGCTGGACTGGTCCAATTGGAGCTTGTGTTGGGATTTCAGGCTGGACTATAAGTATTGGAGCTTGTGTTGTTAGCTGGAGTCTTCTTATTAGAGCTCGTGTTGTCAGTACGGGCTGGACTCTTCCTATTGGAGCTTTGTGTTAGTTGGACTCTTCCTATTGGCGTTCGTGTGGTCTGTTCGGCCTGGACTCTTGCTATTGGAGCTGGTGTTGTCAGCTCGGGCTGGACTCTTCCTATTGGAGCTCGTGTTGTCAGTTCGGGCTGGTCTCTTCTTATTGGAGCTAGTGTCGTCAGTTCAGCCAAAACTCTTCCTATTGGAGCTCGTGTTGTCAGTTCGGGCTGGACTCTTCCTATTGGAGCTTTGTGTTAGTTGGACTCTTCCTATTGGCGTTCGTGTGGTCTGTTCGGGCTGGACTCTTGCTATTGGAGCTGGTGTTGTCAGTTCGGGCTGGACTCTTCCTATTGGAGCTTGTGTTGTCAGTTCGGGCTGGACTCTTCTTATTGGAGCTAGTGTCGTCAGTTCAGCCAAAACTCTTCCTATTGGAGCTCGTGTTGTCAGTTCGGGCTGGACTCTTCCTATTGGAGCTTTGTGTTAGTTGGACTCTTGCTATTGGCGCTCGTGTGGTCTGTTCGGGCTGGACTCTTGCTATTGGAGCTGGTTTTGTCAGTTCGGGCTGGACTCTTCCTATTGGAGCTCGTGTTGTCAGTTCGGGCTGGACTCTTCTTATTGGAGCTAGTGTCGTCAGTTCAGCCAAAACTCTTCCTATTGGAGCTCGTGTTGTCAGTTCGGGCTGGACTCTTCCTATTGGAGCTT
This sequence comes from Lissotriton vulgaris, assembly GCF_964263255.1. NCBI lineage: Eukaryota > Metazoa > Chordata > Amphibia > Caudata > Salamandridae > Lissotriton > Lissotriton vulgaris. The sequence goes on along the minus strand of NC_141686.1, from coordinate 310,909,731 downwards.
TGTGTTAGTTGGACTCTTGCTATTGGAGCTTTGTGTTGTCAGTTCAGCCAAAACTCTTCCTAATGGAGCTCGTGTTGTCAGTTCGGGCTGGACTCTTCCTATTGGAACTTGTGTTGCCAGTTCAGCCAAAACTCTTCCTATTGGAGCTTGTGTTGTCAGTTTGGCCAAAACTCTTCCGCTCGTGTTGTCAGTTCGGGCAGAACTCTTCCGATTGGAACTTGTTGTCAGTTCGGCCAGAACTCTTCCTATTGGTGCTCGTGTTGTCAGTTCAGGCTGGACTCTTCCTATTGGAACTTGTTGTCAGTTTGTGCACGACTCTTCCTGTTGGAGCGGAACCAACCCTCCTTATTTCCTTTATCTGTGATAATGGCATTCAATTTGTGTCTGTTATTGGTGTGCATGAGTGAGTTCTTGCATATCAGGAGGTGTTGGAAATGATGTGGAGTCCTAGACCTTATCTTGAACAGTAACCTATTTAGGGTCGGTCTGTGTAGTGAAAATACTTTGGGCGCAGCATTGAACCTGAATCTCTTGGCAACCCAAAAGTGCTCGTACTGCACCTCTGGTTATCTATGATTAGGGCTCCCGGTTTTATGGTATTTTTTTTGCCATTTACGTCTGTATTTATCCATATTTATTTTTTGCTAATTTCATCTGTATTTATCCATATTTATTTTGGGTTTTGTGGAAAAATTAGGCTGAAATGAGTATATTTCCACATTTATTTAACTGATCAATACGCGCTCGTGCTTGAATGTCTGCCAGGTTTCAGTGGTGTGAACACCCTTAGAAGATAAATCCGTGCACTTATATGAAAATATGCACATTTCAGTATCAACCTTGTGCATCTCTACTGCTGTTAAAGCCTCTTCACCAAAAGTCCTTCCTTTTTTAAACCCCTTATCTATCAATACACACATCTTTTAGTCAGGTTGATAGTGGCAGACGGTACTTAGAATTACTCAAAATGCAGCCCAATTTATGTTTTTATCCACATTTTAAAATAAATGCAGACAAGAAAATGATTTTTTTCCGTCTGTATTTATCTGTAAAAATGAGTAAAAACGGAAAACAGGAAGACTTATCTGATTATGCAGTGCTTTCATTGAACGAGATAAAAGCTATTATCACCCATTCAAAAGCGGTAGTTGTTTTAGTGATCTGTGAAGGATTAAACGCTGAATCAACCATGCATTAATCCAAACCTGCAGTCTGAAGCGAAGCACCCCCACATTCACCCTGCCCCCATTGAAATATAACTGTATCCTACTGCAGTTGAGGCGCCTTCTTTAGCCCCTGAAACTGCCCTGCACCAAACCAGCAGAATGTCTCTATTTTATTGTGTGATTTTATCACATTTGTGTTACGGCGTGAAGTGCTTTATGCATTCTGTAGCATTGTTTGATAGCATTTCTAGGTACCCTCAAGCTGTGGGCTTGTGGTAGTTTAGTTATACCTGCGACTTCAGAGTCTAGTGACCGGAGTCCGGGAGGAGAGTCCAGTGACCGGAGTCCGGGAGGAGAGTCCAGTGACCAGAGTCCGGGAGGAGAGTCCAGTGACCGGAGTCCGGGAGGAGAGTCCAGTGACCGGAGTCCGGGAGGAGAGTCCAGTGACCGGAGTCCGGGAGGAGAGTCCAGTGACCGGAGTCCGGGAGGAGAGTCCAGTGACCAGAGTCCGGGAGGAGAGTCCAGTGACCGGAGTCCGGGAGGAGAGTCCAGTGACCGGAGTCCGGGAGGAGAGTCCAGTAACCAGGGTCCGGGAGGAGAGTCCAGTGACCTCTGTCTGGGAAGAGAGTCTAGTGACCCCTGTCCGGGAGGAGAGTCCCATTGACCCCTGTCCGGGAGGAGAGCCTATTGACCCCTGTCCGGGAGGAGAGCCTAGTGACCCCTGTCCGGGAGGAGAGCCTAGTGACCCCTGTCCGGGAGGAGAGCCTAGTGACCCCTGTCCGGGAGGAGAGTCTATTGACCCCTGTCTGGGAGGAGAGCCTAGTGACCCCTGTCCGGGAGGAGAGCCTAGTGACCCCTGTCCGGGAGGAGAGCCTAGTGACCCCTGTCCGGGAGGAGAGACTAGTGACCCCTGTCCGGGAGGAGAGTCTATTGACCCCTGTCCGGGAGGAGAGCCTAGTGTCCTCGGTTCGAGATGAGAGTCCAGCCACAACGGCCCGTAGAGACCCGTGTGAAGGTCCTGACCGCTGTGGGCTGCAATGTTTCAGTAAAATTCCCCCTCGAATCTGTTGCTGAAAGCAAGGGCCTCTGCTAGAAGAGTTTGAGTGTGGATACAATTAGAGGTGTCAAACCAACAGAGTTTTTAGCCAATGCCTTGTTTTCTACAAAGACATGCAGACAAACACATTTAAAGTTAGTGAAACATTCTACATGATATGTATATTGAGAGTTCATCGGTGTCCCAGGACCTTAAGGTTTCAGCATCAGTTGCCTCTGAGTGCCCAGAGGAGCTGAGCCTGGCTGCTAGCTGTAGTGGACTTTGGTGATTCTTGCAACCAATGATGAGTTCCACTTCTAAATAGTGACCAAGTTTACATTGTTTTGCAAGCAGGCATAGGAAATGCAAGCTCCCAGCAAGCAATGACTGAACCTTTCATTTGGGATTGTTGTCACTGACTGCAGGAAGTACTGTTCACTGTTGTAAGTCGGGTTCTTGATTGCATGGATTTCATTTAGGCCGTGATTACTATGTGTCAATAAATGCTCCTAGCTGCCTCTATTAGCAGTGTTGTGATTGCTAGTTGGGGAGTTCCCTACCAGGCTCCTGAATGGGCATTGGGTCACGCAAGCTTTTTGCATGTTATCAGATTTGAGTCACAAGCAGGAGTGACTCGCTCTTTACTGTCTCTTCCAGTATCGGTGTTTGTCTCTGTGTCGTAGTGTCCGATTTCGGCGCGTCACTCTGTTGCATTGTCATTCCTGGACTTTTTGGTCCCAGCGTCATTGTCTCCATGCCCGGTGTCATTATCATCATGTGTTATATAGGGGCAGGTGTGTAGGTGTGTGGTCCCCAAGGCCAGGTCTTCAGTTTCTAGTGAAACTCAAGAAATGAGGGGAAGGCTCTGATGTATTGAGGTAGGTCCTTCCATGTCTTGGGTGCGATGTAGGAGAATGAGAGACCTCCAGTTTTGCTTTTGCGGATGCAGCGAGTGTGCCAGAGAGTGAGGCTGAGCATCGGTGCCTGGTGTGTTGATAAACGTGGATCGGTTGTTCGGGTATTTTGGTCCTGTGTTGTGTCGGACATTGTGTTTGTGTGAACAGTTTGAGTTGGCAATACTTGTGAATGAGGAGCCAGTGAAGCTTACTGAGGTGCGGAGTGATATAAAAGAATTATATCCATCTGGGAAAGCACGGCTGGGATTACGGAGTGTCGCCTCTGCAAATACAAAAGAGAGTCACTGGCCCACATCTTACTTTGCTGCCCTGCTCTGCGGCTAGTTTGCAGAATCCATTTCCGACCCATTCTTCTCCAACTAGGCACTCGCACAGCAAAGGAGGCAGTCCAACATCTTTATACTCTGGACATTGTGAAGCATATGGCCAACTTTGGGAAATGTGTTCACCATACCCGTATAATACTGAAGGACAAGTCCCCAGAGGCTGAGTGCAGTGAGCAGTCCGACGGCCCCTAAATGTCCGGGTCATTGTCTCGGAAGGCTGGCCAACACTGAACTACAGACTTGCTTAGCTTAAAATCCAGTTGTATGTCACCTGCTTTTATAAAAGAAGGATTTAAAAAAAGCCAATTTAACAATGTCCTGCACATATATTTATTCTTCGACCCCCAAAAGCTTTTAACGTTGTATTTTGTAATGGTTTTGATTAACCACACAATTAAAGAATTCATTCATTCACTGAGCCAGTCTGCTTCTCCGATTTTGTCCCAGTTGTGACTTGGAGTTCTGACCCTGGTAGGGGTGTTGAATTGAGGTGTGCTGAAGGAGCGGTCGGTCCATATGAGTGGTGTGGGGGAGTTGTATTTGTTGCTGTCACTTGTGGTGAAGATGGGGCCCCGTGTGAGTCCTGTGGTGTTGTGTTGGTTGTGGGATGATCTGGGTGAGTCTGATGTGACTCAAGCTTTTGAGGAGTGCTGGGTTCATTTCGGTCTTCCATGTGAAAGTTGAGGCCCCAAAGTAGAATGTAAGCTCTGGAATCGATGGTGCGGGGAGCAACAAAGTTAGTGCTGAGGTTGGTAAAGGTGGCTTGTGATCCGGGTGGCTTGTAGGCAACGGTTCCATTCAGTGTGAAGTTTTTTGAGATTTGCAGCTGGAAGTGCAGGTGTTCCATAAGTGGGGTGGCGTTCTCTGTGGATATTGTGCATTTGATGGGTTCCTTGTAGATGATCGTGAGTCGTCCTCCTGGCTTGTGAAGGTGGCCCTTTGAGTGACCTTGTAGCCTGCTGGGATTGCCATGGCGATCTCTGGAGCCGATGAGGGGTTCAGCCAGGTCTCTGTGATAAAGAGGATGGTGGGTGCATTGCTACTCAGCAGGTCGGATTATTTTGGCTGTGTGTTTGCTGAGTGATCATGTGTTGAGAAGCATGCATGCGAGTGGGTGTTGGCGTGCAGGTTTGCTGAGGTGTAAGGTGGGGTGAAGGCGTTGATGCTTGTGTGGCATGTGCTGAGAGGGTGTTGAGGGCGTAGTTAGTATTTGCTTGGGGGCATGGCTGTGTGGCTGCTGGCGAACCAGCAGTGGGTGCAGGTGAAAGCTCCTAAAGTGGTGTGGGGCACGGCAGCAGTTGGGGGAGCAGCATCCTAAGGAGTACTTTGGAGTATCGCTCTGTGGTGATCAGACCAGGGTTCCTGGCGCTGGGCGTGGTCCAGGCATGAACAGTCACAGACAGGCTTGCCATAGGCATGCCCTTGGGATGCCCGCGATGACGGGACCGTGAATCCTGATAGAATTGAGGTCTGCTTGTGTAAGAAGGGAGTGTGAATCCTGATAGTAGTGAGGTCTGCATGCACAGGGCTGGGAAAATAAACCCTGGCAGTGAGGGCGCTGTGGTTAGCCCCCTATTCAGAGAGAATGTAGCTCCTCGCAGTTGCCATCTCGGGGTGCTTTTGTGGAGGCATGACAGCATGTCTGTAGTGCTTGGAAGGCGACATGCAGGAATGATGGCACGAGTACATGAGTGAGCTGCTGCTCCTGCATGTGAGGCTTGGATTACTAGTGTTTGTAAGTGCGCCCCCGGAAGTGGGCTCGGCCCTCCCTGTTCGCCTGTTTCATGCTCACCTCCCTGCTTCATTTCAGACGCAGGACACGGACGATGTGGACGACGTGGAACTGGCCATCGACAACAGCGCCTTCATGGACGAGTTCTTCTCCCAGGTATGTCCTACCTCCTGCTGTGCTCATGGCTGAGCCCCCACTGGTCAGGGGCCCCTCGCATGGGGTATACATGTTATTTATGTGGGGGGGGGTCTGTTCATATCCTACCTCCTGCTGTGTTCATGGATGAGCCCCCACTGGTCATGAGCCCCTCGCATGGGGTATACATGTTATTTATGTGGAGAGGGGGGGGTCTGTTCATATCCTACCTCCTGCTGTGTTCATGGCTGAGCCCCCACTGGTCATGAGCCCCTCGCATGGGGTATACATGTTATTTATGTGGGGGGGGGGGGTGGGTCTGTTCATGTCCTACCTCCTGCTGTGCTCATGGCTGAGCCCCCACTGGTCATGAGCCCCTCGCATGGGGTATACATGTTATTTATGTGGGGGGGGGAGGGGGGGTCTGTTCATGTCCTACCTCCTGCTGTGCTCATGGCTGAGCCCCCACTGGTCATGAGCCCCTCGCATGGGGTATACATGTTATTTATGTGGGGGGGGGGTGGGTCTGTTCATGTCCTACCTCCTGCTGTGCTCATGGCTGAGCCCCCACTGGTCATGAGCCCCTCGCATGGGGTATACATGTTATTTATGTGGGGGGGGGGGGTCTGTTCATGTCCTACCTCCTGCTGTGCTCATGGCTGAGCCCCCACTGGTCATGAGCCCCTCGCATGGGGTATACATGTTATTTATGTGGGAGGGGGGTGGGTCTGTCCATGTCCTACCTCCTGCTGTGTTGATGGATGAGCCCCCACTGGTCAGGGGCCCCTCACATGGGGTATACATGTTATTATTTTAGGGCGGGGTCTGTTCATCTTTGTTTTTCTGCACGCGGACCCTATGCTGACCATGATTCTTGCCCTATGGGGGATGCTGCAAGATCATTTCTTCCCTCCTCTGCCCTGACCGCTGCTGCAGGTGACCAGCAGCTGCTGCAAGTGGCCTCACCGGCTGACCACTATAGGAGTTAGTCAACAATTCCTCATTGGTCCCAGCAGGTTATCGCCTTCCTCGTGAGGGTGGGTGGGGGGCACTGATTGAAGCAGCCTGAGTCTGAGATGAATAGAACAACTCAACACAGTCTAGAGGGGTTTGTAGCCTTCACACCAGCCGCCCCCCCCCCCCGACCCCCCACACACAACGGAAGTCTTCCCGTCCCTTCCAATCCGCTCCTTTTCTGCTGTTAAGTCCATCCCTGATCTAATTCTCTGGTCAATCTGTTGCACCCCCTCTGCATTTGCTGCAGCCCCTCCAATGCCCCTGATGTCTCTTTAGAATACTTTCCCTCGCAAATATTTTTGATCTAACTTTTCTCATATTCTCTCCTCAAACCTTTCATTCAAAGACACTGATATCCTCGATCACATTGACAATTTCCATGGTGGGATCTATTTATCCCTAAAACGGGGGTTTCCAAACTTTTCTGTAGTATGAACTACTTCTGCTCAATGAACATCACCCGAGCTGCTAATATTATTGTTTTAATATTGACCACATCCGGCAAGTTTACATTAGTGGCCACCGTATGCAAGAGTACCACCAATGTGAGTGCACCAGGCACATTCGTCAGCTGTAATGTAAACAAGCATTTGCAATGCAATAGGTCTCGCATTTGTTAAAGTTAGAGCTATTGGCATTGAAAATAACAATGTTTTTTATTTTTTATTTATTTGCAGTGGAGTTATATTTGCATAGCACTATTGCCAATGGTATATAAAAAGCAAAAGTCAAAAACATTGTCATTTTCAACGCCAACAGCTCTAACTTTAACAAATGCAAGACCGGTTGCATTGGAAATGCAATTGAAATGATATTTGATTTGTAGAAATTTGATTTGTAGAGCGCATGGCTGCCCGAGAGCGTCCCAGCGCTTGCTTAGGGAACCCGTCCTGGTATTCCCCTGCGAGATAACCCATTACTGGGCATCCCCAAGGTGAAAGCAAGGCATCCCGCTGCGAGGGGCCGTTGTGGAGATTAAGCAAGCTATTGCCCAGAGTTACAGAGTGGGACCCCATGATTGGAATAGGCACCGAGGCGAGAATTGCCAGGTCCGGGGAAATTTGAGCCCAAGACCCGCCGAGGCGGGGAATTGAACCCTGGTCCGGGCCAGACCTCTGCATCAGGGTCTGCCGCTCCAACCACTTGAGCCACACTCGCATTTGTTGGAGTTGGAGTTATTGGCATTATAAATGGCAATATTTTTTACCTAGCATGTTGCAGGGTGCAGTGCCATATGTGGCAAAAAGAGGTCCCAGGGGACCTTTTTTTTGGGCTCATATGTTACTGCACCTTGCAGAAGATATGTTAAATCCACCCAACCCATAATGCAATGCATGCAAGACAGAACCACAAGTACATTCAAATAACAATGTCCATATAAACAATTTGTAGGTTTGAAATGTGACAAAAGAAATGTATTAATTCCGGATTAGGTTGAACTCTGTGTGGAGCTGAGGAAGGGAAATTTATAGACGGTCTCCTATAAATGTGAGGTGTGCTAGTGTGTAAAGTAACCACTGCTACGCTTGTTTAGAACCGAGCGTGTGTCTTTCCTGAATCCCTTTAAGAATATAGTGCTCTGAGGCTGTAATTAAAACCTAGGGAGAAGCAACACATATAACAGGGGGTGTCCTCATGGGAGGTTACAAGGAGAGATAGTGCAGTACTAAGGAGGGACTATTAAGCCAATTGACCAATGAAAAGCCACCATTTACAAATGACAGGAGCCAATTAAAAAGATGAGCGAAAGTGGGCGGAAATTTATGCCCATATCCTGAATACAGCCTGTCTCGAACAGACCTCGCATGCGCTGCTAGGCGAGACCTAAAAATGCTTTGTCAATTTGGAATGCCTCTACATGCGTGACACATAATAGCTATAGATGCAATGCCGCTGGCACCAAGGTAATATTAGTAATAAATCTTCCCCTAACATCAGCTCATGAGTTCTGAAAATGTACACATGTCCATCTCAAACACACACTTTTCGATTTTGGTTTGCATGTATTAATTCAAACAAAGCAAAAGCTTCTACTTCAGTAGGCTGGGACACACACAGGAGAGCTACTTATGAGTAGTTGGATAGCGACCAATAGCTAATGACCTACTAGTTGGAGAAGCCTGCCCTAAAACGTAAGCTCTTTCTGAGGTACTCTTGTCTGCACCTTCTAATCCCCTTGTCCTTTCCATTTTCTTTGAACCTCAATCTTTAGTTTTCTGGATTCTCCCGACTCCCACGGGTGTCTATCACTGTTTTGAGCTTGCTCTGTTTCTCCTGTTTGCCTACCAGTTGATTTGATGAGCCCGATTACTCGTTATCGTTCTCATCATGTAGTGATTGCTTCATTTTGTTAATCCAAATTTTGCGGTGTGATCTCATTGATGTTTGTCTGGTCTCATCAATTTCCTATAACTTTCCTTCTGATTCCTTCATGAATCTCCCAGTTACACACAGCTCTGTCCTGCATCTTATGTCTCTGTGTAAACCGTGTGACCACATCTACTTCGTTATCATCTTTATAATCCCTTAGAGCTCTATAACACCCACTTCCATTGATCATCGAGAGAGCATCACACTTTGAGATCTTGAGGTCCTACATCACGTCCTATTTGCGATTCCAGGCTTCTTACTTGAATCTAGACATAGTACGCAGTCATAGGGCCTGTCGAGTTTGCTGGCCAGGCCTATGCCCAACGTCTGCAGGCAGCCAGCCTGTTCATGGCACTTGGCCTTGTGCAGCATGGATGCCCGCAGAGTCTGGCCATTAGCTAGAGACTGGGCCCAAAGCCCACAGGTGGTAAGTCTGTATTGTGCGGGCCATCTGGGGTTGGTTATCCCACAGGCCCAGCGCCTAACACTCCACAGACCGCCTGTCCTCTTTTTATTATTAGTTTTTTTGCTTTTTGTTACTTATTATGATTTTTCCTTCATCATATTTATGTTTGTTAGTTATTTTTGTGTTTTTCTTATTTTTATCCCTGAATGTGTTTGCTGATGCTAGTTTCAGATTCTCTAACTCCAAATTTGATTATTGAGTCCGTGAACCAAGACTCTGGTCTTGGAAACACCACAATTAAATCCACTTTTTAAACATTTTGAGACCTTGAAGGTTCTGTTTTGCCAAAGTCCATCCACACATGACTCGAGTTAGAGGGATGCTCCCCCTCTCCTTTATGGCTGCTTTATTTATATTTGAACAGTCTATGGAGACTGAGCCCTGTGGTCGGTGATAGCAGCCACAAGAGAAGGGTGTCTCTTGTGTCCAGCCTATAATCTCCTTAAGGTCAGCCGACCCATGTTTGGGTCTGGGCACCCGGATTGGACAACTGGAGCCAAAAAGCTCCTTTATCCAAGGGAACACTTACATTTGAGTCTGCTAATTGTCTTTAGACCCTGGTAAGAAGGGAGTTTGCAAGCTGACTATATAACCTATCTCTGCAATATAACCCTTTTGAGCCCATCTGACACAATTTACTGTCGCTTAAGTTCTCAAACGTCTTCAAGGATGTGAATGGAATCCATCCGAAGCACCCCTTAGTAAAGTTCTAGCATGATGGTAAGTTTCAAGTAATCTGATTTCAGCCATCTTTAGGTCAGGCATACCCGACAGCACAGCGGTCTTGTTGAGAACGGCCGATCATAGGCTTACCAAGACCTTACGGCCTGATTTAGACCTCGTCAGACTAGTTACTCCATCCCAACGGTGGCCGATATCCTGTCTGCCAAAATATAAATTGCATTATATACTATGGGGTTTATATTTCGGCGGACGGGATATCCACCCATCTGCTGAGATCGAAATCAGGCCCTTAGTGTTCCTATATCCCACCCGTTGCTTACCATTTGCTGGCTTTAGGTTCACTCTCGTTTGCTTGCTTCTTTTTATTTGGCTCACCTTCCACTTTTCCAGCTTTCCCCTCCACTGGAACTTAGCCTCTTTCCCGGCCCCTCAACTGGCTTTCTTGTATTAGTTTACTGCTCATTTTCAGAAAACTCTTTTTGGTTCAGCACACCATGAGAATGCATGTGTTTTCCAGCTTCTCCCCTGTGTGCTTCTGCCCCATGCACCATGTTACTCTCTCCATGTGCTTCTTCCGTACTCCCCGGTGCTCAGTGTTGCTATTTCCCTTGTGTGCTTCTTTTTTCCTCATTCCCCCACATGGCTTTAATTTAATTTTATTTCTCCTTGCTCCCACCTGCTCCACCGTTGCGCTCACTACTCTACTACCCTTTTTCATCTTTTTTTATTTTTAATAATGGTATTTTTTTCGCAGGCCAGGTAACAAATTGCTGCTGGCAATTAGTTGCGCATTTGCGCAGAGGTTAAGCTATTGGCATTGTAAATGACCATGCCTTTTATTTATGGGCTTTCCAAATCAACACATACATAATAGGCATTGTAATTTCTAATGCTGATAGCTCAAACTCTCGCAAATGTGAGACCACTTTAATGGTGGCTGCGCCCCTTTCTTTAGACGCTGCTCCCGTATTCAGGTTACAGTGAACAGCGTCTAAAGAAAGGGGCTTGGCCAACATTAAAGTGAAAGCGCGGTATGGGGCACTTTCACTTAAAGAAAATAGATAGAAAGCAAGTTTCTGTAGTGCAGCCGCTAAAGTGAAAGGGGACCGCGCCACAAATTAAATATAGAAGCGCGGCCGCTAAAGTGAAAGCGGACTGGGAAAGGTCCGGTCGTTATGGGCGGTTACAAATGCAGACAAGGCAGTGCCAAGGAGGGACTAACAAGCCTATTCACAAATGAAAAACAACTATTTTGAAAGGACTGTAACAGGAGCCAATTGAAAAGATGGCCGTAGCTTTTATTCCGTTCCTCAATACACCATGCCTCACAGAGCAGCGCATGCGCTGCCCAGGCTCGACCTAAAGTGCTTTTATGCTACTTGAATTGGTAGGCATGTGCACGCATGGTGACACATGCCTGTGTTTCCATCATCATGCAGTAGAGACTGCGTCCTTCCACCCTTTTTTCTTTCTTTTTTGGTCTTTCTGGATAGCATCAGTGAAAAATCCTTTTTGGAAAAGCTGTGCAGCTTTACAGAAAAGCATTGGCAAAGCCAGTGTGTCCCGAAGACAAGACCTAACAGCTTTGCCATTGCTTTTCTCCGTAGCAGGCAGGAAAGTTTCCTGTGGAAGTTAAATTATGAAACGCTACATTTTTGAGTCCCCTTCCCTCTTTGTCTAGTCTCTTCTCCTAACTCTCCACGTCTTGTCGGCCCCTACTGCCCAGGCTCAAAGGCCTTGCCCTACGGGTGATGGTTGCAGGGTATGGCCTACAACCATCCTAGCACCCAACCTCAGTGCTCGCTCCTACCGCACTGTGCATTCCCGTTTGTCGTGCACAGCAGAAGTGCCCAAAATTGTTTTTCTGGTGACAAGCTTAACATTTTATAAATATCCATATTTATGTGACGCGCAATCAATCAGGGTGTAGACGTGCAGATCTTCGGCCTCATTCCTCTATATAGTCGCTGAACTCCTTGGTGACTCTCAGTATCCTGATAATGCACGGCAAGGGGCACATTATCTATACATATGCGCATGGAGTATTTATTTCCATGCACAGATTTATTACTACAGCGCAAGGGTGTTATTACCAGTGTAGAATTTATCTGGAGAAACCCCAGACCTTTATCAATGATATATCCTGCATGTGACCTGTCACTTTTTCTTATTCAAGCCTCCCCTCAGATCCCTCACTTTTTTCCCCTGGATCATTTCCTCGTACACATCTCCTCCACCTGTTTTCTCCCTGCTAGGATTCTCTTTCGATCACCAATTCATTCCTCACTTACATCCTCATCTCATTTTCAGCTGTCATTGACTTGGAGAGGTTTTGACCCTATTCTGTCCTCTCCTTCTTGTTTTGTGTACAGATTGAAGAAATCCGACTGAACATTGACAAGATCTCGGAGGACGTTGACGAGGTGAAGAAGCTCTACAGCGTCATTCTCTCGGCGCCAATTCCTGAACCAAGTGAGTCATGCTCGACAAAGAGCCTCGTGCTCTGGTGATTGCGGGGTGAGGCTCCATCTGTATCCTATTCCCTCTCTGAGTGCCTAACTCCTTAAAACAGATCCTTTCTGCACCACTCATGTGCATCAAAGCGACTTGTCCCTGCTCCTCAGTCTCTTAAGCCTGTCGATAAAGTTAATCTAACCACGAAGGCAGCTGTGCAAGCCATATCAAATAGAAGAGTTTGCCAAGTTATGCAGTTGCACAAGGATGAACTGGGATTGGCTGTTTTGGAATTTGCAAGGAGCAGATTTCCACTTAGGAGAATGGACTTTAAATATTTTCTGTGTTAAATTAAAACTCATCAATGAGAACAGTTACTTTGAGTGTTATACAAAGTCCCCTAAGAGGACTCTATTCCCACACAATCTGTTCACCTTATGCATTATGTGTCTGGAGCTCAAGGAAGTATTTCTGACGCTGCATCCATTGCTGTTATTCCCTCTTGAAATCTCAGCAACTTGAGTTGTAAGTTTGGTATTTCAGTTTTTGGAAGTGAGTGCGGTTCCATCTTTTGCACTCTTGTGAGTTGTGGGTCTGTGTCCAAACATTCAATCATCTTCAGTTCTTGGTTCATCGCTTTATTTTCCATCGTGTTCCTGTTTGTGTGCTTCTGGTTTGGTTGAAGCCCCCTCGTCACCTGTTCTGCGCTGACTGTTTAATCGCTTTTCTCTTGTCTTAGAGACCAAGGATGACCTGGAGAAACTGACGGTAGACCTCAAGAAACTGGCAAATAGTGTCCGAAACCGGCTAAAGGGTGAGTGACCGTACCTGAAAGTTCCTTAAGACTGCTGTGCTAGTCCAACTCTGTAATCCTTGAGAAACCATAAACAAAGACCACACCCTCTCACTAATGCCAAATGTCTTGAAAATCCAAACATCAAAAGTTATTCCATCAGCATTCAAAGCAGCTGATTCTTTCCAGACCCAACACACCCCAACAGTTCTATTTTATAGAACATCGCCCATGAACTATTGACGCATCCATCACACTCTAGAACGGATTGCTCCCCGAAGCACCAGCTGAGATTATTGAACCCATCCTCTCCTTGCCAGAACCAAGGGCCACAACTGTGAACATTGATCAGACATTCACCCATCGGGTGACCAACAGAATCAACAATCATAGACTGTCCCTCAAAGACACTTGACCAAAGACATCCGGTCCACCCCTGCGATCAGAGCCGCTCCAGCTCTGAAGAGTCCGCCCAGTTGTGAACCTTGTATCTCTCTTCCTAAGTGGATCTTCTCACAGCTCTAACATGTGATTTAGACAAGAACACACGCTGCACCCACTGAGTTAACCCTCTCTTATACGGCTTTTCCAGATGCAGGGTTGCTTTTAAATATTGGTTAGAACAAAACTGGTGACCAACAGGTCTCTGTGACTCCAGCTCACTCTGAAAGAACCAGCCTGGGAAATCCGGCCAGACCCAAACATTGATGCAGTTCATACTGAGCTTCAAGACTAAGCCTGGGCAGATTTTTAATTATGTCCGAGAAATCAGGGTTTTTTGCTGATTCCGAGTTACTCTTTGGTGCTTAGTTACCAGTAGTAATGCTAATTCGCCCGCTCGCTTGGTTAATAGGTATTCAGGGAAAAAATCCTACCACAATAGCACGTTTAGTGAGCAGAAGCATCTTCTTGCACTGCTGTTTATGCTCTGTTGCATTTAAAACTAGTTATTAGTGCAAAATGCATCCTTGCATATTTTTTGGACACATAGGGGAATGTGTCTGCTAATAAAACAGCACTAAATGCAGAATTACTCTTCCCATGTAATTCTGTGTAATCTTGCCGAGTCTTTGTGAAATTCCGCCTAATTATGCTACATGGAATTATGCGAGCCACACCCACTCCTAGTCAAGACCATCTCTTCTAATATGTTTTTATAAGACTTCCCCTCTGGACACGATTTATGCATTCACAACAGTCCTTATTTTTGTTCCTTCAGTCACAGTGTATACATCTCCGCCTTAGCGCCTAGAAGCAATTTAGTTCTGCAGTGTGTGCAATACAAGCAAAGTAAATGTAAAGATGTTTAAAAATAATCCACAATAGCCTTTATGCTGCCAGTTCCAATGCCTACCTGCCTTGACCATCCATGACAGACCAGTAGCTACATTTGATTGGCTCATTACCAAATAGTAAAGTTGCTCATAAGAGTGTGTGCCAAAATCCTCTTCCACTGTTTTCTCTGTCGGGATCTCTCACCTGCTCCTGTGAGTTGTATTCTGTCTTTATCTGACACTCTGTAGCTGCCTTGAACAGCACCCAATAACATGCAATCTATGTAGACACACAAACACCCACAACCCGCCCTATGAGGTTGGACACCTTTTAATCTGGAAAAAGGAAGATTATAGAGTTAAGATTAAATGGAAATGCAAGACTTTGTAACCAGGGATGGGAATGTCTGAAGGTTCCTGCTGTGGTATTTAGCAGTCTCAGAGCCTTTGTGAGTTTTCTTTATGGAGATAAAATAAACCCTTTCTCAATCCCTGGTAGCATGACTCAAAACTGTTCGGCAGGTCAAAGACAATGCGTAAGACTTTAAAAAGTGCACACTCAGTAGAAAAAGTCCCACAAAACAGAATAGAATTTCACAACCAATTTTAAAACCAAGAGAAAAAAAATTATAAGTAAAAAAGACCCTAATGGAAAACATCTAGTAAGGGAAACTGGAACTAGAGGTATGAATTTTTAAAGATTTAAATGAAAAGCTGTCTCTCCATGGGACAATCTGAAATTGAAGCCACTGCTATAGAACTGCCGGTTGAATACCTTTTGCTAGGTCTCGTTAGGACTTGTTATGGCTCTGGAGTTTTCCAAGTTATTGGCATGAAAAAGTTTCTAAGTCCCAAAACAAAAAGCACATTTTAGTTTTTTCTGAGTAGCTGGAGAATTTCAAGGGGACAAATCTAAAAGTCAATCTGTCACAGCCAAACCGCTGTTAGGTACTTTTTGCAGAAAGCCCCGTTGGCTCTGGAGCTCTGAGCAAAAGTTCCCAAACTTTTTCCTGGTTCCCAGGTAATCACAGGAGTATACTTCTAACCCAACCAGGAGCTCGGGGTGGTGGGGGCACCTAGAGATTCTCAGGGTGCTAGGCAGGTTTTTTGTGTCTCTGTAGCCACACAGGAGATCAGCCGGCTGACCCTTGGAATCCAATTCATTTTCCTGGGTACGCAACGTAGCAGGTCCAGTCCTTCAGAGCTCCTCACAGGGCACAAACCCGAGAAATAGACCTCTTATGTATATTTCACAGGCCTATAATGTGTTCTGAGGAAGGCTAAGTGAGGGCCCAGTTTTGTAAGGTTCACCAGACCATGGGTGGGGAAGACTCTTTTCTTGGAAACTCCCTAACCACTGGTCCCCGTTTGCTTTACTGCAAATGACATGCCAGGCCAATTTCAAAATGGCGAAAGTCTTCCGCTGCACTAAAGTTGGTCTTTGGGGGTTGTGGGTGTGCAGAGGAGTACACTGTGGTAATCCCCTGTGTCCTCCCACATCTAAATCTAAAATCTAGTTTGAAGCAGGCTCTCTACCCACAACAAAGTAGGACATCGAACTCTGATAGGGCAAAGGCAGGGTTGTACGTGCACCCAGACTGGATGTACATAAGAATTGCCCTGGCATCCTTTTCTCTCCCTTTCAAGTTCCCCAAAGTGTAACATGTAGGTCAAACAGGCCTGTCAGGCAGGATCTGAAACTGGTGTCAAAAGGATACCCACTGTCCTCGCCATGAAAATTCTGCTGAGCTTTGAGGAGTCATCTCTGCCCTTCAGGTCAACCTATTGTGTAACTCATTGAGGGATTTCACACCTCATTCAGACCAAGGATTTGGCTGGGCAGTTGTTGGAGAGCTAAAGCAAATTAGCCTCCGGCATCTTCAGGTAGGGTAAGGTAAGGGCAACTTTCTGAAAGTTCAATTTTCCTTATGTTTACTAAAAAAACGACTAGTGAGGTTTTTTATTAAATATAAAAATACGCTTTTGAAGGGAGTCTGTCGCTGGCATAAGGTAAACATTCCTTTGTGCCAGCTACAGCCTCACCAGTGACAGTCTTGTTTGGTCCCAGTCACTGGGGGAACATGCCATTTCTAATGTTTCACTCTTGAGCATTATGCACCCTGCCATGTGGATAGCCAGGTGCACTTAGGGTTGGCTTATGACATTTTTTATTTTGGGTTTATCACACATATCATGGCTGATGTGGATTTTGGACTCTTGCTTAGGCGCACACCAGCTTGGAGGCTGCATCTCTGGCCACTCAGGGACCCTCAAATGATGGGGACCCTGACAGAGAAGATTACAGAATACTTTGATATTGATGAAAGGAGAGCAGGTAGCCCTACGGGATACAGGGATGTGATGGGGGCCACCATATGGGGGAAATGCATCTGCCTGATGGCGCACTTCCATAAAATCCAGAGACAGGTGGCTAAAAGAATGGAGACTGGCAAACTGGAAAATGAGAACTTCTATAAAGAGACCCCATTCGTTAGTAAATTTGAGGCAGACCACAAATGTATCTGGCAAACTCTGAGATGTATACCCCAATAGTGCTGAGCTCTCTGTTATACCTGAAAAGGGTGTTGTTTGTGGCAGAAAATAAAATGGCCCCCAATCTAGCCAGGCAGGTAAGAGAGAAACAAAAATCAGAATATATCAAGGAAATAAGGACAGAGACAGGATGTTTCCAAAATGGGGGCAGAAAAACTTGAGGCATTTCACAACTGTTACACTAAACCATAATTTAGGGATGAGCCCGTAAAAAGTATTCAGATGCAATTTTTAGTTGCACTCACGTTACCCCGTCTGACAGATGTTAAGCAGCTCACTCTAGCCGACGTGATTTCCCAGGAGGGAGTAAAGCTGAAGATATTTCATCTGCAGCGAAATAAGGCTTCAGGCACAGACAGACTTTCAAATCCATTCTATAAAACATTTCAGACTCTATTAGACCCCAGACTAGATAAATTACTTAATTATATAGCACAACAAGGGGGATTCTCGAGAAACATGAGGGAGGCAAACATTTCGATTCTTCACAAACCGTGGAAGAATCCACGACTGTGTACCTCCTACAGGCCGATAGAGCGGATGAACACACCCCCTTAATGCATATCCTAAAATTCTTGAAAGTAGACTTGAGCAGGCCCTTCCCTATGTGATCCATGCGGACCAGTCTGGCTTTAACGCTTCTGGTCCGATGCATGACAATATTTGGAGGACATCCCACCTGGTTGAGAAAGTTCTGAAAAAAGACATTCCTGCAGCTCTAGATGCTGAAAAGGCCTTTGATCGGGTGGACTGGTCCTTTTTAAAAAGGTCATGGAAAAGAGGGGATTTAATAGACCATTTATGACCATTTATGACTATGGTGTTCACATCCTACAGCTCCCCAATACACTGCATGGATCACTCTTGGAGAGATGCATTTGGAAAGCAGGACCTGACAGGGTTACCCGATGTCCCCTCGTCTCTTTGCCTCAAGCATAGTTCTCCTAGCAGAATACATAAGGAAGGGCAGATATATGGCTGGCATTGCTTTGGGGCAGATGAATATAAACTAGCTTTACATTGACGATGACCTTGCGCTGCAAAACCCTGAGATTTCATTACCTGCTGTGGTTGGGAAGTGAGGCGCTTGAGCGGATATCCGGGTGAAAGATAAACCTGGATAAATCAGATGTTGAACCTCACTCTCACAGCTCAAATGTCAGACTCTGAGGGATAAATTCCTATTTAACGGGACTCTGGAGCAAAATACATATTTGGGAATACAAATCACGCCACATGTTAATCATCTGTGTGCAGCAAACCATCCACGCGTATTCCATGAAGCTGAAAAACATCTCAATAGCATGATCTTATGCTTTCACGCATGGGCTGCATAGGTCTGATTACATGGAATATCCCTCCAAGTGTACTGTGTACTGCAGGCTCTCCCTATACAGGTAGAGCAAGCATTTGCGACCCCTTTCAATGGGTTTATTTGGAAAGGCTCTAGACCTTGGGTGCAATGAAAGCGATTACAACAATCTAGTGAGGAAGGAGTCTGTCCGATGTTAGTCAATTACTGGGCCTCACAGCTCATGGTCATTGCAGAATGGTCCAGATCTGAATCGGATCGGCTGTGGGCTGTTATCGACCAAGCAATAGTTGGAAGACCTCTTTGGGATTAAATATGGCTTCAGAAAGAGGATAGGCCGCAAGCTGCTTATCTATCCTCGTGAGTGGGTACAATTCACTCTGTTTGGGACACAGTAGCTGAAAAATTTCAACATAACACCTTCCTCTCCCCATACACCCCAATACACTATAACCCTAATTTCTTAAGATGTGCCTTGCCTTGTTGGTGGGGAGGAGGGTACTATGGGTGAAATGTGTTGACCAATCAAATCGAACATATTCAGTTTTTTATAATTAGCACACAAATTATGCATTGTGTTATCCTACCATTGAACTACATATTGTATGCAATATACCCAGTTAAAATATTAAATATCATTTAAGGTAAATACCATTTATAATTTTAAAAAAAAACTGTATATCAGATGTGGGAATTGGCATCGCTAGCGAATCCCCTGATGTTTCAATCCCCTGATATTTTCAAACCACTGTGGTTCTAATTGGGTGATGTTTCACCCAAAATAATTAGTCTAAAAATACAAATGCACCTCCAATTTATCAGTTGAAGGATGGCTGTTAGAAATGTCACATGCTGATAAATATTTCAGCCTGAAATAAAGCGGAGCATTCTGATCCAACCTGTAAAGACGTCCTGGAGTTGACAGTGAATAAAGTTTGAGTAACTCTTGCAGTTTCTGTCTGTGGCTTTCAAAGTTCCACAGGGAGCACAGTAGACTGCTGGACCAGCATGAACCCACAAGGGTTTCTCAGCAAATCACTACACTTTACTTCTCATGAAAGGCTGAGCCTTTTTGGGGAGTACGGTTTGGTAAGATAGGCCATTGATGAATCCTTGCAGGTCTCATTGGTCACCTGTCAGCAGGACTGCCACATTTCCCCGTTCGCCTTCACGATTACTTGTTTGCGTTCTGGAGGTCAGCTTCTAGGGTCCGGGGAGTACCTGGGCTTCTTTACATTGGTTTTATAGAGGTTGGATCCGTTCTGAAGACTCTTTGGCACAGCCATGGTCCGATTATGGTTGATATTCATAAATCTCTGCAGCCCAGCGCACAGTACTCTTAGTTGCGAGCGTGCTCGTACAGCTGACCTTAAGGTGTGGAGGACGCTTACTTATAAAGCCCATGAGTGACTGAGCAAATTTGCTCTTTCTGAAAAATGTGATGATGTCCAAACTAAAGCGCCGAATTCAAAAGTAGTAAGCGGCGCCTGGTGAGCAGCAGTGTAGGAAGCCAGGATGGTGAAGAGACAGAGCCTAGTTATCTGCATACAAGAGAAACCATTCCTGGGGCTGATCATAGCGGATTCTGTCTAAGGCCTACCTGAGCCCAATTCTGAAACTAAAAACGTTATCAAACTGATTAGACTCCCACCAGCATGTTCTAGCTTAGAACTGCCCATGCCCCCCTAAAACCATGCAATTCAGAGGTTTATTCCCCTCTCTCCCCACTATCAAGGTTCATGAACAGCTGATTCCCTCAGTCAGGAGGGTGCTTAGTAAACTGTTGGTTGTCTGGAGTAACTGTGCACTCTTAATCTAGAAAATACTCCTGCAATTGAGTAGAATCAGGATACCTGCTTCCCCACAAAATACATTCCTCCACCATCTTATTATTTATCACCCTGAAAAAAGTCCTTAAATCTTCCTCCTCAGAACCTACCTATTTCTAAAGATGTGAGTACAGGTCAGTCCCTTGGACCTTTACAACTACGCGGTCTGTTACTCCACAACAAGTGCAAATGCAGAATGCGCTCTCAAGTCTATCATAAGATCATCACACCCGGAACCGCTCTTCTCACAGCTGTCACTGTATCTGGCCAACTCCATACGGACATGTTTGGTCCAAACTACAACAGAAGATATACTGTGTATCGTCCTCTTGTCTTCTTTGAACACATTGAGGCTGATCCCCCTTTGCCTCTTCCCTTTAAATGTTCCATCTCCCTCCACCCATCTGCAGAGGTGTGCGCTCTTCCCTCTCGCTCCACTCTACTGTGTCAATGTTTAGGGTCTCCCCCATCGTCTCCAGACCTGTGTTTGGATGCTCAGTCTCTTCATCTTTTTTAAAGGGCCATGCTCCCTCCCTGTCACTCCTCCTATGATGCTCAACTCCTGTCTAGATGTGGGGTGGGCACACTTATTTTGTCTGCTTTTCCTCCACATTGCTCCTGTTTGGATGTTCCATCTCTCTCCCTTCTATTTTAATTTTTCTTCTTTCTCCTCTGTAGCCCCTCAGTCCCTGAACCTGTGTCTTCTCTCTGTGAATGTTTTGCCCTTCCGCTCCTGATCTTTGTGAATGTTCAATGTGTGTTATGTCACTCCTGAGGCTGTCTCTGTCCCTTTCTCATCACTACAGCTTCAGTCTGAGCACTCAGTGTGTCACTCATCACTTCTGCCCCTTGGCCATCACTGTACCTTCATTCTGAACGCTTAGTGTGTCACTCGTCCCTACTGAGACTCTCTGTACCTCCATATCGGTGATTATTTGCCTCTCTCACTAGCCTCCTCTCTTTGTATTTTTTTTAGCAATGGAGCAGAACATAGAACAAGACGAGATTCGCTCTTCGGCAGATCTACGGATACGGAAATCTCAGGTCAGTAGACTGTATTCTTAACATTTCTTCCACAAACAACCTTGGAGAGCCTCCCTGGTGGTGAATGTATGCAGCAGTCGGCCAGCTAGCCCAGGCCCATCCACCTCAAGTCACCACTGGTTCCTCTTGGCAGGTGGTTGGGCGTGTGATGGTAGCAAATAATTGGCAGGTGGTTGGGTGTGTGGTGGAAGCAAAGAATTGGCAGGTTGTTGGGTGTGTGGTGGAAGCAAAGAATTGGCAGGTGGTTGGGTGTGTGGTGGAAGCAAAGAATTGGCAGGTTGTTGGGTGTGTGGTGGAAGCGAAGAATTGGCAGGTGGTTGGGCGTGGGGTGGCAACAAATAATTGGCAGGCGGTTGATGTGTGGTGGTAGCAAATAATTGGCAGGCGGTTGGGTGTGTGGTGGTAGCAAATAATTGGCAGGCGGTTGGGTGTGTGGTGGTAGAAAATAATTGGCAGGCGGTTGGGTGTGCGGTGGTAGAAAATAATTGGCAGGCGGTTGGGTGTGTGGTGGAAGATCTGTATTGAAGCAAAGGCATGAAAGAATCCAGGTATATGATGGGTCTATTAGGGGGAACCGCTGCAGGTACTTGGTGGCGAAGGTGCCCACAGATGTGGTACTAGTGACTGGCACTAGCGAGTCCTATCTCAAAGGGGTCTCCTTACAGCAAACGATTTGCCCAAGGTTGAATGAAGGAAAGGATGCTACACCCAGGAGTACTAATGCTGATGAGATGTTCCATGGAGCAGATGGCCCAGGCTCAGTGTTTCAACACTACTCCTCAGACAACCAATCACATCACACCACGTTGCCGCCCTAAGTAACTGCCCAGAATGTGATGAAGATGCAGGACTTCAAAAAGCGGCTACACAAACTTTTTATGGTGGCGAGTCCCAAGTTCTTATCAGATAAGTCCTAGAGCAGGGGTCTCCAAACTGGTCCTGGAGGGCCGGATCCATGCCAGATTTTTAAAATTACTACATGTATCTCAATGGGGATATCCAAAAAATCTGGAATGGATCCGGCCCTCCAGGACCGGTTTGGAGACCCCTGTCCTAGAGCATATGGTCCATCTAATAGACTAAGACGCGTGAGTACATATTCGCTCTTGTATGGCATGGGATCCAATGGCCACAATGCAGATTGACGATCTTGTTAATCAATCTAGTGATGGATACAAGGGGATGGGGAACAGTCCAATCATGTACCATTCCCTCTGATTCTCCCATTGCCATACCTGTGAACTGGGCAATAATTGCAATGTCTCTATGCAGTATTACAAAGTAACCCTTCACCTACATGGGTAGATCGTGGGCAGTACATTCTGGGTCGCTGCCGACATGAGCGCACTAGGGTTACGGCATTGTGTTGGATTATAACTAGAAAGGTGTCTGCAGCATAATTATTTGAAGGAGACACACAAGTAGCCTACAATGACCACAGTCAATCGACTACATGGTGTATCCAGCACTTCACAATATGTTATAGTATTTAGATTTATCACGCACTAACTCACTCCCCAAGGAGTATCTCAGCTCAGAAGCTGGGAGCTACCAACCAAA
Organism: Lissotriton vulgaris; assembly: GCF_964263255.1. Taxonomy (NCBI): domain Eukaryota; kingdom Metazoa; phylum Chordata; class Amphibia; order Caudata; family Salamandridae; genus Lissotriton; species Lissotriton vulgaris. The sequence continues at coordinate 310,887,063 of NC_141686.1, read as the reverse complement.
AATCAGAACAGCACCCGAGAAGCGGAACAGGCTGAAAGGAGATGCTGGGTTTAAACAGCCATGAATTAATATGTCTGCATTTACAGCGACTTAAGTTTGGTGCACATAGTGGCTTGAAGCTTGTTCCAGTATAGAGCAGCTAGATGAGAAAACAAATGATCCTCTGATCTGGCTCGATAAATGGAACGGGGTTAAGCACAGGTGTGAGATCTGAGGGGCACAACTGTTTTAAAAAAACGAATGCAACTGCGATGACCGAGGGGTCCTCTAATGTAAAGAGCTCTAAGAAATGGCACATGCGTACTAAAAGGAAGCCAGTGAAGGACTCTCAAACTGGGGGCAGACGCCGATCTGGGAGGGTAAGAGGCACACCAGCCGGGCAGTAGTGTTTGAATAATTTGTAGGAAAGACTGACAATAATCATTAATTCCAACATACATGGCTTAATCCAGGCGGCTTTTGCTGAGGTCCTGGATAATGGTTTCATGCAATGTAATCGTACCCAGTTGAAGACAAAGGATACGGAAACGGAGGAGATCAGATCGTTCATGGTAAGGGTATTGTCAATCCTGGTGTCCACATTTCTTGCAACCTTCTTCAGAGTGGAAGCGGGACCAAGCTCGGTCAGCCAACATTCAGGAGTTCAGGTGGAGTTAGCTTCACTGATTAATACAATTTGAAGATAATTGTTCAGCCCAGTGGATAATTATGTGCCAAACTGGCATCTACATATCAGATGATTCTGATTCATCATCTTTCCTTAGTAAGTAGCTTCGGAAGCTTATTTCACAATCACTCCTGTAATCATCTGCCAGTAGATAATAATATAGGACCATCCCCTCTCCAAATGTAAGAAGTCCACATCCACTGCCCTGCATCTGTGACATAAAGCATCGCTTAAACCGCCCTTCATCCAACTCAAAGGTGTGTAATAAATTCAATGAAAGAACTTCAGGTGTGTAATTTGTAACAGCCTTTGGGCGGTAGGGCACCCATCTGTGCCCAGAAATAGGTCCAATCTGTTTAGGTCAACGGATTATCGAGGATGAGTTTCCACTTGTCTCTGGGAGGCGATTTGACGACGAGAGTCATCCTGCATGGAGTTGCAGCTATGCGATGATAGACCTTTCGAGAGTGAATTTGAAATAGAAGAGTTAAAGTTTTTAAACTTAGGGTGGGGGGAGTTGGAAAAGCAGCCCTACAAGGTGCACACAATCTATAATAAAGAAACTCCAAAATCTGGGCGTGATTGCCAGTGTTCGAAATGTTTTGGAGTTGAATGAACGTACCTTCTGGGAAGTTATAAAAGGTGGTTAGATTCAGGTTATGCAAAAAGTTTAGCGACGGCTTTTGCATGTTAGAGAAAGCCATGGATGTTAAAAGTGACCGAATATCTGGTGAAGATTGAACCATGATCTTAAGTGTAGTATCTCACGAGACAAACTGTGCAGGCAACCATGTCCATCTCACATCTTGTATGAGCCGAGTTTGTGTAAAGCATGGCCCTGAGCAGGAGGACCGAAGCCCTGTCGCACTCCACTACTACGTGAGGTGGAAAGGAAGCGGGGGCAATATCAATAATGGGCGTATTGCAATTAAATCATAGATTGCAAATGTGGTGCGATCCATGTAGGAAGCACAATCAGGGCTCTGTTTGGTTGAGTTTATTTATTATTTATTTTGTGATTTATAGAGCGCCTGGTGACCCGAAGGCATCCCCGCGCTATAAAGTTGCTGGGTATATTAGGGCAGATGGCAATGTAGATCATCGCTACCCTTTTGCTGTACATTACATGACGTAACACAGAAGGTACAGATTTGTAGGTGAAATTACATGGTATTCAGCATTTACAGCCTGATCCAAGAAGCGGAAACTGAAAGCGCCATTTGCGTAAGACTGAAGCACTATGGATTCTAAAACTGAAAGCGGTGGAAAAGGGGTATAAATGAGGACCATGAATATCAATTTTTTGGGGTTATTGACTGTGATATTACATCATCTCATGGTTGTGACGAAACCTTTGATAATTCAGCACCTACCTATGTGAAGAGCACGCAGGCCTATAATTTACGAGTGTGCATTGTTTCACGTTGGAGAGATGTACATGCGATCTTAAACGTCAGAATATAATTAATATTTAAACTTTTGGCTGCTAAGCAAAAACATTTATTCATCTGAATTTGAACAAGATGTTTTGAATATGGTTTACATGACGCTAGTAGGTAGGTATGTCTACTCCCCCTGATGATTCACTATAATGATAGTTATGAGGTAGCCCGACGTCTCATAAGTAGACTCCAACTTTTTTTCCACACTCAACACAGTAATTATTTCTTATTGCTCACTGAACCCCACCCCCTAGATATGGCCTTGTGCACGGCAACTATTAACACCTCATCTAGCATTATGTGTAAATTCAAAATTACAGTATCACATATCGCACTTATTACAACCACTTTACCAGCATAAGAGAGAGACATAGTTAGATATTTACACTCCCTCAAATTGTACTTTTAATAGAGACACCCCTTTGTGATTACTTTAACATCTTAATCTTTCCTAATCTTAAATAATGGGGTTCTGTGATTCCTCATCGAAATGGTGGTCCGTAGCCATAATACAGACACTTTAGTGTTTAGTTATTTCTTTTGATACACACAATAGACCGCACAGGAACAATGCCTCCAAATTTGCTTTGGAACTTTTTACTTCATGGTTTACAGATACATAGTGAGTTTGCCGGCAACATGCCATAGTGTGAAACGTTGTTCACAACTTTCCTCCATTCCAGCATGGCAACATTAATCTCTGGGATCAGTGTTATGTTTTTGATCCCACTGACGTGTCCTTCCTTGATCTCTATTACACTAAACTCCTATTTCACTACATGACCCCCATCGTGGTCATGAGACGCGGTTAGACTCATGGTGGGACACTCCTGAGAAGGATACCATTCCTGAGGTATGTCACTTGAATCCTTTAAAACCATTTCAAGGAATGCAGCATATATTTTTCCTTGCTAATAATTTTTATTTATTTTTTGTGGCCTGTTTTAAGGGATTTATAGCGATGCTGATCACAGCGGCTTGTGAGTAAGATTATGGTTTCGTTTAGTGGATTGGTTTGAATCGGTCTTACTATGCTATTTATCTCTTTCTTTCAATATACATTTAAAATTAAACTTCACAGTACATGTAGCAATGCTCTGAGCTTATACCCGTCTCCATTCTCTTACATGCGCTCCTGTTATCTACACACAAAGCCATATATTCTGAGATGACATTACCGTAATATACACGTTGTGCATTTACTACCAGTTGTATGCTTCACGTAAGAAAATCTGATCCTGGCTATGACACGGGTCTGGTAGGCGTTCTAGTGGATTGGACATACTGTTCCAAAAGCTACTTCAAGTAGCACATAGTGTATGACGACTCCCACTAAGGGCAAGATTAATCTATCTATAATAGTAATATGACGCCCACCAAAGTTACATTAACATTTGATTGACATAGTCTGCTTATGCGTGCTCTTCCTGGATGGTCAGGGCTGTATTGCTTTCCAGTGCTTTATCATTGTAGATAAAATATGATACAGACAACATGGATAAATCGAAGTAAAAAATGGAACACATATGAGGCACTCAAATTCTTGTATTCCCACATCGATGCAAACACTTGGGCATTCCACCAGTACACCAAGAGGTATTTTCTACTTTGCGTTACCATCCTCATGCATGCTTGGTTCACACCAGCTCTTGCCCTCCATGAAGCATGATGTTGCCTGCTGCATGCCTTTGAACTAAACAGCACTATGGGCGGCTGGTGTTGAACACACTGAGTTCATAGAAGATGTGGTTTTATCGGTAATTTAACATGTGTGACCATTTCACACTTTGGTGATATGCTTTTAACACTACACTTTTTACAAGAACTTTCAAGAATAAGAAGATGGATTAACCTGTAATTTAAGGAAGGGTTTACAGGGCGGTAATATTAGACACATTTCCTTCATGGTGTATGCGTTCCCTGACCCTGCTGAAGTCATGGGTTAACACCTGCTTTGCTGAAACATGTTGACTGGCTGGAACTGTAATGACCGAAGGCATAGAATTAAAACAAAAAAAACTGAATGAAGGACTATTGCGAAAGACGTTTTTTGTGGAGTGGTGTGCTAGCAATCCTTTTAAAATAACTTTTCATAACCTTGTTTCCAACCTGGAGAGCATGGAAGTGTCTGCTTTCCCTACCTGCTCTGCACCGAGAAACAGTTAGTTAAATTGACGCCTATTTGCATTGGATCCGTTTGTATTGGATTGTCATATGGATCATACGTATGTGCCGACATTTCTTTAGCCACCTTCCTTATTATGAATGCATAAAAACAGAGCTCTACACCCGGTGCTGCAAAGCCACCTTCTCATAAGACAACGCATGTATTTCCAATTTAAGTCATGGCTGCTCGCCTTCCCTAGTGAGTTTGATCAGTAGGGATATTATCAATGCAAGCAGGTGTCTAGAGAGAGGTAAATGTTGTTAAAGAAATATACACATTTCAGAGGAACAAATGTATTTGTTAATGCTCTCCTTCCCTCTGAAGATGGGGGCAGAGCAGACCAAGGCTTCACCTAGTTGTCAAGGTTTGAATTTACCGCACCATCCTTTTTTTCATGGCGGCAACAGATCTCGATTGATCCATACATGGAGGTACTTTACTGAGTCCATGGACCTCACAGAAGTGGGTAATCTGGTGGGCATTCCTTGGTTAAAAGAAAACGGGTGATGGGAAAAGATCAGATTTACTCCAGTTAGGCTGGATAGGAATCCAAACTGTACTTATTCCCTAATAAGGGAGAGATTGTCCCCAGTTGCAAATATGGCTGTCAGACAGCAACCGCAAGTGCAGTGATGGGAAGACGGAGGTGCTGGTTGTAGACAACAATACATCCAGTTGGAAAGAACTTCTCTGGCCCTAGTGCCTTGGAAAATGCCCAGTACCGTACACGGCAGGGAAAAGCCTTGGATTTTGGCTGGACAGCATTCTTACTATGGCAATGCAAGCCAAAAATCTGTCCGCAACTTGCTTCGGGCTTCTGCGCACACTATCCAATGGCTACTTTCCTCATCTAACAGGGTGGTCATACAGGGACTGATGAATTCCAGTCTTGTTTATGGCAGCTCCGTGTTCGTAGGAAGCCCTTAATATGTCCTAAGATGCCTGCAGAACATTCAAAGTGCTGCAGCACGATTACTCTTAAAGATCTCCAAACACCATTCAGCAGCTTCAGCCGTAGCCGCACTGCACTGGTGCCCAATCAGGGAAAAGATCCATTTTAAGGTCCTATGCATGACCCACTGAGCAATGCAGGGAAAAGGTCCCCTTCGGATACAAAGACTGGTCTGACCATACGTGCCAAGGAGCTCTTTGCGACGAGAGCTCCTCTCACCATATCCAAAGTCCAGAGGGCCAGGTTGTGGAATGCACTCCCTGCCAAACTAAGACTAACACAGCCAGAAATCTCCTTCAGGAAACTTCTAAAGACCCCTCTATTCTAACTTCAGCATGTCTTGCCTAGGTTTTGCAGCTGTGCTTTTTGCAGCGCCGGGAGGCATTTCGCGGCAGCTGTGCGCTATATAAAACAGAATAGAATATACGCCACCTTATTGTCAGTACATAACAAAACAAAGAGTTTCCTGTGTGTAAAATTTAAAGTGTAATGCAAATAATGTTGCCGCTATCTATACACTAAAGGCTCCAGTGTTAGGGCAAATAAAACTGGGACACCCTGTCTGAGTGATGGGTACAGGATCAGAAAATTACAAGTTTATTAGACTAACTACTGATATAACTACTGATTTCTTGATTGAAGCATCCACGTTCTCCTCAGAATGAGGTACAGAAAATCCAACTCTAATGAATCAAACAACTTGTTGTATCTAATACAGGGGTTCCCAACCTTTTCTATGCCCCGCATCCCTTGGAAATGTTGGTTAATGTGTGCACCCCCTACAAAATCCTCTCAGGATTCCTATTGGGAACACAGTACATACTTTCCCTCTTTGTCATACCCCCTGAAATGCCATCTTGGACACGCACGTTGGGAATCCCTAATCTAATAGAACTGCCACCTCAAGATCTGGGCAGAGCTGATAGATCAATGCAAACCGTGTCCGCACTTTGTGGGGCATTGATCTTGGAGGTACAGATCCAGATTGATTAGGTAATATTAGGTCAGGGACCAGGGGTAGTAGTCCGTTGGCCACTGTTTTGGCAAATATTTACAGGTATATATTGATTAGTGACAACAGCTGATAGGAATTGCAGAGATTCAATGGCTCGCCTGGCTTAGGAAGTGTAAGAAGGGGGGGGAGAGGGAGAGAGGGGTCCCTCCAAGCCAGGGTCAGCAGGTGGGCAGCTGATGGGGCTGCATATTCTTTGACACTATTCTCCAGGATGGAAGGAGTGAGAGCAAGACTTTGCCTGCCATGGCTGTTTTTTAATATTTATAGAAATATGCATAAGTTGTAGAGGTAGTTCAATAATTGTTCTTACTTTTGCACATGGAGATTTCATACTGATGCACAGAAAAGGGGCTGCAAGTGTAATATTCAGAAGACATGGGTCTCACCACTGGCTTCCGGCACTGCCTGACTTACCTTGATTGTCAAAGGACTGCATGGAGCACAGGGACTGTAGACAGGAGTACTGTGCAGGCAGAAGTGCAGTGCTGTGCAGGCTGGAGAGCTGTGCATGGAGCCAGCACTGTGCAGCTACAGAGGCCAAAGGAACATTATGTTCTAGGCATGTGTGCTGTAGATATACATGCTTTGCATAAGTCTGCCATCTAATGTTCGGCTCGGATGATTAAATGTTTTTGTCCCAAGATACTTTCTTCGAGTCACAAAGCTGTGTGACTCCTCCTCTTGGGAATACTGTGCATGGTCAACGCTATCTTCAGATTGTTTTTTTCCACTGACGGGTGTAGATGTAGTATCTCGTGTTAAAGTTTGAGTCTCCTTTGGTCCCCTTTTGGTCTGTTATATCTCTCGACGGTATTGCCTCGATCGTTATCAAATTACCTCTCATACTTAGACTTTCGTAGCAGGTTTTCAACTCATTCCTTTGGGGCTACGGGCCACACTTGGCCGGGCAACACTTCTCCATTTCCAACGAGATCAAGAAGGACCTGCTAATGGAAGGCACTCCATTCGATTTCTGTCCGAAGGGCCACTCCAAATACCCTCACACAGACCAACATCTAGTTTGCAACTTATGTCTCTCGCCTGAACATCGAGAAGACACCTGTGAGGACTGTAAGTCTTTCCGGTCTAAAAAGTCTCTTCGAGATCAAAGGGATAGATGACAAGAAATGCAGTGCAAGCAAATAGACGATGTCCCCGATATCTTCGGTCGACAAGATATGGAAGAAGAGGTACCAGCGGCACAGGAGGAATCGCTCTCCATACAGGACTCCGAGTCTCAGTCAGAAAAGGACTTGGCCACTCTTCAGCCAGCACATAAACAACGTACCAAGAGTACTTCTACCCCTGCTCTGAAAACTAAATCCTCAGCTTCCACCGAAAAAACTGCTCACCCGCCACCACTGCATACAAGTCATGGCGTGCACTAAAAACATGACTCTGAAGCCTCCCCTTCCTCCTCAGCTTCGAAAGTTAAGTCCTACAGCAGGGGCCTCAATATCCCTTCCATCCAAGACCAAAACACCTCCCTCTTTGGTCTCGGCACCAAAAAAAGACTTGTTATTTTAGAGTCTAATCTTTCTTCATCAAAGACGAAGCTTTCACCACCGAAATGCTTTGTTTTTGGTCCAAAATCTCCCCCAGAGACGACTCTTGAGCAATTTATTCAAAAGAGCGATCTAAGATTGAAAACACATCAAATTCAGCCAGGAACTAAGAAAATAATGGTACAGCCACCAAAAAAATATGCTCCTAAGAAGCAGTTGCGTTTTGAGAAGGCTTTGGACATTACTGTTCAACTCCTAAAGAAGAAGAGAGAGGATGCTGCAACTTGTCCATTCCACATTCCCATTTCCATTTCTACTTCACCTGTACCACAAACACCACCTGCTCCACCACCTCACTCACCGCAGTTGTCAGAATCTGGAACGGATCTCCTCAGTCAACCGTAGGGGACGATCAGGAGATCCCAGATGATACACAACGAGGGGACCCTTGGGATGATTAATATATTGACCCTCATGCTGACACTGATCCTGATTTATATCCCAGTCATCCATCACCAGCAGATGATAGATCTGCTTATCAGGATGTCATAGCCAGAGCAGCCACATTTCATCAGGTGCCTTTATATAAAGACTCAATAGAGAAGGATTTCATTTTTGTGACTTTGTCTACTGCACAAAGAGGGGCACAATATTTACCATTGCTCACAGGCATGACACGTCACTCAGATGAACTTTTAAACACCCAGTCAAAGCAAGGATAATTAATCCTTGCATTGACAAGAAATACAATCAACCACCATCAGACCCCACTTTTATTAGAGGCTAATTAACCTCAGACTCTTTAGTGGTGTCCAGTGCTAGAAAAAGAGCTAACCTCCAAACAACTGGAAAAGCACCATCACCAGAAAACAAGTCCAAACTTATAGATGCCCCTGTTAAAATAGTTTCAGCACAATCATCGAATCGATGGTGTATAGCCAAGAGACAAACGTTACTAGCAAGATGTGATGGCCACTGGTACGAAATCGATGCTCTTGTCCAACATCTCGCAGCTGACCACAGAAAAAGGTCATGAGATTGTCAATGAAGGCAAGCTTATCACCAACAATTCCATTAAGTGTGAACTAGATGCAGCAGACACTGCTGCTAGGGGTTTTAATGCCAGTGCCCTAATACACAGGCATGCATGGTTAAGGGTATCAGGATTCAAACCTGAAGTACAACAAACTCTATTAACCCCTTGCGTGCTGATGACAGAACGGTTCCGTCATCAGCATCGGTTGAGCTGTGCTGATGACGGAACCGTTCCGTCATGACTCCGCCCGCGCAAGGCGTAGTCAGCACAGGCGGGGAATATGCCCCGCACGCAAGGGGTTAAATCTCCCGATCGATAAAGAACATCTTTTCTGACCTCAAGTGGACACAGCCCTTGAGTAAATTAAGGAGCTCTACAAACTAATACCTATAGAGGTTCCTTTCATAGGCCCAATTACAAACCAGGGGCAAGGACCGCTTCCACAGATACCTCTGGTTCACAGTATAAAACCCCGGGACAAACCTCAAAAACAAAAACCTTCTACATAGATTCTTACAGAGGTAACCATTTTAAAGGAAGAGGCAGAGGAAACAATACCTGTACCTCAAATGCCAATACTAAACAATAACACCTTTACCTTTCCCCCACAACACCAAACACCAGTTGGGGGTCATCTTCAAAAAGTCCTCCAAAATTGGAATTCAATTACAACAGACCAATGGGTTGTAGACATTATCCAACATGGTTATTGTCTGTAGCTCATAACTCCTCCAAATATTCCACCTTGCAAACACGAACTGTCCATGCAACATCAAATCCTTCTGCAACATGAAATAACGGCTCTGTTGTAAAAAGGAGCAATAGAACCAGTTCCACCACAATTTCATGGGACAGGGGTTTATTCACTAGAATTCCTTATCCCCCAAAAAGATGGATTCCTTAGGCCCATTTTAGATCTCCGACCACAAACTCATTCTATAATATCAGAACATTTCCACATGGTCACTCTTCAAGAGATCATCGCTTTATTACAAAAATGGGAGTTCATGGCAACCGTACATCTAAAGGATGCCTATTTGCATATACCAATTCATCCTGCACACAGAAAATACCTCCGGTTCCTATTTCCGTTAAAACATTATCAGTTCAAATTTCCTCCCTTTGGGATCACTACAGCAGCAAGAGCATTCTGAAAGTGCTTGTGTTGTGGCTGCACATCTACGCAGGGAAAACATTCATGTCTTCCCTTATCTAGACGACTAGCTAATCAAAGCAAATACATTCAAACTTTGCAAACAAAACACTCAAAAGGTCCTAGACTTAATACATCGACTAGGGTTTACTGTCGACCTTCAAAAATCTCATCTAGAGCCAGCTACGACTCAAGCGTTTCTAGGCACCACGCCCAGCACAAATCTAGTGTTAGCATCCCCAAACACAGACCGAATACGCAACATACTAACATTAGTTCAAAACATTCAAAAAATGTTCTGGCATACTCCCATTCCTTGTAGATACTAATCTGTTACCTGATGGGCATAACAGTCCACAAGGTGCACAGCCCAAAATGGGCGCATTACCCAATATGAATCCAACATTAATGTTCATCCTTAATTTTTTCAAATGTATCCATTTGCTTCCCTGTTTCCATTAATGCTTTGGCTCTTTGAATTGAATAAACATGGATGAAAATGGACACATTTGGAAAAATTAAGGATGAACATTAACGTTGGATTTGTATCGGGCAATGGGCCGTTTAAAGGGCTGTGCACCTTGGGGGCTGTTATGCCCATCAGGCAACCAGTTTGGAATCTACAATGAAATGCCGTGGTTCAGACAGAGCATGCACCAAGGGTCGCACGCCAGACAGTGTTTATGAAAGACTATAAAAAATTATTAAACTTGTGATGAAACAGGGAGTGCATTATTTTATTCAGTTTATGATTATACTCACATTCCTGCCGAACATTTCTCCGACTTCTGGGCATGATGGCATCGTGTACTTACATAGTCCCTCATGTCAAACTAAATATGAGACCTCTACAATAATGTCTCTCTCGACAATGAACTCCGTCACTGGGTTAACTTCATGATCTAGTTTTGGTAAACAGCTGCGCCTATCACTCTCTCCAATGGTGCAATCCACAAAATCTATCCAAAGGGGGCCGTCTCAAGACCCAGTTCCCCAAATTATTCTATCAGATGCTTCACTAACGGGATGGGGTGCACATCTCCACAAGCCTACCATTCAAGGATTTTGGGATTCCAAACACAAGAATCTCCAGATCAAACACCTGGAGCTGCAAGCTGTTCATCTAGCGATCAAAGCCTTCCTAACTCACCTGCAGCACAAAGCTAACCTTATTCGAACAGACAATATGACAACTACGTATTAGTAAAAAAAAAATCAGGGGAGTTCAGATGAAGATTAATAGGGTTGGAGGTATGCAGAGGATAGTATCAAGGACAGGATTGTCGCATCGTTACATAATGTATAGCAGGTATAAACTGGACATGACTGTAAACTTCCATATGCTGATTGTCCTATATGATTCTCTATGTATTGTCATCATTGCCGATTTGTTAAAAATGTTAATAAAAACATTTAAAAAAAATAAAAGTCAGGGGGGGGGCACACACTCTCCAAATATCTCACTTAGCTCAGAAAATATGGAAGTTAACAATACACCACAACAACAATCTGTTAGTAAAACATGTCCCAGGGTCAAGCAATTAGATTGCGGACTTTCTGAGCAGATCACAACAACAAGTCCACGAATGGGAGATTCACCCCAAAGTTCTTCAACCATACTTTCACCAGATATAGACCTGTTAGCAATAAAAGAAAATGCGAAATACCCACACTTCGCAAGCAGATATCACCACTGTCAATCCAAGGGCAATGCTCTATGGATGAACTGGTCAGGGATATTTGCATACGCTTTTCCACCTCTCCCAAAACTTCCGTTAGTGATCAGGAAACTCCAACAGACATCTCTCACCATGAGACTAATTGTTCCCACATGGGCTCGACAACCATGGTTTTCAACACTCCTAGAACGATCTCTAGTCCCACACGAGAAGCTTCACCTAAACCCGGACCTTTTCACGCAGATCAAGGGACATTAAGACATCCCAATCCCCAAAAATGTTATCTTGCAATTTGGCTTCTGGAGTCTTAGTACGGATACTTAAATTTGCCTCAAGATTGTATGAACATTCTTCTTTTTTTTTTTTTTTAAATTTTTGTAAACCTTTATTGTGCATGAATAGAAGTACAAATACGGGCCCACAACCTTCCGGCCGGCCACGATACTTTTGGAGCACATGAGCAATCAATACAGTTTCTCAGCGGCACCAGAGTACAACAAGACAATCAATGGAAGTTACACTGAATAAAACCGTGTCACCGAGAAGCAGGAGTATTGAAGGTTAATTTTAAAAGTTTTTGAATGATCTAAATATAAGCAATGAAGAATAGTAGTCAAGGAGAGCTGAGTCCGTACAGTGACGTAACAACATGAGCAGGCAATATCAGCACGGGAGACAACAGTGGGAGCTAACACCCCCCAAATAGTATGACGGTTCAAATAAAAACAGGATCGCCTGCCAGTATCTGCGCATCATGTACATCGACACCCACTCCATACTAACCCCTATCGCGGACCCAGGACAGAAATAGGGTAAGAAAAGCGCAAATAAAAAGAGAAAAATAAGGCCCATAGAAACGAAATAAAATAAACTAAGTTGCACCCCCCACCCTACACGCATGCAAAGGCTACGGCCTACCCCCACTAGCAGTGTGTCTGTCGCCCGATAAAGAACCCGAAATATAGAGACAAGGAAGAAAGAAAAGAAAAACTAACACTTGAAATATAGGGAGTAAGAAAAGAGTAAACTAATCTATGACTCCCATAAAAAGAAGGAGGGGAGGAGCCCACCCAATATCAGACCTCCCGGACTCCCCAGCCATGAATAATTCTACATCGTGCGCAATAATAAATTCGGAAGACATAGAGCCAGAGTAGGGTAAAAAATCATTCACACTCAGAACCCCGGGCCAGGACAAAACCGCCACCCCATCGACAAGAAAAACAGAACATAGTAATCGCAATCTTAAGTGGGGAAGAGCAGCACATGCAACGCAATCAACATAGCAAAATGCAGTACAGTCCGGGTCTCCGCCAGTCGATCAAGCAAAGCCGACGAGAGGAGCACCTTCAGCCCTGGCCTGAACGTCGAAATCCCTCCAAGCATGACCATCGCCGCGGGTACACTTCAGGCAGAACAAAGGAGCAAGATGGCCGCTCTCGACAGAAGAAGCAGAAGAGGAGAAGACGAGTGTCCCCAGTCCCCAACAAGTTCAGTGTCCAAAATGACGAACCCCCCTTTCCACACAGGATGACACACACTTCACCCATGTAGAAAGGAGGCTTTGGGGGCAAAAACTGAACATTCTTAAACAGGCTCGTAAACCAACTACAAAGTAATATTATGCAGCACAATGAAAAAGCTTTATGTTCGGACACAAACAAAATGTTAACCCTCTTCAGGCAAAGGTACAAACCCTTATTTTATACCTATTGCATCTACAAACTGCAGGATTAGCATATACGTGTATGAGATTACATCTTGCAGCTATTGCCGCATATTTCCAAAATAGCCAACACACATTGTCTTTAAAATTACTGTCATAAAAGCTTTTATGGAGGGACTTAAAAGAATAATTCCTCCTAGACTTCCATCTTTCAGGCGTTAACCCTAGAAGAACCTTTCTTTCAACTACATAGGGACAGGGTAGTGCTTAGAACTAACCCTACATTACAACCAAAAGTAGAATACAATTTCCATAATAATTAATAATCAATCCGTTGATTTCTCTGTTTTTCTCCTACAACCAGATACAGTTGCAGGAAGGGCATTTACACACTTTAGATGTAAAAAGGGCATTAATGTATTAAATATACAGGACTAAATCATTTAGAAAAACGAAACAATTGTTTGTTGCCTTTGCACCTCTTTGTTTAGAAAAAGCAATTTCTAAATCCGGCATTTCAAGATGGATAGTTAAATGCATATTGGCATGCTATGCAAAGGCTAAATGACTCTTAACTGTCCTCCTAAAGCACACGCCACTACGAAAATTGGAGCTACCATGGCATTTTAAGGGAACATTCCTATTGCTGATACTTGTAAAGCAGCAACATGGTCTACTCCACACAGCTTCACAAAATATTATTGTGTGGATGTATTTGCAGCCAACAATCAAATGTAGGTCAAGCAGTGCTTAAAACTCTTTTTCAGACAACTGTAACCCCCAGCCTAGAGAGAGGGACTGCTTTACAGTCTATGCAAAGCATTTGTATCTACAGCACACATGCCTCGAACAGATTGTTACTTTACCTGTAAACATATGTTCTTGGCATGTAGTGTTGTAGATTCACATGCACCATCCCTCCTCCCCACAAAATTCCTGTGTTGGTGCAGTTCATACACTTTATTTCATACTAACGCATGGATAGCTCAATGTTTACATAGACTGCATTCTCACATTCTAACCTACCCACGGCAAAACAGTCGGAAGATGCGCGATGACCCTGCGCAATATTCCCAAGAGGAGGGAGTTACACAGCCTTGTGACTCGAAGAAAGCTTCTTGGGGAAAAAAGCAACTTGTAATGATCTGAAGCCTGCACTAGATGGCGGAGCATGTGAATCACTACAACAAAAGGTATCCAGGAGTCACAACTGAGTGTTTTTACTCTAGACTGACCACCATATGACTTACAGGTTAGATTGTGTATTATTCATGTGTGAAAACCATTCAACTACTCATATGCTCAACATGCAACCAGGGTAGGAATTTTTCCATCAGTTGCCGTTCTGTACCACAACTATCACATCATTTGGGTCCTCCTTACCCAGGAGTTAGTACACGTGATCAGTCACACTATGTGGAGTGTGAAGACTGTGTGAGTGAGGAGACCGATGTCGTTTATTTTTCTGGGTGGTATCGATATGGTGTTGAAATGATAGTTACAACTGAAAGAAAGCAGTGCAGTGAAAAAGAGTGGAAGTGAGTAAAATTAGGTGGAACTGAGTAGAATAAGTGCTTTATTAGTTTCTCTCAGACCCCCAAGTCTAAAAACAAGTGAAAAGTAGATTTGACAAAATATCTACTGGCAAGTGGTCGACATGTTTCTGCATATAAACGGAAGGTTTCCTATGCATTCATCAGGACCTAGATGTTGCTACTGCTTGCATGATTAAGTGATAAAGAAATAAAAGGGAAAAATTTCACCTGAGTGTCAGGTGTTGATTCTCCACCACAATCTAGGAAAGTCATATGGATAAGGAAAAAGAAAAGAGAAAAACAACATATATCAAAGAATGCACTCCCAAAGTTGCGCTATTCCTGTGGTCACGTATATACATTTTTAGTGGACATGATAACACTCACCCAATATTTGTGGGGATGGCGCCTCACCTCACCTGGCTGCAGCTCAGGTAAATAAGGAGCACCGCTCTGTTAGCAAAATACAATCATAGAGACACTCAACCGATTCAGTAAAACAAGGCAAGGAATGCTGATTCTTATATTTTAAATTTAAACAAGTAAGTCTATTCGTCAAAACTCTTTGCTAACGGTACAGGTAAAAGACTAAGTAGGTGAACAATCTCTCGTTACGAGTATGTAATTATGTAAACGCTGTACCCCTTGCCACGTCTACACACAAGACTCGCTAGGGGCGTTTTCTAGTGATATGCTCGGGCGTTTAAGCTTAGAAAGCCACGAGATCGTAGCGAGGTATTATCGTTTATGTGGCCGGCATCACTGTCAGTAAAGACCTCTCACACACTCACCTCTCCGTCGGTGTCTCCCAACGTCCCTCTGGGCTATTCTGGGGAGGCACCGAACGAGAGAAAAGGGCGGGTATATCAATGAAGCTTGACGAGCAGGTATGGTGTGTGCTGGGAATCGTAGTTTCCTTTCAAAAAAGCAGAAGAAAAACAGTAGTTCTAGATTTTTGTTTTGTTGTAAAAGAAAGGATCTCTCTTTCAATAGAGATATTATTCCACCAATTTGTTTACGGACAGGATCAGACCCAGTTATAATGACATCCATGGTGTCGGTTCATTCAGACCCTCCTTGTCACTGTTCAGTTTGTAGACCCATTTCTGTTCGATTCTAAACAGAAACTTGCCCACATCAGGACAGTGGTCCGGTATGGTAGGCTGAAACAATATGGTCCATGTGAAGTCACTAGGACTGTGTCCCTTTTCCAAGAAGTGAGCTGTTAAGCGTGTCGCTTGTTTGCGGCATCGGACAGTACTCTTGTGTTCACCAATTCTTATTTTTGTTTTTCGAGTTGTCATGCCCACGTACCTCTTAGGGCACGGGCAAGTGATCATATAGATGGTGTTCTCACTATTGCAATTGGTGAATTTGCGCTGTTGCCATGGTCGCATGGTTCCGATGTCAACACTGGTGGACTTAGTTGTTTGGGGACATGCCGAACAATTACTGCAAGGATGGTGTCCCTGTACCGGAGGCAGATCCCACAGGGTGCCGATTTGTCTGGATGATTTGTTTTTTGGTCTGGTGTGGACCAGGTGGTCTTTTATGTTGGGTCCTCTCTTAAAAGCAAATAGGGGAGGAGGTAAGCTGTCTCCACTAGTGTTCAGAATGGACCAGTGTTTGGTTATGATTTTCCGAACCTCGTTCGATTTTGTGTGAAAAGTATTCACAAATGTCATCCTTTTAGTTTTTTCTTTTGGGATAGCAATGTCCAGTAGGGCGTCCCTGTTGTTGTTTGACGCCCTTTTCTTGGATTGGCGGATGATCTTTGCAGGATACTTTTTTTTTTTTTTTTTTTTTTTTTCTCGCAGATATTCAGAAAGTGTCTCTGAGTGTTTCTCAAAAGCTTCTTTATTGGAGCAGTTCCTCTTGAGCCTCAGGAACTGCCCGAAGGGCAGGTTTTCCCTGAGGGCTCTGGGATGACAGCTTTCGAAATTGAGGAGCGCATTACGTGCCATGGGGTTCCTATACAGCTCTGTTGTTAACCCGTCATCTGTTGCCACTATAAGGAGGTCCAAGAAGGGCAGTTCTTTTCTGCTGGATTCTACTGTAAATTTCAGGAATTCATTGCAATTATTTAGCCAACTGTGGAATTCCAATAGGCTGGCCTCAGAGCCTCTCCATACGACAAAGATATTGTCTATGTACCGCTTCCAAACACGAAGCGATACATAGTAGGGATTGTCTTGATTCAATATCTTGGTCTGTTCTAATACATGGACGTATAGATTCGCCAGACTGGGCGCGAAAACGCTGCCCATGCTGGTTCCAGAGGTCTGGAGATAGATGGTATCCTCGAATTTAAAATAATTTTCTTTCATCGCCAGCTCGGCTAGGTTCATGATGAAGGCAACTGGAGTTATCGATTGCAAATCCCTTTCTTGGAGTATGTTACCCACCACTTCCAGGGTCTCTGTTTGAGGAATGGATGTATATAAGGACTCTACATCGAAGGACACGAGTAGATCCATAGAGGTGTCAAAGTTTATGTTTGGAAGCAGTCGTAACATATCTTTCGTGTCCTTGAGGTATGTTGGCATCTCTTTGACAATAGGGTTGAGAAAATAGTCAACAAATGTGGATAATGGCTCCAAAACCGATCCAATGCCAGAGATGATTGGTCTCCCGGGTGGTGGTCTCTGCGGTTTATGCACCTTTGGCAGGCAATAGAAATAAGGGATCGATGGATGGGAGGTACACAGATATTGACCTTCTTGGGGAGTGATCCATCCTTCTGATGTTGCCTCTTCCACTAGTTGGCTGATCTTGGTCTTCAGTCTCTCTGTGGGATCGTCTTTTAGAGGTAGATAGGACTTTCGATCTTGTAGTTGTCTAAGGCATTCTTGTCTGTAAGTTTCTTTGTCTAAGATAACAATTGCACCGCCTTTGTCTGCAGGCTTTATTATGATTGCTTCATTGGTTGTTAAGGCCTGCAGGGCTAGTCTTTCTTTGTTAGGTAAATTGACAAAGGGTCTTGATTTCTTTGTTTTGAAGAGTAAATCGATGTCTGTTTCCACCGCCGCTTCAAAAGTTTGGACTCTGGTAGGTAATCCAATAGTCGTGGGATTAAAGGTCGACGGTTTTTTAAGACCAGTGTTGACGACAGATTCTGTATTTTCTCCAGGGTTCTGTTTCGCAAAGAAGTAGTGGAGTCTAACCTTCCTGAATAGTTTGGAGATTTCAACTTGAGTGTTGAATTGATCACCCTCGTGGGTTGCCACAAAACCCAGCCCACGGTTGAGAAGGTTTTCTTCTTCATTAGACAGTGAGTGGGAGCTCAGATTGACCTTAGACCCTCATTTAGACAGTGTGTTTTGTGGGAGCATGTGAATCTACAGCACTAAATGCCAAGAACCAGTGCTTACAGTGACATCCTTTCCTGAGTGGCCTGTGTGCGAATTGATGGCCACTGAAGACCTCTCCCATCCTTGTGACTGAATGTGTCTGACACTCGCTAACACTCCGTAAAAAGCCACCTATTCACCCGGGGAGGGTTGGGGGAGAGGGGTGCACTCTCCACACCACCTATACTGCGGAGCCACAACACAGGAGGGTAAAGTGCTGTGTTCCCTGAGTGAGCACCTCTTCTGATTGCTTGTGAGCGTCACCAGGGCACATGAACCCACAGAGTGCTGGGTTTGTCATGGTAGAGGGTTCACATTCTTGGTTTTCATGGTAGAGGGTTCACATGCCATGTTTCACGTGCTCAGCATGTCACGGTAGAGAGGCTTCTCCTGCACAATGCGTGGGGTGGTGTATGGGTCAGGTGTATGGTTTGATCCTTCAGAGCGCATGTAGATTGCGCTTTGAAGGGGTGTTCATTCTATGGAGTCCATGCATGGTTCTGCTTTTGCGAGGGTGGTGGGAGTGTACAAGGGTGTTTGCTTGGTGATATAAATGCTCCATCAGCCTGGCATGTTGCATGCTTGTTGTTCAGGGATGTGCTGCATCGTAACACTGTCAATGTTTCTGTCACAATGTAGCTCACATGTCCTGTACATTCTCTTCTCAGCACTCCGTCCTCTCCCGGAAGTTTGTGGACGTCATGACCAAGTACAACGAGGCCCAGGTGGACTTTCGGGAGCGCAGCAAAGGCCGGATACAGCGGCAGCTGGAGATAAGTGAGTGCTGTCCCTCTGAGCCCTGCTTTCTACTCTTCCTAACCCCCATACTTAAACCCTTAATCAGACTGTGCTCAAATCTTGTCCAGAAACGTTTTACTACTGTGCCATAAATGCAGTATACATCCAAGAAGCTCCGGTCGCATGCAAACCAATCCTGGAGTTTCAGACTACCACTATGCAGGCTGGGATTGCTGAGCTCATAACTGCATTCTTAAAAGTTGAACTACAAGTCCCAGAATGCAACTTGCTCTTGGTTAAAAAGCCTGGACTGAAGGTCTCTCACATGTATTGTGCAGAGCCCTCATGGCTCTGACTTGAAGGTAGGCCACGGCGGTTTAATCTGTGCACCGACGACTGACAGAGACACTGGTTATTGATATACCTGGAGTGCCCAGAGTGGCAGCTCGGGTGTTATTTATGCCTTTGGACCGCACCTGGCCCGTGCAGAGTGATTATAACACAATGTATAGAAGAGGCTGAGTGGCACTCTACA
The DNA here is from genome assembly GCF_964263255.1 of Lissotriton vulgaris. Lineage (NCBI taxonomy): Eukaryota > Metazoa > Chordata > Amphibia > Caudata > Salamandridae > Lissotriton > Lissotriton vulgaris. The sequence goes on along the minus strand of NC_141686.1, from coordinate 310,867,623 downwards.
TCCCTTCCATCTTTTTTTTAGCTGAAAATCACAAACTTTATTTACACCATACACATTTGGTGGCAGATGTATCATCCGTTTTTTTAGTCGCAAACTTTGCGATTCGCAAAAAAGTAGCGTTTGCGACTAAAACAACTGAAAATGTGATGTATGATGAAAATCGCATTGCAAAATTAAGGAATCGCAAAATGTGCGATTCCTTAATTTTGCGACCGCATTTAAGGAATTGCAAATTGCGATTCCTTAAATGCTATGTAAGAAGCAATCAAGTTTTGCGATTTCACCTTAACCCCTTCGCTGTGGGCGTTATGGCATGTATGTATGTATGTGCGCCATATGCGCACACATGTTCATTTCAGGGGTGCATCAGGGTGTCCTTATGACACCCTTGCACCCTTGAAATTATTCTAAATTTGTGATTCAAAATTGCGAATATCAAATTGAGAATGACTTCACATTCATTCCTATGGGCCTCCTGGCTACCAGGCTGTGATTTCCCACTGGTGATCGAGCAGAAAGGACAACTCTTCACCCTTTCATCTATGATGGTGTCCATTCCTGGGAACCAGATTCTGTCTCGCAATCGCGCCTCGGTCTTTACCACTCCTTCATGACCTTGGTGAGCCAAGTTTACGGCCCTGGACCACACGCTTTGAGGCACTACAATGCACCTCCCTTGTAACAGTAGTACTTAACTACTGGTGCTCAGCTCATCTCTGACCCTGCAGAGCAGGGTCATAGTTGTTTGTTCAATTAGCATCAGTGACCCAGCACTGTCCATAACGTTACACCACTGCTCCCGAAGGAGCACCCCTTTGTCTTTGAACAATCTTCTGTCCATCATAGTTGCATCCATGATTTTCTCGATCAGCAGCGCCCTGGAACATGCACCATATACAACCATCTGTACAAATCCTGCCAGGCTGATCCTCGGGGTGGCGAGATATGTAGTTCGCCGGGTTGTTCACTCCTGGGCGGTACACTATTTCAACGGAATACGGCTGGAGTTGCACTGCCCACCGCTCAATGTGGGGCAGGGCATGTCAATATGTCCCTGTGAAGATTGGGGCAAGTGGTTTGTGATCTGTGATGACGTTGGAGGGCTGTCCGCACAAGTACAGATGGGATTTGTGGCAGGCCCACTGGATTGCCAATGCCTCTTGCTCTATATGAGGATATCGAGCTACCGTGCCTGACAGTGCTCTGCTGGCATACGCAATCGGGACCCATGATCTTTCACTTTTCACCTGCAAGAGGACAACCCCCAAGCCCTTCAGGGCTTCCTTCTACTAAAAGTTCAATCTTGCATCTTGGGTCAAAGTAAGCCATAGTGGTATGTGCCAGTAAGGCATCTTTCACCTAGCGAAATGCCATGTTGGTGTATTCCATCAACTCCCAGCTAGCATCCGACTTTGTAAGGGCTATCAGGGGTTTGGACAAAATGGGCTAGTTCAGAGTGAATCGGCCACTGTAGGTCGCCATCCCAAGGAAACTCCTCACCTCCCTAGCAGTCTGGGGAGCTGACTACTTCCGTATTGCTTCCTCCTTTCTGGAGTACACCTTCAGCTCTTCTCTTGAGAACACGTATCCAAAGAAGTTAATGGAATTCTTGTAGAACAAACACTTCTTGGGGAATGTCAGTCCACAGTCCACCAACCTCTCCAGAGTCGCTCTGAGTTGTACATGATGCTCCTCCCTAGTCTCAGAAAAGATCAGGATGTCGTCACTGATGTTTAAACACCTACAAGGCAGGAGAGGGTCTCACTTATGGTGCTCCAACACACCTCTGCTGCCGAGGGTATGACATTTAGCCGCTGGTATCGTCTAAGGCCCATGTGTCTCGAGAACATCATTATATGACGACTGGCTGGATCCAACTCCAGCTGATGGTAGCCGGCATTGAGATCCCGTTTTGAAAACCATTGTGTGCCATTCAGGTTCACCACAATGTCGTCCATAGGAGGGGTGATATGCTGTTCGTACTGAGTGACTTTATTGGAGAGGTGCATGTCTACCGAAAGCAGAATAGCCCCAGGTTGCTGCAGGGGGTGAGACCCAATTCTTGGACCTGGTGAATTTCTCGATCACATCCTGGTGCTCCAGGTCCCACAGTTCCTTCTCCACCAGTGGTCGCAGGTGGAAGGGTCATCATATTTATCAAGCACCGAATGGGCTCCCAGACTGCTCCGTGATGGCTGGCCTTCGTGTCGTTCCTCATCAATCGATGGCTCTAACAGGGCTGCCCTCAGCCAACCCCTGTTCACCGTTCTTGGGCCTTCCACTGCGCTTTGGCACACTTTGGCGTAGTGGATCAGCCACCCGCAGCCAGAGCACGAGCAACCTCGAGCTGGGCAGACATCTGGTGCTCTAGACTGTAGTTGCCACACCTGCCCTCTGGTTGTCATAGAGGGCTGGGGTGACCGGGCCCTCTCTGGATAGCGTCCACCAGCCCCTCTCTCGCGAGACCCACCTCCATGTCGTCAGCCCAGCTGCTTGTCAGCTCAGGGGACCTTGCCAGAACCAGGATCGCATATGCTGTGCCCGGATGTCTACAGGTTGGCCAGTGTTGACGCACATGCTCGCTAGTTTCTGAGACCTGCATAGAATACATTGACGGACTTGTTCTCAGTCTGTCGCGCCCATCACAGCTTGAACCGCTCATAGTCTGGGTTTAGCTTAGGATGGAAATGCTGGTTCCAACTCCTCCTCGTCCCCTGCGGATGGTGGGCTGTCAAATGCACCAGTGTGGGCGTGACTGACCTCTTCACCAATGCTGAGCCCTCGTGGCTCTGACGTCACGGTAGACGCAGCGGTATAGTCTGTGCGCCAATGACTGATGCAGACGCTGGTTACTGATATAGGTTATAGTGCCTGGCGGCTGCTATGGCATTTATTTATGCCCTCGGACCGCGCCCGGCACTCGCTGTGTGATTGTATCACAATGTATAGTAGTGACCGGGTGGCACTGTACATAATGGATGTATTTTCAGCTTTGCAACCCCTCTCACAATATGTGAGGTGGTTTTGAAACCTGTTGGTGGGTTTTGTGGTAATGAGGTTGGGTTCCAAGAAGGATCTGAAGAGGTTCCCCGACTAGATCCCACCGAGTCTTTTTCTGATACGTTTCTGGGCGGCTTGGGGAGCCAATGTGAGCCCTCGCGTATCTGTATAATGTGCGTCCCCTCACATCTGTACAATGTGTGCCCTCGCTCATCTGTACAATCTGCACCCTCACATCTGTACAATGTGCGCCCTGGCACGTCTGTACAGATGTGCGCCCTGGCACGTCTGTACAGATGTGCGCCCTGGCACGTCTGTACAGATGTGCGCCCTGGCACGTCTGTACAGATGTGCGCCCTGGCACGTCTGTACAGATGTGCGCGCCCTGGCACGTCTGTACAGATGTGCGCGCCCTGGCACGTCTGTACAGATGTGCGCGCCCTGGCACGTCTGTACAGATGTGCGCGCCCTGGCACGTCTGTACAGATGTGCGCGCCCTGGCACGTCTGTACAGATGTGCGCGCCCTGGCTCACGTCTGTACAGATGTGCGCGCCCTGGCTCACGTCTGTACAGATGTGCGCGCCCTGGCTCACGTCTGTACAGATGTGCGCGCCCTGGCTCACGTCTGTACAGATGTGCGCACCCTGGCTCACGTCTGTACAGATGTGCGCACCCTGGCTCACGTCTGTACAGATGTGCGCACCCTGGTTCATCCATATGATGTGGGCCCTGGCACATCTGTACGATGTGCGCCATCTCTCATCCATATGATGTGCGCCCTGGCTCATCTGTACAAAGTGCTCCTTGGTTCCTCTGTACCATGTACGCCCTCGCTCATCTGAGGCCCTCGAAAATCTGCACAATGTGCGTCCTCACATCTGTCCAATGTGCGTCCTCTCACATCGGTCCAATGTGCGTCCTCTCACATCGGTCCAATGTGCGTCCTCTCACATCTGTCCAATGTGCGTCCTCGCACATCTGTCCAATGTGCGCCCTCGCACATCTGTCCAGGTGTGCGCCCTGGCTCACATCTGTCCAGGTGTGCGCCCTGGCTCACATCTGTACAGGTGTGCGCCCTGGCTCACATCTGTACAGGTGTGCGCCCTGGCTCACATCTGTACAGGTGTGCGCCCTGGCTCACATCTGTCCAGGTGTGCGCCCTGGCTCACATCTGTACAGGTGTGCGCCCTGGCTCACATCTGTACAGGTGTGCGCCCTGGCTCGTATCTGTACAGATGTGCGCCGTGGCTCATCTGAGGCCTTTAAATCTGTACAATGTGCGTCCTCTCACATCTGTACAATGTGCGCCTTGGCACATCTGTACAATGTACGCCCTGGTCCATGTGTGCCCTGGCGCACATCTGTACAGATGTGCGCCCTGGCATCCTGTTCTGAACTACACCTTTCAATGTTGCGATGAAGACCTCCCTCAGAACTGGGTCCAAGCTCTTCTTCTCTGCCCATTTCCACCCCTGCCCAAAGTGCCCTTTTGCTAACCAGTAACCCCCTCCATATTGCTTTCTGGTAGAACGGAGGTAATTTTGGTGGGTGACTGGTGTGAGGTCTGCAGTTTTGACTATACCCACCGAGTTGTCCTAATACCGAGTTTGAGTTGTGGTGGTAACATTGCTGTACTTCCTGTCTGGCAGTTTGAGCCTGGCATTTGGGGTCAGAAAGGATGCAGAGAACCTATTGCACTGACTACCGTCACCCCTAGGGTGGCCTTCAGTCTGATTGGTTGTTTCCAGGGATGCTTGGCCTTTCAAACTTGCTTTACTCCTCTTGATTCACATGCCTGAAATGATAAACACAAACTCGCTCCTGTATAAATAAAAACACCAGTCAGGCCTTCACCAGGGTGTGAGCAGTGAGTGCACGGATTCTCCTGGCCTGCACCACCTCGGAGAGCAAGCCCTGAGTGTGCAAACAACCTCCCACTGAAGAGCAAAGGGAGCCTTGTGCACTCAAGGGATCGAGTGTAAACAAACCACCACTGAAGAGCAAGTGTGCACAGGAGCATTGTGCCCTCAAGGGATCTAGTGTGTAAACAAACCACCACTGAAGAGCAAGTGTGCAAGGGGAGCCTTGGCCCCCTGCTGCAGAGCTTTGTACAATCACGAGATCTAGTGTGGAAACAAACCACCACTGAAGGGCAAGTGTGCAAAAGAGCCTTGGCTCCCAAGCTGCAGAGCTGTGTGCAATCACAAGATCTAGTGTGTAAACAAACCAACACTGAAGAGCAAGTGTGCAAGGGGAGCCTTGGCTCCCAGCTGCAGAGATGTGTGCAATCACAAGATCTAGTGTGTAAACAAACCACCACTGAAGGGCAAGTGTGCAAAGGGCTGCCAAGGTGCAGAGCTGTGTGCAATCACAAGATCTAGTGTGGAAACAAACCACCACTGAAGGGCAAGTGTGCAAAGGGGAGCCTTGGCTGCCAAGGTGCAGAGCTGTGTGCAATCATGAGATATAGTGTGTAAACAAACCACCACTGAAGAGCAAGTGTGCAAGGGGAGCCTTGGCCCCCAGCTGCAGAGCTGTGTGCAATCACAAGATCTAGTGTGTAAACAAACCACCACTGAAGAGCAAGTGTGCAAAGGAGTATTGGCTCCCAGCTGCAGAGCTGTGTGCAATCACAAGATCTAGTGTGTAAACAAACCACCACTGAAGAGCAAGTGTGCAAAGGAGCCTTGGTCCCCAGCTGCAGAGCTGTGTGCAATCACAAGATCTAGTGTGTAAACAAACCACCACTGAAGAGCAAGTGTGCAAAGGAGTATTGGCTCCCAGCTGCAGAGCTGTGTGCAATCACAAGATCTAGTGTGTAAACAAACCACCACTGAAGAGCAAGTGTGCAAAGGGGAGCCTTGGCCCCCAGCTGCAGAGCTGTGTGCAATCACAAGATCAAGTGTGTAAACAAACCACCACTGAAGAGCAAGTGTGCAAAGGAGTATTGGCTCCCAGCTGCAGAGCTGTGTGCAATCACAAGATCAAGTGTGTAAACAAACCACCACTGAAGGGCAAGTGTGCAAAGGGGAGCCTTGGCTCCCAGCTGCAGAGCTGTGTGCAATCATGAGGTCTAGTGTGTAAACAAACCACCACTGAAGGGCAAGTGTACAAGGGAAGCCTTGGCCCCAAGCTGCAGAGCTGTATGCAATCATGAGCTCTAGTGTGTAAACAAACCACTACTGAAGGGCAAGTGTGCAAAGGGGAGCCTTGGCCCCCAGCTGCAGAGCTGTGTGCAATCATGAGCTCTAGTGTGTAAACAAACCACCACTGAAGGGCAAGCGTGCAAAGGGGAGCCTTGGCCCCCAGCTGCAGAGCTGTGTGCAATCATGAGCTCTAGTGTGTAAACAAACCACCACTGAAGGGCAAGTGTGCAAAGGGGAGCCTTGGCTCCCAAGCTGCTGAGCTGTGTGCAATCACGAGATCTAGTGTGTAAACAAACCACCACTGAAGGGCAAGTGTGCAAAGAGGAGCCTTGGCTGCCAAGGTGCAGAGCTGTGTGCAATCATGAGATCTAGTGTGTAAATAAACCCCCACTGAAGGGCAAGTGTGCAAAGGGGAGCATTGGCTGCAGAGCTGTGTGCACTCAAGGGATCTATAGGTCTGCGCAGGTGCCTGTGCAGTTAGTGGTCTGGTGTATGTCCAGTGCTACGAGGTCCCAGCCTGTGACAGAAAGCACTGTGAACAGGCAAGTCTTTATTATAAACTTGCATTACAAGCGGTATAAGATAGACTGCTACAAAATGTGCAAAAGGTTACAAATAAAGTGTCTCCAAAATACAGATTTTAGTAATACCCAGACTGTACATAATATTTTATTATATGCCTGTCCCTTAGAAGCACACACTTGACAGCTCTGCTGGACACTTCCTTGCAATACCATCTAAAAAGAATAAATCTTTGTCATCACAAAGCTCCAAGTGATTCCATCAATTAAAGCTAGTACCACTCCCAAGCACCCTTTACATTTGCACATTAACCAGAGGTGCACGTTTGCATTTCTTTCAGGCAAGCAGACACCCTGGCAGGAAGGCTTCTTTAATGTTAGGTGTCTGTCCCGCTTTGGTTTCACAGCACAGGAGACTCCCTGCAAGACATTTCAGTTGAAGCAATTAAACTATCGGAATTAACCGTACCGGGACAGTTGCCTTTTTGCAAAAAGTTGGAACAGTTTTCCATAAATGTAATGTAATTTTATTTTTATAAAGCGCAACTTACACTCCATGGAGCATCTTGGCGCTGATCGCTCGTGTCCAAGAGGTGTTAGACCAGTGACCAGAGAGGTCTCAGTGGGATAGTGCACGGGCACGTCATGCTCCTCCGACCCTGCCCACTTGCACCTCTGTTTGCACGTGAATTACTGGATCACTACAGGGCACAAATTTGTGCGTGGTCTTCAATAAACTGAAGCAAAGTGGACGTCCCTTTTCACAGCCCTAAATCACAACACGAAAGAGGCGAGTAGTACACACTACACAGGTGATATGAAGAGAAGCTGTGAGACACGACAGGCGTTGAGAAGAGCTCGACCCGCCCTTCCCCAGCAGCACAGTCAGAAACCGTGGGCTGTTAGTGAGTACTAGTGATCACCATGGTGACATCACACACTCCAAAGCTTTACCCTTTAGAGTAGGTGACAATGCACCAAAAAGTCACCAGTGAGTATAACGTGAGACAGAGTGCGCCTCCAGACTACAGCAGTGAGTATGTGATGCATGGCTCCAGTACAGAAGAGTGTACGCTGAGTGCCTGTACAGAGCACGGAGGGTTTCAAGCTGCTGTGCTTGGTGAGGTGGAATTGTTGTACAACAAAATCAATATTTCCGGTTGAGAAACTTAAACCCAGGGCCACTGGAATTGAGATTGTGCAGACGTGGCGATTTTCACATAAATATAGATTTGCTGAGTTGCCACATAATCCATCACCTGCCGCATAATCTGCAGATTTTACCAACAAAAGAATTCTAGCTCAAGCAGTTCAAAAGTTACAAAAAAATGCAATGAAACGCGTTGCTGTGCTGTGGAAGGCCCTTTAGAAAGGTTGACTAGATGCATTTGTATTGGTTAGTGCTATATTTGGGTTTTAAACTGGTACTAATGTTAACAAGTTTGAAAATGACAAAATAATGAAGTCATACGATAAAATGTGGCACATTATGCCGCATAATTTGCCTTTTCTTGCCACATAATGTACTCAACCCTGCTGCATAATTTGGCCCTTGCCTGCCGCATAATTCCAGGGACCCTGCTTATACCTATGGGGAGTGAAGTGCTTATTGCCTCTTCCCCCAATCAAGTGTTTTCACAGGACCACCGCGGCCAGCGATAGTGATAAGCACAGTCCCACACTGGTTCTGGGGCGTCAGAAGATCTGGGGATCCCAGAGCTGAGAATGTGTGTAGTAACTTAGTCCAGACCTGTAGAGGATCTTTAGATGTTTATTTGTAGTTGGTTACATGCATAACAACAAAGCCAGGATATAACAATGTGCTGTTGCACAAATGAGCTATAACCATGGTCCTATTCCTCTCTCTGAAGACCTACTTCAATGCCACATACGTACAGATGCTGCTGCTACACACGTGCTCATGAAGGTGGGTGCGCCTGGAGTTTTGATCCATATATTGAAGCTGAACATTCTGTTTTTCTTTTCCTTCTCTAACAGCGGGGAAGAGCACGACGGACGAGGAGCTGGAAGAGATGCTGGAGAGCGGGAACCCATCTATCTTTACCTCAGGGGTAAGTAGCGGCAGCAGGTGGAGGCTTGAGGGGAGGCCGCAGCGGAGTGCTGGGGCATCAGAGAGAGGAGTTGGGGCATGAGATGTCACTCCAGAGGTGGTGCAAGCCTCCTCGCTGAATGTACGTCTTGTACCTTATGGTGTTTCTTGGGGGGGATTCTGTCATAAATTGTTCCTTCCCTGAGGATGGTTGTACTTTATGCTACCTGTCTCCTTGCACATTGTAAAGTGCTCAGATACCCACCAGGGTCATGTTCGCGCTATATAACACTTAATAAATTAATAAATGTCACAAACCATGGTTGAGACCCGAAGAGAGGGTCCTCTCCGTTGAAATTGCTCCATGGTTCTCACAAATGTGCAACCGTAGAGTAGGGGCTCAAATGTGCGGGCGGACTAATGCCTGCCATATTTTCAGAATAACCTCTAACTACATGAGTTTCATTAAGATTCTCAGTTCCGAAAGTGTATCTTGTATAGGTATCCATGCTCATGATGGCTCCACGCCGTCAATATACTTGAACCTAAAAGTATAAAATTCTGAATCAATAAAGAAATCAATGATTCTACAACTTTGAAGACTCACCAATTTATGAAAGTTAAAATTGAATCCTAAAAATGTAAATGGTGAAGAAACCGCGCCGGTTTCAAGTTAAATGAGCGCGTCCTTAGTGATCTAATGACCACACACTCTCATAATACTACAAGGCACTGAAAGGCACAGTGCGACAAGGATTGCGCCACTAAGAACTCGTTTAAACATCGTTGAAAACCTGAGGAGTGCATGGAGATAACAGCATCAACATTATTCAAATTCCACGCCGTCATGAGCCACGAGCGGCGTGTGCTACTGCCACTCCGCCCATGCGCGGCACTAATTCTGTGCGGGCGATTTAGTGAGTGGGCGGGGTCATGACGGCTCCAAGCCGTCATGAGCACACGCCGCCCGTGACTCATGACGGCATGGAGCTGTCATGAGTAAGGGAGCGTCACGCCTAACCACTATCCCCACTGGCGCTGTGGGCGAATTCGCGCCACAGTGAAAAGGTTAAAACCTGGTGGATCTTGGACGTAAGCTGGATTCTGGTCTTTTAAAATCCCACAGATCTTCCAAGTATCACACTGTCCCTTGTCTTATGTAGCGCTATATGTCTTTTTGGTTACTTCAGAGCACTAGAAAAAGCATCCACAATACACACTGCATCAAGGCCTCTCAGTCAAGTGAATACGACATAGTTTAACAATATGGATCGCAGCTTCGCCTGTAACTGTCCCCATATTATCAATTGGTTGTAATATAATTTCAAGCTGTTAAGCTGCTGCTTTACAGATCAAGGGATAGATATATTTCAGCAGCTAGCCTGATAGTGTGTTTCACTGAGTGGTAAATACATCTTTACAGGACACTCCACGGCCCACAGGTACCTTCCCACTGGCTGCGGTACAATAGGTAACAGAGGTGAATGTGGAGTTAGAAGGGCTTAGGTGTATGCTTCAGTGACTCCTTAAAATCTTTCAAACAATGTGGCAAGTGGGGACTGTGCCCCACCTCTGTCCTGGCCCCCACCTCTGTCCTGGCCCCCACTATGACCCACCTCCACATCTGTTGGCTGCCTGCCTGTGCTGAGTAACAATTCAGAAAACGAGCATTGGCAAAGCCAATAGGTCTTGTGTTAGCTGCCAGCCATTTGGCGTTGTCAATGCTTTTTGTTTAGTCATGGTTTTCGCAAACTTTTCTTGTTAAGTAAGCTGCTCGTCACTTATCAATGTAAAACAAATATGGCTAAAAACAAATACTGCCATTGTAGTCCCTAGAAATGATGGGAGCCTACATGTTTTCTTAAAATGTTTGTTCACTTCGACTGTGTGTGTGTGTATGTGTATATATATATATATATATGTGTGTGTGTGTGTGTGTGTGTGTGTGTATATATATATATATATATATATATATATATATATATATATATATATATGAGTTATTGGCAAAGGAAAAAACGCTCTTTCTATGGAAACTAGGTCCTAGCTATAACTACCTACTGGCAAACGTTGTAGGATATGTATGTATATATCTTCCAAAGTTGTCCAAAAAAGCGAAGACGCACTCCAGCGCAGTAATTCAAACGGAATTCTTTATTGAGGGAAGCCTTAGTTGCAATCCTGATTTTCTTTCCTTTTGCTTGACCGGTTTCGGAGCCCCCAGCTCCTTTTTCAAAAGCACACTGAAAACTTGCAGATGCGGCTAGCATGCTCATTAATACATTGCCCTCCGGTGGGCCTCACAGGTGAGTGTTTCACAAGGCATGCTGGATTTTCCCTTCAGTGGGTTCCACAAGAATGCAGTTAATTAAAAGGTATTCTCAGCCCTCCAGTGGGCCTCAGAAAGACAAATGCAGGCTTTAGTTTTCAAAACTGCTGCTGCCACTCGTGAGTTTTCACCGGTTCAAACCCCGTGGTCCAATCAAGTTTTCGAGGGTGGTGCAGTCCTCCGCGGCTTGGACAGCCGTGATTTATGTCTTCCAAAGTTTGGACATCCCTGATAAAAAATCATGCCCAACAGCAGTCGGGGGTGGGGGTGGAGTGCTTTGTCAGCAGATAGACAACATTCCTACTTGCTTGTCCTTCAGACCAATAAAACTATCTATTGAGCGGTGGAATGCAGAACGGTCCCCCTTTTCAGGGTTTCAAAAGAGATAACTTTCCACTTTTTATGATAGGCGTGACAAAGTTCTTTAAGCTGGGTCGTCTTCACAATTTAACAAGCCAACATTAAGAGACAGGACATCACATACGGTCTTGTCTCCACTGCCCTTTGTTGCAGAATTGAAAGGATATTGGACAAGGAGATTTACCATAATGCAGTTATGGCATTAGAAGCCTGAAAAGCTTTCACAAAGTGAGGATTGGAAGCGTCATTTCCTTCTGGTAGAACCTGGATGAGGAAATGTCTAAATATGGATTCCAGTACATGTGGCTCTTAACTATTGGGTTGAAGTTAAGTTGCCTAGGTGTTGTAGTTTAGAAATGCTTTTGGAAAATACTCTGGCTTGAAGGGAAAGATTTTGAAATCTTATTAGGAAATATACAAATGTCTGACTGGATGCTCTAAAATATGTAATGGCCACAGAATTCATGATGCATTTGAATGTTTAATTATTCCCGCCAATGGACCAGTTCCATGGTTAAAACGGAGTACTTGGTTTAACAAGTTCGGTGCTAAAGCCCCTCAAGAGTTAATCTTTTTTGTGGATTGATTTGCTTCCTAGGAGTTTAAAATACAGACACCCTTATAAAACATAAAAAATCAAGTATCTGGGATGTCCTTCTGTGAGTGGGATCAGATATGCACACTGTAATCGGATGAGGGGAACATGTCTGTAAACTGAAAATGAGATGGTTACAGTAGTTGATTGGGGATTTCTTATGAACGTGATGGAAGATGGTTACTGTAGTCGATGCAACATTTCTTATGAATTGGATGGAGGGTGGTCACAGTAATCAATGGGGTATTTCTTATGAACAGAATGGAGGGTGGTTACAGTAGTCAATGTGGTATTTCTTATGAACGGGATAGAGGGTGGTTACAGTAGTCGATGTGGTATTTCTTATGAATGGGAAGGAGGGTGGTTACAGTAGTCCATGTGGTATTTCTTATTATAGGGATGGAGGGTGGTTACAGTAGTCGATGGGGTATTTCTTATGAACAGTGTTAGACGGACCGGGAGGGTCGGCCGAGGACAAGGGGAGAGGTCTCCGGGGAGAGCCGTCTCCAGCGATCGTACAGACTAGTAACTTCCCCCCCACAGATGTACACCACACAAAGATAAGGTTTAACGTTCTTTATAAGAAATCTTTAGGTACGGTAGAATGGTACAAGGAGGTCTGGACTCAGGGGTCCCCTCGATTCTAGTCTCTTGGATGGGAAAGGGGGTAGCGGGACAGTCTTGTTACCAATCTGGTAGATGCGATGATATGATGGGTAGCTCACAATCCTCGAGCTCGGCGTTCTAGGTGGACGGGCCGCGGCAGCGCCGGCAGGTCCCGAGATGATCGTAGGTAGCGACGGTCCGCGGCGGCGCCAGCAGGTCCCGGTGAAGGTGGTAGTAGGGTCAGGAGGTACTTGAAGACGTCTGGAGGGGTCTTCAGGGGGGCCATCTCCCAACCTTCTTTGACTAGGCTGAGGGGCCCTCGCACAGGGTGTCCGTACAAGAGTTCGAAAGGGCTGAAGCCGAGGGACTTCTGGGGGACTTCTCGATATGCGAAGAGGAGGCACGGAAGTAGCACATCCCACTGGCGACGGAGGGGCTCTTCCAACCCCCCGATCATTCCCTTGAGCGTGCGGTTGAACCGCTCGACTAGTCCGTTTCCTTGAGGGTGATAGGGGGTCGTGAATCGGTAGGTGACCCCGCACTGTTGCCAGAGGGATTTCATATATTTTGAAATAAAGTTTGTGCCTCTGTCGCTGACGACTTCTCGGGGGAAGCCCACCCGGGAGAAGATCCCCATTAAGGCCCGGCCGACCACCGGGGCTGTTACAGACAGGATGGAGGGTGGTTACAGTAGTCAATGTGGTATTTCTTATGAATAGGATGGAGGGTGGTTACAGTAGTCGATGGGGTATTTCTTATTATAGGGATGGAGGATGGTTACAGTAGTCACTGGGGTATTTCTTATGAACGGGATGGAGGGTGGTTACAGTAGTCAATGTGGTATTTCTTATGAATAGGATGGAGGGTGGTTACAGTAGTCGATGGGGTATTTCTTATCATAGGGATGGAGGATGGTTACAGTAGTCACTGGAGTATTTCTTATAAACGGGATGGAGGGTGGTTACAGTAGTCAATGGGGTATTTCTTATGAACGGGATAGAAGGTGGTCACAGTAGTTGATGGGGTATTACTTGTGCAGGGTGGTCACAGTAGTTGATGGGGTATTTCTTATGAAGGGAATAGAGGCTGGTTACAGTAGGTGGCTGGTATTTCTTATAAATAGGATGGAAGGTGGTTACAGTAGTCAATGCGGTAGTTCTTATGAATGGGATAGAGGGTGGTTGCAGTAGTCGATGGGGTATTCCTTATGAATGTGATGGAGGGTGGTTACAGTAGTCGATGGGGTATTTCTTATGAACGGGATGGAGGGGGTTTACAATAGTCGATCGGGTATTACTCATGCAGGGTGGTTACAGCAGTCGATGGAGTATTACTTATGAACGGGATGGAGGGTCTTTACAGTAGTCAATGGGATATTTCTTAAAATTGGAATGGAGGATGGTTACAGTAGTCAATGGGGTATTTCTTATGAATGGGATAGAGGATGGTTACAGTAGGTGAGGTATTTCTTATAAATGGGATGGAGGGTGGTTACAGTAGTCAATGGGGTATTTATTATGAGCGGGATGGATGGTGGTTACAGTAGTCAACATTGTTTTTCTAGTGAGTGGGATAGAGTGTGGTTACAGTTGTCGATGGGGTAGTTCTTATGAATGGGATGGAGTGTGGTTACAGTAGTTGATAGGATTTTTGTTATGAACGGGATGGAGGGTGGTTACAGTAGGCGATGAGGTATTACTTATGCATGGTGGTTACTGTTGTCGATGGGGTACTTATGAACAGGACGGAGGGTGGTTACAGTAGTTGGGGTATTTCTTATGAACAGGATGGAAGGTGATTACAGTAGACGACGGGTTATTACTTATGCAGGGTGGTTACTGTAGTCGATGGGGTATTTCTTATGAATGGGATGGGGCCGTTTACAGTAGTCAATGGGGTATTTCTTAATATTGGGATGGAGGATGGTTACAGTAGTCAATAGGGTATTTCTTATGAACGGGATGGAGTGTGGTTACAGTAGTTAATAGGGTTTTGTTATGAACGGGATGAAGGGTGGTTACAGTAATCAATGGGGTATTTCTTATGAACAGAATGGAGGGTGGTTACAGTAGTCAATGTGGTATTTCTTATGAACGGGATGGAGGGTGGTTACAGTAGTTGGGTATTCCTTATGAACGGGATGGAAGGTGGTTACAGTAGTGGATGGGGTATTACTTATGCAGGGTGGTTACTGTAGTCGATGGGGTTTTTCTTATGAACGGGATGGAGTGTGGTTACAGTAGTTGATATGGTTTTTGTTATGAATGGGATGGAGGGTGGTTACAGTAGTCGATGTGGTATTTCTTATCAACGCGATGGAGGATCGTTATATTAGTTGATGGGGTATTTCTTATGAAGGGGATGGAGATTATTTACAGTAGTCAATGGGATATTTCTGATGAGCGGGATGGAGGGTGGTTACAGTAGTCAGGATATTTTTTATGATAAGGATGGAGGGTGGTTACAGTAGTCTACAGGTTTTTCTTATGAGCAGGATAGAGGGTGGTTACTGTAGTCGATGGGGTATTTCTTATGAACGGGATGGAGTGTGGTTACAGTAGTTGATAGGGTTTTTGTTGTGAACGGGATGGAGGGTGGTTACAGTAGTCGATGGGGTATTTCTTATGAACGGGCTGGAGGGTGGTTACAGTAGTCGATGGGGTATTTCTTATGAACAGGCTGGAGGGTGGTTACAGTAGTAGATGGGGTATTACTTATGCAGGGTGGTTACAGTAGTAGATGGGTTATTTCTTATGGATGGGATGGGGTGTTTACAGTAGTCGATGGGGTATTTTGTAATATTGGGATGGAGGGTGGTTACAGTAGTCAATGGGTTATTTCTTATGAATGGGATAGAGGATGGTTACAGTTGGTGGGGGTATTTCTCATGAATGGGATGGAGGGTGGTTACAGTAGTCGATGGGTATTTCTTATCAACGGGATGGAGGGTGGTTATATTAGTCGATGGGGTATTTCTGATGAGGGGTATGGAGGGTGGTTACAGTAGTCGATGGGGTATTTCTTATGAAGGGTATGGAGGGTGGTTACAGTAGTCGATGGGTTATTTCCTATGAGCGGGATAGAGGGTGGTTACTGTAGTTAATAGGATATTTCTTATGAACGGGGTGAAGGTGGTTACAGTAGGTGGGTGGGAGTCATGCCTTTGTGTGCAAAAGACCGGACATAGTGTGATTAGTCGGGAAGTCATTCTGAATGGGATGGAAGATGGTTGCAGTACTTGGGGAATCTCTTCATGTGGATGGGACAGAAGATGTTTTTACAATGATTATTTCTTCTGGCAGATCATTGACTCTCAGATCTCGAAGCAAGCGCTGAGCGAGATTGAGTCGCGACACAAGGACATCGTCCGGCTAGAGAGCAGCATCAAGGAGCTTCACGACATGTTCATGGACATCGCGATGCTGGTGGAGAACCAGGTAACCTGACGAGTTCAAGGGTGGCCTGTTGAAATGTAATAACCAGGATGCACTGTCATGTTGAGGGGCAATTAGAGTGAAACACAATGTATTTGGGATTCTAGAAGATGGCAGGTCAATGTCTGGATCTCTCGGAGCT
Organism: Lissotriton vulgaris; assembly: GCF_964263255.1. NCBI lineage: Eukaryota > Metazoa > Chordata > Amphibia > Caudata > Salamandridae > Lissotriton > Lissotriton vulgaris. Next base: position 310,851,439 of record NC_141686.1, on the reverse strand, counting down.
AGAAGGAGCAAAGCAGCATGCTGGGGACAGCAGTGTGACCTAGTAAACTGATTCCAGGGAGGTGTAAACCAGCCACTAATGGTGGGATACTAAAGCTTTGCCACTGGTGGGCATGAGTGCACAGGACTAGGACAGCCAAGGATCTGATCATGGTACTCCACAGTGAATGGCGGTTGTGAGGGATGCTTATGAGCTCCAACATGGAGGTTTGCACTACACCGTAGATGCCAAAGATGGAAGGTTTCTGCTGGCAACAAGGAAAAAGGTGTTGTAGCCTAGAAACGAGGAAGCAAAGAAACCCAGAGCGTAACTCCTTGTTTCTTTCATGGTGAAAACCTAACTCAATGGGTAGTACTTGTAGTTTGAACTTGAAAATCTAGCTTATGAATCTTGATTGACTACAATCTCTCCAACCTTTTAATGTCCTTTGTTATATCACCTGGCTTCTCTTCTTACGCCATGTCCGAACGCAACTGTTGTTGGACTCTACCCAATGAGAGATTTGAAGCCAGTTGAGCTTGTATTCCCAGTGCTTGTGCAGATACCTACCATCTAGAAAGGCTGAGATCCCTCAGTGGGGTGAGGGTGGGCCTGGGAGTTTGGTGAGGGTGGAGCAAAGTTGGTCAGAAAGCTCTAAACTAGTAAAGTCAGAATTTCTTCAGGAACAATTCCAACCCGATGGTGGTCAGGAACTGATTCCTGCCACCACAATGCTTCCTGTTGTGGTTCTAAGATGTGCCTTCTGTTTTGTGCCCTTTATGCATTGCACTGCTGAGAGAGGAACGTAAGTCAGGTAAAAACATAACTTCATATCTGGCGGTTATAATGCAATCTTGTGGGTGGGGTAGACCTGAGTCTTGAGTCTCGCGATGCGTGCTGAGGTTGAGAAGGGCGGTACTGGGACCTTCAAGGAGAACCTTGGGTCCTTCTAGGTCATCTGTTCTCAACAAAGCGCAGCAGGAAGTGTATGCATGCGTATGTGTTCTCTAGGCTGTGTGGTCAAGAACGTCCCTTCCAAAGACATGGGTGCTGTTGGGAGAGCACTGTGTGCTTGTGGGGGAAGGGCCGCTGTAAGATCTGTGCGCTTGGTTTCCGTTGCTAGAGCTCTACAGGGGGAGCACATTATAGTGGATGGTTCTTCTGAGGGCACTAATACTGAGTTAATGGACATATTTGGTTGGGTTCTGTTACTGGAGCTCTATAGGATGTTTCCTATAAGTTCTTGGTTGTGTGGGAAAGGGGTAGGGCTTCTTGCTGTAAGATCTGTGCCATTGGTTTCCGTGGCTACATCTGTACGAGGGAGTGCTCAGTGTAAGGTCATTCTTGTGGGTTGTTCTTCTGAGGTCATTACGTCTGTTTTGGCAGACATCTTTGGTTGGGGTTCCTCAAGAGACAATTGGGCTCTGTTACTTTAGGATGCTTCCCATTCGCTCTTTTGGGGAGACTGCTCGCTGGAAGATCTATACAGTTGGGTTCTGGAGCTGTATAGAGTGAGTGTTACCTGTAAGGTTGTTGCAGTGTGTAGCTCTTCTGAAGGTAGTTAGGCTGTACTGGCAGACCACCATGTGTTTGAGTAGCAGCTGTAGTCCCTTTGATGCGTAGGAGGATTATCTAACAGTGTTGCTTCTTTGCCTCCGGTTAGTCTCCAGCTACCTCTTGATCTTAAATTTTTCATTTTGAAAGCATCAGGGATCTTCATTTGTGTGTTTTGAGGGCAGTTTTACTTCAGTGTGTCCAGCTTACATGTGAAGGGACATAAACGCCAACACAGCCCTTCAAACAAGCAGTTCTACCTACGCTGATTTGTTGTAAAACAAAGACCAGGAAGACGTTTGAGGAACAAGCGAACTGCTAAATAAACGGTCAGATATAAAAAAGAACAAGCGATTTTGAATCTGAAAAGAACTAGAATATTTGTGAGATCCAGTGCACTAACATTAAAAAATTATGGATTCGGAGTAACTGAAGAAACATACAATAAGAGGCACAAATACAGTTATGTGGTTTGAGTATGACTTACAAACACAGTGGTTTTGTTCTCGCATAGATTGGTGGTTGTACACTTTGTTAGGTGTGCAGTGAACTCCAGTTATGGTTTGCCTCTGTGTAGAGGGTGTGTGATCGTGTGTACATGCCCTCGTGGGATGAGAACCACAGTCATCTCAAGAATTGCTGTGTGTGTTTTCCGTCTGTGGGGTAAATCTGTTGCTCTTCTTAAGGAAGGAATAGGCATTATTCCTGGTGTGTGGGTGAACATGACCATTCACTGTTTTCTGAGCGCTCTGAATGGAAGGAGTTGGGCTTCTGTGGTGAGGAAGCACACTTGAAGAGTGAAATTTGGTATTGCCAAGAGCCACCTGCTGTGTAGGTTTGTGCTTGTCTGTTTTAATCCGGAAGTGTGACTAGCAATTGTGAATAAACTGAGGCTGAGTCCCAAGTGGGTCAACTGTGCAGGTGCCTGAAAATAAATTTCTGACATCTTTCTCTCCCGCATGCTTTCTTCGTTACAGGGGGAAATAACAAACATTATAGAAGTCAGCATGGAAAAAACAGTCGACCACGTGGAAAAAGCACGTGATGACATAGTGAAGGCTGTAAAATACCAGAACCAGTCACGTAAGGTGTGTCTGACCTCTTGCCCATCTTGATTTGTGCTGCTGTAAGAGACAGACCGGGTCTCGCTGCTTCTTTCCTTCTGTTTTTACTGTCACAATACTTTGCTCTGGTTCCCGCCACCTTTCCTCTTTTTTTCTTCTTCCGTTCATGTCTGCATTGGCTAATAGGGAGCTATGATTGACCGCATTGAAAACAACATGGACCAGTCAGTGGGCTTTGTAGAGCGTGCTGTTGCCGACACCAAAAAGGCGGTGAAATACCAGAGTGAAGCCAGAAGGGTGAGGCATTAAGAGGTGGTCGGAGGGATTAGAGGGGTGTGCAACCCATCTTCCTCATCCCTGTCATACCAAGCATTCCTCCTTAACCTCGTCTCACTTGGGCATAGAGCAACAGCTGCACCCTTTAGCTCCTTGACCAACCCTACCACCTCCTCATCTAGAATAAAAACCTATCGTTGACTAATTCATGTTTGTGTGATGTGGTAGAAATAGATGAAAGACTCAATTGCCATGTACCACCCTACATGCTCACCTTTTACTGCACATATTCTGGATGGAACTCCTCATCCATGTCTATTAATTCACAGTAGGACGTGTTAAAATCAGCATTTGTGTAATTTAGACAATATTTACCAAGTAGAAGATTTAATCTGAGGACGCAGTTTCCTTTGCTTGATAAGTTATCATCTTTTCCTTGGTTCTTATTGTTTTAATATTAAGCACAGAGAATAACTATTTAATTCAATGTGACCAAAATTAGTGGTTTCCTGGTTGTGGTAGGTATTCTATAAAGGATAAATTACCCATGAGCATGTCAAAGGTGGGGTGCTTGAGCAAGATGTAGTCACTTTTGGACACTTTGTGTTTGTCTGACCTTTTTTTGACCTTTGTGTGCAAGGTGCAGGCATTGCCAGTGTTGAGAATCCTCTTCTTGAACCCATGTTCCATTTGTCCCTTTTCTCTTTCTCTAAAGTACTTCACACTTTCTTCACTCTTGCCCTCCTTGTTATCTGTGGATAGGAGTGAACAGAACAGATCTATGGAGAGGTGGCACTGAAAAGAACCTTGGCTTTTTCATTCTATGCTAATGTGTAAGAAGAGCTGCCTTTCTTGAAGGCCTGTGCGCTAAGGTGTATTTCACAATTCACAAGTGTTCTGTCGTTAATTACAGGTATGCAAGGGCTTTTGTGTTTAAATAATTTTTTTGTAATGTTTTCTCTAGAAAATGATCATTATCATCGTCGTGGTCCTTATCGTATTGGGAATTTTGGCGCTGATAATCGGACTTTCCGTTGGGTTAAAATAACTTCACTCGACCTGCCCCGAAGCCCCACAGATTTTTTTGTGAGGGACGGGGTTCTGCTGGACTAGTAAGTAATGCCACGGGTAGGTTTCACACTGCCAACCCAACTTCAAGGAGCTTCCCACCTATTCAAGATCTATAATTTACAACCAATTTAGATGCTCTTTCAGTGCTAGGACCTTGTGCCATGCAGGCATTCACCTTCCTCTTGTGTGAGTGGTCCCAGGCACTCTCGCAATGAGTCCTAGGATCCCCATACCGGCTTCTGTCTTCTACCAAGTACTCCGGGCTCCCTGACACTGCTTGATGCGCCCATCATTGATGATATTGCATCATTTCATCCACGACCACTCACTAATGTTGATATTGTCTATTTGCTCATGATAGTGCACTCTGGTGCCTTGTGCACATGGTCAAGCCCGCGCCACCCAGATGGAGAGAATGCCTCTAGTAAGGCTGCTTCATGTTTGTACACGGCTCTCATATTCCTCTGTGCTGAGCACAGCGTTCTAGTGAACACGTATGCTCTCAGTTTCTTCCACTACAAATGAACACTTGTATCACAATGGGATTCTACAATATAAACAATATGTCATAGGTTATCTTTTTTGTACATGTAAAACTTGTGGGTAGTGGTCCACCCAAATACCTGCCCCACTGTCCCCCGCCTCATGTTAGTGTCGGGAAAATACTAACCCCCATATTGCACACTCATTCCGTATAATATGAGGCTGTTAGTGGTTCCAATTCCAGCCCTGCTTTTCCCAGTCAGTGTTTTAGTATTACATTTTCCAAATTTAAACCTGTAATCACAAAAATGAAGTTGTGGTAGGCTGCTTTCTCATTATTTAAGTTAAAGCTTGTAATGGGGAATGGGCATTAAACTCATTTTGTTTTTCTGCTTGTCTCACTTCTTTCCTCCCCTTTTCCCAGTGAGTGTTCCCGTACCCTCCTTACTGAGTCTGATCATCTGTAATGTTCCTGCTGCTGGACCACTTGTCGTTACCTCACCTGTCTTCCCTGGACCTGTTAGATTCATCCTACATGCCTTGCAACGCATACACTCCACTTCCTGATGTAATTTCCTAAAGATGCACATTACTTCCCGCCTGCCCAGGTGGCTCACAGTTAAAGCGGCCGGCCGTTGGGAGATCGCTGGGACAGCCTATGATTTTAATCCATTCCTTTTGTGTCATCTTTGTTGAGTGTTTAGGTCTTGTTAGTGTTGAAAACACTTGGTCACATGCTTTTGTATAGTACTGCAAAAAATCTAGTCCAAAATGAAGGATGCACAGGGCTGGACTTAATTTGAGCTGTGTGATGCACTGCATTAGGCTGGCCTCTAAATAGCAGATGCACAACAGTGGCCTGATCCAAGATGGCTGAAACCCCTTTGTTGTCCTGATCCAAGATGGCGGACACTGTATTGATCCATGATGGCTGACACACTGTGCTATTCCAATTCATGGTGGCTGACCTTCATAATGTTATGCTCATTTGAGCGCTTCTTCATAACTGTTGCTTGTAATTCCTATTGTTTTCTTGTTTGTGTATTTTATGCTTTAAGGTTAAAAGCCCAACTGATCACATTACTGCACTGAGGTTCCGTGACGGTTCCGTGACGACTTGAACCCGTGTTTTCAAGTTTGTCGGAAATACATAAAATTAGTATCAGCGAACCGCAAATGATCCATTTAGTATATCCTAGTGTTTTCGCTACGCTACGAGCAAGAGCACTCCTTCCACTGACACATTTCTGATATACACACGGCATCCATCTTAGATCGTGGCCGCCATTTTGTGTTTCCTTGCCCTCACATATGCAATAGCCTCTGATCATTTCATTCACTTCACTTTGATTAAGGACACGTAGCCTTAGCCGGAGATTCACCTCTTACATGACACGTGCACCTTAAACCAGATCACGCTGAAGCTGCATGACTCGACAAAGGCTGCCTCCTCTGCCCGAGGCCAGCCCACCTGAACTGGTTTTCCTGTCCATTGTACCTGATCATGATTAGGCGGCCGAAGCCGGTAGCCTTGCCCATTTACAACCCACAAACATCTCTTATCCCGCTTTTCTATCTTCTGCACCTGGCTCTGCTCCTTTCCTTCTGGGCCTTTATTAGGGGGAGGTAACGAACTTTACGATGAGGCGGTCCGGGTCTTGAATGCAATATTGACAAGGGATTGTGATGGACTGGTGGGAACCCCTCTTCGTGATGTTTTGTATCAGATATTATCGACAGTTCCTGTGTAACGCCAAATATTTATTGTTTAGAGACACAAAGGTTTGGGAATGTACCGACATGTGAAATATTTGCCTAGAGCACAATTTTTAGTATATAAGGAGCAACCCACTTTGTACAAATCGAACAGTCTCCTAGATTCTGCCCGTGTGTAGATTCTGTGACTTCTGTGTCCCTGCAGTAATAAACCTTTGGTCTTTGACGCCACCATCGAGAAGCCCGTGTTTCTGTTCATTTGTGCACCAAGGCAGGTGGGACTCCGGGGTCTTTGGGTGTTGTACCCTGACACCTCTGGACGGAACCAAAAAAAGTCCAGAACTCCAATTGGCGCCCAACGTGGGGCGACGTCATTCGGTACCGGTCCAAAAGCCTGAAGAGTTCGAGAAGCTTCGTGTGAAGATTCCTGAGGGAGGCGCCCCACTTCATCGATCCCGGCATATCGCAAAAGTGGCCCTGAAGTTCTCTTCCACGAGGGTTCCCGTTCAGGACGGCTGCAGTGGGCCGTTGCCTTGACCGTCGCCCTGTCTTGGACCCGAAGTGGTGCAGTCCTTAGTACGGCGAAACGTGACGGGTTTCTCCTTGGTGACGTCTTCAGTGCCTCAGTTAAGTATTTAGTGATAGCTAGCTGGTTACTTTTGTGAGGATTGTTAAAAATCCTTGATCGGTTCTTGGTTTGGTTTGGTTTTGTAAGATTATCACTAGTTGTTCTGGTTACGATAATCTATTTGGTTCAGTTTTGGGTATCGATACATCAGTTCGTTTTGGTAGGCCTAAGTTCTTGGTTCAAGTGCACAATTTGTTTCGTGTTTTGTTTGTTTTGTGTTCCGGACTGAGAATGGTAAGTCGGAAAATGTTGTCTTGTTTTAGTTGCAACAGTGACTCACAATTAGAGGATTCCTGTCTGGTTCCTCCGATTGGGACTCCCCTATATGACCTATATTGTAAGTATGGTGTGGGTCCTATAACTTATAATGAGATATGGGTCCGTTATTGTAAGAAGGATGGTGTCCTTAGTTGGCCACTGCATGGTAGTTTTGAACAAGAGATTCTCGACAATTTAGAAGAGAAATTGTTTAGGAAGAAAGCCCGGCCGGCAATGTTTGACTCTTTTCGTTATTGGCGGAAAGAATCCAAACAGAGAGAAATGAAGAGGTTGAAGAAAGAGCAAAAAGAACTAGAAGAGTTAACTCTAGAGCAAGCGACTAAGCAGTTGCAGGCTAACGAGTGTGAGAAAGCCATAGATGTAGCCATTAGAGAGCGTAACTTAGCGATTGACAAGTGCTATCCTGCCTTGCCATCGAAAATGGCTAAGATACTGGAGGATTCCGAAAACGATCCTCTGCTATCTTATCTGTTACGGTCGCCTCCACCGTATGCACAAGGTGCTACGGCTCCACTAATCCCGAATGTTCAATTGCCGGTTGCTGGACAACCTGGTGTTCTTGTTCCTCAGAATCAAGTTCCTATACCTCCTGTGGTGAATGTAAATGTTCCTACAGCTCCTCCTCTTCCTGCACTGCCCGCTCCTATACCTACCACTGTACCTATTGGTCCTCAAACTATTTTCCTCGATACTCCTACTGTTTCGTCATCTATTCCTACCTCTACTGCATTCTCTATGTCTGCGAGTGTACTAACTCCACTTTCTGTTCGTCGAAGAATTACTGATTCTGTTACTAATATGCTGTCTCCTATATATAAAACCTTGATTAAGACTCCTACTCCTGACTCTGTTCAGAGACGGAGTCAGCTTCCAAGTACTGAGGAACGGGGAGTTTTAGACTCCACGGCTCTCAGATGGATTACAAAAGTTAGAAGATATAGTACGAAAGATGTGTTAGAGACATTTATGCAATGGGGAGAGCCAACACAGCGATACGTCTTCGACGAGATGTGCTCGTTGTTGCGTGAGGAAATAGAAGAAGACGATGTCGAATCAGATTTGGAAGATTTAATTAAGATTCAAAAAGAGTTTGCTGCTGGAATGATAGTGGGCGATAATATAAAGGAAGCGATGGAACTCATTTTGAGTTTTAGGAATGATCCATCTCTTCGTTCGCCGAGAGATTTAGAGAAAGGTAGAATGAAGCTAAGTCGCCAATATCCTATGAGGGAAGTTCCTCCAATTTGGCGCGAAGCAGTACAACGTGATGATAATGCGGGAATTGCAGCTGCTCCAGCACAGTTCCAAAGAGTATGGATACATATTCCGTGGAAACGAGCAGAAGTGTTAGCAGTGAAACAGGCCTTGCCAGATCCACGTAAGAATCCAGCCGGATATTACAAGGAATTGACACAGACAGTTGAGGCTTGTATAATGAACTTAGCCGACATTGATATGTTGTTTGGTAATGTAGTTCCACAACCAGTATGGGCTAAAATTCGTAGAGAGGATCATCAGGCTGCTTTAGGTGGTGATTGGGCAGCTATCACTGCAGCAGATGCTCAACAAATAGGTGGTGCGAAACCCGAACCCCTAATTGCTAATCTGCCAGGTAGAATAATAGATTTAATGAAGACTCTGATGCCAGCATTGCGTGTTAATTGGGATAAATTATCCGCATGCAAGCAGAAGAAAGACGAAAGTGTCTCCGACTTCTTCACGAGGTTCGAAGAGACTTTTGTAGACCATAGTGGTCAGGATATGAGCACTGAAGGAGGACAGAGATTGTTTGTCGATAAATTTGTGCATAATTTGTTACCTGAATTATGCAATAAATTGAAAGACTCAGAAAGTGCGTGGGCTGTATCTACGACAGCGCAAATACTTGCGACTGCACAGTACTATGAAAATAGGGATAAAGAGGAAAAGGAGAAATCAGAGAAGAAAACGAAAGATTTAAAGACTAAAGTTCTTTTACAGCAGGCGTATCCGCCTCGCACGAATCAGACTAATATGCAACAGAATTCGTATCAAAAGACAGATTATAATTCGACCAGGCCTCAATACCAGTGGAATCAGTGTGCGTACTGTAAGAAAGAGGGTCACTATAAAAATGATTGTCAGATTTTAGCGCAAAATAATGCGGCAGCAGCTCAGAGAGGTCGTGGTGGTTTTGCACAGAATTCTAGAGGTCGGGGACGAGGTGCTATGCCTCCACAAACTAATGATCGTCCTTCTAATCACTTTGATCAGCGAAATGTACAGTCAGCTCAACAGAATAGATCTCAGCAATATCTTGTTGAGGATTATTGTGAAGTTGAAGAGGGTTTTCAACAAAATGGGTACTAGGACAGCCATAGACAGAGAGAGGGAGTAGTATCAGTTCCAGTGGATCAGAGTGGGCCTTATGTCGCAGTAGCAACATCAGGTGTAGTCGAACCGTTTCTGTTGGATACTGGTGCCGCAAAAAGTTCTATCATGCATGCGAAACTCCCTGGCGCACCTTTGTCTGGCTCAACAAATGTTTCCGTAGGTTTTTCAGGCGCCCCTGTGTACAACCCGATATCTGGTCCTTTGTCTATTTCTGTTGGACCGTGTCAATTGAAAGCACCCTTAATTTTGACGACAGGTTGTAATGAAAATCTGCTTGGTTTAGATTTGTTAAAACGACTATATGCGACATTGTACTGTTCTCCGGAAGGAGTACAGCTTACTTTGGGTAAAAGACTCACCTCTCCGATGTACTTGTCAATGGACGCACTCCCGCCGGAGCTACGTTCACTCCCTGATTCTCTTTGGGCGACTGGTCCCAATGATGTAGGTCTACTAGAGATTCCACCGTATGTAGTAACTTTGAAAGCGAATGTGAAATTTCCAAGAATTCCCCAGTATAAAATATCGAATGAAGGTGAGCGTGCACTCTTATTGATTGTGCAAGATTTGATTAAGAAAGGTGTGGTTGAAGAAACGCGAGGAAATGTTTGTAATAGTCCTGTATTGCCGATTTTGAAACGAACAGATCCTACAAAGCCTCCAGTCTATAGGTTTGTCATAGACCTTAGAGAAGTTAATAAGATTGTAATTCCGCAGTTTCCTGTAGTGCCAGACATTACTGCTTTGTTAACATTGATTCCTGCTACAGCTACATGGTTCTCAGTCATCGACTTGAAGAATGCCTTTTTCAGCATTCCGATAGCCGAGGAAAGCAGAGATATTTTTGGCTTCTGTTTAGGAGGTCGCAGTTTCAGATTTAAACGCGCTCCACAAGGCTACTGTGAAAGTCCATCTATTTACAGTCAAGCTTTAAAAAGCCAGTTAGATTCTTTTGTCCTTCCTCCAGGTTCTGCCCTAGTACAATACGTAGATGATCTTTTGGTGGCTGCCGATGACAAGGAAACTTGCAAAGCAGCTACAATTTCACTATTGCATCATTTGTCACCTTCCAAAATGCAATATTGCTGCCAAGAAGTAACCTACTTAGGTCATCTCTTGTCAAAGGAGGGAAGGAAGTTGACCCCAGAAAGAATAAAAGCAATTATGCAGATGAGTGTTCCACGCACACAGAGGGAAGTACGTGCCTTTCTAGGTATTACCTCTTACTGTAGGCAATGGATCCCAAATTTTTCACTTTTAGCAAAGCCGTTGGTAGCTTTGACTGGGAAAAATGTTCCGAGTCCGGTGCCATGGTCTGATGAATGTCAAGAGAGTTTTGCTGAATTACGAAAAGCTTTGTGTTCAGCTCCTGTATTGGGCACACCTGATTACAGTAAGCCATTCACGCTCTACGTTCACGAAAGAGAAGGTTGCGCGTTGAGTGTCTTGACACAGAAGTTTGGTGATAAACAACGCCCTTGTGCGTATTTCTCATCAACATTAGATCCGGTAGCTAGAGCATTGCCTAGTTGTTTGAGGGCTACAGCGGCAGCTGCAGCTTCCATTCGACAATCTGCTGGTTTGGTGATGAACAATATGCTAGTGGTCATGGTTCCTCATGCAGTGGACACACTCATGAACCGAACGAAGACACAACATCTTACTAGTGCGAGATTATCTGGTTACGAGCTGACGTTATTAGCGAGTCATATTCAGATCAAAAGATGCAATGTATTGAATCCAGCAACATTGTTGCCGACTGATCAAGAGTCGAGTGATTCTGAGCCACATGACTGTTATTTCAAAACGGAGGAAGAGACAAAAGGTCGTATCGACTTAAGAGATACTCCTCTATCCGACCCAGATGGTACGCTGTATGTGGACGGGTCATGTTTTAAATTGGAGAATGGTGATGTGACTGCTGCCTACGCGGTAACGACTTTGAAGACGATTGTGGAGACTGCAAGAGTGAGTCAGAATTCTGCCCAAGCTGCAGAGTTAATAGCTCTTACGAGAGCGTGTGTTTTAGCTGAGGGAAAGAGAGTGAATGTGTTTACAGATAGTCAGTACGCATTTGGCGTGGCCCATAGTTTTGGCCGGTTGTGGAGAGAAAGGGGTTTCATTACGTCCCATGGGACTAAGATTCAACATGGTCAGCTAGTTAACGACTTGTTAGAATCTCTAACCTTACCGACTGAAGTTGCGATTGTGAAGTGCAGTGCTCATAAAGCAATCACGGATGATGTTGGTCGGGGAAATGCCTTTGCTGATGAAACCGCTAAACAGACAGCTAGAGACATGATGAGTAGAATGTATGTTGCTACGTCTGCAAGATGGATTGCTGAGTCTGGAATGTGTGAGGACACAATGGAAAGTGTGAAAGAGATTCAGAAAGAAGCGACTGAGGAAGAGAAACGCGTATGGAGAGAAAGTACGGGCAAATTGGACTCGAATGGATGTTGGATCGATTTGACAGAACAGCAGCGTTGGATGTTGCCTGATGCGTATGTGCTTGCAGTAGTGACGATGGCGCATGGAGTGGCGCACATAAGTTCTAAAGGGATATGTAAGATGTTAGCTCCAGTTTGGAAGAATGAGGGAATCAGTAAGTGTGCAGAGAGAGTGGTGAAAAATTGTATGGTGTGCTTGATGCATAATCCTGGCAAGGGAACTCCAACTCCAGCTGGTCATTTTGCTCCTCCTTCCTGTCCCTTTGAAGTAATACAGTTAGACTTCATTCACATGGAACGCTGCAACAATTTAAAATACGTCCTGGTGGTGGTTTGTGCTTTTTCCAGGTGGATAGAAGCATACCCACTAAAGGACAACACTGCTTTATCAACTGCCAAAATTCTTCTCAAAGAATTTTTCCCTAGGTTTGGAATGCCACGGATTGTATGGTCAGATAACGGAAGTGAGTTTATAGGGAAAGTTATGCAGAGTGTGTGTGCTGGTCTAGGATTGAAACAAAAATTTCATAGTGCGAACCATCCCCAGTCTGCTGGTTTAGTTGAGGGTTACAATGGCACCCTCAAGCTTAAAATAGCCAAAATTCAAGCATCCACAGGTTTGGCTTGGCCAGACGCACTTCCTTTGGCCTTGTTATCAACGAGAGCAACAGTGCATTCTAGAATAGGGCTTTCTCCATATGAGATTGTATTTGGCCGCCCGGCAAATGTCTGGGGTGTGCCAAGGCCTAAACAATTCTGCTCCATTGAATATCCTATGTTGATAGACTATCTTTACGACTTGACTGCTAAATTAAGTCTTATTCATCAACAGGTCTTTGATGCTTTGCCAAAACCTCCGGAGAGTCCAGGGCATCAGCTGAAACCCGGCGACCACGTGGTGGTCAGAAATTTTGCGAGGACAAAGAATCTTCAGCCTCGCTACATCGGCCCCTTCCAAATCCTGCTGGCGACGAGGACAGCTGTACGTGTTGCTGGTCGCAAGCACTGGATCCACGCTTCTCACGTAAAGCGTGTTCCACTGCCGCTGCCCTACGACGACTGGGTGAAGAAGGGAATTGGTGCCTCCGAAGCTGAAACAACTCCGAAATTTGTCCCTTTCAGCGATGCCGATTTGATTTCTGACACTTTGAAACGTGACTCTCCTCTTGAAAAGACTGCTTTGAACATTGAAAATTTGTCTCCAGCATCAGAAGAAACTTTGCCATCTGCGAACGTAAACTCTGCAACAGCTGCTAGTGATACACTATTTTCCGATCAGACAGTACCAGCGAAGCAGAAATACAACCTTAGAAGCCATAAAAAGGACAAATAAAGCAGGCAACTGCATATTGTGATTTTGATATATATATATTTTTTGAACTTTTGCCTTCAGCCAGGAAGTTTGTTATTGTTTATTGTTTTTAAAATTGCCTTGCCGTCTGGGTAGCCGTAGGGTCGTGGCTGTGTGCCTAGTTTGAATTTGCAGGGGTCTGACACAAGGTCGATCTTTCTGTTAGTACTGGGAACTCCCAGGGCTGACAGAGGCATTTTCATCTACGTACACATCATCAGTGGTCGCGAGCGGATTGTAGAAGATGGAACTTCCTGCGCTGCAACGAGAAAATGTGATTTACGTTCGCAGAAACAGACTAAATAGAATTCTTCATAGCAAATGTTTCTTGATGCAATGTGCCATTACATTTTTGATTGTTTTAGCAACACTGGTGGGTGGAATTGTCTTTAGCATAAATTTGATTTTTGTGCCAGTATCTACAGTACCTCCCCTTGATCCTGCTATTTCTACTGTTTCTTCTATACACTCTTTTCATTCGTTTCCGGAACATGAGCAAGCTCGACGCTCAGAATTCATTAATAATACTTTTGTACAGCTCTTGCACCAACACCAACTGGTAGTTAACACGACAGACTGTTGGGTGTGTGGCTTGATACCCCACACTATGGATAAAGGTATTCCCTATCTGGTTTTGCCTTTCAGCTACAATGGATCATTTCAGGCCCTTCAAACCATCTTTGCTTATGCTCTTGAGACCTATCCTCCACGTCCACCACGTTCCACTAAATATAACTCTGCCAACAAAGCTTTAGTCCAGGGAATTATTGACATGGTCAAAGACGTCAATAATACTCCATCATACCCTAGAGACGAATTGCGAGTATATTTAAGTTGGAATACTTCAGAGTATCGCCTTAGTTTAGGAGAAAGCAAGCGTAAAAGCTCAACTCCAATCTGGGTCGTACCTCACCGAGGTCAGGTCTGTTTGCAAGGTAATGGGAGAAATCCGAGAGCTCAGCTAGGGAGGAGTGAGTGCGTAGAGACTTATGTGTTTCCGGCTAACTCTTCCCCTGCCTTTCTTACTGCTAGGGGTACCTATTTCATTTGTCGAGACAGAGCTTATACATGGTTGCCTGCTGACTTTTCAGGTTCATGTTATATTGCTCGATTATTGCCTCCGACATACACTGCTTCACCTGATTACCACAGAACAAGAGTAGCGAGAGGTGTCTTCAGCAAGGAAGATACCGCTGGTCAGGAAGCTGGAGACTTCTTCAAAGGCTTCCTTCCGTTCTGGGGGCCTATGGCCAATAGTAGAAACATACGTCAGCTAACACGGGTAGTTGAATCTACTATTACCGAAACTGCTGGTGCCCTTAGCAATCTGACAGCTGAGCTTCAGGCGGATAGGCTCATGACATTGCAGAACCGTATGGTTCTAGATGTTATACTTGCAGATCGAGGTGGGGTATGCAGAATGATCCAATCGAGCTGCTGTGTCTTTATTCCTAATAATGCTCCAACAGTTTACGAGGCGATCTCTAAGTTGCACAAGATTTCGGACTCCATACATGTAGATGAGGGAAACTGGTCCTTTATGGAGTGGGTTTGGACTCTGATCTCAGCGTGGGGATGGAAGGTTCTAATGGTCATTGGTGTCATCTTAATATTACTATTCTCATGTTGTCTGATTATCCAGTGTGGTCCTGCTCTGTGTAGTCTTTGTGCTACAACCTGTTTTAGGAAACCACCTGCGTTTGGAGAAAAGACACGAGAAAGGATGATGATACAACAGCATGTCACTGACCTGATGAGCATAGAACTAGATTCAGACATAGATTGAGTAATTGCCTATGTAAGGGCAAAAGGAGGGTCTGAGGTTCCGTGACGGTTCCGTGACGACTTGAACCCGTGTTTTCAAGTTTGTCGGAAATACATAAAATTAGTATCAGCGAACCGCAAATGATCCATTTAGTATATCCTAGTGTTTTCGCTACGCTACGAGCAAGAGCACTCCTTCCACTGACACATTTCTGATATACACACGGCATCCATCTTAGATCGTGGCCGCCATTTTGTGTTTCCTTGCCCTCACATATGCAATAGCCTCTGATCATTTCATTCACTTCACTTTGATTAAGGACACGTAGCCTTAGCCGGAGATTCACCTCTTACATGACACGTGCACCTTAAACCAGATCACGCTGAAGCTGCATGACTCGACAAAGGCTGCCTCCTCTGCCCGAGGCCAGCCCACCTGAACTGGTTTTCCTGTCCATTGTACCTGATCATGATTAGGCGGCCGAAGCCGGTAGCCTTGCCCATTTACAACCCACAAACATCTCTTATCCCGCTTTTCTATCTTCTGCACCTGGCTCTGCTCCTTTCCTTCTGGGCCTTTATTAGGGGGAGGTAACGAACTTTACGATGAGGCGGTCCGGGTCTTGAATGCAATATTGACAAGGGATTGTGATGGACTGGTGGGAACCCCTCTTCGTGATGTTTTGTATCAGATATTATCGACAGTTCCTGTGTAACGCCAAATATTTATTGTTTAGAGACACAAAGGTTTGGGAATGTACCGACATGTGAAATATTTGCCTAGAGCACAATTTTTAGTATATAAGGAGCAACCCACTTTGTACAAATCGAACAGTCTCCTAGATTCTGCCCGTGTGTAGATTCTGTGACTTCTGTGTCCCTGCAGTAATAAACCTTTGGTCTTTGACGCCACCATCGAGAAGCCCGTGTTTCTGTTCATTTGTGCACCAAGGCAGGTGGGACTCCGGGGTCTTTGGGTGTTGTACCCTGACACCTCTGGACGGAACCAAAAAAAGTCCAGAACTCCAGCACTGTTTTCAGTGCCCCTATGTACATCTGTTATTTAAACTTTTATTGTGATGCCAGTTTCCAATGATACTTTGTACAACCTGGATAATGAGCCATTCCCCTCACCCTTACTTGTGTTTAGTGATGCAGTCAAGCCCGCTCTTTAGATTGTATGTAAGTTGTCGGTCCTAGTCTCAAGCATGGCTTCCCCCAGCGCTTCAAGATCTGGACTGGTTCATGACCAGCCATTCCATCTTCTTACTTACTTGTGTGCTTGAGCTGGAAACGGAGACTCCCAGAACAATTTTATTTCGTGTGTTTGAACTGGAAATGGAGAGCTTGGGAAATTACTTATTTTATGTGTTTGAGGAGGGAGAGCTGAAGCTCTGTGAATGATCTTACTTTGTGTATTTGATCATGGAGTGGAAGCTCTGGGAATGATCTTTTTTCGTGTGTGGGAGCAGAGCATGTAATGGAAGAATGTCTTATAATGTGGCCATTTGCTTCCCCACTTTTCACAACCGAACTTCCCATCCCCCACCCTCTGTAGAAGGAGGGAGGTGAAGGTATGGGCCACTTTTAGAAGACTGTCACTTGATTGGTGGACATCTCTAAGCCTATCCCAGTGGCCAGTGCACCAAAGCAGAGCCATACTCAGTTGGGGGGTGGGGGGTATTAGTGTGTAGTGGAAACCAGTCCACGTAAGATCAAACACCTCTTGTCTACTGTCGCTTTTAGGACTGGTAGGCGTTCTGCCCATAACATACTTGCCACTTGATATAACTTTGTCATAGAGCTGTATCCACTTAGACATGCTGTACATCTGGCTTTGGTGATGGGGCGGGGGAAGAAAAGCCGCCAAAGGAACTGCTTTCAAGGTAGAGCTCTCCCTGCGCTCAGTTCTGGGGATTTTACTATTTATTTGGCTTAAAATGTGGTAGTTCTCCTCATTGGAGAGCGGTACCAGAGACTATTCCAGCATGAAGAGTTAGA
Organism: Lissotriton vulgaris; assembly: GCF_964263255.1. Taxonomy (NCBI): domain Eukaryota; kingdom Metazoa; phylum Chordata; class Amphibia; order Caudata; family Salamandridae; genus Lissotriton; species Lissotriton vulgaris. The sequence continues at coordinate 310,834,450 of NC_141686.1, read as the reverse complement.
TGAGTGCCTATTGTCACTTTCTGTGGTTTTGTTTGGGAGACACCAATCACCTTTGCTACTGCTGCACATTGAGTCTTTGTTTTATGCTAGTGGAACCTAGGTGTCAGGATTTGCGCTCTGTGTAATCCCATCAGTGCCGCCATGTGTGGGCCATGCAAAAGCAGCGCCCTGGCACTGTTCTCCTCATCCTTCTACCTTGAGTGTGGACTTTCAGACCAAACATACGAGGGCTGCTTTATGGGGCTTGGAACAGTCTGAAAATGATACCAACTTGGAGAATAAATGCACTAACCTCTCTATGCGGTGTTAACTGACGAGACACTAGTATAGGTTTCGGCTTGTAGCCGGCCTTCGGCAGGACTACTGCAGACAAGAACTGTTCTTGTATTACAGTTGGCACTTGCTATGCTCGATCGGCCACTCCTTTACGTGGGATATTATTATTTTCATTGAACATAGTGTAGTGGTAGAACAAGCACAGTATTGTTTGACTTGAGGTTTTACTTCCGTTTGAGGCAGCACTGCGATCAAGTATAGGTAATGGGACATTTATCTTTTAACAGGGGGTGGGATAGTCTTGCCCCATTCTTGATGACCCCTGTTGAGAGGCTTGAAAGCACAAGACCCCCCATCTCTGCAGTAGAGCACAGGTTCCCCCCTATGCAGTGGAGCACAAGACCCCCCCCCTTCTGCAGTGGAGCACAAGTACTCCACCCTCCGCAGTGGAGCACAAGACCCCCCTCCACAGTGGAGCACAAGACCCCCCTCCGCAGTGGAACACAAGCAGCTTCAGCCGTGTTTTATCACTCTTGTGGTGTTGAGCTGCACTTGGGGTCTGTAATCCCTATAGGGCTAGGATTGACATCTGGGTCTACACACTCAATACCACGAGAAGGGATGGGTGGTGACTTGCTTTATGGAACCCTTACTGTAAATCCAATTTTAGTGCCTTGAGAGATTACCTGCCTAACCACATTTGACCTCTTGCAATGAGGTCCTTCCAGTAAACATCAACCTCCCCTGTGAACACGAAGTCCTGATGTCAGGAGAAGCTCTTGCGTAAACACATCTGCTGGGCTGCTGAAGAGGTCGCCTTTGACCTCTTTTCAGGGCTGATGTTGTTGGGTGGCTTGCAGTCCAGTGGTGTGTTAGTGGAACCAGGGCTCTTGACATGCCCTGCTCCCCCCCAGATGTGAATATGTACGAGTTACTGCTGCCAACAGCTTCTTCACTCCATGGGAACCTTCCCTCCTAGCCCAAACTCCAGGTTCGCTGGCTCGGTCGCCAATGCTGTTGACACTGAGCCATTTGTTTATCAGTCTGCTGATATTTTTGTGTCATTTCAGTAAAATGCAGTATGTCCCCCTTTTAAAATATACATGTAAAACAGCACATGAATAAGTATTTTAGATCTGTCTACATTTTGTAAATGACTAATAAAACAAATGGAGGGAGAAATGTGGCAAAAGAAAAACAGAGTTTATTATATACATTTTTATTCAAATATCAGGGTGGTACTTTTTTTTCTGAGAAAGATGGCAACCCACATTACTATTCAGGGAAACATTATATGAAGGGAGCATGTTGTAGAAATAACTCCTACACCAATTCCTGTGGTTTATTTGTTGAGCGCCTTTCAAACTCCCTTAAAAATCATGTAACATCTGATCACCTCCTGCCTCTTGCTTGTCTATGTGGCCTCCTTTCAACATCCTAGTTTGCCCAGTCTCCATTACTGACCCTGGCACCCTCCCAGAGTAGCCACTGCTATGTCACTGTGCAGGGCTCTGAAATTGGAATTAAAATATCCTCTCATTAAAGATCACACTGTCCATCTTTCCTTCCCTTGCCTACAATCGCCTAACTGCGTGGATGTTTTATCCCAAACCTACACCTCCTAACACCATGTTGCCACCAAACTTTCCTCCAGTAGCTTGGGTTTTGTGTGCGGCATTCTCAAACGTGAAATATATCCAGAAAACTACCCTTTAAAGTGACACCACAAAATGTTCACTATTTATTAAAGTGCCTTCCTGTGCATAGACCCAGCCGGCAATCGTGATGCTTGACTGCAAAGCATCTGGCAAACACTTTTCTTTGAGGGACTGCTACAAAAGGTGCACTCGTCTTCCTCCCTATAGCCTAAAATGAATACCTTAACACTGTCCTTCACATTCTGCTTACACTGCAGCACCACATCTACCTCACTCATTATCAACTTCTTGCATATGTACCTGAAAATATACCAGTACATTAATTTGCCAGGCACTAATAAAATTGGATATTGGACTTGCATTGTGTTTGCGACTGAGTCAGCTTTGATACTGTATTCACAATAGGTTCGGCCCAAGAACATTACAACCCTTTCAGATCCATACAAATGGCAAGCTTCGTTCTTACAAAATAAGGTTTGGAAACACTCAGTCACCCTTGTGCACAGCAAGGCATCATTCTACTGCTCAACAATTTCTTCAAATGCAACAGTCAAAATATTTCCCTGCCAAATTGACAGCTATACCGTGTGCGCTTGCAGTTACCGGTATCACATATCTTACCTGTTTCTCATGGATATAATGTTGATATCTTGGCACGGGTCTTGATTAATAAAAATATGCTTTTCTTTCATTGTATTTGCAGATTTAATGTTACTTAAGGAACTATGTGGGGCATGGTCTTGCATCAAATGAATAAACAAATAGAGCATATTACCCTGCTAAGCCTGATAAAATTAGCTGATCCCTCAACAGCGCTCGCCACGAGCCTTTTGGGAATATGCTGTTTACAAACCGCGTGTATCCTATGTCCGCCTCTTCTCTTTCAAAACAATTGCACTTCTCAGTTGTGAATCAATTTCCCACCTTCTTAGCACCACCCAAGATCATACAGCGATAGTGAAGACCATTCTCAAATATAAAAATGTCTTGGATGATTGGTTTCCATTTTGTTGATTAAATATATCCAACATTATCAGTTTGAACACGAAGCCTTTAGATCGGTCTGATTGAATTTATCCAAACCAGCCTTCATCAGGATTGTGGTAGCTTTAACTCACGTTGAAGTCTTATAGATGACTACTAGATGGCACACAGTAACTAATACACTGTTGATATTTAAAATGTTTGTGTCCCCCAAAGTTGATACCAAGACTGAAAAAATAATACTGCCTACATGCATACTGTACTAAGGAGTGCTTGACACAGTTAGTCCAGTCTAAACACCAAACTGCTTAAGATTATACATTTTCTTTGACTGAGAATACTAGGTTGTATGGTGCAATGTTTATACAGGAGGAATTTAAAATGTGTATGTATTGTAACATTATATTATCAGGTAATCCAGTATCTAGAGTAACATAATGCATTTTGAGAAACAAATATTGTCATTCAGGTTGCAGAGATTGACCATTATCCTTAATGACCAATGACTCTTTTTGACATGATTATAGGTGAGAACCATTTAGATGATTCTTATTGGATCAGTCCTTCAAGCCTACTCCTCTCTTGCCACTGATAAGAACCCATGTGCTTACGTTCAATATACCAATACAATGCACATTCACATCCAGCTTCCCCCTGTAGATCTAATCACGTTAATAACTGTCAAGTTGATATTGATGCTTGGAAGAGTAGGTACAAATCAACATTTAGAATGTTGCTCTTCTTCATGGGCGCATGACCTCTTCTCAGGTTGTATTTAAATTCTCCCTGCAACACTCAGTTGCTGAGTACATGTGAACTAGATCCCATGCCACCATTTACTGTTATGACTTACCAGTTGAAGTGGCCATGCTGTGTATCTTGGAATGGTGTTAAGTCAAAACAGAACCTTCAACACCACTTTACATGCAGCGTGTACCACCCTGCGCAAGACAGTGCAACGTTTAATTCAATGTCCCTAAAAGAGCCATGGTAAAATATAAACTGCAATTCTCCCTAGAGACACAATTAGTGGGTAAATAATAAATCTGTATTTCACGGCAATAGGAACTTGTACAATCTATACACACTTCAAGTTGTTTCGCTACCATTCTTATGCAAATTCCATTAACTGCGGGTGGAGCAGCAAGGGAGTATATGTTTCTTTGTAGTTTTGATGCCTGCTAGTATTTTTGTCTTTGGTGAATGAGCTTTTTTGTATTTGCACTCCTTTTGTCGAAGGAACAGTTGTTCTAATCGAAGTATAGGAACAGAATGGGGCTGTGGTTAATGGTGACACATGCTGCCCTTGGGTGCTTAGATAACTTTGTATATTAAAATGTATGAAATCAATATGAATATTTATTAGGCTCTAACCTCGGACTGAAGAACTGAAATGTGTGTTCCTGCTGTGTTTGATGCCTTCACCATTAATAGTTGACATAGTGCTGAACGTTCCAAGTATTTTATAGGAAGTGGGTTTTTAGATAGAAGTTAGAAAGCAAGCATGAGCCTGGGACACCTCTGGCCTATAGCACCTCTCTTCCACCATCTGTCCTACAAATGCTACCAGCCAAGAAGTGATGCAGAAATTAAGAAAGACCACATTGTAATTGGACATGTGGTTTACTCGTCCCTCCCAGTAGCCTTTCAGAGACCCTGGCTTTGTGCAATGAAGTCCAGTTTCTTTAGGTCGGTACAGCGATCTGCCTGGCAACGAACTCTCAGGAGCTGTGAAGTCCTTGGTGTAAGAAGCTGGGGTAGTGGAGGGGTTCCTCAATACTCTATTTCAGTTGCTTTGCCCCATGACAACTGTTGGCCACGACAGCTTGCACCACACATTGCCCCTGCCAATGCTGCCAATGACAGGTAACACAACTACTAACCATCACACTCCTACAAGTGTGACTATTCGGACAATTCCAGGCCCCCCAAAGATATATGAATGGCTTGGGTGGCAGCTAACGATCATGTTTAAGGTACTTTGAATTAACAATTAACTGTTGTTGTGGTCATGTCTAAATTAGCCAGACCGCACCACCTTGTGGCAGATAGTCACAAGCGCTAGTGTTGACAATTAAATGCTGATGCCGAGTACCAGAAACCACAGGCTCAAATTAAGCTCCGATTACTAATCCGGTGCAGAGTACCAGACTGCACTGTGGTACATCCTCATTTTGGTGTGCCCAGTGCAGGCACACTGAGCTGAGTATAGCACAGCGGAGAAAGAGGATGGTGGTTTGAAACGATGCCATGTTTTCCACATGAAAGTGGACCAAGATCTTTGGAGAGTTGGTCAGGACTGCTCTGAATGTAGTGTGGCTGTTCCGAACAGCATGAAATGCCACAAACCCCTTACTGTGCTCCCTTTCAAAAAGTGGCCTTAGGAAATAGTGCAAAAACCGCTCCTCTTCATGGGTGGTGTCTTCCAAGAGCCTTTCCTCCCCTGTGCCCTCACTGGTAATATGGAACATGTGCAAGGAGAAAGATGCCCCTTATTGGCCAGGTGGTCGCACTGCCATGCAAGTGAGGTACATGCACCTCCGAAGAGGGCGTGAATGTGTTTGTGATTCCTACTCAACTATGTACGTCCCGGGGTGTGGTTGCACAAACCGCAGGCTCCAAAATCTACGGAGACATTTGCGCTATCTCTGTAACCGAGCCCAGGCCCTTCAAAGCCTATTACTTCCCCATTACTCTTTCGGATACTGATGAGCCCCATCCTCCCCCTCCCCCAGCCCCCAAATAAAACAACCTTCCCATACGGCCTATATACGAAACTAAGTGACTGCAGATGTTTTTTCCCCCAAGGGTGGTTAACAAATGTCTCTCAGACCTATACTGCACTCTCATTGGCCTTCTGGATCATTCTTGCGATGGGGTGTTAGGCACCCCTGCATGCAAGAAAAGAGGTACACGCCTTGCGCAGTGCATGAGGCGTGAGGTGGCGGCATCAAAGGCAGCAGGTAGGACACACCACAGAAGACCAGCTCTTCTGTACTTCATTTCACTTTTTCAGAATGTAAATCTTATTTTTTAAATAGAGGCAATGTAATTTAAATTATGAATTTTAAAACGGAAATAAATAACCTCAATTAAAATAAACCTTGTGGTCTGTGTTTCATCGCTACATAGTTGTTGTTTGGGCTGGAGTGTTAACGGGTGATGTTGATGGAAACGAAGGAATTCTCGATAGAAAAGAGTGATCCAATTAATATCTTCTCTCAGCTTTCGGAGACTTTCGGATCTGGAAACCAGTGCCATTGATTGACTAAATTAACGATTGATTGAATGAATGTGCATTGAGGAAAGTTCTCTAAACCAAGGGTATGCTGAGATGACTTCTGTTCTGATGAAGACGTAGGTAAATTCACATCAAAGGAAATTTATTGGATGGCCTTTTCGTTCGGACATCTTGGAAGTCTCAGGTCTGGACATACCATTGTTGGAATCTCCCCTTTGTTCTGAGAGCAAGGAGGACTTGTCGTGTAAGGGCAGGTGGTTAAGGTGCCCTCTCTGGCACCTTAACCACCTGCTCTGTTACCCGATAGTAGAACTTGTCAGATCCCAACACTATGTGAACCTCTCAATGGAAAGGAAAGGGTTGGATCTGCGAGGAGTTGGCAGAAGTCTTCTTTGGTCATGTGCTCATAAGATGATATAAATTTATAGGAACTTAAGATAGTTCTATGTCCCCAGTTGTGCCGTTGCAGTGGGAAGTACCTAGCAGAGATCCCAAAGGTGCTTAGACCTTGCATCTCCTGACGCGGAGTGTGACGGGCAACTCCCGTGCATTAAAGTGAGGAGCATTTCTCTAGACTGTACCTGAAACATAATGATGTTCTGATCTCTCTTCTGCCAAAGTAAAAGGAAGTCCCCTCTGTTTGAAAGAAGCTGAACTAGTTGCCCTGCGCCCAGGAAGTGTTGGTACCCGAGAGAATACCAGCAATGCCGGGTTCATTCAACGAAGAAAAGAACTTGCATTACACCTTCATCTTAAATTTTTGCTAGCAGAGCTCTCTTCCTATTCTGTCAGGTTCACTCTTTATCCGAATCCTCTGCATTTATCTGTCCTCTGTGTATCCTATGTTGCTCCTTAACGTTTTTCCTCAAACAATTCAATTCAATTCTCTCCCCTCATCCTTTTTCACATATATAGTATGGTCTCCTTTTCTCTCATTCTCTGTTTGTCTGTAGGTTACTATTGTGTTTTTCTACTCTCACCATCCTGTTCTGTACATCTATATCCCCCTCTTCTGTTCTTTCTCAGTCTGTTATGTTCATGTATCTAATGGTTTTCTTCTGTGTTGCTCTATTGCTTTTTTAGTTTCCTTGTTGTACTTGATTATTATCATTTTCTGATCTCTCCTTTCTTGTGTTTGTTTCTGTATGAGTGCTCTGCTTCCCTTGTCTCATGAGCACTTCTTCCGTAGTCTCAGTTCTGTATATAAGTATTGTGCTTATATACACTTGCTTTTTTTCTTTCTATAGATATCAGACTGTTTTACTCTTGCTGCCTGTTTTGTAAATGGGTGATTTTTTTTCCTGCTCTTTCTCCTTTCTGTTTTTTATGATCATTATGATTTTCTGTATGCTTGGTATCTCCATACTGTGCTTGTTTGTTTGTTTTGCTGGGCTACTCTGTATGTGCACCCTCTGCTTTGTGCGCTCTTTCATTTCTCAATCTTTATGCTGTATGCATTCAAATATGCTTTTATTCTCACTATTTTTCTTCTCAATCTATTTTTTTTCATGTTTGCATCTGTCTTTCTTTGCTCGCTGTCTCTCTCATTGTTGCTGGCTGATGTGGGCAAGTAGAAGAAACTTATGATCATGATTTGCTGTATCGTCCTCGTCATCATCTTAGCCTCCACCATCGGGGGGATTTTCGCCTAAGAGCTGGCTGGCTCATGCTGGTAAGAAGCCTCCTTACTACATCAACTCTTGTGTTCATTTGTAAAAGGTACCTCAAAAGAGCGCTTCCACTCTCCCTGCTTACTACTGCTAGTTTTAACTATTTACAGCTAGAGCACAGCCCTTGAAGAAGCTGCAGTTATCACTGTTTGCCAATAGAGGGCAGACCTTGAAGAAGCTGCAGTTATCACTATTTGCCAATAGAGGGCAGCCCTTGAAGAAGCTACAGTTATCACTATTTACCAATAGAGGGCAGCCCTTGAAGAAGCTGCAGTTATCACTGTTTACCAATAGAGGGCAGCCCTTGAAGAAGCTGCAGTTATCACTGTTTGCCAATAGAGGGCAGCCCACGAGGAAGCTGCAGTTAGCACTGTTTACCAATAGAAGGCAGCCTATGAATAAGCTGCAGTTATCACCGTTTACCACTAGATAGCAGCACTTGAACAATCTGCAGTTATCACTGTTTACCCCTAGCGGGCAGCCCATGACGAAGCTGCAGTTATCACTGTTTACCACTGGTGGCAGTCCATGAGGAAGCTGCAGTTATCACTGCTTACCGCTAGAGGAAAGCCCACAAGGAGCTGCAGTTATCACTGTTTACCCCTGGAGTTTGGGCCATGAAGAAGCTGCAGTTATCACTGCTTACCACTAGAGGGCAGCCTATGAGGAAACTCCAGAGGGGGGTGCTGCTACCGTTCGAAGAGCCAGGTTTTGAGGAGTCTTCTGAAGGCCAGCAGGTCCTGGGTCTTCGGTAGGTTGGCGGGGAGGGTGTTCCAGGTCTTGTCGAGCAGGGTTCTGATGTCATTGGTGGCGGCGATGATGGCGGTTTCGGTGCGGTGGTTGCTGCGGAAAACGAAATTGGATGGGTCCAGGATGATGTTCTCCTCGAGGTAGCGAGTCAGTTTCTTGTTGATGATTTTCTCAGTGACCTTCGCCAGAAATGGGAGCAGGGAGATGGAGAAGGGGTCGGAAGTTCTTGAGTTCCTTGGGGTCCGCCTTGGGTTTCTTGAGTAAGGCGTTGATCTTGGTCGTGCTTCCAGCTTTCTGGGTAGGTTTCTGTCTCGAAGGAGATGTTGATTATTCTCTGGAGATGGGGTGCGATGGCTGTGCTGGCTTTGTTGAAGATGTTGTGAGGGCATGGGTCTAGCGGGGATCCGGAGAGGTTGGTGTTCATGATCTTGCAGGTGTTCTCGTTGTTGACGCTGGCCCAGGAGACCAGGCGGTTGGTGGTCGTGGGGGCAGTGGTTATCAGGGTGGTAGTGGCGCTGAAGCGGTTGTGGATGTCGATGATCTTGTGGTGGAAGAAGGTGGCCAGTGAGTCGCACAGGTGATGCGAAGGCGGGATGATGTTGGTGTTGGAGCTGGGGTTGGAGAATTCTTTCACGATGTTGAAGAGCTCTTTGCTGTTGTGTGCATTGTTATCTAGGCGGTCCTTGAAGGAGGCCCTCTTGGCGGCTCTGATGAGTTGATGGTGTCTGCGGGTGGAGTTCTTGTGGGCTATGTGGCTGTCCATTGAACGTTCGTGGAGCCAGGTCTTCTCCAATTTTCGGCATGTTCGTTTGGAGACCTGGAGATCTTCGGTGAACCAGATGGCTTTCTTGCTGGTGGGGGGATTGGAGGGTATCTTGAGCGGGGCAAGGGTGTTGGTGCAGTGGTCAATACATTGTCTGAGGTTGTGGGTGGCAGTGTCGGGATTGGTGGAGTTGGCGGGTGGTTTCTGGGTGAGGGTGGCGGTTAGCTGGTCTTCGGTGATTTTGCTCCAGCAGCGTTGAGGCATCTGTTGAGCGTGGTGGTGCGTGATGGGCTTCCTGAAGGTGAAGTGGATGCAGTGGTGGTCGGTCGAGTGGGGTTCGGTGGTGTGGTTGAAGGAGACGTGGGGGCTTGCCGTGAAGATGGGGTCGAGGGTGTGGCTGGTGGCATGATTGGGTGTTGTCACAAACTGTTTGAGTCCGAGGTTGGAGATATTTGTCGATCAGGGTGGTGGTGTTGGCGTTGTTGTTGTTCTCAAGGTGGAAGTTCAGGTCTCCTAGGAGGATGTAGTCTGTGGAGGCGGGGGCGTGCGTGCTGATGAAGTCTGTGAGGGAGTCGCTGAACTGTGGTCAGGGTCCGGGGGGTCTGTAGGTGAGGGTTCCTCTGAGGGTGGTGTTGGGGTCGGTGTGGAACTGGAAGTGCATGTGTTCGGCGGTGCTGAGGGTGTTGTTGGTGTTAGTCGAGACTCTGAGGGTGTTCTTGTGGACTATGGCGATTCCTTCTCCGTTGGTACGGTCTCTGCGGGTGATCTTGTAGCCTTCCGGGATGGCTATGGCGATGTCGGGTGCTGAGGCGGGATACAACCATGTCTCTATTAGGAAGGCGACGTCCGGGGTGGTGGAGTTGAGAAGGTCCCAGAGTTCAACGGCGTGTTTGCAGGTGGAGCGGGTGTTGAAGAGAATGCATTTGAGGTAGTTGGGCTCCTTTGTTGGCGGTTTGGTTGGCCGGATGCTGGTGAAGCTGCAGCCCTGGCAGGTAAAGGGACCTTGGGTACGCTTCGGGGTGGCCCGGTAGCAGGTGTGTTCTCGGCCGGTGTTGAGTGCGTGGAGGGTGCTGGCATCGTAGCTCAGTCGGGCGTCGTGGCATCCACGGGGACCAGGGGTTCTGGCGCTGGGCGTGCTCCAGGCGCGGACGGGGGCAGACGGGCTTGCTTAGGCGCGCCAGCGGTGCGCCCGCTGCGTGCCATAATGAGAGGGAGGAGCAGCTGGGAGGGGGGAATGGACGAATGGGGGCGGGGATGCAGTGGCGGAAATCTGGACCGGCGAGGGGGCGGGAGGCAAAAAACAAGCAAAGGCAAGACAACAAGGCAAGAAATACAAATAACAAGCGCAGGCAGTGTTAATACAAGGCTAGAACAAGCAGTGAATACAATGTAGCAGAATACAATGCCCTGGGCACGAAAAAAATCAGAAGCGCACAATACAGAGGGCAGAAAAGACAAACCTAAGGCCTACCACTGGCCACCAGCGATGAGGCGCATGTGTTAGTCTGCGGGTGGAGGTGGGCCTCAAACTCAGCAGCAGCTGGGTCCTGGACACGGCGCAGTCTGGTGGAGCTACGCGGTGTGGTGGGCGACCTCCTTACAACAGGGTCAAGGGTCGCTCTCCCTGCATTAATGAATAGGTTTGTGTAATAATACCATTGGCTGCAGAAGGAAACCCTGTCGCAGCCTGCTGCTGACACCTGCAGGGTCATATCCTACAGGTTTGTAGCCCCCCCAGATTAAATGACAATCTATAGCCCGTCCCCCCCCCCACCCCCCCAAATGAAGGGCAGCCGCCCTTGGCATAGGACAGTTCACCGTTCTTCCACTAGGGGGTAATACTACTGCTGCAGGCCCTCCTGGTTACCAGTAGAGGGCAGAGTGACACAAGTATCCAAAAAAAACTATAAAAGAGCATACAATTCATTATCAACAGTTTCATTTCAATTGCAATTAAGAATTTCCATATGTTAAAATCTCCTTGATATGTCATCATAAATACCAGTACTGTGTAAAGACTGCTTGCCATTAAACTGTGTGCAAATGTCCAAAAAAGGAACTGATTGTAGTAAGGATATCTCAATAATAGATATAGAGGGGCAGATTTACAAACCCCTTGCATAACTTTTGCTCCGTCGTTGCGTCACTTTTGTGACGCAGCAGCGGTGTAAAAGTTGCGGCCCATCTAGGAGGACGCGTCACGTTGTAAAGCCTTGCATGACATTATACCGCTGTCGGGTATAATGTATGCACGGTAGGTGTTCCCACGCAGGAAAGCCTCGTAAAAGTGACGCAGTGAAATCTACAAGATTGCACTGCGTGACTTTTAGGACGCCATAGCGTCAAAACCTTACGCCTGCTTGAAGCAGGCGTAAGGAGTGACAGAGTGTATTGGGAATAGGCCGCAACACGCATTGCTGGAGTTGCGTCGTGCTTGCACCACGACTCTAACAATGTGTGACTTTTCTGTCAACAGATGCGTCAGAATTTCTGACGCATCTGTCAATCCTTGCACCATGGTGTGCCGTATTGTAAATACGGCGCATCCATGGTGATGCAAGGATCTTGCATGGTGGCTCAGGGAAAGTGACGCATGTCTACAGATGCGTCACTTTTTTGTAAATCTGCCCCACAGAGTTCACAAAAGCAGCTAACACTTGCAGCGTGAACAGTCTCATTTCGTAACTTAATTTAACTTGAATTGTGTGCATAATGAAATTCCCAGTATGTCCTACCATTACAGTCATATCAGAGGTAACCCATATGTAATAAACCATAAAAAAATACAGAAAGGGAAAACTGACCAATCCTTTATTCGGCAAAAGTACATAAGAACACATAATTAATTCATTCAATCGATACAAAACTTGGATAAAAAGTCTAAAAGGATCATCCCAGCATGAGCAACAATTTACATACAGAATTTATGCATGTCAAACTACATTGGAACCAGGATCACTGGACTGCAGATGTTTAAACTTTAATCGCCACATACATGGCAGAAACCGTGAGATGGCAAGCACTATGGATTGCTTAGAATCAGTTCTCAAAATCCTAATTGCTGTTCTACAATCTCATATGCCCAGAAGCTGGCAAAGTGGAAGTCTCAGTTTTCCCTGCTACCCCTGTAAGTTGGGCAAAAAGGCAGAATATGTTTGATGGTCTCATTGGATCCAACACAAAGGGGGCAAGTTCCCTCAGATCCCTATAAACTCGCCTGGATTTAAAAGTAAAAGAACACAGAGGAAGGGTCCCATAACCAAATTTCAAATATAATGACCGCTAATAGGGACGCAACCTCGTCAAAAAAGGGTTCCAGTTTAAAATCTACTTTAAATTCTAGAAATGCAGAAGCTACGGAACCTGTTCCCGCTTGCCCAATGTAAGTACGTCTTATGCTGCCAGTACGAGCTCTTAATGGCAGCCTTAGTGACCCGGCTGAGGTCAGCCGGAGTGGTCCATAGATTCGCACAGCCTAGTTGGGTAAAGTATTGTTGGATGTACCTGACCCATGATATTTTTAGGGCACCAGGTAACCTGAGGACATCCTCTAGGCCCTGGCAATAGGCTAATAGCTCCGGTGTCACACACATTCTGCGTCAATACAATAATGTGTACAAGTGCTCGTGAAATAGTGAACGGCGCAAGTGACACGTGGGAAAGTCCTGATGATAACCTAACATCCCTACAGGCCAAAGCAGTCAACTCTCACAGCCTAATTTAGGGCACCATCTAAACCTTCTGTATATATTTACATTTACTGTTTGGGTATTTCTACATGTAAATTCTGTACACTATTTTTTTCTTGCTTTTTTGCGCCCCTCCTTGTTGCTGTGCATATTTTCTATCGTATCACTTGTGCCATTTACTATTTCACGAGCACTTGCACACAGTCTCACACGGGTTACATGCCATTGAATGTAACGATGTGCTTTTTCATGTCTTTCTTAATATATGAAGTGATATATACAACAATACTCTGTTGTCATTCTGAATCATTTGTCTCCTTGTTCACCTCTTGTGCTCCAAGCAACGAATTGTGCTCCAGATAAAATTGACCTCTAGCTTACACCCTGTTCTATGTTGCCTAGTTTTTTAACTAAGCGCTCTTAGTCCCAGGTCTAGGTGCAGAGGAATGAGCAGGTCCCTAATAGGAAGGTTAGTCAATAAACGCATAAAGTGTTATTTATCCAGCAAGCTACAATCTTTGTCGACCCAAAGTTCGGCTCCATACGAAGCAGCCCCCACAGTTTGCATATTGTACATTTGTAGAGCTGGGGAGATTGGGCGAAATTGGGAGCCCCTGAGGGGCCTAATAATTCCACCTGAGTACTGTTCGAGCTTCAAATTGCACTTTATAATACGCAGAGACCAATGGAAGTGTTCGGTTAGTGTGACCCCCTAAGTAATCAAATATTGGAACTCACTCCAGCCGAGCTCCATGCAGCTGAAGGTCGGCCCTGGATGCGGACAAGGGTTAAAGACCATGTACTTGGTCTTACTGATGAGTCACAAGTGAAAACACTCCACTGTCTAATAAAAATCAGTTGAAGCTTCTTGTGCGGGAGAAATAATAATCTGCACTCTAACTTCTCAATACAAAAGGACAGATCAATGTTCCTACAATATTCACATGGCAGCAACTCTTGCTTATTATGTCTCAGCCTGGCGAAAGCAGCGCATGCGCTGCTCTGCCATGCAACGGGCTTCTTGGAATCATTACGGATTCCGAAGCGGTGTCCCATTTTCGCCTTCAGCTTTCATTGGTGTGCGTTGTTTGGCGTCACAAATTATGCCAAAGGCAGTGCAATGATTGCACCAAAGGATTGTAAATCCCTCCTTGTTGCCACCCTGTCTCCTTTTAGCCACGCCCAGCGGGATTGGATCTCTCAGTTGTGGCATGATACAGTCTCCATTAGCTGGGAGGCACTCTTTCTTTTTCAATATGCGCACGGGCCGCAGCTTCAGCACTTGAGTCTCTCCCCACTGCACACTGGCGACAGCTTGAGCACTGTGTGACAGCTTGAGCACATTAGACTCTCCCTAGCGTGCCTCGTTTACCCCGCTCCGTGCTGTTCCTTCCCTCGTGGGCTCCCCTCCGTGTTGCTTTCTCTCTGTGTTGTTCCCTTCTTCGGCTCCCCTCCCCTGTGCCTCATTCACCTCGCTCCGTGTTGTTCTCTCCCTCATCGGCTCCCCTCCCTGTTGCTTTCTTCAGATTGCATACTCTGCACACTGGCGACAGCTTGAGCACTTGAATCTCTCCCCGCTGCACACTGGAGACAGCCTGAGCACTTGAGTCTCTACCCGCTACACACTGGCGACCGCTTGAGCACGTGAGTCTCTCCCTAGCGTTCCTCATTTACCCCGCTCCGTGCTGTTCCCTCCCTCGTGGGCTCTCCTCCATGTTGCTTTCTCTCTGTGTTGTTCCCTCCCTCGTGGGCTCCCCTTTGTGTTGCTTTCTTCAGCGTGCATGCGCTGCACACTGGCGACAGCTTGAGCGCACGAGTCTCTCCCCGCGACAGCTTGAGCACTGTGCGACAGCTTGAACACTTGAGTCTCTCCCCGCTACACACTGGCGACAGCTTGAGCACATGAGTCTCTCCCTAGCGTGCCTCGTTTACCCCGCTCCGTGCTGTTCCTTCCCTCGTGGGCTCCCCTCCGTGTTGCTTTCTCTCCGTGTTGTTCCCTCCTTCTTCGGCTCCTCTCCCCTGTGCCTCATTCACCTCGCTCCGTGTTGTTCCCTCCCTCGTGGGCTACTCTCCCTGTTGCTTTCTTCAGATTGCATACGCTGCACACTGGCGACAGCTTGAGCACTTGAGTCTCTACCCGCTACACACTGGCGACAGCTTGAGCACGTGAGTCTCTCCCTAGCGTTCCTCGTTTACCCCGCTCCGTGCTGTTCCCTCCCTCGTGGGATCCCCTTCGTGTTGTTTTCTCTCTGTGTTGTTCCCTCCCTCGTGGTCTTCCCTCTGTGTTGCTTTCTTCAGCGCGCATGTGCTGCACGCTGGCGACAGCTTGAGCACAAGAGTCTCTCCCCGCTGCACACTGGCGACAGCTTGAGCACATGAGTCTCTCCCTAGCGTGCCTTGTTCACCCCTTTCGTGCTGTTCCCTCCCTCATGGGCTCCCCTCTGTGTTGCTTTCTCTCCATGTTGTTCCCTCCCTCGTGTGATCCCCTCCCCGGTGCCTCATGCACCACGCTCCGTGTTCCCTCCCTCCCCTCCGTCCCCCTATGTGGCTGGGATTCCAACCCTTATTAATACATTCGTTCTCGTCCCTCTTTGCCTAATGCACTGGGCTGCTACAACTATGTGTTGCGGGCACTTAAATTCTAATGTGCATTAGATGTTTATTTAAGCAAGAGCACTTTGCATGCTGGATTTATAAACTTGTGTTTGCAATGAAAACCAAAACAGAACTGCGAGTCCCAGAATGCAAAGCAGGTTATGACATCACTGTACTTCCATCTTCTAAAAACTCGAGAGCTGGTTATGTGTAGGGGTGGGTGAAACTAGAGTAATTTGCTGTAGCAAATTTACAGCACAATGTTGCGAGGAACATAATCCTTACTTAGAGCTATTTTTTTAACATCAAATGCGCCCTTGCATCCAAAATGGACCAGAGGATGCATTTTGCGCTAAGAAAATAGCCTGAAATGCAACAGAACGCAAACAGCTGCTCCCGCTCAGTACCTGTGCTTTTGCTGTAGGCCTTTTTTATCCTAATTACGCAAGTGGGCACAATGTTCTGTCATTTCTCGTCACAAGAGTAACACAAAATTACTCGGGTTATTCTGTTGTCATTAATATTTCACCCAGGTCTAATTATGAGGCAGTTCTCATGTATTTTCACCATGAGTTAGCTGCAGTCTCATGCATTTCCATTTATTAGATGCTGCAGTTCTCGTGTCTTACCACTAGATGTTAGGTCATGACACAGCTGGACTTCTCATGTGTACTGGAAATACCACAACAGCAACTGTGAGCCCTCACATTACACAAGAGTTGAAGTGTGTCTGACACGCAACATAACACAATCAAGAAAGTACAATCAAAACTATCTACTACTAAACCTAGTTTTAAATATTAGGTAAGTCACCCTAAAGTAGGTTTTGCAGCCCACAAGGGACAGTGTTTAAAAATTAAACCTGGAACATGAAACAATTTAAGTATGGCATGCTCTTACAGTGACTAGCCTACAGAAGCTATTTTCACTGTATGGGGTTGTGGCTTGTTACAAATGAAAAGTTCAAATGCTATTTCTGCAACTTTGAAATAAGCTACATAATCAACTATTTTAATATTAAAAGTCCAATTCAGAAGGTGAATTTTGTCTTTTGATAAATATTGAGGAGATGTAAATTTTAGAAAGGTAAGCTTTTTCTACCTCAAGCGCCAGTAGGCTACTTAACATTGCCCTGCCTGAAGCTGCAATGCCCCTCAGAGCCTTATCTTTGATAAAGATTTGAGTATGTGTGAAAACTGTTTCCAGAGCGTAAATAATGCCATGACTAAAGGGTGAACAGCAAAACACACAAGATGATTGACGGAATGTTGCACAATGGCAAAACAGTCACCCCCAGTCACAGATCTGGGTTTAATCCATTGTTATTTTGCTCACCAAGCCAGCCCAGTTCAGACATGGCCACATGCAAATCAGTCTTGACCCTGTGCCTCATGGGAACAGTCTAGACCGAACTGCCAAGCCATGCCTTCCCTGGACCGGAAACAAGCATCCTAGGACTGGTTTCTGGCTATCAGCCATCTTCAGCCAGGATAGCTTAACTCCAGTGGCTTAGTGAGCACGGGACCCACGTCTGGGCATACCCTTCCCACATAGGGTGAGCAGCAAAACAAACAAGATGATGGACCGAATGTTGCACAATGGCAAAACATTCACCCCCAGTCACAGATCTGGGTTTAATCCATAGTTATTTTGTTCACCAAGCCACCCCTCTACATTTTTCCACTCATTCAGGCTCTTAGAGATAGACAGGTGACAGTGCTCAACTATGCGGACGACCTGCAATTACTGTTCACAATGGATAATTCTGATGCTTCCATATCTACCTTCCTATCTACCTTGAGGTTCATTCAAGCGTGGATGGACCAAAACCACCTGAAATTGAACCCAGGTAAAACGGAGCTGGTCCTCACAGGAGACAGTGCTAAATATTGGGGCCCGCACTACTGGCCGTCAGAAATGGGCCAAGCACCAGTTCCCTCTACCTCAGCAAAGACACTGGGAGTCATTGTGAACAGTGACCTATCACTCAAAGCACAAGTAGGTCAGGTAGTCTCTAAGGGCTTTTTCCAACTTAGGAAAATTCGGAAGGTCCGCCGTCTTTTCACCCGGGAGGCCTTGACGCAGGTGGTGATCGCCACTGTGATCTCCCATTTAGACTACGCCAACTCGATCTATCTGGGCCTGCCTCTGTACCTTCTGAAATGCCTTCAGATGATGCAGAACCATGCAGCCAGACTGATCTTAAATCAGCCTAGATGGCAACCTGCCACCCCACTCCTGTCAAAACTCCACTGGCTCCCTGTGGCTCAGCGCAGTACCTTCAAAGCTGGCTGCATGATTTTTAAAGCACTACACTGCAAAAGTCCTAAATTCATCGAGAGACTTATCATAAAGTACGCCCGGTTAGAAATCTGCGCTCGGTCAATCATGGCGTCCTTCAGATACCATCTTTTAAGTGCAAACGTGCGGGCAGATGCAGATTCGGATCACTGGCCCCACGGCTGTGGAACACCTTCCCTCTGGAGATCCGGCTCTGTCCTGACCTTCTGTCATTTAGAAAAGCCTTAAAGACCTGGCTCTTCCAGCAAGCATTCCAATAAATCCCGGTCGCCTGCTTACCTGGTCATACCCTCTATCACTGACAGCGCCAAGAAACCAATAGATGTTAGTGCGCTTAAGAAATTTCTTTTAACATAACATAACATAACCCCAGTTCAAACATGGCCATATGCAAATCAGCCTTGACCCTGTGCCTCATAGGAAAAGTCTAGACCGAACTACCAAGCCATTTCTTCCCTGGACCGGAATCGCGCATCCTAGGACCGGTTTCTGCCTATCAGCTGTCTTCAGCCAGGATAGCTTGACTTCAGTGGCTTAGTGAGCACGGGACCCACGTCTGGGTATACCCTTCAGCAAACACAGCAAAACACACAAGAGGATGGACGGAATGTTGCACAATGGCAAAACTTCAACCCCAGTCACAGATCTGGGTTTAATCCATTGTTATTTTGCTCACCAATCCACCCCAGTTCAGACATGGCCATATGCAAATCAGTCTTGACCCTGTGCCTCATGGGATCAGTACAGACTGAACTGCCAAGCCATTTCTTCCCTGGACTGGAATCAAGCATCCTAGGACCGGTTTCTGGCTATCAGCCGTCTGGGCATAGTTGGCGGAGTACTACTATGCAGAACTCCACGAAGTTGAACAAAAACTCTGTCAAATCCGCAACTTCGCTCCGCCAACAGAGGCCTCATATATTTTTGGTAAAATAACAAGTCTGTCTTTCTATGCTAAAATGCATATAGTCATTTCACAAAAGGGAAAGTATTAATTTAGCAAGCAGTGAGAGAGGTGATGATTTTGGGATCCTCCCTAACCTAGGGGGAAGAACTAAGCAGATGCCTTGAAAACAAAGAGCACATCTTGCTGAACGATTGACAAGCATTGAATCAAGCTGCAGTTCCACTCGTCTTTACTAGATGTCCCTCACGAGTCAACTGCAAAAGCATTGAAACCCTGAGCTGAGAGCTGATACCATAAATTCTACAAAGAGCTGAACTGCAGCTTCATGAAAGGGTTTCAATGCTTTTGTATTTGTCTCGTGAGGGACATCTTAACGACTAGTGGAACTGCAGCTTGATTCAATGCTTTTGCGTTTGACTCATGAGGGACACCTAGTAACGACGAGTTGAACTGCAGCTCTTTATAGAATTATTTTGATATTGGATATTACAATATTCACTGCCACTGCTAATCTCATCCCATATGCTTTGCAGGACCTTTGGTTGGGATTGTATTTTTGCCCATAATACCTGTGCTTGGGGTGGTCCTAAGAGGATGGGACCACCAATGTAACGTTCAGCATGATATGCTCTTTGTGTTCAAGGAATCTGCTTGGTCCTCCCCTTACGTTAGGAGGGACCCCAAAATCATCACCTCTCTCATTGCCTGATACTTTTCAATTTCAAAGTTCACTTTTGTGAATTGGTTATATACCTATTAACATGTAAAATTGCTATACCAAAGCATTTGTGTGTGTAGTTTATAAGCTGGCTACGCTACGTGGTTGAGCGGATTTTTTCCCTGAATACATGTTTTTCATGGAATGCGTAGTTAACAAATCTCTGCAAACTCCGAGAGCGGAGCGTAGTTCATGGCCCAGGGTTAGCCATGACCCCTTTGGCAGGAAGACCTCAGTGTCAGGTATGCGACTCATCTCAGGAAGGGTGAGGGGTTGGAAGGCTTCAGGAATGTCATTACTAGAAATGCCCCAGGTCTCATACTGGCCTCGTTCAAGGTAAAGTATAAAGTGAGAGCTGAGGCAGATGGGTTGGTTAATTTTAGGGCACACTGTATCCATCCTGGCTTCATCCCAATGGCAATGGGAGCTGGTCCCAGAACTAGTTTAGTGTGTTTGAGGAGGAGGGGCTTCTCATTTGCATAGACACGCCCATGGGTGTGCCACCAGCCTTCTCAAGGGCTAGAAAGGTTCTGCCATGTTGGATTTCACAAGGAATAGTGTGCTGTGGGATTGCTGACCCTAAGGATGTTTTACACATTGGTTTGCCAGTGGCCAGGAGTCTCCTGCACTTGCAGGTTCGTGAACTGTACAAAAGTGTCACCTCACCCCCAGCTTCTCAGAAGGTTTCTGGACTTGTGGATAGACAGATGACTGAACCTGCTGCCTGTGAACTGTGTACAAACCTGAAGGACTGGAGCTGCTCCCACTTGTACCCAAGGCTAAGAAGTGGACTTCAAGGGTCAGATGGCCGAGCTCCACTGTGACTATGTGGGCATCCAAAGCTATGAAAGGCTTTTTTCCTGGAGTGACCAGTTCCAACTGGATCTTGCTAGAGTCCTTTACTAGAGTGAGTTCCTGAGGTCCTGCTAGCCTTAGAGGAGTTGCTCCAAAAAAACCTGCCAGTAGTGAGACGGAAATGTTTTGCCTTCTGGGGTCTTCTGCTGGACCTTGCGTCAAAGATATCCAATTTCGAGGATATTCATTTGAATATAGCTGCCAGAATTGCCCCAAAGGAGGATTTTGAGGCTCCAAGAAAGAAACTAAGTACAAATATAGAAATCTTCACTGGTTGAGGTGTGAAAAGTATCCACCCGACGAGAGAAGTTTGTTGAAGCAAAACTCGAATTTTTCGCTTTTCATTTTCCCCACCAAAATAATCTGCTTGAGTGGGGCCCAGGACTACAGGTATTAGACTTAGATTTATTTATTTTTAAGTTTTCTATAGAGCGAACAAGACCCTTGCGGGTGTCAGAGCGCTTCACAGGCAGGAGGATCGTCATATAACTAAGAAGTACAAATATGGTAAAAAGTCACGGTTAACACATATATACAAGAGTGTATGACAAGATTTAAGTGAATTTGGCTAATAGAATCGCTTTCACTTCTTTTTTTAAAAAGGCTACGGACGGGTTGAGTCTTGTTTCTCGGTGTAGGGCGTTCCAAATCCTGGGTGCCATTCCTGAGAAGGTACGGATGTATGTCTTCTTGGAGAACCGTTGTGGCTTGAGAAGTAAATTGTTAGAGCTCCTGGTGGATCTGTTACCACCAGATAGTACTAGTTTCTCTGCTAGGTATCTCGGGTTTTTTGATGCAACGTTTTATGTGTCATCACGGCGATTTTCAAGTGGATTCTGGTCTCAAAAGGGAGCCATTTGACGGCGCGGAGGTCAGGGGAAATGGGGCAGTTTCTTTCGGTGCAAAGGTAGCTTGCCTCACCTATTCCTTGTACTATCTTTAGTTAACCTGATGGTCAACCTTAACTTGTAGTTAGGACTCGGTCCCTCACAACCATGTACCCTGGTAAGACGATCTTTGACAGCTGAAGCTTTCCTTTACCACTGTACTTTTCACTGTGCCCCAGTCCCGGAGTGCTTCTGAGGTTGACGGAGTCCCTTAGGATCAAGGAACAAAGATGTTGTTGCAATGGGACCATCAAATCCCTGCAGCTTATTGTCCTTTCTTGTTGGACAAGACAACAGGTTGCCGGGACCTGGTGGATTTTAATTATTGCGCCTAGAGAGACAAACTCAAAACACTTCACAACAGAAACAACCAACTCCTTGAATTAACCCACCAAAGTAGGCATGGTTTAAACTTCACCCACTTCTAGGTGTAATATCAATGAATTTCCAGAAAATGTCAGGTGTCTGTTAGTGTTCTTATCAATTCATAAACCAAATATGCATTTAACATTCTATGGCCACCGGGAGGGCAAAGACATGTCTATGCATGCATAATACAGGTTACATCAGACGCACCCACATAAATGCATATAAATGTTCAAGTATTAGGCACTTACTACATTCCTTACATAGGACCATAAATAAATTGGATGTTTTTGCTAGAACAAAAATCCGAATTACAAAGGAGTCAAAAAATAGATTTAAAAAAAAGCAGAGTAAAGTGCCTTCATACCTCACAGATATTGGATTACTAGATGTAAACATCAGAATAATGATGGGGTATATCAGCAAGGGCCGGAGTTAAAATTATCCGCCGAAAAGCAGAGATAACAAGCTGTCGCTAACTGCTGTTAGCGACAGCTTGCTAATAGGGCTAGAAAATGATCGCCGTTTTAGCGGGGAATTAGTCCAGTTAAAGCGGCAATAATGCCCTTGATAATATGCCCCTATATTTTTTTGGGGGGTGGGGGAGAAAAAAAACAAGTGCAAAGTTCTTCATTATTCTAAAAAAGAGGCAAACCAACGTTTGAGTCAATACCTTTTATTTGAACTAGTGTGTATTTCCTTTCAGTCTTTCCTACTCTACCCCTACTGACAGGTGATTTCCGAGCCCGACTTTACCTGACCTCAAAAAGCGAGCTTATCTCCTTGCAGGAAGAATTAACAGGAGAGTTCGTGGAGAACAGATCAAGCATATTTTTTTGGTTTACCTTCGTTCTTTACTTGCATTACTTTTACTTTTAAAGGTGAATGTTTTTGCTTTAACAAATAGTGGGGCATATTAGCAAGGGCATTATCGCCGATTTAGCGGGACTTTTTTCCGCTAAAGCGTAGATAATTTTATCGCCCTATTAGCAAGCTGTCACTAACAAAAGTTAGCGACAGCTTTTAGGCAATAGCGACCGGTTTGGGGCCCGCTTTGCATATCAGCGCTATTTATCGCTAATGACATGCAAAGTGGGCGTACCCAACCTGTTAGCGACTGAAAGCAGTGGCTAACACAGCTATCGCCTATTAGCAAGGCAGGCGATTAACAAATTTGCGCTAAGCGCGAATATCGCCAAAACCTAACGCCTGCTCTGACTACTTCTTAACCTGTATATCCAATGGGAGGTGGATATTCCGGTTAAGTCCCTATTAGCGATAATGCCTGAATATCGCTGGATTTCCAGCAATATTCACACATTGAGCCGCTAGATAAACGTTGCGAATAGCATGTTATCTCAGCGATTAATATCCGGCGATACAAAAAATGCGCTAAGCTCATTTAGCGATAAATATTGCTATTTGTTGCTAATATGCCCCAGTGTTCTCACAAAATCCTCTGCTGGCTGCCATTAACATGAGATCCCACCTCTCCGTTGGCTAGGGCCCTTGGATACCCCAAGAGTAGGCAAGAGAGCGCGAGACAGAGGTGCCAGCAGGAGTTGCCACTTAATAGCAGACGCTGTGAGTGCAGTTCTCCCTTATTACCACTAGAGCGCAGCAACCGACAAGTGTTCCACTGTCCTCTCACCAGCACCAGTGAGCAGATGTGAAATGTGCACTACTACGGCTACAGCTAGAGCTCAACTTGCAGTCCCCCTCCTGGCCGCTGGAGGGCAGACCAGGACAGCTGCAGCCTCATTCTGCAGCACAGGTGTGATGGGGAAACAGATTCTGAATGTCTAGTATTTTTCTCTTGCAGGACATCCCTTCTCTGCCCCCTCATCCTCGGCTCCTGGAGAACAAGAGAAGCCTGCCCAGCCCGATGTGGACTGCAGACCTCCCATGATTCCTCTTCCGGCGCTGTATACAAACGTCACGTCATACTCTGGGGGCCGGCGCACAACCTGGGGAGTTAACTGTTTGACCATGTTAAACACATTTTTCTACTAAGGGAGTGAGAAGGGGTGGCTAAATGACATTCTGGCACACTCAGCATTTTACTTACAGCTCATTGGTTCTTACTGAGGTGGGTCGGGGTCAAAGGTTATGACCTCTTGACAGCAAGTTTGGGGCGTGTGAATCTGCAGTGGGCTCACTCCACTCCGCAGACTTGGGCACATCCATGCAGTACAAACCCATAAAGTCGTCCAGAGGAGGCCAGTTGAGCCCCAGATATGGGTGGCTGCCTCCAGGGGTGTGGTACACAGGAAGGGCTGTGTGTGAGGAGGCGGGACACACATGCTGCCCTGTGTACCTGGGACCTTTCACAGTCACCCGCAAACTCAAAAAAGGCCACGGCATATGCATTTATACACATTGTAGCTACTACCACACACTGAGGGGGAAGGGACACCTACAGGCTTGGGGACAAGCTGTGACACTGTGGAGGGGTGCTGTGACTACACAAGCTTGACACCTCTTACAACAGCACAGGGTGCAACTGCACCACATGAGCGACAGCCACAATTGGGAGGGGCGGAAGTGGGTAGTTAGGGACAGGGGAGGGTGCTTTGTTTATGTAACGGTGTGTACACTGAAGAACAATAAAGCTTGTGAAAATTTTATTGAAAACTTGCAAGGTGTCTGATTCTGATTGACATGGATGCCCACTCGGGACTTTTACTTTTATATATGTGATGTGTGACGTGGCTCCATGACTGAGCGACACTGTGGGCAATCTACATTTCTAATTAGTTTACAACTGATTTAGCTACTCAACATTTTGGGCCTCACATTGAGGCATTGTCTGCCTCCTCCTCTTGCCTCAGTCCAGAAAAGGTGACCTGTGGACTAGAACATATACATCTGATCCATACACATCGGAAGTAAACAATCGTTCAGTTTATAGTGGCAATGCAAACCTCTGCTCCCAGCCAGCGGTGCCAAAAATATGAACCTCTACCCCAGCCAACGGGGCCAACAATATGAAACTCCAGCCAGCCTTCGGTGCCAACAATATGAACCTCCACCTCCAGCCAGAAGTGCCAACAATATGAACCTCCACCCCCAGCCAGAAGTGCCAACAATATCAACCCACACTTCCAGCCCCGGGTGCCAACAATATGAACCTAAAACCCCCAGCCAGCGTTCGGTGCCACCAATAAGAACCTCCACTCCCAGCCAGCCTGTGGTGCCCACAATATGAACCTCCAACCCTGCCAGAAGTGCCAACAATATGAACCTACACCCCTCGCCAGCGGTGCCAATATGCACCTCCAACACCAGCCTGCAGTGACGACAATATGAACCTCCACTCCCAGCCTTCGGTGCCAACAACATGAACCTCCAACCCCCGCCAGAAGTGCCAACAATATGAACATCCACCTCCAGCCGGTGGTGCCAACAACATGAACCTCCACTCCCAGCCGCCGATGCCAACAATATGAACCTCTAACCCCCGCCAGAAGTGCCAACAATATGATCCTCCACTCCCAGCCAGAAGTGCCAACAATATGATCCCCCACTCCCAGCCAACGGTGCCAACAACATGAACCTCCACCCATAGCCTGCAGTACTAACAATATGAACCCCAGCCAGCCTTCAGTGCCAACAATATGAACCTGCACACCCACCCTTCGGTGCCACCAATATGAACCTAAACCCTGCCAAAAGTGCCAACAATATAAACCTCCACCCCTACACAGAAGTGCCAACAAAATGAAACTCCACCCCCAGCCAGCAGTGCCAACAATATGAGCCTCCACCCCCAGCCAGCGTTGCCAACTATATGAACCTCCACCCCCAGCCAGGGGTGCCAACAATATGCTCCTCCACTCCCAGCCAGAGGTGCCAACATTATGAACCCCCCGCCCCCAGCCAGCAGTTCAAACAAAATGGACCTCCACCCCCAGCCAGCCTACGGTGCAAACAATATGAACGTCCACGCCATGCCTGCGGTGCCAACAATATGAACCTCAATTCCCAGGATGCAGTGCCAACAATATGAACCTCCACCACACAGCCAGCGGTGCCAACAATATTAACCTCCACCCCCAGCCAGCGGTGCCAACAATATTAACCTCCACTCACAGCCAGAAGTGCCAACAATATGAACCCCCACTCCCAATAAGCGGTGCCAACGATATGAACCTCCACGCATAGCCTGCAGTGCTAACAATATGAAACCCAATCAGCCTTTGGTGCCAACAATATGAACCTCCAACCCCAGCCAACAGTGCCAACAATATGTACCTCCAACCCCAATCTGCGGTGCCAACAATAAGAATCTACAACCCCCGCCAGAAGTGCCAACAATATGAAAATCTACCTCAAGCCAGAAGTGCCAATAATATGAACCTCCAACCCCCACCAGAAGTGCCAACTATGGGCCGGATTCACAGAACTAACTTAAGACAGAATCTTAAACTTACTACTTTTGGTATTCACAGAAGTTAGGATTTTGTCTTAGGTTTGCCTTAAGACAAACTTAAGGCAAAATCCTCACTTTTGTGAATACCAAAAGTAGCAAGTTTAGGATTCTGTCTTAAGTTAATTCTGTGAATCAGGCCCTATATGAACATCCACCCCCAGCCTTCAGTGCCAAAAAAATGAACATACAACCCCAGCCTGTGGTGCCAACAATATGAACCTGCACACCCAGCCAGCGGTGCCAACAATATGAACCTCCACTCCCAGCCAGCGATGCCAACAATATGAGCCTCCACCCCCAGCCAGCGATGCCAACAATATTAACCTCCACTCACAGCCAGAAGTGCCAACAATATGAACCTCCACGCCCAATAAGCGGTGCCAACAATATGAACCTCCACCCATAGCGGGCGCGCTGCTGGTGCGCCGGAGGCGCGCCAGAGGCAAGCCCGTCTGCTCCTGGACCGCGCACAGTGCCAGAACCCCTGGCCCCCGCACACCCCACCGCACCCGACCCAAATGTAAATGTAAATGTTTTTGTACTTGTATAGCGCACAGCTACCCGCAGTGGGTTTCCCGGCGCTTGTACGAATACCGCAAGGGAACCCTTCCTGGCTTTCTCTGTGAAGTGTCCACTCCTGGGCACCCTCATGGTGCAGACCAGGCATCCCTCGCGTTGTGGGGGCCGTTGTGGAAACTAAGCAAGCTATTGCCCAGAGTTGCAGCGTGGGACCCATGATCAGAATAGGTACTGAGGCGAGAATATCCGGTCAGGGGAATTAATGAGCCCGAGACCCGCCGGGGCAGGAATCGAACCCTGGTTCTTGGCCAGAGCTCTGCATCGAGGTCTGCCTGCTCTAACCATTGAGCCACACTTCTCCACAACTCGCACAACAAAGACACCTACGACGCTGACTCCCTCCACGCTCTCAACACCGGCCGAGACCAACAATGCATCCAGGCCGCCCCGAAATGCACCCACGGACCCTTCTCCTGCCGCAAATGCAGCTTCACCTGCAACAGAACCACCAAACCATCAAGGACCAGACCCAATCACCTCCGCTGCATACTCCTCAACACCCGCTCCGCACGCAAATACGCCGTCAAACTCTGAAACCTACTCGACCACACCACCCCGGACATAGCCTTCCTGACTGAGACGTGGTGGAACGACTCCTCGGCTCCAGACATCGCCATTGCCATCCCAGATGGCTAAAAGATCACCCGCAGGGACCGCGCCAAGGGCATCGGAGGAGGAATTGCCATCGTCCACAAATCCATCCTCAAGGTCACCACCCACGCAGACGACACCCTCAACACTGCCGAACACCTGCACTTCCAGATCCACACCGACCCCAACACCACCCTCAGAGGGATGCTCGTCTACAGACCTCCCGGACCCCAGGCCCAGTTCATCGACTCCACCGCCGACCTCGCCAGCACCCACGCTCTCGCCTCCATGCACTACATCCTCCTCGGGGATCTGAACTTCCACCTCGAGAACAACAACGACGCCAACTCCGCCACACTGATCGACAACCTCGCCAACCTAGGCCTCAGACAACTCGTCACCACACCCACCCACGCGGCCGCCACACACTGGACGCCGTCTTCACCACAAGCACCCACGTCTCCTTCAACCACACCACCGAACCCCACTGGACAGACCACCGCTGCATTCACTTCACCTTCAAAAAACCTGCCACGCACCACCGCACCCAACAGCTACCTCGCCGCTGCTGAAGCAAAATCACCGATGACCACCACCCTCTCCATGAACCAACCCACCAAGCCCACCAACCCGGACGCCGCAGCTCGCAACCTCAGACATTGGATCGAAGACTGTGCCAACACCCTCGCCCCACTGAAGAAACCCCCCAACAACCACACCAGCAAGAGAGCCTCCTGGTTCACCGACTAGCTCCTTTGCTTCCAAGCGTGCATGCCCGAAACTGGAGAAGAGATGGCTCCACTCCTGCACACCGGACAACCACGCAGCCAACAAGGACGCCACCCGCAGACACCACCACCACCTCATCAGATCAGCCAAGAGGTCCTCCTCTAAAGACAGACTGGACAACAACGCACACCACAGCAAAGAGCTCTTCCGCATCGTAAAAGAACTCTCTAATTCCAGCGCCAACGCCTACGACATCCCGCCCACACAGGAACTGTGCGACTCCCTCGCCAACTTCTTCCATTGAAAGATCGCTGACATCCACGACAGCTTCAACGCCACGACCGACCAGACCCCACCCCTCCTGCGAACACCATCAGCACCAACCTCCTGACCTCCTAGTCCACCGTCTGCGATGACGAGACACGCAAGGTCATAAACTCCATCCACTCAGGATCTCCGACTGACCCGTGCCCACACCAAATATTCAACAAGGCAGGTGCAGCCATCGCACCCCAACTACGGAAGGTCATCAACATCTCCTTCGAAACCGCGACTTTCCCGGAAAGCTGGAAGCACGCCGAAATCACCGCCCTGCTCAAGAAGCCCAAGGCGTAACCCAAGGACGTCAAAAATTTCCCGCCAATCTCCCTGCTCCCGGCGAAGGTCATCGAGAAAATCGTCAACATGCAACTGACCCGCCAACTAGAAGACAACAACATCTTGGACCCATCCCAATCCGGATTCAGACGAAACCACAGCACCGAGACAGCCCTCATCGCTGCCACAGATGCCATCAGGCGCCAATTAGACAACGGCGAAACATCAGCCCTCATCCTCCTGGACCTATCTGCCGCCTTCGACACGGTCTGCCATCGCACACTAAAGACTCGCCTCCATGAAGCCGGTATCCAAGAGAAGGCCCTCGACTGGACCACGTCCTTCCTCTCCGGCAGATCCCAGAGTGTCCGCCTCCCGCGTTTCCAATCCGAAGCCACCAACATCATCTGCGGCGTCCCCCAGAGTTCCTCCCTCAGCCCGACGCTGTTCAACATCTACATGGCCCCCCTCGCAGAAGTGGCCCGCCACCACAACCTCAACATCATCTCCTACGCCGACAATACTCAGCTCATCCTTTCCCTCGCCAAGGACCCACGCACCGCCAAAACCAACATCCACGACGGTATGAAGGCCATCGCTGACTGGATGAGGAGCAGCCGTCTGAAACTCAACTCGGACAATATGAAACTCCACCACCAGCCAAAAGTGCCAACAATATGAACCTCCACTCCCAGCCATAAGTGCCAACAATATGAACCTCCACTCCCAGCCAGAGGTGCAAACAATATGAACCTCCACTCCCAGCCAGAGGTGCCATCAATATGCACCTCCACCCCCAGCGCCGACAATATGAACCTCCATCTCTGCCAGAAGTGCCAACAATAGGAACTTCCACTCTGTCAGCAGTGGCAACAATATAAAAACTCCACCCCCAGCACTCTGTGCCAACAATATGAAACTCCACCCCAACCAGCTGTGCCAGCAAAATGAACCTTAACCTGCAGAGCCAACAATATGAAGACCCAGCCTGAGGTGCCAACAATATGAACCTCCACCCGCTAACAGAAGTGCCAAAAATATGAACCTCCACTCCCAGCCAGAAGTGCCAACATTATGAACCTCCACTCCGAGCCATAAGTGCCAACAATATGAACCTCCACGCCCAGCCATAAGTGTCAACAATATGAACCTCCACTCCCAGCCAGAGGTGCAAACAATACAAACCTCCACTCTCAGCCAGAGGTGCCAACAAAATGCACCTCCACCCCCAGCCTTCAGTGCACACAATATGAACATTCACCCCCAGCCAGCAGTGCCAACAAAATGATCCTCAACCTGCAGAGCCAACAATATAAAGCCCCAGCCTGCGGTGCCAACAATATGAACCTTCAACCGCCACCAGAAGTGCCAACAATATTAACCTCCCCTTCCAGCCAAAAGGTGCCAACAATATGAACCTCCACCCTCATCCTGGGGAGCCAAAAATATAAACCTCTGCCCCCAGCCTGCGGTGCCAACTATATGACCCTGCACCCCCACCAGAAGTGTTAACAATATGAACCTCCACCCCCACCAGAAGTGCCAAGAATAAGAAACTCCACTCCCAGCCGGCCTGCGGTGCCAACAATATGAACCTCCACCCCCAGCCAGCCTGCTGTGCCAACAATATGAACCTCCACACCCAGCATGCGGTGCCCACAATATGAACCTCCACCCCCCGCCAGAAGTTCCAACAATATTAACCTCCACTCCCTGCTGGCCCGCGGTGCCAACAATATGAACCTCCACCCCCTATAAGCGGTGTCAACAACATGAACCTCCACTCACAGCCAGAAGTGCCAACAATATGAACCTCTACCCCAGACAGTGGTGCCAACAATATGAACCTCCACTCACAGCCAGAAGTGCCAACAATATGAACCTCCAGTCCCAATAAGCGGTCCCAACAATATGAACCTCCACCCCCAGCCAGCAGTGCCAACAATAGGAAACCCCACTCCCAGCTTTCAGTTCCAACAATATGAACCTCCACCCCCAGCCAGCAGTGCCAACAATATGTACCTTCAACCCCAATCTGCGGTGCCAACAATAAGAACGTCCAAACCCCGCTAGAAGTGCTCACAATATGAACATTTACCTCCAGCCAGAAGTGCCAACAATATGAACCTCCTACCCCCCCAGAAGTACCAACTATATGAACATCCACTCCCAGCCTGTGGTGGCAACAATATGAACCGGCACGCCAAGCCAGCAGTGCCAACTATATAAACCTTTATGCCCAATAAGCAGTGAAAACAATAGGTACCTCCACCCACAGCCAGCAGTGCGAACAATATGAACCACCACTCCTAGCCTGCCTTCAGTGCCAACAATATGAACCTGCGCCCCCAGCCAGCGGTGCCAACAATATGAACCTCCACTTACAGCCAGCGGTGCCAACAATATGAACCTCCACTCACAGCCAGCGGTGCCACCAATATGAACCTTCAATCGTAGCCTTCCTACGGTGCCAACAATATGAACTTGCACACCCACTCTTTGGTGCCAACAATATGAACCTAAACCCCCAGTCAGCGGTGCCAACAATATGAACCTCCACCGATAGCCTGTAGTACTAACATCATAAACCCCAGCCAGCATTCGGTGCCAACAATATGAACATACACCTCCAGCCAGAAATGCCACAAAAAAGAACCGCCACTCGCAGCCAGAAGTGCCAACAATTTGAACCTCCACCCCCAGCCAGAAGTGCCAACAATATGAACCTCCACCCCTAGCCAGAAGTGCCAACAATATGAACCTCCATCCACAACCTGCGGTGCCAATAATATGAACCTCCAGTGCCAGTCAGAAGTGCCAACTATATGAACCTCAACCCCCAGCCAGAAGTGGCAACAATATGAACCTCCACCCCAACCTGCGGTGCCAACAATATGAACCTCCAGTTCCAGTCAGAAGTGCCAACTATATGAACCTGCACCCCAATAAGCGGTGCCAATATATGAACCTTCACTCACAGCCAGATGTGCCAACACTATAAATCTCCATGCCCAGCCAGATGTGCCAACAATATGAACCTCCATCCCGGCCAGAAGTGCCAACAATAGGAATTTCAACTCCCAGTCAGAAGTGGCAACAATATAAAAACTCCACCCCCAGCCAGCTGTGCCAACAATATGAAACTCCACCCCCAGCCAGCTGTGCCAACAATATGAACCTCCACTCCCAGCCAGAGGTGCAAACAATATGAACCTCCACTCCCAGCCAGAGGTGCCAACAATATGCACCTTCACCCCCAGCCTTCAGTGCCGACAATATGAACCTCCATCCCGGCCAGAAGTGCCATCAATAGGAACTTCCACTCCCAGTCAGAAGTGGCAACATTATAAAAACTCCACCCCCAGCCAGCTGTGCCAACAATATGAAACTCCACCCCCAGCCAGCGGTGCCAACAAAATGAACCTTAACCTGCAGAGCCAACAATATGAAGCCCCAGCCTGCGGTACCAACAATATGAACCTCCACCCGCCATCAGAAGTGCCAACAATATTAACCTCCACTCCAAGCCAGAAGTGCCAACAATATTAACCTCCCCTTCCAGCCAAAAGGTGCCAACAATATGAACCTCAACCACCAGCCAGCCTGAGGTGCCAACAATATGAACCTCCACCCCTGGCCAGAAGTGCCAAAAATATGAAACGCCACAACAAGTAGTGGTGCGAAAAATATGAACCTCCACTCCCAGCCAGCAGTGCCAACAATATGAACCTCTACTCCTAATAAATTGTGCCAACAGTATGAACCTCCACCCATAGCCTGCCGTGCTAACAAGATAAAAACCCAGCCAGCCTTCGGTGCCAACAACATGAACCTCCACCCGCAGCCAGCGGTGCCAACATTAGGATCCCCCACTCCCAGCTTTCAGTTCCAACAATATGAACCTCCACCCCCAGCCAGCAGTGTTAACAATATGTACCTCCAACCCCAATCAGTGGTGCCAACAATATGAACCTCCGACCCCCTTCCAGAAGGGCCAACTATATGACCATCCACTCCCAGCCAGTGGTGGCAACAATATGAACATCCAGCCCCAGCCTTCAGTGCCAAAAATATGAACCGGCACCCCAAGCCAGCAGTGCTAACTATATAAACCTCTACGCCCAATAAGCAGTGAAAACAATATGTACCTCCATCCTCAGCCAGCAGTGCCAACAATATGAACCACCACTCCCAGCCTGCTTTCGGTGCCAATATGAACCTGCACACCTACCCTTCGGTGCCAACAATATGAACCTCCGCCCCCAGCCAGCGGTGCCAACAATATGAACCTCCACCCTCAGCCAGCGTTGCCAACAATATGTACCTCCAACCCCAGTAAGTGCCAACAATATGAACATCCACCTCCAGCCATAAGTACCAACAATATGAACCTCCAACCCCCACCAGAAGTGCCAACTATATGAACATCCACCCCCAGCCAGCAGTGGCAACAATATGAACTTGCTGACCCACCCTTTGGTGCCAACAATATGAAACTCCACTCCCAGGCAGCCGTCCCAACAATGTGAACCTCCACCCCCATCCAGCGGTGCCAACAATATGAACCTCCACTCCCAGCCTTTGGTGTGAACAATACTTACCTCCACCCCAGCCAGCGGTGCCACAATATGAACCTCCACCCCCAGCCAGCAGTGCCAACAAAATGAACCTCCACTCCCAGCCAGCAGGGCCAACAATATGAACCTCCACCGATAGCCTGCAGTACTAACAATATGAACCCCAGCCAGCCTTCGGTGCCAGCAAAAAGACCTGCACACCCACCCTTTGGTGCCAACAATATGAACCTCTGCCCCCAGCCTGTGGTGCCAACAATATGAACCTTCACCCGCCACCAGAAGTGCCAACAATATGAACCTCCACCCCAGCCAGAAGTGCCAACAATATTAACCTCGCATTGAAAAGTATAATATATTTAAGGAAAAGTGGCTACAATAAATTAGGAAAATATATGTTTTTTATTTTGAAGCTTGTACAAATACAACATGTAACACAAATAAAGAGAGAAACATTCAGCATCAATAAAATCATATATCACACAATAGAAAATTAAAAATTCATATAGTGGTGACAATTAATGACAGCATATATGAAATAAGTTAAAAAACAGAAAGTGGCAAATTGAGTCTCTACGCGCGTTTCGGCGAACCAGCGCCTTCTTCTGGAGTAGCCACACAAGCTAAGCAATATGCAAGGTTTGCGTCACAGGTCGATAGAAAGTTCAGTTGGAGTCTAGATATTTTCAGGTTTGTTGATGTATTTTAAATGCTCATGTACTGTGACCTGATTTGGTACATCCCGCCTGCCGGATAAATCTTGAGGGTAAGTATAGTTTGATTGTGATCAATTTTGTAGGTCTTTGAGTTCTCAAATATTTAAAAGATCTCCCTGCCCGAAATTTTCAGCAGGGCTCTTTAAAGATGAATGTTAAAAAAGGTCTCCCTTAAAGTCTAACAGGCGATGTTCATGGGAGGAAGCTTGTTTTAAATACACCAAGGATAAGAGGTGGCTTCGTTTAAAAGATCTCCCTGCCCGAGTGGTTCGGCAGGGCTCTTCTCAGTTCTGCTATCCTGCAGAACTGAGACGCCGTTCGTCGCTGTTGAACCGTCATCCTTCACGGCAATCCCGCCGCCGGACTTTTTGGAGCCCTGCTGCTATCTACGGACAGGGAGATCCCCTCTACTACCTACAAAGAGCCCTGCCGAACCACTCGGGCAGGGAGATCTTTTAAACGAAGCCACCTCTTATCCTTGGTGTATTTAAAACAAGCTTCCTCCCATGAACATCGCCTGTTAGACTTTAAGGAAGACCTTTTTTAACATTCATCTTTAAAGAGCCCTGCTGAAAATTTCGGGCAGGGAGATCTTTTAAATATTTGAGAACTCAAAGACCTACAAAATTGATCACAATCAAACTATACTTACCCTCAAGATTTATCCGGCAGGCGGGATGTACCAAATCAGGTCACAGTACATGAGCATTTAAAATACATCAACAAACCTGAAAATATCTAGACTCCAACTGAACTTTCTATCGACCTGTGATGCAAACCTTGCATATTGCTTAGCTTGTGTGGCTACTCCAGAAGAAGGCGCTGGTTCGCCGAAACGCGCGTAGAGACTCAATTTGCCACTTTCTGTTTTTTAACTTATTTCATATATGCTGTCATTAATTGTCACCACTATATGAATTTTTAATTTTCTATTGTGTGATATATGATTTTATTGATGCTGAATGTTTCTCTCTTTATTTGTGTTACATGTTGTATTTGTACAAGCTTCAAAATAAAAAACATATATTTTCCTAATTTATTGTAGCCACTTTTCCTTAAATATATTATACTTTTCAATGTGGGTTGCCTAGGTTGTTTTTTTGTCACACACCTGATTTTCCCTGGCCTAGGAACTTTTGTATCCGAATCTTCAGGGGGTCCTTGATAAATACACGCGAACAATATTAACCTCCCCTTCCAGCCAAAAGGTGCCAATAATATGAACCTCCACTCTCATCCTAGGGAGCCAACAATATGAACCTCTGCCCCCAGCCTGCGGTGCCAACAATATGACCCTCCGCCCCCAACAGAAGTGCCAACAATATGAACCTCCACTCCCAGCACGCGTTGCCAACAATATGAAGATACACCTCCAGCCAGAAATGCCACCAAAATGAACCTTCACTCCCAGTCTTCAGTGCAAACAATATGAACCTCCAGTCCCAGTCAGAAGTGCCAACAACATGAACCTCCACCCACAGCCTGCGGTGCCAACTATGTGAACCTTCACTCACAGCAAGAAGTGGAAACAATATGAACCTCCACCCCGGCCAGAAGTGCCAACAATATGAATCTCCACTCCCAGTCAGAAGTGGCAACAATATAAAAACTCCACCCCCAGCCAGCTGTGCCAACAATATGAACCTCCACCCCCAGCCAGCAGTGCCAACAAAATGAACCTCCACTCCCAGCCAGCAGTGCCAACAATATGAACCTCCACCGATAGCCTGCAGTACTAACAATATGAACCCCAGCCAGCCTTCGGTGCCAGCAAAAAGACCTGCACACCCACCCTTTGGTGCCAACAATATGAACCTCTGCCCCCAGCCAGTGGTGCCAACAATATGAACCTCCACTACCAGCCAGCGGTGCCAACAATATGAACCACCACTCCTAGCCTGCCTTCGGTGCCAACAATACGAACCTCCACCCCCCGGCTGCGGTGCCAACAATATGAACCTCCACACCCACCCTTCGGTGCCAACAATATGAACCTCCACCCCATCCAGCCGTGCCAACAATATGAACCTCCACCCCCAGCCAGAAGTGCCAACAATATGAGCCTCCACCCCCAGCCAGCCGTGTCAACAATATGAACCTCCACCCCCAGCCAGCAGTACCAACAATATGAACCTCCACCCCCAGCCAGCGGTGCCAACAATATGAACCTCCACTCCCAGCACACGTTGCCAACAATATGAACATACACCTCCAGCCAAAAATGCCACCAAAATGAACCTTCACTCCCAGCCTTCAGTGCAAACAATATGAACCTCCAGTCCCAGTCAGAAGTGCCAACAACATGAACCTCCACCCACAGCCTGCGGTGCCAACTATGTGAACCTTCACTCACAGCAAGAAGTGGAAACAATATGAACCTCCACCCTGGCCAGAAGTGCCAACAATATGAATCTCCACTCCCAGTCAGAAGTGGCAACAATATAAAAACTCCACCCCCAGCCAGCTGTGCCAACAATATGAACCTCCACCCCCAGCCAGCGGGGCAAAAAATATGAACCTCCACTCCCAGCCAGAAGTGTCAACCTTATGAACCTCCGCTTCCAGCCATAAGTGCCAACAATATGAACCTCCACTCCCAGCCACAAGTGCCAACAATATGAACCTCCACTCCCATCCAGAGGTGCAAACAATATGAACCTCCACTCTCAGCCAGAGGTGCCAACAATATGCACCTCCACCCCCAGCCTTCAGTGCCAACAATATGAACCTCCACTCCCAGCCAGCGGTGCCAACAAAATGAACCTCAACCTGTAGAGCCAACAATATGAAGCCCCAGCCTGTGGTGCCAACAATATGAACCTTCACCCGCCACCAGAAGTGCCAACAATATGAACCTCCACCGCAGCCAGAAGTGCCAACAATATTAACCTCCCCTTCCAGCCAAAAGGTGCCAATAATATGAACCTCCACTCTCATCCTGGGGAGCCAACAATATGAACCTCTGCCCCCAGCCTGCGGTGCCAACAATATGACCCTCCGCCCCCAACAGAAGTGCCAACAATATGAACCTCCACTCCCAGCACGCGTTGCCAACAATATGAAGATACACCTCCAGCCAGAAATGCCACCAAAATGAACCTTCACTCCCAGCCTTCAGTGCAAACAATATGAACCTCCAGTCCCAGTCAGAAGTGCCAACAACATGAACCTCCACCCACAGCCTGCGGTGCCAACTATGTGAACCTTCACTCACAGCAAGAAGTGGAAACAATATGAACCTCCACCCCGGCCAGAAGTGCCAACAATATGAATCTCCACTCCCAGTCAGAAGTGGCAACAATATAAAAACTCCACCCCCAGCCAGCTGTGCCAACAATATGAACCTCCACCCCCAGTAAGCGGGGCAAAAAATATGAACCTCCACTCCCAGCCAGAAGTGGCAACATTATGAACCTCCGCTTCCAGCCATAAGTGCCAACAATATGAACCTCCACTCCCAGCCACAAGTGCCAACAATATGAACCTCCACTCCCAGCCAGAGGTGCAAACAATATGAACCTCCACTCTCAGTCAGAGGTGCCAACAATATGCACCTCCACCCCCAGCCTTCAGTGCCAACAATATGAACCTCCACTCCCAGCCAGCGGTGCCAACAAAATGAACCTCAACCTGTAGAGCCAACAATATGAAGCCCCAGCCTGTGGTGCCAACAATATGAACCTTCACCCGCCACCGGAAGTGCCAACAATATGAACCTCCACCCCAGCCAGAAGTGTCAACAATATTAACCTCCCCTTCCAGCCAAAAGGTGCCAATAATATGAACCTCCACTCATCCTGGGGAGCCAACAATATGACCCTCTGCCCCCAGCCTGTGGTGCCAACAATATGACCCTCCGTCCCCAACAGAAGTGCCAACAATAAGAACCTCCACTCCCAGTCGGCCTGTGGTGCCAACAATATGAACCTCCACCCCCAGCCAGCCTGCAGTGCCAACAATATGAACCTCCACGCCCTGCCTGTGGTGCCCACAATATGAACCTCCACCTCCGCCAGAAGTGCCGCTTCTTGCTAAAAGCAGGGGGGAAGCCTCGGCTCAACTTTCTTTCCTGGCCGCCCCGTTCCGACAGGGTAACTAGTACCGTTGTGCGGAGGGCGGGTCAAGTGAGAGCCAGGTACTTCCGGCAATCACTGGAGCGGTTAGCGCTCTAGTGGTTTTCCTTCAAGGCTATTTAGCCCTCGCCTCCTACCGAGCGCGCAGCCGAAGACACGCCGGAGAGCAGCCAAAGAGCTGCCCGTCTGCGACAGGACAGGGCTAGGGGCTATGGTCTCTACTTTTCCCAAACCATCTCGGGAAAGGACGGGTAAATTCAGGTACTCTTCCCAGACCTTATTAAACTTACGGACATCTTCATTGAAAGGATGCATAAAAGAGCCCTGGCCATGTCCAGAAGGATCTTTTTCCTGTTTAAACTGTCACTATCAGGCATCCCATGATAACCTGACCCTCAGGGCAAAGAAAGTGAAAACTACTTCATCAAATGGCTTAAAAAGCTTTCTCCTGAATGTACGTTCTCTCCCCAAACACTTCCTGGAAGTATGGGACCTTGTACACACACTGCAGCCTGACATATGCTTCCTAACTGAAACCTGGCTAAAACCCCATACAGCCCCAGTAATAGCATTAGGGGTCCCCTTAGAATATAAATTTTTACATCTAGATCGCCCGGAAAAAATAGGAGGCGGGCTGGCAATCCTGTACAAAGAACACCTGAAAGTCACTATACTAGAACAAAAATACAGCTCACTATTAGAAACAATGATTTTTAAGATTAGCTCAGCCACAAAAACCTTCTGGAAAGGAGCGTTAGTTTACCGCCTTCCGGGACCCAATCCGGCCTTCACTATCTCCCTTTTGGAGCTACTAGCCCCACATTTCAAAGCAAAGGAAGATTTTATTCTTCTCGGAGATTTTAACATTCACGTTGACATCCCCACACATCCAGAAACCCAATCCCTGCTCGCAGACTTATCCACCTTAGGTCTAGAACTACATAACAGTGGACCCACGCATATAGGGGGTCACTCTCTGGATCTAATTTTTTCAAACTGCCCCAAAGTATGATGTCAACCTGCTGCTCAGATTAACTGGTCTGACCACTTCTTAGTGGAATTCTCTTTACTGGGCATGAACAAACCTCAACAAAAAAACACTCTCCCGCCAATCTGGCGTCATCAGTGGCACAAAGTTACGGTGGAAGAGATGCATAGGGTGTGGAAACGGCCAATTGTAACTGAAACGCATAATGTGGAGTCCACATTGTCTAAACTCAAGAATTCGCTTAAAGAAGCAATTGACTCACTAGCCCCTCTAAAACTGCACAAACAATACCGCTCCTCTAAGCAAGAAATATGGTACACTGAAACACTAAGAATAGAGAAACAGGGATGTAGAAGGGTAGAAAAATATGGAGGAAAGCCCGAACAGAAGAAAATAAGAAAACATATCAAGACGCCCAAACTAAATATTATAAAAACATAAAGCTGGCCAGAAAGAACAGTCTTACGCAGCAACTCGCAGAGGCAGGCAACTCCTCTAAGGAACTATATAAATTCTTACAGGCTTTCACTAAACCAGTGGCCTGCGTAAGCCCAGATGATTTTCCCCAGTCCTTATGCGATGACATTTCTTTGTTTTTCGAAAAAAAGATCAACCTGATTTAGGATAAAATAATGAAGGCCCCCAGTCAAGGGAACAACATCTTAACTCCCCCCTTTTTGCCCGCATGTGGACACAATTCACGTATGACCTTCCCGGCAGTTAGAGATTTAGACCTACCTATCCTCATTAGCCACATAAATCAGGTTCCCCTGATGATTTTCTGCCTGCAAAAATGGTAGCCTCCCTGAGCGCTCTGCTTGGGCCTCAAATTCAATCAGTCATAAACCTTTATTTAAAGGAAGGACAGGTGCCTATGGAGTGGAAGAAGGCGGTGGTGAACCCCATTTGTAAGAACGCAGCACTTCCATGGACTGATATTTCAAACCTCCGACCCATCTCTCTCCTGCCATACCTTAGCAAAATGACCGAGAGGCATGTGAACACCCATCTTTCTAACTACATCGAGACAGTGGAAGGTCTAGACCACTCTCAATCCGGGTTTATACCGCATCACAGCACGAATCTGCCCTCCTTTCAGTGACCGATAACATCAGGATGTCACTGGATGGAGGGGGTTCCATGATTCTGGTGCTGTTAGACCTATCAGCTGCCTTCGACACGGTGTCACATGAGATACTCCTCGGGTGTTTGAGAGAGGTGGGCATAGGAGGCATGGCTCTGTCCTGGTTGGAGAGTTTTCTCTC
Source organism: Lissotriton vulgaris (assembly GCF_964263255.1). NCBI lineage: Eukaryota > Metazoa > Chordata > Amphibia > Caudata > Salamandridae > Lissotriton > Lissotriton vulgaris. Next base: position 310,794,246 of record NC_141686.1, on the reverse strand, counting down.
AGGTTGCCTGCAAGGTGTCAGACTGGGCTCCCACTATTCCATCTCAAGGGAGCTCACCAAGGGAGTGCCACAGGGCTCATGCCTAAGCCCGACACTATTCAATGTGTACGTGGCCCCCTTGGCAGACATTGTAAGAGCATGCGGGTTCACCCCGATTTCATACGCTGACGACACCCAACTCCTGTTCCCTTTTCAGACCCTCACCCCCACATTACAAAAATCTTTTGCGGACGGCATGAGGGCAGTGTCGGACTGGATGGCCTCAAATTGCCTCTAGTGCAATGTAGGCAAGACTGAGGTCATGCTGTTTGGAGAGGCCACTCTCCTGTGGTCTCCAGAATGGTGGCCCTCGGATCTTGGACCTACACCTAACCAGAAACAGTCTGTAAAAAACCTCGGAGTATGGTTAGATCAGGCACTACTGTTGAAAGAACACACAAGTCAAGTTGCTGGATCCTGTTTCCGTGTCATCGGACTCTTACGCAGAGTTTTCCCATTCCTGCCTGACAACTACAGAAAGACACTGGTTCAGACCCTAGTGATCAGTAGACTTGACTACTGTAATGGCCTGTATATCTCGGCCAATGAGCAACAACTAAATAGATTACAAGTGGTGCAGAATACTGTGGCGAGACTTGTTCTCAATGCCCAACCTAGGACCCCATCACGTCCCCTTTTGGCCAAACTCCACTGGCTGCCGATTAGGCAACGTGTCAAATTTAAAATCTGCTGCACCATACATAGGTGTCTGTTTGGCACTGGCCCCAAATATCTGATCGAAAAATTCAACCTCTACCGCCCAGGACGCCCCTTGCGTTCCAGTAGTCAGCAGCTACTCCAGGTTCCTAGAGTCAGGAGAGCTAGACAAGGAGGTCGAGCCCTCTTCTATAAAGGCCCCATTCTTTGGAACTCACTCTCTCCCACTCTGAAACAAACCACTAACCTTCAGTCTTTTAGGAAGTCTCTAAAAACCCATCTATTCTCTACATCCTAAAAGATCAGCCACTCCACAGCGTAAACATTTTGATTGGGCCTTTCTGGTAGAAGCACAAGCGCGGAGATACCCCTACGGGGGTCGAGTCCTGCGCTATACAAGAATATAAATAAATAAACAATATGAACCTCCACTCCTCGCCGGCCTGCGGTGCCAACAATATGAACCTCCACCCCCAGCCTGAGGTGCCAACAATATGAACCTCCACCCCTAGCCAGAAGTGCCAACAATATAAAACGTCACTCCCGGCCTGTGGTATCAAAAATATGAACCTCCACCCCCAGCCAGCCTGCGGGACCAACAATATGAACCTCAACCCCTAGCCAGAAGTGGCAAGAATATAAACCTACACCCCAAGCCAGCAGTGGTAACAATATAAATCTCCACTCGCAGCTAGCCGTGCCAACAATGTGAAACTCCACTCCCAGCCAGCTGTGGCAATAATATGAACCTCCGCTCCCAGCCAGCTGTGCCAACAATATGAACCCCACCCGCAAGTCTTCAGTGCCAAAATGATGAACCACCACACCCAGCCTTTCTTCTGTGCAAACAATATGAACCACCACACCCAGCCAGTCTGCAGTGCCAACAATATAAACCTCCACTCAAAGTCAATGGTGGCAACAATATGAACCTCCACCCACAGCCAGCTGTGCCAATATGAACCTCCACCCCAAGCAAGCAGTGTGAACAATATGAACCTCCACCCTAAGCCAGAAGTGTCAACAATATGAACCTCCACTCCCAATTAGTGGTGCCAACAATATGAACCACCACTCCCAGCCAGCGGTGCCAACAATATGAACCTCCACTCCCAGCCAAAAGGTGTCAACAATATAAACCACCACCTCAGCCAGTCTGCAGTGCCAACAATACGAACCTCCATCCCCGCCAGAGGTGCCAACAATATGAATCTACACTTCCAGCTAAAAGGTGCCAACAATATGAACCTCCACCCCAGCTGGTGATGCCAATAATATGAACCTCCACCCCGCCAGAAGTGCCAACAATATGAACATCCACTCCCAGCCAGAAGTGCCAACAATATGAACCTCCACAGCCAGCCAGCCTGTGGTGCCAACAATATGAACCTCCTCCCCCAGCCAGCCTACGGTGCACACAATATGAAACTCCACGGCCAGCCTGCGGTGCTCACAATATGAACCTCCACCCCCAGCCAGCCTACGGTGCACACAATATGAAACTCTACGCCCAGCCCGCGATGCCAACAATATGAACCTACACCCCCAGCCAGCCTACGGTGCCGACAATATAAATCTCCACGCCCAGCCTGAGGTGACAATATGAACCTTTACCCCCTGCCAGTCTGCAGTGCCAACAATATGAACCTCCACCCCTAGCCTGAGGTGCCAACAATATGAACCTCCATCCCTAGCCAGAAGTGGCAACAATATAAACCTCCACTCCCAGCCAGCTGTGCCAACAATATGAAGCTCCACCACCAGCCAGAAGTGGCAACAATATAAACCTCCACTCCCAGCCAGCTGTGCCAACAATATGAATCCCCACCCGTAGCCAGAAGTACCAACAATATGAACCTTCACCCCCAGCCTGAGGTGCCAACAATATGAACCTGCAACCATAGCCAGAAGTGGCAACAATATGAAACTCCAGCCCAGCCAGCATTGCAAGCAATATGAACCTGCACCCCAAGCCAGCAGTGCCAACAATATGAACCTCCACTGTCAGCCGACAGTGCCAACAATATGAACCTCCACTCTCAGCGAGCGGTGCCAACAATATGAACCTCCACTCCCAGCCAGAGGTACCAACATTATGAACCTCCACCCCCAGCCTTCAGTGCCAACATGAACCTCCACTTCGAGCCAAAAGGTGCCAACAATACGAACCTTAACCTCCCAACAGAAGTTCCAACAATATGAATCTCCACCCCAAGCCAGAAGTGGCAACAATATAAAAACTCCACCCCCAGCCAGCTGTGCCAACAAAATGAACCTCCACCCCAGCCTGTGGTGCCAACAATATGAACCTCCACCCCTAGCCAGAGGTACCAACATTATGAACCTCCATCCCCAGCCTTCAGTGCCAACATGAACCTCCACTTCCAGCCAAAAGCTGCCAACAATATGAACCTCCACCCCAAGCCAGAAGTGGCAACAATATAAAAACTCCACCCCAAGCCAACTGTGCCAAAAATATGAAACTTCACCCCAAGCCAGCTGTGCTAACAATATGAACCTCCACCTCAGCCAGCCTGCCATGCCAACAATATGAACCTCCACCCCTAGCCAGAAGTGCCAACAATATGAACTTCCACTCCATGCCAGAAGTGGCAACAATATGAAACTCCACCAGCAGCCAGCATGGCCAACAATATGACTCTTCACACTCAATAAGCGGTGCCAACAACATGAACCTCCACTCTCAGCCGGCAGTGCCAACACTATGAACCTCCACTCCAACCCAGAAATGTAAACGTCCACTCCCAGCCAGAGGTACCAACATTATGAACCTCCACCCACCAGCCTTCAGTGCCAACAACATGAACGTCCACTTCCAGCCGAAAGGTGCTAACAGTACAAACCTTAACCCCCCCAACAGAAGTGCCAACAATATAGAAACTCCACCCCAGCCAGCAGTGCCAAAATAATGAAACTCCACCACAAGCCAGCAGTGCCAACAATATGAAACTCCACCCCCAGCAAGCTGTGCCAACAATATGAACCTCCACCCCTAGACTGAAGTGGCAACAATATGAAACTCCACCCCCAGCCAGCAGTGCCAACAATATGAACCTCCACTTCCAATAAGCGGTGCCAACAATATGAACCTCCACTCCCAGCCAGAAGTGCCAACAATATCAACCTCCAGTCTCAGCCAGTGGTGCCAACAATATGAGCCTCCACCCCCAGCTTTCGGTGCCAACAATATGAACCTCCACCCCCCCCCCGCCAGAAGTACCAACAATATGAAACTCCACCACCAGCCAGCTGTGCCAACAATATGAAACTTCACTCCCAGCCTTTGTTGCCAACAAAATGAACCTCCACCCCCAGACTTCGGTGCCAACAATATGAACCACCACCCCCAGCCTTCAGTGCCAACATAAACCTCCACTTCCAGCCAAAAGGTGCCCCCAATACGAACTTTAACCCCCCAACAGAAGTGCAAACAAAATGAACCTCCACCCCCAGCTGGTGGTGCCAACAATATGAACCTCCACCCCCGCCAGAAGTGTCAGCAATATGAACCTCTACTCCCAGCAAGAAGTGGCAACAATATTAAACTCCACCACCAACCAGCTATGCCAACAATATGAAACTCCATTCCCAGCCTTCAGTGCCAACAATATGAACCTCCACCCTAACCAGAAGTGCCAACAATATGAACTTCCACTCCAAGCCAAAAGTGGCAACAATATGAAACTCCACCCGCAGTCAGCAGTGCCAACAATATGAATCTCCACCCTCAATAAGCGGTGCCAACAACATGAGCCTCCACTATCAGCCAGCGGTGCCAACAATATGAACCTCCACTCCCACCCAGAGGTATCAACATTATGAACCTCCACCCCCAGCCTTCAGTGCCAACAACATGAACATCTTCTTCCAGCCAAAAGGTGGCAACAGTATGAACCTTAACACCCCAACAGACGTGCCAATAATAGGAACCTCCACTTCGAGCCAGAAATGGCAACAATATGAAACTCCACACGCAGCCAGCTGTGCCAATAATATGAACCTCCACCCCCAGCCAGCAGTGCCAACAATATAAATCTCCACTCTCAATTAGCGGTGCCAACAAAATTAACCTCCACTCCCAGCCGGAAGTGCCAACAATATGAACCTCCACGCCCAGCCAGAAGTGCCAAAAATATGAACCTCAGCTTGCAGTGCCAAGAATATGAACCTCCACGCCCAGCCAGCAGGGCCAGCAATATGAACCTACACTCTCAGTCAGGAGTTGTTCTACCTTCACTGCACGGGCCAACTATCGTCTCTCCCATGGGCAATAACTCCCTCCCACTGATCCCACTGTCAGATATTCATGGGTGTGCAGAGTTTTTACAGATACCCAAGTCTCCATGATGGGACCAATCTACTCGAGAACGTCTAACCAACCCTGGTGGTATCAGCTATGAGCCTTTAAATATCAATCTTTGTTACTCAGAAAGTTCCTCTCTGACACCCTACATTTTTCTGCATTCCAGACTGCATTAACCTTGGACTAAACTTTTACATTCATCTTCGCTCAATTCTCTATATAAGATCTCACACACTTTGGATTCCGCAACCTCCTCAGTGTTCTTTTAAGAACACTGAGGAAGGTCCTTTCACTTTTACCTCTGGATGCCAAGAAGGTGGCAGTACAAGGCCTTATCCAGTCCCGTTTAGACTCAAACAACGCCCTTTATCTGGGGGCGCCTGAGATGACTCTTCGAAAGCTGCAGGTGGTGCAAAATTGTGCAGCACGTACCATACTCCAAATCCCACGGTCTCAGTCCGTTAGACAGGGACTGAAAAGCCTACACTGGTTACCGGTGAGACAGAGAGTGGCTTTTAAGGCTCTGTGTATCACACATCGAGCTTTTTGGAAGACTGGATCAGCAATCAACACCAGCCTTGTTATCCCTTACCACCCTAACAGGAACCTCCGGTCTTCCGGTACTTTTCTGGCAGTGGTGCCCAGAGTAAGGAGAGCTAGGTCAGGGGGCAGGATGTTCTCACTGAACGCCGCCAAGCTGTGGAATTCACTTCCCGTTGATCTTCGATCCACACCCGACCTACTCCCTTTTCGCAGGAAACTGAAAACCATACTATTTAGGAAGCCCTCTTAGTTCCTCTTGTGCTCCGTCTCAGCTCTGTCTAATCTTAGCGCTTGGACGCCCCTGGGCAGCAACCGCGCTTAACAAATCGATAAATAAATAAATAAATAATCTTCCTGACCGTCATATTCATCAATGACACCCTTCATAACAAGAGGACAAAGTTCCTAGATCAGGGTGCAAAAGTCACCCATAGATCAAGGTGCAAACAGTCATCTAGGAACTTTGTCCTCCTGTTGTTAAATAGATTTATATTAGGAGCATTGACACTGGACCTCTTTAGCTCATTGGTCCCCCCCCTCTTTGTTTAACATATTTTGACCGGCTGATTGGCCGTGGGACCTAATTCCATTCCTTGTTATTCTTTTTCTTTCTGGCAGGCACACGAGGCTGGTCCTTGGGGTTTGTGGGAGTTGACATCACAGTATGCCCAGCTTTATTAATTACTAGCAGCCCGTCCCGACGTTGTGCGGGTATGAATTGCTGCCGGCCAGTAGTATATTGTTTTGTAGGATTTCGTTTTGATAGCATTTCTTATCTGTGACAGGCCTGTGAAATGCTCCGATTCACAGTGCACTGCTGATGCACTTAAGAGTGCGCGTTCAGTAGTGTGTGAACTCTAGTTTCCCTACTTTATTTTCCTTGCAATATTATATAGCGCGAACTCGACAACATGGCATGAGCACAATTTACATTACAGAAGAACACATTCATTTGTGGTAGGCACGGGGAGACAAATCGATTTGCCTGGAATCACAGGATGTTGAGCTGATGCCGAGATTTGAACGTAGCTCCCCATCTCTAAAGTTCGCAATTCTAGAACTTGTGGTGGGAGGTGTGTCTAAAAGTGTATGTCGGTGCTGGGCATCAATGAGAGAGACCTGTGCATTTTTCCAATCGGTGGTGAAAAAATATGAGTATGTTGCTGGAGATGTGGGCTGCCGTGCCACCAATGTACTTACGGGGGAGGGTAAACACCCACTATTCCGCAACTTTCTTTCCGCATACCATCACTCCGCAGACTTTCATTACGAAAGTACCATGATTCTGCAATGCCATTATAACGCATGACATTACATTTTATATGCTTTTACCACGCATACATTTACAACAAAATTCGTAGTAAATGCATGAATGATAAAAGCATGTTTTTTTAAATGTTTGGATAAGGCAAGTATGGGTAAAGGGGTATATGTTTTGGGGTACTGAGGTATATGTTTTGGGGTGTTTGGGTATTTTAAGGGTTCAGATATAGTTTTGGGTTATGGGGTACAGGGGTATTTTTCGGGTTCAGGGCTTGGTTTGGGTTTTGGGGTATAGGGTTTTGGGGTACAGGGGTATTTCTAGGGTTCAGTGGTAGTTTTGGGTTTTGGGGTACAGGGCTATTTTAAGGGTTATGGGCTAGGTTTGGGTTTTGGGGTACAGTGGTATTTTAGGGTTCAGGGGTAGGTTTGGGTTTTGAGGTACAGGTGTATTTTTAGGGTTCAGGGCTATGTTTGGGTTTTGGGGTACAGGGGTATTTTTAGGGTTTAGGGATAGATTTGAGTTTTGGGGTACAGGGTATATTTATAGGGTTAAGATGGGTTAGTGTTTAAGGGTGTTGGGGTATTTTATAGAGTAAGGGTGGGTTATGATTATGGGGTGCAGGGGTATTTAAAGTAGAGGTGGGTGGAATTGGTGCGAATTTGGTACAATAAATTCGCAATATTTCGTTCCGTCAGATTTCCAATTATTAAAACAGAAACCTCAAATATTCAAGATAAAATAACAAGTATTTCTACATGCTAAAATGCATATAGTCATTTAACAAAAGTGAAATTAGCTTCCAGCAAGCAGTGAGAGAGGTGATGATTTTGAGATCAAGCCCCTACAAAGCATTATGGGACGAGATTAGCAGTGCGAAGTGAATATTATATTATCCAAATAATTCTACAAAGAGCTGCAGTTCACCTCGTCATCCCCAGTTGTCCCCGATGAGGCAAATGCAATAGCATTTAAAATATTATACATCAAGCTGGAGTTCACCTCGTCGTCCCTAGATGTCCCTGATGAGGCAAATGCAATAGCATTTAAAATATTATACATCAAGCTGCAGTTCACCTCGTCGTCCCAAGATGTCCCTGATGAGTAAAATTCAAAAACATTGAAATCCTTTCATGAATGCTAATAATGATGCTAATCTTATCCCATAATGCTTTGCATGGCCTTTTAGTTGTATTTTTGCCCATAACTGTGCTTGGGTTGTTCTAAGAGAATGGGACCTCCACTGAATTACTATTTAAAGGGAGCAGGAATGTATAGAACCTGGGAAGAAAAAACAACACTCGTGACGGAATGCCCCCAGTGATTGTCACGCCCCCAGCACACACCCACAGCACAATGCAGACACGCCCACAAGGGACTATTTTGCTGGCATGGTTCTTTTACCTTTTAAATGTATATGGTGGGCGTCTGCATAGCCTATGTCCTTCTGCTGCAACTTCCCTTTCCAACGCTGTATTGGGTGTTGTGATTGGTGCTGTGGTTCCTGAGATTACCCGCCTCAAAGGTTTGGGTTCTCTCTTTATTATAATAGTATAGATAGTAATGTTCCTTTTTGACTATTTCCATGTAGTGACAGATGTAAGGACATACATCTTAGTCCCTCTATTTAGGGGATCCAACTCCCTATCCTTGTAGTGCAATCGTTTGACCCGGGATATGGAGGGTTTAGGATTTAGGTTCATTGACTCTGAGTTATGGTACTGTTACACTAGGTGTGACACAGGAATGAATTTGGGACATTGGCCATAACGGTGATACTCGAGACGGTGAAGGGTGTCAGACCGGAGTATGTCTTTTAGTGTTGCTGGCTACTGCACATCATTACCGGCAATGACATCCTTCCACCTTCATCAAGCGAGTGCGCACGAGCGAGGGAGTAGTATGCCCAATTGATACACATGCGCGGTGGCGCCGCCATGTTGCACATGCGCATTGAGTTATAACGCTGTGAGGTTTCACCGGATATTTAATCCGCCATTCACCTGACCCGAACTTTTAATTGCTGCGGTTTGCCGCCTGTATTGTCTTTCAGCAAGCGTCTGGTCGAGTCAGGGGTAGGTGCACAAGAGGAAGCACCCAAATACAATTGTAAGTACATTCTAGATACTTGTTTAAAGCCAACAACCTTTACCTATTGACTATATGGGGCCCTTGTGTTTTATGTCCTGTTATGTGTCCTGGCTTGTTACCATAGCCCGACCATACGTGGGTGTCCTTTTGACTTAACGATCGGAGGAGCACTTGTGACGAGTCCTTGGTAAGCATGCTGATGGGTAACTACCAACTCCACTTGTGGATAGTGCTGCCGACTTGAGTACGTTACATTATTGTTACATTGTTGCCATCCGCTATACAAAAACACTAAAAATGTTAATCCAGCCTAGGGCCCTTGTGAACAGCGGCCCCCGCCCCTCGTTGGACTGGTCCCGTGTGTCTGCTTAAATTTTCTGTTTGGAAGGATGTGTGCATAAAAATGGCACTCTGTGAATCTTAAGATGTCATCGATGCACACTTGTGGTTTACTATGTTTTTCCTTTTCCTAGGTGTTACCCAGGAGCGGCTTCCATGTAGCAGCTGTAACCACTTTGAGGGTATACAGACCCGCCCTGGCTGAGTTAAGAGGGTTCTCATTTTAATCTTTACCTATTATAGCACGTGCACTACACTGTTTATTATTGTGGTACTGAAGAAGCGCCAATGACCTACGGGCAACAGAGGTGCGAAACATGTTGGCCTTGACTTTTGACACCTAGGCCGAATGGGCCCTTTTGGGGTCAGTCATTTTTTACACTATCACGTGCACATAAATTGATTTACCCTCCTTTTACCCAATCCCCACACACCCGCATGCAACATCCGGCAATCCTCAAAAAAGATCTTCGAAAAAGTGACCCTTCGGGGGACCCGTAAGGAATTGCAGCGCCGGCCCTACGAGGAGCAAACGCCCGATGATGAAGCATGACACCCCCCGGGGTGTGTGAGGGCAGCAGAGGATGTAGAATTATTTTCCCTCTCACATTAGGACATTTTCAAACCTAGGATTACTTTTGTCTACCTTCTTTCTTCATTTTTCTTTGTTCTAAAATATGGGTGACTGTTAGCACCCCGATACATGGGTGACTTTTGCACCCTTTTTGGTGACTTTTTGCACCTTGATCATGGGTGACTTTTGCACCCTTGTTGGTGACTGTTTGCACCTTGATCTATGGGTGACTTTTGCACCCTGATCTAGGAACTTTGTCCTCCTGTTGATAAATAGATTTATATTAGGAGCATGGACACTGGACCTTTATAGCTCCTTGGTCTCCTCCTCTTTGTTTAACACCCTTCATAACAAACCTGCAGAGGCAGTCAGCTAAAACTGCTTTTTTAATTTTTTATTAAACCTTTATATTGGGTTTTAAACATTTCAAGATCAATACAGCTTGTTGTTGATTATAATTATATACATAGAGTTGACGGTCACGTCATACATGCAGTATCATAGTCACAAGCAGTAGCTTTGTGACTGATATCACAACGGGGTCAAAAGATATGAAGGAACTGGTTCTAACCTTTGTTGGGGTCTATCCTCGTGCATTTATGTCCTCTAGTGGGAAAATAAAAGGGAGAGAAAAATGAAGGGGGAGATAACTATAATTTGGAGAGGGTGACCAACTATGAACTCAGGGACAAAACGTGGGGGGGGGATAACAGGTGGTGGAGGTGCTGCGTTTCGCATGTGTCCTTGGGCATGGGGTTGAGGGGGTGTGTGACATGGCACCTCGGGTGATCTTGGTGGCATAGGCGGGGACTGGGTACTTTTGATTGTGTACCAGATCTCCGAAGGAGTGAAGCCCACTCTGTGGAGATGCATCATTCCTACAACTGCTTTAATGTACACTGCACACTATATTACATTCAAATTCCTACAATGAAACAACCCATTTACACATATTTGATGCTGCATCAATCCACTTTTAGGGAAAACACTTCCCTCAGAGGTTTATACTCAGTCATAACAACAAACTTGCAACCCAATAAAAAGGTCTTACATTTTCTTATTCCCTAACAGGTACACAATGCTTCTTTTTTGCCTACTGAAAATTTTAATTCATCACCTTTTAAACACCGCTAGATGAAAATGATAATTTTCTTGCTATTACTTTCTTGTTCCAGCCCTTCTCCTAAGCCTTTCAAGCATTTGTTATCAAAGTGAATTCGTCCACTGGGTCAAAACTCTGAAGATTAGAGCTGCAGCTAAACTCTAAACTACTCTTAATGTCTTCAAAGTGCTTGATGCAATTGAAAGACTAGATCATTTTTGCTCTTTTTTTTTTAAGAGCAGCCTTAAATTCTTTGAGCGATCAGCATACAGTGGCGCACGCTTCTTACAGTATTATAATGTGTCTAAAAATATAACAAAAGCATGTTTGGAACAGAAAGATCTTGAATGGTTACCTCTAACTCTTTTTGTGGTTTATTCCTTCTTCTGTTATGCCCTATTTAGACAATTTGTTTTTGTTAAACCTTCACCTGGTGCTTCTTAGAGTGGGACCACTGTTTCTGATTCTCCTTAGGACTGCCCCGAGTCTATCCTCATGTTTTCCTTCAGGTTTGGCAAAATTCAGAACATCCTCTTGATAAATCTTTACTCCCGGGATGCCCTCAACGCCATCTCCATTGCTCTCTGGATGCAGGAATAAGCATAAATACAATTCTTAAATATCTCAAAACTCCACATGGAGGGGTCATTTCTGTTGAATTTTTGTACTCTTCCTGCAGCTTGATGCACCTCTCACTCTGCCTCTGTCAGTCAACCAGCTATGGACCCAGTGTAATAGTTTGGTGGTGTAATACATTGCTATATTATTTTTTCTTTTGAATGAAAACTCTTACATATTAAGTCAAACAGAAAGAATTTCACGAATAGCCTGGCAAACTTCAAAAAACGTCGCAAGTAATGTACATTAATTCTGATCGAATAAAGAAAACTGGGAAGGCCAACACGGTCTTCTTCAGTTAGATGCCATTTTGAGGGAACTGTTTGGACACATCTTGGATCAGTATGATCCTTGTAAATCATCAATTATTTAAATCCCGGGTTCTTTAAAATCATAACCACTCCTATACTGATGACAGTAGAGGTTATCTTAACCCCTTGCATGCTGGTGACGGCTCCCGTCCGTCATGGCACACAGTGCTCGTGTGCTGAGGACGGCCGGGAGCCATCACGCCCGCGATCGGAATGTGCCGCACAGGAGCGGAATTGCGAGCGCAGGCAAGGGGTTAATGCTCGTCGTCACAGTTACAAACATGATCCTGATGAGTTAGAGCAATTAGTTGACGTTTATTGGAACAGCACCATACAACCACATTACTTCACATCTGCAGGCGACTGACTCTGACCTGCAAATCTACATTCCAACACCGCTGCAGATGGAACCTAGACCCCCATTTGGAAGACAACACTGGCTGTATGTACAAGTGTATAGTGGTAATAATTGGAAATTACTAATAGTTTAACACACCTCTTCCCTAAATGAAGAGACTAACACAACAAAGTGAATAGAATAGGACCTCAAAAATAAAATAAAATTATGTCCAACCAGTACATGACCCAAAACAATTAAACAAAATCTCGTATAGAAGATGGTTGTCTATCTCTCCCCATTACTTTTACTATAGGTACCGCAGAATCCTCGAGTGTGTTTTCGATAGTTTGTCTCTTAACAGCGTCAAAACCAGCAACATTCATCTTTTTAACTACACAAACTTCATAAATCTGATATTGCTGGATTGGCTCCACCTCAACTGAGATTGACCATGAAGCCATCCTCTTCATACTTCTCAGCGCTATTCCATTTGCATTTCACCACACTTCTCACATTCCAAATGTTGCCGTCTTGAGTAACCGCACTATTGTTTACGTTAACCATTCTTATCGCTTTTCCAAATTTCAATTCACCCTAAGGGATTACACCTGGTTTCAAAATCCTCGCCCAATCCACAACTTCAAAAACTGGCCTCTCAAGCTTCCACTTTCAATCGTAAGCTTGCTGGACTGTCTTCTGTTTTCCTCTCTTTTCCTCCCAACTTGTACTTTTATTAATGGTTTCCTCCTGCATAACTTGTTTTTTAAAACCACCATAGGCATAATTTGGACACTGGATCTCTACCTTTAACAATTTAAAAGGACTCTCTTCAGTGGTGGTGTAATGTGGTACAACCAAAGGTGTTGCTCCAATCCACAGCATGTCCATAAATCCAAACAACGCTATCCTTCAAGCCACGGTTAAACCTCTCAACGGGACCTTTCTTTGAGGTTCATATAAAGATGTCCCCTCATGCTGAATATTGCAATCACTGACAATCCTTTCCATCTCATTGGATCTAAGATGTAGTCTATTACCTGTGATCAATACTTCAGGACACCTATCCCTGGAAAACAATCTTAAAAATTTCTAGCACAGCTTTGGTCGTAACTTGAGCTGTAAATGTAACTTCTGGCCACTTTTGGAGATAGTCCAATAACACTAAAACAAATCTAGCTTCCGGAGGCAAAAAGTAGAATGTTCCAGAAATAGCAATGCTACCTCTCCCGCAGAAACTCTGGCCATGCAATGAGAATGAGGGGAGCTGTTACAACCTGTAACTCTTTTCACTAATAGCATATACTTCACAATCCCTCACTCCTCGGTCCACCATTCTTCTCAAATTTGGCCACCAAAAGCAAGATCTGAGGACTCTCTTCATGGACGACCTACCCGGCTGTCTTCCATGTGATAAAATTGTTTATTTTATCAGAACTGGTGGCACACATGTACCATTTTTGAACAACAATGTATCTTCAATTTCCAACTCCCCAGATATTACCCCCATTATAGTGATATTTTCAGGAGCAAATCTTTGCACCTAGGCCAACCTTCCACAATGTACTTCTTCACCATTTAGGATAAAGCGCCATCGCTGTCCTCCAACTTCTCTTCACAGATACCTTTAAACTCACCCGTCACAATATCCTCTATGGAGGCTATCATATCCACTTCAACAATACTTTTTCTGACAGTCGGTGGGTTCATATGGTAGCCAACATAAACAATCTGCTGTTGCATTATTCTTTCCGGGCATAAATACAATCTTAAAACTATATTCTTGCAATCTTGATGTCAAACGAACAATCCATGCAGTAACAGTCCACCTTTCTTCTGGAGACAAAATAACTACCAATGGTTTGTGATATGTTGGTAGCATGAGCAGACTTCCCCAAACAGTTCATAGCATGTGTTACTGTAGATAACCATGCTCTGCATACTTCTGCCATCTATTTTTGAGTTCGGAAGTTTGCAACTTCGTTTTGTTCGCAGAAGTCTTTAGAACAGGGGTACTCATAGTACGGCCCGCGGGCCAGTGGCGGCCCGACAAGCCTTCCCTGGCGGCCCGCGGACCTTTCATACATCGTACCCGAGTTGTGTTTTTTTTCAAAGGGTGTCTGCAACCAGAGCTCGACTCAGAGACTCTGCTGCTCTGTGGGGGCCGGGCGATCATCGCCATAGTCAGAGTGGGGCTGTAGGGGCGCTGCCTCATTAACATGCCAATGGTCTTTTAATGACCTGTGAAGTGCTCGGGTGGCGCTGTGTGTGTGCGCGCCTGGAAGCTGTCACATTTCCATTTTCCATTGTCTTCATTAATAACCAAATAATCACAAAGGTACATATGTCAGGAGTCGGGCTGTATGCACTGTAGGTACACTACATATCCCAGAAAGAGTAGGGAAAAAAGGGACGTTGTGAACTCTCCCATACGATTATGCACAGGTCAGGTGAGAGGGCGGATTTAAACCAGCAGCTGTAGTCACTCATTGCTTGGCTTTCAGCGTTTCTCGTGTAATTTTTTTTTTTTTTTGCTCAACTACCTCCACTGGGAGCGATTATGCATCCCCATTAATCAGTGCAAGCCGTCAACGTTTGGCTGGGGACGCCCCACCTTCCTGGATTACTCTCTGATTTGCGGACGAGTCCAGGCTAGATTTTGGTTTAGCATTATTGAGGCTTTTTTCAACTATTTTCAACACGCAAGTTTGCGCATATACTCGGACATTCGAGTTTCTTATTTTTTGTTTACGCATTCTTCTTCTTCCTTCATAATCCTATCGCAGGAGCGCTCACACGCCTTCCTTTTCCCTGAACAACTTGTGTACCTACTGCACTTTATTACCAGCGTTATTTATTTGCTTTCCACAATATTCCTACACATTCCTGCCTGGGGCTTGCTAAAAGTAAGCGTGGAAGGGTGCACAATTGCTAAATTAGCTGTATATATTCATTAAAATATTAGTACCTTTGATTTAGATATATTTTGTTGTTTCCTTTTATATTTTAGCTTGCACTGTCCTGGGAAGCGGCCTCCTCCTTGCTGACTGTAATAGGGACTTCTTTGATGGTTTTTCTTGGTCCCTTCATTTTTCAGGGATGCAGCTCCTTATAATGTATTTCAAAAACTTCACACTGGGAGACTTTGTGTCTGGGAAAGGGGGGGACATTCTCTTCACTCCTGGGGAACAGTTAATGGTATTGACCAAGCGAAGGCCAACAACATTATTATATATATATATATATATATATATATATATATATATATATATATATATGTATCTTTTTACCATCCGTTCAGGTAAATAGAATATACACACGTAGCTCCGCTGCAGCCATTCTTCAAAAAATCAGCAAATAAAATAAATGCCAAAGGGGTGGAAATTGTTGGAGCTCGGGAGGGGGGTGTGGGCGGCGGAGGCAGGGTGAGGTGACAGAGGGAGGTAGAGGGAGGGAGACCTCCGAGTGAGGGAGACCTCCGAGTGAGGGAGAGGGAAGGAGAGAGAGGGAGACCTCAGAGTGAGGGAGACAGAAGGAAACCTCAGAGTGAGGGAGACCTCAAAGTGAAGGAGAGAGAGGGAGACAGAGGGAAGGAGAGAGAGGGAAACAAAGTGAGGGAAAGGGAAATAGAGAGAGGGAGAGACGGAGACAGGGAGAGAGGGTGAGACAGTCAGAGTGAGTCAGACAGAGGAAGAGAGGGAGTGAGACAGTCAGAGTGAGGGAGAGGGAGTGAGAGAGTCAGAGTGAGAGAGTCAGAGTGAGTGAGTCAGAGTGAGTGAGACAGAGGGAGGGAGAAAGAGAGGGAGGGAGACATAGAGAGAGAGAGGTGTGTATGCCCGGTCTGGTGGCTCAGTGGACGAAGGTGTCCGCTGCAGGGACCTGTGATCAACCTCATGATCACAGTTTTTTTTGTTGCTCTAGCCCCGCCCCCTTCCCCACTGACCCCGCCCCCACCGGTGCGGCCCTCCGACACAAACCACACTGTAAATTTGGCCCCCGAGAGAAAGTTTGTGAGTACCCATGGATTAGAGGGTGAAGTGACTTAGGACATACAATAAAAATAAGCTTATGACGTGAAATAAAAAAGCTTACGACACGTCCTGGGTCACTTCACCAGCCAGGCAGTCTCTCCAAGATGATGCCACCTCAGAAGGCACCTCCTATCAAAAGGTGGACATGCATCCCCTCCAAGAGGACGACTTTGTGGTTGATGTGCTATCCAAAAGCCAGCTCACAATCTGGCTCCTCCCCATGCTAAAGGGCATGCTGAAGAACTCTGCAGACCGCGTCAGGGAACCGGAAAGTCTAGGGTGGTCACCTGAAGGTTGACAAAAAGTACAAGCACTCTCCTAATGACCCTCCTCACATTCGTGGACAGGTACCACCTGACTCTATAGTCGCACACACCAGGCTCCAGCACCCAGGCCACAGGAGACGTCCCCCCTCTGGACAAGGAGAGCAAAAAGATAGATGCACAGGTAAAAGTGTGGCCGCGCAAGTGGCTACCGACTGGAGGATCACCAATTTTGTTGGCTGGCTCTCCAGGTACAATAGGGCGCACTGGGGTGATGTTCAAGACCTTCTCAAGCATCTTTCAGAAGAATACAGCAGAGGGGCAAGGAATTAGTAGTAGAGGGGAAAACAATATCCAAAGCACCATCAGGTGTGCTGGATGCCGCCGACAGAGTCTCAGGATGTGTACACATAGGGCCTTGTTTAGACGTCACATTTGGCTCAGTCTTGGGTGTAAACTAGAGAACAACAGCACTTGTTTCACCTGCTCTTCGATGGTAAGCAACTTTTCGGTCAGCAGGCCAAATGCTGGAAAAGCTAAAAAAATATATTATATATATCTATATACATATTTAAAATGTGTGAATAGAACTACATGTCCCAAGATTCTAAGCTACCAAGCTGAAATACCTCCAGCTGACACTACTAAAGACAGCTGAGGTAAAGGACTACAAACAGTAAAAAATATCGTATTGCCTGAGCCCAAGACGAAGGAGCAGACAGCTCAGAAACGCGTTGGCAAAGCAAGTTTAAACTACGGATGTGAAGCCACCCCCGGTATGCCAATAAATGAGGTGTAACTTGAAACGCTGTTGAGTGCTTTTCTAAAAGCCGAGCCTTTGTATACAAATATATATATATATATATATATCCAAAACAAATTGCAGAGCCTTTCCTTCCGCTTGTCCACGAAAAGAAACGCCAACAAACTCCACTTAAAGGTACGCAAGAATCTTTATTGAAGCGTTTAGTTGCAGTCACTATATATATATATATATATATATATATATATATATATATATATATATATATACATACGGACATGGCTAAGGTTATGGGCACCCTCTAGTCAATTACTGGACATGGCTTCTTTCAGAGACACCAGGACAGGCAGTAAAGCCCCCCTCCCCCACCCCAGGCACCCCCTCCTCTACCAGAGGCAGCAGCTAGTCTTCCATCAGCTGTCTCCAAGGGGATACTCAGGGGTCCCGGAATAACAACAATGAGAAAGAGGCAAGGGAAGCTCAGAGAAGCTGACTGGAGTTCCCATGACAGTTTAACACCGGATGGGGAAGGCATCATTAGTTCCTCCTCCGTTGGCAGGAAATAACATCAGACAAGCGGGTGTTTCAGTCATAGCATAGTCCTGTACTGCTAAGGCCTAGAACTTTTCACACCACCATCGAACATTCCCCTCACCAACACACTCTCATCGGTGATCTCCTGTGTCTCGCTTAACCATTGAGTCATTACCCGTGACTCAGCGAGGCAAAGGGGTGTATTCACTTTACTGCCTTATGCCCCAAAAGGATTGCTCTCAGATCCCTCATGAATATGTTCTATCTAAACACTTCCACATGGTGACACTCCAGGATGCAATCCCTTTGCACCAACAAAGTTACTAAATGGCAGAACTAGACCTCAAGGGCGCCTACTTTACATCCCCATTGATCCCACCCACTGACCATACATGTGATATGCGGCCAGCATTATCAGACTAAGGTACTCCTTTTCGGTGTCACCACTGCCTTGAGGTTCCTCACCGAATGTCTGGCAGTGGTAGTACACCATTTAAAAAGAAGGGACATCCACGCATTCCCATACCTCGACGACTGGATGATAAAAAGCTCAAGGAACCAGCAGGGCCTAGTACACACACAAGCACCCATCTCACTACTCCACGATCTAGAACTCACCATCAATGTGGTCACGTCTCACTTCAAATGCCTCTAAATCCGACCCTTTCCGTGGACAGTCCTCAATTTGCTCGCAGCTCAGCAGAAGATGTGGTAAACAACACAAACCCTCAACCTAGTGGCCCTCGCCTGGGGCAGACAGACCTGGTACTGTGTGCTACTGGAGATGTTATCAAGCCCTCACAAGAAGTGTCCTCACAGACTGGACCCTTTCACTAGGAACCAAAGGCAAATCAGGCACCCAGATCCTAAGTAGCTAAATTTAGCAATCTGGCACCTGAGGTCTTAGAATGTGGTTACTTGAGCCTCCCACAGGAATGCATGGGCATCTTACGTGAGTCCTGTAGACCCACTACGCAAGTGTGATGCAAGGTGGATAGTCCAATGTATCCACACCTGCTATCAAAAAGATATGAGAGATTTGTGACACATTCAAAATAGCATGCACTGTCTTCAGCAGATCCATGGCTGAGAATGCTGTAGCACTTCCCCGCCCCATCCAGCATGCCAATTTCTTGGATGTTTGGGGGGAGGGGTTGACAATCCACTATTATATTGGCATTTAAAGCTCTAGCTTCCACACACAATCTCAAACTTTTGTCTGGCTTTCTCACTAAAACTATCAGTGAAATGCACTCTAAGACCACTTCTTCAATAATGCCTTTTCTCATAAGTTCAACTAGCTTTCATTTCAATATATGTTTCACATTAATTGGAACACCTCAATTTTGGCTTTACTGGCTTTGCCTCCCTAATTTACAGTTTGTGTGAAAAATTCTTTAGTTTACCAAATTTGTCCGAAAAAACTTTAGGAAACCGGGTTAGTTCTCCAACTTTTGCTGCTTATCTCATTCACGAATACATTGAGTTCTTTCCTCCTACTCCTCTCCAACCCAATACATTTACACCTCTAACAGCAACATACAATTTAACTTGAGCCTCTCTCTTTGAATTCCATTACAACATCTACATATATCAATGATGCTTCCATCAAAACCTTATTCTACGATATCCGGTTCCTTTAGTTCCTCTGGACTTAACACCTCATAAAAAGTCTCTAAAAAGAATATTTTAGTTCGATACTCCATGGTGAACCCGAATCAGCCACTAACTGCAGCTGTCTGTGCATGACAGTAACTATAGATTTTTGAGGATTCTTTAACCCCTAGTACTTCATTATCATCCTTACTGGCTCCTGTTATCGATAACAGAATTCCTTTTTCTTCCGTTTTCACTTTACAGTCTCACGCACATTTACCAGATTTTTTTTTCCACGTTGAACTGAGAAATTTACACTTTGTGCTGCATCGAATTGTTTTAACATCCTTGAGCACACGAAAGAAAAATGCCCTAAACACCCGCAAAACAACAGACCTTCTTTAATGCCAGTGGAAGGATTCAAACGTCACAGACAGTCCTTGCACACTTTCGTATTATTAGCACTTTGGAATGCAGCGGGCGCCACTGAAGACAGGGCAGCGGCAGACCATAAACACTGCTATAGGTTCACTGCTATGAAACTTTCAATGAACTCTGCATCAGTTTGGCTGAGCCAAGGGAGAAAAGGGAACCTTCTGCCCCCTTTCACAGTCACAATTCATGCTGTGCCTGTTTGTAGTTACTAGTGTGGCCTTGCATGAATGACAGCAACTTTCAGGCACACCCAGCAGGAGCTGTGAAAGACACTGAAGCTTCAAATGTGTTGTTGGTTTCAAACTCTTTGCACCCCCAAGAGTTTTTTTTAAATTTAATTTGGAAATTCCACCCTCATGGTATGGAATATTGTGATGGGCAGCTCCCTTGTTATAAGCCCTGGCCTACATTAATAGATCGGGCCTCTAATGGCTGGTATAGCCTTTATGGTGGGCTGTAAGGCTATATTAGAACACTAGAATGTTGAAATCTCCATTGGAGACAATGGCGGCGCAGCGGCCTATATAAACGGCACAGGCCCGCTGCCCTCAACATTACAATGTCCTAAAACACAGCCCCTGCCTCTCCCTTTCCCCGGCCTCTCCAAAATACATGGATTGGGAAGCGGAAAGTGAAAGGCAGAGCCTTTGTAACAGGACACATAGGAGCCTACTCTCCTCCCTTAGTTCCCAGTGTCAATGGAGCCTTGGAAGAAGGGAGGGGGAATGCTGCTCTGCTCCTGGGTCTCCCTGGATCGGATGAATGACAAAAAGCAGTTTAGCCAAGCCCAGGGAGTACTAGTGGCTGAGCTCAACCTCCTTTCAGAGCTATTGCAGTGGATGCTCAACAGCTATCAGCCGTGGCCCTGCACACAGCTGTTATCTGGTGAACAATCCCAACAACAGCTGTGAAACAAAGGCTTCGGAGCAGCAGTGGGGTTTTAAAACTCTTGGGCTCTGAGGCCTTTGTTTTTTTGAATGAGGACATTCTGCAGTCCTGGGAGGCAGAATGTTTTACTAGCCTCGTAGCTCGCCGTAGCAGGCAATACCAGCCATTTATGGCACGAGACCCTTTTAAAAGGTCCCCCGTGTTTGGCTCGGGCCTTTCACACGGCTGCAGGTCTCAAACGGCCGTTATAGCCCTCTAGAAGGCTATATTAGAACATTTCACTGTTGAGAGCTCCATTGAAAACAATGGTGATCCTCAAGGACAATGACTGGTAAAGGCCAGCAGCTCCAATAATCCAATGCATCTTTTTCTGTTTCTCCCTGTAAGAAATGCTACCCTCATTGGGTGAAATGTTCTAATTGCTCAGGCTACATCAGTGACTCCCGCAGATAAGGAAACAGGGCAAGCCAATGAGACGATTAGATTCATCTCTACATACCACTCGAAATCATGGAAGACCCAGAAAAGTCTTAAAAAACATTGGAAGGTTCTCAAGACTCAATCTACTTATGTTTTGGGAGATGGCCCGAGTATGACATACCGGAAGGCAGACTCACTGAGAAACAAGGTGAGCCACAACGAAATAAGCACTATCAGACCACAGACAAATGACATTCAGGGTTTCTTTACTTGTATGAGGTGCAAGGCATGTAAACACAGTACAAATGTGAAAAAGGTACATTACCAAATAAAAGAGAAAGAGAAGAATATTGGTAAACATCTTACGTGCCTTTCTGAATACTGTGTTTATATTTTGGTTTGTCCCTGCTCTAAGAAATATGTGAGGAGCACTATGTCCCCAGCCAAAACAAGGGTGTTACAACATATGAAGGCAATCAATAATAGAGATCAAACTTCACCCGTTGCCCGTCATTTCGAGGAATATCACAATAGTAATCGCAATCTGCTTAGATTCTTTGTGATTGATAAATTGCCCCCGATGAAAAGAGGAGGGGATAAAATTCGCAAATTGCTACAGATGGAAAATAGATACATCATTGATTTAGACACCTTGATCCCCGGGGAACTAAATTCTGAGGAAGAAATGATATGGCATCTGGGTGAATAAGGTATGAATTATATTGATTGATTGCTCTAAGTGTACAGGACAGTTGGCAGGCAATATGTAAGATGTAATGTGTCATGAATGAGATCTACCTGAGTCTCCTGCTAGATGACTCATTTTTAACGCAACTTCAGTTTTTAATTTGTATACATGTTTGTCTATAAGAAATTGTTTTCACTGCTCACACTTGTCACCATTGGCAGAAGGGGACTGACAGAGAGTATTTAGGGTATAACTACAAGGAGAGCGACAGTTATGTTTGGTGATCTGATCAGTTGTGTTTGTTTTCCTCTTTTTTGCCTAGGACTTGCGGTGAAATTATTATCCTGAGTTGGTCCCTCACTGTATGTGCAGCATCATCATCTCACTGGGGAAACAGGATGAATTGATTTGTGGAGTACTGTGATGTTGGTTATTGGATTTGATTCAGACTCAAAGACTTACCCGTGTATATTTATATCGGAGTTATTAACCCACTTGGGCAATGAATCATAATATTGGAGCACTGGCTCAGAATTACTTTCGTATATCTTGGTGGGGGCTCTCACCACTTAATCCGTGCTATTGAACGATATTTTCGGGTACACTATGCATTTATATGTGAATATACTAAGGGACAGTTAGAAATGGAACTTTCCATTATATATTGCAATTAAGTTCAAAACAGGATTTTCATGCCTCGTATTAAGGCGCACATTAAGGAACGTGATATGTATTGATTTTCTATGTCAAGGATTTGATTAGCAACACGATGTATTTTTGCTTTTCACCACTCTAAGATGGCCGCTACAATGAAATGTTTCATGCCCTCTGTTTATGTTTACTGATAGGAGTCACGTGCACATTTTGTTTGTTCACAACTTTATTTAAATACATGTATTTTCGTTTGTTAGACCACCCGTGACCAAGTCGAGTTGTCGCCGAAACGCGTTGGGGGTTGTTTCCTTACTCTTATCAACATGCTGGAGTGGAAATGATTAAATATGCACTTTGAATACACGCCTTGTTTTGGAGCGGTTATTTGAAAAGACTGGACTTGGAGTGAAAGGGCACATCAGTTTTGTTGTGCCTGGTGAAAGCTATAGAATTTACAGGGTACCCTCTATCCCTGACTTGCACCGCAGTCATGGTGTCCCGGTGCACATGGAGGAAGTGGTTTGGATATATATATATATACATATACATTATATATATATATATATATATATATATATATATATATATATATATATTCACTGAAAAAACCATAGGTTATAGACCATATATAGTTAGGAATTCGCATTTACAAAACCTTATTTTACTCACACAAAACCATTGAAATTCCATATATAGTTAGTTGCACTAACTATATATCGCGCACCCGCAATCCACTGCTGATGATGTCACATATTACATCATTCATGACATGGTCAGTGACATCACTGATGACATCTCAAATGACATCACTGATGACATCTCAAATGACATCACTGATGACATCACTGATGACATCTCATTTGACATTACTGATCACATCACTGATGATATCATTCATGTGATAATACGATGAACCTCTTCAGACTCTAATATAACCTTAGATACAATCAGTGTAAACAGACACTCACAGACTGTCACTCATCCATGGAGTTACTCACACACCTAGTCAGTCATGCAAAGAATCAATCACACCTCCATTTCCTCAACTATACAGTTATACAAACTTTACTTATTCAAACATATACTAACACATATTTACTCTCTTATACAATCCCTGATACAAGTTCACAATGATCCATACAGCCACTCACACATTCACTGGCTCTTATGCACAGTTATTTATATATGTCAACTCTCACATGTACTGTGTTTTACATATGTACTTACTTTGACATGTAGCACTGAGATATCCATTCACTCACCAATACACTCATGCACACAGTCAACCGCCCATACAGCTGTTTCCACATGCACTTTTGAAACCATACATCTAGTGAATCAACTGCTCACACATCTATGCACAGAGTCATACACCTCCCAGCCACCCACACACACACTCAGTCTCCCATACAAATACTTGGGCAACCAATCAATAACCCATATAGTTACTCATATAGCTACTTATCAACACATGCAACAGTTTACAGAACAACAGACATAATGATGCACAAATTAAGACAGTTTAGTCACTAACCCATGCACTCAGTGAGACACATTTAATCACTCACTCATACAGTCAGTCATGCACCTACTAAATCCTTCATCCAGACACTTATACATCCACTCATTCTTCAATATGTAAGACATATTTTAACTTTACAGAAACATACAGTCACTGGATGTTGTCATCAGTGATGTCATTTGAGATGTCATCAGTGATGTCATCAGTGATGTCACTGACCATGTCATGAATGATGTAATATGTGACATCATCAGCAGTGTATTGCGGGTGCGCGATATATAGTTAGTGCAACTAACTATATATGGAATTTCAATGGTTTTGTGTGAGTAAAATAAGGTTTTGTAAATGCGAATTCCTAACTATATATGGTCTATAACCTATGGTTTTTTCAGTGAATTTTCAAGGTTTTGTAAATGCTAATTCCTAACTATACATGGTCTATAACCTATGGTTTTTTCAGTGAATTTTCAAGGTTTTGTAAATGCTAATTCCTAACTATATATGGTCTATAACCTATGTTTTTTTCAGTGAATATATATATATATACATACATATATAAACATATATCATCTGTATATCTATATAAATACAAACATAAATGCATGCATACATATACTTATATGCATACAGATGCATGTTATTTACATGAAAGTTGAAAAAACACTAATAAAAGCAAAGCTAAAAAGCCACCTCATTACAAACAGAATGGCTTTAACTTAAACGAGGGCGAGATCTATTGCATTTTCAATGCTTGTTTACTTTGGTTCCATCAAGAAGGCATTCAGATGTGTCACACATTTGCCATAAATTCTGAATGTTAGCACTCTAGTTGCACATTAGATCACTGTAGTAAAGCTACTGCTCACCAGGGACGTCTGCTGCTGGTATTCAAAGTGCATGTTTCAGTCTGCATGTCAGAATTTTTTTAATGAAATAGAAGAGGATTTGAGAAGTCACTCAAAATGATCCCTAATTTTTCTTTCTGAAGCACTAATCATACTTTCTATGGCAAAATTAACCCCCTCATGTTGTTCCTTTTTAAATTGAGTGTTTTCAGACTTACCACTTCATTCCAATCAAGATGGCTTCTGGTGTGCCATACTTTTGTCATAAGTAAGACTGTTAGCGCTCTAGTTGTTCTTTAGAACACTCTGGGACATTCTGTCATTGGGCTATACTTGGGGTACATCTGGGTGATATTTGGGCTACATTTAGGCTCTTTTGTCTCTGGTGGCCATCTTGGGAGACTGTATGTCAGAATTTTTTAATGAAATTGAAGAGGGTTTGAGAAGTCACTCAAAATGTGCCCTAATTTTTCTTTCTGCAGCACTAATCATAATTCATATGGCAAAATATACCCCCTCGTTTTGTTCCTTTTTAAATTAAATGTTTTAAGAGTTACCACTTTATTCCAATCAAGATGGCTTCAGGTGTGCCATACCTTTGTAATAAGTAGGACTGTTAGCGCTCTAGTTGTTCT
Source organism: Lissotriton vulgaris (assembly GCF_964263255.1). Classification (NCBI taxonomy): domain Eukaryota; kingdom Metazoa; phylum Chordata; class Amphibia; order Caudata; family Salamandridae; genus Lissotriton; species Lissotriton vulgaris. The sequence continues at coordinate 310,768,776 of NC_141686.1, read as the reverse complement.
TTAGAACACTCTGGGACATTCTGTCATTGGGCTATACTTGGGCTACATCTGGGTGATATTTGGGCTACATTTGGGCTCTTTTGTCTCTGGTGGCCATTTTGGGAGACTGCATGTCAGAATTTATTAATGAAATAGAAAAGGATTTGAAAAGTCACTCAAAATGTGCCCTAATTTTTCTTTCTGCAGCACTAATAATACATTCTATTGCATAATATACCCCCTCATTTTGTTCCTTTTTAAATTAAATGTTTTAAGAGTTACCACTTTATTCCAATCAAGATGGCTTCAGGTGTGCCATACCTTTGTAATAAGTAGGACTGTTAGCGCTCTAGTTGTTCTTTAGAACACTCTGGGACATTCTGTCATTGGGCTATACTTGGGCTACATCTGGGTGATATTTGGGCTACATTTGGGCTCTTTTGTCTCTGGTGGCCATTTTGGGAGACTGCATGTCAGAATGTTTTAATGAAATAGAAAAGGATTTGAGAAGTCACTCAAAATGTGCCCTAATTTTTCATTCTGCAGCACTAATCATACTTTCTATGGCAAAATATACCCCCTCATGTTGTTTCTTTTTAAATTAAATGTTTTAAGAGTTACCACTTTATTCCAATCAAGATGGCTTCAGGTGTGCCATACCTTTGTAATAAGTAGGACTGTTAGCGCTCTAGTTGTTCTTTAGAACACTCTAGGAGGCTGCAGTAGAACACAAAGGAATCAACTGACAGTCTCTGTCCTTGTTGGATGTACATGTTTTACTGAGAATGTCAGACTTCATTTTCACATGACTGAGAAAAATAATGTGAATTTACAGAAAATATGCTTTCAGTTTAGCTTATAGATCCCCTTCCAAACCACTGTGGGAAAATCATGAGATATTAGTTTTCTTTCAAACAATATTCATGATATCACAGCAGAAGGTTGTTTCACATGGTAAAATCACCTTAGAACCCACCACAATTCCTAAAACGAGTATGGTACCATCAACAAATGATTTATAATGTAACTAAAGTCCTAAAACCCTCTATTAACTACAATGCTTTTTAATGAGGTGCTATCATGTATATTGGTCCCAAGATGGCTGCCAACACTTCTTGGATGAAGTGCTGACAGCCAATCAGATCAGATGTGTGGTTAGGCTCCGCCCAGATATATATCTTTTTTTGAACCTAAATTACTCAAAATCCACTGGAGCACATATATTGAGACCTAGCAAAGGCACATCGGGCTAACAGTCCCTACAATTTTGCCAAGTTTCGTGCAAATCCATTCAGCCGTTCGAGCTAAAAGTGAGGCCAACCGCCCTATGGAAATTAACATGGGAAAAACGCGTTTTGGGACCCCCCTTTTTTCTCGGCCCCCCCCTGATGAAACCCCCCCAAATTGTCAGGGGCTGCTCAGAAACAAAATGTTCCATTTTCCTGAAAATTTCAGCCAATTCCGTCCACAAACGCCAAAGTTATTAGACATAGAATTTTCAAAAATCCCATAGAGAAAAAATCCTAACTATATATACCTACTGGCGACCGCCAGTAGGTAATATATAGATATATACACACATACATACACACACACACACACACACACACACACACACACACACACACACACACTGAATAAGCTAACAACACTCGTGGTCATCTTGCCACTTTGGACGCCTTATAATGAGTGGCACTCTGTTCATCGCTGGTACTTTCTCATCTTCCCCACCTGATGTTTAGCCATCTGGTTTTCCTAACAACATTTGTCTCTCTGCAAGATTGCACAATGTGACACTACGAACATTCCATTTCTTTCCATCCGACAACCATACATTGCTTCCCTTCACCCTGACTATGATTTTAGGTGTCAACCATTTTGACATTTCAGACCCATCGGTACTGATTACCTTAGTTCTTACCCAATCACCAACAGAAAACTCTCTTTTTTCTTTTTTCTAACTTGTCATTATGTCTTTTAGTGTATTTGTCTTGTGGTTCACGAACCCTATCCATCAATCCCTTCATGTCTAGGCAATATGTACTTCCTCTAAGCATCCAGGCTGGAGACACTCTGGTACCTGCCTGCCTTCCCTTTAAAAGCATGAAAGGAGTTTCCTTGGTGACCGAATGGGGTGTAGACCTATAGCTCCATAACATCTCCTTAACCGCTTCCTTGCAATTACCCCCCTGCTCACACACAACTGAACACACTCCTTCAAAACTCGGTTAAACCTCTCGACTAAACCATTCTCCCTAGGATTGTAGACTGCTTTGGTGTGGTGTACGATACTCATCTTGGATAAATACCTTTCAACCACTTCTACCGTGAATTGTGGTCCATTGTCAGTGACTAGTATATTTGGACACCCTTCCCTGCCGAAAATTTGGTCACAAAATTCAATGACATTAGACGCCTTAATCTCATCAGATAAACCCACCTCAGGCCATTTAGAGTGATAATCTATCATCACAAGTGCAAACTTATTCATTATACCTTTTGAACTAAATGGCCCACAGATATCCATCGCTACTCTCTCCCATGGATTATCAGGAAATTTGATGGGAACAATAGGAGACTCCTCAACTCGATGGCACTTATCGCTACATATGCACCTCAGGCAGAAACGTACGCATCCCTCAACATCTTTGTCCAAACCCGGCCACCAAAATGTCATTCTTGCTCTTCTTTTCATCCCCGACATTCTACTATGTCCTTCATGCAACAAATTAAGTAATCTGGAATGTAATCCGCTTGGCACTACCAATCTTCCATCTCTGCGGATAATTTTGTCCACGACAGATAACTCTGACCAAACCGTTCAATATTGACTAAATTGTTTTCTCAATTCCACACTGGAACTAGTAGGTACACTCAGATGTTGCATGAGTTCCACTAGAATGGCATCCTCCTCCACTGCAGCCTTCCACTCACTCTCCGTGATGGCTCCATTACACGACTCAGACACTAGCCACCACATATTCGTCACCAGTATCATCATCTACACACTGTAATGGTAACCTAGACAGTCAGCATTAATGTTACATATACCCGGCACATAATTCAAAGTGAAATCATATCCTTGCAGTCTATACAACAACTTGGCTATACTGGGTGTTGCCTTCCCTGCGCCCTTGTTTGTAAAAATATCAATGAGCGGTCCATGGTCAGATCTGACCTCGAAATGCGTTCCCCAAACGTAATTTTTGAAGTGATCCACACCCCACCAACATGCAAGGGCTTCCTTCTCAATAACTGAATATGTTGACTCTGCACCCTTCAATGTTCGTGACGCAAATGCCACCACCCGTTCTTGACCAAGGTGCTTCTGCATAAGTACTGCCCCCAAACCATACTCGCTTGCATCCACTACAACAATGCCTGGATCTAATGGATTAAAGGGTCTTAAAGCCACAGCCTTCAAGGTCTGTTCCTTAATTGTTTCAAATGCTTTCTGACACTAATCTGTCCATGCAAACTTATTACCTTTTTCATTAACACTCTCAGGACATATACTTTATCCGTGAAATGGTCAACACATTTTTAATAAAATTCCACCAACCCAAGAAACAAACGTAATTGTTCCTTGTCTTGGGGAGACGGTGCATCAGCGATGCAATTCAACAATTTTTTCTTTGGTTTAACTCCCGTTTTTGATAACGTGTGTCCTAAATATTCTATTTCTTCGACTCCAAACTTGCACTTGTCCATTCCTACTGTTAAGCCCGCATTCTGCAATTTGTTAAGCGTTTGATCTACAATCATATCATGTTCCTCCTTATTCTCACCCCACACCAACACATCATCTTGAAATACTAGGACTTTGTGTGAATTCTCCAATATTTTGCACATTACTCTCTGAAATACAGCAGAGGCAGACGCCAGTCCGAATGGCATCCGCAAGAATCTAAATGCCCCCTCTGGTGTTATGAACGACGTGAGGTGCTTCGATGCAGGGTGTATACGCACCTGGTGATATGCACTTGAGAGGTCAATTAAAGAAAAATACGCTGCATTGGTAACTGAGGACACCATCTCATTAATATGTGGCAGTGGATAGCGATCGACTAAGATGTTGCGATTGAGGTCGCTTAAGTCGATACACATGTGCAAATTTCCATCCGATTTGCGTGCTAAAACTATGGGACTAAGCCACTCTGATGATTTGATTGGTTCAATCACTTGTGCCTCGCACAACCTCTGCAGTTCCTTCTTTAATTTTTCTCTCAGTGCAAACGGGGCATTCCTGGTCTTGTGTACATGGAATGTAATTTGGGTTAAGGACAATGCGATGCTCAAATTTGGTTAAGCACCCTAGTTCACTTCTAAATAACTTAGGATATTTCAAACTCCACTTGTTCTTCTCCGAATTCTCTGTTACTAGCACTTGATCAGGATGGTTCGGATCCAATTTGATCCCTAACATTTTTTGTTCGCACCACCCTATCAAGGTTCTTCCCTTCTTTACTACATACACTTTGCCAGTTGTTTCCATATTCTTGTGAGATAGTTTACAATTAAAAAACCTATCAAAGGTAACATGACCCTACAATAACCCACAGGTTCAATGTCCGGGGAGTTCAACTTGCATTTACCAATTTTTATCCATGCATCCTTGTCTATGATCGTATATGGAGAGCACAAATCCACCCACACTAGGATTTTAGTACCATTGATGCCCAGCATACACTTAGGAGGGTTGTGTCCGTCACAAATTTCATTATCATAGATCACACACACTTCTACTGTTTCTCTTTCATCAGAGAACTCCTTTTCACTGTCCTCTTGTATGGCATGTACAGTACGCCTCCACTTGTTGGATGTACTGATTTTGCACATACGAGCAAAGTGCCCAATTCGTTTACACTTGTAACATTTCTCCTTGACTGCTATGCACTTATCGGAATCAGCTATAAGCCTGGTGCTGCCACATCTATAACATGTGTGATTATATTTAGGTTGGGAGTTCTTATTAATTTGAGGCGCACTTTTAACAAACTTGTCGCTTGCCTGCTTGCTATCCTTTTTCTTTTCAATAGCACACACTTTGGTCTGATCCCCCTTATCTTGAACTTGATTTGAATTGAGTTCCTTAAAGTACTTAGATGTGTTTTTCAGGCGTCTTGCTACCTCTATGGATTTTTTTAAAGAGGGATCTTTTAAGTCTAAGAGTTTTTCCTGTATTTTGATATTATTCGTTCTATTAATAAATTGGTCTCTTATAATTTCTTCTGTTAGATCTTTAAATTTGCATGTTGATGCAAATGTTCTAAGTACCGAAATATACTGCTCAACTGATTCTCCAGACTGTTGTGCTCTAGAGAAAAACTTGTCTCTTTCAACAACAATGTTGATTTTTTTTTTACCCAAATTCTCTTCTAGAGCTTTTACGATCTCTAAATACTCATCAAAATTGCTAGTTCCTGTTTCCTCACCTTCATTAGATTCTTCATCTGCTTGGTTAGTGGAATATACCCTAACACGGACAGGTAATGTTTTTTAACACTTTTCTACCCTCAATCCCCAAGTTGTGCTTTAACAATGATACTTTGCGGGATGATACAAAATCTTCACCGCCTATTGCCTCTAGATAGGTCTCAAAAGACTCGATCCAATCCTCCCAAGTCATTATAGGTTCTCCTGGGTTTTGTAAAAATGTTGGTGGGGGCTACCACAGATGATAAATCCATTCTGGCAGGCACACCAAAACTTGAGTGTCAGGTTAAATTGTTATTTACCCTGACATGAATTATTATTAGAGGTTCTAATTATTTTATAATACCCACTATATGTCTGTCAACACATGTAAATATATATTACAAGATTGTTCAAATAAACATAAAAAATTAAAAAAATTAAGGTAGTCACCGTTGTCTTATTGAATAAAAGTTTGTTGTAAAGAAGACAGACATCAGGGAAGTTCTTGATTTAATCAGCCTTTAACTGGACTGCCAAGCAGAGTCACAACTTCATGTCACATTCAGGAGCAACTGTCATCATTAAAATTTTAGAACAAGACAGAGCTTCTCCATAGAACACCCCCCAGTACAGGGTTCTAATCATGCAGCCTTGCAACAAGCCGAGGTAAGTGCAACATAGGATACTACATAGGTTTTCCCTTTAGAAAATAAAAGACAAAAGGAAATGTAAGTAATAATGAAAAGGAAAGGAAAATAAAGATAAGGAAAGAGCTGAGAAAAGAAAGGTAAAGAAAAGAATAATAATCACAGAGGAAAAAAATACAGTCCTAAAACCAACACTGCTAAACAAAGATTATTGCTCAAATAGGCTAAACTAGAGCTTTAGACTCTAGACCTATGAGGAATTTTGGATTCACAAACAATACGCCTCAGAACAAGTTGTCCCGTACAATCTCCATCACTTTTACACATGTTTCTGTTAAGTGAACTATTAGTCTGACGCCTCAGGACAAGTTGTCCCGTACAATCTTCATCACATTTACTTGTATTTCTGTTAAGTAAATTATCAGACCGATAACTTTTCACTAAGCGGCTCTTGTTCCACCAATGCCCATTGATGAGTTTGACAGAGTTCCCTCTAATATCACTGACTTTGATCGGTAGGCTAAATTTTGAAGATCCCTTCTTCACATGTGTGGGTTTCTTGATGGAAACATAATCACCAGGATTTATGTCCACCACTTAAACACTCTTCTTAGAATCAAAATACACTTTTTGTTTACTCTGTGCACGTTCTACTTGATCCCCGACATCCTCATCATTCCATTGTTTCCCTTTGATCCACTTACTCATCCACTGGGACAAGACAAGGTGGAAGCTCTACAACCACGTAATAGTTCAAAAGGTGAAATGCCTGTAGTAGAGTGGGGAGTAGTTCGATAGAACCAAAGCATACTCCTCAATGAACTGCTTACCACACATTTGTTCGACAGAGCCCATTGTATGCACTCTCCCAAAACCCTGTTCCTACATTCTACCAAGCCGTTGGTTTGTGGGTTGTACAATGAACTTCTGAGATGCGTTATACCACACTTAGATAGATAATCCTCAACTTCAGCAGCAACAAATTGTGTTCCATTATCAGTCACTAAGAATTCTGGGAACCCCTCCTTCAAAAACACATCACTGAGGAATTCAACCACCGTTCTTGCACACACTTCTCTCACAAACTTGACTCCTGGCCATTTTGAATAATAATCCATGAGGACCAAAGCAAACTTGGACAATGTCTAACCCGGATTTAATCCAAGGTGGCAAAGGCAATTCTATAGGTGACAAAGGTGGAGTGCGCAACTTAATAATTTTATCACAACTCGAGCAAATTACACAGGACTTGACAAAATCATCAATTTCTCTGTCCATTGAAGGCCACCAAAATTCAAGCCGCACTCTTTTTTTGGTTAATGTAGCACCTAAGTGTCCTTCATGTGCACATTTTACCAATCTTCCTCTTAAAGCAAGAGGAGGGACAAGCCTGTCACCTCTCAACACCAATCCACTTTCAATTGTAAGCCCATCTGCCACTTGAAGATATGTCTTAAACTCAAAACTCAGACTTCTTTCTTTAGGCCAACCTTCCTTGATGAATTTTATGACCATCCCTAATGACACATCATTAAGAAGAGTCTGACGCCATTCATTCTCAGACACAGCACATAACTGAGGAAGGTGTACAGCAGCTATCAAAAACTCTTCTTTATCTCCCTCTTCCATGTTTGATTTGTCCTCAACAGTGTCAGAAGAACGCAATAAGAAATCTGCACACCCATTCCTGCTTTCTGGAATATATTCCACAGAAAAATCAAACTGCAACAATTTTGATGATAAACGTGCAATTCTGGGTGTGAAACTTCTCACTTTCTTCCCACTGAGGATGAAGATCAAAGGTTTATGATCCGTCTTGAGACAGAACTTCCTCACCCAAAGAAAATTCCTAAACTTCATGATAGCCCACCAACAAGCTAATAATTCCTTCTCAATAACGGAGTACTTCTCAGACGGTGATAATACTCTAGAGTCAAACCCAATGGTATTGAACTCTCCTTTTCTTTGAGAAAGAACTGTACCCAGTCCAACATTGCTTACGTCTACTGTAAGGGTGCACATGAGAGAGGGGTCATAATGCTTTAAAATCATTGGAGAACTAAGTTGTTGTTTCACCCAGTCAAAAACATCCTGACATTCTTTGTTCCACTTAAATTCAACACCCTTCATCAGCATGCGTGATAGTGGTCTTAGTCTACAAGCAAAATTTTGAATAAATCTCAAGTAAAACTCACATAACCCAAGGAAAGATTTGAGGGAGCTTTTGTCAGAAGGAGCTTTTGCTTTGATAATGGAATCAACAAGGCTGCTCTTAGGAAGAATACCCTTTTGGTTAACTAAATGGCCTAAAAAGTCAACTTCACTTGTTGCAAATACACACTTGTCTCTGCGCAAAACAACCCCATTTGTTTGAAATCTTGATAATACTTCTTTTAATATGACATTGTGTGAAAGTCTATCAGGAGCAAAAATAAGAACATCGTCCTGAAACACGGAAAGTCCATCAATTCCCTTCAACATATTAGACATGAGATGTTGGAAAACGGATGCTGATGAGGCGAGCCCAAACGGCATACGTTTCACAGGACAAGCACCATCTTTTACAATAATCTTGTGTTGGAAATCTCTTAATTTTCCCCAATTCACCAGAGAACACACGTGGATAATCATTGATTAAGCTTTCCAGATCAGGACTGTCGCTTATAGCAAGTACTTGGCTTTTGGTAAAACCGGCCTAAAATGTTTAGCCCTTTATGCGCACTTAAATCTTTCCAAAGATTTTCCTTCCCTTAAATTCCATAATCTCTTCTATGTACCCAGAAAGATTGATCTCACGTCCCTCATAAGAGACAGCTTTCCGGTCTGGAGGAAGAAGAATTCTATTTGGCCATGTTGTATGATAGAGTTCTAGAGTAAATCATTGAGATGCGTGGTCCAGAGTCAACTAGATGATTAAGCACACGATCTCCTACTTGGATTTCTACATAAGGATCAACACATAAATCGGGATCACCTATAATAACCCCATCATCTTAATCTGGACAACACAGGTATGGTAAAGTCGACGTAGCTTTATTGAAGAGTAGAGAAAGCAGGTAAGAAGGTCTCTGTAAGAAGTCCTAAGTATCCATTAACAGTCCCACTGGGAGAAGCCTGCTAGCTGCTCAGCCCCATCCATTCAACTGTCACTCTGCTCCAGTCATCCAAGCATTCCTCACACAGCCCACACACCAACATTCCACTCAGAACATTCACACAAGCTGAGCAGCTAGGGGCAAGTTAACATAAGAGACATACAGCAATGGGAGATTACTACATATATCTTTCCTTATAAATGAAAGATGAAACTAAATATTATTATTTATTATTATTTTATTTTTTAAACTTGTAAGGCGCGACAGCTACCCAAAAAGGGTTTCCCGGCGCCGAGACACAGCATAAAGGTAGCAGGGGATTTCCGGTTATTCAAGTTATTGTTCGAATAGCCAAGTCTTGACGTTCCTTCTGAACCTAGCATGGTTTTCCTCATTTCGAATGTATAGAGGAAGTGCATTCCAGAGGGATGGTCCTAGGTGGGCAAAAGATCTGCCTCCCATTCTTGCAAGTTTGAACCTTGGTACGCAGAAGTTGGCTGCTGATTGCGACCGAAGGTTTCGCTTGGGAGTGTAAGGATGGGCAAGAGCTAAAAGGTATTTAGGTGCAATGCCTGCTTTGATTCTGAACATATAGTTCAGGGCTTTGAATCTGATTCTGTTTTCTACCCTGAGCCAGTGGAGCTCACGACGGTAGCTCGAGACTCCGGAATTTTTGGGGACTCTGCACAGTAGTCTAACAGCTGAGTTTTGGACTAGCTGCAGCCGACTAACTACCGCTTTGTTGGAACCAAGGTACAGAATGTTACCGTAGTCAAGCCGTGATGTTATGAGGGCATTGACTACGGTTTTTTGAGCTGAGGAGGGCAGCATCCAAAGGATTTTCCTCAGCCATTTGATGATGGTAAGGCATAGGCCGACAACTTTGCTGGCCTGTTGTTTCATGGAGAGGGAGCTATCCATGATGACTCTTAGATTACGTACTTGGGTAACTGGGGTGGGGAAATTTCCCATCTGGTTGGGCCAGTGTGAGGGGTTCCAAAGATCTCGTTGTTTCCCTAGAAGAAGAATCTCCGTTTTGTCTCCGTTTAGCTTTAATTGATTTCTTGTCATCCAATTGAAGATGTTTTGAAGCCCTAATTTGAGGTGAGACGGGGATGAGGGACTGGATTCAGATAGGGAGAAAATAATTTGGGAATCGTCGGCGTAGGTCATGAGGGTGAATCCAGAACTTTCCGCTAGGTCGGCCAGGGGTCTGAGGTAGAGGTTAAAAAACAGGGGGCTCAAGATAGATCCCTGAGGAACTCCGTGAGGGGCTTTAAAAGAGTCACAGCAGGCCGAAGAGGATGTTATTTGGAATGTTCGTTGAGCCAGGAAGGACCGGATCCATTCGAGTGCTTTCCCACGGACGCCGTTTCTGTTTAACGCCTTAATGAGTGTTTCGTGGGATATGGTGTCAAAGGCCGCTCTCAGGTTTAGAAGCACGAGCGCGACCGTTTGACCATTATCAAGTAGTTTCCGGATGTGTTCCGTGACTCCTAGAAGAGTAGTTTCTGTCGAGAAACCAGCACGGAAATCCGATTGCGAAGGATGCAGGAGCGAATTGTTTTCAGCAAAGGTGGATAAGACCGAGTGGACGTGTCTCTCTAAGCATTTGGAGAAGGCAGGGAGCAGAGATATGGGTCTGTAGTTTGCTGGGATTTCCGGATTTGCTGTGGGCTTTTTTAGCAATGGAGTTATCATGGCGTGTTTCCAGAGGGCCGGGACTGTGGAAAGTTCTAGCAAGGAGTTTAGCATATCAACGATGATTTCCAGGGAGCGATCGTCCAACTGTTTGAGTACTTTGATGGGAATCGGGTCCCGGGGGGAGCCGGATTTAATGGTCTTAAAGATGGTCTTCAGCATGTTAACCGTGATGGATGGCCAGAATTCCAAGGTATTCTCAATGGAGGGGGCATAGTCCGTGTCAGCCAAAGGGGATGGGTCATTATTGTTACTTTTAATGTCCCTGGTGATTTTCTCGAATTTGTCCGTAAAGAAACAGGCTAGATCTTGGCATTGTTGTGTATTAAGTGGGGGAGCCGTGGCTGTGGTTTGTGCACCCGCAAGTTCTTTGACCTTGTTAAACAGAGTTTTAGGCTTATTAGTAGCTTCCATGATGGTGTTAGAAACAAACAAGGCCCGCGCTTTGGCGCAAGCAGTGTGGTATAAATTCCTGGCTTTATGGTAAGTCTTTTTTATGTCAGGAGCGTAGTCCTTAGGCCATTGACGCTCAAGTGCTTTGCATTTCGATTTTTCAATTTTCAGAAGGTCGTTAAACCATGGGGCAGGGTGACGGTGTCTGTTTCCTTTGGTATGAGGGGTGGGTAAGCAGTAGTCAGCGGCGTCACTAAGCCATTGTTGAGTAGCTACTGCTACGTTTTCCATGTTGTGACCTTTTCTAGGTGGGTTTTCATGGAGTGCTGTATTTAGTTTTGCCATGTCAAGAAATTTCCAGTTTTTCCTGGAAGTAGCTGGAAAAACTGGTTGTGTGGTGGTGACAGGTGGGAGTTTGTGGCTGAATTTTATTAAGTGGTGGTCGGACCAACAAATGGGGGTGGTGTCATGCCATTTTAAGTCATTGATATTAGTAATGATGGGGTTGAGCAAATGGCCCGCTTTGTGGGTGGGTCCAGAGTTGAGTAAGGTCAGGTTAAGAGCCGTCAGATCATCTAGCAAGTTAGAGCAAGAGGGGGTGGATGGGTCGTCAAGCTGCAAGTTGAGGTCTCCGATAAGTGAGAAGTTTTTGGAGGCTATGTAATACGGAGTGATGTGATTGGCTAGGTTTGACGCCCATTGGGATGAGTTGCCGGGGGGCCGGTATATCAATAAGCCGGACATTGTAAAGTTCGGGTTCAAAGATATTTTTAAAAAGCCGGCTTCGCAGTCAGGGATGCCGACTGGGTCTAAAGTACATTTCAGTTCTCTGTTGAAGATGATTGCAATTCCACCTCCTAGTTGGTTAGTTCTATCTATCCTAGTGATTGCATAGTTGGCGGGGAGGGCAGTAGCAACGTCCAGGCCAGCACTCTCGTGTAGCCACGTTTCTGTCAGGAAGAGGGCGCTTGGTTTGTCTTCCAGTAGGAGATTAAAGATGTCTAATTTGTGTTTCGGTAATGAGCGGCAGTTGGTGCTGTAGAACAAGTATTCTTGTGCCTTGACATTTCTGGGCTCTTTGCGTTTCCTATGCCTCCTCCTGGAGTCAGGATGAGGTTGGCAAATGGTAAGGGTAAGGTTGCAGTTTAGGCAGGAAGTAACTCCTGTCTGGTGGAGTTCAAGCGTTTTACACCTAGAGTTAGTAGTCGGGCGTAACGCTTTAAGCTGACATGGGGATCTTACCAGCCTTTTGTGAGTAGGTTGAGCATAGCCTTCTGCCCCATGCCCCATCCTGGCCCGGACGGGCACAGAAAGGCTAGTCTTTGGCGTGTCTTCGGCGCGTGGACGGCGCGGACGCTACGTGTCTCCGCTGCGCGTATTAGGGGGCATCAGGTTTATGTAGAGGACGGGCTAGCATTCAGCTCTGCCTCCACAACACTCGCCCAATCAGTGCCAGCACCGGGAGGGAACCCGGAAGAAGGTACCGCCCTGCACCCTCCACAACAAACAAGCCTAGCGCTTGCGGTGGACGGGGGTTGCAGGGGCGACAGAGTGCAGCGATAAAATTCACAAGACATGAAGGGGAGTGAAAATTAAAGTGTGGCAATAGAACTGATTGCTTCAGTGAAATTATTAAAATCAACCCCACAGGAAGCATTACATTAAAAAGTAGTTAACTCTCCAGAGTTACTTTCATCCGTGCAATTCACAATCAATCACAACAGGATTATTTTAAAAAGGTTTAGAAGTACGTTTCACTTCAATCACGCTGCAGTCAATCATGCTCGTGTCATCATCAACATCTTGAAACTATAGACCTAAAAATACAAGATATAAAAAATAAAAAATACAAAGAACGTTCTACCATTTCAACCTAGGAGTACAAGCTAACTCTATGGAAGAGCATCTGGAGCATTCAGGCCTCAAAAAATGTACTCGCCCACTCGCTACAACGAGTCAGATTTTATCAGGTCGAGCTATTTTTAAGACCTACCGGCCCAATCTGCCAAGTTAACTTGAGCTAGAAAAGAACAGCTGTTCTGTTTATTTAGAAAGTTAATGAGCGATAAAGGTGTCTTTAAATCTTGTTTTTATCTTGAAGCATTTGCTGACTGTTCAATGACAGAGGTCAAATGTAAAGTTTCTCTTTTTACTAATTGTTGCTTATCTTATCCTGGAAAAAGAGGTTTACTTTTCTTTCCCTTATTACAGCTAGAGGATTTTGTCAAGTGAGCGGTCTGAAATTCATGGCGAAACAAAAGGCTGCGGGATGTCAGTTTTTTTTTCTAACACAATATTTTATATCTTGCAAATTAATAGTACAAATACTTCACAATATATCGGGAATTACAAAAGCACTTTTTTTGTAATTCAGAAGTGTGATACAAACACATTTTTAAATAGGAGCAACAAAAATCAGAACACTTTACTTGGTGACGTGCAAATTACAAATATTTGCAGAAACCCTTTTCCAAAATATTATTTGTACATTATATAGTTTTCTCAATAAAACCACTTCAGGAGGAAATTCTGTGGCTATTTCAATGGAAAATGTGCTGATTTTAAATGACAGTGTGTTACCACTACATGCTTCAGTTAAGCACTTAATAAAAGTGATAGTTTTTAAACATGAGAAACATTCCTGCCCAAGGCAAGATGGCAATGCTGTTAATAAACTAAGAGGCAAGTCAGGGGTCATGTGTATCCTATATGTGGCTATATTTGTATTACATAAGGAGCAAAGGTTTAGTCTATTAAATCAAACAAAAGCGTTTTCTGTACAGCAGACGTGCTGAACTCATGTATTTGAAGGTGTTCTCATATGTGAGAATGGCGGCTCAGTGAATTAAAATATTTGCCCAGGATCACATAATTTGAAACCAGTTTATGGGTAAAGAGCAATACAGTCAGGCCAAGTAGATAATTTAAGTCACTAGACCTGCAGGTCTGGTAACATTTTGATGATTGTTTGGGGCCTTGCATGCCTATCTCCTCAGCCATCCAAACTTTACAAGCAGCATCTGTAGTATAGGCAACATGAAGGCAGGGCCCATCGGTGACATCCAAATGGATTTCTCAAGATTTTCTGGCCACTGGCACAGTGACAGGAATTCTGCCACTCAGTAATTCAAAGAAACTAAAAATGTTCTCCCTCTTCTCCTGAGATAGTCCATTTGTCCAGAGCAGTGGCTTAATGCTCCAAACGAGGTTCATGTGTATAAAATGGAAAACATGAATACATTCAGTCACTCACTTTACACTTGGGAAAGGAAGCCCTAGCTGCAACTAGGTTAGGAAACACGTAAACTGTGTAGAATTACTAAGAAAAAGAGCTGATATGGATTCCGAGATCTGATCCACAAAGTTTCAAATCATCAGTCTTCTGTGGAATGCTAGAACACTGTAGGAGCTCCCTGAATCGAAGAAAATATGACGCCTTCTTCACCCAACAGGAAAGAAGTGTCCACCTCCTAAGGTGGAAGCACAACAGCTGCTCTGTGCTGGGTGAGCCAGCATTGCCTGCAGACTTGGAACAGAGTTATGCTTCATCGTTAAGCCTCACCATACTAGTGCCATGTAACCAGTCTCAAAGGCTAACAATGCATCCAGTGTCTTGACATCAAGAAAGAAGGGTGGATGCTGCAGATCTATTGTCCCTGACGCACACGCGGCATCACATCTAATTGGAAAGAGTAAGAAATTCAACAATACAGACCGCTTTAAAAATTCACACTTCACCAACAACACACAACAATTTAACCAGTTTCTTCTGTTGGAAAGATCATGCAAATCAGCATCCCTCAGAACTCTTCGCTTCACTCCATGATTGAGCACAGGGACAATTTCACTCCACAGAATCTTTCTGAATCTCTTGGAAATCTACAACGCTAGCCACACATCGGCTATTTTTGTGCCTGCACTCCACCAATCATGCACAAGAAATAGAGTAGACTCTTACCCGTCCAATTAGAGAAGCTTCAGGGCATCAGCAATATGGGGTGCTATACCAAAGCTACAATCCATAACTGCACTCTAATTCATGTTGGGGCTCAGAAATGTGCAGGATCAAACGCTCATAAACTCAACTCTACCCGATGCCACAGATAGTGCAAGCACAAGGACCATTTATATCACCTGCCATCTGGTAAAGTTTCAGCCATTTTACGATGTCCCCACTTTTCATGGCCAGACTGGTGGACTAAAAGTATATCTGGAAAAAAATGCTCATACCAGCCCTGCTTACTTTGCACCCTGGCTTTATTTCCTTCTTTCCATCAGTCAATTCTCTCTATCCCCCTGTCTCATGTCTTTCTCTCCACCTCCCTCGCTCCCCTTCTCTCTTCGAAGCCCCCTATGCTCCTGCTATAGTTCATCTCCAAGAGTGGAGGAAAGTGACTGAGGCACCCGCAGTCAGTATGGCTTTCAAATGTGGCCTCTAACCGCTCTAGCTCACCAGGTAAAATGCCCAATTGAATAAAAGGCCAGTCCCGAATTTCCACTCTTAATCCAGCACATCAAACTTAATTATTTTTGTCTTTGGGACAGCTGTCTCTAGTACATAAACGCCCTCATAGATGCATGCACGTTTCACCTTTACACCATCAATAAAGATCAGTCTGCAAGTGTGCGTCATTCATCAAACATCGATCAGAAAACACACCAGGGCTTAGTTTTTGCATCTGATTTGTATTTTTGAGTTTTGAATACAAATAGGGTATTACTACGAATCCCCCTCGGGGTCAATCAACTAACAGCAAGATGGAACTACTCCCATTTATTTTGGGGATGCTGTATTGTTGGGTTGAGTTCCCACACTCTATGATTCAGCGTCCGCCTCAGGCCACAAGAGAAGTTTGCATTATAATCTCAACAAGCCAAGAGGGAGCATGAGAGTACAACTTATGTTGCAAAGAATGCAGTGCGACACTATGCTCGATCGGGCAGTTTGAACTTTCCGCGATATCTGCCTTTGTACTGCAGGTCATAGGGACTCAGCACCTTCCTGCATCCCATCATGTTAGCGCGGGCAATGCGCTCGAAGGTCCAGGGGTTCTGGTTGTCCTCTTCACGCCGCTGCTCTTCCTCCTGCATCTCTGCCAGTGTCTGGCGGCTGACGGCCCTTGCAAGAAAGGGCAACTTTTTAGCCACTATTGTCAAGAAGGACTCCACCTCACCAAATTCACAGTAGCCTCCCACCTCAACTACCAGCTGGCCACATTTGACTGGAGTCACATAATGGTCCACTGCTCCCTTGCCACCACCCATACGCTGTCCAAGCCCTTTCCGGGTCACAGGTTTGTATGGAGCGTTCACACGCCAGATGGCATACATGGTCTTCGAATCCATGGAGCGGTTGATCGTAAGTCGCATCATCTCAAAATGACCCCAGCGGAGGTACCCACCACCAAGTGCCTATGGAGAAAGAAAGCACAAATGTTATAGGAAGTAAAAAAAAAACAACACAAATCTGCTAGAAATAATTACTGCCAAAAATAAGTTAAGGAGGATATTTTGTTTGTTATTAGTGTAGGTGAGAAGTCCACCCCCTAACACACAACTAGAGGTTAGAGGTCTACAACTCCAAGCCCTGTGCAGCTCATAGACACTGTTGAATGATTTAGGTGCTCAAATGAGTATTAATAATGTCCAAGTTATAGCCATCCTTCATGTGGATGTTATTGGCTCCGTTTTCTTGCCTCTTCTAAGCCAATTCACCTCACTACAAAAAATTTATGATCAACCCTTTGTTCCATGCTTGCCACTGACAATTACGGATTGGACGATGTGTTGCTCAGCGACTCACTGCAATGGTGCACTGGCATTTAGTAAATCAAATATAAATGTGTGGACGCCCTGAGGAGACTTGTCTGGTTGTGCACTCTAATAAATTTAATAAATTAAACTATTGCTTTCTTGTGGTGGGGTGTAAATTTGCTCACGCTCAGCACAATCCCATATTTCCTGTGGTGGTGGGGTGTGTTCAGTGTGAGTTCAGTTTTTTCTCTAAAGTTATTATAAATTATTGGCCCTCCTGGAAGATTGGAGCTTTCATTGCGACTGAATATGGTGGACTTAAGATACTGCAAGAAAAGGGGGTATAAAATCTCCTCAGTCTAAAATCCCTATCCATTTAGCAATCAGTAAAGACACAGACATCCTTAGTCAATACACAGAATAGGTTATGTCTAGAAACCTAGTTTCGAAGTCAACTGTCTAATGTTTGAAGAATAAAAAGCACTTTTATACTATGTGCTCCAGGACTGGTCAACTGCCCACCTCATTGTCTCATTGCCTCTGTCTAACCCTGGGCAAGGAACTCCGCTCCGCTCTTTTGTTAACTACACGTAGTCAGGCAAAAAATCCGCTCCTCCACGTATTCCATGAAAAACACTTAGTCAGGCAAAAAATCTGCTTCCCCAAATCTGCTCCTCCACATAGAAAAGTCAGCTTCTAAACTGCACCCAAAAATGCTTTGATAAAGCAACTTTACATGTTAAAAAACATAACTAATTCTCAAAAGTGAACTTTGAAATTGAAATATCAGGCCAGGAGAGAGGCGATGATTTTGGGGTTGCTCCCAAACTAGGGGGGGGGACCAAGCAGATGCCTTGAACGCAAAGAGCACATCATTCTGAACGATTCAGTGGTGGTCCCATCCTCTTAGGACCACCCCAAGCACAGTTATTATGGGCAAAAATACAATCCCAACCGCAGACCCTGAAAAGCATTATGGGATGAGGTTAGCAGTGGGCAGTGAATATTATAGTATCCAATATCAAAATAATTCTACAAAGAGCTGCAGTTCAACTCGTCGTTACTAGGTGTCCCTCACGAGGCAAATGCAAAAGCATTGACTCAAGATGCAGTTCCACTAGTCATTACTAGATGTACCCCACGAGTCAAATGCAAAAGAATTGAAACCCATTCATGAAGCTGCAGTTCAGCTCACTAATAGGCGATCACAGTTGGGTCATATTGTGTATGTTTTTGGCATAACCCCTGCTATCCACCCTCCATGAAGACTTCACTGACTAGTTAAACAATCCTACTCCAGCTTAATCTGGATCATTTCGGGACGGGAATGAGTAATTAGCACTTCACAATGCAGGACACTACTATACAAGAGCAGAGCCCTTCTACCTCCGTAAACACTACTCAGGGCACTGACAGGACACTACAGACTCTGTACCTACCTAGCCACCTCACCTGACATCCATACGTCCTCCCTGCTCCTCAATCACAACCCGACAAATTCAATTGAACCAATGATCAGCTGCGCTACCTGGTCACATGAACTATGACCTTATCTCCCAGTATTATAACCTCATAACAAGTGGATTATCTCTAATCAAACCATGAAGGATCATCGGGGGCCCAGACAAATACTGCACAAAGTGCCTGAACAGACAAGACCCACCAGGCAGTGGAATCTTGACCAGTCCCAACACACTAACTCTCTTAACCAACCTCTTCACCCAATACATTCTGCAGTAAACGCTGTGGTTGTCAGATCTCACCAAGTAATAATGTCACACACAATCTTTATAAGGTTCAGTTAGGTTTCTTTAAGAAAGACATTACCTCTGACATAGCACAGTCAGGCAGCGTAAAGCACCAAAACAGGAACTAAGAAGCATGACACAACAACAGTCCAACACCACTTTGTAAAAATAGAGTGCATTTTTAGCTTCCACAGATACCAAAACAACAAAAAACTATAGAGGGGAACCAGAGATATGACTTCTTCATATGTAGGCAAAGTTACTTTTAACTTGGTCTTTAGATGCAATAAATCCTTGCAAGAAGTTTGTAATCGATGGGCTGAAACGTCAGTTATAACGCTCTTGGACTAGCCACAATGGGTTTGGAGCCAACCACAGGGAACACTCAACTCCACTGCACCTCCAGTTCCAACTGGTCTCACAATTCTAGCGGTCTTCAGCAGTTGCTTGTAGGTTCCTCTTACTCTGGGCCACCGGAGTCCACGTCAATACCAGCCATGAGCTTGGGGAGATGTCAGGCAGGTCAGGACTGTCTCCCAGCAGTAACATCGGCATCCACTGCGTTCCTCTGCAGCTGTGCCCTCGTACAGCGCAGGCGTCCTTTTGCTTCCCTGTTGCTGAACAGGGGGTTAAGCCAACAAGCCCTTGGAGTCATTTCTTCCGTCCTCGCTCCAATGGAGCTCTTTTCCAAGGGTGGGCACAGCAAGCATGATCCTCTTTACGGGTCCATCAGGTGCAGTACAGACTTCGATTCATCTGCACTTTTCTGGGTTCAGCTTTTGTCCCCCTGGTGCTGTACAGGTGGTTAGCCAATGAGCCCCTGCAGTCACTTTTTCTGTCTGGGCTCCAGTGGACCTCTTTTTCAAGGGTAGGCACCTCTTTTCCAAGGGAGGGCACAGCAGGCAGAGTCCTCTTTGCAGGTCCATCAGGTGCAGTCCCAGTCTTTGGTGCATCAGCACTTTCTTGGGTCCAGAGAGCAGGAGGGCAGTCCTTCCTTCTCTGTTCCAGTCCAGTAGTGATCAGAGGACTGTGGGTCTGCAGTGCCATTTTTATGCCATCTTCTTGTTTGTGCGAGAGGAGGACTCATTAGCCAATGGGGCAATAGTTCCCACAAGGCAACCTTCCTCACTATACAACACTTCCTGGGAGTTTGGCCACATAATAATCCCATGATACCCCTCTCCATCTGAATGCAAAATGGTGCAAGCCTTCTTGCCCCGTGAGGAGCCCTGGGCACACCCCTGGGGTGTACCCAGCATAATGAGCCACTCCTCCTGGAAAACCGGTTCTGCAGCAGATGCCAGTCTGTATGCCTACACAAAGTAGCGGGCAGGCATAGGGGTAATCACCATTTGATTCACTAAGGCAGTAGCCTCTATGAACCTGGGCAATTTGTAGGCACCACCCAGTAGTAATCCTGATGGAGGCGGTCATACTTCAGCAAGTCTCTTAGTTCCTCGGATCGCTTCACACTTCCTAGCATGGGGAGTGGGATAGTGTCATGGGTAACAACTGCTGCAGATAGTCAAGAAAGGCGATTAGCGGTCTGAGAAACAAACTGGTCACTTTCTAAAGACACCAGTCTATTAAATGTTAGATTGAACCCAACCCATTGCTGAGATTGGATTCAATGTAACAATTAATTTGATACCTTGGAGTAATTTTTTGGGGGTACCAAATGAAGTTAGCACTTAGCATGGGGACTAGTAAAACTCCACGTTCGCCAATGGCACTGGCCTTGCTACAGTGAAATTGGCAATTTCATGTTTTCACTGTCAGGGCATGATAAACAGAGGAAAATGGCCTCTCTTTTAATATTAAGCGCCCTGCCTGCTGGGCTATCAAGGCCTTCTTTAGGGATGGTTAGGGAACAATAAAAAGGAGGATTCGACCTGAAATGTTTTTTTTCGCCCTGTCGGACTGGTAGTTTTAAAGCCACCCGACTAGGCTGTAGTGGAAGGCCTAGAGTTAAGTTTACACCTAGTCACTGCTGTAGTGGCACAATTAAATACTCTACCCTTCCCAATAAATAGGCCAACATGACCTTCAGATTCCTAACTGTGCAGGACTTAAACTTGTGGTTGAATAATCATGAGTCCTGCAACACTTTACCAAAGGAAGAGCTCAAATACCACACGGTCTCAGCCTTACCCTGTCCAGACAATGTCCTGCTCTCCCGATCTAGAAAATCTACCATCACCTGGGCAACTAATTTGTTTCTTCTTCCAATCCATGAATGCCCTGAAACTCACACATCCAAAAACAAGACTAAAACCTCAGGCAAGACAAATTTAATCCAACATCATCAGATCCACGGACACATTTCAGCACGGCTCTCATTACTTACTGCAAACAGGCAAATGACACCATCCGCTAAGTCATGACCAATGCTGCTATAAGTCCTCAGCCACCTGCACCCACGTGGTTTTACTCAAACCTAATCAAATACAACTCTAGCGGCTATCGAGAGCCGAACTAACACCAAACATGGCTGAATCACTCATGATAGCAAGTCTCAACTACTACACAGGCTTCTCCATGCCAAAAACGGATGTATGTCATTACATCGCATTCTAATACCACGCATACCATTACAACGCCGATATTACAACGTGATGTCAATGACATCGCATGCCATTACATTGCATACTTTTACCACGAGTATGCTTTTACCACGCATGCCATTACAACGCAAAGGCATGCATGGTGAAGCTATACTTATGGTAAAAGTATGCAAGGTAAGTTACATCCCTATCCCTACACCTACACAACAGACTACTCCCACCCCTACACTGCCCCAATCCAAAAACACTGCCACACTACTAACTACCCACACTACTCCCACCCTTACACTACCCCAACCCAAAAACACTACCACACTACTCCCACCCCTACACTACCCTAAACCCTAAAACACTACTACGCTACCCACACTACACCCACCCCTACACTACCCTAAACCCTAAAACACTACTACGCTACCCACACTACTCCCACCCCTACAATACCCTAAACCCTAAAACACTAATACGCTACCCACATTACTCCCACCCCTACACTACCCTAAGCCCTAAAACACTAATACGCTACCCACACTACTCCCACCCCTACACTAAACCCTAAAACACTACTACGCTACCCACACTACTCCCACCCCTACACTATCCTAAACCCTAATACACTACAATAAACAAACACTACAACACTATACTACCCTAAAACCTAAATCACTACACTACATAAACACTACACTAAATAAACACAAAACCACCACACTAAATCGTTTTAAAAAAACACACACACAACACAAACATTACCACACTACTTTTAAACTACCCTAAACCCTACATAAGTAACCCCCACCCCATGCACAAACCCCCTTACCTCTCTCCTCTCCAGCGTCTCCATCGGATCCTGCTTCCTCCTTCCTGCTTGTTTCACGTCATTGTGAGGAAACAGCCTAAGTTTCCTCACACCGACGTGAATAGCGGCCCCCGCCGCCGCCATTACACATTACATCGCATGCGTTGTAAAAGCGCATGCGATGTAATGGTATGTGTGGTTTTTCCACACGTTGTAACATTGCATGCGTTGTAATGCATGCGATGTAAAAGTAATGCGTGGTAAAACCCGCGTTGTAATGGTTGTTCCCCGCCAAAAACACCTTTCTTCACTTAAATATTCAGGATGCCATCATTGAGCCACACAACTCACCCAGAGCATTCAATCCCCTCAAAAGTTCAAATCTGCTATCTCATTCTCTCAGGAGCTCTATCAAAAACTCAACAATTTCTTCGGGGGAGCAAGCTGCAGGCTTCCAAAGAAATACTGAGGCAGGGGTACACAACCCAACTGCAGCTCATTCAACTTTTCCCACTTAGCAGGTGTGTAAATGGACCAATACCCTAGACTGAATTGAAGGAGAGACTCAAGACCAGCTCTTGAGTCAGTCAAGTCCTTCCTCAGTGACTGAGTCCAGCAGATCAAACATGTCTCTTGCCTCTTACAAGACCTGTGACGGCCTCTACCTTACAATTTGATTTCCCTCTTAACATGACCCTAGTTTCCAATCATGCACTGCTCATCTAACAAACTTCAAGTCCCAACACCCACAAGGATACCTTGAAAATTGCGACAAAAGCAATACGAATGAAGAATAGATGGGCAGAGACAGACAAGCTAAAAGAAGTGGCACCCCTACCTCATAACTTCATGACACTCCTGTAGTTTCTGCGTTTCTTAGCCAACTAAGGAAAAGACACACAAATGATGGACGGAATGTGGAACAAATCAAACATTCCCCCCAGTCAAAAGATCTGGGTTAAATCCATCGTTCTTTTACCCCAATTTGGACCCAGCCATCTGCAAATCAGTCTTGACCCTGCTCCTCATGGGAACAGTACAGCTTGAACTGCCATGCCAGGTCCTCTCTTGACCAAAAACAAGCATCTTGGGACCGGTTTTGGGGTATCACCCCTAATCAGCAAGGCTAGCTTGAATCCAGTGGAATACTGAGCCCAGGACTGGGCATACCCGGCGCAATTAGGGCAAGGAAGCAAAGACGCACAAATGATGAACAGAATGCAGAACAAATCAAACATTCCCCTCAGTCAAAAGATCTTGGTTAAATCCATTGTTCTTTTGCTCACCGTGCCACCCCAGTTTAGACCCAGTGGGCTGGGTGTGCCCAGACGTGGGTCCTGGGCTCACTGTGCCACTGGATTCAAGCTAGGCTGGGTGATGAGGCAAAATACCCCGAAACTGGTCCCAGGATTCTTGTTTCTGGTTCAGGAAGACCTGGTTTGGCAACTCTGGCTGGACTGTTACAATTGAAGCAGGGTCAAGATGGATTTCCATATGGTTCGGTCTTAACTGAGGTGGCATGGTGAGCAAAGGAACAATGGATTTAACGGACTGGGGTTGAATTTTTCATTTGCTCCACATTCAATCCATCAATTGTGTGTCTTTTGCTACCCAAGCCAACTAAGCACGTTCAAATTCACCTAAACAATCTAGGTGTCTAAAAAAAAGCAACCTCAAGTCCTCAACCCTACACCATCACCAAATCAGCCAATTTCTACTTTGAACTGCACAGAAAAACTCTTATCCAGCCCACACAAGCTTCAGTCTTTAGTCATGGGCACACTAAAACACCAAACTGAATAAAACCCTATGTGAACCCTCGCCGATGGTTAGGATAAAAAAAGTTCAGAACACAAAGGCAAAATTAGTCAATGGGCTGAGCGAAAAACCACTGTGGTCCGACTTGAGAGGGGCTGCATAGCATTCAATATTATCCGCCACAGACCTACAGCCACCTCCTATAAATAAAGGTTTTCAGCAACCCACAAAAGCCTCTCTCCTCCACCAACCTGCCACTGCTGCCCTGAACCCTCTCCATACATACAGATGGCAGGTACAAAATGTGCTACAAAAGGCTCCAGACTGCAGTTCTTCACCGTACACAATGTCAATGCTTTTACAGCATTCTTGAAAAAAGGAAAACTCTTCCATAAGGATGGGTACTGCTCGCTTTCATTTACCACTCCCAAACCCTCACTATCCCCAAGAACCACTGCTGTCCATGGACTTGTGTTCTATCTGGTTGTCACTAATCAACGCCTCGGAAAACAGGACTTGTAGTAAGTTATATAAGAACCAGAAACATATTGCTTGAATAACAAAGTGAAATAAAAGTGCACCCCTCTCCACCAGCCCATTAATCCGAATGTTTCTGTGCCGGTCCTTGTGCTTCTTGTATGAGGTAGGATGAGAGCCTTCAACTCACTAGTTGGTTGTTGAGTTTTGAACTCTTGCCCCCACTCTACCTCCCTGAGAGGCCTACGACTGCTCACCTCGCGTGGAGTGTGGAAAGGGTATACTTCTCCTACTTTGCATAGCCATTGGATGACCAGTCCCAAGACACCAGGAGCAAACAATCAACAAAAGGGAGGAACCAGAAACTGACTATATTTAGCGGGGTCCAGTGTACATGTCCGGGAGAACAGTAACACAAGGAGGGTATAAAGTTCCCCGAGTAAGGTGAGGGTGTGAATGTAGCGTAGAGAAGGAAAAGGAAAAAAGGGCGGGGAGTTTCCCTTTTTGGAACTAAAACCCTCACACACCTCCTGCTACTCCTGCAAATTCATCGGCACCGACAACTTCCCCGCTACGACCACACCACTGATTCCCGACCCCAACCACCTACAATGCATCCTTCTCAACACCCGCTCGGTCCACAGACACGCCATAGACCTATGGAATCTACTAGACACCATCTCTCCAGACGTCGCCTTCCTAACGGAAACATGGATGAACGCCTCCTCCGCCCCAGACATCACCATTGCCATCCCAGAACACTATAAGATCATACGCAAGGATCGTACCGGCCACACAGGAGGAGGAATCGCTATCGTCCATAAGAAAACAATCCGCATCTCAACCAGCTCTGACGCCAACCTCGCCAACTCCGAACACCTTCACTTCCAGATCCACATCGACCCCAAGACCACACTCAGAGGCACCCTCCTCTACAGACCACCAGGACCCCGCGCAAAATTCAGTGAAGACATCACGGACTTCATCACTCCACACGCGCTCCCCTCCAAAGATTACATCCTTCTGGGAGACCTCAACTTTCACCTTGAAAAGAACAACGACCGCAACACCACCACCCTCTTGGACAACCTCGCCAACATCGGACTTAAACAACTGGTCACTTCCCCCACCCACATCGCAGGTCACACACTCGACCCCATCTTCACCTCCAGCAATCATATCTCCTTCAGCCACACTACGGATCTCTTCTGGACTGACCACAGCTGCGTTCACTTCACCTACAACAAGCCAAAACCCATCAACCACCTCCAACCAACTCTGCAAAGAAACTGGAACAAAATCACCATCGACCAGATCTCCTCATCGCTCCTTCTAAACACCCCAGCCCACTCCTCTAACCCAAACCAAGCCGCCGCCAACTTCACCCTATGGCTATCCAACACCGCCGACACCTTGGCACCACTGAAAAAACGTCAAAGCAAACATGGCAACAAGAAGGCCTCATGGTTCAACGATGATCTCAAGAAGTCCAAGAAACTCTGCCGCTCCCTTGAAAAGGCCTGGAAAAAAGACCCAACCACCAGCACCAAGGACGCCTTCAAAAACGCCACCCGCACTCACCACCAACTTATCCGAAAGGCCAAGAAAACAGCATTCAAAGATCGACTTGACAACAACTCCCACAACAGCAAGGAACTTTTCAACATCGTCAAGGAATTTTCCAATCCCTTGGCCAACTCCAACGACATCACCCCCTCTCAAGCCCTCTGTGACTCCCTAGCCTCATTCTTCCACAACAAGATTGCAGACATCCACAACAGCTTCGACAACCAACCCGGAGACCAACCCACCCAACCATATGTTGAACATCCTCCCCCCTCGAACACCCTTAACGACTGGAATCCAATCTCCACTGAGGACACCATCCGCCTGATGAATTCCATCCACTCAGGATCCCCCACAGACCCATGTCCTCACCACATCTTCAACAAAGCAGACTTCGTCATAGCACCGCACCTCCGAGACGTCATCAACTGCTCCTTCAACTCCGCCACCTTCCCGAAAAACTGGAAACACGCTGAACTCACCGCCCTTCTGAAAAAACCCACAGCGGACCCCACCGAACTCAAAAATTACCGCCCCATTTCGCTTCTTCCATTCCCGGCCAAAGTAATCGAGAAAGTTGTCAACAACCAGCTCGCCGCTTTCCTCGAAGACAACAAATCCCTCGACTCCTCACAATCTGGCTTCCGAGCAAAACACAGCACTGAAACCGCCCTCATCGCAGCAACAGACGCCATTCGAACTCTACTGGACAATGGAGACACAGTCGCCCTCATCCTCCTCGACCTCTCTGCAGCATTCGACACAGTCTGCCACAGCACCCTTCTACAACGCCTCAGAAACATCGGAATACAAGGAAAAGCACTTGAATGGATCACCTCGTTCCTCACCGGAAGAACCCAGAGAGTCCGCCTCCCACCATTCAAGTCCGAGGCCACTGAAGTCATCTGCGGAGTACCACAAGGATCCTCACTCAGCCCCACCCTTTTCAACGTATACATGAGCCCCCTCGCTACCATCGCCCTACAACACAACCTCAACATCATCTCTTACGCGGATGACACCCAACTAATCCTTTCTCTCACCAAGGACCCCAGCACCGCCAAAACTAACCTGCACGATGGAATGAAAGAAGTTGCTGAATGGATGAAACACAGCCGTCTGAAACTGAACTCAGATAAAACAGAAGTCCTCATCCTAGGTACATCCCCCTCTGCATGGGACGACTCTTGGTGGCCGGAAGCCCTTGGAAAAGCACCCATCCCGACAGACCACGCATGGAACCTAGGCGTTATCCTGGATTCTTCACTTTCAATGAACAGACAAGTCTGCGCCGTCTCCTCATCCTGCTTCAACATTCTTCGCATGCTCAAAAAAACATTCCGCTGGATCCCCACCGAAACCAGGAAAACAGTCACCCATGCTCTGGTCACGAGCCGACTGGACTACGGAAACACCCTCTACGCAGGTACTACCGCTAAACTCCAGAAGAAACTCCAACGAATCCAAAACGCCTCAGCCAGGATCATATTAGACATCCCACGCAACGAACACATCTCTGGTCACCTAAAAGACCTCCACTGGCTACCCGTCAATAAGAGAATCACTTTCCGACTGCTAACCCACGCACACAAATCACTCTACGACACCGGACCAGAATGCCTCAACTCACGACTGTCCTTCTACACCCCCCCCCGCCAACTACGTTCTTCCAGCCAAGCCCTCGCCACTGTTCCTCGCATCAACAAGACCACCATAGGAGGCAGATCCTTCTCATACCTGGCTGCTAAGACATGGAACTCACTCCCCACTTACCTTCGCCTTAACCAGAACCACCTAGCATTCAGAAAGCAACTTAAAATGTGGATATTTGACAAGTAATCCCCCCCCCCCCCTAAGCGCCTTGAGACCCTCTGGGTATGTAGTGCGCTATATAAATTATCTGACTTGACTTGACACCTAGCAAGCTTGCCCTCTCACACGCATGCACCATATGGCTGGAACAGAAGATTTCAGATTAAGAGCCCCTTCGCGGGTGCCCGTCAGACATTGCAGCTCAAGTCTGACGAGGAGCAGAACCCATATGATGAAGCATGACACCTAGCTTGCTAGGTGTGTGAGGGTTTTAGTTCCAAAAAGGGAAATTCCCCGCCCTTTTTTCCTTTTCCTTCTCTACGCTACATTCACAACCTCACCTTACTCAGGGAACTTTGTACCCTCCTTGTGTTACCAGGAGCAAACAACCTCAATCACTACAGTTGGGGCCCAACTGCCTCTTTCTGCCCTACGCCACACCGAAAAGGTTCTGGCAATACGTTTAATTGAATGCATTACACTCATATCCAGAGGACGGCTTTTAAACCTGAACTGCTTTTTTAAACATACCAATTGGTTTGTATATTTTTTCTCTGTTGCCAAGCCTTACCTATTTGATTTTTTTGTGTTTTGGGTGCTTTATAAGATTCCCATTATTTTTTAATGCGATATGAGCAAGGGACCCTCAGCCTCCTCCTTCATCACTGTGACTTACTGGCCATGAATGGGGGATCTGAGCCTAGATTGCCACTCACTATGCCTTAATGCCGCTTGATAAAGGGTTAAGCCATGTATTTTGTTTACTCACCACTATTCCATACTGTCCCTCTGTAAAGGCTTCAACCTTGTCGTAGGGGCCCCGGATGTCGTTGAGATTTTTCTTCTCTTTCACCACTTTCTGTACATTTGGAGCTTTATCCAGGAATTTTAATCTTTGGCGCTCTGGGATGGTGATTCCTGCAGGTTGGAGAGGAGGAAAAACACTGACACTTCAGACTATTATTCTCGAAATTACAGTCCTTTCATTTCCATCGGGTGGCACCAACATTTGACTGCATGTGCTAAGTATGTTCATGAGGTGATTCAGAGATGCAGAGCATAATGGGACAAGCCTGCCATGTGTGAATCTTTGCAGCTGTTGCCTCAAGCACATAGGAAATGAAAGAATAGAGAGAATGCTGAGAGTATAGCAACTTCTTCAAGCCCATCTGCTACATTTAGAACCAGCCTGGCTGATGTGGTGGCTAGAAAGGCAGGGTACATGGGAGAGTGGGGGGTGGGTGGGAGACATGCATTTGCTCAAATCTTCAAAACTTACACCATAAGGCAGCAACATGTGCATCTTATCTCCACTCTTGAATTGAACCAGGACAGTGCACAGTAGTCTAGAGGAGGATGAGAAGCTACAATAGACCGTGGAGAGCAACAAATACCGGTCAGACAAAAAGGAATCATGTGCGGGTCCGCGTACTAGGTGGTACAATCTGAGAAGGTCCTAGTACTGAGTGTGTGAGGAGTTCTTTCGTTTCTCAAAGTTCCCATTATCAAACTGGATAACTCAGGGAAATTGCATGCCTGGAGGACAGGTGGATGGATCTAGAATGACATAAGACCACCTCCCTCTTAGCCGGCCCATCCAAGTCACTGCATTCTGACATCTGTGACGCCACCTCTGAGGGATAGCTCTGCTGCTAGGCTGGAAGGTGAGGAAAGGAAATGTGTGAGGTGTGTATAACGCCACCTCACCCATGGCTGCTTTGTTTCAGGAGCTGAAATGCCACAAGAGAAAAAACACAACAAAAACAGTGTGCTGTACATGCACAGCAGGTAAATATAAAATTGGGTCAAAAAAAGAAGGGAGATTGTTGAAAGTTTAAAGCAACCAGTGGCTGCTTTATTGCAGGATGAAAAGACAAAGTGTTTCACAAACTGTCTTCAGATCTAGATGGTATGGGTATGATACAGTAAATATGAACTCAAATACAAAGGAGATCAATGTGCCCCCTGCACAGAAGGATGAACTAAAGACCGAGCATACAGGCATGTTCTCAGGTCTGACTGTTTTGATTAAGGAAATGTGAAGTCCCTCCGTTTGTCATAAGGAGGATGGAGAAAGAGCAGTGTCTGTGGCCGATCATATTTGTCTGCAGTCCTCACTGCTACATTGCATGGGAAACAACACCGTCAGTAAGGAAATCAATACTACCCAAACAGGAGGATGAAGAAACACCCCAGACCCAACTTCAGAATGACATCTCACCGCTGTAATCTGGAGGCATCTGGTAGATCTTCAGCCCTGCTGACAGGAGTTGTGTCCCACCTAGACGTACACCTGGAAAACAAAAGAGAAGTAAGTAAAATTAAGTAAACTCCCTCGGCTGCATGGTGTTGTTAAAAAGCTTATGGGACCAGTGTTAAATTCTGCAGTCAGAAGAAGAGCAGGTAGTGGTAGAGATGGGTCACAGATAATAACCAGGTCTGAATAGTCATAAACTAAGCTCAACCAGTGATTTGTTTCAGAATTATTCCATCCATAAAAGTAACCTCTAACATCAACAATAACTTTCATCACACAAAAAATAACATATAGGCAATATTACACATTTACTCGAACGTAAAAACCAAGACAAATCACCTAAATAATTAACCTATGGAAATGCAGCACACTCAATGTCAAAGTTTGAGTGGGAAAAGTATGTCTGCACTGATGCAAACACATTCTGTCGTCACCATCAATAGATGATCTTACAAGGTCAGAAAGCACCTTTGCGGGGGACAATCTGTGCCCCACATGTAAACTGTAGTATTCCACTCGGCAGATTTCCCCTATTCAATAAGCAGACATACTCTTAACAGCGTGGCTAATCCCGCAGTGATGTTTACCAAAAACAACATGTCTTAGGAGCCTTTTATTTATTCACTATAAAGTTACTGTTTATCTCCACTACCCACTATTATTTGTCCCATTACCTTGGCCTTTATGAAGCAGATAAGAATCCAATCTCAGCACTTTAGACCTCTCAAGCATTCTAGCAATTGAATCAACAGGACCTGCATCCTACTGTTGTAGCCATAACACTGCTGATAAAAATTGACTCTTTTGTGACGAGAGCAAATAATGGGCATTTTGCCTATCAATCAAGGAAATGTTTAACACCTTCAGAAATAGAACATCCTAGAAGCACTCAGAGACTCTACTTGAGCAGCGTGAAAATACTGTGAAAACACACCCTCATTCTCTGAATCCAAAATAACAAACATAAGAAAAAGTACGACCACGAAGACTTCCCCAACTCAACTTCAAGGTCAAGAAAACAGTAGTGAAGGAATCAGAAGGCATTACAAATACTCAAAACTACCAATGGGTCCCGGATTAGCAAACTGGATTACTCGGGGAAACTTCAACCAACGTAAAGTTTTCCTAAACGCTGAGCTCTGATAAGAAACAACTCAATACTGCTCCCAGTTTGTTCGAAAAGGCTATAGTGGTTCCACTTGTGAATAAATCAGCAGAAACCCAGAGACCCTAACCAATTAAATGATTTAAAATAACTACTATTAAAGTACACTCCAATGGGAAGGGTAAAGATGAGTGTGTTAATCTGCAGCACACTCCAGTCCACTACAAACACTCGAGGATTAAGGCTCGGGAGATGAATTAAAACCCTGGT
This sequence comes from Lissotriton vulgaris, assembly GCF_964263255.1. Lineage (NCBI taxonomy): Eukaryota > Metazoa > Chordata > Amphibia > Caudata > Salamandridae > Lissotriton > Lissotriton vulgaris. The sequence continues at coordinate 310,737,433 of NC_141686.1, read as the reverse complement.
ATCAGACAGGACCTCCTCATCAGTAGCCAGCAGCACTGACTCTAATGGAGTCTCCGCAGTATACCACAGGACAAGAGAAAAGATGAGAACCTCAGGCACAGCAGTGGGCAGATCTAGTAATTCTTCTACAACCCCACTCTTCCGTCTTAGGACAGGGTCCACTAAGTGCAAAAACTGAGAAGAATCCTCTTTAATATCAGTCTTTAGCATTGTCACCGTTAGTTTCTGGTATGCATATGTTTATACTGCCGAGTCAACTGAAAGTCAGCAGTCAGTCCTAAGGGCCTAGGGAACTCAGGGGGAAAGAGGCAGTTGTTGTACCAAGCATTGTCAGTGAAGCTCGGGAACTATATATTACTGTGAGACCACTGAATTGACAAGTACCTCCTATAAGACTTTGATTTCAATGAGTAGTGAGGTTCAAGGACTACTGCTTTCTCTTGTAGGTTATGTACATTTAGAAACTCAGGTACAGTTAACACAATATAAATGTATTGCCCAATTCAGGATGTGTCTTTACACAATGTTAGGAGCTTTAATCACTTAAAGGTCACTAGTCAAGTAAAAGACTGTGATGGTACTATCATATCCCTACCATTCTAGCGTATACTCCGCGCACAATTGAAGGGGCGAGGGAGCTCCGGAACGTTTCAGTTAACAAACGTGGCTCGGCATAATCCTCAATAATAGTCCGTCTGACAACCTACAATTCATGAGAACATGTGTGCTGCACGGTGGCAATGGAATTCCATTCAATTTAGTAACTGTCCGTAAGTACTTCCATGTTGTTTAGTTGTTGTAGCAGGCAAGTATCATTATGATGGTATCCTTTAACTGACTTTTTTCAGTACTGCATTTGTTCCATGCCAACATGTACATGTAATTTAGTGGCATATATTCTAGCGATGTATATTTTCCTTGCCTCGCAATGCATATTTGGATGACTTTTAACCATCTTTTGGGACAGAAAAGTCCTCTGCATGGTAAGAGACATGTACCACTGCCCTGGGAACCCAAGTGGAGTGGTGTGGAGTGGTGTGGCTCACTGGTTAGAGGCGGCAGACCCGGAAGCAGAGAACGGCCCGGGACCAGGGTTCAATTCCCGACGCGGCAGGGTCATGGACCAGGGTCAGCGGACTCGATAATTCTCGCCTCGGTGCCTACTCTAACCAGGGATCACACTCGGCAACTCTGAGCATTAGCTTGCCTTATCTCTACAACGGCCCCCCACATTCGCTGGGGATGCCTGGTTTCACCTTGGAGATACCCAGTAGGGACCATCTCACAGGGATAGCCAGGACGGGTTCCCCAGCGGTCTACAGCGCCACAACGCCTCAGGGCAGCAGTGCGCTTTACAAGACACATAAATATACATATACACATATACATATACATATACAACTGCACTGTGGTCCGGATACCTAATGCTGATTTTTTTGTCATGGGCTAACATGGATCATGTGTGTGAACCATGTTACAGGCCTGTCTCATGGATTGTGGTCTTGTTGGACTGGGAGGGGCGCCCAAAGCGCTGTCCTCATAGTGGTGGAAGGATTCCGCCTTCACCAAGAGTTAAGCAGTAAAAGCGCAGTGATGGAAGCATATTGTGTAGTGATCAGTAGTAGTGAACAGGACCTCAGGATTCTGCTACCAGAGTGAGGCCTACAGGCTCACTCCCCTTTTGATAGGTTCCGCTGCTGTGTGCTTGTCTAACCCCTGGCCTATATCAGGTAGATGTGGAAGGGCGTGTATGATGGAAAAATGCTGAATGCATGAGTGCTTGCAAGAACAACACTACACAAGGATGAAGTGTGATACAGTGCACGAATGTCAAATGTGTATCCTGGTAGTGTGTGTTTTTAGAATAATTCACTCTGGTACAATACATTCGGAAAAGGACTTTAAGTAAAGGAGTTTGAGACCCCAAACGTTGCCATCTGCCAAGCAGTCAGCTAGTTTCACTGCTGGGTAAGGAGACATCACCCAGGGAAACCAAGACCACTAACTTTCCTGGAGCACCAGCATCTGCCTGCTTGCCAAGACTAGTGTGCCCTGTGAGGAAGAGGAGAGCATTGGGAAGGAGCAAGGTTCTGGGGGAGCTCTATCAGGAGGTCTCCCTGTGCGAGGTGCGAGGAATCTTTTCTTGCAGAGATTAGGCCGTAGTCCATTTGCTGGATTGATTCAGCAACCCCTGTGTACCATGAGGGGCAGCCGTGGACTGACCCGAGGAGCAAGGGCTGTGTGGAGGGCGCCAGGTTTGCACAACCTTGTGGTGGCTGGCCCCGTGTGTCATGGATGGGGCCACCGTGAACATCAATACCAGGTGAGCGTGACCGGACCTGTGAGTGCCATGACGGCGACCCTCTAAAACAGGAGGGTCCGCCGGAGAAGGCGAGGACAAGGGTGCGGGCCGCTGCCCGGGAAACTGCTGCTGTGACAAAGGCAGATCCGCCCCTATTACTGCAAACTGCACTGAAGGAAGCCCGAGGATCAAAGTACATTGTTGGATCCCGTCGGAGCAAGGACATCAATCTCTCTCCCCACTAAGGGAAGTGAGACTTACAGTGCTCACCGGAGATGGAACAACCCCAACAGCTAGAACCAGCCGGTAGCGTGGCTTGGAGGAGAGCCTGTGACTGCCAGGTGCTCCCACTTGTGACAATAAGCAGCCTAACTTTGCCGATCCAAAGCAGGACTTTGCAGTGCCACTGAAGGGTTTCATACCGACAGAGCGGTTAAGCCATGAACTGGGCATTTGGGGCCCCGGGAAACATACCACGGTTGGTACTGTGACCCCATAGGCTCTTGTGGCTGAACTTCCGAAAGGAGTCAGAGGGGAGAAGTCTTGAGTACGACCTAATAGTTTACATTCCCTGGATGTGGCCTGCAGTGAATGGGTAACAACATCAAACCAGTTGCACTAAAGTTACTGGGGCAGGGAGTGTGTTATTGCTTTTGAATGTTGTTTACCTGTGCATGTGTAGAGTTGGAATTAACAATACTTTTTTTTACTGTAAGAACAAGTATGTTACTTGACATTGATTTACTACTGGCACATTGAGTTCTGATTTGTATTCACTGATTCGTATCTACGCTTGCCCCAGAAAGAGCCTTGACTGCTCGACTAGAGTCAAATGTAGAAATGGTGCTTGGTGCAGTTGAGTAGGATCCATAGTAGGTCGGGCCCCAGGACACTGGGAGTAAAAGGCCTCAACCACCATGGATGGGCCCAGTAACTCCTGCTTGCTCATTGGCCCACTGAAGGGCTTCTGTTGGACAGGCCACATGAAGGGCCGCTCTCCCCCCAGCCCGACCAGGCCCGAGCCCGGTCACGCAAGTGCCACACACCCCCACTGCACGTCCTCCGTCCCCTCAGGAACCTCTGCCCTCGAACATATCGACCTCGTGGGCCCGATCCACTGCTGGCCCGCGCGCCCATCCTGGGCGCCATCTTGGACACTCCACCACGAGGCCGCCTGGCCCCCGATCAACCTCAACCCTGGGCCTAGCCAGGCCCCAGACATCCCGGCACCACCATCCACCCCGGAGGTGAGCGGGCTACTTGGCAAGTCAATGGGAGAAAGAGGTGTCGATGGCTCTCCCCCGCCAAGTGCCGCTCGCCCATCGCCTCCCCGGGCGCTGGCTCCACCCCCCTGCTGGGTGTCGGGACTCCCTCATCCCGGACCTCCCGACCTCCAAGTGCGAGGGTCCGGACATCAAAGAACCCCAGCCCTATAACTGGGGCAGCTCCAGAGCAGGAAGGCAGTTGTATCTTGGAGTCGAGAGACGCAAAGAAGAACTCATCCTTGACGGACTACTGGCGCTGCCGTAGCTCTGCCTTGTGCACCATCGACCCGCCTGCTGGCGCTGCCGCAACCTTCGTAACCTTCATATCCTTCATCGTCGTCGGGACCTGCTGGCGTGGCCGCGGACCGTTTGTAACCATCATCTTCATCGGGACCTGCTGGCTCCGCCGCGGACCGTCGTTTCCTTCGTCCATCTCGGGACCTGCTGGCTCCGCCGCGGCCCGGTCATCTAGAACGCCGAGCTCGAGGATTGAGAGCTATTTCCATCTTTTGGTAACAAGACTGTCCCGCTACCCTTTTCCCAAACCAGAGACCAGAACCGAGGGGACCCCTGAGTCCAGACCTCCTTGTACCATCCTATCGTACTTAAAGAATTACCTATAAAATCTCGTTGAACTTTACCTTTGTGTGGTGTCCGTCTGTGGGGGGGAAGTTACTTGTCTGTACGATCGCTGGAGACGGCTCTCCCCGGAGACCTCTCCCCTTATCCTCGGCCGACCCTCCCGGTCCGTCTAACATTGGTGGCCAGCGGCGCGATCCGAATCACCGCATAATCGTACAGAGAGTAACTCACCCCACGACGAAATCACGATGACAACTAAAGAAAGCGGATCCACCGAGAAATTCCAGATGGAGAAATTGGACGAGTACAGCCATCGTGAACTAAAACAATTCTGCATTGAACTAGGTATCGCTACCACCGGACTAAGTACCAAAGACGATTTTAAGCATGCCTTAGAATCTTGGGCAGAAACCGGGGCTGCCGGAACCCCCGATCAAAGCATCGCAGCAAAAACCACCACGGGCCCTGAAGAGCGAACAACGGGTCTCTCGCAAGACGAGATCCAGGAACGAGAAAAAACCCGACTACACGAGCTGGAAATGGCCCGGCTCAAAATGGACGTTGAACTTAAGTTGGCCGAACAAAAAATCAACTTAGAGCACCTGCGTCTCCGAGAAGAAAGAGAGGAGAAACAGAGACAAAGGGAGCTCGAGGAAAAGAAACTGGCATATGAACACGAGCAAAAACTAGCTGAGATCGACTTACGCAAGCAGAATAAAGAAGTAGGGGTGTCCGAGCAACCCCACACCCCAGGGGCAACAGAGAAAAAGGTACACATCCCCAAGGATGTCGTTCGAGAATACTTCCGAGAGGACGACATCCAGCAATGGTTTAAGGCCTACGAAATCGCTATGACTGCACACCGGATCGATAGAAGCGACTGGGGAGCCGGTCTATGGGGGAGATTCCTCAATGAGGGCCGCGACGCCCTGCTACAGCTCCCGGACCACCAGATGACCTCCTATGACCATATGAAAGCTGCACTCCTCACCCGCTATGGCCTCACACCCGAGATGTACCGTCAGAGGTTCCGAGACTGCACCCGCATCCCGGGTACAACTTGGGTGGACTATGTAAACTACTTTAGCCGAGCCTTCGAGGGCTGGATCAAAGGAAGCAAGGTCACAACCTACGAACAACTGTTCAATCTTATGGTATGGGAGCATCTATCGAACAATTGCTTCATTGAACTCCGCCAGCACCTCCTCGACAGCAAGTTAACTGATCCCCGGCAGCTCGCAGCCGAAGCTGACCGGTGGGAAATCACCAGAGTGGGCCGGAATGGGTCCTACGAACAGAACCGGAACAACAATGGTCAGCACCGTCCCCGAGGAGGAGGAGGCCAAGGACGCGGAAGAGACCACGCTCCGGTCGCCCCCGCTACCAGCACCACCCCCCCGGCCAACCGGGGCAGCACCCCGGCGCGACCGGGATACCGAGCCAATGTTACGTGCCATCGATGCCAACGAGTCGGCCACTATGCAAACGACCCAAACTGCCCCCAGTACCAGAGCCCCAGACCCCGACAAGTAGCCGCTGCTGCTCTGGGGGAGGAACAGATCTCAGAGGAACAAGAGGAATATGAACAGGAGCATCAAGAATGGGAGCCAGCCGCCATGGCTCTAGCCTGCTTAGGGGGGGGAAGACATGGTCCCGCGGGTCCCCCTACCCGCTAACACCCAGAAGTACAGCCAATGGGTGAGCATCAATGGACGCCGGGCCGAAGCCCTTCGTGACACCGGGGCCAGTGTAACAGCCGTCCGCTGTCACCTGGTGACCCCAGAACAGTATCTACCGAACATTCTCTGCCCTGTACGTTCCGCCGATAACTCAGAAAGTCTGTGTCGGATGGCCTGCGTCCCTTTCGAATGGGGAGGGGTCTCCGGCATGTTGAAGGTAACGGTCCGAGACGATGCCCCCGTAGACTGCCTCCTGGGGAATGACCTTGAAAGCTCCCCGTGGGCAGCCGTAGAACGAAGAGAACACCTGGGGATGTTAGGCGTCCCGGACTGGGCGTGTGTCACCACCCGGTCCATGGCCGCCCGTGCCAACCCCCGACCAGAGGAGCCCGAATGGCCGGCGCCGCCGCCTCCGGTCGCCCCAGCCGAAACCACCGACCGTGACGTCCCCCCAGAACCAGCTCAACCTCCGGACCTCGCTAACCTCGACCAGTGGCCTCAAGAGGGGGGGCCCACGCAAGAACAATTTCGCCAAGAACAGAAGACCTGTCCCTCCCTCGAGGGACTCCGCCAGCAAGCGCTCGCCCAAAGCGCAGGGGATACCTCCGGAACACACTGGATCTACTGGGACAATGATCTGCTGTACAGTGAGCAAAGAATCGCGGAGCTGGGGGCCAGCCGAGTGCTAGTGGTGCCCCTCCGTTTTAGAGACTTTCTGCTAAACCTGGCCCACGATGTCCCCCTGGCGGGACACCTGGGTCAAGATAAAACCTACAGTCGTCTGGTGACCCACTTCTTCTGGCCCAAAATGAGGAACGATGTACACCAGCATTGCCGATCTTGCCCCACGTGCCAAGCCAGTGGAAAGAGCGGCCGCAACCTAAAAGCCCCCCTGCAACCTTTTCCCGTGGTCACCACCCCGTTCGAGAGGGTCGGGATAGACATTGTGGGACCCCTGGACCCGCGTACAAAACAAGGCCATCGGTTCATCCTGGTGCTAGTGGACCACGCCACCCGCTACCCCGAGGCTGTTCCCCTGCGAACTGTGACCGCCCCGGTAGTCGGCCGGGCTCTGATGGGGATCTTCTCCCGTGTGGGCTTCCCCCGAGAAGTCGTCAGCGACAGAGGCACGAACTTTATTTCTAAATATATGAAGTCCCCCTGGCAACAGTGTGGGGTTACCTACCGATTCACGACCCCCTATCACCCTCAAGGAAACGGACTCGTTGAGCGGTTCAACCGCACACTCAAAGGGATGATCGGGGGGTTGGAAGAGCCCCTCCGCCGCCAGTGGGATGTACTGCTGCCGTGCCTCCTCTTCGCATATCGAGAGGTCCCCCAGAAGTCCCTCGGCTTCAGCCCGTTTGAAACTGCTGTATGGACACCCAGTCCGGGGGCCGCTCAGCCTAGTCAAGGAAGGCTGGGAGATGCCCCCTCTAAAGAACCCACCAGATGTCTTCAGGTACCTCCTAACCCTCCGCAACCAGACCCGGCGGTTCAGAGAGCTGGCAAAAGCCAACCTGGAGGCCAGTCAAGAGGACATGAAAAAGTGGTATGACCGGAATGCCTCCTCCATCGAATTTGAACCTGGGCAACAGGTATGGGTGATGTCCCCCACCGAACCCTGCGCCCTGCAAGACAAGTGGACAGGACCCTTCAAAGTAGTCGAGCGCAAGGGTCCCGCCACCTATCTCATCGACATGGAATCTTCCCGGAACCCCCTCCGGGTCCTCCACGCTAACAGACTGAAACCCCACTTTGTGCGTTCAGAACTCAGCCTCCTGATGGCCACAGACAATGGGGCTGAAGAGGACTCCGAGCCCCTCCCTGACCTCCTACGGACTCGGGAGAAAGACGGCTCTGTGGATGGGGTCCGACTCTCGGAGGCCCTCACCCGGGAGCAACGCCAGGAGTGTCGAGTCCTTCTGTTGCAATTCGCCAGCCTGTTCTCCCTCACCCCAGGTGTCACTTCCTGGTGTGTGCACGATGTGGACACGGGGGACAGCCCCCCTATCCGCCACCGGGCCTACCGCGTGCCAGATCGGGTACGGGCCTGCATCCAGGAAGAAGTAGCTAAAATGCTCACGCTCGGGGTCATCGAGCCCTCAGACAGCCCCTGGGCCAGCCCTGTAGTACTGGTCCCCAAAGCGGCCGCCCCTGGCACCACACCGGAACTCCGGTTCTGCGTCGACTACCGGGGCTTGAATGCGGTCACCAGAACAGACGCACATCCCATCCCCCGGGCAGATGAACTAATCGACCGCATGGGAGCTGCCCGCTACCTCAGTATTTTCGACCTGACGGCGGGCTACTGGCAGATCGGCCTCACACCCCGGGCCCAAGAACGTTCTGCCTTTTCCACCCCCGATGGCCATTACCATTTCAAGGTCATGCCCTTCGGCATGAAGAATGCTCCAGCAACATTTCAGCGGCTCGTCAATCAGGTCCTGACGGGGCTCGAAGGGTTCAGCGCCGCCTACCTAGACGACATCGCTGTATACAGCCACCATTGGCCCGAGCACCTCCACCACCTCCGAGCAGTGCTACAAGCCCTTCAGCGAGCTGGCCTCACGATCAAGGCCAGCAAATGTCAAATTGGTCAAGGGTCTCTAACCTACCTCGGGCACCAGGTGGGAAGCGGCCTGGTGGCCCCTCTGCAGCTCAAAATTGCCGCCATCCAGTCCTGGCAGCCCCCCATCACCCAGACCGAGGTACGAGCCTTCCTGGGCCTCACGGGCTATTACCGAAGGTTCGTGAAAGACTATGGTACTATAGTGGGGCCCCTCACAGAACTCACGTCCAAAAATCAACCCAAGAAAGTCAACTGGACCCCAGATTGTCAAACAGCATTCGAACAATTGAAAGCCGCCATGTGTTCCGCCCCTGTGCTCCAAGCCCCCGACTACAGCCGGGAGTTCGTCGTCCAGACGGATGCCTCCGACCATGGCATTGGGGCAGTCCTGTCTCAAGTGAATACCGAAGGCCTTGATCAGCCAGTGGCCTTCATCAGCCGACGACTCCTACCACGAGAACAACGCTGGAGCACCATAGAGAGGGAGGCCTTCGCTGTGGTATGGGCCCTCAAGAAGCTCCGGCCCTACCTCTTTGGCACACACTTTCGGGTGCAGACCGACCATCGACCCCTGCAGTGGCTGATGCAGATGCGGGGGGAAAACCCGAAGTTACTACGTTGGTCCATCTCCCTACAAGGGATGGATTTCACTGTTGAACACCGACCTGGGCCAGATCACGCCAATGCGGATGGCCTGTCCCGGTTTTTCCGCCTTGACGAGGAGAGTCCCCAAGAGGATGGGTGACTCTCCCCGCCTTCAGCTGGGGGGGACGCATGTTGGACAGGCCACATGAAGGGCCGCTCTCCCCCCAGCCCGACCAGGCCCGAGCCCGGTCACGCAAGTGCCACACACCCCCACTGCACGTCCTCCGTCCCCTCAGGAACCTCTGCCCTCGAACATATCGACCTCGTGGGCCCGATCCACTGCTGGCCCGCGCGCCCATCCTGGGCGCCATCTTGGACACTCCACCACGAGGCCGCCTGGCCCCCGATCAACCTCAACCCTGGGCCTAGCCAGGCCCCAGACATCCCGGCACCACCATCCACCCCGGAGGTGAGCGGGCTACTTGGCAAGTCAATGGGAGAAAGAGGTGTCGATGGCTCTCCCCCGCCAAGTGCCGCTCGCCCATCGCCTCCCCGGGCGCTGGCTCCACCCCCCTGCTGGGTGTCGGGACTCCCTCATCCCGGACCTCCCGACCTCCAAGTGCGAGGGTCCGGACATCAAAGAACACCAGCCCTATAACTGGGGCAGCTCCAGAGCAGGAAGGCAGTTGTATCTTGGAGTCGAGAGACGCAAAGAAGAACTCATCCTTGACGGACTACTGGCGCTGCCGTAGCTCTGCCTTGTGCACCATCGACCCGCCTTCTGGCGCTGCCGCAACCTTCGTAACCTTCATATCCTTCATCGTCGTCGGGACCTGCTGGCGTGGCCGCGGACCGTTTGTAACCATCATCTTCATCGGGACCTGCTGGCTCCGCCGCGGACCGTCGTTTCCTTCGTCCATCTCGGGACCTGCTGGCTCCGCCGCGGCCCGGTCATCTAGAACGCCGAGCTCGAGGATTGAGAGCTATTTCCATCTTTTGGTAACAAGACTGTCCCGCTACCCTTTTCCCAAACCAGAGACCAGAACCGAGGGGACCCCTGAGTCCAGACCTCCTTGTACCATCCTATCGTACTTAAAGAATTACCTATAAAATCTCGTTGAACTTTACCTTTGTGTGGTGTCCGTCTGTGGGGGGGAAGTTACTTGTCTGTACGATCGCTGGAGACGGCTCTCCCCGGAGACCTCTCCCCTTATCCTCGGCCGACCCTCCCGGTCCGTCTAACAGCTTCTACCAACATCATTGCAAAACTGTACAGCAAGTGATGTTACTGGACACTTTTTTTCCGTCCCTGAGGTTTTACAACCTCGATAAACTGATGCACTTGGACTATTTCCCGTCTTGTAGTTTTTCATCATTGGTATATTTATATTCCTGGAGCATTTTTCCTCATTATACTTACCTTCATTGGTTATTGTCGGTTATTAAAGTTTTCCTTTTGTGATACAGTGACAATCATGAGTCAAGTTCAATTCTTAAAGATCTACTTTCACAATATATTTATATATGCAAGTTATTTTCCCCTCTTTAAACATTTACTCACGTGAAATTGTACTTCCAAAGTCTCTGATCGAAGCAGCTCAATGCCGTCACTGTGCCATTAATGAAAGACTTATTAATTTTATGGCGAAGAACAATGAAACACAGAGCATAGAAGGGTAGAGGAAAAGTAGAGAGGAGCTGAAAAATCAGCTTCCCGAATAAACATCACAAGTTGCAGCCAAGACAGAGCATAACTGAAGAATAATGTTCTAACAACATCTGAGATTAAGTAGAGCATCCTGAGCAGCTATGTAGGGTTCCTCCTGCATTGAAAATTATTATAGCTCAAATGCACAGTGCTTAAGCAGGTACGGAAATATAACCCGATAAATACATTTCAAATATGCAAGATATGCTTCGCATCATATTGCATCTTTTTCGAACAAATTCTCGGTATCTGTTCTACTTGATCAGTTCCAAAAGTTCTGTAAGGATATTGATGAACTCTTAAATGTAGGATCAAAAATGCAGCCAGTTCACTATTTGGCAAAGAGCTACACTCAAACTGCCTGATTCGGGGAGAGGTGCTGGAGCCAGCTGGCATACTTGGTGGCCGCTGACAGATCAAACTGGACAGCTTCCGAAAACAAATTCCAATAGGCAGAAGGTACATGTCATTAGGTTAGCCAACAACAAGGCGGGATGCAGACACCAAGCATGGCTGGGGGGAAAGGCAATCTGCATTGTTGAGCTGAGAGTGGCTGTCTGCCAAGGGGTCGAAGGTAAGAAAGACCTGAATGGCTAGGGAGACAACAACGGTGCGTGTGCTGGATGTAGTGGTATCTTACATGCACTCTTGAACTATCCAGGCAAGATGAAATCAGTGTTTGGTGCAGGGGGCCCTCTCTGCAAGGATCAAAGCAGCAGAGCTGTTTTTGTTCTACGGTTGGGTGCATGTGAGCGTACACTGCTTGTGCTCAGGTTTAAGCAAAACTAGGCTTTCTTCCTCAGTCCTAGAATCTATACATGACTCTAAAATGAGGTGCAGCAAAAAAGTCCTGACCCTGGTTCAAAACATACCTCTATCCTGGCACACAGAGCTCCACTGAAGTGTGAAAGCGGACCTGATATAGCTGACAGGGCCAAGATAGATTAGATAGATAGATTAATTAGATAGATTAATTAGATGGATTAATTAGATGGATTAATTTATAGATGGATAGACCTTTTTGAAACCTGCCCGGGCTTGCGAGTCAGCTACGCTTTTCTACAGTCTACCTCTCAGGTGGCGCTAGTGAGCAGAGCGAGTTGTGAGCTGTGAGTCGAGAGAGAGCAGCGTGCTGCGTGTGCTGGGCTGCAGCTGCCGCGTCCAGCCGTTTTCAACCGTGTCCAGCCGAAACCCGGTCTCGGGGGTTCTGGGCTTTCCGCCGGACTTCGAAGCCAGAAGTCAGGGGGGCCGAGAGGTCGTAGCCCCGTGTGTCCGCCGAGGCGGTCAAGAGCTGTGCAGGGGTGCGGCGTCCGGAGTCCGCGACCGCGGAGCACAGTGCAGCGCCGGAGTGCATTCCAGAGAGTGGCTTGCGGAGGGGCGGCGTGGCCCTGCTGCCGCAGCTGAGCGGTGGTTGAACAGCATAGACACTTCGGCTGCGCCCAAGAGCTTCGGGCGGTCTTGTGCCGTGCTGCCCATTGTGGGGTGCTTGGAGTACTGGAGCATCTGGAATACCCGGAGCCGGGAGCATTTGGAGTACTTGGAGTCTGGAGCCTGGAGCCATCTGGAGCCGTCCGAGCAGCCAGTGCGGGAGGTAAGTGGTGGTGGCGAGCGCGGCCGCCATTAGAGGCGGCCGCGAAGTAAGAGCCGAGGGTGTGGACCAAGGGGCTGCTTGACTAGGTCCCCCAGCCTGCGGTCCCCCTGTGTGCACCGCTTGCCGCCCCCCTCTGCCCCTGTAGAGACGCAGACCAATACAGTTCGCGTGGAGAGCCAGACATATAAACTAGACACATACAAGAAATATAAGGCTCTCAAAGTTGAAACACTCCTACAAGTAGGCCCACAAGTAAACAAATTTTACCACGCAGAGCTCAAGATTACGGCGCCTAAAGGATGACGCTCAGAAAGACCAAGTCTTGCACGGAGGAGGAGGGGGTGGAGATGAACCCTGAAAACACGGCACAAAGAAGAGTAACTAGAAGCACTAGCACCCAAAAATCCCAGGACTCAATCTCTGGCAATTCCCTCCCACAAGGTCTCATTACTCAATTCTTTCAGGCCCCCAGTGGCCTGACAGCCCCGGACGCGAGACAACCAGGTCCTGAGGGCAGTGCCAAACCAAAGCCCAACCAAGATCAGACGGGCCTTCATTCCAGTGAGCTTGCCAACACCGAAAAAATCGGAAGCCCGGAAGCACGGCCCCAGCCTGTTGCCAGGGTGAAGAGCCCGTTAAGGATCACAGCCGACGTTCACACGAGACCCACTGCGGGGGCAAACGTGGAGACAGACATTGCAAAGCAAAACGTGGCCACCACACCCCCTTCCCCAAAGAGCACTGGGAAGCGACCGAACACAATGGAGACACCCCGGATAATAACGAAGTCGACCTCTCCGGGTATGGTCGCGGTAACGGCATCGTTCCTACAAAAATTAGAACAGTCAATAGAACGCACACTTGAAGCTACACCTATAAACTCAGGTAGAATGAATGCCATGAGAACATCACAGACGGAGGAATGGAGGCCCTTGGGCCTGACACAACATCAAGACTCTACCGACAGACTCACCGTCAAAGATTTAAATTTTACTGTAATAAGAGAAGTTCAAGAGACAATGGCCAGGGCCTTACTATGGCAGTCCACGAAGATGGAAGTTCAAGTTGATCTCCTGCATTCAATTGCCCAGCACTTGGTGCGCCAAGACGACAAATTGGCAAAGCTAGAGGCTCTATTCGACGCCCACGCGGTCAATATCAACTCTTCTGCCGCAATTATAGAACAAGCATTTGCAATGCAATGGTCTCGGCATCATTAAAGGTAGAGCTATTGGCATTGCTCGCTATTGGCATTGCTCCTGACATTTTTTTTTCTTTAAATCACAAATAAATGGCATTGTCATTAACATTGCCAATACACAGCACTCTGCACACAATGCTCTGCACACTCACTCTGCACTCACTGCTCTGCGCACTCACTCTGCACTCACTGCTCTGCGCACTCACTCTGCACTCACTACTCTGCGCACTCACTCTGCACTCACTACTCTGCGCACTCACTCTGCACTCACTACTCTGCGCACTCACTCTGCACTCACTACTCTGCGCACTCACTCTGCGCACTCCCTACTCTGCGCACTCACTACTCTGCGCACTCCCTACTCTGCGCACTCACTACTCTGCGCACACACTACTCTGCGCACACACTACTCTGCGCACACACTACTCTGCGCACACACTACTCTGCGCACACACTACTCTGCGCACACACTACTCTGCGCACACACTACTCTGCGCACACACTACTCTGCGCACACACTACTCTGCGCACACACTACTCTGCGCACACACTACTCTGCGCACACACTACTCTGCGCACACACTACTCTGCGCACACACTACTCTGCGCACACACTACTCTGCGCACACACTACTCTGCGCACACACTACTCTGCGCACACACTACTCTGCGCACACACTACTCTGCGCACACACTACTCTGCGCACACACTACTCTGCGCACACACTACTCTGCGCACACACTACTCTGCGCACACACTACTCTGCGCACACACTACTCTGCGCACACACTACTCTGCGCACACACTACTCTGCGCACACACTACTCTGCGCACACACTACTCTGCGCACACACTACTCTGCGCACACACTACTCTGCGCACACACTACTCTGCGCACACACTACTCTGCGCACACACTACTCTGCGCACACACTACTCTGCGCACACACTACTCTGCGCACACACTACTCTGCGCACACACTACTCTGCGCACACACTACTCTGCGCACACACTACTCTGCGCACACACTACTCTGCGCACACACTACTCTGCGCACACACTACTCTGCGCACCCACTACTCTGCGCACCCACTACTCTGCGCACCCACTACTCTGCGCACCCACTACTCTGCGCACCCACTACTCTGCGCACCCACTACTCTGCGCACCCACTACTCTGCGCACCCACTACTCTGCGCACCCACTACTCTGCGCACCCACTACTCTGCGCACCCACTACTCTGCGCACCCACTACTCTGCGCACCCACTACTCTGCGCACCCACTACTCTGCGCACCCACTACTCTGCGCACCCACTACTCTGCGCACCCACTACTCTGCGCACACACTACTCTGCGCACACACTACTCTGCGCACACACTACTCTGCGCACACACTACTCTGCGCACACACTACTCTGCGCACACACTACTCTGCGCACACACTACTCTGCGCACACACTACTCTGCGCACACACTACTCTGCGCACACACTACTCTGCGCACACACTACTCTGCGCACACACTACTCTGCGCACACACTACTCTGCGCACACACTACTCTGCGCACACACTACTCTGCGCACACACTACTCTGCGCACACACTACTCTGCGCACACACTACTCTGCGCACACACTACTCTGCGCACACACTACTCTGCGCACACACTACTCTGCGCACACACTACTCTGCGCACACACTACTCTGCACTCTGCACACACTACTCTGCACTCTGCACACACTACTCTGCACTCTGCACACACTACTCTGCACTCTGCACACACTACTCTGCACTCTGCACACACTACTCTGCACACACTACTCTGCACACACTACTCTGCACACACTACTCTGCACACACTACTCTGCACACACTACTCTGCACACACTACTCTGCACACACTACTCTGCACACACTACTCTGCACACACTACTCTGCACACACTACTCTGCACACACTACTCTGCACACACTACTCTGCACACACTACTCTGCACACACTACTCTGCACACACTACTCTGCACACACTACTCTGCACACACTACTCTGCACACACTACTCTGCACACACTACTCTGCACACACTGCACACACTACTCTGCACACACTACTCTGCACACACTACTCTGCACACACTACTCTGCACACACTGCACACACTACTCTGCACACACTACTCTGCACACACTACTCTGCACACACTACTCTGCACACACTACTCTGCACACACTACTCTGCACACACTACTCTGCACACACTACTCTGCACACACTACTCTGCACACACTACTCTGCACTCTGCACACACTACTCTGCAGAGTGCAGAGTAGTGTGTGCACACACTACTCTGCACACACCACTCTGCACACACCACTCTGCACACACCACTCTGCACACACCACTCTGCACACACCACTCTGCACACACCACTCTGCACACACCACTCTGCACACACCACTCTGCACACACCACTCTGCACACACCACTCTGCACACACCACTCTGCACTCACCACTCTGCACTCACCACTCTGCACTCACCACTCTGCACTCACCACTCTGCACTCACCACTCTGCACTCACCACTCTGCACTCACCACTCTGCACTCACCACTCTGCACTCACTACTCAGCACTCACTACTCAGCACTCACTACTCAGCACTCACTACTCTGCATTCTCCCTTCCGTAGTGTAAATGCCCTTCACGGCCGGATGCAGTATGTAGGTACTCTCATATATTTCTTGGCACCTACGATGTAAGACTGTGTGTTGGATGTAGGAGGACATATATAGCAGTTTTGTTTCACTCATTGCACTAGCACTGTGCTTTTATCCTCTCTTCTCCGTTTGATTAAACACATCACTTATTAAGAGGGGGGCTTCGGGCAGCGCGCCTGGCGCTGTGACAGGGAAGGGACGTATGTCTCCTCACAGGAAAGGGTTGGCGGCAGCAGTGCTTTACTGCACATTCTGCAAAGCAACCCGCCGCATCAGCATCATCTCCAGCGCGTCGGGTCAACCGTAAAAAGTGCCCCGTGTCCAGAAACAGCATAACAAGTACCCAGGCACACGCGCTCCTCCGAGAGGGGCTCTTGGATAAATGCAGTTGGGTGGCACGCGCGGTATTTTTCGATGGGCCGCGAAATGGATTCGTCAAGATATGTTCTAGACCACCACCCATCTGTGAAAGTTTTCAAAAAATCTTTTACGTCGCTGCCAATACAGGCACAGCAGAGCTGCCAGACAGGCACGTGGCGAGCCAGCGAGCCCCGAGCTTACAGCACGTTAGACTGAGAGGCATATTATAACTATGCTGTTATGGGTATGGCTTAACACTAAAATACCTAGCGTACAAAGGCCAACATGTCATAACTAGTTTAAGCTAACCTACAGAAACATCAAATATATAGGTGAGCAACCCAATATACCCTTGCGGGCTCGGGCAAGGTTAATTCAAAGAAAGTTGGCCAGCAAGGGGTTTTGTTGATTAGCTAATTTACAGCACAATGGGGACCTGTATTACATCATTGGGGTACCCGGGTCTGAAATAAATCAATGGCTGTTATGGATTAATTAATTTCTTGAAAAAAGTCCAGTACAATCAGGATACAGTGTTACCACACTAACACTATATATACATTGAATAAAAGAACGAAAAGACCAGGATTTTGTGTTATTTGAGAATTATTATTCAAATCAGGCAGGGTACATACATAGATAATATTTAGATATTCAAGGTATCGATAGTTTCATCCTTAAACATATCTAAACATTAAGTCCAAACTGCTGAAACATATATACAGTGATTTCAACCAAATAATCAGAAGAAAATCAAAGGAAGGTGAGAACACAAGATATGCAGAGATGGACTGAAGTAGTCGAAGTTTCGGTCTTTTTTGAAGATTTTCATAAGACCATCATCAGGACAGAAAGGTTATATATACAATTGATGACCCTTTAGATTTCTTGAATGTACGTCTATAGGTTTTTAAGACGACCGCAACACTTAAAATCGTGGCGTTGATTAAGGGCAGACACGGATTCTCAAATGCCCAATTATCACTCTTTATTTAAATAGGAATGCTGTCTGAGATTACCATCAGAGGATCCAGAATGAGTCGTTTTCCCAAAGTACTTGTGAATATCTAATTAGAGTTTTCAAACGTCACCGCTCCGAGAAAGCTTCAGGCAGGTCCGGTAAGGCTTACCGACCTGCCTGAAGCTTTCTCGGAGCGGTGACGTTTGAAAACTCTAATTAGATATTCACAAGTACTTTGGGAAAACGACTCATTCTGGATCCTCTGATGGTAATCTCAGACAGCATTCCTATTTAAATAAAGAGTGATAATTGGGCATTTGAGAATCAGTGTCTGCCCTTAATCAACGCCACGATTTTAAGTGTTGCGGTCGTCTTAAAAACCTATAGACGTACATTCAAGAAATCTAAAGGGTCATCAATTGTATATATAACCTTTCTGTCCTGATGATGGTCTTATGAAAATCTTCAAAAAAGACCGAAACGTCGACTACTTCAGTCCATCTCTGCACATCTTGTGTTCTCACCTTCCTTTGATTTTCTTCTGATTATTTGGTTGAAATCACTGTATATATGTTTCAGCAGTTTGGACTTAATGTTTAGATATGTTTAAGGATGATACTATCGATACCTTGAATATCTAAATAATATCTATGTATGTACCCTGCCTGATTTGAATAATAATTCTCAAATAACACAAAATCCTGGTCTTTTCGTTCTTTTATTCAATGTATATATAGTGTTAGTGTGGTAACACTGTATCCTGATTGTACTGGACTTTTTTCAAGAAATTAATTAATCCATAACAGCCATTGATTTATTTCAGACCCGGGTACCCCAATGATGTAATACAGGTCCCCATTGTGCTGTAAATTAGCTAATCAACAAAACCCCTTGCTGGCCAACTTTCTTTGAATTAACCTACAGAAACGGCATTGTTCCCTTTGGCAGACATGGGACCCTATTCGAATGACTCAGATATTGTGTCACTGTGAAAGTACATACTGCATTCCCTTACTCGTTTGTATAAATATTCCGTCAATGGAAAAGCAGAACGAGCAAAAAATAGAAAACGAATGTCACACGTGGTATAAAAACATTTGTATTAATGAACACTGTGCCCCGGAAGTCAGGCACGGTCGCCTGTGACGTGGGCGGGGCCACGTCCAGACCGGAAGAGGAGGCAGGCGGAGTCAAATGCGTCTCGCGCCCGGGGCTCCTGTGAGCGGTGTGGAGCCCCGGGCCGCGCCAGCAGGAGGTTGGGCGCCGTGTGCTGAGAGCAGAGTCCCCGACATTGGCCAGGTAAGTTCCAAAAGGCTGGGGGGCTTGGTGCACTTGTGTGTGTGTGTGTGCGTGTATGCTCGTGTGTGTATGTATGTGTGCGACGGTGACGGCGGGGGAAGAAGGGGGGGCCTCGGTGCACTTGTGTGTGTGCGCGTGTATGTGTCAGGGGGGGGGGTGTCTCTGTATGTATGTATGTGCGTGCGTGCATGGGCGCTTGTGTGTGTGTATGCGCATGCGTGTGTGGTGCTTGAGCTTCCCAGGAGACAGCGCCTGGCCACAGCGCGCGTTCACGTTTCAAATCGGCTCCAAGGATGCGCGTGGCCGAAACTGTCTCCTGGGAAGCACACTCGCTAACAAAAGATCTCGGCGAGACGCGCTTCCACACGTTGAGCCGAGACCTAAAAATGGGCAAGTCTACCCGAAGTTTTAAAAGACATGCTTGCACTAGCCAAGGGTCTGGGAGAGAGGTCTCCTCAAGTACATGCCGCACAAAAGTTACCAGCTCTGACCAAAGTGCAGGCCGAAATGACCGACCATTGCACTGCGGTTATCAGCTCACCAAAAGATCCACTGGTAGGGCCATGCAGTAATTTCATTTTGGCAGACCAAGGGAGTGGGGACCTTGAGGTCTTGGACCACGACACCGAAAGTGACGATTCATCCATCACCATACCTCTCTCGGAGAAGGAAGGTGCACCGGCTAGTGTAAATGCTCCGCTGTCAAGGAGAGCCAAAAAAAGACTAAAGAAACAACTAAAGAAATCTAAAGTCAAAAGCAGGAACATATCACCACCCACACTAACCCCTGGCGCCCTCGAAATTAAAAGTAGCCTTAAACCACCCTTTCCCATTTTCATCCCTAAACACGCACCCAAGATCGACAAGCCCAGAGATACACCTCTCGTCCCATGCGAGGCCCTCAGATATCAAATCCCTCACCTGGAGGAACAAGCCAACGTGGAGGCTCACTTTAGGTCTTCACAGGTGGTAATCGGCGCACAACCCAGCGCCACCGGCCCAACTGGTTGGGCACTGCAACGTAAGACAGAAACAAATCTTTCGCTGAACCGGGGGGTGCAGTTGGGACTGTCCTGTCTGGTAGGACTACCAACTGAGGCACCTGGCAGCCAGCAGCTAGGAGCTACATATAAAAACCTCCCACACCAGAATGCAATCAACGACGAGTGGCAAGGATCGTCAAGAGAGGTAGGATTATCAATCGTGGCGTCAGACAGACAGGCCAGGAGACACCCATAAAAATCTTCCACCCTCAATTCATCAGAGGCCCACGTCCCTGGGAGAAGGGGTAAAACGGTGCTCCACCGATTATAAAAACTCATCAGAAATACATGAGCTGGTGTTTACTCCTAGATACATAGCCATAGGCTCCTTTGACACTCTGAACAGGTCTGATATTGTCCGACTCTTTGGCCGTATTGATTCCCTGGCACATATCACCTCGGAGATGATCGAATGGGTGATGTTTAAGAGTCTGGAGACAGACACCCACGGTGACTCCACCATAGTCGGATTTGCTAATCAGCAAGCCCAATAGGCTGTCCTCAATGAAGTAACACAACTGGCAGAATGGGGCATTGAAGTCACCGCCCCCAGGGCGCCAAAATACCCACATGTCCTCAGACCTCATTACGGCCTTCAAGAACCTATCTCTTTTCTTAAAGGCACAAAATCTACCAGTCCAGATGGGGGACTGAAATCAGGGAGGCCAAGAACCCCGCTAAAAATAAAAATCCTGCTAAAAGAAAAGCAGCGTAGAGTCCAGAGGCCTCAGCAAGGACTGGCTTACACGGAGAACACATGGAGACAGGGCCCCTAACCCTGCCTACACCCATGAAAACAGAGCACGCGTAAATCCATCAAGGGGCCAAGATCGCAAGCTAACTATCATCGCGGGGCTACTTAATATTTTCAGGGACACGATCACTCTTGATTACCTTGCACAGGGGGACATATTGTGCATTCAGGAGATCTGGGCGAGGTCAACGACCCCAATAGCTGGCTTTTACGAACATTTTAAATCAGCAACCAAAAGGACAATCTTTGGTCGCCCGTCAGGGGGACTTTCCATCTTCGTAAGCCATGCCTGCAAATTCAATGTAAAATAACTAAATCTTGAGTCACCTGACCTGCAAGCCATCACAATAGAAGGGTTGAGAGCGGATCAAACACCCCGCCCGCTTTTATTAATCAACTGCTATCTCAACCCAGCAAAACTTCAATCCCCTCATGTCCTGGAATCACTCACCATCGCTCTGGAAGACCTACTAATAAGCCGCTTGCACCATGATGTAATAATAGCGGGTGACTTTAACCTGAGAGGCCTGGACCTGATCGATGTGGCACCCCCAAGTAAGAAGTCAGCCCCATTGATTGAACTTCTCGCAAACTATAATTTGCAATCCACCCACGGGACACAAAAAATGAGCCACCCCGCATGGATCGCTAATCCGACCATTAGGAACGTCTCCACTATAGATTATATCTTTACCAATGAAGGACTGGCTCACAAACTTTGCAATTTCACTGTGGATGACAGAGTCGAAAGCGACCATAGGCCCCTTCGTGCCACATTTAATCTGACACGTGAACAGGTGGATTCCCACGAAGTAATTGGTACGACCACAGGCGAAGAACATCATCTAGTTCTCAAAAGAATAAAATGGTCGACCAATCTCAGCCATAGACTTTCGGCCTATGTAGCCAGCAGGGAGGTAGAACGAAGGCTACAAAACAGTGAGAATATCATACACCTATGGGAAACACTGACCAAGGATATATTGAAGTGCCTGGGCAACACTCACCAACCAAGAAGCTGCCAAAAAAACACCAGGCCAAGTTGCTTAAAAACGCAGAGCCTGTGTCAGATTAAGCGTGCACTCAACAAGACAGCTAGGGCAAAAAAGAAAGGCACCCACCTGCCAGGGGGGCCCCCCATTGCCGTTTTGTGAGCCAACTACAAAAAGAAAATCTGGGAATTGAAAAGACAGCGGACCGAACAGAACTGGCTGACAGTGTTTTCCTTAATCAAAGAAAAAGACAACAGCAAGCTCTGGCGCTATATCAATAGCTTGTCCCTTGGAGGTGCGCACAAGGAAAACAGTGTTGCAGGGAAAGTGTGGGAACAGTATGCAAAGGGGCTGTATACCTGTGAGCCAAATCGGCAAACTCCCTGCAAAACCGCGTGGTCCAAGGCGGCAGCCGCTACCATCAAAACTGAATGCGCCCTGACAGAAGACCCAAGACCGACCCGACCCGGAAAATTTTCGGAGGCGGAGATAGTAAAGCACATCAAGGCCATCAGAACCGACGGCGCCCCCGGCCCAAACGGGATCCCTGCCCAGGTTTTTAAGACCGCCCCAGCCTTCTTTGCAACCACACTTACTCCTTTATACAACCACACATTCGCAACCGCAATCTTGCCAACTTCCTGGAAAGGCTCAATTCTATTCCCCATTCATAAAAAAGGCGATCACTTGAACCCGGCTAATTACAGACTCATAGCCCTTCTTGACATTGAAGCTAAGGTATATGCCCGCCTTCTTTTAAAAGACCTGGAGACCTGGGTGGATAAGAACGGCATTCTTCCGCCCTCACACACCGGCTTTAGGGCTAACAGTTCCACTATGGATAACATCATAGCGCTCACTTACCTCGCGAAGAAGGCTAACACTAGGAATAAGTTGGCTCTGTTCTGTTGCTTTATAGACTATTCTACGGCCTTTGACCGAGTGAACAGAAGCCGGCTTTGGGCAAAACTAGAGTCCTGGGGGCTCCCCAAAGCCCTGCTAAAAGCCATAAAAGCACTTTACGAGGGGACCTGGGTCCAGGTGAAACTAAGCCCTACAATCACAATAACAAGAATTGCCACCAACTCTGGTTTAAAGCAGGGGTGCGTTTTGGCCCCCCTACTTTTTAATCTGTATACAGCGGACATGGGGCAAGCCCTGGAAGATGCCAACCTAGCACTTCCAAGACTGGGGAAGCTGGTCCTGGGAATGCTCCAGTACGCAGACGATACAGTAATCATGGACCACACCAGGGTAGGGCTTCAAAGAGCCTTAAATAGTCTTGCCACCTACAACAAGGAGAATAATTTATGTATCAACGTGAGCAAGACCAAGATAGTAATTTTTGGCAAACACCATCACAAAACAAAAAGCTTCTTGGTCCCTGGGGGAGCACCGAATCACCACGGCCTCATCTTACAACTATCTGGGCATATGGGTATCTGAGAGGGCCACCGCAGTTAAACATAAAATAATATCGTCTTTAAGACGCTTAAGCCATGGCCTGGCCAGTCCCTCAGCAGAACCGATGCTGACAGTACTTAGGGCTAAACTGATCCCCGCCATCACGTACGGCCACATAGCCTACCCAGGGGCATTCGAGAAAGTGGTCCACGCGGCCCAGGCGAAAGCATATAAGATGGTGTTACGGGCCCCTAGACAGTCACGGAACAACAGGCTAAGACTAGAAATAGGCCTGAAACGACCAGAGTTGGCACTACTGGGGGATTGGCTAAAATATTATATTAGAGTACTAAAATCGCCCGAAAACACCTTAAAGCACTTCCTAAAAACCATTTTTGGCGATGCAGGCTCCCCATGGCACTCCAAGGTCGAACTAGCCATTGATGTTCTGAAAATCGAGGGAAGGAGCCTGTATCTTCACGAAATTCCACATTCTGCCTGGGCCCAAGTCCAGTCCATCTCTTTTGAGCTTGACCTTTCTTCGCTCCGGCACAACCCTCTAACTCTGGCCCTGGACAAGTCCTATATTCCCGGCAAACCCCAACCATACCTGCAAGATTCATTAACAACCCACGCAAGACAGAAAATTCTGTTTCTGCGCCTTTTGGCCCTCAGGATCGCGGACTTCAACCCAAATTGGGCACGAACGGACGGAGCCATTGCTTGCCAACTTTGCAACTATCACAGAGAATCCTGGCTACATCTGCTATGTTGCTGCGTAAAGTTGGCCAGCGATCGACAGCGATTGCTGCGCCCAGCATTATGGAACCTGGGCCACAGAACATGCAGAGAGGCCTCAGACTGGTGTTTCTCAGAAACTACGACCTGCTTGTTAGCTAGGGTCGGCAAGTTCATCTACCAAGTTAAAACGGCCCTCGATTCCCAATTAAAGGCTACTGATCCGAAGGGCCTCGACAGTGGGCTTAGCGCTTTCCCTGCCGCCCCACAGTCGTCAGCTTACAGTTAATTCAGGGAGATGTCACAAAGTAATTGGAACCATCGGACTGAGGTATTTAATCTGGGTCAGCCAAGGGTCTGATGCAGAACCTACCCACTGTCAACTGGCTCCGCAGCGTGACTGATGATGCCGAACTTCTACACGTCTCTGAGACTCTAGTAGGCGTGGATTCATGGAGAAATCAAAATCCTTACTTTTTTTAATAGAACCCTGACTGGACAAAAGCAGTTCACATAGTCAGCTTTTGTAACTATATAGCTGCACTCTCGGTTTTACTTGGAGTTGGGCGCGACGGGGGGGGGGGGGGGGGTATTTCATTGTATTTTACTGCAGTTCATTGTATCTTATACTGTAAAGATTTTAAGTAATCGCACAGTTTATTAATAAAAACAGATAGATGGATAAATAGATAGAATAGATAGATATGTTAGTGGCAATTGGTGCCAGGTCAAGTAGCCATTCAGGTGTTGAAATACTTGTAAATTGGAGAGAATCAACCAAATTCAAATGCATCTTCTCTGTTGAACAGTTCAGTCTCCAGCTAAAAGAGCACATTTATAGAATCTATGTTGAGGCTGATAATCCCATAATACCTGCTATGGCTGTAAATCAATTTCAAGGCAGGCATCGGTCAATCGGAGTCAGTCAAACATGTTCTGGAGCACACCACATTTTTATTAGTCCAAGTGAGAGGAAATGGCCTTGCCTTTTGTGTAAATTTTGCTTCCACGATACACTCTGTGTTGCTTAAATGTTCTTAATTCAATGGAGCGAGCACAAAGAGCCCCTCTCTCCTTATCCAACCCAGACACATAACAACCTAACTGCAATGGCTGATGCAGAAAGATGGGTAAAGTCACACAGTGTCAGGGGGGCTAAGAGGAGGCATCTACCTTCAAAGGAAACAGCTGTATCATCAATTGCGACATGCATACTTGAGCTCATATACACGATGACCCTGGAACTGGGCCACCAACTCACATCAAGTACAACCACGCTGCACAAACCTCTCACACTCAGAGGTTGATTAGGGAGTGAGGGGGTAATGGGATACAGTCCTGACATACTGCACAATAGGCAGAGCAAGCAGAGTGCCTCATTAGAACCACGGTTGTTTTGCCTGTGGAATGAAGAACGGGTTTCGAGTTTATAACACTGATCCACTGAAGGAAAAAGAGAAGCAAGGTATTTATTTTTCTGTTTGTAATTCCTAAATTTAGAAATTGGTTGATATCATGAAAATATATATACCTATTTGTTAATTAATTAATTTCTGTTTCACGAGGTTGGCATCCCCCCATAGAAGTACTTGGGAATTATATTTGATAGATTTGTATTTTGTCAATCACATTCCGGACCTAGTTACACACTTAGCCTAATACTGTTATGGCATATTATACTTCATTAACTGGTATGCGAGATGAACAAGGTTATGCGTCGTTAACATTTTTTAAGCAGACTTGTCTCTCGTCTAATGTATTCAATTATTGTTTTCAACCATTCTGGCTCAAAAGCTTTAGACTTAATTGAAGGTACTGATTTGCAGAATTGCTGCTTAGTAGGGCTTCATCTCTTCCTAAATCGATCTGGATTTAGGTTTCCTGCAGGGTTTAAGAAGGGTGATAGTGGACTGTATTTATTTAATTCTTCAGCAGTTATTATTTGGAAAGAATTTAACTGCTCTAATTCTAGACTAATCAGCATGACTAAGTAAAGACTAGTGCCAGAGTCAGTATAATTTGCTGCAAAGCTGGAATTAAGGTCCCACTGAGCTAGAACAACTCAGGCAAATATTCGATCTGAGAGATTTGCTGATGATATGTATTTTCTCAGCAACCCAAAGATAGGTGTATGGTTAAGTGAACTTTTTATATTGCCTGCTACTCAAAAATCTCTCCGTTCAGGATTAAATTGACTAATTGGTAGAATGTACAATAATAATCATTTAAATTAAGTTCATTTGTTAGTCAGTGGAGGGAAATATAAATAATAATGTTGTTGTTTGTATTAACTTAATATAGAAACTTTAGACCACATTCTTACAGAGTGCCCTGGCCTGAAAGGTCTACAACAGTGATAACTAAGAGAAATGTACATTGAATATAATGCATATACAAGCAAGTAGGAAATGTCTGTTTCCTTGAGGGGCCAATCCAATAAAGTGGTTATAGTGTGCTTAAATATATGTGCTGTACTAACAGTTATTTTTCTAGGATATACATATTACCACCTTTCTAGACTACTTTGTTGTTGATGAGATATGGATCTCTTAAGTGTCGTCGTCAGACTATACCTTACACACTTTGCACCTTTAATTTATAGTATGTTGTAATGTGCAAGAGGAAAGCTGTTGAGTTTACAGAGAGTTGCAAGACCAAAAAAGATGGTAAAACATGTATATGAGAACTGCACTTTGAGGGACATAGAAGTCATGTTAGAAGTAGTTGAATCTCGTTTAAATCCGTGGAGGACATTGAAATCTCGTACGAAGGCTCCAAAGGAAGCTAAGCTTTTAACAAAAAGGGCAGCAAACAAGCAAATTAGTCATGACTGCTCCAAGATTGCAACTGACACTTACAGCACACTTAAGACTGCTCCTTCGTTAAGTGACAGTTCCGACACTTTGTCTACAGAATCACAAGTCTACTTAGAGTCAAATGTGATTTGTAGCAATAGATTGATACCCCTAGCTAATATGAAGCCTTAAGAACAAGGTGATAATAATAATAATAAACTAGCTCTAAAAGAGAAGGATTTAGCAGACACAAGTGTGACAGTAAAAAAGGCCTCTCAAGTACAAATAGTCATGGTTGGTACAGACACTTGCAACTTGCGTACAAGCTACAAGATGTGGTAGGGGATTTTAAAAATGAAACCTGCATGGAAACTACTGGTCCGGACCAAAAAATATGCCATGAGAGTGCCTGTCCCATTTCCCACTGCCCCAGTGGTGAAAGTGTTGTCCCAAGAAACAAGCTCAGCAGTATGTATAGGAATTATACTAGGGACCCTATGTCAAACGGTACAGTTACAAACCCCACACAATGGATACAGTTGCTACAAAATAATACTATTCAGAAACAATGTAATCACTTTGCCATGGATGGTAAGGACCAGACAGGAAACAGGACCCTGGATTCTTTGAGGATTCAACCTCGTCTGCTGTTCATGCAAGATCACTTATGATGAAGGGCAGGGTTGTGTTCATATCCACCACTCAAATTACTTTCATATTTCACTATACTAATTCAGCACTAATCCTTTTTGGGTTTCCGGAGTAGTTTGCTTCAAGATTCTGCTATCTTTCCGAATCCGAATCCAAATAACTGACTAACCTATCCACCACTTAAAATGTACTTGCATGTTTCACTATACTAATTCAACACTAATTCTCTATGGGTCCCGGAGTAGCATGCAACTCGCCGGAAAAGCGCTTCAACGCCTCATCAGGGGTAGTAAGCGCAATATCAATACAATACAATACAATTAATCTGAGGTGAGGGTAAAAGGTCCTGTGACCCATCACTGATAACCAAATACCACAAACCAAGAGATTCTGTGTGGCCTGGATAAGCACATAGAAGTCAAACATGTTATAATGAAGTTGAAATTTGATTGATCCCCATCTCCAGGAGAGCGGAGAACCCTGCTTGGTGGCAGGAAAACATGCTGGGTAAGTGAGAAATAATGTACTCAGAAGCAAGGGGTAACAAGGTTATCATACCAGTAACGTTCGGCCATACAATCACCTCCAATTCGACATGCATGTGCTTGAAACATATCTTCTTTTGCTTGGTAAAGAAACAATGGGAAGAAGGCCAATATCAGAGTGTTTGTATAAACTCTATAACTGGATGAAGGCGACATTTGTATATCTCAATGAGATTCTGCTGCAAGATCCATTTTCTTTTTTTTTTTTAAATTTTTGAAAACCTTTATTGTGCACAAGAAGCAATAACATATACGGGCCTACAACCCTCCGGCCGGCCACGAACAAGCAGTTAGCACGATAGCATACATTATGGCGACACAGCACTGTATCAGAATCGTAAACATTTACAGGAGAAAGACTGAGGATTACACAGCACCGTGCCACAGGATAGTTGTAGGTTAAATTTTAAATTTTCATTATGCAACTATGAAGATCAGGTCGTAGTATTCCGTACTAAGAAAGAGGATATAAGCAAAGTCCATGCAGGCGGGACCTGATGTTAGCGTCTGTATCAAGCAAATCCCAATGCGATAATCAAGTCCCCGCCAGGCAGGATGGCCACACGATAGTTATGCCACGTCGTAGCGCCCATGACCCAGTCACATTTCCACTGCCACCCTACACCCAGCACTCCCAACATGGAAGGTAAGTGAAAAACATAGAAAGAACAAAACAGGTCCCATAGAAACTAACAAAAAGGAACAATAACCCCCCACCCTGCACACATGCAGAGGCTATGTACTACCCCCCCCCCTAGCAGCGTGCCTGTCGCCCCATAAACCCGAAATTTAGGAAGAAGAAAGTCGGAAACGAGGAGAAAGAACAGCGAGAAGTGTAGAGGAAGAAAGGAAGGAAACAAGAAGAAGAAGAAAAAGAAAAGGAAAAACATCACTCTTGGATTCAGGGAGGGAGAAAAGGACAAGCTAATCAACCACTCCCCGAAAAGGAAAAGGCGGGGGGAGGAGCCCTCTATGCCTCAGAACTCCCGGGATCCCAGCCATCCACTACGTGCCCACACCGAAGCCTCCGACTCCAAAAGCGACTGAGCTGCACTAATTTGCGACAATCGAAGCGATGGAAGAAAACAATACACAATATGTGTACACAACATGTACAGGAGCAGTTTCAGTCCCTGGGCAGCCCACACGAATAAACACTGTATAAGTACTCACCCCAAGCATGACCCGATAGAGGGGCATACGTTAAGGCTAATCAGCAATAATCACCCATCGGATCCCGGACCCAGACAAAACCCCCCTCCCATCGTAAAAGAGCACAATTGTACAGGATAGACACAGGTCCCAACTGGGGAGGAGGCTACAAGCGCAAATCAAGCACCAAATCTAAACGAGAAACAGTCCAGGTCACCGCCAGCCGATCTAACTAGCCGAAATGAGGGGCCACTTCAACCCTGGCCCGATCGATGAAACTTCTCCAGGCGTGGCCATTCCATCGGTACCGGTACAAGAAGGAAACTCAGCCCTGTCCCGAACGGCAAAATCCGGCCCGGGCTGGCCATTGCCGCGAGCTCTCACTGGGAAGAACAAAGGGACAAAATGGCCTCTCCAGGCAAGCATGGTATTCCGGAGACGGAGAGGAGCGACCCCGAACAACACCAGTGCCAGCAATAAGTCTGTAAAACACCCCCTCCGTCACCGGACAGCACAGGTTCAGCAACTGCAGAGACACGGCTTCAGAAATCAAGTCTCCAGGGAGGGACAGGCTCTGGAAGGTCGATAGACATGGAGATTGAGGCACGGTCCCCAGAGTGGGGGGCAACATTGTATCCAGAGCCCCTCCGAGGGGAAGATCTCCCACACTGTAGCCAGAGGCACTGCTCACCATTTCCCTCTCAGAGCTCGACTGTGTAACCTTTCCGGACTGCACTGAAAGCGGCGGGGGGACAGCCTGCCCCGATTGGGAGGCACAGGATAATGCTCCCTCGATCCTCTCCGTCAGCTCCTGGACGGTCCGCCGCCATGTTG
The DNA here is from genome assembly GCF_964263255.1 of Lissotriton vulgaris. Classification (NCBI taxonomy): domain Eukaryota; kingdom Metazoa; phylum Chordata; class Amphibia; order Caudata; family Salamandridae; genus Lissotriton; species Lissotriton vulgaris. The sequence goes on along the minus strand of NC_141686.1, from coordinate 310,707,702 downwards.
TCCCCAAGTCTGCGATAGCGCGCAGAATGTCCCCATAAGTCAGGGAGTCCTGGGGTAGTAAGCCATCCGCTGCGGGCGGCGATGCACCGGGGTCCTCCTCTAGTCCGGGATCAGGCAGGGCAGTATGCAGCAGGGGTGGCGGAGCAATCTGACCCCCGTCCCGTGAGCCAGGCGCCATCGCCGCCACTCCGGATTTCGCGGTGGTGAAGGGGGAGGCGAACAAACCCCCCTGGAAGCCGGCGTTAATACACGGTGGAAGTGCAGCCCACAGATAGGGGATCGTATAACATGAGAGTCTCTCAGCCTCTCCCACCAAAGCAAAGGAGCCACCGCCGCAATGCACCCCCGGACGGGGAAGGTCCAGACAAAGCGCTGCAGAGCGGGGGGAAGCGCCGCGTTGGAGGCAGCACTTGCATGTAGACGTACCTCGGCCAGGGCGAATAAATCAGTGTCGAAAAGGAGCCAAGCAGTCCATCGCCGAGGTCGTCACACTCCTGTAGGCAGCGGCACCACCCCCGCTCGTCCAACCAGCTCGGTCACGTAATGGCCGGCGGTAGCGTTCAGTGTAGCTGCCCGGGCAGCTCCGGAGAACGAGGAAAGCAGTGAATACTGCACCGATTCAGGCGGCGGAGACCTCGATGGGAAGCCAGTCGTTTCTGCACGTTTGTCTCGTCATTTTGGCACGGTGTGCGCCAGGATTAAAGGCAGGATTTCGTGACAAAGGTTGGTGGCTCACGGAGCCGGGAGCTCAGACGTCCGTCCCGATCGCCATCTTGGCTCCTCCCCCGCAAGATCCATTTTCAATGCCCACATAGCTCACCCCAAAACAAAAATGTGAGGAGCTGCAGTATATTAGACATAATGACAAAGACATAAAACACTGTACAACTTTCCATTAAATCCTATCGCTGTACACAACAGATCAAGTCATTGTAAAGCTGAATTACTACAGTGCTACAAATGGGGATACTCAAATTGTGTTACAGATGGCAGCACATAAAAAATCGGGCATGAAGGCTGGATATCAATTGGAAGAAAAGTGACCACATTAAAACTACATTAAAACACACCTTTGGCTACCACTACAAATCCAGAATAATGTTTTATGCAATAAACTTAAAATTTCTGGAGCATGGGCTCCCAGAATAAGCACTTGCCTCTCTATGGTCTGCATACCACAGTCAAGATGAGTGCCCAGACAGGCGAGTGAGATGGAGAGTTAGAGGTGGGGAGAAGGAGAGGTTATGGGGTGAGAAAAAGGAAAAAATAACAATGCCTTTTATTATTGTTTTCATTTTAAAAACATAAAGGGCTTTGTCATTTACAAAACCAATAGCTCCAACTTTCCTACTGCGAGACCTATTGTGCACTGCACAGTGTGGGTGAAAGTGGCACTGCGTGTGTGTGAGTGGCTTTGAGTGAGTTGCGTTGCGTGGGTGAGTGGCGTTGTGTGTGTGAGTGGCGTTGCGTGGGTGAGTGGCGTTGCGTGGGTGAGTGGCGTTGCGTGGGTGAGCGGCGTTGCGTGGGTGAGCGGCGTTGCGTGGGTGAGCGGCGTTGCGTGGGTGAGCGGCGTTGCGTGGGTGAGCGGCGTTGCGTGGGTGAGCGGCGTTGCGTGGGTGAGTGGCGTTGCGTGGGTGAGTGGCGTTGCGTGGGTGAGCGGCGTTGCGTGGATGAGCGGCGTTGAGTGGATGAGCGGCGTTGAGTGGATGAGTGGGGTTGAGTGGATGAGTGGGGTTGCGTGGATGAGTTGTGTTGCATGTGTGAGTGGTGTTGCTTGGGTGTGTGAGTGTGGCTGCTTGGGTGAGTGGCGCTGCTTGGGTGAGTGGCGCTGCTTGGGTGAGTGGCGCTGCTTGGGTGAGTGTGGCATTGCGTGGGTGATAGTGGGCTTGCGTGGGTGTGAGTGGCGTTGCGTGTCTGAAAGTGGTGCTGTGTGGGTGAAAGTGGCACTGCGTGGGTGTGAGTGGGTTTGCGCGAGTGAGTGAGTGGCGTTGCGTGGGTGAGTGTGGTGTTGCGTGGGTGATAGTGGGCTTGCAGTGGTGTGAGTGGTGTTGCGTGTCTGTAAGTGTTGCTGTGTGGGTGAAAGTGGCACAGAGCCTTTAATGTGGCCTGGCGCAGGAGAAATGCTGCTGCTGCTAATTAAATATAAAAAGTGTTTAGGGACTCACGGCTGCCGAGAGTAACAAGGCAGTGCTGGGAGGGGGGATGCACACCAACTGAAGTGCTCTGGTTGCACGGCCTGCACCCGGCCGTGTGAAGTGATAAGCCTTTGAAGTACACAGGCATGCTGTGACGGAGGTGTGAGAGGTCTGGCAGGGAACAGATGGCCTGGGTGTGAAGCAGGGGGCGGGGCATCGCTGGGGAAGCCTGTGGGAGGGTGATTGATGCCTTTGATGTGGGGAGGGAGGAGAGCCTTTTGCGAGCCTGCAGGAGAAATGCTGCCGATGCGCGTGCATGTTTAATCACGTGATTCACGACTTAAAGAAAACCGCGGCTGAAAGCCCGTGGTTTGAAGAGGATTTTGCCGACTTGAATTCTCCCCATTTCCCATTCCTGCGCAATGGTAAAGGCGAGACCTAAAAAGAGGGGGGCAGGGAAGAGAAGAGGATGAATGAAGAGGGACGGGCTAGAGAGGAAGAATCGAGGGGGAGGTGGAGTTGCTTCCTGAACTCTGCCTGCAAGGGACTCTGGAAGGGTTCGAGAATTAAAAGTTACTGTCTAAAAACCAAAACAATCTCCTAATGTAGAAGATATAGAAGTGGAGAAAACTGAACATTTGCCTGGTTCTGTCAGGTACATTCACCACTGGCAAACTACATTATTACCTTTAAGAATCCATGTCCTACTGGACCTTCAGAACAAACTTAGGAGCAACACAAGTGGTCCTCAAACTTTGTTCACAAAAACGTACTCTTTATATCTGATCCTCTGGAAGTTTGCTATTGAGGTTCTGCCTACGGCTGTTGGGAGATCCAACTGAGAGCACATCCTTCCCCTCACTCTTCATATGATAATTGAAAGACACTGTGACCAGATCGATGGTCCTTCTATTAGAGCAGATTATACAACGGTTTCACTGATTGTGTTTTTGCTTTGCAGCACTAACTTAGATCATAATGATGCCCGAAAGCCTACAATTATACTTGGTGAGATGCACAGATTTGCAAATTACATGAGGAGAGATAAAGCGACTGGAAGCAAGGAAGAGAGCTCTACAGCAACATTTACTGAAGAGCAAAAGAGTATTAATCCTGTGGGGCAGATTCACAAGCCCCTTGCGACACATTTACACCACAGTTGTGTCACTTCTGTGACGCAGCGGAGGCCTAAACCATGCACCATGTTGCGCCTTATTTACAATGTGACGCATCTAGGGAGATGCATCACGTTGTAAAGCCCTGCGCCACATTAAACCTGTGTCAGGTTTTATGTATGCAGGGTGGGCGTTCCATCGGAAAAAGCCTCGGAAAAGTGATGCAGTGAAATCTACAAGAATTCACTAAGTCACTTTTCCGACTGGTTGCGTCAAAACCCTGCACCTGCTTGAAGCAGGCGTAAGGCATGACGGAGCATGTTAGGTATGGTCAGCCCCTGAGCATTGCTGGAGTTGCGTTGCGCTTGCGACACGACTCCAGCAATGCACAGCCCTTACACCATCAGATGCGTCACGCATCTGTTTATCCTTGCGCTCAGAAGTGAGTCCCGTGCTCTCCATGCCACTGGAATGAAGCTATCCTGGCTGAAGAGGGGTGATACCACGAAACTGTTCCTAGGATGGTTGTTTACAGTCCAGGAAGGACCTGACTTGGCAGTTCGGGCTGGACTGTTCCCATGAGGCACAAGGTCAAGACTGATTTTGTACATGGCTGGGTTCAAACTGAAATGGCATGGTGAGCAAAACAAGTGATGGATTTAGACCCAGATCTCTGTACTGGGGGTGAATGTATGACATTGTTCTGCATTTTGTCCATCAACTGTTGTTTTTGCATTGTAAATGCAGCACATCTGTGGTGGCGCATGGGTAAACTTGTGTGACACATCTAACCTGGCGCATCCCTTGCTGATATGCAGGGATGCGCCAGTCCTTGTAAATCTGCCCCTGTAAATTTAAGTTGTTTGAAGACGAGGGTCTTTTTCGATAGCCAGAGACTAGAGAGAGGCTGCGTCAGGCTGTTGCGCACTCTATACTTGGACTTAATATATTAACTGTGGCTGGACTGGCTGAAATGAAGGAAACACCTAGAAAGGGCTGGTATTTTCTTAGATTCTGAAAGAAGGGTTAGAAACACTTCTATGGATAAAAAAAAAAGGGGTTCTCTTTTTATTCTATTTCTAATGATTGCCTCTACTGAACAAAAACGAAAGCAACAGATAATTACAAGTGGCTACAAGTCAACTGCAATTTGCAGGTTACACCCTGATTTCAGTTTAAACACCAACAAATGTAGGCTCCCACCCGCAGATTGTCTGAGTCTATCATGTTATTTTAATTGGGGTAAGAGCTAATTTTCTCCCATCACCAATGTGAATTGTGGAATCACCAGTTACACATGGGTAGGGTGACAGGAAAGAGCTGTTACAGCTGTATTACAGACAAGTGACAGACATTATTAGGAACCCATAGCAGTGTAGTGTCAACCCCGAAAATATTTTCTCTGACCCAGTTGGTGCTGGAAATGTGAATTTTGGGGATCACATGGAAAATGTATTTTCATGCAAGTGTGGCCAGTTGCCTAGAAGGGAACACATGTCCCAAAACAGGGCAGAACCCATGGATTATGAGCACTTAACCAGCAGGACTCTCCTCAGAGCCCATAAATCATAAAAGGGTATAAGTGAAGGGAGGCCCTGTCTGAACCACAGAGTTCATGACAGAACCTGACTATAATTGCTCGTCAATTCCAATTGGAAAAGGAACAGCAACACACATATTTTCTTACAAGCAAAACTCATGTGCTCTCTTCCCATTCTTCTGTTCTCTCGCGAGATTAGCGCAATCGGTCGGTATAGGTGACCAGACCTGCACCATCTTCTTTGATTATAAGTCATTGATGTGTCCTGTACACGTCCTCTTGAAACGAGTCTCCACGTTTATGCCTGCTGTGTGGCTGAAAGATTGATTCTTGCTACTCTTTCTTCTGCACACACGTAAAATAGGAGCCCCAAACGAGTCTACTGATATGATAAAGCATTTGAAACAAAAGGAGATTTACCAATCATCACACAGTTCGGTGAATGAAGACCTCAATATTCAAGCTATGTCTTTTAATGCGAACAGCCACTGGGTTATAGCCTTATTACCCTAGCTTTTTTGTCAAGAATACTGGACAGGCTTGCCAAGTACGTAGAGAGACTTGGAACCCACCCAAAGGTTATCATTCTGTGGCTTTCTTGTCCTTTCATTTGCCTGATTATTCATGTCTCGGCTTGTCAGTCTTGTAGTTGTTCCTATCAAGGAGCATTGCGTTTTACAATTGATTTGATTATATTGCATTTTTGCTTCCAATAATTGCTATGCAAGCAGTATTTTTTCTTTCAAGCTCTTCTGAGTGTGTGTTTTCACTCTTGTCCTCATTTACTTGTCTTCCCCCTGGGGAACTCTGTGTTGTTCTCCGTCATCCGTATGCTTCTCTCCCTGAACTCTCCGTGTTGCACCCTCCCACCCTAGCCATCTGTGTTCCTTTCCTGTACCTCCCACCCACCACTCTGTTGCTTTGGCTTTCCATCCTCCCTTGTGTGGCTTTTATGCCACCCAATTGTGTCAGTTCCCAACGCTTCTTGTCTTATATATAAAAAAACACCTTTTCACATTTCAGGCCTGCCAACTCACAAGGTGCCGCCATGAGACATGCAAGATCGGCTCTCGTCACACGGCCACCCAATGAGGAGCCAATATCACACTGTTGCAGGGAAAACGAGTTGAAAACCCCTGTAAATAGTGGATGTCCAGTTTGTTTTCCGAGGCTTTTAACGTCCATTAAAGGGTGTGAAAACACCCCAGGACATAGGCAATAGCTTCAGTAAGCTTTACATTTTTGAAGGAGAGAGCTTGGGGGGCAGGGTGGGGTCCAAAGTGCCACGTTGAAAACCCCTGTAAATAGTGGATGTCCAGTTTGTTTTCCGAGGCTTTTAACGTCCATTAAAGGGTGTGAAAACACCCCAGGACATAGGCAATAGCTTCAGTAAGCTTTACATTTTTGAAGGAGAGAGCTTGGGGGGCAGGGTGGGGTCCAAAGTGCCACGTGGATCCTTCTTGGCACTAGGCCCTGCTCCACTAATCACAGGGTAAGATTTTGGTTAAAGTTGGCAGGTATCAATCAATCAATCAACCAGCCAGCATTTGTATAGTGCAGCACTGTCACCCAAGGGGTATCTGGGGGCTGTGGGTGTGATGTATCCGTCAAAAATCCAGGTCTTGAGTTTCTTTCTGAATTCTGCCAGGGAGGGTGATGTTCGGAGATGGAGGGGCAAATTGCTCCAAGTCTTGGCGGCTATGCATTTTATTTTTTAGTTACCAACCCAATGAGGATTGGTAACTAAAAAGAAATAAAATTGCTTATGTCAATTCGTAGGTGAGCGTATGCGTAGTGTGTGTGCCTATAAAACAGTGTGGAGCTTGCATCAAAGACTTATTTCGTTTAAAATTCAGCCACGCGGTAAACATCGTAGATGCTGTGCAGCGTGGCTAAACCCTACTGGCAATGCCAGTAGATCACAGAGGCAAGACCTTTTGGTTTTGTAAATGCTTGTTCTAGTATACCACTAAAAGTGGACAAAAAGTCAATTGCATGATAGAGTTGAAGCGGCCAGTCGCTCTGCGGGCGTCCATCTGTATCTATTCGTCCCCAAATGCCTATGCGAATATGTGTCTTTAACCAATCTAGGGGCATATTAGCAAGGGCTGGCGATATAATTATCGCCGCTTTAGCGTTCGTTTTTGGGCGATAAGTATATCGCAATATCAAGGACATGCTAGCGCGTGTTTCTTTCACCGAGAGCCCGTTTTTTCACAGCCTTGTCTCGCATCGCTAATGAGATGCAAAGAAGGCGTGGCTGTGAAAACAAAACATGAAAATATCGCGATAATAACAAGGAGGTGCAGCGATAAAAAAAATTATGCTACCTCGGCCTAAACGCTGGAATTTAACGTCTGTTAAATTCTAGACTAAAGCAATACTAATAACAGTAGGTGGGTTATGCTGTTAATACCACAGGGTCGTGCCAGCAATGGTATTGCTGTTTTCCATGGAACATCGCTGGAAAACCAGAGATATTCCATGGTAAACACCGCTATCGCTGGAATATTATCGCTTTAGCGCTATGCATTGTAAATATAGCGTTATCATGGCGATAATTTTCAGCAATAGCCGGCGATATTTCTATCGCTATGTGGGGCCGCCCTTGTTAATATGCTAGTTGTAACACACTGGATGATAGGGCGAGTTACGACAACGCCAAACATATATCACTCACAGATTTCAGATTTTTTGCAGGGCTGTTAGCAGGTATGCAATGCTCTAGGCCTGAGCTTTACTTTTACACACTGTCCGAGCTGTGTTACCTCGATTAGATGCACATATCCCAGAATGCATTAGGTTGTTGCTGTTTAGTGTAACCTCCTGCAAGTACCCGCACTTACAAGGGCATGGAATAGCGATGCCACGAGGCAAGGATGTGAAGTACAGCGTGATGATGCAGATGTGACGTCACGTAGCCAGCCGGCCTGGATACGTTATCCAAGTTATGACGTCACTGGAGGTATATAACAACACTTCGTGATTCCAATCACCACCCCCCTCCCACCCAAGGAAGGTTCAAGGAGACCCCCACTCCCCTCTATGTGACTTCCCCACATACACCCCCAGCTGAGTCCTCTAACCTGCCGAGGGCGCGAGGAGGAGCAGGCGGCGCCCCAGCCCAGCGCAGCCGGACAACAGCGTCATGGTCTGTCACCCCCGGAGTCCAGGAGGGCACAGGCAGCGTAGCGTGCAGGGAAGCGCCAAGAAGAAGGGTACCCGAGTCCCTCACACGGACGCCGCCATCTTTGCGGAAGCGGCCATGACGCGAAGGTTACCGGAGGCATCTACTTCCGGAGCGGAGCGTCCACCGGAAGCGTCCAGGCTCCTCAGAGTCCCGGTCAACCGCCATGTTGGAGTGGGGGATCCAGAGGGAAGAGTGGGGCTGTGCGACTAGAAACCAGGGTTTCCAACTCTGCAAGAGAAAGATACCGGTCATTCTTTGTTGTTTCAAGAGCCTACAAAGGCCTGGATCTGATTCTAAGTAGGACTGAAAACTAAATCGTATTTATTCATTTGTAACGTGAATGTTCTGCCCGGGTTTCCTTTAATTACTAGCCATGGATCATTGACACAGAACTAGAACACATTTAGTGCTTTCTGTTTATATTCGCAGTTCGAACTATGTGCAGAATGAGGCAAAAATACCAGCTTTGGTTGACTTTGCTTATTTTGTATTGACAAGGACATCATGGTGCCGGTAGAAAACTGGACTGGAAATCCTGGCAGCTCTCACTGGTAAACCAGTATAGTCACAGCAAACAGCTGCAAACAATGTACCCCATTCTCTCACTGCCTGCCCTCAAGTTCATCCCAGCTATTGCAATATTTATTTAGGGAAATTATAAACCAACATTCACCAAATGCCACAGACTCAAATTGTGAACTGCACAAATTCAGGCCAAGGAGTCTATTTCATTCATAAAAGTCTAACAATTGTTTGGACCTCACCCAATGTGATAAAGTAGTCTTATAGAAAGAAGCAGGTACAACAATTGCAGACCAATATATGTATGCAGATGTGCAGAGTTACTCATTGAATTTGTTGTGTGAGGGTGGCCATCAGCTCTCCTGAGTCATGATCAAACACTTTAACGTTATAAAACTAGAAAAAAGGGGTAATGTACTCATTGACTTATATTGAAACATATGCAATTTTAGACAAGAGGCAGCTAAAATAAAGACATTTTTGGCTTAAGCAATTAGGAGTCTCACACCTGAATTGGGTTTATCGGCATGTTTGCATGATGCCTCTCCACTCCCTCAGCAGTGGTAATCAATAGCATATTATACTCTGCGCACCTGCTAGTATGGTTTATGCCGTGACACTTTTTCATGTATATTTGTTATACCAAAACATGGATGTAAGGGGTTACATTTATGCAGCAAAGTAAAATCAAAATCAAGAGACATCATGGCTAGTAAGAAGAATTGTTTCCTGTGTGTAAGGAAGGGCTTCTATTTGTATGGTCATCCCCAAGTTTTTGGACTGATGCTGCTGCTGGTTTTTCGACTCTGAGAGTGCACTGAGCCCTGCTACCCAGACCTCAGTGCCTGTGCCCTTACAATTAAACTTGTATGGCAAATTTGCTCTTACCATATTGGCTACGCTAACTTACCTGTAAGTCCCCAGGTAATGGTACCCAGGGCATGTAAGTTAGAGGGTCCCCTCATGGAATGCAGCACTGGTTCTGCCACCCTGAGTTTGACATGAGTAAAACAAGATTCCCAGCCTTCCATTTGCAGGTTGGAAGAGCAATTTAAACTGTTAGACCAACTTTGCAATTTAAAGTAATGGCAAAGCCAGACTTCCCCCTGGTATATGAAAAAGCCACCTCTATGGCAGGCGTATCGAGTACTAAGGCAGGGTGCTGCATATCATTTAATTTTACTTGTGCTGATAGGAAAAAATGCGAAACTGTTGTTTATACTGTGGAAAAGCTTGGCCAACCAATCGGCGAGTGCAGAGTTACACACTACTCCCACAACTGTGCGAACTCTGAAAAGTTGCCACCTAAGTGGGTCAACCAAGGTATCAAACAATTTGGTACGTTAAGTCCAACTTGATTCACTGGTTGAAATTAATGTAACAAGTTGTGGTGGGCAACTTTAACCAAGTTGCCCCTTTGTTGCTTTTAGTCCCCTGTGCCCATAGTGGTTTCACATAGGCTCTTGTAGCCAAGATAGCTGTCTCCCCTCCTGGCGAGATGTGTTAATGACTCCCAGGAAAGGATGCAGTAGGGGCCTACTCTGGAAGGAGGTATCACCTTCCTCCTGCAGCAAGCCATGCAGGTGTTGGTCCAAAAGATGAGTTTCAAAGGAGAAGCCACGTTTGAAGGACACATGGGTAACCCTTGGGAGAGGGCCTGCTCCATTGTTCAGGCAGACAGTTTGGCACCTGGATAAGGAGAGGGAAACCAGTTGCCAAACCGGTTTGCCAGGGACCTGTAGCCCCATTTGTAGCCACACCTCTGGGCTGGATTAGGGTACTCCACATGTTGGGAGAGTGGCCCTGCCATATTAGTAGTGGACAGAATGGTGCATCCTGTGATGCTCAGATGCCACACTTTGCAGGAAGTAGTCATCAGTTGGGAGGGAACCTGGTAGACCATTGGCTGTAAACTGCATCCCACCCTGAGGGCATTTTCTGAGCATAAGTAGGGTACCCCTGGCACTCCGAACTCAGACCCTGTCTGGACTGGAATTAGGACTGCCCTGCTGCACCATGGAACTGGGAAAGAGATCACCTCATCACCAACCCAGCCATCACTGGCAAGATCACTGAAAAGAAGTCTACACTGTTTTCCAAAAACATATCAATGCCAATGATATCCACTGCGACTACCCTGGGACGTAGCTACAATTGGTACAGCAGGTGCAGTGTACCGGGACCCAGAGCTCTGAGGGGCCCATTGAACCCAGATAAGTGATGTATTTTACTATCTCAAAAGGGCCATTTTCCTTGCTTATGCCTGGGTGGATGGTACCCTTGCTGTGGTACTGCAACTACCAATCAGATTTCAGATCACTTTGCAGCATGGGAACATCAATCATACAAAGAGTAGACAATGCCCAACTGAGCAGCGATGATCCCTGCTTCCTGGTAGTCTTGGACCTCTCAGCAGTCTTCGACTTTGCTGATCATCTCACCTCCATTTATAGCCTGATGGCTCGAATGGGATACTGCGGCAATGTCCTTCAATGGTTCTTCTCCTACTTGTCTAACCAATTTTGGATCATCCAGAGGGGGGCCAAAGATCCCAAAAGCAGTGCATCACCTGCAGAATACCTGCTCCATCGGGCAATTCATCATCTTCAATCTCTACATGGAGCCCCTTAGCACACTACTTACTGACAGTATCATCAAAATTCAACCTAATACGGCTTGACGCACAATATAATATAAAGATTCCTCTGCTTTCGACTTTGAATGACTTAAGCACTCTCTCCTCATTCAGAAATGCATTTCCAATGCCACCTAAAGCCCAACCCCATCAGGAACTAATTCCCCCCACATACCAACAACATTAAACAACAGCCAGACCACACCTGGCTCAATGATATCAAGCTGCATGGCTTCAAATTCTAACTAGCAATCAGCGGCAAGTCATTTCAATTCACCTTTGACACCAGCCTCTGTCACAGAGAGCCCGTTATTAAGAAGAGGAAGTCTGCATGGTACCAGCTCTCCCTCTTGAAAAAAGATAACCTGTTTCTCTCCGCAAGCCACTTTAGAGTTGCAATCCAAACTCTTGTACTCTTGCATCCAGATGCAGGTGAAGTCCTGCTCCAGAGCCAACAATACCTCACACTGGCCTCTCTGAGAGGCGTTCTACGTCAGCATACGTCACCAAGGGCCTGAAGTTCTATCACATCACTCGTACCCTGAAGGGACTTCACTGATGCCCCTTGCAGGCCACCACCATCTTCAGTATGAGCTGCATCATCCGCAAGGCCATCATAAAAGATACACCTGCCTTTCCTGATAACCTGCTCCCTTTCCATCCGCAAACATTTGTAGCTTGTAATTATGGCCTTTGGTCCAGTACTGAAATGCGTTGCACCTGGATAGGTATGATGTATATAAACACCTCCACACATACATATCTGAATACATATGTAAGCTCACACCCTTCGTCTCTATCCCTCTCAGCTCAGCAGACTCTGGTACCCTGTTCCTTTGGGCTAGCCTATTGATTACCAGCTTGTGCATCCATGCACTTGAAAGTCCTCAACTATTTGGGGCTACTTGTGCTGGTATAAGCATTGCCCAGCATTATCCAGCTTGAGGTATGTGCATTATGTAACTGATACCAAAACCGCACAAGGTACTGTAAGGAAAGGTCAGGCAAAAACGCTTGTTGTGCAATATCTGTTATCCCCTGTGCCCAAGGATCATCAAAAAGTATAAGTGTCTTTTCTTATAGGGCGCTGAGCCCACTCCCACCTAGATGCGGCGTACTTCATTATAGGGCCTCCTGCTTATGTGTCAGTGGTCTCATCATTGAGGAAGTACTTTCAACAATGGTGTGAATAACAAGACTTATACTGTACCTGTGAGAGATGTAAAGGCCACATTAGTTAAAGATGTGCCAATTTCTTTATTGAGGACCCATCATGGTAAGATTAAAAATACTATACAGGGTAATGCTAACGATTTTGGCAAGGCTGGGCTACGGGAATTCTTTATATCTAGGGGCCAGTAAATCATGCACTCTGCGGCTCCAGAGAATTCAAAACGCTGCAGCCTGGATCCTAAATCATGCTCAGTGTCTAGGTAAATATATTTGTAAATGTATTTGAGCTTATATAGCGCACAGCTACCCGCAGTGGGTTTCCCGGCGCTTGCTTAGGGAACCCGTTCTGGTATTCCCCTGTGAGATAACCCCGGAAGGGTATCTACAAGGTGAAAGCCAGGCATCCCGCCACGAGGGGCCGTTGTGGAGATTAAGCAAGCTATTGCCCAGAGTCACAGAGTGTGAACCCATGAGTCGAGAAGGCACTGGAGCGAGAATTATCGAGTCCGTGGAATTTTTAGCCCAAGACCCGCTGAGGCGAGGAATTGAACCCTGGTCCAGGGCCGATCTCAGCTTCCGTGTCTGCCGCCTCTAACCCCTGAGCCACACTTCTCCAGGTAGGTCCCTATCTAAACTTCATTGCCTGCCAGTAGAGAGAAGAATTCAGTTTAAAGCTCTATTTGTAGCCCATAAAATTCTGTCTCATCAAGCTCCCTCTGTCCTGGCTAATTTGATAGCGCCATACATTCCGAACCGACCGCTCCGTTCATCGGATCTAAGACTGGTCTGTATTCCCCGTGTTCGCAGAGTCAGAGCAGGTGGCAAGTCTTTCAAGCTACTGGCGGCTAAACTCTGGAGCTCTCTTCCCCCTGCAATCCAAGGACTCCAAAATCATTTGGAGCTCTGTAAAGCTATAAAGACATGGCTTTTCCTGGGATAACTTTTGTCTTTCTCACTGCTCTGCCTTAACCATGTTTACTTGGTAGCGCTGAGACGCTCCGTTGCTGGGGCAGCCATGCGCTGTATGAATTTCAGTAAATAAATAAATAATGCTAATTCACTCTGTAGATTAAGTCGACTCGAGTCCCCTAAAGACAGGCCCAAAGAGGTCCCTAGTTTTCATCATGAGCATAAAATCTGTCTATAGACTATGGATATTACCTGACAGCGAATTCGTGGTGTGCTTGTGATATATAAATAAATATACAAAATCAACTCAAGTGTTGTAACGTGGATGGGTATTCTTCTGAGTCAGAATTACCTATCTTGAAAGAGAATTGACATATGAAATATGGCTATGGAATGGGACCACGGTAATACAAATTTCAATGAGTTTCACTCCAAACCATGCCATGTTGGTGATCGGTAGCCAAATATTATGCAAAAAATTCAGATTAGATCTACATATAAAGGGACAGTAACCCCCTTCTTACTTTTCACCACTCAACACAACTCAAAATGTGAGGGGCACCTTACCCTATCCAATCAGACACCCCTTTCTCTTTGACGGGAGGTACGGGAGACCTGAAACTATATTAGGTCTATTGAGTGAAGAAAAGCAGCAAATGCAATGTCATTAGAAGAGTAGTTTTAAAGGGGTTTTGTAGAAGTGCATATTTCAAAAGGGGGTCTGTAGAAGTGAAGATTTCAAAGGCGGTCTGTAGAAGTGCAGATTTCAAAGGGGTTTTGTAGAAGTGCAGATTTCAAAGGCAGTCTGTAGAAGTGCAGATTTCAAAGGGGGTCTGTAGAAGTGCAGATTTCAAAGGCGGTCTGCAGAAGTGCAGATTTCGAAAGGGGGCCTGTAGAAGTGCATATTTCAAAAGGGGGTCTGTAGAAGTGCAGATTTAAAGGGGTTTTGTAGAAGTGCAGATTTCAAAGGCAGTCTGTAGAAGTGCAGATTTTAAAGGGGGTCTGTAGAAGTGCATATTTCAAAAGGGGGTCTGTAGAAGTGCAGATTTAAAGGGGTTTTGTAGAAGTGCATATTTCAAAGGCAGTCTGTAGAAGTGCAGATTTCAAAGGGGGTCTGTAAAAGTGCAGATTTCGAAAGGGGGCCTGTAGAAGTGCATATTTCAAAAGGGGGTCTGTAGAAGTGCAGATTTAAAGGGGTTTTGTAGAAGTGCAGATTTCAAAGGCAGTCTGTAGAAGTGCAGATTTTAAAGGGGGTCTGTAGAAGTGCATATTTCAAAAGGGGGTCTATAGAAGTGCAGATTTAAAGGGGTTTTGTAGAAGTGCATATTTCAAAGGCAGTCTGTAGAAGTGCAGATTTCAAAGGGGGTCTGTAAAAGTGCAGATTTCAAAGGGGGGTCTGTAGAAGTGCAGATTTCAAAGGCGGTCTGTAGAAGTGCAGATAGCAAAGGGGGCCTTTAGAAGTGCAGCTTTCAAAAGGGGGCCTGTAGAAGTGCAGATTTTAAAGGGGGTCTGTAGAAGTGCAGATTTCAAAGGGGGGTCTGTAGAAGTGCAGATTTCAAAGAGGGTCTGTAGAAGTGCAGATTTCAAAGGGGTTTTGTAATAGTGCAGATTTAAAAGGCGGTCTGTAGAAGTGCAGATTTCAAAGGGGGTCTTTAGAAGTGCATATTTCAAAGGCAGTCTGTAGAAGTGCAGATACCTTTCAGGGGGCCATCCATGGTAGATCATCATTCAGTCCATGTATGTTTGTATGTAGTCTGTAGAAGTGCAGATTTCAAAGGCGGTCTGCAGAAGTGCAAATTTCAAAAGGGGGCATGTAGAAGTGCAGATTTCAAAGGGGGTCTGTAGAAGTGCAGATTTCAAAGGGGGGTCTGTAGAAGTGCAGATTTCAAAGGGGGTCTGTAGGAGCACAGATTTCAAAGGGTGTCTGTAGAAGTGCAGATTGGCACATTTATAGAGGCAATCTACCTCAGAGTATTTGTTTGTGTTGTCAGTGAACCAGACATGTTCATTCACTCGCGACCACTGGAGTGAAAGGCAGGTATTTAGGCAATCAGGCTGGTCAGTGCCAGGCCAGCACTGGGGTAGTTCCTATGATGTCAGAGCCCCAGTGCAGAGTTTGGTTTGTGAAACCACACCCTTTTGAATTAGTGGCCTGTGGCTCTTAGAAAAAAAGCTGCAATGGGCATATTAACAAGTGGTGATGTGTCGAAATCCTAAAATGTGGGGTAAAGCCATAAACCTAAGTCAAAGCTGTAAAGAACAAGGGAAGTGAAACTCCATGCTCAGAAATTGTTAATATTGGAGAGTAAATGGACTGCTTTTAACTCCTTCGGTGCTGTGGACGGCCCCCGGCCATCCCACGTGACAGTGGGCATGTGCGGAGGATGGCTGGGGGCCGACCAAACCTTGCCCACTGATTAGAATGTCTGCTCCGCGGCAGAATTCGCGCCGTGGTCAACAGGTTAAATAAAGCAGGTTTTTTTTTAATGCAGCCCATTTTCCTTGAAGGAAAATGGGATGCAATTAGAAAAAAATGAAATGTTTTCATTTAATTTTTTAAGGGCAGGTTGTGATCCCTGAGACCACTGCCTGCCCTTGAAATTTTTTTTTAGAGACAGTCTCAAAGTCAGAAAGTGGAAGGGGTGTAGACTACATTACCACCCTCTTGAAGAGAGCAGGTAATTTGCGAGTGTTTTGCGACCACAATTGAGGTCACAAAGCATTTATGCATTGGTTTGCAGACGCTATTAGGAAGGGAACGCCCCTTCCTAATGGCGAGTCGCAATTCCTAAATAGCGAGTCGCAAATAAATTGTGACTCGCTATCGCTATAGATACGCTAACGCTTTGGTCGCTCTGCTGTTGCTGAACTGAAGGGATCTTCAGGAGTATCAAAGCACGATATTTTATTCGTAGCCTGTTTTAAATTGTTTTGCTTATTAAAATCACTATTGCCTTTTTAAAAGCTTCGCATACCCGCACTTAAAAGAAATAATATACACCGCAGTCTGGAGCGGGATCTGTCGCTTGTCTGTGTGTTCCAGCGCCATCTTGGGTGGGGAGTTGCCACTCGAGGGCGCCATCTTGGGGAGCGCACTAGTGGCTCTGGGCGACACGCTTGCTGCCTATATAATCCTGGGCAAAGCAAGCATATAGGTGATAGATACGCTAGCGCTTTGGTCGCTCTGCTGTTGCTGAACTAAAGGGATCTTCAGGAATATCACAGCTTAATATTTTATTTGTAGCCTGTTATAAATTGTTTTGCTTATTAAAATCACTATTGCCTTTTTAAAAGCTTCACATGCCCGCACTTAAAAAAAATAATATACACCGCTGTCTAGAGCGGGATCTGTCGCTTGTCTGTGTGTTTCAGCGCCATCTTGGGTGAGGAGTTGCCACTCGAGGGCGCCATCTTGGGGAGCGCACTAGTGGCTGGGGGCGACACGCTTGCTGCCTATATAATCCTGGGCAAAGCAAGCATATAGTTGATAGATACGCTAGCGCTTTGGTCACTCTGCTGTTGCTAAACTAAAGGGATCTTCAGGAATATCACAGCACGATATTTTATTCGTAGCCTGTTTTAAATTGTTTTGCTTATTAAAATCACTATTGCCTTTTTAAAAGCTTCGCATACCCGCACTTAAAAGAAATAATATACACCGCTGTCTAGAGCGGGATCTGTTGCTTGTCTGTGTGTTCCAGCGCCATCTTGGGTGAGGAGTTGCCACTCGAGGACACCATCTTGGGGAGCGCACTAGTGGCTGGGGGCAACACGCTTGCTGCCTATATTACCCTGGGCAATGCAAGCGCACAGCGCGTGCGCGCCGATAGCGCGCCAGAGGCAAGCCCGCCTGCGCCCGTCCGCACCTCGGGCGTGCCTAGTGCCAGCCATGCTGCCCGTTTGGGTAGCGAGGGACATCGCTATGTGTACACGAGGAATCAGCTAATGGAAATAGGTAAGAGGGTAGACCCTGACACTACCAATCAGGACCCTGTTAAGAAAGAGGCAAGTGAGGTTAGGAATAATAGGCTGAGGTGTGGGCTGATTAATTGCAGGTCGCTGGTTAAGCACCACACGGAAATTTCTATATTGATTGAAGACATGAATTTGGATGCAATATTTTTAACTGAAACCTGGATTTGACCAGAGTCTGCGCAGGAAATAGGACTTGCCTGCCCAAAGGGGTTTAATACTCTACATAACCCAAGGCTAAAGAGCAGGGGAGGAGGGTTTGGAGTGATTTATAGAGAAGAACTGAATTTCACCCTGATAAAGGTGGATGAGATTAATCGGTTAGAGCTCATGGGATTCTTGTTGCAGGAACCCAAAGGTAGCCAACTCATGGGCCTGGTTTGCTATAGACCCCCAGAGAGCGCCACTCTGTATCAAGATGTTCTAGATACCATCACTAATCTGTCCCTTGCGCACTCCAGAATGATCATCCTTGGTGACTTTAACTTGTGGGAGAATGCCTCTCTGGGTATCCATTTGAGAGACGCATACCTGTGCTAACTTGAGCCTTCAACAGCTAGTCAAACTCCCGACCCATCGAGGAGGTCATATACTTGACCTGCTTTTCGCCAATGGCATAGACACGGAGGTATTGAGTGTTGTACTTCAAAACTGGACAGACCATCATCTAGTTTCATTTCAAATCTCTCTCTCAGAACAGATGGGACAAGCCAAGATACCTGTGGCCTATCGGGTCGGAAGGGAATGGGCGAAGCTGGGTAGGTTAGGTGCCACATTAACTCCACCTACAGACAACCTCTTCTGTGCCTCCGCCTCAGTTGAGGCGAACTACAACACCTATCAGAACTATATCGTGGATGCTTTGGATCAAATAATTCCGATAAAAATATCAGAATAAGAAATAAAATCTCAGCACCATGGTATAGTGGCGAATTGAGACATCTATGCCTGCTGTGCAAAAAGGCGGAAAGGAAATGGAGGAAGGGTTATTCGGAGGGGGACAGGTTAGAGCTGAGGCCAGCACAGATTGTGTATAAGCAACGGATTCTAGACTGTAAGGCCCATTTCTATGCCAACTCTATCTCACATGCCTCTAATAGAACCTGAGAACTTTTTAGGATAGTCAGAGACCTATCAGCTCCAACATGTCTGAGCAATAAAGTGGTGGCCTCCCAGGAACTATGTGATGATATTGCCTCGCATTTCCTGGATAAAGTGGGGAAGATTGTTAGCTTGCTCGGGGTGCATAATACCGACATCCAGATCCCCAGCTCACAGAAGACGGAGGGGGCCCGGAGCCAGTTACACACCCTTGATAGTTTTCAGGCTCTCTCTGACTTCGCCTTTAACGATGTGGCGCAAAGTATATCTTCAGGATCTCCCTCTGACCCTTTGCCACAGAAAATATGGAAAACCTATGGCCACGGGACTCTCCCCTGGCTTAGACAGATATGCAACCAGTCTCTGGAAGAAGGCACTGTCCCGGGGGAATGGAAGCAGGCAGTGGTGACACCACGGATTAAAAAACGCTCCTTGGACCCCACAAACCCGGTCGATTTCCGCCCAATCTCTCTGCTCCCTTTTCCTATTAAAATTTTGGAAAGGGCTGTAAGCAGGTCCTTGTCCAACTTTTTTGAGGAACACCAGCTGTTGGACAAGGATCAGTTTGGGTTCCGGCCGGGGCACGGGACGGAGTCTGCTCTCTCAACTATGATGGACAACTTACGAATGCGGGCCGACAATGGGAATGGCGCAAACTTGCTACTTCTCGATATGTCGGCGCGTTCGACACGGTAAGCCACACATACCTCTTAGTGAGACTGGAAAGGATGGAGGTTAGGGGTAGGGCCTTGCAATGGCTACGCTCTTATCTGATAGGAAGAGAACAGACAGTCTCCATGGCACCATTTACCTCCTGCAAGACATCGGTCACTCATGGGGTGCCCCAGGGATCTGCCATCAGCCCTATTCTCTTTAATGCTTACCTGCAGCAAATATTTCCTATTATTAAATCGTTCGGGGTTGACTTGGTCAACTATGCGGACGATACGCAGCTGGCTTTCTCCTTGGAAGGAGAACTGGCTGTTTCCTTGGAGCACTTTCAAGAGTGTATGTGCCAGACTGCAGATTGGCTGCGGAAGAACTCTTTGCAGTTCAATGGAGGAAAAACTGAGGTGCTCTACTGCTCTCCTGCAAGGCCGTCCACATATTCTCCGTTGGAGTTTAGACTCACTCCGGAGGAGGATCCACTGACCCCGGCCAATACGGTGCGGAATCTGGGGGTCCTAATAGACAAGAACCTCCAGATGGAGTCACAGGCAACTAAGACAGCTAATGTTTGCTTTGGCTTGTTACGCCTGCTACGTCGAATTCTCCCCATCCTACCAAGAGATTTGCGCTCTTTGGTAGTGAGCAGCACAGTGTTGAGCAGACTGGACTATTGTAACTCCCTATATTTAGGAGCCCACCAGTACATCTTTCAGGGGCTGCAAAGAGTCCAGTCTGCAGCTGCAAAACTAGTGCTGAGTCTGCGACGCGAATCGTCCTCCACTTCCGCATTGAGACAGCTTCACTGGCTACAGGAAAAGGGTTCTTTTCAAGTCACTTTGCCAGGTGTTTAGAGCCTCACATGAGATGGGCCCAATTCCACTACAGGAAAGATTCTCCTGGTACCTTCCTCAGAGACAGCTCCGGTCCTCGGCTACCGGTTTGCTGGCAGTCACAAAATTTAAACGCTCTCAGATGGGCGGAGGGCTTTCAGCGGGGTAGGGGCACAGTTATGGAACAAGCTGCCTCAAATGATTAGACAGAGTGCTTCACTAACCGAATTCAGGAAAAGCCTGAAAACCTGGCTATTTCCGAAACTCTGATTCACGCTCCATCCTTCTGTTCACCATCTAGCTGACCAAGTGTTTGATATCTGAAGCGCCAGGATACCCGTAGGGTGGCAGTAGCGCTATACAAGCATAGATACAATACAATACAATATTTAGGAATTGTACATGGCCCTGGGCCTTTTTGCATGTGCAAACGGGTCGCAAACCCGTTTGCGCTTGCAATTTAGGGTCATACATCTGGCCCTAGGTGTGTGCATGTACTTTAATGTTTATTAATGTGTAGTCTGATTTTCCAGAATTCATGCTGATGTTACATAGTTTCAAAGAACAAGGGTGGTTGGGCCCTGTGGGAAAGAGGGTAGGTAGGGCCACTATATAATGAAGAAACAGGGAGTTTTTACCTAAACCTCTGAGAAGTAATTTAAACAATCAATGTTGTTTGATGGATAAACATAACTTTATTTGTTTACCC
This sequence comes from Lissotriton vulgaris, assembly GCF_964263255.1. Classification (NCBI taxonomy): domain Eukaryota; kingdom Metazoa; phylum Chordata; class Amphibia; order Caudata; family Salamandridae; genus Lissotriton; species Lissotriton vulgaris. The sequence goes on along the minus strand of NC_141686.1, from coordinate 310,687,202 downwards.
CAACAGCCAATTTTATCTTTTGTTTTTCACAATCTGTTGTATCTTTTTATACACAGAACAAGGTCGCCATCAACTTCACGTAAAACCATGTGTGGTTTACGATACAAATTTGTGAATATTTACAGTGAATGAATGCAACAGAAAAACATATAAATACATTGAAATCACTAAGGTGCTCATAATCATAACATAAACATGGACAATCAAAAAATTTTTTGAACAGTAACCATCAGATTTAGAAAAAACACAACTATCAGTATGTGAGCTGGGGGGTGAGAATTTATCAATTTTAGCCCCACTAGTACTGAACAAATAAGTACGATTCAAGAAAAAAGCCCATTTCATGCATCAATCGATTTGACAAGAATGTCAAATACGAGGTAAATGCCGACGCGTTTCGAATCCTGTTTATAGATTTGCAGGAATCTCATCAGGACAGTATAATTCTAGTCCATGGACACTGTTTGCAAAACAAAAGGGAAAGGTTGTTTTAATCGAAAAGGGTCCTCAAGCCAATTTTCTATTAAAATTGTTCACATCACTACAGGCGGCATACCTTGTGTGATTTTTGTCCAAGGCTGCGCTTGTTTGGTGAATCACTCGCTGCTTCCGCCTTGAGTGATCGCTCCCCTCGCTGCTCCTCACAGCGTGGTATCGTATTGCTGCATTGGAACCAAATCTGCATAGCGCATTGTAACCAAATTGTATTATTTGCTTAGCTCCAATTTTTAGTACGCTTCGTTATTTCATAGCGCTATTATCCCACAGCGCTTAGATTGCTTTGACTGCATTGTTGTGTTTGATTTCCCCCGGCGCCCTGCTCTGACCTCCCCTCCATTTTGATACTGCTGTTGTTGTGTTCCCCTGAGCCCGCCACGCCTCCCAGCTGAGCCGCCCTCGCCCCTCCCCCTCCACTATCCATATATGACAGTAGTTCCCGCGCGCAGCGTTTACGCGCAGCGACCGCGCCCAATCCGCGCCGAAGGTGCGCCAAAGGTAAGCCCGTCTACGCCCGTCCGCGCCTGGACCGCGCCCAGCGCCAGACCCCCTGCCCCTCGCGCTGCCCAGCCCCCCCGCACTACCTACGATGCCGTCACCCTCCTAGCCCTTAACCCTGGTCGCGCACCTAACTGCGTCCAAGCCGCTCCTGGACGCACCCATGGACCGTTCTCCTGCAAATTTAGCGGCACCGACAACATCTCCGCCTCGACCACACCACAGACTCCCGACCCCAACCACCTACAATGCATCCTTCTCAACACCCGCTCGGTCCACAGGCACGCCATTGACCTTTGGAACCTCCTAGACACCATCTCTCCTGACGTCGCCTTCCTAACGGAAACATGGATGAACGCTTCCTCCGCCCCTGACATCGCCATCGCTATCCCTGATGACTATAAGATCACACGCAAGGACCGCACCGACCATACAGGAGGAGGAATCGCTATCGTCCATAAGAAATCCATCCGCATCTCTACCAGCTCCGACGCCAACCTCGCTAACTCCGAACACCTTCACTTCCAGATCCACATCGACCCCAAGACAACTCTCAGAGGCACCCTCCTCTACAGACCACCAGGACCCCGCGCTAAATTCAGTGAAGACATCACGGACTTCATCACTCCACACGCGCTCCCCTCCAAAGACTACATCCTTCTGGGAGACCTCAACTTCCACCTTGAAAAGATCAACGACCGCAACACCGCCACCCTCTTAGACAACCTCGCCAACCTCGGACTTAAACAACTGGTCACTTCCCCCACCCACATCGCAGGTCACACACTCGACCCCATCTTCACCTCCAGCAACCATGTCTCCTTCAGCCACACTACGGATCTCATCTGGACTGACCACAGCTGCGTTCACCTCACCTACAACAAGCCGAAACCCATCATCCACCTCCAACCAACTCTACAAAGAAACTGGAACAAAATCTCCACTGATCAGATCTCCACATCGCTCCTTCGAACCTCCCCAGCCCTCTCTTCTAACGCCAACGAAGCCGCCTCCAACCTCACCCTTTGGTTATCCAACACCGCCGACACCTTAGCACCACTGAAAAAACGTCAACACAAACTTGGCAACAAGAAGGCCTCATGGTTCAACGATGATCTCAAGAAGTCCAAGAAACTGTGCCGCTCCCTTGAAAAGGCCTGGAAAAAAGACCCATCCACCAGCAACAAGGACGCCTTCAAAAGCGCCACACGTACTCACCACCAACTGATCCGAAAAGCCAAGAAAACAGCATTCAAGGATCGACTTGACAACAACGCCCACAACAGCAAGGAACTTTTCAACATCGTCAAGGAATTTTCCAACCCCTCGGCCAACTCCAACGACATCACCCCCTCTCAAACCCTCTGCGACTCCCTAGCCTCTTTTTTCCACAACAAGATTGCTGACATCCACAACAGCTTTGACAACCAACCCGGAAGCCAACCCACCCGACCATCTGCTGACCATCTTCCCCCCGTAAACACCCTTAACGCCTGGAACCCAATCTCCACTGAGGACACCATCCGCCTGATGAATTCCATCCACTCTGGATCCCCCACAGACCCATGCCCTCACCACATCTTCAACAAAGCAGACTCCGTCATAGCCCCGCACCTCCGAGACATCATCAACTGCTCCTTCAACTCCGCTACCTTCCCAGAAAACTGGAAACACGCTGAACCCACCGCCCTTCTGAAAAAACCAACAGCAGACCCCACCGAACTCAAAAACTACCGCCCCATCTCGCTTCTTCCATTCCCGGCCAAAGTCATCGAGAAAGCCGTCAACAACCAGCTCGCCGCCTTCCTCGAAGCCAACAAATCCCTCGACCCCTCACAATCTGGCTTCCGAGCAAAACACAGCACTGAGACCGCCCTCATCGCAGCAACAGACGACATTCGAACTCTACTGGACAATGGAGACACAGTCGCCCTCATCCTCCTCGATCTCTCTGCAGCCTTCGACACAGTCTGCCACAGCACCCTTTTACAACGCCTCAGAAACATCGGAATCCAAGGAAAAGCACTGGAATGGATCACCTCGTTCCTCACCGGAAGAACCCAGAGAGTCCGCCTCCCACCATTCAAGTCCGAGGCCTCTGAAATCATTTGCGGCGTACCTCAAGGATCCTCACTCAGTCCCACCCTCTTCAACGTATACATGAGCCCCCTCGCGACCATCGCCCGCCAACACAACCTCAACATCATCTCTTACGCGGACGACACTCAACTGATCCTTTCTCTCACCAAGGACCCCAGCACCGCCAAAACTAACCTACACGAAGGAATGAAAGAAGTCGCCGAATGGATGAAACAAAGCCGTCTGAAACTGAATTCAGACAAAACAGAAGTCCTCATCTTAGGTACATCCCCCTCCGCATGGGACGACTCCTGGTGGCCGGAAGCCCTCGGAAAAGCACCCATCCCGACAGACCACGCACGGAACCTTGGCGTCATCCTGGATTCTTCACTCTCCATGAACAGACAAGTCAACGCCGTATCCTCTTCCTGCTTTAACATTCTTCGCATGCTCAGAAAAACATTTCGCTGGATCCCCTCCGAAACAAGGAAAACAGTCACCCACGCTCTAGTCACGAGCCGACTGGACTACGGAAACACCCTCTACGCAGGCACCACCGCTAAACTCCAGAAGAAACTACAACGAATCCAAAACGCCTCAGCCAGGCTCATACTAGACATCCCACGCAACGAACACATTTCTGGTCACCTTAAAGACCTCCACTGGCTACCCGTCAATAAGAGGATCACTTTCCGACTGCTTACCCACGCACACAAATCACTCTACGACATCGGACCAGATTGCCTCAACTCTCGACTGTCCTTCTACACCCCCTCCCGCCAACTTCGCTCTTCCAGCCAAGCCTTCGCCACTGTACCTCGCATCAACAAGACCACCATGGGAGGCAGATCCTTTTCATACCTGGCTGCCAAAACTTGGAACTCACTCCCCGCTTACCTTCGACTCACCCAGAATCACCTAGCGTTCAGAAAGCAGCTTAAAACGTGGATATTTGACAAATAATCCTCCTCCCCTTCCTAAGCGCCTTGAAACCCTCTGGGTATGTAGTGCGCTATACAAATTTTCTGACTTGACTTGACTTGACTTGAAAACGTCTATGCTGTGGGGTCGTGCTGTAACAGAGTGAAGATTGGGTTACCCGGTAATCTAGAAACGAGGCAAGGGTTGATTGCCTAAATTAGAGCGCAGAAAGGGCATTTTTACCTTTACTCTTCGTGTTCCGGCGGCTGGGCTGCCTGTGTCCGGATGTGAGAGCGATTTCAAGTGGACGATACTGGCCCGGATAGACTCCAAATACCAGTCGGATGTTGACACCATGTTATTGCGCAAAGAGGCATACCTCATTTTAATCCCGGAGCGACAATTCGCGCCGCCGGAGAAACAGAACAGTAAGTCCCTTGAGCGCCTGCATACATAGTCGCAGCAAAGTAGCGTTGATCAATGATCTCATCGCTTGTTAAAACTTAATTCCCTCAGAAATGTAATACGGCTAATGCAGAAACCAATCATCCGGACACAGGCAGCCCAGCCGCCGGAACACGAAGAGTAAAGGTAAAAATGCCCTTTCTGCGCTCTAATTTAGGCAATCAACCCTTGCCTCGTTTCTAGATTACCGGGTAACCCAATCTTCACTCTGTTACAGCACGACCCCACAGCATAGACGTTTTCACCAAACAAGCGCAGCCTTGGACAAAAATCACACAAGGTATGCCGCCTGTAGTGATGTGAACAATTTTAATAGAAAATTGGCTTGAGGACCCTTTTCGATTAAAACAACCTTTCCCTTTTGTTTTGCAAACAGTGTCCATGGACTAGAATTATACTGCCCTGATGAGATTTCTGCAAATCTATAAACAGGATTCGAAACGCGTCGGCATTTACCTCGTATTTGATATTCTTGTCAAATCGATTGATGCATGAAATGGCTTTTTTCTTGAATCGTACTTATTTGTTCAGTACTAGTGGGGCTAAAATTGATAAATTCTCACCCCCCAGCTCACATACTGATAGTTGTGATTTTTCTAAATCTGATGGTTACTGTTCAAAACTTTTTTTGATTGTCCATGTTTATGTTATGATTATGAGCACCTTAGTGATTTCAATGTATTTATATGTTTTTCTGTTGCATTCATTCACTGTAAATATTCACAAATTTGTATCGAAAACCACACATGGTTATACGTGAAGTTGATGGCGACCTTGTTCTGTGTATAAAAAGATAAAACAGATTGTGAAAAACAAAAGATAAAATTGACTGTTGGGGTAAACAAATAAAGTTATGTTTATCCGTCAAACAACATTGATTGTTTAAATTAATTCTCAGAGGTTTAGGTAAAAACTCGATGTTACATAGTTAACACAGGCCTTTAATCATATAAACCGCAGTCACTGATACGTACTGTTGTAATGGGCTCTTAGATCCCACAACATAAATAGACTCAAGTCCAAGGCGGCCCTGTGGTCTTTAAAACAACTCACACTACAACCGCCGCAGAGGAAATGTACCTTTACTAGTAGCTGGCTCCAAATCGTTGCAGCCAATGCTTCTTTGGTCTGCTGTGTGCCAGGACATGAATACTGGTTTATTTTAATTGGCAATAGGTAATGGTATGCATGATTAGCTACCAGCCTTTTTAATATTCAACAGCACACGATCACCGCCCTATGAATAAAATTGGTTACGGGACTGGTGTGCTGTGTGTGTTTTTAGGCACTCAGATATATTTGTGTGTGTTTGTCACCAGCAGAATTTGCTGCACTTCACTATTTGTCACTTATTTGTTGTTCGTTTTGGACACTTCTTTTCTTTCTTCTTATTTTCTTTGAGAAGCAAGTGACTACCGATGATGAGACAGGGGTCCGTCTGGAAATTGCATACCAGTTACCCCGATGGTGGTGTTTCCGTGAGGGGTCATTTGCTTCTAGCACATTTTTTCCTCTATTAAGAGTAGGGTCCAATGTTTGGTGTGGACTTGTGTGACCAATTTTATCTTGGTTCACTTTGAGTTGGTGTTCTGTGGTGTTGCCTGGGAGAACAGGTCTTTTAACGTGGGCGGAGTACAGTGCATTACCTCCTTATAAAGTGTATAAGAGAGTAGTGGGGAGCAGGACATTTGGACCCCCCTGTGAGTCACTGATATATTTGTACGCCACTGGGTTGGGTCTTTATTTGTATTGTAGATTTTGAGTGGAGGGCGACCCTTTCCGCATCCCCTCTGAGCTCCTAGGTATTGTTTGTAAGAATTATTTTAATTGTAAACAACGGTCATTCTGAACTTTGGCTGCTACGGTTCAAGATGTGCCAGTGTCACATAACGATCATTCTGATATAACTGGAAGCCTGATGAAAGGTGGTAACACAGGTATTATAACAGGCTGTTCTTCCTGAGATATTTAAAGAAGAGATTCCCTATTATTGTTTCTCTCTCTTGCCCTGGTTCGATGGGTCATCTTAGGTTTGTTCCTCCTGTACTCTAGTTTCTGTGCTAGAGGCTTCGCTTGTTCATCTGATCGAGTGACCGATGTACGCCTTCCTATTGGTCTCAGAACTGTCTGAAAGGAAGATTCTCACTCAAGGCTTTGCAATTTTAGCTGTCAAAGCGAAAAAGGGTGTCGCGATTAATGGCCTTGCGGTGCCTTTTCAGTGAGGAGTGTCTACTGGTGGGGAGGGATGAAAGATCAGGAAAAGGGAGGTTATCGTGTCCAGCAGTTCTGGTGAAAGAAGAAGAGGGTTCAAAGTGCTGGTACATTGAATGAAATGCTTGATTCCTCAAGTGTCCCCAGCCATATCACAAGGATTCCTGTGTGTTACGCTTCCACATAAGTGTGGTGGGTGAAGGGGTTGGCTGACTGTAGATATGTTTGCATTCAAAACTGTGCAAGCAGAGCCTTGCTGGGCTCAGGCATAGGTACTGTCCATAGATGCCCTCTGGATTTATTGAAAAAAGAATTCTTAAACTGGAAATCATTTCCATAAATTCCCCGGAAGCCACAATCCATCAACACCGGCACTTCTTGTCAGCTTTTCTTCTACTGTAGTGAGAGTTCTTCCCTGCGGTATGCTGGGGTATAGAGCTTCTACGTCTAGTCTGATGAGGATCTCCGTGGAAGCATTAAAAGGAAGTCCTTGAGCACTGCTGGTACATCCTTCATGTCCTTCCAACATGAGGGCATGTGTTGCATTGAGGCGCATAGGAAGACACCACAAACCTGTGACAAAAGTTCCAAAACACACCCTCTACACACACTATAGGTCTGCCAGGAGGTGGAGAGCATGTTTTGTATATTTTAGGCAAGACATATGACATTTGAGCAATAGACATATGGGATCCTAGCATTTCTAGACATCAACAATGACGCTTCTGTTTTAGCAATCCAACCAGCTGCTCCTGCTTCATCGATCATGGCAGTAATCCTGGAGTTAAGACTTTCTGTAGGATCCTTTTTATTACTTGTATGGCTTTTGGTGTCAGAGAGAAGGCATAGGCATTCTTCACAGTGACTGTCAGGTGACAATATCACAATGGTGACACCCTTTTCAGTCCTTTTTATTACAATACAGTCACGATTAACTAACTCACCCTTCTTTCTTGATTAGACATTGTTGAAAACTCTCACCGTGTTGTCTAGTACTGTTGTCAAGTCTCTGATCACCACCTTTTCACATGTTTCTCTCCCTGGGGAGACCAAATGAGGTGGGGGATGGAAAGTAGATGTGTTTTTTATGCCAGATTAACAACTGCTACCTTACCTTTCCCTCCTGAGGCGGAAGCCGGGAGGTCTCTTTTCTATTCTTTGGCAATTTTAAGCGAGTGTGTTTGACTTTCATGCTTGTCAATTTTATTTTACTTTTGTGCAGTTTATGTTCGCGCTTGTGTTATAAGCGTGCTGCTGCCTTGCCTTAGACTTCCCAGCGCTTGTAAGCGCTTCGCCTGCTCCGTCTCCCTTGCTTGGGATTTTAGACCGCCCTCGGCTGAGTGTTGACACCGAGGGCTGGGATCTCATTTCGGCCGCCATCTTGGGGGTAGGACTCTCCGCCCTCGCGCTCTAGTAGCGCTATAAAAGGGAACTGTAACATCTTGCATGTGATTAACAACTGCTACCTTACCTTTCCCTCCTGAGGCGGAAGCCGGGAGGTCTCTCTTCTATTCTTTGGCAATTTTAAGCGAGTGTGTTTGACTTTCATGCTTGTCAATTTTATTTTACTTTTGTGCAGTTTATGTTCGCGCTTGTGTTATAAGCGTGCTGCTGCCTTGCCTTAGACTTCCCATCGCTTGTAAGCGCTTCGCCTGCTCCCTCTCCCTTGCTTGGGATTTTAGACCGCCCTCGGCTGAGTGTTGATGCGTTTCGGGATCCTCAGGATGCTTCGTAAGTTCTTTCCTCTACTGTCCGAGGAACATCGGAGGATAACTGTCCAGGCACTTATAGGATCCAGATTGGATTATGCAAATGTTCTGTATCTGGGTCTGCCAGAATATCTCTTACAGCGCATGCAGGTGACCCAGAACGCTGCTGCACGAGCGATTTTTGGCCTGCATCGCCGTACTAGTGCCTCAAACCTACTTCTATCCCTCCATTGGCTTCCTATACGGAAGAGGATAATGTTTAAGGCTATGACCTTAGCCCATAAAGCCCTGCATGCCAATGGTGCAAAATACCTTCAGAAGAGGCTGGACTTTTACCGGCCTGCACGATCCTTAAGATCGGAGTCATTGGCTCTGGCGGTGGTGCCACGTATAAAAAGGGCCCGACTGGGCGGTCGGTCCTTTAGATTCCTTGCTCCCCAGCTATGGAACTCCCTACCGCTGTCCTTGCGGGCCACATCTAATCTGCTTGCCTTCAGGAAGGGTCTAAAGACTTGGTTGTTCTCTGGTTAGTGCGCCTTTCCTTTTTATTGGTTTCTGTCTTTTTTACTGTTATGTTTTCCAGTCTTTTCTTAAGGTCTGGAGCACAAAGCGCCGGGACACTCCTTTGGAGTAGCCGTTGCGCTATAAAAGTCCCATATAACATAACATAACATAACAGTTTGTTACAAATCGGGTCATGATTGTCAAAGAATGTGCTTAAGCCGATTTTATGAAAACAATGATACCATCTCTTGCCTTAAGGGTGAAAGAGCCAGAGTGTTGGACCTAACCATAACCCTTTGTCAGGTGCTTGTTTTGGATGAATGTCATGGTTAGTTTGCTCAAATTCACCACTGAGGCTGTGTCTGGTCTGAGAAGTTGGCCTGGCATATGCTGTCCACTATTCTAGTGGGCACCTTGCACCAGTCCAAGCGACCCTTATAGATGGTAGGTTAAAGACAACCTTTATAGAAAGCTATCCTAGTGGTAGCTGTGGAGAGCAGCCTTCAGACTAAGTCTTGAAGGAATGTAAAGCAGCTTGTTTTACCAGTCTATAATCTCATGAATGACCAAATGAAAGGAGAACCACACCAGGTATATATATATAAAATATATGTATTTATTCTAACCACACCCTACTAGTCTCTTTATGAGTCTAGAGGTCTAAACACATAAGTTACACTTAATAACACACAGTAAATTAGTACATCATACGTTGAGCCCTAGGGGCGTACAAAACCATATATTAAGAAAGTGGTAGATGAACCACGACTTGACTAGACACAAGGCCTAGAGCCTGTAGAATCGCTGGGGCCACAAGGAACCACCCAAAGTAGTGACACAGGAGACCCATGGGGTACGCGTGCAGTGTGAGAACACTTCCTTTATTCCTCTCTCTGACAATTGTTGCGATGGTAGCTCTTTTGTACCCTTTTTCCAGCACTTACATCAGAAAATCTCCATTGTGTATCCAGCCCATTAATACATGCCATGTGGACCCTGGAGTTGCTGTTTTTGCTCAGGTTGTGAATACCTCAGCGGCAGAGCTATTCCTTTCTGAGTGCCCCTGGAGTGTGTCTACAATGTTACTTCAGTTTTCCGGCCAAGTGACCAAGCCAGGGAGAGTATTCTGAAGTCTTGGCGCAGAACCGAAAAGGCGCAGTACTCCATCCCATTACTATCTGGGGACCCTCAACCGAAGAACACCGAAATATCTTGGCGCCTGCTTGAGTCCAGAGGGTTTGTGTCTCTCATAGAGTAACGGGAAGCCTGTTGTAGTCGGCCGGGTGTGCTATCCTGAAATCTCTGTGGCTTGTGCCAGAGAAGTGGGCCAGTATTGAGTACAGATGTGTGTTAATGTTTAAGGCAAGCGGCATACCTAAGGCTCTTTCAGTCTTTGTCAGCTGGGGAAATCTCTTCTGACACAGTTTGATATCTCAGTGCACTCCAATGATTATTTGAGTTAAGCGAAAATATTCTACTGGTTAGTGTGTTCAGTTCGGGGTGTGCTGCACCATCCGTTGCACTGTGTCTGGCAGTGCCCTGCTTAAATCCAAACAATGTGGGACTGATGAGCCCAGTCCCAGGGCGTGTGCACTTCTACTTGAAACGAAACGTTTCTTCACAACGCACTTCTTTGGTCAAATAAAAGGATTCACAACACTTTTGAAATTTCAATCATTTATTTCATTCTTGATTCATCCATTAATTCATGGTAATCCCAGAATCCTGAACCAGGAAGTGCAGAACCGCACTATCGGCGCCGGCGTCGTCATCCAAAATACCCCTGCAGAAGGGTCTCTGAATGACCCGAATTGCATTGGGTATTATAAAATAGCGCTTCATTGCAATAGAAAACTATGGAGATTTAAATGAACTTCCCCGTGAATTAGAGGCAGTGAGACGGTTGGGTGCACTGAAACCACGCCATAGGGCCTAGTTACTGGCACCACCAGAAAACTTCCCACTCGAGTCAAAAATGACAGTGTTTGGCTGCAAAAACAATGACCTTTGATTGGCTAGCCAGTTCCCAACATTCTATACTTTTTCATGCTAACTTTAAATGTTTTACCAGACCATGCAGATGAAAATAACAACACCGCCCCAGAAACATGATGGTCCTGACAGTCTGACTGTAAGTGACTCAGCTCTCCTTGCAGAGCAGACAGCTCTTACCAACAACACCACAGGAAGCTCTCCACTGACCTCACCGGGGATGGAGCAATCTTACAGGAACTAAACTCAATCCCTTCTTGTAGCTTGCAGTCTGCAAGACTCTTTAGCAACTTTTACTGCCCTACTCTAAACTGTGTCTGTGGGGAGTAATGGTAAGAAGCTGTTACTGCCCCACTCTCAGCTGTATCTACACTGCCACACTCTCAGCTGTATCTACACTGCCCCACTCTCAGCTGTATCTACTCTGCCCCACTCTCAGCTGTATCTACACTGCCCCACTCTCAGCTGTATCTACACTGCCCCACTCTCAGCTGTATCTACTCTGCCCCAGGCTCAGCTGTATCTACACTGCCCCACTCTCAGCTGTATCTACACTGCCCCAGGCTCAGCTGTATCTACACTGCCCCACTCTCAGCTGTATCTACTCTGCCCCAGGCTCAGCTGTATCTACTCTGCCCCAGGCTCAGCTGTATCTACTCTGCCCCACTCTCAGCTGTATCTACTCTGCCCCACTCTCAGCTGTATCTACACTGCCCCACTCTCAGCTGTATCTACACTGCCCCACTCTCAGCTGTATCTACTCTGCCCCACTCTCAGCTGTATCTACACTGCCCCACTCTCAGCTGTATCTACACTGCCCCACTCTCAGCTGTATCTACACTGCCCCACTCTCAGCTGTATCTACACTGCCCCACTCTCAGCTGTATCTACTCTGCCCCACTCTCAGCTGTATCTACACTGCCCCACTCTCAGCTGTATCTACTCTGCCCCACTCTCAGCTGTATCTACTCTGCCCCAGGCTCAGCTGTATCTACTCTGCCCCACTCTCAGCTGTATCTACTCTGCCCCACTCTCAGCTGTATCTACACTGCCCCACTCTCAGCTGTATCTACTCTGCCCCACTCTCAGCTGTATCTACTCTGCCCCACTCTCAGCTGTATCTACTCTGCCCCACTCTCAGCTGTATCTACTCTGCCCCACTCTCAGCTGTATCTACTCTGCCCCACTCTCAGCTGTATCTACACTGCCCCACTCTCAGCTGTATCTACTCTGCCCCACTCTCAGCTGTATCTACACTGCCCCACTCTCAGCTGTATCTACTCTGCCCCACTCTCAGCTGTATCTACACTGCCCCACTCTCAGCTGTATCTACTCTGCCCCAGGCTCAGCTGTATCTACACTGCGCCACTCTCAGCAGTATCTAGACTGCCCCACTCTCAGCAGTATCTACACTGCCCCACTCTCAGCTGTATCTACACTGCCCCAGGCTCAGCTGTATCTACACTGCCCCACTCTCAGCTGTATCTACTCTGCCCCAGGCTCAGCTGTATCTACTCTGCCCCACTCTCAGCTGTATCTACTCTGCCCCACTCTCAGCTGTATCTACACTGCCCCACTCTCAGCTGTATCTACACTGCCCCACTCTCAGCTGTATCTACTCTGCCCCACTCTCAGCTGTATCTACACTGCCCCACTCTCAGCTGTATCTACTCTGCCCCACTCTCAGCTGTATCTACACTGCCCCACTCTCAGCTGTATCTACTCTGCCCCAGGCTCAGCTGTATCTACACTGCCCCACTCTCAGCAGTATCTAGACTGCCCCACTCTCAGCTGTATCTACACTGCCCCACTCTCAGCTGTATCTACACTGCCCCACTCTCAGCTGTATCTACTCTGCCCCACTCACAGCTGTATCTACTCTGCCCCACTCTCAGCTGTATCTACTCTGCCCCAGGCTCAGCTGTATCTACACTGCCCCACTCTCAGCTGTATCTACTCTGCCCCACTCTCAGCTGTATCTACTCTGCCCCAGGCTCAGCTGTATCTACACTGCCCCACTCTCAGCTGTATCTACTCTGCCCCAGGCTCAGCTGTATCTACTCTGCCCCAGGCTCAGCTGTATCTACACTGCCCCACTCTCAGCTGTATCTACTCTGCCCCACTCTCAGCTGTATCTACTCTGCCCCACGCTCAGCTGTTTCTACACTGCCCCACTCTCAGCAGTATCTACACTGCCCCACTCTCAGCTGTATCTACACTGCCCCACTCTCAGCTGTATCTACACTGCCCCACTCTCAGCTGTATCTACACTGCCCCACTCTCAGCTGTATCTACACTGCCCCACTCTCAGCTGTATCTACTCTGCCCCACTCTCAGCTGTATCTACACTGCCCCAGGCTCAGCTGTATCTACACTGCCCCACTCTCAGCTGTATCTACACTGCCCCACTCTCAGCTGTATCTACACTGCCCCACTCTCAGCTGTATCTACACTGCCCCACTCTCAGCTGTATCTACTCTGGCTCAGGCTCAGCTGTATCTACACTGCCCCACTCTCAGCTGTATCTACACTGCCCCACTCTCAGCTGTATCTACTCTGCCCCACTCTCAGCTGTATCTACTCTGCCCCAGGCTCAGCTGTATCTACACTGCCCCACTCTCAGCTGTATCTACACTGCCCCACTCTCAGCTGTATCTACACTGCCCCACTCTCAGCTGTATCTACTCTGCCCCAGGCTCAGCTGTATCTACTCTGCCCCACTCACAGCTGTATCTACTCTGCCCCACTCTCAGCTGTATCTACTCTGCCCCACGCTCAGCTGTTTCTACACTGCCCCACTCTCAGCAGTATCTACACTGCCCCACTCTCAGCTGTATCTACACTGCCCCACTCTCAGCTGTATCTACACTGCCCCACTCTCAGCTGTATCTACACTGCCCCACTCTCAGCTGTATCTACACTGCCCCACTCTCAGCTGTATCTACTCTGCCCCACTCTCAGCTGTATCTACACTGCCCCAGGCTCAGCTGTATCTACACTGCCCCACTCTCAGCTGTATCTACACTGCCCCACTCTCAGCTGTATCTACACTGCCCCACTCTCAGCTGTATCTACACTGCCCCACTCTCAGCTGTATCTACTCTGGCTCAGGCTCAGCTGTATCTACACTGCCCCACTCTCAGCAGTATCTACACTGCCCCACTCTCAGCTGTATCTACTCTGCCCCACTCTCAGCTGTATCTACACTGCCCCAGGCTCAGCTGTATCTACACTGCCCCACTCTCAGCTGTATCTACTCTGCCCCACTCTCAGCTGTATCTACTCTGCCCCACTCTCAGCTGTATCTACTCTGCCCCACTCTCAGCTGTATCTACTCTGCCCCAGGCTCAGCTGTATCTACACTGCCCCACTCTCAGCTGTATCTACACTGCCCCACTCTCAGCTGTATCTACTCTGCCCCACTCTCAGCTGTATCTACACTGCCCCACTCTCAGCTGTATCTACACTGCCCCAGGCTCAGCTGTATCTAGACTGCCCCACTCTCAGCTGTATCTACACTGCCCCAGGCTCAGCTGTATCTACACTGCCCCACTCTCAGCTGTATCTACACTGCCCCACTCTCAGCTGTATCTACTCTGCCCCACTCTCAGCTGTATCTACTCTGCCCCACTCTCAGCTGTATCTACACTGCCCCAGGATCAGCTGTATCTACACTGCCCCAGGCTCAGCTGTATCTAGACTGCCCCACTCTCAGCTGTATCTACTCTGCCCCACTCTCAGCTGTATCTACTCTGCCCCAGGCTCAGCTGTATCTACACTGCCCCAGGCTCAGCTGTATCTACACTGCCCCACTCTCAGCTGTATCTACACTGCCCCACTCTCAGCTGTATCTACACTGCCCCACTCTCAGCTGTATCTACTCTGGCTCAGGCTCAGCTGTATCTACACTGCCCCACTCTCAGCAGTATCTACACTGCCCCACTCTCAGCTGTATCTACTCTGCCCCACTCTCAGCTGTATCTACTCTGCCCCAGGCTCAGCTGTATCTACACTGCCCCAGGCTCAGCTGTATCTACACTGCCCCAGGCTCAGCTGTATCTACACTGCCCCACTCTCAGCTGTATCTACTCTGCCCCACTCTCAGCTGTATCTACTCTGCCCCACTCTCAGCTGTATCTACTCTGCCCCAGGCTCAGCTGTATCTACACTGCCCCAGGCTCAGCTGTATCTACACTGCCCCACTCTCAGCTGTATCTACACTGCCCCACTCTCAGCTGTATCTACACTGCCCCAGGCTCAGCTGTATCTACACTGCCCCACTCTCAGCTGTATCTACACTGCCCCACTCTCAGCTGTATCTACTCTGCCCCACTCTCAGCTGTATCTACTCTGCCCCACTCTCAGCTGTATCTACACTGCCCCACTCTCAGCTGTATCTACTCTGCCCCACTCTCAGCTGTATCTACTCTGCCCCACTCACAGCTGTATCTACTCTGCCCCACTCTCAGCTGTATCTACACTGCCCCACTCTCAGCTGTATCTACACTGCCCCACTCTCAGCTGTATCTACACTGCCCCACTCTCAGCTGTATCTACACTGCCCCACTCTCAGCTGTATCTACACTGCCCCAGGCTCAGCTGTATCTACACTGCCCCACTCTCAGCTGTATCTACTCTGCCCCACTCTCAGCTGTATCTACTCTGCCCCACTCTCAGCTGTATCTACACTGCCCCACTCTCAGCTGTATCTACACTGCCCCACTCTCAGCAGTATCTAGACTGCCCCACTCTCAGCTGTATCTACACTGCCCCACTCTCAGCTGTATCTACACTGCCCCACTCTCAGCTGTATCTACTCTGCCCCAGGCTCAGCTGTATCTACACTGCCCCACTCTCAGCTGTATCTACTCTGCCCCACTCTCAGCTGTATCTACTCTGCCCCACTCTCAGCTGTATCTACTCTGCCCCACTCTCAGCTGTATCTACTCTGCCCCACTCTCAGCTGTATCTACTCTGCCCCAGGCTCAGCTGTATCTACACTGCCCCACTCTCAGCTGTATCTACACTGCCCCACTCTCAGCTGTATCTACTCTGCCCCACTCTCAGCTGTATCTACACTGCCCCACTCTCAGCTGTATCTACACTGCCCCAGGCTCAGCTGTATCTAGACTGCCCCACTCTCAGCTGTATCTACACTGCCCCAGGCTCAGCTGTATCTACACTGCCCCACTCTCAGCTGTATCTACACTGCCCCACTCTCAGCTGTATCTACTCTGCCCCACTCTCAGCTGTATCTACTCTGCCCCACTCTCAGCTGTATCTACACTGCCCCAGGATCAGCTGTATCTACACTGCCCCACTCTCAGCTGTATCTACTCTGCCCCAGGATCAGCTGTATCTACACTGCCCCACTCTCAGCTGTATCTACACTGCCCCAGGCTCAGCTGTATCTACACTGCCCAAGGCTCAGCTGTATCTACTCTGCCCCAGGCTCAGCTGTATCTACTCTGCCCCACTCTCAGCTGTATCTACACTGCCCCACTCTCAGCTGTATCTACTCTGCCCCACTCTCAGCTGTATCTACACTGCCCCAGGCTCAGCTGTATCTACACTGCCCCACTCTCAGCTGTATCTACACTGCCCCACTCTCAGCTGTATCTACACTGCCCCAGGCTCAGCTGTATCTACTCTGCCCCAGGCTCAGCTGTATCTACACTGCCCCAGGCTCAGCTGTATCTACACTGCCCCAGGCTCAGCTGTATCTAGACTGCCCCACTCTCAGCTGTATCTACTCTGCCCCACTCTCAGCTGTATCTACTCTGCCCCAGGCTCAGCTGTATCTACACTGCCCCAGGCTCAGCTGTATCTACACTGCCCCAGGCTCAGCTGTATCTAGACTGCCCCACTCTCAGCTGTATCTACTCTGCCCCACTCTCAGCTGTATCTACTCTGCCCCAGGCTCAGCTGTATCTACACTGCCCCAGGCTCAGCTGTATCTACACTGCCCCACTCTCAGCTGTATCTACACTGCCCCACTCTCAGCTGTATCTACAGTGCCCCACTCTCAGCTGTATCTACTCTGGCTCAGGCTCAGCTGTATCTACACTGCCCCACTCTCAGCAGTATCTACACTGCCCCACTCTCAGCTGTATCTACTCTGCCCCACTCTCAGCTGTATCTACTCTGCCCCAGGCTCAGCTGTATCTACACTGCCCCAGGCTCAGCTGTATCTACACTGCCCCAGGCTCAGCTGTATCTACACTGCCCCACTCTCAGCTGTATCTACTCTGCCCCACTCTCAGCTGTATCTACTCTGCCCCACTCTCAGCTGTATCTACTCTGCCCCAGGCTCAGCTGTATCTACACTGCCCCACTCTCAGCTGTATCTACTCTGCCCCAGGCTCAGCTGTATCTACACTGCCCCACTCTCAGCTGTATCTACTCTGCCCCAGGCTCAGCTGTATCTACTCTGCCCCACTCTCAGCTGTATCTACACTGCCCCACTCTCAGCTGTATCTACACTGCCCCAGGCTCAGCTGTATCTACACTGCCCCACTCTCAGCTGTATCTACACTGCCCCACTCTCAGCTGTATCTACACTGCCCCAGGCTCAGCTGTATCTACACTGCCCCACTCTCAGCTGTATCTACACTGCCCCACTCTCAGCTGTATCTACTCTGCCCCACTCTCAGCTGTATCTACTCTGCCCCACTCTCAGCTGTATCTACACTGCCCCACTCTCAGCTGTATCTACTCTGCCCCACTCTCAGCTGTATCTACTCTGCCCCACTCACAGCTGTATCTACTCTGGCTCAGGCTCAGCTGTATCTACTCTGCCCCACTCTCAGCTGTATCTACTCTGCCCCACTCTCAGCTGTATCTACTCTGCCCCACTCTCAGCTGTATCTACACTGCCCCACTCTCAGCTGTATCTACACTGCCCCACTCTCAGCAGTATCTAGACTGCCCCACTCCCAGCTGTATCTACACTGCCCCACTCTCAGCTGTATCTACACTGCCCCACTCTCAGCTGTATCTACTCTGCCCCAGGCTCAGCTGTATCTAGACTGCCCCACTCTCAGCTGTATCTACTCTGCCCCACTCTCAGCTGTATCTACTCTGCCCCACTCTCAGCTGTATCTACTCTGCCCCAGGCTCAGCTGTATCTACACTGCCCCACTCTCAGCTGTATCTACACTGCCCCACTCTCAGCTGTATCTACTCTGCCCCACTCTCAGCTGTATCTACTCTGGCTCAGGCTCAGCTGTATCTACACTGCCCCACTCTCAGCTGTATCTACTCTGCCCCACTCTCAGCTGTATCTACACTGCCCCACTCTCAGCTGTATCTACACTGCCCCACTCTCAGCTGTATCTACTCTGCCCCACTCTCAGCTGTATCTACTCTGCCCCACTCTCAGCTGTATCTACTCTGCCCCACTCTCAGCTGTATCTAGACTGCCCCACTCTCAGCTGTATCTACACTGCCCCACTCTCAGCTGTATCTAGACTGCCCCACTCTCAGCTGTATCTACACTGCCCCAGTCTCAGCTGTATCTACTCTGCCCCACTCTCAGCTGTATCTACTCTGCCCCACTCTCAGCTGTATCTACACTGCCCAAGGCTCAGCTGTATCTACACTGCCCCAGGCTCAGCTGTATCTACTCTGCCCCAGGCTCAGCTGTATCTACTCTGCCCCACTCTCAGCTGTATCTACACTGCCCCACTCTCAGCTGTATCTACACTGCCCCAGGCTCAGCTGTATCTACTCTGCCCCACTCTCAGCTGTATCTACACTGCCCCACTCTCAGCTGTATCTACTCTGCCCCAGGCTCAGCTGTATCTACACTGCCCCACTCTCAGCTGTATCTACTCTGGCTCAGGCTCAGCTGTATCTACACTGCCCCACTCTCAGCTGTATCTACTCTGCCCCACTCTCAGCTGTATCTACACTGCCCCACTCTCAGCTGTATCTACTCTGCCCCACTCTCAGCTGTATCTACACTGCCCAAGGCTCAGCTGTATCTACACTGCCCCAGGCTCAGCTGTATCTACTCTGCCCCAGGCTCAGCTGTATCTACTCTGCCCCACTCTCAGCTGTATCTACTCTGCCCCACTCTCAGCTGTATCTACTCTGCCCCACTCTCAGCTGTATCTACACTGCCCAAGGCTCAGCTGTATCTACACTGCCCCAGGCTCAGCTGTATCTACTCTGCCCCAGGCTCAGCTGTATCTACTCTGCCCCACTCTCAGCTGTATCTACACTGCCCCACTCTCAGCTGTATCTACACTGCCCCAGGCTCAGCTGTATCTACTCTGCCCCACTCTCAGCTGTATCTACACTGCCCCACTCTCAGCTGTATCTACTCTGCCCCAGGCTCAGCTGTATCTACACTGCCCCACTCTCAGCTGTATCTACTCTGGCTCAGGCTCAGCTGTATCTACACTGCCCCACTCTCAGCTGTATCTACACTGCCCCACTCTCAGCTGTATCTACACTGCCCCACTCTCAGCTGTATCTACACTGCCCCACTCTCAGCTGTATCTACACTGCCCCACTCTCAGCTGTATCTACTCTGCCCCACTCTCAGCTGTATCTACTCTGCCCCAGGCTCAGCTGTATCTACACTGCCCCACTCTCAGCTGTATCTACACTGCCCCACTCTCAGCTGTATCTACACTGCCCCACTCTCAGCTGTATCTACACTGCCCCACTCTCAGCTGTATCTACTCTGCCCCAGGCTCAGCTGTATCTACTCTGCCCCAGGCTCAGCTGTATCTACACTGCCCCACTCTCAGCTGTATCTACACTGCCCCACTCTCAGCTGTATCTACACTGCCCCACTCTCAGCTGTATCTACTCTGCCCCAGGCTCAGCTGTATCTACTCTGCCCCAGGCTCAGCTGTATCTACTCTGCCCCAGGCTCAGCTGTATCTACTCTGCCCCAGGCTCAGCTGTATCTACTCTGCCCCACTCTCAGCTGTATCTACTCTGCCCCAGGCTCAGCTGTATCTACACTGCCCCAGGCTCAGCTGTATCTACACTGCCCCACTCTCAGCTGTATCTACACTGCCCCCCTCTCAGCTGTATCTACACTGCCCCACTCTCAGCTGTATCTACACTGCCCCACTCTCAGCTGTATCTACACTGCCCCACTCTCAGCTGTATCTACACTGCCCCACTCTCAGCTGTATCTACACTGCCCCACTCACAGCTGTATCTACACTGCCCCACTCTCAGCTGTATCTACTCTGCCCCACTCTCAGCTGTATCTACACTGCCCCACTCTCAGCTGTATCTACACTGCCCCACTCTCAGCTGTATCTACTCTGCCCCACTCTCAGCTGTATCTACTCTGCCCCAGGCTCAGCTGTATCTACACTGCCCCACTCTCAGCTGTATCTACACTGCCCCACTCTCAGCTGTATCTACACTGCCCCACTCTCAGCTGTATCTACTCTGCCCCAGGCTCAGCTGTATCTACACTGCCCCAGGCTCAGCTGTATCTACACTGCCCCACTCTCAGCTGTATCTACACTGCCCCAGGCTCAGCTGTATCTACTCTGCCCCAGGCTCAGCTGTATCTACACTGCCCCAGGCTCAGCTGTATCTACTCTGCCCCAGGCTCAGCTGTATCTACACTGCCCCACTCTCAGCTGTATCTACACTGCCCCACTCTCAGCTGTATCTACTCTGCCCCACTCTCAGCTGTATCTACACTGCCCCACTCTCAGCTGTATCTACACTGCCCCACTCTCAGCTGTATCTACTCTGCCCCAGGCTCAGCTGTATCTACACTGCCCCACTCTCAGCTGTATCTACTCTGCCCCACTCTCAGCTGTATCTACTCTGCCCCACTCACAGCTGTATCTACACTGCCCCACTCTCAGCTGTATCTACACTGCCCCAGGCTCAGCTGTATCTAGACTGCCCCACTCTCAGCTGTATCTACACTGCCCCACTCTCAGCTGTATCTACACTGCCCCACTCTCAGCTGTATCTACACTGCCCCACTCTCAGCTGTATCTACTCTGCCCCACTCTCAGCTGTATCTACACTGCCCCAGGCTCAGCTGTATCTACACTGCCCCACTCTCAGCTGTATCTACACTGCCCCAGGATCAGCTGTATCTACACTGCCCCACTCTCAGCTGTATCTACTCTGCCCCACTCTCAGCTGTATCTACTCTGCCCCACTCTCAGCTGTATCTACTCTGCCCCAGGCTCAGCTGTATCTACTCTGCCCCACTCTCAGCTGTATCTACTCTGCCCCACTCTCAGCTGTATCTACTCTGCCCCACTCTCAGCTGTATCTACTCTGCCCCAGGCTCAGCTGTATCTACTCTGCCCCACTCTCAGCTGTATCTACTCTGCCCCAGGCTCAGCTGTATCTACTCTGCCCCAGGCTCAGCTGTATCTACACTGCCCCACTCTCAGCTGTATCTACACTGCCCCAGGCTCAGCTGTATCTACTCTGCCCCAGGCTCAGCTGTATCTACTCTGCCCCAGGCTCAGCTGTATCTACACTGCCCCAGGCTCAGCTGTATCTACACTGCCCCAGGCTCAGCTGTATCTACTCTGCCCCACTCTCAGCTGTATCTACTCTGCCCCAGGCTCAGCTGTATCTACTCTGCCCAAGGCTCAGCTGTATCTACACTGCCCCAGGATCAGCTGTATCTACACTGCCCCACTCTCAGCTGTATCTACTCTGCCCCACTCTCAGCTGTATCTACTCTGCCCCACTCTCAGCTGTATCTACTCTGCCCCAGGCTCAGCTGTATCTACTCTGCCCCACTCTCAGCTGTATCTACACTGCCCCACTCTCAGCTGTATCTACTCTGCCCCACTCTCAGCTGTATCTACACTGCCCCAGGCTCAGCTGTATCTACACTGCCCCACTCTCAGCTGTATCTACTCTGCCCCACTCTCAGCTGTATCTACTCTGCCCCACTCTCAGCTGTATCTACTCTGCCCCACTCTCAGCTGTATCTACTCTGCCCCAGGCTCAGCTGTATCTACTCTGCCCCAGGCTCAGCTGTATCTACACTGCCCCACTCTCAGCTGTATCTACACTGCCCCACTCTCAGCTGTATCTACTCTGCCCCACTCTCAGCTGTATCTACTCTGCCCCACTCACAGCTGTATCTACACTGCCCCAGGCTCAGCTGTATCTACACTGCCCCAGGCTCAGCTGTATCTACACTGCCCCACTCTCAGCTGTATCTACTCTGCCCCACTCTCAGCTGTATCTACTCTGCCCCACTCTCAGCTGTATCTACTCTGCCCCACTCTCAGCTGTATCTACACTGCCCCACTCTCAGCTGTATCTACACTGCCCCAGGCTCAGCTGTATCTACTCTGCCCCAGGCTCAGCTGTATCTACTCTGCCCCACTCTCAGCTGTATCTACACTGCCCCACTCTCAGCTGTATCTACACTGCCCCAGGCTCAGCTGTATCTACTCTGCCCCAGGCTCAGCTGTATCTACTCTGCCCCACTCTCAGCTGTATCTACACTGCCCCACTCTCAGCTGTATCTACACTGCCCCACTCTCAGCTGTATCTACTCTGCCCCACTCTCAGCTGTATCTACTCTGCCCCAGGCTCAGCTGTATCTACTCTGCCCCACTCTCAGCTGTATCTACACTGCCCCACTCTCAGCTGTATCTACACTGCCCCACTCTCAGCTGTATCTACTCTGCCCCACTCTCAGCTGTATCTACTCTGCCCCACTCTCAGCTGTATCTACTCTGCCCCAGGCTCAGCTGTATCTACACTGCCCCACTCTCAGCTGTATCTACTCTGCCCCAGGCTCAGCTGTATCTACACTGCCCCACTCTCAGCTGTATCTACACTGCCCCACTCTCAGCTGTATCTACACTGCCCCACTCTCAGCTGTATCTACTCTGCCCCAGGCTCAGCTGTATCTACTCTGCCCCACTCTCAGCTGTATCTACACTGCCCCACTCTCAGCTGTATCTACACTGCCCCACTCTCAGCTGTATCTACACTGCCCCACTCTCAGCTGTATCTACTCTGCCCCAGGCTCAGCTGTATCTACTCTGCCCCACTCTCAGCTGTATCTACACTGCCCCACTCTCAGCTGTATCTACTCTGCCCCACTCTCAGCTGTATCTACTCTGCCCCAGGCTCAGCTGTATCTACTCTGCCCCACTCTCAGCTGTATCTACACTGCCCCACTCTCAGCTGTATCTACACTGCCCCACTCTCAGCTGTATCTACACTGCCCCACTCTCAGCTGTATCTACTCTGCCCCACTCTCAGCTGTATCTACTCTGCCCCACTCTCAGCTGTATCTACTCTGCCCCACTCTCAGCTGTATCTACACTGCCCCACTCTCAGCTGTATCTACACTGCCCCAGGCTCAGCTGTATCTACTCTGCCCCAGGCTCAGCTGTATCTACTCTGCCCCACTCTCAGCTGTATCTACACTGCCCCAGGATCAGCTGTATCTACACTGCCCCACTCTCAGCTGTATCTACTCTGCCCCACTCTCAGCTGTATCTACTCTGCCCCACTCTCAGCTGTATCTACTCTGCCCCAGGCTCAGCTGTATCTACTCTGCCCCACTCTCAGCTGTATCTACACTGCCCCACTCTCAGCTGTATCTACTCTGCCCCACTCTCAGCTGTATCTACACTGCCCCAGGCTCAGCTGTATCTACACTGCCCCACTCTCAGCTGTATCTACTCTGCCCCACTCTCAGCTGTATCTACTCTGCCCCACTCTCAGCTGTATCTACTCTGCCCCACTCTCAGCTGTATCTACTCTGCCCCAGGCTCAGCTGTATCTACTCTGCCCCAGGCTCAGCTGTATCTACACTGCCCCACTCTCAGCTGTATCTACACTGCCCCACTCTCAGCTGTATCTACTCTGCCCCACTCTCAGCTGTATCTACTCTGCCCCACTCACAGCTGTATCTACACTGCCCCAGGCTCAGCTGTATCTACACTGCCCCAGGCTCAGCTGTATCTACACTGCCCCACTCTCAGCTGTATCTACTCTGCCCCACTCTCAGCTGTATCTACTCTGCCCCACTCTCAGCTGTATCTACTCTGCCCCACTCTCAGCTGTATCTACACTGCCCCACTCTCAGCTGTATCTACACTGCCCCAGGCTCAGCTGTATCTACTCTGCCCCAGGCTCAGCTGTATCTACTCTGCCCCACTCTCAGCTGTATCTACACTGCCCCACTCTCAGCTGTATCTACACTGCCCCAGGCTCAGCTGTATCTACTCTGCCCCAGGCTCAGCTGTATCTACTCTGCCCCACTCTCAGCTGTATCTACACTGCCCCACTCTCAGCTGTATCTACACTGCCCCACTCTCAGCTGTATCTACTCTGCCCCACTCTCAGCTGTATCTACTCTGGCTCAGGCTCAGCTGTATCTACTCTGCCCCACTCTCAGCTGTATCTACTCTGCCCCAGGCTCAGCTGTATCTACTCTGCCCCACTCTCAGCTGTATCTACACTGCCCCACTCTCAGCTGTATCTACACTGCCCCAGGCTCAGCTGTATCTACTCTGCCCCACTCTCAGCTGTATCTACACTGCCCCACTCTCAGCTGTATCTACACTGCCCCACTCTCAGCTGTATCTACTCTGCCCCACTCTCAGCTGTATCTACTCTGCCCCACTCTCAGCTGTATCTACTCTGCCCCACTCTCAGCTGTATCTACACTGCCCCACTCTCAGCTGTATCTACACTGCCCCAGGCTCAGCTGTATCTACTCTGCCCCAGGCTCAGCTGTATCTACTCTGCCCCACTCTCAGCTGTATCTACACTGCCCCACTCTCAGCTGTATCTACACTGCCCCACTCTCAGCTGTATCTACTCTGCCCCACTCTCAGCTGTATCTACTCTGGCTCAGGCTCAGCTGTATCTACACTGCCCCACTCTCAGCTGTATCTACACTGCCCCACTCTCAGCAGTATCTACACTGCCCCACTCTCAGCTGTATCTACACTGCCCCACTCTCAGCTGTATCTACACTGCCCCACTCTCAGCTGTATCTACACTGCCCCAGGATCAGCTGTATCTACACTGCCCCAGGCTCAGCTGTATCTACACTGCCCCAGGCTCAGCTGTATCTACTCTGCCCCACTCTCAGCTGTATCTACACTGCCCCACTCTCAGCTGTATCTACACTGCCCCACTCTCAGCTGTATCTACACTGCCCCAGGATCAGCTGTATCTACACTGCCCCACTCTCAGCTGTATCTACACTGCCCCAGGCTCAGCTGTATCTACTCTGCCCCAGGCTCAGCTGTATCTACTCTGCCCCACTCTCAGCTGTATCTACACTGCCCCACTCTCAGCTGTATCTACACTGCCCCAGGCTCAGCTGTATCTACTCTGCCCCAGGCTCAGCTGTATCTACTCTGCCCCACTCTCAGCTGTATCTACACTGCCCCACTCTCAGCTGTATCTACACTGCCCCACTCTCAGCTGTATCTACTCTGCCCCACTCTCAGCTGTATCTACTCTGGCTCAGGCTCAGCTGTATCTACTCTGGCTCAGGCTCAGCTGTATCTACACTGCCCCACTCTCAGCTGTATCTACTCTGGCTCAGGCTCAGCTGTATCTACTCTGCCCCACTCTCAGCTGTATCTACACTGCCCCACTCTCAGCTGTATCTACACTGCCCCAGGATCAGCTGTATCTACACTGCCCCACTCTCAGCTGTATCTACACTGCCCCACTCTCAGCTGTATCTACACTGCCCCACTCTCAGCTGTATCTACACTGCCCCACTCTCAGCAGTATCTAGACTGCCCCACTCTCAGCTGTATCTACTCTGCCCCACTCTCAGCTGTATCTACACTGCCCCACTCTCAGCAGTATCTAGACTGCCCCACTCTCAGCTGTATCTACACTGCCCCACTCTCAGCTGTATCTACACTGCCCCACTCTCAGCAGTATCTACACTGCCCCACTCTCAGCTGTATCTACACTGCCCCACTCTCAGCTGTATCTACACTGCCCCACTCTCAGCTGTATCTACACTGCCCCACTCTCAGCTGTATCTACACTGCCCCACTCTCAGCTGTATCTACTCTGCCCCAGGCTCAGCTGTATCTACACTGCCCCATGCTCAGCTGTATCTACACTGCCCCACTCTCAGCTGTATCTACACTGCCCCACTCTCAGCTGTATCTACTCTGCCCCACTCTCAGCTGTATCTACACTGCCCCACTCTCAGCTGTATCTACACTGCCCCACTCTCAGCTGTATCTACACTGCCCCACTCTCAGCTGTATCTACACTGCCCCACTCTCAGCAGTATCTAGACTGCCCCACTCTCAGCTGTATCTACTCTGGCTCAGGCTCAGCTGTTTCTACACTGCCCCACTCTCAGCAGTATCTACACTGCCCCACCCTCAGCTGTATCTACACTGCCCCACTCTCAGCTGTATCTACACTGCCCCACTCTCAGCTGTATCTACACTGCCCCACTCTCAGCTGTATCTACTCTGCCCCACTCTCAGCTGTATCTACTCTGCCCCAGGCTCAGCTGTATCTACACTGCCCCACTCTCAGCTGTATCTACTCTGCCCCACTCTCAGCTGTATCTACTCTGCCCCACTCTCAGCTGTATCTACACTGCCCCAGGCTCAGCTGTATCTACACTGCCCCACTCTCAGCTGTATCTACACTGCCCCACTCTCAGCTGTATCTACACTGCCCCACTCTCAGCTGTATCTACTCTGCCCCACTCTCAGCTGTATCTACTCTGCCCCACTCTCAGCTGTTTCTACACTGCCCCACTCTCAGCTGTATCTACACTGCCCCACTCTCAGCTGTATCTACTCTGCCCCACTCTCAGCTGTATCTACACTGCCCCAGGCTCAGCTGTATCTACACTGCCCCAGGCTCAGCTGTATCTACACTGCCCCACTCTCAGCTGTATCTACTCTGGCTCAGGCTCAGCTGTATCTACACTGCCCCACTCTCAGCTGTATCTACTCTGCCCCAGGCTCAGCTGTATCTACACTGCCCAAGGCTCAGCTGTATCTACACTGCCCCACTCTCAGCTGTATCTACTCTGCCCCACTCCCAGCTGTATCTACACTGCCCCACTCTCAGCTGTATCTACTCTGCCCCACTCTCAGCTGTATCTACTCTGCCCCACTCTCAGCTGTTTCTACACTGCCCCCCTCTCAGCTGTATCTACACTGCCCCACTCTCAGCTGTATCTACTCTGCCCCACTCTCAGCTGTATCTACACTGCCCCAGGCTCAGCTGTATCTACACTGCCCCACTCTCAGCTGTATCTACACTGCCCCACTCTCAGCTGTATCTACTCTGCCCCACTCTCAGCTGTATCTACTCTGCCCCACTCTCAGCTGTTTCTACACTGCCCCACTCTCAGCTGTATCTACACTGCCCCACTCTCAGCTGTATCTACTCTGCCCCACTCTCAGCTGTATCTACACTGCCCCAGGCTCAGCTGTATCTACACTGCCCCAGGCTCAGCTGTATCTACTCTGCCCAAGGCTCAGCTGTATCTACACTGCCCCACTCTCAGCTGTATCTACTCTGCCCCACTCTCAGCTGTATCTACACTGCCCCACTCTCAGCTGTATCTACACTGCCCCAGGCTCAGCTGTATCTACTCTGCCCCACTCTCAGCTGTATCTACACTGCCCCACTCTCAGCTGTATCTACACTGCCCCACTCTCAGCTGTATCTACACTGCCCCACTCTCAGCTGTATCTACTCTGCCCCACTCTCAGCTGTATCTACTCTGCCCCACTCTCAGCTGTATCTACTCTGCCCCAGGCTCAGCTGTATCTACACTGCCCCACTCTCAGCTGTATCTACACTGCCCCACTCTCAGCTGTATCTACTCTGCCCCACTCTCAGCTGTATCTACTCTGCCCCACTCTCAGCTGTATCTACACTGCCCCACTCTCAGCTGTATCTACTCTGCCCCACTCTCAGCTGTATCTACACTGCCCCACTCTCAGCTGTATCTACACTGCCCCAGGCTCAGCTGTATCTACACTGCCCCACTCTCAGCTGTATCTACTCTGCCCCACTCTCAGCTGTATCTACTCTGCCCCACTCTCAGCTGTATCTACACTGCCCCACTCTCAGCTGTATCTACTCTGCCCCACTCTCAGCTGTATCTACTCTGCCCCACTCACAGCTGTATCTACTCTGGCTCAGGCTCAGCTGTTTCTACACTGCCCCACTCTCAGCTGTATCTACACTGCCCCACTCTCAGCTGTATCTACTCTGCCCCACTCTCAGCTGTATCTACTCTGCCCCACTCTCAGCTGTATCTACTCTGCCCCACTCTCAGCTGTATCTACTCTGCCCCAGGCTCAGCTGTATCTACACTGCCCAAGGCTCAGCTGTATCTACACTGCCCCACTCTCAGCTGTATCTACTCTGCCCCACTCTCAGCTGTATCTACTCTGCCCCACTCTCAGCTGTATCTACACTGCCCCACTCTCAGCTGTATCTACACTGCCCCACTCTCAGCTGTATCTACACTGCCCCAGGCTCAGCTGTATCTACTCTGCCCCACTCTCAGCTGTATCTACACTGCCCCACTCTCAGCTGTATCTACACTGCCCCACTCTCAGCTGTATCTACTCTGCCCCACTCTCAGCTGTATCTACTCTGCCCCACTCTCAGCTGTTTCTACACTGCCCCACTCTCAGCTGTATCTACACTGCCCCAGGCTCAGCTGTATCTACACTGCCCCACTCTCAGCTGTATCTACTCTGCCCCAGGCTCAGCTGTATCTACTCTGCCCCACTCTCAGCTGTATCTACACTGCCCCACTCTCAGCTGTATCTACACTGCCCCACTCTCAGCTGTATCTACTCTGCCCCACTCTCAGCTGTATCTACTCTGCCCCACTCTCAGCTGTATCTACACTGCCCCAGGCTCAGCTGTATCTACACTGCCCCACTCTCAGCTGTATCTACTCTGCCCCAGGCTCAGCTGTATCTACACTGCCCCACTCTCAGCTGTATCTACACTGCCCCAGGCTCAGCTGTATCTACACTGCCCCACTCTCAGCTGTATCTACACTGCCCCAGGCTCAGCTGTATCTACACTGCCCCACTCTCAGCTGTATCTACTCTGCCCCACTCTCAGCTGTATCTACACTGCCCCGGGCTCAGCTGTATCTACACTGCCCCACTCTCAGCTGTATCTACACTGCCCCACTCTCAGCTGTATCTACTCTGCCCAAGGCTCAGCTGTATCTACACTGCCCCACTCTCAGCTGTATCTACTCTGCCCCACTCTCAGCTGTATCTACTCTGCCCCACTCTCAGCTGTATCTACACTGCCCCACTCTCAGCTGTATCTACACTGCCCCACTCTCAGCTGTATCTACACTGCCCCACTCTCAGCTGTATCTACACTGCCCCACTCTCAGCTGTATCTACACTGCCCCACTCTCAGCTGTATCTACTCTGCCCCACTCTCAGCTGTATCTACACTGCCCCACTCTCAGCTGTATCTACACTGCCCCACTCTCAGCTGTATCTACACTGCCCCAGGCTCAGCTGTATCTACTCTGCCCCACTCTCAGCTGTATCTACACTGCCCCAGGCTCAGCTGTATCTACTCTGCCCCACTCTCAGCTGTATCTACACTGCCCCACTCTTAGCTGTATCTACACTGCCCAAGGCTCAGCTGTATCTACACTGCCCCACTCACAGCTGTATCTAGACTGCCCCACTCTCAGCTGTATCTACACTGCCCCACTCTCAGCTGTATCTACACTGCCCAAGGCTCAGCTGTATCTACACTGCCCCACTCTCAGCTGTATCTACACTGCCCCACTCTCAGCTGTATCTACACTGCCCCAGGCTCAGCTGTATCTACTCTGCCCCACTCTCAGCTGTATCTACACTGCCCCAGGCTCAGCTGTATCTACTCTGCCCCAGGCTCAGCTGTATCTACACTGCCCCACTCTCAGCTGTATCTACACTGCCCAAGGCTCAGCTGTATCTACACTGCCCCACTCACAGCTGTATCTACTCTGCCCCACTCTCAGCTGTATCTAGACTGCCCCACTCTCAGCTGTATCTACTCTGCCCCAGGCTCAGCTGTATCTACTCTGCCCCACTCTCAGCTGTATCTACTCTGCCCCACTCTCAGCTGTATCTACACTGCCCAAGGCTCAGCTGTATCTACACTGCCCCACTCACAGCTGTATCTACACTGCCCCAGGCTCAGCTGTATCTACACTGCCCCACTCACAGCTGTATCTACACTGCCCCACTCTCAGCTGTATCTACACTGCCCCACTCTCAGCTGTATCTACTCTGCCCCACTCTCAGCTGTATCTACTCTGCCCCAGGCTCAGCTGTATCTACTCTGCCCCAGGCTCAGCTGTATCTACACTGCCCCAGGCTCAGCTGTATCTACTCTGCCCCACTCTCAGCTGTATCTACTCTGCCCCACTCTCAGCTGTATCTACTCTGCCCCAGGCTCAGCTGTATCTACTCTGCCCCAGGCTCAGCTGTATCTACACTGCCCCAGGCTCAGCTGTATCTACTCTGCCCCACTCTCAGCTGTATCTACTCTGCCCCACTCTCAGCTGTATCTACACTGCCCCACTCTCAGCTGTATCTACACTGCCCCACTCTCAGCTGTGTCTACACTGCCCCAGGCTCAGCTGTATCTACACTGCCCCACTCTCAGCTGTATCTACTCTGCCCCACTCTCAGCTGTATCTACTCTGCCCCACTCTCAGCTGTATCTACACTGCCCCACTCTCAGCTGTATCTACACTGCCCCAGGCTCAGCTGTATCTACTCTGCCCCACTCTCAGCTGTATCTACTCTGCCCCACTCTCAGCTGTATCTACTCTGCCCCACTCTCAGCTGTATCTACACTGCCCCACTCTCAGCTGTATCTACTCTGCCCCAGGCTCAGCTGTATCTACTCTGCCCCACTCTCAGCTGTATCTACTCTGCCCCAGGCTCAGCTGTATCTACTCTGCCCCACTCACAGCTGTATCTACACTGCCCCACTCTCAGCTGTATCTACACTGCCCCACTCTCAGCTGTATCTACTCTGCCCCAGGCTCAGCTGTATCTACTCTGGCTCAGGCTCAGCTGTATCTACACTGCCCCACTCTCAGCTGTATCTACTCTGCCCCACTCTCAGCTGTATCTACTCTGCCCCACTCTCAGCTGTATCTACTCTGGCTCAGGCTCAGCTGTATCTACACTGCCCACTCTCAGCTGTATCTACACTGCCCCACTCTCAGCTGTATCTACTCTGCCCCACTCTCAGCTGTATCTACTCTGCCCCACTCTCAGCTGTATCTACTCTGCCCCACTCTCAGCTGTATCTACACTGCCCCAGGCTCAGCTGTATCTACTCTGCCCCACTCTCAGCTGTATCTACACTGCCCCACTCTCAGCTGTATCTACTCTGCCCCAGGCTCAGCTGTATCTACACTGCCCCACTCTCAGCTGTATCTACACTGCCCCAGGCTCAGCTGTATCTACACTGCCCCACTCTCAGCTGTATCTACTCTGCCCCAGGCTCAGCTGTATCTACACTGCCCCACTCTCAGCTGTATCTACACTGCCCCAGGCTCAGCTGTATCTACACTGCCCCACTCTCAGCTGTATCTACACTGCCCCACTCTCAGCTGTATCTACTCTGCCCCAGGCTCAGCTGTATCTACACTGCCCCACTCTCAGCTGTATCTACACTGCCCCAGGCTCAGCTGTATCTACACTGCCCCACTCTCAGCTGTATCTACTCTGCCCCAGGCTCAGCTGTATCTACACTGCCCCACTCTCAGCTGTATCTACTCTGCCCCACTCTCAGCTGTATCTACACTGCCCCACTCTCAGCTGTATCTACTCTGCCCCACTCTCAGCTGTATCTACACTGCCCCACTCTCAGCTGTATCTACACTGCCCCACTCTCAGCTGTATCTACACTGCCCCACTCTCAGCTGTATCTACACTGCCCCACTCTCAGCTGTATCTACACTGCCCCACTCTCAGCTGTATCTACTCTGCCCCACTCACAGCTGTATCTACACTGCCCCACTCTCAGCTGTATCTACACTGCCCCACTCTCAGCTGTATCTTCTCTGCCCCAGGCTCAGCTGTATCTACTCTGCCCCACTCACAGCTGTATCTACACTGCCCCACTCTCAGCTGTATCTACTCTGCCCCAGGCTCAGCTGTATCTACTCTGCCCCACTCACAGCTGTATCTACTCTGCCCCACTCTCAGCTGTATCTACACTGCCCCACTCTCAGCTGTATCTACTCTGCCCCACTCTCAGCAGTATCTAGACTGCCCCACTCACAGCTGTATCTACTCTGCCCCAGGCTCAGCTGTATCTACTCTGCCCCAGGCTCAGCTGTATCTACTCTGCCCAAGGCTCAGCTGTATCTACACTGCCCCACTCTCAGCTGTATCTACACTGCCCCACTCTCAGCTGTATCTACACTGCCCCACTCTCAGCTGTATCTACACTGCCCCAGGCTCAGCTGTATCTACACTGCCCCACTCTCAGCTGTATCTACTCTGCCCCACTCTCAGCTGTATCTACACTGCCCCACTCTCAGCAGTATCTAGACTGCCCCACTCTCAGCTGTATCTACTCTGCCCCACTCTCAGCTGTATCTACTCTGCCCCACTCTCAGCTGTATCTACTCTGCCCCAGGCTCAGCTGTATCTACACTGCCCCACTCTCAGCTGTATCTACTCTGCCCCAGGCTCAGCTGTATCTACACTGCCCCAGGCTCAGCTGTATCTACACTGCCCCACTCTCAGCTGTATCTACTCTGCCCCACTCTCAGCTGTATCTACACTGCCCCACTCTCAGCAGTATCTAGACTGCCCCACTATCAGCTGTATCTACTCTGCCCCAGGCTCAGCTGTATCTACTCTGCCCCAGGCTCAGCTGTATCTACACTGCCCCACTCTCAGCTGTATCTACACTGCCCCACTCTCAGCTGTATCTACACTGCCCCACTCTCAGCTGTATCTACTCTGCCCCACTCTCAGCTGTATCTACTCTGCCCCACTCTCAGCTGTATCTACACTGCCCCACTCTCAGCTGTATCTACTCTGCCCCAGGCTCAGCTGTATCTACACTGCCCCACTCTCAGCTGTATCTACTCTGCCCCAGGCTCAGCTGTATCTACACTGCCCCACTCTCAGCTGTATCTACTCTGCCCCAGGCTCAGCTGTATCTACACTGCCCCACTCTCAGCTGTATCTACTCTGCCCCAGGCTCAGCTGTATCTACTCTGCCCCACTCTCAGCTGTATCTACACTGCCCCACTCTCAGCTGTATCTACACTGCCCCACTCTCAGCTGTATCTACTCTGCCCCACTCTCAGCTGTATCTAGACTGCCCCACTCTCAGCTGTATCTACTCTGCCCCACTCACAGCTGTATCTACTCTGGCTCAGGCTCAGCTGTTTCTACACTGCCCCACTCTCAGCTGTATCTACACTGCCCCACTCTCAGCTGTATCTACTCTGCCCCAGGCTCAGCTGTATCTACACTGCCCCACTCTCAGCTGTATCTACTCTGCCCCAGGCTCAGCTGTATCTACACTGCCCCACTCTCAGCTGTATCTACTCTGCCCCAGGCTCAGCTGTATCTACTCTGCCCCACTCTCAGCTGTATCTACACTGCCCCACTCTCAGCTGTATCTACTCTGCCCCACTCTCAGCTGTATCTACTCTGCCCCAGGCTCAGCTGTATCTACACTGCCCCACTCTCAGCTGTATCTACTCTGCCCCAGGCTCAGCTGTATCTACTCTGCCCCACTCTCAGCTGTATCTACACTGCCCCACTCTCAGCTGTATCTACTCTGCCCCACTCTCAGCTGTATCTACTCTGCCCCACTCACAGCTGTATCTACTCTGGCTCAGGCTCAGCTGTTTCTACACTGCCCCACTCTCAGCAGTATCTACACTGCCCCAGGCTCAGCTGTATCTACTCTGCCCCACTCTCAGCTGTATCTACTCTGCCCCACTCTCAGCTGTATCTACACTGCCCCACTCTCAGCTGTATCTACACTGCCCCAGGCTCAGCTGTATCTACACTGCCCCAGGCTCAGCTGTATCTACACTGCCCCAGGCTCAGCTGTATCTACTCTGCCCCAGGCTCAGCTGTATCTACACTGCCCCACTCTCAGCTGTATCTACTCTGCCCCACTCTCAGCTGTATCTACACTGCCCCACTCTCAGCTGTATCTACTCTGCCCCACTCTCAGCTGTATCTACACTGCCCAAGGCTCAGCTGTATCTACTCTGCCCCAGGCTCAGCTGTATCTACTCTGCCCCACTCTCAGCTGTATCTACACTGCCCCACTCTCAGCTGTATCTACACTGCCCCACTCTCAGCTGTATCTACACTGCCCCACTCTCAGCTGTATCTACTCTGCCCCACTCTCAGCTGTATCTACTCTGCCCCACTCTCAGCTGTATCTACTCTGGCTCAGGCTCAGCTGTATCTACTCTGCCCCACTCTCAGCTGTATCTACACTGCCCCAGGCTCAGCTGTATCTACACTGCCCCACTCTCAGCTGTATCTACACTGCCCCACTCTCAGCTGTATCTACACTGCCCCACTCTCAGCTGTATCTAGACTGCCCCACTCACAGCTGTATCTACACTGCCCCACACTCAGCTGTATCTACACTGCCCCACTCTCAGCTGTATCTACACTGCCCCACTCTCAGCTGTATCTACTCTGGCTCAGGCTCAGCTGTATCTACACTG
Source organism: Lissotriton vulgaris (assembly GCF_964263255.1). Lineage (NCBI taxonomy): Eukaryota > Metazoa > Chordata > Amphibia > Caudata > Salamandridae > Lissotriton > Lissotriton vulgaris. The sequence continues at coordinate 310,652,603 of NC_141686.1, read as the reverse complement.
CCCCACTCTCAGCTGTATCTACACTGCCCCAGGCTCAGCTGTATCTACTCTGCCCCACTCTCAGCTGTATCTACTCTGCCCCAGGCTCAGCTGTATCTACTCTGCCCCAGGCTCAGCTGTATCTACTCTGCCCCACTCTCAGCTGTATCTACACTGCCCCACTCTCAGCTGTATCTACACTGCCCCACTCTCAGCTGTATCTACTCTGCCCCACTCTCAGCTGTATCTACTCTGCCCCACTCTCAGCTGTATCTACTCTGGCTCAGGCTCAGCTGTATCTACACTGCCCCACTCACAGCTGTATCTACACTGCCCCACTCTCAGCTGTATCTACACTGCCCCACTCACAGCTGTATCTACTCTGCCCCACTCTCAGCTGTATCTACACTGCCCCAGGCTCAGCTGTATCTAGACTGCCCCACTCTCAGCTGTATCTACACTGCCCCACTCTCAGCTGTATCTACACTGCCCCACTCTCAGCTGTATCTACTCTGCCCCACTCTCAGCTGTATCTACACTGCCCCAGGCTCAGCTGTATCTAGACTGCCCCACTCTCAGCTGTATCTACACTGCCCCACTCTCAGCTGTATCTACACTGCCCCACTCTCAGCTGTATCTACACTGCCCCACTCTCAGCTGTATCTACTCTGCCCCAGGCTCAGCTGTATCTACACTGCCCCACTCTCAGCTGTATCTACTCTGCCCCAGGCTCAGCTGTATCTACTCTGCCCCACTCACAGCTGTATCTACTCTGCCCCACTCTCAGCTGTATCTACTCTGCCCCAGGCTCAGCTGTATCTACACTGCCCCACTCTCAGCTGTATCTACACTGCCCCACTCTCAGCTGTATCTACACTGCCCCACTCTCAGCTGTATCTACACTGCCCCACTCTCAGCTGTATCTACACTGCCCCACTCTCAGCTGTATCTACACTGCCCCACTCTCAGCTGTATCTACTCTGGCTCAGGCTCAGCTGTATCTACACTGCCCCACTCTCAGCTGTATCTACACTGCCCCAGGCTCAGCTGTATCTACTCTGCCCCACTCTCAGCTGTATCTACTCTGCCCCACTCTCAGCTGTATCTACTCTGGCTCAGGCTCAGCTGTATCTACACTGCCCCACTCTCAGCTGTATCTACACTGCCCCACTCTCAGCTGTATCTACACTGCCCCACTCTCAGCTGTATCTACACTGCCCCACTCTCAGCTGTATCTACACTGCCCCACTCTCAGCTGTATCTACTCTGGCTCAGGCTCAGCTGTATCTACACTGCCCCACTCTCAGCTGTATCTACACTGCCCCAGGCTCAGCTGTATCTACTCTGCCCAAGGCTCAGCTGTATCTACTCTGCCCCACTCTCAGCTGTATCTACACTGCCCCACTCTCAGCTGTATCTACTCTGGCTCAGGCTCAGCTGTATCTACACTGCCCCACTCTCAGCTGTATCTACACTGCCCCAGGCTCAGCTGTATCTACTCTGCCCCACTCTCAGCTGTATCTACTCTGCCCCACTCTCAGCTGTATCTACTCTGGCTCAGGCTCAGCTGTATCTACACTGCCCCACTCTCAGCTGTATCTACACTGCCCCACTCTCAGCTGTATCTACACTGCCCCACTCTCAGCTGTATCTACACTGCCCCACTCTCAGCTGTATCTACACTGCCCCACTCTCAGCTGTATCTACTCTGGCTCAGGCTCAGCTGTATCTACACTGCCCCACTCTCAGCTGTATCTACACTGCCCCAGGCTCAGCTGTATCTACTCTGCCCCAGGCTCAGCTGTATCTACTCTGCCCCAGGCTCAGCTGTATCTACTCTGCCCCACTCTCAGCTGTATCTACTCTGCCCCACTCTCAGCTGTATCTACACTGCCCCACTCTCAGCTGTATCTACTCTGCCCCACTCTCAGCTGTATCTACTCTGCCCCACTCTCAGCTGTATCTACACTGCCCCACTCTCAGCTGTATCTACTCTGCCCCACTCTCAGCTGTATCTACACTGCCCCACTCTCAGCAGTATCTACACTGCCCCACTCTCAGCTGTATCTACACTGCCCCAGGCTCAGCTGTATCTACACTGCCCCAGGCTCAGCTGTATCTACACTGCCCCAGGCTCAGCTGTATCTACTCTGCCCCAGGCTCAGCTGTATCTACTCTGCCCCAGGCTCAGCTGTATCTACACTGCCCCAGGCTCAGCTGTATCTACTCTGCCCCACTCTCAGCTGTATCTACACTGCCCCACTCTCAGCTGTATCTACACTGCCCCAGGCTCAGCTGTATCTACACTGCCCCACTCTCAGCTGTATCTACACTGCCCCACTCTCAGCTGTATCTAGACTGCCCCACTCACAGCTGTATCTACACTGCCCCACTCTCAGCCGTATCTACACTGCCCCACTCTCAGCTGTATCTACACTGCCCCAGGCTCAGCTGTATCTACACTGCCCCAGGCTCAGCTGTATCTACACTGCCCCACTCTCAGCTGTATCTACTCTGCCCCACTCTCAGCTGTATCTACACTGCCCCACTCTCAGCTGTATCTACACTGCCCCACTCTCAGCTGTATCTACACTGCCCCAGGCTCAGCTGTATCTACTCTGCCCCACTCTCAGCTGTATCTACACTGCCCCACTCTCAGCTGTATCTAGACTGCCCCACTCACAGCTGTATCTACACTGCCCCACTCTCAGCTGTATCTACACTGCCCCACTCTCAGCTGTATCTACACTGCCCCACTCTCAGCTGTATCTACTCTGGCTCAGGCTCATCTGTATCTACACTGCCCCACTCTCAGCTGTATCTACTCTGCCCCACTCTCAGCTGTATCTACACTGCCCCAGGCTCAGCTGTATCTACACTGCCCCACTCTCAGCTGTATCTACACTGCCCCAGGCTCAGCTGTATCTACACTGCCCCACTCACAGCTGTATCTACACTGCCCCACTCTCAGCTGTATCTACTCTGCCCCACTCTCAGCTGTATCTACTCTGCCCCACTCTCAGCTGTATCTACACTGCCCCACTCTCAGCTGTATCTACACTGCCCCACTCTCAGCTGTATCTACACTGCCCCAGGCTCAGCTGTATCTACTCTGCCCCACTCTCAGCTGTATCTACTCTGCCCCAGGCTCAGCTGTATCTACACTGCCCCACTCTCAGCTGTATCTACTCTGCCCCAGGCTCAGCTGTATCTACTCTGCCCCACTCTCAGCTGTATCTACTCTGCCCCACTCTCAGCTGTATCTACACTGCCCCAGGCTCAGCTGTATCTACACTGCCCCACTCTCAGCTGTATCTACTCTGCCCCACTCTCAGCTGTATCTACTCTGCCCCACTCTCAGCTGTATCTACACTGCCCCACTCTCAGCTGTATCTACACTGCCCCAGGCTCAGCTGTATCTACACTGCCCCACTCTCAGCTGTATCTACACTGCCCCACTCTCAGCTGTATCTACTCTGCCCCACTCTCAGCTGTATCTACTCTGCCCCACTCTCAGCTGTATCTACACTGCCCCACTCTCAGCTGTATCTACACTGCCCCACTCTCAGCTGTATCTACACTGCCCCACTCTCAGCTGTATCTACACTGCCCCACTCTCAGCTGTATCTACACTGCCCCACTCTCAGCTGTATCTACACTGCCCCACTCTCAGCTGTATCTACTCTGGCTCAGGCTCAGCTGTATCTACACTGCCCCACTCTCAGCTGTATCTACTCTGGCTCAGGCTCAGCTGTATCTACTCTGCCCCACTCTCAGCTGTATCTACACTGCCCCACTCTCAGCTGTATCTACACTGCCCCAGGCTCAGCTGTATCTACACTGCCCCACTCTCAGCTGTATCTACACTGCCCCACTCTCAGCTGTATCTACTCTGCCCCACTCTCAGCTGTATCTACTCTGCCCCACTCTCAGCTGTATCTACTCTGCCCCACTCTCAGCTGTATCTACACTGCCCCACTCTCAGCTGTATCTACACTGCCCCACTCTCAGCTGTATCTACACTGCCCCACTCTCAGCTGTATCTACACTGCCCCACTCTCAGCTGTATCTACTCTGGCTCAGGCTCAGCTGTATCTACTCTGCCCCACTCTCAGCTGTATCTACACTGCCCCAGGCTCAGCTGTATCTACTCTGCCCCACTCTCAGCTGTATCTACACTGCCCCACTCTCAGCTGTATCTACACTGCCCCACTCTCAGCAGTATCTACACTGCCCCAGGCTCAGCTGTATCTACACTGCCCCACTCTCAGCTGTATCTACACTGCCCCACTCTCAGCTGTATCTACTCTGCCCCAGGCTCAGCTGTATCTACACTGCCCCACTCTCAGCTGTATCTACACTGCCCCACTCTCAGCTGTATCTACACTGCCCCACTCTCAGCTGTATCTACACTGCCCCACTCTCAGCTGTATCTACTCTGGCTCAGGCTCAGCTGTATCTACTCTGCCCCACTCTCAGCTGTATCTACACTGCCCCAGGCTCAGCTGTATCTACTCTGCCCCACTCTCAGCTGTATCTACACTGCCCCACTCTCAGCTGTATCTACACTGCCCCACTCTCAGCAGTATCTACACTGCCCCAGGCTCAGCTGTATCTACACTGCCCCACTCTCAGCTGTATCTACACTGCCCCACTCTCAGCTGTATCTACACTGCCCCACTCTCAGCTGTATCTACACTGCCCCACTCTCAGCTGTATCTAGACTGCCCCACTCTCAGCTGTATCTACACTGCCCCACTCTCAGCTGTATCTACTCTGCCCCACTCTCAGCTGTATCTACTCTGCCCCACTCTCAGCTGTATCTACACTGCCCCACTCTCAGCTGTATCTACACTGCCCCACTCTCAGCTGTATCTACTCTGCCCCACTCTCAGCTGTATCTACTCTGCCCCACTCACAGCTGTATCTACACTGCCCCAGGCTCAGCTGTATCTACACTGCCCCAGGCTCAGCTGTATCTACACTGCCCCACTCTCAGCTGTATCTACTCTGCCCCACTCTCAGCTGTATCTACTCTGCCCCACTCTCAGCTGTATCTACTCTGCCCCACTCTCAGCTGTATCTACACTGCCCCACTCTCAGCTGTATCTACACTGCCCCAGGCTCAGCTGTATCTACACTGCCCTACTCTCAGCTGTATCTACACTGCCCCAGGCTCAGCTGTATCTACTCTGCCCCACTCTCAGCTGTATCTACTCTGCCCCACTCTCAGCTGTATCTACTCTGCCCCACTCTCAGCTGTATCTACACTGCCCCACTCTCAGCTGTATCTACTCTGCCCCACTCTCAGCTGTATCTACACTGCCCCACTCTCAGCTGTATCTACTCTGCCCCAGGCTCAGCTGTATCTACTCTGCCCCACTCTCAGCTGTATCTACACTGCCCCACTCTCAGCTGTATCTACACTGCCCCAGGCTCAGCTGTATCTACTCTGCCCCAGGCTCAGCTGTATCTACTCTGCCCCACTCTCAGCTGTATCTACACTGCCCCACTCTCAGCTGTATCTACACTGCCCCACTCTCAGCTGTATCTACTCTGCCCCACTCTCAGCTGTATCTACTCTGCCCCACTCTCAGCTGTATCTACACTGCCCCAGGCTCAGCTGTATCTACTCTGCCCCACTCTCAGCTGTATCTACACTGCCCCACTCTCAGCTGTATCTACACTGCCCCACTCTCAGCAGTATCTACACTGCCCCAGGCTCAGCTGTATCTACACTGCCCCACTCTCAGCTGTATCTACACTGCCCCACTCTCAGCTGTATCTACACTGCCCCACTCTCAGCTGTATCTACTCTGCCCCACTCTCAGCTGTATCTACTCTGCCCCACTCTCAGCTGTATCTACACTGCCCCACTCTCAGCTGTATCTACACTGCCCCACTCTCAGCTGTATCTACTCTGCCCCACTCTCAGCTGTATCTACTCTGCCCCACTCACAGCTGTATCTACACTGCCCCAGGCTCAGCTGTATCTACACTGCCCCAGGCTCAGCTGTATCTACACTGCCCCACTCTCAGCTGTATCTACTCTGCCCCACTCTCAGCTGTATCTACTCTGCCCCACTCTCAGCTGTATCTACTCTGCCCCACTCTCAGCTGTATCTACACTGCCCCACTCTCAGCTGTATCTACACTGCCCCAGGCTCAGCTGTATCTACTCTGCCCCAGGCTCAGCTGTATCTACTCTGCCCCACTCTCAGCTGTATCTACACTGCCCCACTCTCAGCTGTATCTACACTGCCCCAGGCTCAGCTGTATCTACTCTGCCCCAGGCTCAGCTGTATCTACTCTGCCCCACTCTCAGCTGTATCTACACTGCCCCACTCTCAGCTGTATCTACACTGCCCCACTCTCAGCTGTATCTACTCTGCCCCACTCTCAGCTGTATCTACTCTGGCTCAGGCTCAGCTGTATCTACACTGCCCCACTCTCAGCTGTATCTACACTGCCCCACTCTCAGCTGTATCTACTCTGCCCCACTCTCAGCTGTATCTACACTGCCCCACTCTCAGCTGTATCTACACTGCCCTACTCTCAGCTGTATCTACACTGCCCCACTCTCAGCTGTATCTACTCTGCCCCACTCTCAGCTGTATCTACTCTGCCCCACTCTCAGCTGTATCTACTCTGCCCCACTCTCAGCTGTATCTACTCTGCCCCACTCTCAGCTGTATCTACTCTGCCCCACTCTCAGCTGTATCTAGACTGCCCCACTCTCAGCTGTATCTACACTGCCCCACTCTCAGCTGTATCTACTCTGGCTCAGGCTCAGCTGTATCTACTCTGCCCCACTCTCAGCTGTATCTACTCTGCCCCACTCTCAGCTGTATCTACACTGCCCCACTCTCAGCTGTATCTACTCTGCCCCAGGCTCAGCTGTATCTACTCTGCCCCAGGCTCAGCTGTATCTACTCTGCCCCACTCTCAGCTGTATCTACTCTGCCCCACTCTCAGCTGTATCTACTCTGCCCCAGGCTCAGCTGTATCTACTCTGCCCCACTCTCAGCTGTATCTACTCTGCCCCACTCTCAGCTGTATCTACTCTGCCCCAGGCTCAGCTGTATCTACTCTGCCCCACTCTCAGCTGTATCTACTCTGCCCCACTCTCAGCTGTATCTACTCTGCCCCAGGCTCAGCTGTATCTACTCTGCCCCAGGCTCAGCTGTATCTACACTGCCCAAGGCTCAGCTGTATCTACACTGCCCCACTCTCAGCTGTATCTACACTGCCCCACTCACAGCTGTATCTACACTGCCCCAGGCTCAGCTGTATCTACTCTGCCCCAGGCTCAGCTGTATCTACACTGCCCCACTCTCAGCTGTATCTACACTGCCCCACTCTCAGCTGTATCTACTCTGCCCCACTCTCAGCTGTATCTACACTGCCCCACTCTCAGCTGTATCTACACTGCCCCACTCTCAGCTGTATCTACTCTGGCTCAGGCTCAGCTGTATCTACTCTGCCCCACTCTCAGCTGTATCTACTCTGCCCCACTCTCAGCTGTATCTACACTGCCCCACTCTCAGCTGTATCTACACTGCCCCACTCTCAGCTGTATCTACACTGCCCCACTCACAGCTGTATCTACTCTGCCCCACTCTCAGCTGTATCTACTCTGCCCCACTCTCAGCTGTATCTACTCTGCCCCAGGCTCAGCTGTATCTACACTGCCCCACTCTCAGCTGTATCTACACTGCCCCAGGCTCAGCTGTATCTACACTGCCCCAGGCTCAGCTGTATCTACTCTGCCCCACTCTCAGCTGTATCTACTCTGCCCCACTCTCAGCTGTATCTACTCTGCCCCACTCTCAGCTGTATCTACACTGCCCCACTCTCAGCTGTATCTACTCTGCCCCACTCTCAGCTGTATCTACACTGCCCCACTCTCAGCTGTATCTACTCTGGCCCACTCTCAGCTGTATCTACTCTGCCCCACTCTCAGCTGTATCTACTCTGCCCCACTCTCAGCTGTATCTACACTGCCCCACTCTCAGCTGTATCTACTCTGGCTCAGGCTCAGCTGTATCTACACTGCCCCACTCTCAGCTGTATCTACTCTGCCCCAGGCTCAGCTGTATCTACTCTGCCCCACTCTCAGCTGTATCTACACTGCCCCACTCTCAGCTGTATCTACTCTGCCCCAGGCTCAGCTGTATCTACACTGCCCCACTCTCAGCAGTATCTAGACTGCCCCACTCTCAGCTGTATCTACACTGCCCCACTCTCAGCTGTATCTACACTGCCCCACTCTCAGCTGTATCTACTCTGCCCCACTCTCAGCTGTATCTACTCTGCCCCACTCTCAGCTGTATCTACTCTGCCCCACTCTCAGCTGTATCTACTCTGGCTCAGGCTCAGCTGTATCTACACTGCCCCACTCTCAGCAGTATCTAGACTGCCCCACTCTCAGCTGTATCTACACTGCCCCACTCTCAGCTGTATCTACACTGCCCCACTCTCAGCTGTATCTACTCTGCCCCACTCTCAGCTGTATCTACTCTGCCCCACTCTCAGCTGTATCTACTCTGCCCCACTCTCAGCTGTATCTACTCTGGCTCAGGCTCAGCTGTATCTACACTGCCCCACTCTCAGCAGTATCTAGACTGCCCCACTCTCAGCTGTATCTACACTGCCCCACTCTCAGCTGTATCTACACTGCCCCACTCTCAGCTGTATCTACTCTGCCCCACTCTCAGCTGTATCTACTCTGCCCCACTCTCAGCTGTATCTACTCTGCCCCACTCTCAGCTGTATCTACTCTGCCCCACTCTCAGCTGTATCTACTCTGCCCCAGGCTCAGCTGTATCTACACTGCCCCACTCTCAGCTGTATCTACACTGCCCCAGGCTCAGCTGTATCTACTCTGCCCCACTCTCAGCTGTATCTACACTGCCCCACTCTCAGCTGTATCTACACTGCCCCAGGCTCAGCTGTATCTACACTGCCCCACTCTCAGCTGTATCTACACTGCCCCACTCTCAGCTGTATCTACTCTGCCCCACTCTCAGCTGTATCTACTCTGCCCCACTCTCAGCTGTATCTACACTGCCCCACTCTCAGCTGTATCTACTCTGCCCCACTCTCAGCTGTATCTACTCTGCCCCACTCTCAGCTGTATCTACACTGCCCCACTCTCAGCTGTATCTACACTGCCCCACTCTCAGCTGTATCTACACTGCCCCACTCTCAGCTGTATCTACTCTGCCCCAGGCTCAGCTGTATCTACACTGCCCCATGCTCAGCTGTATCTACTCTGCCCCACTCTCAGCAGTATCTAGACTGCCCCACTCTCAGCTGTATCTACTCTGCCCCAGGCTCAGCTGTATCTACACTGCCCCACTCTCAGCAGTATCTAGACTGCCCCACTCTCAGCTGTATCTACACTGCCCCACTCTCAGCTGTATCTACTCTGCCCCACTCTCAGCTGTATCTACTCTGCCCCACTCTCAGCTGTATCTACTCTGCCCCACTCTCAGCTGTATCTACTCTGCCCCACTCTCAGCTGTATCTACACTGCCCCACTCTCAGCAGTATCTAGACTGCCCCACTCTCAGCTGTATCTACTCTGCCCCAGGCTCAGCTGTATCTACACTGCCCCACTCTCAGCAGTATCTAGACTGCCCCACTCTCAGCTGTATCTACACTGCCCCACTCTCAGCTGTATCTACTCTGCCCCACTCTCAGCTGTATCTACTCTGCCCCACTCTCAGCTGTATCTACTCTGCCCCACTCTCAGCTGTATCTACTCTGCCCCACTCTCAGCTGTATCTACACTGCCCCACTCTCAGCTGTATCTACTCTGCCCCAGGCTCAGCTGTATCTACTCTGGCTCAGGCTCAGCTGTATCTACACTGCCCCACTCTCAGCTGTATCTACACTGCCCCACTCTCAGCTGTATCTACACTGCCCCACTCTCAGCTGTATCTACACTGCCCCACTCTCAGCTGTATCTACTCTGCCCCACTCTCAGCTGTATCTACTCTGCCCCAGGCTCAGCTGTATCTACACTGCCCCACTCTCAGCTGTATCTACTCTGCCCCACTCTCAGCTGTATCTACACTGCCCCACTCTCAGCTGTATCTACTCTGCCCCAGGCTCAGCTGTATCTACACTGCCCCAGGCTCAGCTGTATCTACACTGCCCCACTCTCAGCTGTATCTACTCTGCCCCACTCTCAGCTGTATCTACACTGCCCCACTCTCAGCAGTATCTAGACTGCCCCACTCTCAGCTGTATCTACACTGCCCCACTCTCAGCTGTATCTACTCTGCCCCACTCTCAGCTGTATCTACTCTGCCCCACTCACAGCTGTATCTACACTGCCCCACTCTCAGCTGTATCTACTCTGCCCCACTCTCAGCTGCATCTACACTGCCCCACTCACAGCTGTATCTACACTGCCCCACTCTCAGCTGTATCTACACTGCCCCACTCTCAGCTGTATCTACACTGCCCCACTCTCAGCTGTATCTAGACTGCCCCACTCTCAGCTGTATCTACACTGCCCCACTCTCAGCTGCATCTACACTGCCCCACTCTCAGCTGCATCTACACTGCCCCACTCTCAGCTGCATCTACACTGCCCCACTCTCAGCTGTATCTACACTGCCCCAGGCTCAGCTGTATCTACACTGCCCCACTCTCAGCTGTATCTACACTGCCCCACTCTCAGCTGTATATACTCTGCCCCACTCTCAGCTGTATCTACACTGCCCCACTCTCAGCTGTATCTACTCTGGCTCAGGCTCAGCTGTATCTACACTGCCCCACTCTCAGCTGTATCTACACTGCCCCAGGCTCAGCTGTATCTACACTGCCCCACTCTCAGCTGTATCTACACTGCCCCACTCTCAGCTGTATCTACACTGCCCCACTCTCAGCTGTATCTACACTGCCCCAGGCTCAGCTGTATCTACTCTGCCCCAGGCTCAGCTGTATCTACACTGCCCCACTCTCAGCTGTATCTAGACTGCCCCACTCTCAGCTGTATCTACACTGCCCCACTCTCAGCTGTATCTACTCTGCCCCACTCTCAGCTGTATCTACTCTGCCCCACTCTCAGCTGTATCTACACTGCCCCACTCTCAGCTGTATCTACACTGCCCCACTCTCAGCTGTATCTACTCTGCCCCACTCTCAGCTGTATCTACTCTGCCCCACTCACAGCTGTATCTACACTGCCCCAGGCTCAGCTGTATCTACACTGCCCCAGGCTCAGCTGTATCTACACTGCCCCACTCTCAGCTGTATCTACTCTGCCCCACTCTCAGCTGTATCTACTCTGCCCCACTCTCAGCTGTATCTACTCTGCCCCACTCTCAGCTGTATCTACACTGCCCCACTCTCAGCTGTATCTACACTGCCCCAGGCTCAGCTGTATCTACACTGCCCTACTCTCAGCTGTATCTACACTGCCCCAGGCTCAGCTGTATCTACTCTGCCCCACTCTCAGCTGTATCTACTCTGCCCCACTCTCAGCTGTATCTACTCTGCCCCACTCTCAGCTGTATCTACACTGCCCCACTCTCAGCTGTATCTACTCTGCCCCACTCTCAGCTGTATCTACACTGCCCCACTCTCAGCTGTATCTACTCTGCCCCAGGCTCAGCTGTATCTACTCTGCCCCACTCTCAGCTGTATCTACACTGCCCCACTCTCAGCTGTATCTACACTGCCCCAGGCTCAGCTGTATCTACTCTGCCCCAGGCTCAGCTGTATCTACTCTGCCCCACTCTCAGCTGTATCTACACTGCCCCACTCTCAGCTGTATCTACACTGCCCCACTCTCAGCTGTATCTACTCTGCCCCACTCTCAGCTGTATCTACTCTGCCCCACTCTCAGCTGTATCTACACTGCCCCAGGCTCAGCTGTATCTACTCTGCCCCACTCTCAGCTGTATCTACACTGCCCCACTCTCAGCTGTATCTACACTGCCCCACTCTCAGCAGTATCTACACTGCCCCAGGCTCAGCTGTATCTACACTGCCCCACTCTCAGCTGTATCTACACTGCCCCACTCTCAGCTGTATCTACACTGCCCCACTCTCAGCTGTATCTACTCTGCCCCACTCTCAGCTGTATCTACTCTGCCCCACTCTCAGCTGTATCTACACTGCCCCACTCTCAGCTGTATCTACACTGCCCCACTCTCAGCTGTATCTACTCTGCCCCACTCTCAGCTGTATCTACTCTGCCCCACTCACAGCTGTATCTACACTGCCCCAGGCTCAGCTGTATCTACACTGCCCCAGGCTCAGCTGTATCTACACTGCCCCACTCTCAGCTGTATCTACTCTGCCCCACTCTCAGCTGTATCTACTCTGCCCCACTCTCAGCTGTATCTACTCTGCCCCACTCTCAGCTGTATCTACACTGCCCCACTCTCAGCTGTATCTACACTGCCCCAGGCTCAGCTGTATCTACTCTGCCCCAGGCTCAGCTGTATCTACTCTGCCCCACTCTCAGCTGTATCTACACTGCCCCACTCTCAGCTGTATCTACACTGCCCCAGGCTCAGCTGTATCTACTCTGCCCCAGGCTCAGCTGTATCTACTCTGCCCCACTCTCAGCTGTATCTACACTGCCCCACTCTCAGCTGTATCTACACTGCCCCACTCTCAGCTGTATCTACTCTGCCCCACTCTCAGCTGTATCTACTCTGGCTCAGGCTCAGCTGTATCTACACTGCCCCACTCTCAGCTGTATCTACACTGCCCCACTCTCAGCTGTATCTACTCTGCCCCACTCTCAGCTGTATCTACACTGCCCCACTCTCAGCTGTATCTACACTGCCCTACTCTCAGCTGTATCTACACTGCCCCACTCTCAGCTGTATCTACTCTGCCCCACTCTCAGCTGTATCTACTCTGACCCACTCTCAGCTGTATCTACTCTGCCCCACTCTCAGCTGTATCTACTCTGCCCCACTCTCAGCTGTATCTACTCTGCCCCACTCTCAGCTGTATCTAGACTGCCCCACTCTCAGCTGTATCTACACTGCCCCACTCTCAGCTGTATCTACTCTGGCTCAGGCTCAGCTGTATCTACTCTGCCCCACTCTCAGCTGTATCTACTCTGCCCCACTCTCAGCTGTATCTACACTGCCCCACTCTCAGCTGTATCTACTCTGCCCCAGGCTCAGCTGTATCTACTCTGCCCCAGGCTCAGCTGTATCTACTCTGCCCCACTCTCAGCTGTATCTACTCTGCCCCACTCTCAGCTGTATCTACTCTGCCCCAGGCTCAGCTGTATCTACTCTGCCCCACTCTCAGCTGTATCTACTCTGCCCCACTCTCAGCTGTATCTACTCTGCCCCAGGCTCAGCTGTATCTACTCTGCCCCACTCTCAGCTGTATCTACTCTGCCCCACTCTCAGCTGTATCTACTCTGCCCCAGGCTCAGCTGTATCTACTCTGCCCCAGGCTCAGCTGTATCTACACTGCCCAAGGCTCAGCTGTATCTACACTGCCCCACTCTCAGCTGTATCTACACTGCCCCACTCACAGCTGTATCTACACTGCCCCAGGCTCAGCTGTATCTACTCTGCCCCAGGCTCAGCTGTATCTACACTGCCCCACTCTCAGCTGTATCTACACTGCCCCACTCTCAGCTGTATCTACTCTGCCCCACTCTCAGCTGTATCTACACTGCCCCACTCTCAGCTGTATCTACACTGCCCCACTCTCAGCTGTATCTACTCTGGCTCAGGCTCAGCTGTATCTACTCTGCCCCACTCTCAGCTGTATCTACTCTGCCCCACTCTCAGCTGTATCTACACTGCCCCACTCTCAGCTGTATCTACACTGCCCCACTCTCAGCTGTATCTACACTGCCCCACTCACAGCTGTATCTACTCTGCCCCACTCTCAGCTGTATCTACTCTGCCCCACTCTCAGCTGTATCTACTCTGCCCCAGGCTCAGCTGTATCTACACTGCCCCACTCTCAGCTGTATCTACACTGCCCCAGGCTCAGCTGTATCTACACTGCCCCAGGCTCAGCTGTATCTACTCTGCCCCACTCTCAGCTGTATCTACTCTGCCCCACTCTCAGCTGTATCTACTCTGCCCCACTCTCAGCTGTATCTACACTGCCCCACTCTCAGCTGTATCTACTCTGCCCCACTCTCAGCTGTATCTACACTGCCCCACTCTCAGCTGTATCTACTCTGGCCCACTCTCAGCTGTATCTACTCTGCCCCACTCTCAGCTGTATCTACTCTGCCCCACTCTCAGCTGTATCTACACTGCCCCACTCTCAGCTGTATCTACTCTGGCTCAGGCTCAGCTGTATCTACTCTGCCCCACTCTCAGCTGTATCTACTCTGCCCTAGGCTCAGCTGTATCTACTCTGCCCCACTCTCAGCTGTATCTACACTGCCCCACTCTCAGCTGTATCTACTCTGCCCCAGGCTCAGCTGTATCTACACTGCCCCACTCTCAGCAGTATCTAGACTGCCCCACTCTCAGCTGTATCTACACTGCCCCACTCTCAGCTGTATCTACACTGCCCCACTCTCAGCTGTATCTACTCTGCCCCACTCTCAGCTGTATCTACTCTGCCCCACTCTCAGCTGTATCTACTCTGCCCCACTCTCAGCTGTATCTACTCTGGCTCAGGCTCAGCTGTATCTACACTGCCCCACTCTCAGCAGTATCTAGACTGCCCCACTCTCAGCTGTATCTACACTGCCCCACTCTCAGCTGTATCTACACTGCCCCACTCTCAGCTGTATCTTCTCTGCCCCACTCTCAGCTGTATCTACTCTGCCCCACTCTCAGCTGTATCTACTCTGCCCCACTCTCAGCTGTATCTACTCTGGCTCAGGCTCAGCTGTATCTACACTGCCCCACTCTCAGCAGTATCTAGACTGCCCCACTCTCAGCTGTATCTACACTGCCCCACTCTCAGCTGTATCTACACTGCCCCACTCTCAGCTGTATCTACTCTGCCCCACTCTCAGCTGTATCTACTCTGCCCCACTCTCAGCTGTATCTACTCTGCCCCACTCTCAGCTGTATCTACTCTGCCCCACTCTCAGCTGTATCTACTCTGCCCCAGGCTCAGCTGTATCTACACTGCCCCACTCTCAGCTGTATCTACACTGCCCCAGGCTCAGCTGTATCTACTCTGCCCCACTCTCAGCTGTATCTACACTGCCCCACTCTCAGCTGTATCTACACTGCCCCAGGCTCAGCTGTATCTACACTGCCCCACTCTCAGCTGTATCTACACTGCCCCACTCTCAGCTGTATCTACTCTGCCCCACTCTCAGCTGTATCTACTCTGCCCCACTCTCAGCTGTATCTACACTGCCCCACTCTCAGCTGTATCTACTCTGCCCCACTCTCAGCTGTATCTACTCTGCCCCACTCTCAGCTGTATCTACACTGCCCCACTCTCAGCTGTATCTACACTGCCCCACTCTCAGCTGTATCTACACTGCCCCACTCTCAGCTGTATCTACTCTGCCCCAGGCTCAGCTGTATCTACACTGCCCCATGCTCAGCTGTATCTACTCTGCCCCACTCTCAGCAGTATCTAGACTGCCCCACTCTCAGCTGTATCTACTCTGCCCCAGGCTCAGCTGTATCTACACTGCCCCACTCTCAGCAGTATCTAGACTGCCCCACTCTCAGCTGTATCTACACTGCCCCACTCTCAGCTGTATCTACTCTGCCCCACTCTCAGCTGTATCTACTCTGCCCCACTCTCAGCTGTATCTACTCTGCCCCAGGCTCAGCTGTATCTACACTGCCCCAGGCTCAGCTGTATCTACACTTCCCCACTCTCAGCTGTATCTACACTGCCCCACTCTCAGCTGTATCTACACTGCCCCACGCTCAGCTGTATCTACTCTGCCCCACTCTCAGCTGTATCTACTCTGCCCCACTCTCAGCTGTATCTACTCTGCCCCACTCTCAGCTGTATCTACTCTGCCCCACTCTCAGCTGTATCTACTCTGCCCCACTCTCAGCTGTATCTACACTGCCCCACTCTCAGCAGTATCTAGACTGCCCCACTCTCAGCTGTATCTACTCTGCCCCAGGCTCAGCTGTATCTACACTGCCCCACTCTCAGCAGTATCTAGACTGCCCCACTCTCAGCTGTATCTACACTGCCCCACTCTCAGCTGTATCTACTCTGCCCCACTCTCAGCTGTATCTACTCTGCCCCACTCTCAGCTGTATCTACTCTGCCCCACTCTCAGCTGTATCTACTCTGCCCCACTCTCAGCTGTATCTACACTGCCCCACTCTCAGCTGTATCTACTCTGCCCCAGGCTCAGCTGTATCTACTCTGGCTCAGGCTCAGCTGTATCTACACTGCCCCACTCTCAGCTGTATCTACACTGCCCCACTCTCAGCTGTATCTACACTGCCCCACTCTCAGCTGTATCTACACTGCCCCACTCTCAGCTGTATCTACTCTGCCCCACTCTCAGCTGTATCTACTCTGCCCCAGGCTCAGCTGTATCTACACTGCCCCACTCTCAGCTGTATCTACTCTGCCCCACTCTCAGCTGTATCTACACTGCCCCACTCTCAGCTGTATCTACTCTGCCCCAGGCTCAGCTGTATCTACACTGCCCCAGGCTCAGCTGTATCTACACTGCCCCACTCTCAGCTGTATCTACTCTGCCCCACTCTCAGCTGTATCTACACTGCCCCACTCTCAGCAGTATCTAGACTGCCCCACTCTCAGCTGTATCTACACTGCCCCACTCTCAGCTGTATCTACTCTGCCCCACTCTCAGCTGTATCTACTCTGCCCCACTCACAGCTGTATCTACACTGCCCCACTCTCAGCTGTATCTACTCTGCCCCACTCTCAGCTGCATCTACACTGCCCCACTCACAGCTGTATCTACACTGCCCCACTCTCAGCTGTATCTACACTGCCCCACTCTCAGCTGTATCTACACTGCCCCACTCTCAGCTGTATCTAGACTGCCCCACTCTCAGCTGTATCTACACTGCCCCACTCTCAGCTGCATCTACACTGCCCCACTCTCAGCTGCATCTACACTGCCCCACTCTCAGCTGCATCTACACTGCCCCACTCTCAGCTGTATCTACACTGCCCCAGGCTCAGCTGTATCTACACTGCCCCACTCTCAGCTGTATCTACACTGCCCCACTCTCAGCTGTATCTACTCTGCCCCACTCTCAGCTGTATCTACACTGCCCCACTCTCAGCTGTATCTACTCTGGCTCAGGCTCAGCTGTATCTACACTGCCCCACTCTCAGCTGTATCTACACTGCCCCAGGCTCAGCTGTATCTACACTGCCCCACTCTCAGCTGTATCTACACTGCCCCACTCTCAGCTGTATCTACACTGCCCCACTCTCAGCTGTATCTACACTGCCCCAGGCTCAGCTGTATCTACTCTGCCCCAGGCTCAGCTGTATCTACTCTGCCCCACTCTCAGCTGTATCTACTCTGCCCCACTCTCAGCTGTATCTACACTGCCCCACTCTCAGCTGTATCTACTCTGCCCCACTCTCAGCTGTATCTACACTGCCCCACTCACAGCTGTATCTACTCTGCCCCACTCTCAGCTGTATCTACTCTGCCCCAGGCTCAGCTGTATCTACACTGCCCCACTCTCAGCTGTATCTACACTGCCCCAGGCTCAGCTGTATCTACACTGCCCCACTCTCAGCTGTATCTACTCTGCCCCACTCTCAGCTGTATCTACACTGCCCCAGGCTCAGCTGTATCTACACTGCCCCACTCTCAGCTGTATCTAGACTGCCCCACTCTCAGCTGTATCTACACTGCCCCACTCTCAGCTGTATCTACTCTGCCCCACTCTCAGCTGTATCTACTCTGCCCCACTCTCAGCTGTATCTACTCTGCCCCACTCTCAGCTGTATCTACACTGCCCCAGGCTCAGCTGTATCTACACTGCCCCACTCTCAGCTGTATCTAGACTGCCCCACTCTCAGCTGTATCTACTCTGCCCCACTCTCAGCTGTATCTACTCTGCCCCACTCTCAGCTGTATCTACTCTGCCCCACTCTCAGCTGTATCTACTCTGCCCCACTCTCAGCTGTATCTACACTGCCCCAGGCTCAGCTGTATCTACACTGCCCCACTCTCAGCTGTATCTAGACTGCCCCACTCTCAGCTGTATCTACTCTGCCCCACTCTCAGCTGTATCTACTCTGCCCCACTCTCAGCTGTATCTACACTGCCCCACTCTCAGCTGTATCTACTCTGGCTCAGGCTCAGCTGTATCTACTCTGCCCCACTCTCAGCTGTATCTACACTGCCCCACTCTCAGCTGTATCTACACTGCCCCACTCTCAGCAGTATCTAGACTGCCCCACTCTCAGCTGTATCTACTCTGGCTCAGGCTCAGCTGTATCTACACTGCCCCACTCTCAGCTGTATCTAGACTGCCCCACTCTCAGCTGTATCTACTCTGCCCCACTCTCAGCTGTATCTACTCTGCCCCACTCTCAGCTGTATCTACTCTGCCCCACTCTCAGCTGTATCTACTCTGCCCCACTCTCAGCAGTATCTAGACTGCCCCACTCTCAGCTGTATCTACTCTGCCCCACTCTCAGCTGTATCTACTCTGCCCCACTCTCAGCTGTATCTACTCTGCCCCACTCTCAGCTGTATCTACTCTGCCCCACTCTCAGCTGTATCTACTCTGCCCCACTCTCAGCAGTATCTAGACTGCCCCACTCTCAGCTGTATCTACTCTGGCTCAGGCTCAGCTGTATCTACACTGCCCCACTCTCAGCTGTATCTAGACTGCCCCACTCTCAGCTGTATCTACTCTGCCCCACTCTCAGCTGTATCTACTCTGCCCCACTCTCAGCTGTATCTACACTGCCCCACTCTCAGCTGTATCTACTCTGCCCCACTCTCAGCAGTATCTAGACTGCCCCACTCTCAGCTGTATCTACTCTGCCCCACTCTCAGCTGTATCTACTCTGCCCCACTCTCAGCTGTATCTACACTGCCCCACTCTCAGCTGTATCTACTCTGCCCCACTCTCAGCTGTATCTACTCTGCCCCACTCTCAGCTGTATCTACACTGCCCCAGGCTCAGCTGTATCTACACTGCCCCACTCTCAGCTGTATCTACTCTGCCCCACTCTCAGCTGTATCTACACTGCCCCAGGCTCAGCTGTATCTACACTGCCCCACTCTCAGCTGTATCTAGACTGCCCCACTCTCAGCTGTATCTACACTGCCCCACTCTCAGCTGTATCTACTCTGCCCCACTCTCAGCTGTATCTACTCTGCCCCACTCTCAGCTGTATCTACTCTGCCCCACTCTCAGCTGTATCTACACTGCCCCACTCTCAGCTGTATCTACACTGCCCCAGGCTCAGCTGTATCTACACTGCCCCAGGCTCAGCTGTATCTACACTGCCCCACTCTCAGCTGTATCTAGACTGCCCCACTCTCAGCTGTATCTACTCTGCCCCACTCTCAGCTGTATCTACTCTGCCCCACTCTCAGCTGTATCTACTCTGGCTCAGGCTCAGCTGTATCTACTCTGCCCCACTCTCAGCTGTATCTACACTGCCCCACTCTCAGCTGTATCTACTCTGCCCCAGGCTCAGCTGTATCTACACTGCCCCAGGCTCAGCTGTATCTACACTGCCCCACTCTCAGCTGTATCTAGACTGCCCCACTCTCAGCTGTATCTACTCTGCCCCACTCTCAGCTGTATCTACTCTGCCCCACTCTCAGCTGTATCTACTCTGCCCCACTCTCAGCTGTATCTACACTGCCCCAGGCTCAGCTGTATCTACACTGCCCCACTCTCAGCTGTATCTACTCTGCTCCACTCTCAGCTGTATCTACACTGCCCCACTCTCAGCTGTATCTACACTGCCCCACTCTCAGCTGTATCTACTCTGCCCCACTCTCAGCTGTATCTACACTGCCCTACTCTCAGCTGTATCTACCCTCCCCAGCCTCAGCTGTATCTACTCTGCCCCAGGCTCAGCTGTATCTACACTGCCCCACTCTCAGCTGTATCTACACTGCCCCACTCTCAGCTGTATCTACCCTCCCCAGCCTCAGCTGTATCTACTCTGCCCCACTCTCAGCTGTATCTACACTGCCCCACTCTCAGCTGTATCTACACTGCCCCAGGCTCAGCTGTATCTACACTGCCCCACTCTCAGCTGTATCTACACTGCCCCAGGATCAGCTGTATCTACACTGCCCCACTCTCAGCTGTATCTACTCTGCCCCACTCTCAGCTGTATCTACACTGCCCCACTCTCAGCTGTATCTACTCTGCCCCACTCTCAGCTGTATCTACACTGCCCTACTCTCAGCTGTATCTACCCTCCCCAGCCTCAGCTGTATCTACACTGCCCCACTCTCAGCTGTATCTACTCTGGCCCAGGCTCAGCTGTATCTACACTGCCCCACTCTCAGCTGTATCTACTCTGCCCCACTCTCAGCTGTATCTACTCTGCCCCAGGCTCAGCTGTATCTACACTGCCCTACTCTCAGCTGTATCTACCCTCCCCAGCCTCAGCTGTATCTACACTGCCCCACTCTCAGCTGTATCTACTCTGGCCCAGGCTCAGCTGTATCTACACTGCCCCACTCTCAGCTGTATCTACTCTGCCCCACTCTCAGCTGTATCTACTCTGCCCCACTCTCAGCTGTATCTACACTGCCCCACTCTCAGCTGTATCTACTCTGCTCCACTCTCAGCTGTATCTACACTGCCCCACTCTCAGCTGTATCTACACTGCCCCACTCTCAGCTGTATCTACTCTGCCCCACTCTCAGCTGTATCTACACTGCCCTACTCTCAGCTGTATCTACTCTGCCCCACTCTCAGCTGTATCTACTCTGCCCCACTCTCAGCTGTATCTACACTGCCCTACTCTCAGCTGTATCTACTCTGCCCCACTCTCAGCTGTATCTACTCTGCCCCACTCTCAGCTGTATCTACTCTGCCCCACTCTCAGCTGTATCTACTCTGGCTCAGGCTCAGCTGTATCTACACTGCCCCAGGCTCAGCTGTATCTACACTGCCCCAGGCTCAGCTGTATCTACACTGCCCCACTCTCAGCTGTATCTACACTGCCCCAGGCTCAGCTGTATCTACTCTGCCCCACTCTCAGCTGTATCTACACTGCCCCACTCTCAGCTGTATCTACACTGCCCCACTCTCAGCTGTATCTACACTGCCCCACTCTCAGCTGTATCTACTCTGCCCCACTCTCAGCTGTATCTACACTGCCCCACTCTCAGCTGTATCTACACTGCCCCACTCTCAGCTGTATCTACACTGCCCCAGGCTCAGCTGTATCTACTCTGCCCCACTCTCAGCTGTATCTACTCTGGCCCAGGCTCAGCTGTATCTACACTGCCCCACTCTCAGCTGTATCTACTCTGCCCCACTCTCAGCTGTATCTACTCTGCCCCACTCTCAGCTGTATCTACACTGCCCCACTCTCAGCTGTATCTACTCTGCTCCACTCTCAGCTGTATCTACACTGCCCCACTCTCAGCTGTATCTACACTGCCCCACTCTCAGCTGTATCTACTCTGCCCCACTCTCAGCTGTATCTACACTGCCCTACTCTCAGCTGTATCTACTCTGCCCCACTCTCAGCTGTATCTACTCTGCCCCACTCTCAGCTGTATCTACACTGCCCTACTCTCAGCTGTATCTACTCTGCCCCACTCTCAGCTGTATCTACTCTGCCCCACTCTCAGCTGTATCTACTCTGCCCCACTCTCAGCTGTATCTACTCTGGCTCAGGCTCAGCTGTATCTACACTGCCCCACTCTCAGCTGTATCTACTCTGCCCCACTCTCAGCTGTATCTACACTGCCCTACTCTCAGCTGTATCTACCCTCCCCAGCCTCAGCTGTATCATTGCATTGCGCAGTAACGGTAAGTAGGGCATTCGGCTGTCAGTGCCCCAAGCTCAGCTGTATCCTTGGGCAGTAACAGTAGGAGGGGCATTCAGCTGATACTGCCCCACGCTTCGCTGTATCCTTGGGCAGTAGCAGCAAGAATGACGTTCATTCATCACAATAGCATCTGTTCACAAACATCATCGGGTATCAAACATGCCATGAAATGTTTCTACATCAAGGGTCAGCTCTCCATGCGCGGTTCACCCTTTCGGTAAACAGGCCTGGGCGTAAGGCTCTGGATGTTTATTTACAAGCCTGTGCATTGCAGAAGAGCAGACTCTGTGCATACCATGGATCTCAGTATCCTCCGGGGCGGTACCTGAATAAATGGCGAAGCAGCAACTTGTACATACGTTCAGGTGTGAGGTCTGTCCCTCTTAAATCCTAGTAGATGAGCAACCTTGGCTGATGCCCGGTGCAGTTGTCTGATACAGCTGTAGGGGAATTTGGCTCTGGTTCACCCCTCGGCCATCACCTACCCAGGCGGACATCGGACATCGTTTCCTCGCCTCCCCGTTGTGTTTCCTACCTGCTTCCCTTACCCCTGTTTTACCATTCCCCCTCTACCTATCTCTCCCCATAAGACATGAGTATGCGCTAATAACTCATATTATTGTCTAATCTCATGTTTTTTTCTTCTATGTCTATACTTAAGCTATGTAACTTGTAACTCGCTGATCCTCATGTAAAGCGCTCTGATACCTCCGGGTCTAGCCAGCGCTATATAAAACTCTTCAAATAAATAAATTAATAAATAATGAGTCTACTAAATGGGCCAGGCCTTCAGGTCTTGGCTAAAGACATAGGGCCCGATTCACAGAATGAACTTAAGACTCAATCCTAAATTTACTACTATTTTGGTATTCACAGAATGCACTTACTACTTTTGGCATTCACAGAATGAACTTACTACTTTTCGTATTGACAGAAGTTAGGATTTTGTCTTAAGTCTGTCTTAAGTCTGTCTTAAATCTGTCTTAAGTTTGTCCCAATGTTGACCTGATCTGTTAGGATCAGCAGAGGAACCCAATGTAAACCTGATCTGTGAGGATCAGCAGAGGAACCCAATGTAAACCTGATCTGGGAAGATCGGCAGAGGAACCCAATGTTAACCTGATATATGTGGATCAGCAGAAGAACCCAATGTTGACCTGATCTGTGAGGATCAGCAAAGGAACCCAATGTAAACCTGATCTGTGAGGATCAGCAGAGGAACCCAATGTAAACCTGATCTGTGAAGATCGGCAGAGGAACCCAATGTTAACCTGATATATGTGGATCAGCAGAAGAACCCAATGTTAACCTGATCCATGAGGCTCAGCACAGGAACCCAACGTTGACCTGATCTGTGAGGATCAGCGGAGGAATCCAATGTTTACCTGATCTGTGAGGATCAGTAGAGGAACCCAATGTTGACCCGATCTGTGAGGATCAGCAGAGGAACCCAATGTTGACCCAATATGTGAGGATCAGCATAGGAACCCAATGTTGACCTGATCTGTGAGGCTCAGCAGAGGAACCCAATGTTAACCTGAGCTGTGAGGATCAGCAGAGGAACCCAATGTTGACCCGATCTGTGAGGATCAGCAGAGGAACCCAATGTTGACCTGATCTGTGAGGATCAGCACAGGAACCCAATGTTGACCTGATCTGTGAGGATCAGAGGAGGAATCCAATGTTTACCTGATCTGTGAGGATCAGTAGAGGAGCCCAATGTTGACCCGATCTGTGAGGATCAGCAGAGGAACCCAATGTTAACCTGATCTGTGAGGATCAGCACAGGAACCCAATGTTGACCGGATCTGTGAGGATCAGTAGAGGAACCCAATGCTAACCTGATCTGTGAGGATCAGCCAAGGAACCCAATGTTGACCTGATCTGTGATGTTGACCTGATCTGTGAGGATCAGCAGAGGAACCCAATGTTGACCCGATCTGTGAGGATCAGCAGAGGAACCCAATGTTGACCTGATCTGTGTGGATCAGCAGAAGAACCCAATGTTAACCCCAACTTCTCCTAAGATCTACGCTTAACCTGAATGAGAACTGTCTGATAGAAACCTCATGGTAAAAGAGATGGAGAGAAACAGAGATACTCCGCAGAAAGCTGAGTCTTAAGAAACAGGTGGGATATGGTAATACCGAGCCAGAGTAGGTGAACTGGCGACATAAACAATTCCACTTACAACATTAGATAAAGTTGTTTAAAGCAAAATAGTCAAAACCCGAACCTACAGGCTCACTGACTTGCTTCTGGATGAGGCTGCAGCTATCATCCCAGAAGACCAGGGCCGACCCCTGCACCCCAGATTCCTGGTCACAGAAGATGAAAGAAGCCTGGAAAGAGATAAAAGTTAGCAGAACATCCCACCGATCCCACAGTACCATTGCATCCTCAACCCCAGCATTTCTCCTGCCTCTGTTGGTTCTTGTCTTCTTTATCTCTTTCTGCCCCTCAGTTGTTTTCCTGTACAAATTGCAATAGCCGTGGAAAATAGACTGTAGTAGTCTAAAGATCCCATGATGTCGCCAAATTGTAGTATTCAAAAACACTGGAGCTCTGTAGAAGCTGAGGTGACTCCTCTTGAACTATGTTCCTTCTCTCTCTCCAGCATTCCACAACACACTATAAATAATCCCCAACGACATTCCAAACCCCTTTTATGGGATATGAACATTCTTTAATTTACTAACCAATACTACAGAGACTTATTCAAATCATTTATATAGAACACTGCCCAAAACCCTCTTTCTACTCTTTAAAAGGTAAGCTAAACCCTAGATACCCTTACAATCGTTTAGGAGTTATCCCAGACCCAGGATTCAATGCATGGTCTGTGTTTTTTAGTGACAATCATCAGTTTAGTTCAGGTTGGTATGAAAAAATGATTTTCACTATTTCTCTAGGCGTGGGCCCTGCAGCCCCTATTGGGGTTTCACTGAAATGAGGTAAAGTCGACTGCAGTGCTGACCTATGATGTCACAACTAAACTGTAATAAGGAACTTAGAGGTTTTTATACGAGGATTGCAGACTTCCATGCACTATAATTTTATTACACAGACTCTTGTCTTTTGCATCACATTCCTTCCTTCCCTCGTTTCGCCAGGAGGAGAGGGTATGACATGAGGATTGGGCGTCATGGAAATGAGGGTCTGTGGGTGGGACCTCTTTTATGGAAAGAGGACCCTGAGGAGAGAGAGGAACCTCCACACAAGGACAGAAGCACGTTGATTCTGCATTCCGCGCCACCAGGACAGATGTTTTATTGCAGAAGACACCGGTGTGGGATGAGCAGTGGAGGATGAGGAGGAGAGATGAGGAGGTCTTACTATGGATGTTGCGCAGCACACCCAGGTCCATTCCTCATAGCTACACATCTTCTCTTCTTCTATTCCTCTTCAGTGTGACTGACATTGACCAGCACTCTCCAGCACTTGCAGTTCAACTTCTCCCCCGTCCAGGTGACTGCGCTCAAGGAGGAGAAGCAAAGGCTTCGAGGAACTTCAAGAAGCCAGTGGATGTCTGCGGCCCTGCTGTAGAGTAACACCTTTTTCTCTACCTTGAAAATGTTTCATAGGTGGGCACATCAGTTTCCCTAAAAGAATCATTATATATGATATTAAGTGTTTTTCCACCCAATTTGCATACTTTCTGTGATCCTTTTGGAATTCAATTTTAGTGCATAAATTGTGAGCAAAAATGTGGAAGAAGTTTGTGAATTCTACCAAAGTTCTGAACATTGTGTGTTGCACCACCTCCCCAAAGGGCATCATTTGCTGTCTCTGGAAACATCCCCCCTCCTCACAGTACATTGATCACTGAGAAAACCCTGCTTTTCTTTCAGTTTTTACATAAATAATGTCCATCCGTGGGTGTAAGCATTGCCAGATCCTGCTTCTGCCAACACAGATCTACCGTTTCTACTCATAATCAGGGACACATAGTACAAGGTTGCCAATCTTGGGATAAGGCGCAGTTTGTTGGAGTAAACATGCAAGTGTTCTCTTCCAATCTGTCGTAGTGCCTGGTGCTTGCCAAGTTTCCATCGTACAACCACCAAGCGACACGCCCCTTATCCGCTGCGGCCCAAGGCAAGAGGTAATCTACGCCAGCGGAGAACCATTTCTACAACATTACTCAAGGATATGGAAACATAAACTCACTGTCCTTTGTTGACACAACTGGCCTCTAATCAATGGACACAGTGTGAAAGGAAACCAGAGTTAACAGGAAACCGGCTACTGACGTCAGAGATGTCAGCCATTTTGACCAGATCGTAATTTGGAGGCTCCGTCTCTCAGTTTCAAGGAGGTCTTTCAAATAAATGATCAAATTTTGCCAGTGAATATACTACAACCTTCCTCTTGTCGGGGGTTTGCAACTTGAAGCATGATGCCGGGAAGAATCCGAGTTCATGTCTGGAATCTGTTGCTCTGTTCTAGTCTGGAATCTGTTGCTCTGTTGTAGTCTGGAATCTAAAGTTCTGTGTCTGGAATCTGTTGCTCTGTTCCATGTCTGGAAACTGTTGCTCTCTTCTATTCTGGAATCTATTGCTCTGTTGTAGTCTGGAATCTAAAGTTCTGTGTCTGGAATCTGTTGTTCTGATTCATGTTTCGAATCTATTGTTCTGCATTTGGCATCTGTTGCTCTATTTCATTTCTGAAATTTGTTGCTCTGTTCCATGTCTGGGCTCTGTTGCTCTGTCTGTTCCTGGAATCTGTTGCTCTGTGCCTGGAATTTGTTGCTATGTTTTATGTCTGTAATCTGTTGCTCTGTTTCTTGTCTGGAAACTGTTGCTCTGTGTTTGGAATCTGTTGCTTTGTTCTA
This sequence comes from Lissotriton vulgaris, assembly GCF_964263255.1. Lineage (NCBI taxonomy): Eukaryota > Metazoa > Chordata > Amphibia > Caudata > Salamandridae > Lissotriton > Lissotriton vulgaris. Next base: position 310,625,850 of record NC_141686.1, on the reverse strand, counting down.
GTTTGGAGTTTATTGTTTCTGTTTTGAATCTGTTGCTCTGTTTAATGTCTGGAATGTGTTGGACTGTTCTAGTCTGGAATCTGAAACTCTGTGTTTGGAATCTGTAGCTCTGATTCATGTCTGGGATCTATTGTTCTTTGTTTGGAATGTGTTGCTCTGTTTCATGTCTGGAATCTGCCTGATGCTGTGTTCTTTGTCTGCAATTGGTTGCTCTCTTTTAGTTCGGAATCTAATGCTCTGTGTCTGGAATATGTTGCTCTGTTTCATGTCTGGAATCTGCTGCTTTGTTTATTTGTTGATTTATGCATTTTTCTATAGTGCATACTTTACCCAAAGGTGTCAGAGTGCTTTACAATAGAACCAGTCACATTACATAAATTACATAAAAGATACAAACAGATGAACTCTAACTTCACATAAGAATGGTAGTAAGTACATATGTCTCCTACAGATACTAATAGTTAGAGTTACATTTATACAAATTGCAAATCCACTCGAGGTTACATTTTAAGAAAAGTAGAAGCGATTAGGGTTGGACAAATATATATTACATATTTACACAGTATGATCTTCTCGGCGTTCCTAGGGTTCTTTCTTTCGGCCAGGCCTTCAGGTGATGTTGCACTCACAGCAGTGATATTGGACCACGAGGGATCTCCGAGCTGGTGATGTCCAGATGTCCTCAAAGCTGGATTGAATGTGGCTTAGCGGCCGGGCCCTAGCACAATGAAGTGGCCGCCAGTCCTCCCCAAAGCAGCTGCGTCTGGGCAGCAGATCGACCCTGCCCCTTCATCTTCCTCAGTCCTCGGCCCTCTGGTCATGTGCCACAGCGTTCGCGGCCATGCCCAAGGCCGCATCACAGGATCACATGGAGTATGGGGTCAGGGGAGCTTGTAGTGTAGGCTAGGTGATCTCCTTCCTGCCTGTTGTCTGCCTACAGGTGTTGGCATGGTGTTGGCAGCTCATCGCAGCCTCTCCTTGGCCTTGTTCTATGTCTAGAATCTTTCTGTAAATGGTTTTGTGTGTCGTGTATTTTCCAGTTGGTTGGCAGTTCCCTCTTGGCTTAGCTGAACTGGTTTAAACTTTTCTTTTCCTTGTTACCCATACAAATCTTTTCACGACTGCGGTTCTCAAGGGTCGAAATCCGTCGAGGTTCATGAGATATATAAAAGTGATCAATTTATATATAATTTGATAATCATAGAGTCTGTGGGAATGTATGACGTTGCAACGCATACTTTTACAATGCATACCTTTACATTGCAATTGTTACAACGCAACATCCATTACAACGCATTCCATTACAACGCATATCATTACAACACATTTTTTAAAAATACCTTTACAACGCATTCCATTACAACGCATACTACCTTTACAAAGCATTCTATTACAACGCATACTACCCTTACAACGCATACCATCACAAAGCATGTAAGGTAAGTATTGGATAGTGTAGGGGTAAAAATTACTATTCTAACTCCAGGGGGTGCAAAAGTAGGGTAAGTGTTGGATAGTGTAAGGGTACTATGCGTTGTGATGGTATGCGTTGTAATGGTATGCGTTGTAATGACTGCGTTGTAATGACATGCGTTGTAGTGGTTTGCGTTGTAGTGTCATACGTTGTAATGGTTGCGTTGTAATGGCATGCGTTGTAATGGATGTTGCGATGTAAATGTTTTGTTGTAATGGTAGTGCGTTGTAAAAGTTGCGTTGTAAAGGTTGTTTCCCGTCTGTGGTGAACCAGCATCATAATGGTGGCCCTAGGGGGGTCACTGTTAGACACTCTGACACTAGCTGGATGAATTCATTTCCAAGGATTTGTGCGAAGTGCACTTTAAGGAACATTATCCATTACTCAGGCGTTATATGGTTGGTGCACAAGATGCACGAGAGTGCAAGGCACGCGTAGGAGGGATAACGCTCACAAACACCTACGGGAGGGAGCAGTCTACAAATTGGTTACTAAATGCTGATGGAAGCTGATCAAGAGTTCTTTTTGTTTAACAGATTGGCTGCTTTTCTGACAAACCAGTTCTTCAGAGCTTTTGGTTCTGTGTTCTGATGTGCAGTTGTGTTTTTGTGTCAGACCTCAGATTGACTGCTGAAGAATTTCACAATCCTGCCAAGAGATTGGGCTCTTTGCCAAAAGAGACAACTATCATGTGACTGTGGCAACAGCATTTCCCAAGATGAGCAGATCACACCCAGAAAAGCTTGTTTCCACATTTACCTTTACCCGTATCATATGTCCCAACCAGTATATGTAATGCCTTTGTTGTGGCAGTGCTCCTGTGATGACCAAAAGTTTGGTAGGTGTGAAATCTAAAATACCCTAATATTTAGCTTGAGAAATCCAGAGTCTTCCAGCTAAACCGGGAGTACTAGCCTGTTTGCAACTGCAAGAAAACCATACTAATGTACGGCAAAGTAACTATTCCTGCATATTGAATAGAAGATCCGTATAGAAAGAAAATAACAGGGAGCGGAAAAACAGGAAGCACAAAAGATTTGGATGGAAAGGCCTCACCCATTGTTTTGTGTCATGCATCATCATTGGGCAGTCCTTCCCACCGTGTTAAGATGATACAAACACGGTGGTTTTAACCTCATTGGAAGGGAGATCAGAATAAATATATTCTTCCGGTCAAATAAGGGGTCCAGAAACTTATGTAAAACAACCTTTGTGTAAACCCCAGGTTATTCCTTTATTTTGGGGTACACAGAGCTGGGTTAAAACATCAAAGGATGTTGCCATGAAATTATGTCTCAAACATCCTATTTCTTATGCCAACATGTTTTGCCTTGGTAAGATCTCTCATAAGAGGGTCTAGAGCCTTCGTCAGGGCAATCAAAGGTACTCCTACTCTATTACGATGTCGTGCGGAATCACTTCCGCCCCACACCGACTCGGTCATGGGACCCACCGACACCCGGTCGTCGGTCCCGACTGCCCCATTAGGATGTGACAGAGCTCTGTTCTGTCACATTCCTATATTTCACAATGGGAGCATCCATTACGGCCATAAACCGGCTGTAATGCATGCTCCCATAGTGAAGTAGGAGGTGCGGTTCATCCTTGCACCCAATGGCAGCCACCTTGTGGTGCCGGCCACAAAGTGCAGAGATCAATAGAGGTCAGCATATGTGCCCCCTCAGCCTCCAACCGGAGGTCATGCACTCAATGGGTTCCTGCTGGGGGCCCCCAAATACGCTTTCCGACATGGTTTCCATGTCGACAGACTGGCTTGGAAACCATGTTGGAAACCGTCATCATAATCTCAAGGGCGGAAAGAGCTACCCTTGAGATTACAGGCCGCATTCCTACTGGGTGACTGACTCTCTAAGCCAGGCGGAAGCCAGCCGAAGTGACTGGTTGGATTCTTTTCTGACCACCGCCATCAAAATGAGTCAGTCTGAAAGGAATCTGACCAGCCCATTACAATGCTTTACAGCCGTATAGTTATCGGCCCCTGAATGTGTTTTAGGCATTAAACATGTGTTTGTACATGCAGATAAGAATATCTCTTACCTGGCCGACCAACTGAAATTCACTTTTAAACAAGCAAACAGGTTCTCAATTCTACTTCATTAATAATTGATCTATTCGTTAACAGTGTTTAGTTACTTCATTAGCTTCACTCAATTTTTATATAAAAATATAGAATTACTATTTTTGTCAGTGGATGATTAAGTGGTACACACGTGCATGCACTGCACACAAAGCACACGTGGACTGCAAACTTGTCAGCATGCACTAAAAGTGCAGCTTACTTACACTAATGCTGTTGTCTTCAAAACTAGTAGTCACACCGGGGGAAGGACCCCTCCTGTAGTTGCGCACTTGTGGGGTTGGGGTGCAATTACAAAGATCAATGTAAGCAATTCTAACACAGTCTATTCATTTACGGACTGAGTCAAAGTTCATTATGTCAAAATACGATCTCTTTCAAGATATATGGCAGGTGAAATGTGCTTATGTTCTTCTTACTAGGTCTACTGAGAGTTTCTGATCTTGGCAAGTAACCCGCAACAATCAATTCACAACTACAGTGTTCATATGCCTAGAACCATTGAGTTGGGTAACAACAAACATCTGTTATTCTGCGCCAAGATACCCGTAGTGGTGAACGTGCGATCTACAAATACACATGTTATGTTATGTTATATTCCTAGAACCTGGATCAACTGATATTTTGTATGATAATGACCTCCACAATAGACTGTCCAAGTTCAATATCTAAACTCACTAAAAATACGCTCTCCAAAAATCATAAATTCAAAGAGGGGGAACCAGAGGAGGAGAGATCCCCACTGGTGGTGTAGTACCGATGTTGGGGTGAGAGAAGAGTTTGCCTTGTTCGTGGGAGAGAGACCTTTCTTAGGACGAGAACCCTCACTCACTCAAAGGTGACATGCTTCATCATAGGGTTCCCTCCTCACACCACGGCCGCACGGTCCCTGGAGTGGGCTACAACTCTTCTGGGCTAGAAGAGGTGCTGAGGTGTTTTAGGGAAGCGACCCAAGATAGGGCTGGTGAGGGGCAGAGTGCAAAAAGAAATTAAAACTGGGGACCAAATGTCTTTATTATGTAGTCTTCAAAGACAGGATTTAAAAGCAGGAGGACTAGGGGTTATCAGCAAATATACCCCTAAATTAGGACAACATGTTTCTGGCTATCAGCGACCCCAGCCGGGGTTCAGAGGCATTCTTCAGGACCAAAAGATTTAGTCACTCTGCATTCAGATTATAGAAATAGCATAAAAAAATGTATATGTGTATACTGGCCACAACGTAGTAGTAACCTGTACATATGAGCGATGGCCCAGAGACAGTTAAAAGGGTACACTGTCTTATTTGATGGATGATATTCATATACCTCTCTGCAGCCTTGTGTATGCCCCACTATGTACACATCCGTAAAGCAGTCCATGTCTTCCTGACTCAGGAGGGTCCCGGCTTGTTCAATATGTTCCTCATCTTAGTAAAGAAAAAGAAACTCCTATTACTGTTGAGCTGAAAGTCAAGATCATGATAAAACTAGCACCAAGCATTCAAGAGGTCATAAGTATTAACATATATCCATTTACATACGCAGCGGCCAAGTGCATTTATAGGTCACCATATTACCTGCATGCATTCAGACAGAAATCTAAAACCTTATTCATACATCTATCTATTAGAAACGCAGCCCAGAAAATCCCTGCTTAAGAATAATGACTTGTGTGAGCATATAGAGGTCCCTATGCCCCCACTACTTACTTCATCAATGCACTGGTCCCCTCTTTTAATCGAAACATGCTTCCGGTGTGCTCCTTTTGCCAAGTTCCATGCCTGCAGTGGCCGCGGTTATGCAACTGCCCCAGGACTGGGTATAAGCTGGTCTCTGTAGCATATCCGATGTTTACTTTCTCTCAAGCTGCTCTGTGCACCAGTGTCGAGAAAAGTACGAACCTGAGAAGAGTTTTTGGCCGTCTGGCACCGAAGGGCAAGGACCTCACTGAGGACTGAGAAAATATATCTTATCCTGAGACTTTTGAAGGAGGAGGTAGGCTGACTGTAGCGCTTAGAACCTACCTAGCACCACCAAGAACCCATAGTGTACCTACAGCTCTGAGCCACTTAGCGCTGCTAAGTCAGACCCAGCAGGGGCCATGGTACCACTTTCCAGTCCATCCCACTGAGTGCATGTGCTTGAAAACCCTAAATGGATGCAAGTGTGAGACATACATGTCACCATGTCAATCAACCCAAGTTGGTGGACCACCACCCTGAGAGCATGCTGCCATTACCCACCACCCTACTGCTTCCCTTGGGCTTCTGCAGACCCCTGGGCTTGGGCAGAAATCAGCTGCCTTCCATCCCAGGGTCATCACAGGGTATACTTAGTTTTCTTTTCACTCCTGTGAAAGTCTAGCAGGCTTTTATACCTTCACTCTGTACACCTTGACTACATCACCTATGCCACCTTGCCTTACTCCAACATCATCTCAACCTCACTGGGTATTGTGTTATCAAAGGTAAGGCATAATAAAGAATATTAAGTGTGAGAGTAAATTCATGAACAGGTATGTGTAACTTAAACGTTTTTTTAAAGAAAGAGTTGGCAGACACCCCCCTGAAACGATGCAAATTCACACATTTTTTTGGTGGCAGATAATAAATTCATATACCACCTACTCACCCATTCTGATGTCTTCCAGTGGCAGCCACACACCACGATGACATTAGATACCAAGTAAGACCGTAGTTTCAACCCAGGTTAACAAAAGTTCAAGGGGGCGAGTTAGGATCTAAGTGGGAGCACATCCCTTCCTATCTCGTTCACACAACCACCCATGGAACAGCTCAACTTCCAAATCCACACAGACAAAAGTAGCTCCCTCACAGGCTCCTTTGACAAAAGACCACCAGGACCATGCCTCATGTTCTCATGCGCCATCCCGGAACTCATCGCCTTGTTCGCAATCAACTCCGAGCACTACCTCTTCCACCTCGATGACCCCAGCGATGCCAACTCTATCAACTTCCTGGAGAGTATGAGCAACATTGGCCTCAAGCAGCTAGTCACTGACCCTATCCAAAGCACAGAACACACATTCTATACCTCACCTTCACCTCAAGTGACAGTGTCAGGTACAACCACGCCGCACAACTCACCTGGTCCAACCACTACAGCATCCACTTCACCATCTCAGGACCCACCTCTTCCAGCACTGTGTCCCCCAGATCTGCGCTCAGAGACTGGAAAACTAACAGAATACCAGCAACAACGCTTTCTGCTCTCACCTCCCATGCACACATCCCTGAACAACCATCAAAAAACATTGCCCAGTGGATCACAAAATGTGCCAACACCACTGCCCCTGCCAAGACAATCAAGCCCAAAGGACCAATCAAAAGAGCAAACTGGTTCACTGAGGAACTGCACTCCACAAAATGCAACTGCCGACAACTAGAAAGGATATGATGAATCAGCAAAAAGACGGAAGACCGCACTGCCTTCAGGACCGCCCTCAACCAGTACCACCACCTCTTGACAGAAACCAAGACACACGCCCTAGCAGACCGCATCGAAGCTAGCCCAATTTACAGTAAGGAACTCTTCACCATCATGAAAAAGTCATCCAATCCCTCAGCCACCCAGAATGACTTTACACCCTCCCTGGAACTGTGTGACAACCTTGTTGACTTCTTCCACAACAAGACCACGGCCATCTCCGAAAACTTTGAACGCCAACCCTCCGCTGCTTACAGCGTCAAGCAGCTCACACCCACGAATACAAATCCCAAACTCCTGCTCTCCCACTGGAACTGCCTCACCATGCAAGACACCATCTCTATCATGAACTTCGTGCACTCAGCAGCACCCATGGATCCCAGCCACCACCACGCCTGCAACCTTGGATGCTAGATAATCGACAACAAGCTCAAGAAGGCCCTGAACACCTCCATCACTGCGGCCTCCTTTCCAGAGGACTGGAAACACGTGGAAGTGAGACCCCTCCTGAAAAAAACATCCCCGACCCAGCCGAACTGAAGAACTACCGGCCCATTTGCTGCTCTCCTATCCAGCTAAAGTCCTAGAGAAAGTGACCAACCAGCAACTCACTGAACACCTAGAAGACCTCAAGCTCCTGGACCCTTCCCAATCTGGATTGCGAGCTAACCACAGCACTGAAACAGCCCTGATCACAGCCACAGACGACATCAGAGCTCTCCTGGACTGTGGAGAAAGGCCTTATCCTGCTAGACCTGTCTACCGCATTTGACACTGTCTCACATCACATCCTGATCGACAGACTCCACCACATCGGAATCCAGGAAGATGTCCTCAAATGGATCGCCTCAGAACTCACCAGCACTACCCAAAGGATCCATCTCCCACCGTCTTCCTCGGGCCCTAGAAGATCATGTATGGAGTCCCACAAGGTTTGTCCCTCAGCCCCACCCTTTTCAACACATCCTTGACCCCTCTGGCCAACACCGTCAGAGCGCACAGACTCAACATCATCTCCTACAATTTCCATTATGGGCAGGTTTGTGGGGCATTAGGGACCATCTACACACACAGAGGCCGAAAATGAAGAAGGTTGTGGGCAGTTCCTATAACCGCTGCTGCTTACTTTTGTCATGGAGAATTGGGCTTGAATAGTGAGAGATGTAATCAAGATGCAGACTTTGCTATTATGGTTAAAGGTTTGGAGCAAAAAGGAAACACTCTTTAACCAACTCGCCTCAACTGATTGTCTGAAACTGGACAAGGCTTTAGGGATTCCATGGTGTCAGGCATTAATAAAATCAGCTGCCCTCAGAATTCACGCGATTTTTTTGATAAACCAGAGGCTCTTTCAACTACGTCTTTAAAATCTTTGAAGGCAATTTACACGTCTCACAATACTGCTGAGAGACTGCACAGTGAATCCAGGAAAACCCCAGCCTCAAATTACAATATGATAAGTGATCCTCCTGGTGTTGATTAAGAACTTAAGTGAACAAAAACCACAGATTTATCCTGAACACTGCACAGTTTCTGGTGGCCTTTCCAGTGCAAGGTACGTATGTAAGAATTTGCCTGTATGTTCTTGTTATTATATTTCTGCACATGGCACAACGCACTTTTTGCTCTTTTGCAAATTGTATTTTGCATTGCGGATATTTTTTTATTACAAGTTTTAAGACAAGCTAAGCATAATCTTCTCCTTACGGTCCTTACAGATAATCCGGAGACATATTTACAAGCCTCTATCGCTACCAGAATGTCAATTTTTTGACATTGTGTTGGCGATACAGGCTTTGCCTAATTTACAAGGCAGTATTAAGCCACTTAACGGGGCATAACGCTGCATTGTACATAAGGCCCCCTTTCATGTATACTTAGCATGAAAGGGGTGGGCAATGGGTGTTGCGGTGGGCGTTTCGCTGCAACACCCATTGATTTTGCCGCTGATCCATATATACATGGGTGGCATAAATATGGAGCAGCGCCAAAATTAAGACCAGGGAAAACCTGGTCTTAAGTTGGCGAAACAAGGAGAAACGCTTTATTTCTACTCGTTTTTGCTGTTTCTATGTGTGCTGCACAAAGCAGCACACATAGAAACAGCAAAATGCAGTTGATTGTTTATGTGCAGAAAGGTGTCCTTTCCTGCACATAAACAATAATTTAAAAAATGACGAGTTGCAACTTTTATGTGTGCTGCACAAAGCAGAAGGTACAAATCGCCATTTCAGATTGTTTATGTGCAGGGAGGGACACCTTCCTGAACATAAACAATCATTCCCTACAATGCTTGCACCCTTGCACTATGGTGCAAGGTTTCCTGTGATGACGCTAGACAGCTAAATTTATCACCAGCGCAGGGGGGACGTAGAGCTGAACCACATTGGTGTAAATACGGTGCAGCCTTAGTTTCAGAAGTGGCGGAGCATGGCGTTAAGACAATATAGTTAACGCTGGGCTCTGCCACTTCTTTGTAAATATGCCTCCAGTTTCTCTCCACACTTAGATGGAAATGAGTCTTTGAGACATAAATATTAAGATTTCCCAGCGCTCAGGTGTAGGACTTGAGTCTTATCATGATGCGCACGTTCATCCACATTTTTATATCTCAGAGGCACCTACCTATGGTTTCGAGCTGGTCAATTAAGCCCAACATACAGACAAACAGGAGTCCCATCAGCAGAGGAATGGAAATGTATCTAGAAGTGGCAGAATATGGAAAAGATGTGCAGTCATAAATATTGAATACTAAAGGCGAGATAGTAGGCCATGGAGAACATAACTCAGATGTTGTGATGCTCCGTGGATGGGAGTGATGGCCGGTGTCTAGAATAAAATCCAGTAGCCATCCAAGTGCCTTACAGAAACCCTGTCCAAGGCCGGACTGGCCGTAGCGGGCATCGGGCGTTTCCGCTGGGGGGCTGGAAGGGTGGGGGCGGGTGTTGGAGCAGTGGCAGACGCTTTTCTTACTGAGGGCCAATTTTTAATGTAATATCAGCCCCAGTAACAAAAGAAGCAGTGATGGGGGCTGGAAGCAGTGCTTCACACTAGGACAACGCCCCCTGTTGCCGGTCTGCTAGAACTGCCAGGGCTGCTTTGTGTTCTCAGTCTGGCTCTGACCCTGTCATGGTGCATAGACAAGACAGATGTCCGATCAGAATTCTCTCCATCTAAGGAAACAGCAACAGCCAGAAGACTACCATAATAAGGGACAAAAACTGTGAGGAAGGGTGACAGAGGTGTGAGATCACAACTTTTGTAGCGTTTTCGACAATATGTACACTGTGCAGATTTAGTGTGAAAAGTATTTCTCATAGTTGACGTTTTTAGGTTTCGCCTGCGTAGGCTGTGCAATGCGCAGTCTCGCTGGCGAGATCTTATGATCTTGAGGAGCTTTCACTAGTGGGCTATTAGCCCCGCCCCTCTTTCCCATTGGCCGGCATCACCGTTCATGCTAAACTGTGGCCAGCCATTGGGAAAGAGCTTGTTTTTAATAATGCACAGAGTTGTAACCAATGAGCTAATGATGTTGCTCCTGAAATGAGTTACCTACATCATTCAGAAGAGTAGATAATGAGAATAATAGTTATGTCATGTTTTGTTAGATGTGCTGCGGCAACAAACGATGGACGGGATGCTGAATGAATCAAACATTCACCCTTTCAGTAAGACACCACTATTTCTAATATGGATGTAGCTTCTCATGTTCTGTGCAATCTGTTCCTGCTTACTTTCCCCTCCCAATCAGTGTCCCCCAGCAAAGCCATCTCTCCCCTTATCTCTGTGGAACATAAGTGAATGACGTAAATGTATATGTAAAACATTGTTAGAAAGACTGACTTGTGAATGAAGCTTCGCCATGTACCCAGTATGGATGTGAAGATTCTAAGAGCCATATTTAAAGGGATGTTTCTTTTGGTTTGATCCTCTCTGGATGCTGGTTGCTGAGTGAGAAGATGGAAGATTCTTCTTACCTTGAGAAATGGGCGGGTGTTAAATTCTTTTTAATGACAGGGATGTTTCTGATTTGCCCGTGCGACCTAACCATGATCATTCTCTGCTGAATTTGCAGAATCTATTTTTAGAAAGTATGATTTGTATATAAAAGTTCTTGGACTTTAGCTGTTCAAGTTTTAGTCGTAGCTCCATTAGGCTGTTTTCTTTCGGGGTTCTCATGGATTTTACAGCTGTCATTAAGGCTGGTGTTACTGAAGACTTTGGGCCATATGTAGGTAATCTCTATTTACCAATTCTTAAATACCGAATTTTACCGATTCGGTATTTAAGAATCGGTAAGTAGTATGCAGGTAAAAATTTGGTAAATTTTACCGATTCGGTAATATTCGGCATTACCCATTCGGTATTTACCGATTCGGTAATTTCCATTCATTCCTATGGGCCTGAAGGCCCATAGGAATGAATGGGAAGCCATTCACTATTACCGATTCAGTAAATACCGAATCAGTAATAGGGGGAACATATTCAAGGGTGGCAGGGTGTCACATTGATACCCTGTTGCACCCCTGAATCGTGCATGTGTGCACATGTGGCACACATACATGCCATAAGGGCATGTATGTCTGCCAGATTTATTAAAGGTTTTCGATATTTACCACCAACTTGTAGTTGGTGGTCAATAACACATCCTTAAATAAAAAATGCACTCACTTGAGTGCTCCCTACATAGGATTTAAGGATTCGGTAATTTACCGATTCGGTATTTTAAGGATCCAGTAATTTACAGATTCCTTAAATTACTGAATCGGTAAATCCAGCCACCTACATTAGAAAAAGCTAAATACCGGTCGGTAATGGCAAATTTACCGATTTTTGGCCATCACCGACCGGTATTAAGCTACCTACATATGGCCCTTTATATTTTATATCCATTTGACCTAGACTCTCTATGGTATATGCCTGCATTCTTCATGAGTTTGCCACTTAGAATTCTTACTTAGATTCTGCTAACCAGGGAATAATGTGTTATTGCATTTATTTGTAATTCTGTATTTTGAGCCTTTATAGCTTTCATGCATATTTTCTGTGTACCGCATTTTAACTCTTTCTGTATTAAAAATCAACTATTGCTCTACGTTTGGCTTAGAACTCAATTTTTTATGCTTCCAATATTCATGACTGCTTAACTCTGCTACATTGTGTTATTCTGGTCAGATGTGTGGTCTCACACCACTAGATCAACTGGAGACTCTGTAGCAAAATTACTTAGGTGAACTTTTGGGGTTTTCAAATATTGAGGTTCAGATGACTATTGGAGTTTGGCTGCCACACAGCCTTCAGACTGGGAATTACCAACACCACTGGACAGGCCAGATGAATAGAGGAAGGGATGTGTTAGGGCGCACACGATGAAACAGAGGGAATCGATGGTCCCTGTCACATGCTACAGAGGCCTCTTCTTTCAGCTGGTGTTTCACTCTTCCTCAACGCCTTGTTAACCCTTTCCATGCGGCCGCGATTCCCCTGGTGTGCTGTAAACAGCACGAACAGGGGCGGGCCGTGACGAACCCCAGCCGTCATCAGCACCGTAGTGCATGAAGGCTGGGGTTCGTCATCAGCATGGAAGGGGTTAAGTCTAAACTCTCACTCTATGGCAAAGTGCGGGCAGGATGGTGTCCACTCCTCGTGACTCTGGTGGGACCACCTGACATGATGAACATCAGTCTGAAGGTCACATGAAGGACACCCATGCTGTTCTGTGGGGGCTACTGATTGGCCCATTGTGAGCTTCTCTGATGGACATAAAACATTTGTTAAAGGATTATTGGACATTGCCATAGACCTGTCTCTTCACGGTGACATCTGACTTCTGTTGTTTCCTCCGATGGAAATTGCAAGATTGAAAACAATTGAGAAGTCTGTTTTGGAACTTTCCACCAGCTGCCATACTGAACATGTCATCATTGTAGCAGTGCCCCAATGTTTATAGGGTGGTTTGCAACTCTTGGATTGCACAACTTCCTCCACAGGTAAACAATGCCACAAGCTTCTTCTTCTCTGGCTTACCTCTACTTCTTCTTCTGCATTTTACGTCTCCTGTATGGAGGCAGAAGTTCCTTTCTGAACATACAGTCTGTTTCAGAAACTAAGCTGGTTCTACTTTATACATTTATGTAACTCCTGTGCACCTGTGTCCTCATGGAAGGACCTGGGCTGTTCTTTCTGTAATACCTTTTTATGAGGTTCACATGGCCGGTTGAAGTACATTGCTTCTAGATGGTGGACTGACGGTTGCGGAATCTGTGCTGATGTAGAGTGGTGAGACTAACCATGCCTGAGTGTGAGTGAGTGAGTAGAGTGAAGTGCCTCATGTGCCTTTACTACAGTGACCAATATTCTTTCAGTGCCTCGACCTGTATGTTACACACTGTGCTACACCTCCCACTTAATGTCCACAGACTCATGTACCTAACTACTCGATATACTATACTACAACTGACATTGCAAGTTTTGCTTAAAAACAGGACGTTGCCCCGCCTCCACCTACAGAGTACACAGATCAGCTTTTAGGACTCTTAATGCAAGCTCTATTCAAGCCTGCATCCGGGTTCCTTCCTAGACTGGACTCAGCACCCACGGGCCCTTTTCCGGGCCGCAACAAAAGCCACAAAAGGGGATGTTTCTGACCCCCTACACGGCGGTCGCATCTTAATTGGGTGGGTGGAAGTGACGACTACATGTCGGTCAGTTTCTAACCCGCTGCGACGACGGTCGAATGCTGGTCTGACCGCCACCATACTTAGACCCTTTGTCTAAAGCCCTATAAAAGTATGTGGATTTCTGTATCCAGGGACACCCGCTTTCCCCACCTTTAGAAGTTGAATCTATACTGGATTTCACTTATAAATATAGAGTTTTTTGTACTTATGATGTGTATAATTTGCTGCTAGACTCTCTTATGACATGATTATTGTAATCTGTCTAATAATTCTTTAAATAAAGCTTTGAAATAGTAAACCCTTCTCTTTCATTCTTAATAAGATGTTTCAGCATATCCATGTGAATTTACCCAACTAGAAAGAGTGACTGTCCCAGTTGGGGAGCTACACCGCTCCCAGTCGAGACTAAATTCTGAGTCGACTCCATCATCAGCTTGTCAAACACACAGGTGTTGTAACGCGTGCACAGAACATGTCAAAATAAAAGCTCAGCAGAGCCTCCATTGCACAGTCTCGCCTCACTCTCTGTAGCCCTGAGGGTTTTTTCAGTTACATGAACACAACACAAGCATCACCAAAACTATTTATTGAATTTTTCTTTATGTTTTAATTCAAAGTTGCAATGTATAGCTCCTAAATTTAAAATTTCAATGTCAAATATTCAATACATTTCAAATTTATTCTATGTCACTCTTCATCAGGGGAAGGTAATTCTGTGTTTCAAAAAAAAGTTTCAAATGTTTCCTCAGCGAAGCAAATTGACACTGTGAACACAAACACAAACCCAATCAACCTCAAGTTTTGCTGTTTCCAAGTAATCAATCAGTTACGACCACCATTCACACCCGGCCCTTTGAACCTGCCCCAAGATGGTGGTGGCTCTCATGGGGTTCAAGTTGCCACACTCTGCTTTAACCACTTCCTGGGACGTGTGGCATATTTTTGACCCAGAATACACAGTTCTCTAAAGATCAAAGCGGGGAACTTCTCTCCTACACTCCTCTTTCAGCCCCTCTCCTAATATAATTAGGGGGGCTTCCATCTGGTTTGGGATCAAGGACGTGGGGGCCGGCCTGGGCCCTGTGACATCTGTGCTTCTACCTTTGATGTCCAGTTTATCTACAAAGCCCCCTTTTTGCCCCATGACCCCTCAAGAAGCAAATCTCCTCCCACCAAAGGGCTGTATTGTTTTAGCCCCAGACCTCTTCACACACACTCAGGGAGCAGCTTAGTTGAGGCTGTCAGAGGCTGGCCAATCAGAAGAGGTTGCTACAGTGATGTTTTAGGTAAGTTCAGGATAATACGATTTAAAACTACTTTCCTGTAATAATTTTAATAAATCCAACCTTGGCAACTTGTTTCATTTATCGTAACTATTATTTTGATACGTTGAATCATGTTTCTAGCTACTTAAAGTCAAAAGTTAGATTTGATAAAAGTTTAATAAAGCCTTCCCATTATAGCCTATGGAGCTACACTGGGGAAAGGGGACTTTGACTGTTTCCCACCCACATGGGCATATAAAACATATTTTATAATGCCTCTGCGTTTAATAACAAGGCATCCTACATTTGGGGCACCTAGGGTAGACCTTAGGGGTGACATATATGTAATAAAAAGGCAGTTTTGGACTTTTTAATTCCAAAGTCGAATTTGGACATGCTATATATTGATTGATATGCTCACCCCTTGATGAAGCTAATAGCCTCCATGTTTATATTTTGAAGTTTCAGAAGGATATGTCTGGTGTAGGGTTGGCTGCTTGCAGACCAGGCTTTGTGGCCAACGTGACGCCATGCACAGAGGGTTGGCTGTGTGCAGGGGGCTGGCCGCAGGGCCTGGCTGCAGGCTGAAGGCCTTGCAATGTGGAGGTTGGTTGTCTACATAAGGGTTGGTGCTTGACCTGGTCACAGAGCAGAGCCTGGGGCCAACCCCCTGACATGCTCGTCCGAAGGGGGACATGAGTAGAAAAGTTGGAACTATAAACAGTGTTTACGCTATGCAGACACTTTACCCTGTACCACACTCTTTGTGATGTGTTCCTCCTGAGAGTGTAGTTGTCTGCAGATTATAAAACATTATTGACTAAGAACAGAGTTCACTCTATGCAACACCTCTCCAAACAGTAAACATCCAAGGCCTGAATGTAGTAAAAGTCATACTACTCACAGTCTTTGTTCTCTGCTGAAACCATACACGTACATCACATTCTGTGGCTAATCAAGCAAATGTACATGAGTAGGTTCCTGCAGCACACAGTTGTCTGCCACACGAAGACTATTCCCTCAAAATACTCAAGGCTGCTTACAATGCTTAGGGGGTCATTTTCGCTGCGTGAAAGGGCAGGTTATGTTCTGTTACGGACACTTGATAAAGTGCGACGTTCACCTAACAGGTATCTCGGAGCTAGGAAATCTTTCCAGTAGAAGTCCTGCACAGTTAGCTCACTTCTTAAAGAATGGACGAGGTTCAGTGAGATCTTGATGGAGGCTAGCAGCTATCGTGGGAAAAGCCATGTCTTCAGACTCTTTCTGAAACTGGTGATATTTGGGCTAGCTCTAAGAGGAGCTGGGAGAGAGTTCCAGAGTTGAGCTGCCTTAACCTGTAAGACTCTTCCTCCTAATCTGACTACTCTGAATTTGGGGACGTGGGGCGTAGATTCCTCTGTGGTCTATAGCATTTGAAAGATTTTTGCAGGGCCCAGGGACCTGATTTGTTTATGGCCTTATTTACCACCACTATTAATTTGAAGATTATCCGCTCCTTGCTGGGAGCCGGTGTAATTCTCTTAAGAAGTTAGACGAGGAGTCAAATCTATATTTATTTAGAGCGAGCTTGGCAGATGCCGTTTGTATTCGATAAAGCCTCTTTATCAGGTATTCCGGAGTCCCCAGGAGAAGAGCATTGCAATAATTGATTCTGCTTAGAATTGTGCTCTGAACCACTAGTTTTTGTGCTGGTTGTGGCAGAAGCAGCACAATCTTTCTGAGATTCTGAAGGTGGCCAAAGCAGATGCTAGCAATTTTATTGAAGTGGGGCTCCAAGGTAAGTTTGTCATCCACAAGAATTCCTAGATCATTGACTACATGGGATATTTTAAGGTTTTCAATGGGAATCCAGGGCCGAAAACCCTGTAGAAGATGAGTTTAAATCTGTTGTACAATCACTTGTCCTTTCCAGAATTGACTGTGGCAACGCCACCCATGCTGGCACCCCCAAAATCCACCTAGCCCCTATTAAATCCGTTCTCAAATTTGCGGCCAGGCTTATCTCTGACTGTAAGCGATACGATCACATCTCCCCTGTCCTCAAAAACATCAAATGGCTTCAAATCGAAGGCAGATCCACCTACAAGATTGCCTGCATCACTCACAAAAGCCCTTCACCAAAATACCCCTTCGTACCTTTCGGACAAACTCCAAAAAGCTGGGTGTACTAGTGATGGAGCAGATTTCATCTGCAGTCAGGCATTGTTTTATTTTTTGTGCTTCAGACAGACTGCTTTTAAATTGCCACACACATTTTGGTGCAAGTTAAAAACATGGCACATGAAAAACATGAAATTGAGGCCTATTCAGTCTGAAATGCTTTTGCTGAATTAACATGTGTTTTTTTCAGTGTAGAGAAAAGTGGCCTTTTTAGCTTTGAAGATTAATCGAATGTGTTTCTCTCTTCCCAGCTCATCCCTTATAATCTAAATTCAATATTTCTGTCTTAAAAGACTTTGACTTGTTGCATATTTTGATAAACATTTTCAGTTAATAACACCTCTTTTTATAATGTGTGTGAATTAATAATGCACCAAACACTACACAGGGGGCTAAATGCTTTTTTGCATGAAAAGCTATCTAAAACACTAAAGCATGTTGCTGTGTGCGCTATATTAACTGTGTGTGCTTTTAAATTTTACACTAAAGCATAAAAATGCTATGTTGTACTTTGCACATTTATTTTGCATGTTGTCATAAATAATAGAAAAGCTGCTTTACACTAATAGCTTGGCTAGGTAAACATTTATAAGGGGCAATAGTATGGAGTTGGGAAACATAATGGGCTGATTTACATGAAATTAATATTTTATTTGTGTTTGTTTTATTTTTGGGCCTACCATTAAATGGCTGCCTGTGAAACCAGCAAGGCTATGGCTTGCTTTGAAAGAGAAGAGAGCATGCGCAGACACCAACTTGACTCAAACTGCGGAAGGAGTCAAGGACATCTTGAACTGTACATTCATGTGATCGTGCCAATGTACCAGTTAGATAAAGTATCCGTCCTGACTGCGCTGTGAAAGGAAGGAAGAATTAGAATGAAACATTTTTCCTAATAAATGTTGCAAATGTATTATTCATGTATGCTTCTTTTGTTAAAACTGGTATAGTCAGGTTTTTTAGAACAAGTCAGGGTGGTGAAAACTCATGCTTTTGTGGCTGACCAATCACGTACAGGTTTTCCTGGAGATGTAACATTTTTGTGTGGACTGCCAAGATTTAGAGTATAAATAATGTTGCCATGTTGTCAGAACTTTGAGATCATTTGTGGAAAGAAACAGTGTCTTGGCTCCCAGGCAGGCTGGATTCCGCCCTGCACACTCAACTGAGTCAGTAATTATGTCTGTCCTGGACAACCTCCGAGAGGGTATGGATACTAGTCAGCCTCAGGCCCTGGTCCTCCTTGATCTATCCGCCGCATTCGACACGGTGGACCATGCCATCTTACTTTCACGTGTCGAGGCGGCGGGAATCGGAGGGACTGCCCTGCTATGGCTATCCTCCTTCTTGAGTGGTCGCACTCAAGCGGTCCGCCTGGGTGAGTACTCAGCTGACTTTCGTCCAGTCCAGTGCGAGGTCCCCCAAGGATCCTCTTTGTCCCCTCTGTTATTCAACCTTTACATTGCCCCCCTTATTTTTGCTTTACAGCAGCTGGAGGTCTCTGTTTACAACTATGCAGACGATCTCCAGCTTATCTTTTCTCTCTCTTCCTCCCCCGAGTCAATATCTAATTTTCAGTTCATCATGACTTTTATCCAGGACTGGATGAACTTCAACCACCTGAAACTCAATCCCGATAAAACGGAATTGGTGTTGACGGGTGGTTGCTCCAGTCCTTGGTCCTCTTCCTTCTGGCCCCCCTCTTTAGGTTCCCCACCCACTCCAGTTCCCTCCGTCAAGACTCTTGGGTTCATAATCAATAATCAACTTTCCCTCCACTCTCAAGTCAGTGGCGTCGTTTCTTCAGCCTTCTTCTCTCTCAGGACAATCCGTAAAGTTTCACCATTTTTCTCCTCATCCGCCCTCAAACTAATACTCCTGGCCATGGTGACGTCTCGCCTGGACTACGGCAATGCCCTCTACCATGGCATGCCTGCGTACCTCGTGAGGCGTCTCCAACTGGTTCAAAACCAGGCGGCTCGTCTGGTTTTTAATCTACCTAAATCACAACATGTCACACCCCTCCTCATATCTCTTCATTCGCTCCCTGTCCGGCAACGTGCCCTATTCAAGCTTGGCTGTACCATCTTTAAAGCCCGGTCCGGCTCTGCCCCGTCTTTCATTAGTACAGCCATTCAAGACTACATTCCACCTAGAGAACTGCGCTCTGCTACCCATCAACTTCTTGTGGTCCCTCGCTTCAAACGGAAAAAGTGGGGAGGTTCCAAATTTTCTACCACGGCTCCTGCCTTTTGGAATTCTCTCCCACTCCATCCTGAGATCTTGTTCCCAGTATCCCCTATTCCGTAAAGGCCTCAAAACCTTTCTTTTCACCCAAGCCTTCCCCTCTTAAACCTTCAGTATCCCCCACTCTTTTTGCCCCCTGAGTAGTAGTATTCACACAGCGCCAAGAAACCGCCTGGTGTATGCGCGCTCTACAAATTCCTTAAACTCAAACTCAAACTCAATGACCTCTCTGGAGGGGCTTTGGCTTCTAGGCTCATAAGGGGGGGTGTGAGCTCTTGAGAGAAGGAACAGATTAGACCAGACATTCTATGGGTTAGGTACGAGAAACGTCCCGGGAGATTGCTGAAGGGCAGAGTTGCGTCTGAGGAGAGTCAGGGGGAGGTTTCTTTGTTTCACTTCATATTTTGGCACTGCAGGCCACATTCCTTTGAGGTCTGGTGAAGGAGGGGCTGTCTCACTCCCTGCTTGCTCTTTAGACACAGACAGATGCAGAAGAACAGCAACAGATAGAAAGGCTTTTTAGATTTAGATGCTAAACTATAAGTTTATGCTTTGACTAATTAATTAGGTCTGAAAAGATTTATTTCACGTATGCATTTTTTTCTCTTAATGGGAGATTTTTGCAAACTATTTGATTTTTGATTGGCCTTGCAAGACTATTTTTCTTAGAAACTCTTTCAGAGTTTTGACTGAAATTTTGTGCCACATTTTCTTTCCTACATGTAATGCTTATATGCAGACTGTAATATGTTCAGTCTTAATGCTATTTTTCCTGTTTTCCAAATTCTGTAACCTGATTGATATTTTACTAATGAATAAAGGATCAGAGAAAAACTTAACTTTTGACTAGAAAATAAAATCCTTGAAATACTCAACAACTCTCTTTATTGGCGTAAATAATAATTGCATTTTTGACTGTTCATCTTTATTTAAAGTCTCCTGAAGGTAATACATGGTGTGAAGGGCCCAACACCTTTTTCAGCTGTAAAATAGAGGTAGCATGAGGGTTTTGCATTGAGAAATTACCAGCAGAAACTACTTCTCCATCACTAGATCTCTGAGGACTACTAAAGCCCTTGTCCTAATCCCTCCTCAGCTAAAAAAGAAAGCAACATAATCTCGCTCATTCTCTGGTAACGCCCCTTCTATTTGGAATACTCTTCCCAAAGATCCTCATTGTAACCCTTCTTACTCCTCTTCAAAAAAAACCCCAAGCAGCTTCTTCTCCACAAACATTGGGGTTCTTAATTATATTGACCGCTCCGGCCATTTACTCCTCGCACTACCTTTACTCATCTCATCCCTCACTTCCACAACTTTTCCTAAAATCTCTCACCCTCTTTCATCCTTAGACTATCTACACAACTCTTCTCTATCTCCCTGATCGACCTTCCTCAATCTTTTTACATGCTTTTTGAACTTCTTTATCCTTATCCACTCTTGAAAGCTCGAATGCCTTATTTTATGTTAACAATTGTTCTCAATTTGATCTGTTCTCGATCTTTAACTTATCCTGCAAAGCGCTCCGATACTCTTGGGTCCAGCTAGCGCTATATAAAACCTTTTAAATAAATAAATAAATACATAAACTCTGTTTTTCCTTCATTGAATTTCAGGGAGTTATTACTCAGCCAGTTGCCTATCTCACTGAGGTAGTTGTGCAGGCCTTCCACTGGCATATGGTTGGTTTTATCTAGGGCCAAGATTAGCTACTTGGCATCTGCATAATTTACAAAAGTGATCCAGTGAGATCTAATCAGGGTCAATAATGGTCGGAGGTATATGTTGAAGATTATGGGGCTGAGAGCCAATTCCTAAGGTACTCCATACCAATTTTTCTTAAATTCTGACAAAAAAGATGGGAGTGAGATTGCCTAATAATGAGAGTGTGATGATTTTGGCTAGGCTTAGGGGTACTAAATCTCTAGCTAAATTCAATAAGATTTGGGGGTCTCTCATATTTTAGTTTAAAAATCATGTTTAATCTAGATCATTACTGTCTTCTGTTCTATATGTGCCAAGATACATGTATATATTTTGTTTGGATTTAACAAGAATTTTGTCTATGATTTAATGCCAACCTAACGCTAACCTTGTAGACGTCTAGATTATTTCTAATCTGACTCATTTTTGTATACTGTTGGTTCTTGTGTTGCTAATAAAAAAAAATTTTTTTTTAAAAAGAGAGTGTGTTGATTTATCTGTCAAACGCAGCTGACCGATCTGATAATGTCAGAACTGCTGTTTGACCACTGTCCACCCTCATCCTCTGCTTGTCTAAGGTGAGAATATGTGCAGATTCTGATCCGTGGGCTGGTCTAAAACCCATTACCTACAAACGAAGTAGGTTGTGCTTCTCCAAATAGCGCTTCTTTTCTTTATTAATGTATTTCTCCATTATTTTTATTGAAAATGGAAGTTGTGAGATTGACGGATAGTTGATGGGATAGTTTCTGTCAGCCTTTGGCTTCTTTAGTAGCGGGTAACCAGAGCCTTCGTCCGAGCCTGAGGTACTGTGCCTGTTCTCAGTGATTGGTTATAGATTTTAAATAGGCAAGTTAACAGTTCCTCTACCCATTCTTTCCACATAGACAGTGGAGTCGGGTCTAGGAGGGAGCCTGAGAAGATAGCCAGGGCCCATGCCCTAAAGTCCTCCTCCCTCAACCCTTCACATCCCTCTAATATGGGTGGTATCCCCTTCCAACTGAGTCACAATGGACTCTCCCTCCACAGTTGTCTCCAAAATTACCTCCTTGTTAATGTGTGGATTTGTATTTCAAGAATCACTATTAATATTTGTAGGAAAGTCTCAATTTTATTCTGGAAAACATTCGGACAGGTTATCACCGAGTGCCTGCGATGATGTAATAGTTTGCTTCATGCAGACTGGACATGCTAGGCCTCTTACCAAACCAACATTTTTCCTTGATTTATTTGTTGCTTCGGTAATCGCAGTTAAATAAAAAATTACTTTTGCTTTCCTAATTTCATTTTTGTATCATTTCAGAGCATGATTTAAAAGTAGTTCATATGTTATGTTATGGTATGTTATGTTATATGGGGTTTTATAGCGCGCTCAATTACTACTGGAGTATGCTGGCGCGGAGGGAGCAATGCTAGAGGCCAGAGTTAGAGCAGAAAAACTGAGCTTAAAACGCCAGTTTAAACAAATGGGTCTTAAGTGCTTTTTTGAAAAGCACATAATTCAGATTAGAACAAAGGGTCAAAGGAAGAGAGTTCCAGACAGTTGCAGCTTTAACAGCAATGGACTGACCTCCGAAACGGGAGCGCTGAAACCGTGGAACCGCCAGCCGATATTGGGTGACGGAGCGCAGGGGACGATTGGGAAGATATAAGGAGAACCGTTTCCTCAGATATAAAGGGCCCTGGTCATAGATGGCCCTGTGGGCAAAGGTAAGAGTCTTGAACATAATTTGTTGCGAAACTGGAAGCCAGTGCAGACTGCGCAGATGGTGTCGGACGCTAGTTCGCCTGGAGATTTTAAACAGGAGTCTGACAGTCGCATGTTGGATTATCTGGAGACGATTAGTCAAATAAGACGGAGAACCACTAAGCAGGGCGTTAGCATAGTTGAGACGCGAGAGAATAAGCGCTCTAGTCACTGTTTCTCTCGCTGTTTTGGGAAGAAGAGGAACATTTTTTCGTAGAGCCTTAAGAGTGCCAAAACAGCCACAGGTGAGTTTCTTAATGTGGGCCTCAAATTTTAGGTCTTCCCCAAACCACCTCCCCCAAATTTTTTGCTGGGATGTTCACAGAGCTCGGAAATGGGAAGCCGGCAGGCCATAACGATTCTCTAAAATGTGGTGGAAACTGCCCATAAAGAAGGATTTCAGTTTTGTCTTCATTACATTTTAACTGGGCAGAAGCCAACCAATTAAAAACAGTGGAGAGACAAGTCTGGTTTATAGCAGTGTCCAAATCCGTAGCAGGCCAGGTGAACAGCAGCTGTATGTCGTCCGCATAAGCTATTATTTTAGCTCCCAGTTGTTCTGAATAAGCCCCTTTCTAGTATCTTTCTAAGTTTTTGCATTGACTTTTCATTTCCTTCAGTAATTCCGTATACCGGGGGGAAAGGTTTACCTCTCTGGGTTAACGTTTTTATTGGAATTATTTTATCAAGGGTTTTTATTAATATGCCATAGTTAAATCAATATGGCACATTCCTGTCCTTTCTGCTGCACTGGAGCCCTTTTGACAGCCTAACGCCAAGGCAGGCGCTCTTGAACCATGGTGCAAGGGTGCCTGTGTTGTTGGCAGGATTGTCTTTGTGCAGGAAGGGGCACCTGGGAGGCGTATTCCACACACAGAGACAGAGGAAGAAATATGGAGCAAGAGAGATCAGTCCTGGTAAACCCGGGAATGTGTCAAAAACCACAGGAGTTTTGTGGGATTACCCATGTAACGCAGCCGCAGCCCTGCAGGGAAGAGCAGTGGGGCCGGCTGGGGGGATCTCGAGAGACGACCATGAGGGAAAATTAATTATATATTTACTTTTCCCTTGTGGTCGTCTCTCAAAATGCCCCCCCCCACCCCCCTGCTGGCCCCTCCGCTCCACTGCTCTTACCTGCAGGGGCAACGCCCATGGAACATCTTCCCAGGGCAGAGTAACGCAACGCAGTGATTTGCGCGGCGTTGCGTGACTCCAGATTGTTGAAGGCTCTCAGAGCCACGCACAGTGGCGTTGTGTGGTTTCAAAAATCTGACTTTGAGGTTTGCGGCACTCAAGTTCCGCGTTGCATGGAGCCAACCCGACGCAAGCCTCTCATAAACATGCCATTGTATGTCCTGCTTAGAATCTTTGCCCTGCTGGAAACTTTCCAAAGGTTAAGGATAAGTTATAGTTCGGAAAACTGCATTTCTTCTTTCTATACAAACCCAACTTAAACTACACAAACATTAGACATTCTGAAGTTATAGTTATAAATTTCATTTATAATTTATGTACCACCTTACTCATAGTTGTAACTTACATTTATAACTTACTACCTTCAAATTACTATAAATCATAGTTATAATTTACACAGCACCTTGAAATTACTGTAAGTCGAGCATCTCCGTACACCGTTTGATCGTCTGTCTCGCCATATTACGTTAACTATTTCACATCCTTCTTCAGGCCTTGCCTATTGCATCATTGATAGCATGCGAATCCATAGCGTTTATTGTAACACTCATGACAACTGAAATGACATGATTTGTGAGAACACAGTGCATGTTAGACTGGCGAGTTATAGTTAATGTAGTGTCTCGAGAGAAAGCAGTGGTTAATTAAAAAAACAAAAAACAAATTAAGGCCTGGAATGAGGCAACCAGACTGTGTACAGAGGTAAGTGACTTGCCCTGTAGCCAACATGTCATAGGCAGCAAATCCCTGCTGCGCATAGGGTTTGGACCACAAACATCTGGCCGTTGTTTCCCCCTTGATAGTTGTCATCACCAGTTTCATGTATGGTGCTTTGTGTGACATTGTCAGACGGAAGGTGTCACAGATCTGCCTAGTTTAAAAAAAAGCAACTTACTCAAGTGGGCGTGGACTTGACCCCTGGCAGCCTCAAATTCCTCATGAGATCAACATGGGAACAAAGCCCCTGGGCCTTGTTCTTAGGATAATTGGCAGATAGAATAATTGTCCTGCATAGTGCAGATCGACCTGTTATCACCACCGCTGCCAGTCAGCACCTGATGTTTTCTTTTCCTGGGCAGTTTTCCTTTGTGCGCGCCAAATATGTATCACATCTGCTGCCAGGAAAGGCAGCGCGTTGTGCGCCTCCCTGACCCGGACCAGGGAGAGCCCTGACTTTCAGAATAATCTTGTTTCATTGTTCGAAGCTTCTAGTCTGAGTGTTTCACAATGGCACGGGAATTACTAGGGTTTGACGCAATCCGGCACTTGCCTCACACTGCCCGGAGGCTGCTCGCCGACTATAAAAGAGCCTGCCTGCATGAGCACCATCACTCCCTTCGAGGCACCCGTCACTGCTTGCCTGGCACCTGTCTAACTGGTAGCTATCTCTACCTGACTGGTACCCATCACTCTGCCCGGGACCTGGCCCTCCCTGCCTGACAGCCACCACACTCTGCCTGCCACCCATCACCTTTCAGCCAGGACTCACTCCACGCGAAGAGACTCGTGCCAGAGATGTCACCCAATGGGGCACTGATTGCCACACTCCTCCTGGCACTGGGCTTGCCCGGCCTGAAGTCAGAGACATGTAGTGAGTATATTCGCAGTCACCCCTGTTTATACAGCACAAGAACTTTGAAACACTCTTTACGCTGCACCACACCTTTGAAGCACTCTTTATACTGCACCAGAACTTTGAAGCACTCTTTATACTGCACTAGAACTTTGAAGCGCTCTTTACACTGCACCACACCTTTGAAGCACTCTTTATACTGCACAAGAACTTTGAAACACACTTTACACTGCACCTGAACTTTGAAACACACTTTACACTGCACCAGGCCTTTGAAGCACTCTTTATACAGCACAAGAACCTTGAACCACTCTTTTTACTGCACCAGCACTTTGAAGCACTCTTTATACTGCACTAGAACTTTGAAGCGCTCTTTACACTGCACCAGACATTTGAAGCACTCTTTATACTGCACTAGAACTTTGAAGCACTCTTTACACTGCACCAGAACCACCTTAAAGAGCTCTTGACGCTGCACCAGAACTTTGAGGCACTCTTTACACTGCACCAGAACCACCTTAAAGAGCTCTTGACGCTGCACCAGAACTTTGAGGCACTCTTTACATTGCACCAGAACCACCCTAAAGAGCTCTTGACGCTGCACCAGAACTTTGAGGCACTCTTTATACTGCACCAGAACTTTGAAACACTCTTTATACTGCACTAGAACTTTTAAACACTCTTTTCACTGTACCAGAAATTTTAAACACTCTTTACACTGCACTAAAACTTTGAAGCACTCTTTACACTGCACCATAACGTTAAAGCACTCTTTATACTGCATAAGAACTTTGAAACACACTTTACACTGCACCAGAACTTTGAAGCACTCTTAATACTGCACCAGACCTTTGAAGCACGCTTTATATTGCACCAGAACATTGAAGCACTCTTTTTACTGCACCGGAACATTGAAGCGCTCTTTATACTGCACCAGAACTTTGAAGCACTCTTTATACAGCACAAGAACTTTGAAACACTCTTTACGCTGCACCAGAACATTGAAGCACTCTTTATACTGCACCAGAACTTTGAAACACTCTTTTTACTGCACCAGAACTTTGAAGCACTCTTTATACTGCACCAGAACTTTGAAGCACTCTTTATACTGCACTAGAACTTTGAAGCACTCTTTACACTGCACCAGAACTTTGAAGCACTCTTTATACTGCACCAGACCTCTGAAGCGCTCTTTATACAGCACAAGAACTTTGATGCACTCTTTATACAGCACAAGAACTTTGAAGCACTCTTTATACAGCACAAGAACTTTGAAGCACTCTTTATACAGCACAAGAACTTTGAAGCACTCTTTACACTGCACCAGAACTTTGAAGTTCTCTTTATACTGCACCAGAACTTTGAAGAGCTCTTTACACTGCACCTCTTTACACAGCAATATAACGTTAAAGCACTCTTTATACTGCACCAGTACTTTTAAACACTCATTACACTTCACCAGAATGTTGAAACACTCTTTATACTGCACCAGAACTTTGACACTCTCTTTCTACTGCACCATAACGTTGAAGCACACTTTACACTGCACCTGAACTTTGAAGTACTTCTGCATGACAACAGGACGACTGAGGATACAAGGTCTATGGCACTTGTGCAAGTGTGGCCACACTTGCTCCCGTTGGAGTTGAGTGGCTCACATTTACGTCATAAGTAGTAGGGGTGTGCATAACTGGCGTAATTCTTTCTAGTGTAATTACTCATAATTACTGCACAATTACTCATAATTATGTGTATTCATGTGGGAAGTGTAATCCAGCATTTCACACTCTTTTCTTAGTACAAATGTGCCTCTGTGTCCAATATGCGTCAAAGAATGTATTTTGCGTTAAGTAAGTACCACTAAGTACTACCGGACATGAACAGCAGTAGCCAGCAGCTGCTCACTCTCTCTTAATTCGTTGTTTCTGTGCTCTTTTCTTAGGATTCTTCCCTTAACTATTCAAGGGGGTGTAATTGTGCCATTTTGGTAGTTTTGCATCGCAAGAGTAATGCATAATTACTGAAATTACTCCGTTTACTCCAGTGTGATTAACATGTGTGATGACAAATGAAATGTGGGTATGATGTTACGGGACGCAGCGCATAGCAGTGTGTTGGAGAATGAAGCGTAAGAGACTGATGCACAGTTCCATACTTAGCTGGCGACTGCATTGGGTCGTCCAGTCTGAGAGTTTGTGTATAGTTGTGTGCCGGAGCTGGCATGCTTGGAGGGAGAGAGAAGTGGAGAGATCTGTTGAATGGACATTTTTATTATCATCCTATATCTGAGTGTCTTTGTGAGATGTAAAAGAGTCATCAATTCTATAGATATTTGGGACCTGCAGTTAATGGACTATATTGAAGTCCTCAAAATTGTCCAGTAATGTGTGACAGATCTCTTCACTTATTACATGCCTGTTCGTTTGGTGATGTTTGGCTGCACAGTACTGGTGACGGACAACCCTCATAGCAGTTATGTCTTATGCAAATTTTATATGTGTAATTTACAATTTGCTGCTGAGCACTGCATGTTATGGTTTTATTATTATTCTGGGCTATAACTGTTATCTTTAGGAGTACATAACTATCTCATGACTTCTCCCTCTCTCCATCCTCCTGGCACCGTCATGTAAAATAAATGGCATTGTTAGGCAGAGGAGATGCAAGAGTGATCTTTGTAAGTGAATTCTTAGGTGTGTCAATGCTAGCACTTACCTCAACAAAGCCTGACTCTGAGTAACACTTGAGTTAAAAGTAAGGTGAAAATATTGACATATGCGTTGTCCCATGCACTTGTTGGTTTAATCAGGACATCAGAATGTGTGGACTGTCCTGTCCTGAGACCTGGCTGACGCATTCAGTAATAATGGCGACTTTGTGCTTCCTGAATTGGAATGTCATCCAACACCCACTCGCCGATGAATAGTTGTCTTGAATGGTTTTTTTGCAATTAGGGTAATTCAATTAAATAGGTCACAGCAAAATATCAACAAAATATAACAAGAATCTGAGTTGCAGAAATTCAGCATTGAGCAAACCATTTTGAGAGCTTCGGATCCAATTTAAAAAACACACCGTTTTTTTATATACATTTCATTATTTTCTTACAGTCATAGACAAGGTAGCACATGTATTACAACCCACAGTTTATGAAATAAAAATACCCTTGCATGCACAAGTCTTTGTATGGTACTGAAGGCTGAGTGGCAAAGCCTGCACCAACACTCCTTTTTAATGCAAAATATTATGAAAAAATTCTATATACAGGGGAGGTGCATAATAATTGTGAATGCTCTTAAGAAACAAACATATAATCCAATAGTAAATTCATGGATTCTGTTTCCGGACAGAACTGTTTTAAGCAGAACTAGCATACAATGTCAGCGTTTCGGTCTCTTTTCCCCCAAGTATGCTCAAGACCATCATCAGGACAATAAACTGACTATTTCAGTTGTCTTTACATTCACCCACTACACTCATTAAAAGTGCTACTGGAGTAGTCAGAGTTCATCACAGGAGGGAATTCATAAAGTAATCCAGATACTTAAAACAAAATGAATCTGTATTGGTCAGATGTTCAACCTATAACAGCCACTGTTTAATTATTCACATTTAATTATCAGGGGAACAAAATGGTCCTTTCAACTCACCGGTCAATGCTGCCTTGGTTGTGCCAATGTAGAGTGGGGTTTAATTAGATTTAAAGGGATTATCTGTTCTCAAGTGAATATTTATGAAGCACTAATGTAGTTATGCTGTTGGGTGAATAATGCAGAATGAGGTTCAATTCAGTCGTTCGCAATACTTAGTTTGGGAGGACAATTATTTTCAAATGATGGTTGAAAAATGATCCACTCACAGACAGCAGCACTCTAGTCTGACAGGGAGTCTTTCAGTAGCAGGTGGACCGCACTATCTGTTCAAGCTTGGAACTTACACTACAGATAACGGCATGAACACAGACGTCACCATGGAGAATGTACTCAATACTTAGGGGTCTGTCAGGAACACCACATAAAAGACCTCTGCAGAGGAGGGCCTTATCACTCTTGGGACATAGCATGAACACTGCTGTAAAGACCATTGCAAAGGAAGGCCTTTAACTCAGGGGTGTGGCAGGAGGTCCACATGCAAGGACATCACAAAGGTCATCCCTGGGTGTTAGGCAAGAACACTGCGTAAACGGTCACCATGGCGCAGTAGCGTTGATATAGAATGAATCATGACCACTACAGTAGAGGGCTTCAATACAGACTGTGGGGCATGCCCACTGTATAGGGGATCACAGGGGCCACCTCTCATGGTTGTAGGGTTCCGGTACCTCTACCTAGAGAGGTTGTTTGTGTGAGTCTCAGGGCCTCTTCCAAGGCTTCATCTAGTGATTGGCTTATGTTTTTTTGTGGCCAATGGCTCTCTCGACCTGTAGAGCACAAGACAGTTCTCCTAAATTTTCAGGGATTCAAGGGGGTGTAAGTCTCCTTGTTCCAACAGCACAAGGTGAAGGCTCCTACTGCATCTGGAGGCTGATGATCACCCAGGACACCCAACCCCTGGTGTCTCTAAGTGCTTCGTTCACACTTCACTCATTTCAATCTTTATGAAGTCCTGGGACCTTGTACAATAAAGTGGAACAATTTGAGAGTTCTTTCTAGTGCCTTCCTGGAGGCATATGTCTTGGTGTTGCTCTGTATTTCCATAACCTCTCTCCCCCCAGTTTCATTTCGTGGTAGGTGGGAGGTCAAAGTGTCACCCCCCCCCACTCCCACCCAAAGAATGGACTTGTGGTTGTTGGGTTCTCCGGGTGCCTCTTCCTAATTATGCCTCTAATGGTTGGCCGCGGCTCAGAGCATTGTGATCTTCACATTATGTTCTTGTGGTTATTTTTGGAGTCTGGCTGCCCCTCCCTGGGTAAGGCACAGGAGGTGTTGTAGGGTTTATTTATTTTCCTTTGGATGCTCTTGTGGTTGTTTGAGCTGGCAGATGCCTCCTCCTCTCTGTGACTCTTGT
Source organism: Lissotriton vulgaris (assembly GCF_964263255.1). NCBI lineage: Eukaryota > Metazoa > Chordata > Amphibia > Caudata > Salamandridae > Lissotriton > Lissotriton vulgaris. The sequence continues at coordinate 310,595,270 of NC_141686.1, read as the reverse complement.
GGTTCATCATACTTCAGGGTGTGTTCAGCTTCCCATGAACGATATTGTTGTATTGTGGTTGCCCAAGTGCCTCTCCCAAGCCATACCACTGGAGACTTGCTCAGCTCTCAGGGTGTTTGCATCTTCACATGGGTGTTTGGGGCTTAAGGTACCTATGGCCTATATGATTCTAGTTGTAGGGGTGGCCCATAATATTTTCCGCTTCCCATGGCCGTTCCTGTGGTTTTGTTGGTCTGGAGGTAGCTCTCTTTCATGTAGTGATTGATCAGGTTTTCAGGGTGTTGTCATCTGATTGTGAGGACGATGTCAATTTTATAGCTCTTTGACGTGTTTCTATTGTCTTTGGAGGGTATCACTAATGCATCACTCTATAGACACTTCTTCTCTTTCAAGCCTGGATGATAAAAGTAGCCTCAGTTCTGTCTACCAGGAATATGTGTTGAGGTTGCTGGTTCAACACCTCCTCTCATGTTGGTTACTTGTGCTACACCAGAATCTGAGGTCCATCAGATAGAGTTTGTCTTGTGTTCTGTTCTTTCTCTCAGGTAACTTGCTAGTGCTATGCTGGAATCTCAGCTTCCTTCATCAGGTAGAGTTTGTCATGTGTTTGGTTTGGAATCCGTTCCTCCTCTCAGGTGGGCTGCTTGTGCTATGTGTGAATCTGAGGCGTATCCGGTAAGGTTTGTCTTGTGTTTGGTTCTATTTGGTCTGTTCCTCCTTTCATTGGGATGCTTGTACTACACCTGACTTCCAGCTCCTGGCTCCATCAAGTAGGGTTTGTCGTGTGTTTGGTTTGGATTCTGTTCCTCCTCTCAGGTGGGCTGCATGTGCTTCTTTTGAAACTGAGGTCCATCAGCTAAGGTTTGTCTTGTGTTTGGTTTGGATTCAGTTCCTCATCTCCAGCGGGCTGCTTGTGCAACACCTGAATCTCTGATCCAACTGATCAAGCTTATCTTGTCTTTGGTTTGGTTGCTGTTCTTCTTCTCCAGTAGGCAGCTTGTGCTACACCTGAATCTGAACGCCATCAAGTAGGGTTTGTCTTGTGATGGTTTGGGTTTTGTTCCTTCTCTTATGTGGGCTGCTTGTCTACGTGTGAATCTGAGGGCCATCCGATAGAGTTTATCTTGTCTTTGGTTTAGTTTTTGTTCTTCCTCGAGTTTTCTTGTCTCTGGTTTGGTTTCTGTTCTTCCTCTCCAGTGGTCTGTTTGTGCTACAGCTGAATCTGAGTTCCACCAGGTGAGGTGTGCTTGTGTTGGTGTGGGTTTTGTTCTTCTTCTCCAGTGGGCGGCTTGTGCTACATCTGAATCTGAGCTCCATCAGTAAGGGTTTGTCTTGTATTTGGTTTGGGTTCTGCTCCTCCTCTCAGGTGACCATTATAAAAATGGGGTAACCCAACAAGGTTTTTGGACCTGGGTATTCGATACTGTCAAGAAAAAACAATGGTCCAAACCAAAATTTATCGTATATTCAATGATTAATATACTCACAGTTATTCTTTTTCCAATTTGAAAGAGTATCTGAATTAATCTACTCAAAAGAATCAAGCAATCTATGTTTGAATCTGAAGTTCATCAGACAGAGTTTACATTGTCTTTGGTTTGGTTTTTGTTCTTCTTCTGCAGTGGACTGCTTGAACTACGCCTCCATCTGAGGTCAATCACGTAAGGTTTGTCTTGTGTTTGAATTGAGTTCTGCGCTTCCTTTTAGGTGGGCTGCTTGTGCTATGTTTGAATCTGAGGTCAATCGGATATAATTTATCTTTCCTTTGGTTTGGTTTTTGTTCTTCCTCTGCAGTGGGCTGCTTGTGCTACGCCTCCATCTGAGGTCTATCAGGTAAGGTTTGTCTTGTGGTTGGTTTGGATTCTTTTCTCCTTTCAGATGGGCTGCTTGTGCTAAGCTTGAATCTCGGTTCTTTCAAATAGAGTTTGTCTTGTGTTTAGTTAGGAGCCAAGCGGCTCTACTCAGGCATACATGACAACCCTTTTTATTTAAGGGGGTGACTCTTCCATATGTTTTGCTAGAATCTATATTTCTCAAATACAGTCAAAGCTTTTTCTTCCGTAAAACCCTCCTTCTTGAATGTGTTGAAATGTTTGGCATGTATGCGTGAGAGGGACATGCGGCGAAAGGGACCACATCCTTGCATGATCTTTTATCTAACAATTAGTATAATGGGCAGACGTCGGCACTCGTCATCTAGGTTCACACAGAAGCACCTCAGGTGGTGCGTCGATGCGATTCTATAATGACATAAACGAAAGGCGATGTTCTTGCAAAAGACCAGCACTTTTCTACAAATTCTCTACCTGGCAGCAAAATAAATTGAAGTCTCATTAACTTGACCTGACTCTGTTGGGCGTCGAAAGATCTGTGTAGAGGTAAGACTGTTTGCCTCAGTGATTCGTTTCAATCGACGCAACTTCGATTTGGCTGGGGCCACAGTACCGCTTTTTAGTAACACATTATGTGTTGTTCTAGAATCTCTCAGTGACTCGTCTCAGGGAGAGAATCAGGTGTTTGACTCCTCTCAAGTGAAGCGTCATGTGATTGTCGAGGGTCCCTCAGTGACTCCTCTCAAATGAAATGTCACATGTTTGTCGAGGGTCCCTCAGTGACTCTTCTCAAGTGATGCATCATGTGTTTGTCTAGGGTCCCTCAATGACTCCTCACAAATGGAGCGTCACATGTTTGTTGAGGATCCCTCTGTGACTCCTCTCAAATGAAACGTCATGTGTTTTTCGAGGGTCCCACAGTGACTCTTCTCAAGTGAAGTGTGATGTGTTTACCTGGGGTCCCTCAATGACTCCTCACAAATGGAGCATCATATGTTTTTCGAGGATCCCTCAGTGACTTCTCTCAAGTGAAGTGTGATGTGTTTGTTGGGGGTCCCTCAGAGACTCCTTACAAATGGAGCATCACATGTTTGTTGAGGGTCCCTCAGTGACTCCGTCTGTGAAGTGTCTTGTGTATGTCAACGGTCCTTCAGTGACACTTCTTAAATGAAACGTCATGTGTTTTTCGAGGGTCCCTCAGTGACTCTTCTCAAGTGAAGCGTGATGTGTTTGCCTGGAGTCCCTCAGTGACTCCTCTCAAGTGAAGCGTCATGTGTTTGTCGAGGGTCCCTCAGTGACTTCTCACAAGTGGAGCGTCATGTGATTGTCAAGGGTCCCTCAGTGACTTCTCTCAAGTGAAGCTTCATGTGTTTGTTGAGTATCCCTCAGTGACCCTTTTCAAGTTAAGTGTCGTGTTTTATCGAGGATCCCTCAGTGACCCCTCTCAAATGAAGCGTCAAATGTTTGTCGAGGGTCCCTCAGTGACATCTCTCAAGTGAAGCGTCATGTGTTTGTCGAGGGTCCCTCAGTGACATCTCTCAAGTGAAGTGTCATATGCTTGTCGAGGGTCCCTCAGTGACATCTCTCAAGTGAAGCGGCATGTGTTTGTCGAGGGTCCCTCAGTGACTCCTCACAAGTGGAGCGTCATGTGATTGTCGAGGGTCACTCAGTGAATCCTCTCAAGTGAAGAGTTATACCTTTGTCAAGAGTCCCTCAGTGACTTCTCTCAAGTGAAGCGTCATGTGTTTGTTGAGGATCCCTCAGTGACCCTTTTCAAGTTAAGCGTCGTGTTTTATCGAGGATCACTCAGTGACCCCTCTCAAATGAAGCGTCATGTATTTGTTGAGTGACTCCTCTCAAATGAAATGTCATGTACTTGCCCAGGGTCCCTCAGTGTCTCCTTCTGTGAAGTGTCATGTGTTTTTCGAGGGTCCCTCAGTGTCTCCTTCTGTGAAGAGTCATGTTTTTTTCGAGGGTCCCTCAGTGACATCTCTAAAGTGAAGCGTCATGTGTTTGTCGAGGGTCCCTCAGTGACATCTCTCAAGTGAAGCGTCATGTGTTTGTCGAGTGTCCCTCAATGACTCCCCTCAAACGAAGTGAACAGCTGTGACCCTTGCAGGTAAGAACAGTGGGGCCCGGTGGGTGGGGATTTGGACAGACAACAAGGGAAAATTAAATAAGTATTTACGTTGGTTGCTGAAATCCCCCCCTTCTGGGCCGCACCGCCCCACCGCTCTTACCTGCACGGGCCGCGGCTGGAAGCGTCATGTGTTTGTCGAGGGTCCCTTAGTGACATCTCTCAAGTGAAGCGTCATGTGTTTGTTGAGGGTCCCTCAGTAACATCTCTCAAGTGAAGCGTCATGTGTTTGTCGAGGGTTCCTCAGTGACATCTCTCAAGTGAAGCGTCATGCGTTTGTTGAGGGTCCCTCAGTAACATCTCTCAAGTGAAGCGTCAAGTGTTTGTCGAGGGTTCCTCAGTGACCTCTCTCAAGTGAAGCGTCATGTGTTTGTCGAGGGTCCCTCAGTAACATCTCTCAAGTGAAGCATCATGTGTTTGTCGAGGGTCCCTCAGTGACTATTTTCAAGTGAAGAGTCTTGTGTTTGCAGAGGGTCCCTCAGTGACTATTCTCAAGTGAAGAGTCTTGTGTTTGTCGAGGGTCCCTCAGTGACATCTCTCAAGGGAAGCGTCATGTGTTTGTCGAGGGTCCCTCAGTGACATCTCTCAAGTGAAGCATCATGTGTTTGTCGAGGGCCCCTCAGCGACATCTCTCAAGGGAAGTGTCATGTGTTTGTCGAAGGTCCCTCAGTGACATCTCTCAAGTGAAGCGTCATGTGTTTGTCGAGGGTCCCTCAGTGACTATTCTCAAGTGAAGAGTCTTGTGTTTGTCGAGGGTCCCTCAGAGACTATTCTCAAGTGAAGCGTCTTGTGTTTGTCGAGGGTCCCTCAGTGACTATTTTCAAGTGAAGAGTCTTGTGTTTGCAGAGGGTCCCTCGGTGACTCTTTCCAAGTGAAGAGTCTTGTGTTTGTCGAGGGTCCCTCAGTGACTAATCTCAAGTGAAGAGTCTTCTGTTTGTCGAGGGTCACTCAGTGACTATTCTCAAGTGAAGAGTCTTGTGTTTGTCGAGGGTCCCTCAGAGACTATTCTCAAGTGAAGCGTCTTGTGTTTGTCGAGGGCCCCTCAGTGACTATTTTCAAGTGAAGAGTCTTGTGTTTGCCGAGGGTCCCTCAGTGACTCTTCCCAAGTGAAGAGTCTTGTGTTTGTCGAGGGTCCCTCAGTGACTATTCTCAAGTGAAGAGTCTTGTGTTTGTAGAGGGTCCCTCAGTGACTAATCTCAAGTGAAGCATCTTGTGTTTGTCAAGGGTCCCTCAGTGACTATTCTCAAGTGAAGCGTCTTGTGTTTGTCGAGGGTCCCTCGTGACTATTATCAAGTGAAGCATCTTGTGTTTGTCGAGGGTCCCTCAGTGACTATTCTCAAGTGAAGAGTCTTGTGTTTGTCGAGGCTCACTCAGTGACTATTCTCAAGTGAAGCGTCTTGTGTTTGTCGAGGGTTCCTCAGTGACTATTCTCAAGTGAAGCGTCTTGTGTTTGTCGAGGGTTCCTCATTGACTATTCTCAAGTGAAGAGTCTTGTGTTTGTCGAGTGTCCCTCAGTGACTATTCTCAAGTGAAGAGTCTTGTGTTTGTCGAGGGTCCCTCAGTGACTATTCTCAAGTGAAGAGTCTTGTGTTTGTCGAGTGTCCCTCAGTGACTATTCTCAAGTGAAGCATCTTGTGTTTGTCGAGGGTCCCTCAGTGACTATTCTCAAGTGAAGAGTCTTGTGTTTGTCGAGGCTCACTCAGTGACTATTCTCAAGTGAAGCGTCTTGTGTTTGTCGAGGGTCCCTCAGTGACATCTCTCACGTGAATCATCATGTGTTTGTCGAGGGTCCCTCAGTGACATCTCTCAAGGGAAGCGTCATGTGTTTGTCGAGGGTCCCTCAGTGACATCTCTCAAGTGAAGCGTCATGTGTTTGTCGAGGGTCCCTCAGTGACTATTCTCAAGTGAAGAGTCTTGTGTTTGTCGAGGCTCACTCAGTGACTATTCTCAAGTGAAGCGTCTTGTGTTTGTCGAGGGTCCCTCAGTGACTATTCTTAAGTGAAAAGTCTTGTGTTTGTCGAGGCTCACTCAGTGACTATTCTCAAGTGAAGAGTCTTGTGTTTGTCGAGGGTCCCTCAGTGACTATTCTCAGGTGAAGAGTCTTGTGTTTGTCGAGGGTCCCTCAGTGACTATTCTCAAGTGAAGAGTCTTGTGTTTGTCGAGGTCCCTCAGTGACTATTCTCAAGTGAAGAGTCTTGTGTTTGTCGAGGGTCCCTCAGTGACTATTCTCAAGTGAAGAGTCTTGTGTTTGTCGAGGGTCCCTCAGTGACTATTCTCAAGTGAAGAGTCTTGTGTTTGTTGAGGGTCCCTCAGTAACTATTCTCAAGTGAAGAGTCTTGTGTTTGCCAAGGATGCCTCAGTGGCTCAGTGTTTGTATTTCACAAATACCTTTGTATACACACAGTGTTGTAAGATCTCAGTGCTGCTCCTCAGAGAATGTCTCCTGTGTGGTGCTAAAGACCTAGTGCCTCACTCCCAGGAAGGGGTCCACGCCTCTTGTGCTTGGAGCAGCCCTCAGCCCCTTCTGCCAGTGATGTCACACGGGCTGGAGCTTAGCCCACGAGCCCCAGAGGTTCAAAGGCTCCAGGGTACAATCATGTTTGCGTTCTCAGGCTGTGGTTTGTGTAATTATCTTGGTGATGCCTCCGTGTGGTTTGTTTAACAAGGAACTGGAAACTCACTTTACTTACTTCCGCGACAGGAACTTGCACAAAGGGCCTTTATTTCTTAATTTCTTGAAACAAAAAAGTTAAAAAATAATAACAGGAGGTGCTGTAATACCCAGAAGGGGAACTCAAAGAAAAAGAGCTTGTCAGGGAGACAGACGGGGTGATATGTAGACATATAGGAAATATAGGAAAAGACAGACAGATAGATAGATAGATAGATAGATAGATAGATAGATAGATAGATAGATAGATAGATAGATAGATAGATAGATAGATAGATAGATAGATAGATAGACTGAGGGCGATAGATAGATAGATAGATAGATAGATAGATAGATAGATAGATAGATAGATAGATAGATAGATAGACTGAGGGCGATAGATAGATAGATAGATAGATAGATAGATAGATAGATAGATAGATAGATAGATAGATAGATAGATAGATAGACTGAGGGCGATAGATAGATAGATAGATAGATAGATAGATAGATAGATAGATAGATAGATAGATAGATAGATAGATAGATAGATAGATAGATAGATAGATAGATAGATAGACTGAGGGCGATAGATAGATAGATAGATGGATAGATAGATAGATAGATAGATAGATAGATAGATAGATAGATAGATAGATAGATAGATAGATAGATAGATAGATAGACTGAGGGCGATAGATAGATAGATAGATAGATAGATAGATAGATAGATAGATAGATAGATAGATAGATAGATAGATAGATAGATAGATAGATAGATAGATAGATAGATAAACGGGATCTTAGGCCCTTGGCAGAGGTTAGGGTGTGGGATTCAGAGGACCTACATTTGATGCTATTGCCAAGCTGATTCTAGGCTCTGCGTCCCTGTATCCGGTATTCTGTGTAACTAGCGCCTCGCACAGGGGCCTGAGGTCACATAGCGCCTCACACAGGGGCCTGAAGTCACAAATAGCGCCACACACAGGGGCCTGAGGTCACAAAGCGCCTCACACAGGGGCCTGAGGTCACAAATAACGCCTCACATAGGGACCTGAGGTTACCCTTCTGTTCCCAACTTGGGTCCTTCAGTTGTCCCTCTGTCTCCCTGCCTCCAGTATTCTGTTTACATAGCGCCTCACACAGGGGCCTGAGGTCACATAGTGCCTCACATAGGGGCTGAGGTTACCCTTCTGTTCCCAGCTTGGGTCCTTCAGTTGTCCTTCTGTCTCCCTGCCTCCAGTATTCTGTTTACATAGCGCCTCGCACAGGGGCATGAGGTCACATAGCGCCTCACACAGGGGCCTGAGGTCACATAGCGACTCACATAGGGACCTGAGGTTACCCTTCTGTTCCCAGCTTTGGCCCTTCAGTTGTCCCTCTGTCTCCCTGCCTCCAGTATTATGTTTATATAGCGCCTCACACAGGGGCCGGAGGTCACAAATAGCGCCTCACATAGGGGCTGAGGTTACTCTTCTGTTCCCAGCTTGGGTCCTTCAGTTGTCCCTCTGTCTCCCTGCCTCCAGTATTCTGTTTACATAGCGCCTCGCACAGGGGCCTGAGGTCACATAGCGCCTCACACAGGGGCCTGAGGTTACCCTTCTGTTCCCAGCTTGGGTCCTTCAGTTGTCCCTCTGTCTCCCTGCCTCCAGTATTCTGTTTACATAGCGCCTCGCGCAGGGGCCTGAGGCCACATAGCGCCTCACATAGGGGCATGAGGTTACCCTTCTGTTCCCAGCTTCGGTCCTTCAGTTGTCCCTCTGTCTCTCTGCCTCCAGTATTCATAGCGCCTCACACAGGGGCCTGAGGTCACATAGCGCCTCACATAGGGGCCTGAGGTCACATAGCGCCACACATAGGGGCCTGAGGTTACCCTTCTGTTCCCATCTTGGGTCCTTCAGTTGTCCCTCTGTCTCCCTGCCTCAGTATTTTGTTTCACATAGCGTCACGCACAGGGGCCTGAGGTCACATAGTGCCTCACATAGGGGCCTGAGGTCACATAGTGCCTCAAATAGGGGCCTGAGGTTACCCTTCTGTTCCCAGCTTGGGTCCTTCAGTTGTCCCTCTGTCTCTCTGCCTCCAGTATTCATAAGGCCTCACATAGGGGCCTGAGGTCACATAGCGCCTCACATAGGGGCCTGAGGTCACATAGCGCCTCGCACAGGGGCCTGAGGTCACATAGCGCCACTCATAGGGGCCTGAGGTTACCCTTCTGTTCCCAGCTTGGGTCCTTCAGTTGTCCCTCTGTCTCCCTGCCTCCAGTATTCATAGCGCCTCACTAAGGGGTCTGAGGTCACATACAGCCTCACACAGGGGCCTGAGGTCATCACCCTTGTGTTCCCACCCTCTGGTCGTGTACTTTGGCGTCTGGAGGAGTTGTAAGATTCACAACTTTGGGAACTTTGGCCTTCTTAATAAAGAAATCCAGCATTGGGCGCTTGCACTTACCTGCCATGCGTGAGTGGGGCCCTGGCACCGAGGAGGGAGGCAGGTGTTGAGTTATGGCCTTGAGCTGGGGTTGTTAGTGGAGGTTTATGCAGAGTGTGCCATGTGTGTGGGTCCGAGGGCAGGTGCTGTTGTTTATTAGGGTCGGGGGGGGGGGCATGTTGGAGCTGAGAGGGAGCATCAGGTCACTTTGTTAGTGGTGTGTTGCGGTGTGAAGTGCAGAAGTGAGGGTTACTTCAAGAGGCAAGTTGAACATGTCTGGACAGTTGCAAGATTGCTAAGGGTAGGAATGCTTCTAGGCAGGAAGAAACATGGAGTCGATGAGTGCTGTGGGTGCACTGTAGAATGTTGTGTTAACCTCTGGAAGTGAGTTCAAGATGTTGTGTTGTCTGGTTGTGATTGGTGTAGGGTGTGTGTTATAGTGTTGGCAAGGTAGAGCTTAAGGGTGTGATGTCGGTTGGGTGTGAGGATTGTGCGGTGAGTGTGTGTGTGTGTGTGTGTGTGTGCTGTGTATTTGTGTGTGAAGCACGGTGTGAGTGGGAGTGCATAGGGTTTAAGAAGTAGTTTTCTCATTGGTCATTGTGCCCGTACGTCGAATTTCATGTTTAGTTGTGCAGTTGTTGTGAAAGGGGAAATAAAATGTGAAACCTATTTGAGAAACCTAAACAGAGACAGAGCAAAACCAAATGCCTCTAAATAAAAACATGAAATAGAGGCTAGCAGAGTAATCACTCCCTGTAGAGAACCCCACCCAGAGGACTAGTGACCAGATAGTAAATCAGTGACCACAAGACACACATCGAAAAAGAACAACAAGAGGTGAAATGGAGAGCGGAGCAAGCTCAAATATCTCAAGAACGCGACCATGGCCTCCACTTCCTAGTGCTCTGCCCCAGTTAGGAGAAAACTACAGACTACTAAGATGGGGACTCTCCTACTGTATGAGTCAGTTCACAAACTGGGGAATGAACAGAAGATTGACATCCTCAGGAAGAAGAACCGGGGGTGGCATGTGAGGCCAGAGAACACACCACCCGACACACCCAAGATTCACCTGTAAACTACTGCGCAACAATTGAGAACCGGCACAACCTTACAACATTTACACACCTCTGAGACACAACACGCGACACCCCAAGATTCACCTGTAAACTACTGCACAACAATTGAGAACCGGCACAACCTTACAACACTTACACACCTCTGAGACACAACACGCGACACCCCAAGATTCACGTGTAAACACTGCACAACAATTGAGAACCGGCACAACCTTACAACACTTACACACCTCTGAGACACACCACCAGACACATCCAAGATTCACGTGTAAACTACTGCACACCAATTGAGAACCGGCACAACCTTACAAACCTCTGAGACACAACACGCGACACCCCAAGATTCACCTGTAAACTACTGCACAACAATTGAGAACCGGCACAACCTTACAACACTTACACACCTCTGAGACACAACACGCGACACCCCAAGATTCACCTGTAAACTACTGCACAACAATTGAGAACCGGCACAACCTTACAACACTTACACACCTCTGAGACACAACACGCGACACCCCAAGATTCACGTGTAAACACTGCACAACAATTGAGAACCGGCACAACCTTACAACACTTACACACCTCTGAGACACACCACCAGACACATCCAAGATTCACGTGTAAACTACTGCACAACAATTGAGAACCGGCACAACCTTACAACACTTACACACCTCTGAGACACAACACGCGACACCCCAAGATTCACGTGTAAACACTGCACAACAATTGAGAACCGGCACAACCTTACAACACTTACACACCTCTGAGACACAACACGCGACACCCCAAGATTCACCTGTAAACTACTGCACAACAATCGAGAACCGGCACAACCTTACAACACTTACACACCTCTGAGACACAACACGCGACACCCCAAGATTCACGTGTAAACACTGCACAACAATTGAGAACCGGCACAACCTTACAACACTTACTCACCTCCGAGACACACCCCAGACGCATCCAAGATTCACGTGTAAACTACTGCACAACAATTGAGAACCGGCACAACCTTACAACACTTACACACCTCTGAGACACAACACCCGACACCCCAAGATTCACCTGTAAACTACTGCACAACAATTAAGAACCGGCACAACCTTACAACACTTACACACCTCTGAGACACAACACGCGACACCCCAAGATTCACGTGTAAACACTGCACAACAATTGAGAACCGGCACAACCTTACAACACTTACACACCTCTGAGACACACCACCAGACACATCCAAGATTCACGTGTAAACTACTGCACAACAGCTGAGAACCGGCACAGCCTTGCAACATTTACACACCTCTGAGACACACCTCGCGACACCCCAAGATTCACCTGTAAACTACTGCACAACAATTGAGAACCGGCACAACCTTACAACACTTACACACCTCTGAGACACACCACCAGACACATCCAAGATTCACGTGTAAACTACTGCACAACAGCTGAGAACCGGCACAACCTTACAACACTTACACACCTCTGAGACACACCACCAGACACATCCAAGATTCACGTGTAAACTACTGCACACCAATTGAGAACCGGCACAACCTTACAAACCTCTGAGACACAACACGCGACACCCCAAGATTCACCTGTAAACTACTGCACAACAATTGAGAACCGGCACAACCTTACAACACTTACACACCTCTGAGACACACCACCAGACACATCCAAGATTCACGTGTAAACTACTGCACAACAGTTGAGAACCGGCACAACCTTACAACACTTACACACCTCTGAGACACACCACCAGACACATCCAAGATTCACGTGTAAACTACTGCACACCAATTGAGAACCGGCACAACCTTACAAACCTCTGAGACACAACACGCGACACCCCAAGATTCACCTGTAAACTACTGCACAACAATTGAGAACCGGCACAACCTTACAACACTTACACACCTCTGAGACACAACACCCGACACCCCAAGATTCACCTGTAAACTACTGCACAACAATTAAGAACCGGCACAACCTTACAACACTTACACACCTCTGAGACACAACACGCGACACCCCAAGATTCACGTGTAAACACTGCACAACAATTGAGAACCGGCACAACCTTACAACACTTACACACCTCTGAGACACACCACCAGACACATCCAAGATTCACGTGTAAACTACTGCACAACAGCTGAGAACCGGCACAGCCTTGCAACATTTACACACCTCTGAGACACACCTCGCGACACCCCAAGATTCACCTGTAAACTACTGCACAACACCTTGTAACCAGCACAGCCTTGCAACATTTAACACACCTCTGAGACACACCACAAGACACATCCAAGATTCATGTGTGAACTACTGCACAACAGCTGAGAACCAGCACAGCCTTACAACACTTACACACCTCTGAGACACACCACCAGACACATCCAAGATTCACATGTAAACTACTGCACAACAGCTGAGAACCAGCACAACCTTACAACACTTACACACCTCTGAGACACACCACCAGACACATCCAAGATTCACATGTAAACTATTGCACAACAGCTGAGAACCGGCACAGCCTGCAACACTTACACACCTCTGAGACACACCTCGCGACACCCCAAGATTCACCTGTAAACTACTGCACAACACCTTGGAACCAGCACAGCCGTGCAACATTTAACACACCTCTGAGACACACCAGCAGACACATCCAAGATTCACGTTTGAACTACTGCACAACAGCTGAGAACCAGCACTGAGAACCAGCACAGCCTTACAACACTTACACACCTCTGAGACACACCACCAGACACATCCAAGATTCACGTGTAAACTACTGCACAACAGCTGAGAACCAGCACAACCTTACAACACTTACACACCTCTGAGACACACCACCAGACACATCCAAGATTCACGTGTAAACTACTGCACAACAGCTGAGAACCGGCACAACCTTACAACACTTACACACCTCTGAGACATACCACCAGACACATCCAAGATTCACGTGTAAACTACTGCACAACAGCTGAGAACCAGCACAATCTTACAACACTTACACACCACCAGACACATCCAAGATTCACGTGTAAACTACTGCACAACAGCTGAGAACCGGCACAGCCTTGCAACACTTACACACCTCTGAGACACACCTCGCGACACCCCAAGATTCACCTGTAAACTACTGCACAACACCTTGGAACCAGCACAGCCTTGCAACATTTAACACACCTCTGAGACACACCACCAGACACATCCAAGATCCACGTGTGAACTACTGCACAACAGCTGAGAACCAGCACAGCCTTACAAGACTTACACACCTCTGAGACACACCACCAGACACATCCAAGATTCACATGTAAACTACTGCACAACAGCTGAGAACCAGCACAACCTTACAACACTTACACACCTCTGAGACACAACACCAGACACATCCAAGATTCACGTGTAAACTATTGCACAACAGCTGAGAACCAGCACAGCCTTGCAACACTTACACACCTCTGAGACACACCTTGTGACACCCCAAGATTCACCTGTAAACTACTGCACAACACCCTGGAACCAGCACAGCCTTGCAACATTTAACACACCTCTGAGACACACCACCAGACACATCCAAGATTCACGTTTGAACTACTGCACAACAGCTGAGAACCAGCACAGCCTTACAACACTTACACACCTCTGAGACACACCACAAGACACATCCAAGATTCACGTGTAAATTACTGCACAACAGCTGAGAACCAGCACAACCTTACAACACTTACACACCTCTGAGACACACCACCAGACACATCCAAGGTTCACGTGTAAACTACTGCACAACAGCTGAGAACCGGCACAACCTTACAACACTTACACATCTCTGAGACACACCACCAGACACATCCAAGATTCACGTGTAAACTACTGCACAACAGCTGAGAACCGGCCCAGCCTTGCAACACTTACACACCTCTGAGACACACCTTGCGACACCCCAAGATTCACCTGTAAACTACTGCACAACACCTTGGAACCAGCAGAGCCTTGCAACATTTAACACACCTCTGAGACACACCACCAGACACATCCAAGATTCACGTGTGAACTACTGCACAACAACTGAGAACCAGCACAGCCTTACAACACTTACACACCTCTGAGACACACCACCAGACACATCCAAGATTCACATGTAAACTACTGCACAACAGCTGAGAACCAGCACAACCTTCCAACACTTACACACCTCTGAGACACACCACCAGACACATCCAAGATTCACGTGTAAACTACTGCACAACAGCTGAGAACCGGCACAACCTTACAACACTTACACACCTCTGAGACATACCACCAGACACATCCAAGATTCACGTGTAAACTACTGCACAACAGCTGAGAACCAGCACAATCTTACAACACTTACACACCACCAGACACATCCAAGATTCACGTGTAAACTACTGCACAACAGCTGAGAACCGGCACAGCCTTGCAACACTTACACACCTCTGAGACACACCTCGCGACACCCCAAGATTCACCTGTAAACTACTGCACAACACCTTGGAACCAGCACAGCCTTGCAACATTTAACACACCTCTGAGACACACCACCAGACACATCCAAGATCCACGTGTGAACTACTGCACAACAGCTGAGAACCAGCACAGCCTTGCAAGACTTACACACCTCTGAGACACACCACCAGACACATCCAAGATTCACATGTAAACTACTGCACAACAGCTGAGAACCAGCACAACCTTACAACACTTACACACCTCTGAGACACAACACCAGACACATCCAAGATTCACGTGTAAACTATTGCACAACAGCTGAGAACCAGCACAGCCTTGCAACACTTACACACCTCTGAGACACACCTTGTGACACCCCAAGATTCACCTGTAAACTACTGCACAACACCCTGGAACCAGCACAGCCTTGCAACATTTAACACACCTCTGAGACACACCACCAGACACATCCAAGATTCACGTTTGAACTACTGCACAACAGCTGAGAACCAGCACAGCCTTACAACACTTACACACCTCTGAGACACACCACAAGACACATCCAAGATTCACGTGTAAATTACTGCACAACAGCTGAGAACCAGCACAACCTTACAACACTTACACACCTCTGAGACACACCACCAGCCACATCCAAGGTTCACGTGTAAACTACTGCACAACAGCTGAGAACCGGCACAACCTTACAACACTTACACACCTCTGAGACACACCACCAGACACATCCAAGATTCACGTGTAAACTACTGCACAACAGCTGAGAACCGGCCCAGCCTTGCAACACTTACACACCTCTGAGACACACCTCGCGACACCCCAAGATTCACCTGTAAACTACTGCACAACACCTTCGAACCAGCAGAGCCTTGCAACATTTAACACACCTCTGAGACACACCACCAGACACATCCAAGATTCACATGTGAACTACTGCACAACAACTGAGAACCAGCACAGCCTTACAACACTTACACACCTCTGAGACACACCACCAGACACATCCAAGATTCACATGTAAACTACTGCACAACAGCTGAGAACCAGCACAACCTTACAACACTTACACACCTCTGAGACACACCACCTGACACATCCAAGATTCACGTATAAGCTACTGCACAACAGCTGAGAACCGGCACAACCTTACAACACTTACACACCTCTGAGACACACCAGCTGAGACTATAACACTTACCTGTAAATTACTGCACAACAGCTTGGAACCGGCATAGGCGTGGCAACACTTACACACCTCTGAGACTCATTACCCAAGACCACAACACTCACCTGTAAACTACTGCACAACAGCTTGGAACCGGCATAGGCGTGGCAACACTTACACACCTCTAAGACACATTACCCAAGACCACAACACTCACCTGTAAACTACTACACAACAGCTTGGAACCGGCTTAGCCTTGTGACACTTAAACACTGCAGAGACACACCAACCAACACCCTAAAACTCACTGGTAAACTACTGTACAACAGCTTGCAACACTTACACACCACTGAGACACATACCCAAGACCCTAAGACCCGCCTGTAAACTACTGTGCAACAGCTTGGAACAGCCTTGCAACACTTACACACCTCTAAGACACATCACACAAGACCACAACACTCGCCTGTAAACTACTGCACAACAGCTTGGAACCGGAACAGCTGTGGCAACACTTACACACCTCTGAGACACACCAGCCGAGACTATAACACTTACCTGTAAACTACTGCACAACAGCTTGGAACCGGATCAGCCTTGCAACACTTACACACCTCTAAGACACACCATTTTTAAGTAAGACTATACTAAGAAAGGGAATGAAACATTAGGGAAGATAAAGAGAGGTGCAGAAACAATGGAATGCTCTCAGTCACTGACAGAGATAACATAAGTATTGGTGAAGCGCATAGTCACCCAAAGTAATTTTGGCGCTGAATAACAGATGTTTATTGTTACCCAACAGTACTCATGTTATGGAGCTCAGAAGGATGACAGGCTAAGTGGACGCAGCAGGATTTGAACCTGTGCCCATGAGGTTGAACACACTGTAGCTCACTCAGAAAACCAGACCCAGCCTGACGTCGAGGCTGACAGGGGGGAAGAAACAGTGGAATACACAGACAGACAGAAAGGCAGACCAGAGAGACAGACAGAGAGGGAGGTAGAAAGGCCGAGAGAGAAAGGCAGACGGTGAGACAGACAGAGAGACAGAGAGAGACAGACAGAGGGACAGTGACAATTTAATACACTGCCTCATGCACAGACAAAGAGGGAGGTAGAGAGCCAGACAGAGGCAGAGAGTCAGACAGACAGAGAGAGAGACAGAGAGACTGAGAGAGGAGCAGAACCACTGGAATACACAGGTTCCTGCACAGACAGAGAGGGAGGTAGAGAGGCAGACAGAGGCATAGAGACAGACAGACAGTGAGACAGACAGAGCAGCAGAAACAATGGAATACACAGGCTCATGAACAGACAGAGTGGGAGGTAGAGAGGCAGACAGAGGCAGAGACAGCGAGATAGACAGAGAGACAGACAGAGCGGGAGAAACAATGGAATACACAGATAGATGCACAGACAGGGAGACAAGTGGCAAGCTTTGACCTTTCACCCCAAACTCTTTTACAATAAACAGACCATCACAAACATTTTGCGATGCATTTTGATTTTGGGAGCTGTAATGCAGGCAGTGCATGCACCTTTGTAGGATGTCATGGCATTAGTCCCATGGCTGGCCTTAGGGTGTCTGGAGCAGTAGTGCAGTTTGGGATTTCCCGTTGTTATCTGAGCAGTCCGTGTTGCATTAGTGAAGATGGTGCCACATGGGTTGTGTTTGTAGTGCTGTGCAGTGTAGAATGCCCAGGCAGTGTCAGGACATTACAGTGAGTGCAGTATGAGAGAGCCTGTGCCTGCAGTGCAGTATGGGGTGAGATGTGACTGCGTTGGCAGGACAGCGTGTTGCATCTGTGAAGATGGTTTTGCGTGGGATACGCCTGTGGTGACTGTACACTGGTGGTTGCTCTGGTCAGGGCATAAGTGCTAAAAAAGAAGTGGGGGGACTAACCAAGTTAGGCAGTATGGAAGCAAAATCATGGCGCGTAACATAACGGCGCGTGACATCAGAGAAAGTACAACACAACTCATGACTCACAGGAAGTGACTACAGATCTTAACACCTCAGATATATGTTTGGCAGGTTTTTCATGAGTACATTTGAGCACATTACAAGATTTACCAAGTGAGACTTTGCATTGGGGTTGTGTCAAAAAAGTGACTTGAAATCTGTGCCTCAACTTATACATTAATGTTTTTAAACAACTCTGCCACAAAGAAACTGACAGGAAGGAGAAATGTGGCAATACATCTGTTTTGCTTAATTGGTCCAAAGTAGGCACTTTGAAATATCTTATGGGGTTAAGGCACCTGCTGCATAGATCTTTGTTTGCCCAGTAAAATTCAGAAAATAATAATAATGGTAAGATAACTCTGGAGGTTAAAGTATTTGCTGGAGAGATCTGTGCTTTGTTTAGTCCTTGTTCTGAATCAAAGTATCACAGAGGGTTAATGTGCAACCTGCAAAGCACATCATGTAATATGCAGATGACAGATTTTTATTTTATGTAGCTTGGTAAGTGGGTTACGGCTTTTAACACAAAGATCCTTTTGTAACTTGCCTTTCATATAATGTAATCCCTCTAATATAGCACAGTGAGTTATAAAGAGCATGTGACTCCCACACCTTGTAACCCTCTCTGTCTTATGTAACATATCCGACACGTTAATTTACACACTTACGCTTTATTGTCAATGTATGTTTCTGTATGATGCAAAGTGCTCTGATACACAGCATTGGGATGAGTCGCGCTGTAAGCGATAAAAGATATAAAACAAAAAAGTGGTATTTAAATTGTTATTTGTGTAAATACTGCAACAGACCAACACATGTTGCCTTCTTACAGTGCATATCTATTATATGTCACTGAACACAAGTCAAAAGCCTGCCTCTCTTAAGTACCTGTGAAGTGGTAAGCTGTGTGCCTTTGTTTCCCATCCATTGCATTTGCATGTAGGTGTGAGGCCCCAGATAGCTCCAAACCAGGATACTCCAGCAAAAGGAGGCCTGACGGCCCCTTTACTTAGGCCTTTTGTCTTGGGCCAGCAGTAGCCTGTACGTTGCTACTTGGAACAAAAGCAGACACCATGCAGGAACTGCTGAATGTGCCCTGGTGTCTGAAACCTACACTCGGACTAATTCAGCATATTTCAGTGGGGCCCAACTTCTTGGTAGGTTGGACGGCATCTAATGCGTGTAATTAGTGGTTTAACGCAGTCCAAACACGTGTAACTCCGACTTGTACCCTGGCTTTGGTGATTTTGGTATAGTACTGTCATCTGACTACAGTACATGGTTCTGCGTAGGTGTGTGTGTGGGCAGTGACTGTACAGCACTGTACGCCCTGGTGGTGTCACACGGTAAAGTCCTCTGAGTAAAGTATATGATCTGCATGGGCTGTGTGTGTGTGTGAGTGCGCGTGTGTGTGTGTAGTGACTGCACCAACGTGGAAGGGTTACATTTGTGCAGCAAGGTAACATCACACAGAAGCGATCCTGTGACTTGTAGGAGAGTGGTTTCCCTGTGTGAAGTGATTGTTGCAATGCAGCCTGTGGGCCAATGACAAGTGTATTTCGCATGTCAGTTTTGATGTCATGCACCAATAAACTGTAATTTGAAATTTGCACTCTAGTAATAAATGTGTGAATGTGTGTTCAATAGGACACATGCTCTAAATAATGTATTATTAGGCCACATACATTTATAGTGCTATGGCATGAATATGTATATATAATTAAACATTATAAATGAAAATATAGACATGCATATATAAAACCATGCCCTAAACCTCCTTCTCTCCCCTTGCAGCTGTGGGTCAGGCCCAGAAGCCTCAGCTCACCAGTCTCCTGCAGGTCATGCTGAGGTCCTGGAACGCTGCCGCCACCCCTAACCCCAGCATCCTGCTCGCCCTGCGGCTGGCCACGGACCACAACCTGCAAGTGGAGAAGGCCATGGTCCTGAGCCTGAAGGAAGCTGCTGTCCAGCGGATTGTCAACAGTAAGGAAGCCATTACCTCCTAGAAGCTATTCAGTTCTACACCTGTCTGACCCTCAGCGTCTGCAGTGTCCCGCCTCACTCAAACCTGACCTCAACCGGCTTCAAATTTAAAACTGTAGTGGGCCAATACGAGTCAATCATGAGTCCGTGAAGTAGGACTCACAGGGTACTACAGCATGTCCTTTATTCACAGGCTACACCATACAGGACCCTGAGCTCGTAAATATAGGTCAGGCGATGGGGTAACATCTCATAATGCAGAGGGGCCTATTCTCAAACTGCATTTTCTGTAGTACGTTTCGTAGAACTATAAAATGATTATTCACAAACCTACATGCTGAGGTCTACCCTCCGCCTCTCCTGTCTCTTATGTGTGGAGATCTCCGTCCTGACTGCAGAAATCTACGCAGACGTACACCTACCGTTTAGTAGCAAATGAGGAAGGGATACGGGAGTGGCTCGGAAATGGGGAATATTTACTACCAAAGGGAGCGGGTTTTGGGAGGCATAAGGAGGAGTTAATGGAGGGCTAGAGAGTCGTAAAGGGAGTAATATACGCCCACCCACAAACGAGTAAATCCCCTCCTAGTCACAAACAGCACTTTTGTAGTTACTACAGCCATAGAGGAACGTAAATGTACTTCAGCATCACCCATGGCCACTCCCTGGTACTGCAATACTGCTCCTTACAAAAGAATGGAAGTAGATACTTAAAATTAAAACCCTTCTGAAACAATATTGAAATAAATTAAATTATTGAAACAATCTAAAATATAAAAACACATAATTAATGTTAAAATATTGTCTATTAGTAAAACATACATTTTATTTATTTGATTAGCCTTTAATTTTTTTAATGGAATGTAACATTAGCATTTATTCAAATAATTCAATTACTTTTAATTCATTCTATACATCACTTTTAGTAATATGTAATACATATTAAAATGTATACTTTAGTTGGGATAATTTCATTTTAATTTAAAAAGAATTACAGCCTCCTAGAGGCTGGAGGGGCAGGCCATGGAGCGCGGAGTCAAAGAGGCAGACTCCCGCGCTCCCTGGCCTTTTAACCCCTCACTTGCCAGGCAGGTTCTAACCAACTTGGCCTTTGCTCCACAGTGACCCGGACGTGATTCAATCACTTCCGGATCTCTAGGAGACCCAGGGTTCAATCAATATTGAGGCACCCGCCGCGTCATGGTGACGCGACGGGTGCGCCTCACCACAGAGTGCGGGTGGGGGCCGCTGCGCCCGCCATACTTGCGGCGGGGCCCATGCCGGCTCCGCCTTTCACTATGGCCAGGGACTGTCGGAGAACCCTACCCCCTTCCGTTACAAACATTATTAAAAATACATTAGGGGGATTTCTTTGGAGGCGGGGGTCGTACAACCCCCGGCCGTATTTATGAAAACAGTAAAAAAAAACAAAATTGAAATAAACAATATTTATACAATTACGCAGAAAACGATCCATGACATTTGATTACACTTGATATATACAGATATCAGATGGCTAACCTCAACATAATTCTAGTACAAGGTACTTTCTATCCGAATCTAACATAACAACCATAATCATACAGTAATTACTTTTCTTAGTATCCTATTTGGGCCGACGGCAAGGTCACTTACTGGTATCAGATCCTTATCACTTAACCAGGCCCTTCAGTCGGAGTGCGCATGCGCAGAGGGCCCTTTTACCGTGAGGGTACTCCCCCCCCCCCCGGTTCCCCCATATCCTACATTAACCACGCCCTCCCGTTGGAGGGCGCGTGCACAGAGGGCCCATTTACCGTGAGGGTACTCCTCCCTCCCCCTCTCCCCCCGGTTACCTCCGTACGCTCTATTAACTCCAAAACACCCATTTTCCAGGTAAGAGGCATACAGGTGCATTTCACACTGTTTCTATACCTAGGTCCAGGGGATTTTTCCCCAGCCTATTGGTGGAGGCCTCCATCGCCAACCAGGATGCCACCAAACATTCATCAACAAGGCATTTTGTAGGCGAGGCAAAAATGGAATCCAATTTCACTCTGTCTGACAGAAATGTTTCCTGAGATGAGTTTGGTGAAGGTGTTCTATGGCGCCACAATGTGTTATCACATAGCTTAGCTTATACATTGTTTATATTGGTAGTAAAGCAGCAAAGCAATGAGTAAAGAGGCAATATAAATATTTAAATGTAGAATTTACTCCACTAGCTGTCCTGTAAACACAGTTCTTTGAACCAGGAGATGGAAGTTTAAACTCGACATCGCTAGGTCAAATTGTGTAATTTGTAGGAAGTAAATTAAGAACTCTAGGAGAATATCATTGCCATTGTGATGTTTGAGGTTTATGTATATGTGCCCCTAGTACTTTTTTAAAGAAATGACGGTGAAGGTTATCCTTGGTTATAAAAAGATGGCAGGACGGTCAGAGCGCGAAAGAGTCTTGATATGAGACAGCCTAAAAAATGAGGCTAGAAACATACTGACTGAGATGGAGACAGAGAAAGGAATGGCGTGCCGGAGGCCAAAAGAGCAATAGATAAAGAGAGATCCAGAAAAGGATTAGGGATAAGGGCCTGGTCTAGATACTGACTCATGAGAGACAGAACTACGGATGGAGAGAGGTAAAGATTGAGAGACCGGCACAGAGGCAAACACGAGACACAGATTTTGAGGATCAGAGAAGTTATGCATGAAAAAGAGATCCTAAAACTGAGAGGGAGTATCTGTTCACAAAAGTCTACTTTGAAATAAGTTGGAGTATTCCTGGTGTTGGGGGGCAACAGGGTTGAGACTGGAACCTTTGAAGGCATTTTGTGCTATTGCCATGTAAAACCTGTCACAGGCCTTTTTTTTTGTGTTCATGATTCTCTGTTCTAGTGGGCGCTAGAGCAGCTCTTTCAGGGTCAGAGGTGTGTTGTCCATTTCCTCAAGTTCAAGGTAGGTATGTCTCCCTGGCTATGTCTCTTGAGACATCTTCCTCTTGCCAGAGAAAGCATTGGGACGATGATAAGGCAATTAAAGAAGGACTATTATGAGCATTTGTAAAGCACACTATCAGCCATAAGGGTGTCCTGGTGCGGAGCCCTGCCTAGGATAGATTGGTTAATTAGAAAGCCAGGTCTTCAGCTTCTAATTGAATACAAGAAAAGAGGAGGAGGCTAGGAAGTGGACTCTGAAGTTGTTCAACACCTTAGGAGTGATGTAAGTGAATGTCTATGCTCCTGATCTGGTTCCGCGCCTGTATGGGATGTAAGTGAGTAGGGTTCCTGAGGATCGGAGGTGTCTGGGATGTTGGTGTAAGGAGACGCAACTGTTCAGGTTGGTGGGGCTTAACTTCTGTGGAGCCTTGAATGTGTGTGTGAGGAGTTTGAAATGAACGCATTTGTATGTTTGGGCACCAGTGGACCTTTCTGAGGTATGGTGTGAAGTTAGTCTGGCTGTTGAGTGCCGGAAGGTTTGTAGTCTTCTGTGGAGTTCCTTGGTGATCCTGACACACAGGGCGCTCCCATAGTCCAACCTGCTGGTTACTAGGGTGTGAGTGACTGCGTTTTGGGAGTTGCTTTGGAGTCATTTGAAGATCTTCGTCAGCATCTTCAGGTGTAGAAGCAGGATGCAGTGACCGTGTTGACTGGTGAGGTCATGTCCAGTTCTCTGTCGATGATGATTCTGAGTTTCCTGGTGTGGGTGCTGGGTGTGGGCCTGAGTTTTGGCGGCCACCAGTGGAAATCCCATGGTAAGGTGTTCTTGCCGAAGATCACTACTTCTGTCTTGACAGAAGAAGGAGACAGTCCAGCGGAGTGCGAGGCATTGGCTGCCAATCTTGTGCAGGCACCTGATGAGGACGGGTGTTTGAGACTGCATGAAATGCTGTCGAGAGGTCCAGGAGAATGAAGGCTGCAGTATCCCCTCTATCAAGGATCATACAGATGTTGTCAATACGACCAATGAGCGCAGTTTCTGTAGAGTGAATAGACCTGAATCTGGACTTCATGGTGTCGAGGAGCTAGTGGTTGCTGAGGTGGTCAGTGTGGCGTCGCTTGATTAGTTTCTCTAGGACCTTTGCCGGGTTTGGTAGGAGGGAGATGGGTCTGTAGCTCCGGAGCGTGGCTGGGTCAGTGGATAGTTCCTTCAGCACAGGTGTGATGGTGGTGTGTTTCCAGGTGTCTGGGAATGTGGCTGAGTCAATGGAGGCATTGAGGATGAGTGTTAGTACTCGCTGATCGGTAGGAAACCTTTGGTGAAGGCTTGCTGGGGACATGGGTCAGTTGGGGCCGTGAGTGGATGGCCTTCATGGTATTGGCAAACTGATTGATATTCTGAGAAGAAGTAGTCAAAGAGAAAACTATTGGGAGATGGATCCAAACAAAAATACAGTGACAATGATGTACAGATATTTCCAAGGGGTAAAGACAAATATCGTGGCATAGATCCAGACAATGCGACAGGGGGATTACTTTCGAGAGAAAGATCCAAGGACTGAAAGAGTAAAACAGGTAAATAGAGGTATTTTCAAAGATAAAGACAATTTCTGAAAGAGAAAGAGAAATATTGCCACACAAACACAACTATTAAGAGACACAGCCAAAGACTAAGACATAGAGAAAAGTGCTGGAAACTGATTAAATGAGTAGAGACACCTACAGAGACACCCCAAAGACATAGACATAGAAACAGCTATTGAGGAACAACCCAAAAGATAGAGACAGAGCAGCAACTATTGAGAGACCGGTCCATGGGCTGAGCGACAGATGAAGCTATAGCTCTACAGGGACAGATCCAAAGAAAGGCGAGAGAATATATCTTCTAAGACTCAACTGCTGATGCTAATTTACAGGAACCTAACCACCATGAGAGAGATAGTGAACAAGAGATATTGTCAGAGATAGAAATGACAGGAAAAACATGATATAACTAAGGCTGGAGATATTGAATCAGAAACTGCCACAGATGGACACATTGAGGTTTTCACCAGCAGAATAAGTCATATCTGTCTTCTTTTGTAGGTGAGGACTTCTCTTCGGGGATGGTGGCCCTCTACGTGCTGGCTCTGCAGGCTTCCTGCCAGAACCCCAGGAATGTGAGCGCTTTGAACTGCAGCATTGACCTGGTGCAAATCCTGGAAGAGAAGTACCAGGCAGAACTGCGGAACATTGGTGAGTTGTGGTCATTTGTCAGCTACACCCAGGGATATTAACATCCTTAGAGTTCAACGGTTTGTCTCTCTGTCCCTCTCACTCCCCTCCTCCTTCTAATCCCTTTGCCCTTTTCTATGGTTCTTGATTTCTCCTTCTCTTGCTCACTTCCCTCTCCCATCTGCTCCCTGTCCCTCTCCATCATTCCCTCTCTCTCTACTGTACTTCCCCCTCTCTTTTATTCTCTTTCTTTCTCTCATCCTTTTTCATTCCTTACTTTATGTCACTCTCTCTTCCATCTAAGTCAGTTTTCTGCTCTTAGCTTTACATCTCCGTATACACTTTTTCCACTCACAGCTGCCCTTCTACTTTGCTAATGTGTCTTACTCCTGCCTGTCATTGTCTCTTTCCATCTGCACCCTTTCCCTCTACAAGTCCAGCCTATATTATCTCTAATTTTTTCCCTTCTCCACACTCTTTATGTCCTCCCTCTAGCCTGTCAACCTGACACCCTATCCTCTCTTCACCCATCTTACTCCCTAGGACACATCTCTCTCTTGCCCATCTCTGTTGTCCCTTCATCTCACCGCCTGACCAAATAGCTCTCTTCTCTGCACTTTCACCTCTCTTTTCATTGTCCCTCCCACCTCCACATCTCTGTGGTTAATTTCTCTCCTCCTCTTCCAATCCATCTCCCCGACACCACCTTCTGTCTCTCTCTCTCTCTCCTCTCAACCTTTAGCTCTACCCCCTCTTCCTCAAATTGCCATTTCTTTCATTCTCTTTTCTGTCCCCACACCTGTAGCCCTACCTTCTTCACCTGTCCTTTCCTCTTACTTTCTTTACTCTAACCACTATCATTCTCTTCACTACCTCTGTCCCTTCCCTCTCTGCCTCTTTTCATTGCCTCCTCACCACCATCTCTGCAGTTCTTTGTCTACTCTCTCTATCTCCATAAAGCTTACACTTTTCCGCCCAAAAGAATCTTCCAAATGTGACGGTCTTCCCCGATGGCAACACGCCTCACTATACCCCATGTTTTTATCAAACAATCCATTTGTATCAAGCGAGAGAGATGCCCTCACCAGCAAAACCAAGAGCGTCTCTAACATACACTCAAGCCAATAATTGTCTACAAATGGCAGACAATTAAATAGGAACACTCAAAGGTCTGATACAAGCTGGAGAGAAGGTATACCAGGATGAGATGTAATCTGCACAATTATATGTAGCAGTGGCTTACAGCCAAATGATTCCTCCCCTATAGAATGGGCTAAGTGGGGGCCCAATGAAATGTTGGGCCCCTTATACTGCTGGGACCTCCTTGATAAAAGAGAGAGGTTTTCCTATTTCTCATTGCATGCAAATGAACGCAGTCTGCAAAGCAAGCAAGGGCATGACTCAGAGGGTGAGGGGCCCAAGAAACCCTGGGGCCCCCCCACACGGCGGGTGTTGCCGGGGCCTCTGATATGCCCCTGATAAGTAGTCTGATGTTCCTGAACCATCACCCAATTGTGTACCTGCCCAGAGCAATAAACTATCCATCACACATTGAACAGGGAAGTGATCACTGAAGAAATCTGCAATATGCCATTGGCCAATGGAGGACTTTAATGCACACCCACTGCAGATCCCAACAAGCTACATACTATGACCAGTTCCTGGCATCTCACAGTGACAATCTGATATGGGATGATATCACCAAGGCACATCCCCACAGATCTCTCCACCATGTCTCCCTCCAACCTATGCCTGGTTGGGGCCATAAACCTGAAACAAAAGATCTCAGAATGGACAACCAGGTGAAGTAACCAGTCAAGTGGCCCATGATTATAACTAATACCATAAACTGACCTGCGGAGCAGCTCAAAGCTACACCCTTAAGGATAAACATGAACTGCGCTCCTCTCACACACTTCTTCAACCATCAAACCCCTATGCGCTGCGTCCCATAACATGATAATGCACCTCGTGGATATCACCCATGACATGGAAACACTTCCCACGTAGGATCAAAACTAAGACAACACACTTCCAACCACTCAACCTATCCGGTGCAAGTGCTTCTGATCCTCTCGTAGTGGTAATAAGTGCTATACCAATGTTGCAATACAAGACCATGGATTTATCTGAGCTCAACTTTAACTTTCTCTATATAAATTGCATCTGCAACATTATTTGGCCAACTTGAAAGAATAATGATACCAAAACAAGCAAAGGCGTGTGGTTTTGGTGAAATCACTGGAGCAGTGTGACTCCCTAGAAGCCTTAGTTTGATGCATGAGAATATTCGTCAGTTATTATATTTACAGTTCTTTCTGTTTAAATATATGTGAAGGATTCTTCTAGATCCTAGAGCTGTAGGTTTGTTTTTCTCACCAAAGATAATAAGTATGTAAAAGTCCATATGGGGCTGCCAGGTGCTGACAGCAAATATGTGATCAGACAGCCTCTAACCACTCAACTGTTCCAAAGACTTTCCACACAAATAACATTAAGTATCCTACATAGTCATAGCCTCCAATAATAATTTATGCATATTGGATCCCATCCATTTCCACTGCCTGACTGTCCCTACTATAATTTTGATTTAAACAAAACTCTAAAAGTGAAAGAAAGTAAATTCTTCTGCCTTAAAATAGAGCCAGCTCGTCATTGCATTATGGTATGTGTGGACCCTCATTTTTGCACCTAGACCAAGAGAGGTTGTGTAGGTCCCAGGAGCACTGAGAATGGGTCCTAGACAACTACTGTTGAATGCATTCCCCCTGGACCCAGGCATTCATCTGTGTCCTCTGATTGTCCCCCTCTCTCACAGAAGAGTATGGCCGCCCTCTCTCCAACGACTTCCAGATTGGCCTGGACATCATAGCGCTCTGCCTCCAAGATATGCCTGTAAATGTGTCCGCGGTCCTGGGTACCGGCAGTATCAACACGGGTTACGGGGACCAGGATAGATTCTCTGTTGGTGAGTAAAGGTTGTTTCCAGCTGCCCCTTTCCAGTGGTTTGAATCAGAAGATGCTGTTAGTCAAGTCAGGCTTTGAGGATAGCCAATGGTTGAACTAACAGAGACAGTTCTTGAGAAGGGCCTGTTCTTTATTTCAGACACCGCGGCGGTCGTGGTCTTGGGCCTGACGTGTGTGGTTAAAAGAGGGGACATCACCCCAGAGGAGAGGGAAGCCATCACACAAACCCTGAGCTCCTTGGTTCAGAAGATTCTAAATCAGTCCCAAAGTAATGGCGAGATTGGAAACCTTTACAGCACCGGGCTAGCCATGCAGGTGAGACTCTTCAAAAGATAATAGACCGCTTACTTCCAATCTACCTTCTCCACTGGTTTTAATGCATGTTCTTTTTCAACCATCTCAAAATCCTTTTCAACTCTTTTTCATTCCTTCCATACTTGAGACTAACACACCCTATCTCAGTGCAGTCACTTTAAAAATGGAGGAGCAGATTTACAAGCCTCTTGCGCCACTTTTGCGTCATTTTTACCATGGGAAAAGGGAGGCAAAAGTGGCGCAAGGATCTTGTAAATCTGCCCTGGAGTATCCCGAACATTCATCCACCCACAGCTCTGTTCATCTCAGTTGCCTTGTCCCAAGCCCACCTCAGACGCCATGACCCTCTGCCAATGAACCTGTGACGGCTCCCTTCAAGGCAGCAGAGCACCTCTCTCACCTGGCGGCCAAAGCCTGGAACAACCTTCTCCTGCACCTGTGCCTTGAGCACCTCAGGCCCTAATCCAGCCCTGAATCTGCAAAACATAAAATCATATTAACCATGTTATTATAATTTTATTTTTCCTGCTCAAAGAGCTGTGGGTGATGCTCCTGCACCTTAGTGAAGGAGCCGCCCCTGTTTTGGAGCCGTCACACCCGGTAGTCCCCCTTCACCAGAAAAGCAAATGTGGCCTTCTCAGAGAAAAGGAGACTGGGCCGAGGTCGCTCATACCTCCTCCAGCAAGTTATGCTCTGTCATTCGGGCGTGCTGGGAGTCAGACAAGCTGTCAGAGAAACTCTTATTTACAGGTGATGTAAAGCAGACCCCGCCCTCGTACCTCAATTCAGCACACACACTCAGCGGGCCTGATTCATAAAGGTAAAGTTAGAATTTTGGTGTAAGTTGAGACTAAAAGTTCAACTTTATAACTTTTCGGTATTCTCAAAGATAAGTTACGACTAGTATCTTTATGTCTGCGCTCAGGGTGAACTTTCCACACTCGGGCAGAGATCAGGCCCCGAGTGGGGAGATTCCACTCCGGATTCTGCCCTGAGTGTGGAAACTAAGCGCCGATTGCATACGTAAAGATACTACCCATAACTTACCTTTGTGTATACTGAAATGTGTAACCTTAGACTACTGGTCCAAGTTGACCTTTGTGTATCGGGCCCAGTTATTGGTATAGTTGTTTACCACTCAGTACTTGTCTACATGACAAATGTATCAGAGTGATCATGATTCCTGCAAACAACGCAGAAGATAATGCATATTAGGGTGAAAGTTCACCCGGCACCAATCATATTTCATCACGCATCCCCACGCTGCTCTCTCTTCCCTGCGCATTGTGTCTCCAATGGATTTAGCCATCCAGAAATGGCCGGAATAATTCACTACGTTTTATTATGCCAAGCCATGGTTAGTAACCTATGCTGTCATTGGGTCATCGGTCGGAATTCATCTCTCATCTTCCTCCCTCAGTGGCCAGTGCATGTTTTAACCCCACCCCTGAGCCAATACCCTATGGGCCAGATGTAGGTAATCCCAGATTACCGATTCTTAAATACCGAATCATACCGATTCGGTATTTAAGAACAGGCAAATGGGATGTAGGTAATTTTTCTGAAAAAATTTCCAAATCGGTAAGTTTTGGTAATTACCGAATCGGTATTTACTGATTCGGTATTTGCCATTCATTCCTATGGGCCTGGAGGCCCATAGGAATGAATGTCAATTACCGAATCGGTAAATAACGATTCGGTAATTGGGGGAAACATTGAAGGGTGGCAGGGTGTCACTTTGACACCCTCTTGCACCCCTGAATTGTGTATGGGTGCACATGTTGCAGACATACATGCCCTAAGGGCATGTATGTCTGCAACATGGCACTGTTGGAAAAGAAAAAAAAATGCTTTTTCAAGGGTTTTCATTATTTACCACCAACTTCTAGTTGGTGGTAAATAACGAATCCTTAACTGAGGAATGCACCAACGTGATTGCTTCCTACATCCTTGATTCAGTATTTTATCAAATCGGTATGTTAAGAATGTGGGGCCCGATTCACAGAATGAACTTAAGACTCAATCCTAAACTTACTACTATTTTGGTATTGACAGAATGAACTTACTACTTTTGGTATTCACAGAAGTTAGGATTTTGTCTTAAGTCTGTCTTAAGTCTGTCTTAAGTTTGTCATAAGACAAACTTAAGACAAAATCCTAACTTCTGTGAATACCAAAAGTAGTAAGTTTAGGATTGAGTCTTAAGTACATTCTGTGAATCGGGCCCTCAGTATTTTACCGAATCCTTAAATTACCGATTCGGTAAAATACCGAATCCTTAAAAAATGCCACCTACATCTGGAAAGCCCAATACCGGTCGGTAACGGCCGGAATTCTGTAATTTCGGCCGTTACCGACCGGTATTGGGCGACCTACATCTGGCCCTATATCTTTATTGCTAATGGTGTCTTATGGAGCGAAGAGTCATCACTCATGCTCAGGTCCTGCTTTACTACAATTAGGAGCAGAAAACCGCCCTTTCAAGGGCATAGAGAGGCTGCAAAATGCTTCTTTCTCTGGAAGGTCGTTTTTCCTTGCAGTAATGGTGAGAACATGTGCACAAGGGAGGTGGAAAGTTTTCCTTTTCTGCCTTCTTAGTTTAAGAGTCAGAAACAAATGGAGTTTTAAACTGAGAATGTGTCAGCATCACTATGCACACAGTCAGCTCTCCCACACCCCATGTATATAGACATTCTCTAATGTTAAATGCAGTCATGCTTACGTACCATGAGGCCCGACTTCCATGTAACATGCCCTGCCACATATGACATCCAGATCCGATACCGTTCCGTCAGCTCCCGCGTGTTCTCTCCCAATGATCTCTCCCCGTCCACTACCCTTTAAATGGTCACTGCTCACTGAGGCCATCCCACCTGCGCTCCAAGGAGCCCTCCAGGTTCACAGTAGTCAAGTGCTGCTTGTACGTACAAAACTAAGGGGAATATTTATGTCAATAGTGGCGCAGGGCAGCGCTGCAACTCACCTTCCTGAACTGCCATGCGTCACTGGGAAAGGGTATTTATCCAATACGGTACATTCCTGTCCTTTACCCATCCGCTGGTGCCATTTTGGGAGGCTAGCGTTGCTGCGAGAGGTGTTTTCCTCTTTCTATGTGTGCTGCAGAATACAGTACATGTAGAAAGAGAAAAAATAAGGAGAAATAAAGATATTACTCCTTGTTGCGCCTTACCTGCGTGGGAATAAGATTTTGGCACATTTCCATGTTTACCAGTCCTTGTAAATCTGCGAATGCATAAAAAACCATGGGAGTTGCATGTGAACACCCACTGCGATGCCCATGGAACACCCACCGCGACACCCTCGGAACACCCACTGCGACGCCCATGGAACGCCTTGTGATTTGCACTGCTTTGCCTTATACCATATTTTTAAGTCATTCAAAGCCGCGCAAAGTGGCTTTGTGTGGCTTCATAAATCTGACTTAGAGGCCGGTGTGTGCGTGGTGCAAACATGACGCAAGCCTCTCATAAATATGCCCCTAAAACTTTCCTGAGTCAAAGGCTCTGTGGATAGCGTCAAGATGGTATGGGAGGCGTTCAAAGTGACGATAAGAGGGTACTGCATATCGAAGGGCTTTGGGTGGTGCGAGACATTCAGAATACCGTGTGCAAACTAGAGCAGGATTTGAAGGGGCTGGAGAGAAGGATGGTGCGGAGGGAAACGGGTAAGGTACATACTGATTTTCGTACACTCTTAACTGAGTATGAAGATGCTGCGCACAGAGAGGTGAAGTTTAGGGGGAAGTATTGGACGGCGCGCAAATATGGGGAATGGGATAGACCAGGGAAGGTGCTGGCTGCGCTAGCTGGCGGGCCTCGCTTTAACACCCATGTGTTGGAGATACAGGGACCGAGGGGGGAGACATATAGGGATTCCCTACAAATACTAGGGACATTTGTCGCACACTACACAACATTGTACACCTCTCAGAGGGAGGGCAACATGGACCTTGAGGACTTCACAAAAGATATTGCGCTGGGTTGGCTGGGGGACACGCGGCAGAAATTTCTTAGCATACCATTTGAATTGGACGAAATTAAGGAAGCCATTATGCAACTTCAGAATGGGAAGGCGCCGGGTTCAGACGGCCTCCCGGCGGAATTTTACAAGGCCTATATAGATATTATGGCGCCAGTGTTGAGAGAGGTCTATGAAGAGTCGCTCGAGATAGGTATACTTCCTGCTTCCATGAGAGAAGCGATAGTCACATCCTTATTGAAGCCGGGTAAATCCCCAGAGTCTTGTGACTCTTATAGGCCATTGTCACTGATGAATTGTGATATTAAGATACTGGCTAAAGTCTTGGTGAATAGACTGTCCCTCTTACTCGACAAGCTGGTCCTACCTGACCAGTCGGGATTTGTGCCAGGTAGGGCAACCTCCCATAATCTTAGGACTCTGTTCGCATTGCTACAGAACGTAGCGCCAGATTTCCCACTCGCCACAGTTTTTCTAGATGCAACAAAAGCATTCGACTCAGTGAAGAGGGATTATTTATTTGGAGTGCTGCGAAGCTTGGGGTTTCCTGAGGTGTACCTCTCCTAGATTGAGTTATTATATCACTGACCCACGGCTCGGATACTGGTTAATGGCCATTTGTCGCGTCACATTACGGTTACCAGGGGCACGCGTCAGGGGTGTCTGTTATCGCTGCTCCTTTTTGCCCTGCCAGTGGAGCCCTTGGCTTGTAGACTGCGACAGGTACATCGGGACAGGGCATTCCAATGTTGCTTACGACAAATCCTAGTTTAGCTGTATGCGGATGATATTACTCTGTATGTCAGAGACCCACAACACAACCCACAACAACATTTTGCGCGACTTTATAAAATTTGCCCTGCTTTCGGGTGTTGGCATAAATTGGGGAAAGTCACAGATTTTCCCTCTTACCCCGGTGGTTCAGCTGTTCCCATTAGACTCCCCGATAGAGTGGTGTGGCTCGGAGCTGCGTTATCTTGGTATACAGGTCGCCCAAAGTAAGGATGAAACCATACGTGCCAATTACGGTACGGCCGTCACACGGCTTAATGCAGATGTCACCCAATGGATATCATTGCCTTTGTTGATCACTGGGAGAGCCTCTCTTATCAAGATGGTTGTCCTGCCCCAGTTTCTTTATTTATTTCTTATTATCCCTTACGACCCAGGGCATTTTTTCTTCAAAACGTTGCGCACTGAATTGCTTCGGCTACTATGGGGGGGGGGAACAGGCAAGACTCGGATGGTTGACGCTAACTAGGCCTTATAAACAGGGAGGGTTTGATGTTCCCGATTTTGAACTCTATTTTTTAAGTGCACAAGCGCACTATGCATATTACTGGATCCACCCCCCTCGTTATATGCCGCAGGTAGCAGTGGAGGATTGGCTTGCTGCTCCAATACCATTGAGTGGAGTGATATTTGGGCCTACTAGCACACGGACGACACCACCTACGACTGTCACGGGCATGGTGGATGCTTGGTATCGGATTGCGGCCTTGCTTGCGGTATCTTTCATATACTCACCCCAGCTTCCGCTGTCCTATAACCCTGACCTGTCGTTATTACAGGAGAAGGGTTTTCAGAACCTGTGTACAGGTGCACGCATCACTACCTGGGAGGGTCTTTTTCATGATGTGGTGTTTCACTCTCTGGAACATCTCTTGTCGGACACGCAACCCACGCCCTTAGACACATTGCTTTACATTCGGCTTAGACAGGGGCTGCGGGCTATTCTCCCAGAGTTTCCACAAGAGCTGGTATGCCTTCTTCCCCTACACCTCATGCTAAGCTCTCCTGATGGGAAGCATTTGGTGTCCAGGTTATATAACAGCATCCGTACCCATAGAGCAGGGATAGAGAGTAAGTCCCGCCTTCACTGGGGGGAGGGGTTGGGATGCGATATTACCGATGAGCAATGGCGCTATTGCTGTATGCAGACGGCGCAAATCTCATCTAGTTGCAGGTTACGAGTTATTCATTATAAGTACCTGCATAGAATGTACTCCACACCTGCAAAGAAGTTGAGGTTAAAAATGGCGGACAACGATAGATACCTGCGGTGTAAACATGCAGGGCGGGTTTTCTTCACCTAGCGTGGGAATGTCCGTCCATACAGGAGTACTGGGAGCAGGTATTGGCAGCGTTGGGTATAATGATTGGCCAGGTCCTAGAACGGGATCCAGTATTAGCTTTGCTGGGATATACAAAAGGGGGTGGTGATGAACAGAGTGTCTGAATTGAGCAGACCACTCTTACCCAGTCCAAAGATCAGGGCTTGATCCATCACCGTTATTTATCTCACTGCCCCATCCCAGCTCAGAACCTGGCTATATGCAAATCAGTCTGTCCCTGGCCCAGTGCATCATGGGAACAGGGCAGACTAAACTACCAAGCCAATTCTTTACCAGAAAGGAGACAAGCTACCGGGGACCGGTTTCTGGCATTTCAGCCTCTTCGGCCCGGCTTGCTTGAATCCTGATGGAGCAGTGAGAAAGGGACTCATGTCTGAGTATACCCTGCCACACCTGTAGTGGCCAAAATCGATTTACAAAAGGGGGTGGTGATGAACAGAGTGTCTGAATTGAGCAGACCACTCTTACCCAGTCCAAAGATCAGGGCTTGATCCATCACCGTTATTTATCTCACTGCCCCATCCCAGCTCAGAACCTGGCTATATGCAAATCAGTCTGTCCCTGGCCCAGTGCATCATGGGAACAGGGCAGACTAAACTACCAAGCCAATTCTTTACCAGAAAGGAGACAAGCTACCGGGGACCGGTTTCTGGCATTTCAGCCTCTTCGGCCCGGCTTGCTTGAATCCTGATGGAGCAGTGAGAAAGGGACTCATGTCTGAGTATACCCTGCCACACCTGTAGTGGCCAAAATCGATTTACAAAAGGGGGTGGTGATGAACAGAGTGTCTGAATTGAGCAGACCACTCTTACCCAGTCCAAAGATCAGGGCTTGATCCATCACCGTTATTTATCTCACTGCCCCATCCCAGCTCAGAACCTGGCTATATGCAAATCAGTCTGTCCCTGGCCCAGTGCATCATGGGAACAGGGCAGACTAAACTACCAAGCCAATTCTTTACCAGAAAGGAGACAAGCTACCGGGGACCGGTTTCTGGCATTTCAGCCTCTTCGGCCCGGCTTGCTTGAATCCTGATGGAGCAGTGAGAAAGGGACTCATGTCTGAGTATACCCTGCCACACCTGTAGTGGCCAAAATCGATTTACAAAAGGGGGTGGTGATGAACAGAGTGTCTGAATTGAGCAGACCACTCTTACCCAGTCCAAAGTAGTAGTAGTAGTAGTTTGGTTTGCCCTGTTCCCATCATGCACTGGGACAGGAACAGACTAATTTGCATACAGCCGGGTTCTGAAACTGGGATGGTGCAGTGAGCTAAAAAACGGTGTTGGATCTAGCCCTGATCTCTTGACTGGGTGAGAGCTTTCTGCTTAATTCAGAGACTCTGTCCCTCACCACCCCTTGTTGTAAATATTTTTGTCCACCCTAAGCGTGGAAGGGTATTCTCAGATGTGAGACCCTTGCTCATTGCACCATCAGGATTCAAGCAAACCGGGCCGAAGACGGCTGTAATGCCAGAAACCGGTCCCCGGGAGCTTGTTTCCTTCCCAGTGTAAGAATTGGCATTTGTAGTTTGGTTTGCCCTGTTCCCATCATGCACTGGGACAGGAACAGACTAATTTGCATACAGCCGGGTTCTGAAACTGGGATGGTGCAGTGAGCTAAAAAACGGTGTTGGATCTAGCCCTGATCTCTTGACTGGGTGAGAGCTTTCTGCTTAATTCAGAGACTCTGTCCCTCACCACCCCTTGTTGTAAATATTTTTGTCCACCCTAAGCGTGGAAGGGTATTCTCAGATGTGAGACCCTTGCTCATTGCACCATCAGGATTCAAGCAAACCGGGCCGAAGACGGCTGTAATGCCAGAAACCGGTCCCCGGGAGCTTGTTTCCTTCCCAGTGTAAGAATTGGCTTTTGTAGTTTGGTTTGCCCTGTTCCCATCATGCACTGGGACAGGAACAGACTAATTTGCATACAGCCGGGTTCTGAAACTGGGATGGTGCAGTGAGCTAAAAAACGGTGTTGGATCTAGCCCTGATCTCTTGACTGGGTGAGAGCTTTCTGCTTAATTCAGAGACTCTGTCCCTCACCACCCCTTGTTGTAAATATTTTTGTCCACCCTAAGCGTGGAAGGGTATTCTCAGATGTGAGACCCTTGCTCATTGCACCATCAGGATTCAAGCAAACCGGGCCGAAGACGGCTGTAATGCCAGAAACCGGTCCCCGGGAGCTTGTTTCCTTCCCAGTGTAAGAATTGGCTTTTGTAGTTTGGTTTGCCCTGTTCCCATCATGCACTGGGACAGGAACAGACTAACTTGCATACAGCCGGGTTCTGAAACTGGGATGGTGCAGTGAGCTAAAAAACGGTGTTGGATCTAGCCCTGATCTCTTGACTGGGTGAGAGCTTTCTGCTTAATTCAGAGACTCTGTCCCTCACCACCCCTTGTTGTAAATATTTTTGTCCACCCTAAGCGTGGAAGGGTATTCTCAGATGTGAGACCCTTGCTCATTGCACCATCAGGATTCAAGCAAACCGGGCCGAAGACGGCTGTAATGCCAGAAACCGGTCCCCGGGAGCTTGTTTCCTTCCCAGTGTAAGAATTGGCTTTTGTAGTTTGGTTTGCCCTGTTCCCATCATGCACTGGGACAGGAACAGACTAATTTGCATACAGCCGGGTTCTGAAACTGGGATGGTGCAGTGAGCTAAAAAACGGTGTTGGATCTAGCCCTGATCTCTTGACTGGGTGAGAGCTTTCTGCTTAATTCAGAGACTCTGTCCCTCACCACCCCTTGTTGTAAATGTTGCTGGGATATACGGCACAGGTGCCACCAATGTACAAAAAAATTGTTGCTCTCTCTCTATTACTTGCTAAGCGTAGGGTGGCCTGCAGGTGGGGTAGGGGACGGGCCCCGAAATTCAAGGAGTGGTTGGCAGACATGGTGTATTGTCAAGAGCAAAGCACTACATAGGCTGGGTTGTTGCCGATGGCATCTAGGCCCAAGGATATTTGGGGGCCACTGCTAGAATATCTCCGGTCACAGGAAACTGAGGTTACTGATGGTGAAGTCTGTGATGCTTAATGGGGTAGTGCAACCAGATGTGTATGGACTAAGATACTGACCTAGAAACGAATGTAATCTGCGTGTCAGTTACTGTCTAAAGTTACAGTGTTCCACGAAAGAACTGCAGAAGCGTCTTACTACATCTACATTATTTGTCCCTTAGTAGGCATGTGAAGCATAAGAGATTACTAGCGGTACAGTGTGATTACAATGGAGGGATGTATCATTGTGACATTGTTTTATGTAATGTATTGAGTGACTTCATGGAAAATTTGCAAAATAAAGTTTAAAAAAATATATATATGTTTCCTGAGTCCTACAGAGTCCTTGCAAATCTCCACCATGCAGGTCTGTGATGCTCATTCCCACTCGACCGCCATTCTTCAGGTTTAAATACTTTAATGCAGTGGGCGAATGGTTCATGTCAGCCAGAAGGAGGAAAATGCCATTAAGGATTGTTTTTGTGCAAGGAGGTGTCCCTTCCTGCACATCAGCAATCATCCTTGCAATGCAGACACTCTTGCACCATGACGCAAGAGTGTCTGCGTTGCCGCACGGTTGCTGTTTGGGCGCCGGTGCAGGGGAGAAGGACAGGATTGTACCGTATCTAGTAAACATGGCACATTCCTGCCCTTCTATTTTGATGAAGGGCGGCGCAGCAGGAAGGCGTGCTGCGTTACCACGCGTCAAAATATAGTAAATGAGAACCTGTGTGCGGAGGAAAGAGGGAGATTTACTAAAAACACTGGCATTCCACATCAGTGTAAGCGTAATGCCATTGTTCTACACCCATGGGTACAACTTCCTAGTGCCAGGCTGGTGTTTGTTGTTATAGATTTCTCCCAGCATGTGCTAAGGCCTTTCTATTTTCTTGTGTGCGTCTTATCTTAATTAGTATATTGTCCTGACATCTAGAGACAATCTGAAGAAGATGTTTCCTTTATTTTTTTTATTTTTTTATAATGCATTTTATTAGTTTCATAACACAAATGAAACAATAATTAGCAAAACTCTGGGCCAATATACCATAGTGTGTGATTACAACATAACACATAATGAAGAAAAATGGTAAACTAAAGCGTGATCTACTATAACAAAATAACATATTATTTGAGAACTTACAAATATAACATGTCACTGAGTGACATCAAAATAATGTAATGTAAAATCATATAACAAACATGCTACAACTTAACATAAAACAGTATAACATGCTCTATAAATACCATATACTATAGCATAATACTACCAATATTATAGGGTAACGTACTATAACAGAATAACACAGCTCAACGCGACATGCTATCACTTCCGGTGACGTGACATAATATGACGTGATGTAGGTGGACATGACTCAGGGTCGTCATAGTGTTTCCTTACCTCACCAGATTCCCTTGTCCCTCCACACAGGCTCTGTTCGTGTCTGAGCAGCACTACAACGCCTCGCAATGGGACTGCAGCAAGACCCTGGCCGCGGCGCTGAGAGCCATCCCTGAGGGCGAGTTCGATAACCCCATGGCTGCGTCCCAGATCACCCCCTCCCTGGAGGGCCGCACATACCTGAATGCCAAAGGACTCAACTGTTCTGCAGATGAAGGTGAGTACGCGCCACACTACAGGCAGGCTGTGGTTTGGACTGCAACTCATATGTCAGGAGGGTGATGGGGCCTAAAAGGCGACTGAGACCAGGGAGAGGGCTACGTTGAGGCTACTGTAGGTAGTAGGCATTGTGGTAGAGCTGCTTCCCACTGCCACCATCACTGTTTCACTTGTAAGATGTTTGCTTCAATTGTGAACTGTTGGCCTCACGTGTAGATTGCTGTCTCTCTTGTGAACTACTCGCCTCGTGTGTAATGGCTGATCTGGTGAGGAATGAACCAATGGCAGTGGCGGTGGATAATTTGGGGGAAACATCCTTTACAACGCGGTGTTTACACCGCGCGACCTTTACGACGCAGCCATTACAACACAAGTTGTTACTATGACTTGCGTTGGAGGGCGCTCTTGCTTAAGGAATAGTTTGATTTTCTATTCCAACACCTTCCCTACTGTTACGTGCGCTGGAGTTGGAATAGAAAATTAAATTAATCCACAATCCAGCGCTCTCCAACGCAAGTCGTTGTAACCTTGAGTTGTAATGGCTGTGTCGTAAAGTACCGCAATCAAATTGATCGCGTTGTACTGACATACATCCGTAATTTGAGCAGGAGGGGGGGGCGGGCAGCCACCCACGCACACACATACACTCACCCATCCACATGCACACTCACTCACACCCATGCATTCACATGCATGCACAAATATACCCATCATTCACAAGCACATATGCACATCCATTCACAGCACACATACATTCATACATGCACACTCGCACGCATACATAGCAAGCATTAAAAATAATAACTTACAGGCCGTACCGGTGTTTTTTTGTTGCAGCAGGGAAGCCTCAGATGGTCCTGGAGGATTGGGACTGCTGTCTCCTCTCATTGGTTGACCATGGGTCAGCCAATAAGAGGAGGAAGCAAACCCTCACTCATCAGAGAGTGGGATGCAGTCGGTGAGAGTTGCTGATCCCACACCAGTCTGTGATAAGGCGTCACTGATTGACACACATCCCTAGGCACTTCAGGGCTTAAAACTGAAGTGCTCCGGTCCGAGGCTACCAGTGACGCTTCCCCTCATCATGAGGGGGGGGACCACCAAGTTCTTTGCTGAGCTGAGGGGGCCTGTAGGGCTGTGAAATGTTCGACCCTGCAAAGGTTCAGCTCTGGCAGTAAGTTATCTGTGCATTTAGCACATGTCTAGTGCCTGGTTGTCTAACCTAAACATAAAGGGCCCGATTCACAGAACTAACTTAAGACAAAATCCTAAATTCCTATCATTTTGGTATTCACAGAAGGCACTTACTCATTTTGGTATTCACAGAAGGCACTTACTCATTTCGATATTCACAGAAGTTTGGAGTCCTAACTTTAGGACTCCTAAATGCCCTCTGTGAATACCGAAAGTCTTAAAGTTAGGATTTTTCTCAGTTTAGAAGTAGTAAAGGTAGGACTCAGTTGACATGGTGGTGGCGTCGGGTGAAATGGTCAGGGCAGTACACTGAGCATGGTGAATACTGGCCAGAAAGACAAGCTTTGTGAACGACACAGGAGCTTTTAAGAGAGAAGCCGCCTGCACAGAAACCCATTGTGGTTCAGAATTATCGCCACAGATCAAAGGATTTTACACAGAAGAATTAGCTTTGAGGAAGTTGCGGGACAACATCCCTTTGGGCGACAAAACACGTGTTGGCTGTTGGAAGCTGTTGTGAAGACCTACGTGAATAAATACCAAAGAAGAAAGAAATTATCATATTTGTGTCTTACGTTGTGATACACTGGATGTTTTCAATCAATCAATCAATCAGCAAAATTTGTAAAGCACGCTACTCAGCCGCTAGGGTCTCAAGGCGCTGGGAAGAGGGGGGGGACGCTACTGCTCGAACAGCCAGGTCTTGAGTTGATTCCTGAAGGAGAGATGGTCCTGGGTCAGCCGAAGGTGGGCGGGGAGGGAGTTCCATGTCTTGGCCGCCCGGTAGGAGAAGGATCTTCCTCCGGCGGTGGTTCTGCGGATTCGTGGGACGGAGGCGTGAGCGAGGCTGGCGGATCGAAGCTGGCGGGTGGGTGTGTAGAATGTGAGGCGGCTGTTGAGGTATTTGGGGCCCGTGTCGTGGAGAACCTTGTGTGCATGGGTGAAGAGCCTGAATGTGATCCTCTTGCTGACGGGGTGACAGTGCAGGTCTCTCAGATGGGCAGAGATGTGGTTGTGGCGGGAGATGTCCAGGATGAGTCGTGCAGAAGCGTTCTGTATGCGCAGGAGTCTTTTCTAGAGTTTGGCTGTGGTTCCCGCGTAGAGGGTGTTCCCGTAGTCCAGTCGGCTGGTGACGAGGGCCTGGGTGACCGTCTTCCTGGTTTCGGTGGGGATCAACCGGAAGATCTTACGGAGCATGCGCAGGGTGTTGAAGCAGGATGACGAGACGGCGTTGACTTGTTTGATCATTGTGAGCGAGGAGTCCAGGATGAAACCCAGGTTGCTTGCATGGTCTGTTGGCTTGGGGGCGGAGCCCAGGGCCGGGGGCCACCAGGAGTCGTCCCAGGTAGAGGGGGAAGGTCCCAGGAGGAGGACTTCCGTCTAGTCTGAGTTCAGTTTCAGACGGCTGAGCTTCATCCACTCCGGGACGTCTTTCAATCCTTCCTGGAGGCTGGTTCTGGCGGTGGTGGGGTCGTTGGTGAGGGAGAGTATCAGCTGGGTGTCGTCAGCGTAGGAGATGATGTTGAGGTTTTGTTGGCGTGCGATGGCTGCAAGGGGGCTCATGTAGACGTTGAAGAGGGTGGGGCTGAGCGAGGATTCTTGCGGGACGCCGCAGATGACTTCGGTGGCTGTGGGAGATCTTATCCACAATAGACATGTGCTGGGGAGTGAATTCTATTTTTTGCCCTTAAGGAAGGTCTGCTGGTGACAGCTGGCCTAATTTGTGACTTGTGTGTGTTGCTTGTGCTCTCCTTGTTGCACCTGAGCTTTTCTGTTCGCCTCAAAGCTCTGGCATGTCAGCTGTTCTCTTCTGTTGAAAGCTTTACAGAGCGGAAACAAGACCCTTGCGGATATCAGAGCGCTTTACAGTAAATGCAGTTCTAATGACATTAAAACCAGCTCGATAAGCTATTTAAATATATACAGTTTGTAAGGCACAGTGGTGAGGTAAGTTAACATCATATCAATACATACAGGTATCTTGACATCAGTGAACAAGCTGGATAAAACACGTATACAGCCCATTTTCAAAGGTACAGTGGTATGGTACAACTGGGTGTTAACCCCTCGCGTCGGTTCAAAGGAGTATAAAAAGTCTAGATTTAAAATGGTGGTCTTACCTGTGCTCTCTTGGCCTCACTAGGGCTCTGGTGGTTTTACCTGACCTCTGCTGGTTACACATTTGTTCAGCTGGCCTCACTTCTGCTTGTACAGTCACGCCTTGACTTTGCCAGTTGTTAATGCTGGTTGCAAATATTCTCATTTGCCTTCCTTCTACTCTGCTTGTCTTCTCTGAGCTCTGCTGAGATTACCTTTGGACTGCTGGCCTCACCTGTGCTCCATCAGTCTCTTCTATTCTCTGCTGGCCTCACCTCTGCTCCATCAGTCTCTTCTGTCCTCCTCTAGCCTCACCTCTGCTCCATCAGTCTCTTCTGTCCTCCTCTAGCCTCACCTCTGGTCCATCAGTCTCTTCTGTCCTCTGCTGGCCTCACCTCTGCTCCATCAGTGTCAGAAGCAGTACCTGAATTATCCTGATTTCCGTGGGAGCGAGTAGCCAAGGCTTCTATGACGAATATTTCCAAATTCCCAAACACCCCTGCACCCTGATTTCTCCAAGCCCAGGAATGGAAGGGAAAGGGGAAGTGGATAACAAACAACAAAGAGAGTCTTCCACACCGGTGTCTTCGTCACTACCTCTAGAAGTCTTCCACTCTTCACCCTCAGCCATGCGCACCAAATGGTAAGCCCCACGTAAATCCAACTTGGTGTACACGCAGGCATCCTTGACCTGATCGAGAAGCTCAGAAATTAGAGGTAGTGGATAACGATTCTTTTTTGTGACTAAATTCAAGGCCCGGTAATCAATACAAATTCTCAAAGTTCCATCCTTCTTTGGGATGAAGAATAGGGGCGAAGACACAGGGGATTGTGAGGGTCGGATGAAACCGTTGGCTAAATTTTGTTCTATGTAATCCTTCAGATGGATGTTCTCTGGTTCTGATAAGGCATAGATTCGACTGCACGGCAGTGAAGCTCCCGGCTCCAGTTCTATCCTACAATCATACTCTCGATGAGGTGGTAATTTTCGAGCTTCTTTTTCATTGAAAACTTCCTTCAGGTCTTGATATTCTTCTGGAATCACAGGAGCTTCCAGGGCACAAATCATCTGAATTTGATTGGCCAAATTTAATGACATGGTGGAGCTGGTGGTCTCTGGTATAGACTGAAAACAATGCTCACAACAAAAATTTGAACTCATTTCTACAGTACGTCGGGACCAATCAAGCCAAGGCAAACCCAGGATGAGCTGAAACTGGGGAGCATCAATGAGATTAAATCGGATGTAACTCTGATGTTCTCCTGGAACCACTACGGTTATCAATTCCGTATCATAGGCTATTGGCCCAGAGGACAAATTTGTGCCGTCAACAGCTCGAACTGGTTCTGGTCTTAACTTCTTTTCAAATTGAATTCCTAAAGATTTGGCAAATTGGATATCACAAAAATTCCCTGTAGCCCCCGAATCGACCATTACGGAAACTTCTTCCAAATGAGTTGTTCCAAACGCAATTTTACTAGGCAAGATCAAATGTGGGGCTGCAGACTGTAGAGTATTTGCTAAAAACTGTGGCTTTGGAGTTGTCTCTTCACTCGCTCCCACCAGTGCAACTCCGTCTACTGGTGGAGCCGATCTTTTACCCATGAGCTGGTCTTGGGTTTCTTCGGACATTCCTTGACAAAATGGCCCGACTGACCACAATACATGCACAGCTTGCCTTGATGCCTCTTTTCTCTTTCCTCCTTCGTAAGAGGGCCTCGAATAGTTCCCACCTGCATGGGTTCTTCATTAGAATGACTTTGGTCTTCAGGGTTCCTGCCCAACTTGGACCTGGCCCGATCAAATCGTGGTGGGAGAGTACGAACATCCCTCCGACGTTCATTTCGCCTTTCCGCCTGCCGCTGATCAATCTGCAAAACTAGATCAATAAGTTCAGATACATCGGTGGGCCTTTTTGGAATCTGAGCCAGTCCATCCTTCAATTCATCCTTTAAACCTCTGTAAAAAATTGCCGCCCTCTTGGATTCAGGCCAACTGGTTTCAACAATTAACTTGTTAAATTGTGCTAAATATGCCACCAGGTCTCGATTTCCTTGCTTCAACTCCAAGAGTTCATTGTCTGTAGTTTGTGAAACGTTTCTTCGATCAAAGATTCGCAAAAATTCGGCCTTGAATTCTTCAAACTTATACAACACCGGATCATTACAAGCCACCAGGGGCAAAGACCATGCTGCTGCATCGCCACTCAGGTAGGACAGCACAAACGCCACTTTAGACTGATCCTCCTTAAACAAAATGGGCTTGCAAAGTAAATGCAATGAATCTCCCTGAAATCTCTCTGGGGGGGCTAATGGGATGGTAGGGGACATAGCGTGCACAACCTGAGTAGTTAACTCTGTAGAGGAAGAGGGAGAGGGACCAAAAGCTGAAGACTTTATACTCCCAAAATTTGGACGAGGACTCTCAGAAAGTTCTTCAATTCTCTGATGCAAGTAACTAGCCTCCTGATTGGATTTCCTAACTTCCTCCCTAGTTTCGCTCAATTGTT
This sequence comes from Lissotriton vulgaris, assembly GCF_964263255.1. Classification (NCBI taxonomy): domain Eukaryota; kingdom Metazoa; phylum Chordata; class Amphibia; order Caudata; family Salamandridae; genus Lissotriton; species Lissotriton vulgaris. Next base: position 310,550,538 of record NC_141686.1, on the reverse strand, counting down.
TCTGTAATCCCTCTAACACCGAAGCCAAGGCTTTGACATCCAACCCTTCAGCCATCTCGCCCAGACGGAAGGTAATTTAAGGCACTTCAATCTGTCAGAAGCAGTACCTGAATTATCCTGATTTCCATGGGAGCGAGTAGCCAAGGCTTCTATGAGGAATATTTCCAAATTCCCAAACACCCCTGCACCCGGATTTCTCCAAGCCCAGGAATGGAAGGGAAAGGGGAAGTGGATAACAAACAACAAAGAGAGTCTTCCACACCTGTGTCTTCGTCACTACCTCTAGAATTCGAGTAGCTGGTGAACACCTGAAACAGTTAACAGATCATTACTATCGTTCAAACAACATTGGGAAATTCTACTCTCTCTCTCTCTCTGTTCCACCTCTCAATACCTGTTACTGTGTGGAAATTTGCCTCTCTCTTGTAGAGCCTGCTACCAAGGTTCTTAACTTGTAGAATAGTAGGACTCTTGTTGATGTTAAAGTCTATTAGATTGTTGAGTTGTAGAGGCGGTAGATAATAGTATTACCATATGCATATAATGAATACTCTCATTTACTTGTAGAAGTTCATAGGCGCTGTATAGTTGAATTACAACACAAGACTTCCAAGGCTCAGTGTACTCCAGAAAAAGGCTGAATCACTGGAGAGACATTACAGTTTCTCAAATGCAAATTGTCTTTAATATACTTGCTGGAACTTTGACATAGCCGGCAGAGTCCGTAAGAGCAGAGCTCACTCCCTGACGATGAAGTCACTGCCTCAGGAAATATTCAAGAATTGCGCTAGACTGAAATAGCGCCACAAGAAGTCTTAAATGAGGAAAGAATATTCTTACCGCTAGAGTGCTGAGGTGAAGCGGAAGAGTACTTGCCAAACGGAATTGTCCACTGATAACTGCTGCTCACAGGAATGCCAACCGACTCCACTGGACCCTTGAATAGCGGAGCTGCGGCTGGATACAGAATGCAGAAAAAGGACTGGACCAAAGACAAACTAGCTCTCTAAGCCCACAAATGAAGTCTATTGAGTTTCTGACAGAAAACGGGCAGAAAACTAGAAATTCCTAAGTGATTTGACAGGAGTCAAAATCAAGGCGTCGAACTGCCGGAAAGGAACAGTTGAAGTGCGCCACATAGAATGCGCTGGATAAGGAAATGGCGGGCAGAACTGAAAAGACTAGAACGCTAACCCTACACCTCAGCGGCACAATCAGGAAGCGTTAACCAACCCTCCCTCTGTCTGCGGGCATGAACTAGTTTCTGGATGGAGCCCCAGATGGGAAACTGCAGCAATGCGTTAACTCTTCCTTTAACAATAGGGACTGACGGGGGCTTCATGACGGAACCTGGCATGGACCTGACAATCAGTCTCTTCTGTCCTCTGCTGGCCTCACCTCTGCTCCATCAGTCTTTCTGTCCTCTGCTGGCCTCACCTCTGCTCCATCAGTCTCTTCTGTCCCCTGCTGGCCTCACTAATGTTCTGTTGGACTGCCCCTAATGGACTTGCTGGTGTTACCCGTGCTCTGCTGGTCACACCTGTGATCTGTCGACCACACCTCTGCCTTACTGGTCCCCTTGTGCCCTGCCGATCTAAGCTATAACCTGGAGTTTTCACCTAATCTCCTCTAGTCTCACCTGTGCAGGACTCCCTAGTGATCTAGTCTGTGTTCTTCTGGTAGCACCAGGTAGCACCTTAGTTCTGTTAGTGTCACCTTTGCTCTTCTGGCCTCATATGTGGTCTGCACTTTGCTGGTCTCACAGATGCTCTGCTCGCTCAACGTGTGCTCTGCTGCTCTCACCTGCGCTGAGCTGGTCACACCTGAGATCTGATGATCTCACCTGAGCTCTGCTGGTCACACCTGAGATCTGATGATCTCCCCTGAGCTCTGCTGGCTTCACCTGTGATCTGCTACTCTCATCTGCGCTGAGCTGGTCACACCTGAGATCTGATGATCTCCCCTAAGCTCTGCTGACTTCCCCTGTGATCTGATGTCCTCACATATTCTGCTGGTCACACCTGAGATCTGATGATCTCCCCTGAGCTCTGCTGGCTTCACCTGTGATCTGCTGCTCTCATCTGCGCTGAGCTGGTCACACCTGAGATCTGATGATCTCACCTGAGCTCTGCTGGTCACACCTGAGATCTGATGTCCTCACCTATATCCTGTTGGCTTCACCCCTGCTGTCTTGGTCACAAATGGGAAAAGTGTAATTTGTATCCTGTAGGTAGCATCAGTAAACTGCTGGTAACACCTGGGCTTTGCTTCCCTTACTTGTGCTCTATTGGTTTCTCTGGAGTTTTGCAGGACCTAACAGGGCTCCGCTGACCTCACCGCAGCTCTGCTGGTCTCACCTTCCTTCTGCTAATGTCACATGAGATCTTCAAGTCTCATCTGTGCTCGGCTAGCCCCACTTGGGCTCTGTTGGACTCACGAGTGCTGGTGTGATCTAACCTGCCTTCTTCTGGTAGTACCAGGAAGCACCTTAGATCGCCTGCTCTCACTTGTGTTCTGCTGGCCTCACATCTGCTCTGTTGATCTGCAGTTGGTGGTGCATGTGCTCTGCTGGTTACATCTGCACCATCTACTGATCACATCTCTGCCATAGAGGTCTCCCTTATGTGATGCTGGTTTCACCTGTACTCCCCTGCTTTCACTGGTGCTCTGCTGGTCCAAACTGAACACTGCTAGTCTGACCTGTAATATGCTGGCCTCACCTGTGCTATGCTGGCTTCTCTTGTGCATCCTGGTCACATATGGGATCTCCGAGAACTGCTGGCCACACTTGGACCCTGCTTTGTTTACCTGTGCTCCACAGGTCTCTCTTGAGTTCTGCAGGACCTAACAGGGCTCCGCGGATCTCACCTCTTCTCTGCTGATCTCACCTCTCTTCTGCTAGCGTCATCTGAGAATTTCTAGTCTCACCTGTGCTCGGCTAGATGTGCCTGTGCTATGCTGGTTGCACTTGAAATCTACTGATCTGCCCTGTGTTCTGCTGGTTCCATGTGTGCTCTGCAGGTCTCACCTGTGCTCTGTTAGCCTCAGCTGAGATGTGCTGATCCCACCTGTGCTCTACTGATCTTTCCCGTACTCTGTTGATCTCACACATGCTCTGCTATTTTCACATACGCTCTGCTGCTCTCACACAGGCTCTACTGGCCTCCTCTGTGCCCTGCTGGTCTCGCACATGCTCTGTTAGTTTTACCTGTGGGCTACTTGCCTCTTTTGTACTCTGCTTGTGTCACACATACTCTGCTGGTGTCACGTGTACTCTGCTAACTGACCTCTGCTGTACTGACTTTCCGTACTCCGTTGGTCTCACATGTGCCCTGTTGATTTCACATGTACTCTGCGTATCCCACCTCTACTCTACTGGCCTCCTCTGACCTCGGATGACCTCACATGTGCTCTGGTGATTTCACATGTACTCTGCTAATCTCACCTCTGCTGTACTGACTTTCCATACTCTGTTGGTCTCACATGTGCCCTGTTGATTTCACATGATCTCACCTCTGCTCTACTCACCCCCTCTGTACTCTGCAGGTCTCACACATGGTCTATTGGTTACACATACAGTCATTTGGTATCACATGGGATCTACTTGCTACCTGTGCCCGCTCTTTTCACATTGCTAGATTCCTGCAATAATTTTAATTTGGCCTGGTGCCAGACAGATTTAATTCTCTTACTAATTGAGGGCATCCAAAGTCCGCCGTCCATACCTCTGCCCAGGTAAAGGTTACCTCATGTCTGAGGACCTTGGGGAGGAAGGAAGGAACAAGAAAAGGATAAGATGCCCAGGGCAACTGTGGGAAACTAGATTATATTATTTGAGAGGATGTAAGTACCCACCTCAAGTAATAATCACATTCCTTGTTGGGGTGAACCACTAATGTCACTAGTTAAACCTGAGCTCAACCCCCTGGTAGTTATGGCACAGAGCAGACATGCTTAGCTTAGAGGCAATGTGTAAAATGTTTCTGCAGTACTAACACAGTAACAAAGTCAAGCTGCAAAAAAAATCCAAAAATGAAAAAAAAAATGGATAAACATAATGACATATAAATGGCAAAAATCCAATAATGAGATTCAGAGATATAAATATTTAAAGCTATAAGAAGGCATAGTGCCAAGAAACACAAAGTGTCAATTCAAATTCAATAGTATGTGGAAAAGGATGGAGGTGCAATTTTGCACTGACCGCAATAGAGCGTGGGTCGGATACACTAAACAGGTTCACCTTGGTCAAAAATGTTACCTTCTGAATTTAGTCCTTTAAGTTCCAATCCACCACAGGAGCACACTTCTAAAGTTCCCACAGGACCTCAGAAGATGCACTTAGAGGCTCACTGGGTAGCACACAGAGGCCGAACAGTGGGGTCCTTTCCAGGTCCAGTTGCTACTGGTCAGCTGAGCGGTTGCTGCAAAAGTCCTCTTGTAGCTTGTTGTGTCCCTGTAACTCTATCATTAGCACAGTCTTATGATCACTGGAATACACTTCTTTGTCCTGTGTACCAGAGGTCTGGGCTTTGGTCTCTTCTCAGGTCTTAGACAGCAGGTTCGGTCCTAGTCTGATCTTCCACAAGTTCAGGAGTATTCTGAAGTCGGTGCTTGAAGGTGTCACATTTATGCCTGGCACAAGTTCGTTGGTTGGAATGATCCTTGAGGATGCCCCAACCAATGGGCTAATCCTACCCACTTACGGCATTTTCAAGATGGCCAAAGTCCATGGCCAAAGTCTGTGGCCATGCTATATTTGGGCTCAGGAGACTTTGTGTGTGTGTGGGGGGAGCATGCTATGGTAATCCTGGCGTACCCCCACTTCCAACACTAAAATCCAGTTTTAGCCATTCCCTGTATCCCCAACAAACTCAAAAACAGAAGTCTGATAGAAACACAGCTGGACTTTCAAACACCAGACAGTAAATACACATATAGGGGCCGATTACGATGTTGGTCGGAAGCACTCCGAACAGCATTCGGTTTGTCTGAATGCGAGTGATTCGGAAACACATCCGCCAACCGATTACCATAGTCGGAAACCGCTCGGTCGTTCCGTTCAGTTCCGATTGGCATCTGGAGAAACCAATTCGGTCGGAACTGAATCGTATAGGTCTATGGACCTCATTTCCGACCGATGCATTACGATCTTGGTTTCGGACAGCCTTTCCGAATCGGCTTGTCCGAAACTAATCGGCTGTCAGAATCCAAATTTACGGGTCCAGTAGCAGGCCCTCCTTCACCTTGAGACCTCTGTTTGGGGCCCATAGGGGAGCCCATGGGTCCCCTCTTTCCAACCGTGCAAAGTGGTACCCGCCTCAGGGTGCAAGTTTTTCCACGACCACCTCTTTTTTCAATGGAGCCTATGTTGTCAGTCAGAAAACAGGCTCCCATTAAAGTCAATGGGAGTCTGACAGAACAGTGTTTGGAAACATTGTAAAAGGTCGGTCGGAAACATTTCTAAGTCCGAAGGTAGTTCTTTGATCCTGACGTACCTGGGCCTTGTATCCGACCTCCGTTCCAATCCAGTTGGCCACTGTCCTTGTCTAGAGTGACTATTTGCATGTGGTTGGCGCTTTTTGCTTTTTAAAGCGAAAATGTAATTCAAACTTTAAAAATTTATATTTCCGATTCCCCTTATTGCATTTTTGCTATTTTGCTGTCAGTTTCTCAAAATAAAATATGCCATATGTTAATAAATTGAAGTGGGATTTGTATTGTGTTGTCTTTCAACTTTTCAACTGTTACTACTGAATGCTTTACACATTGTCTTAGGTTACGTCTGTCTGCTCACTATTTTATCTACCAGGGGTTGAGCTCAGGTTTAAATTACTGAAACCTCTCTGCTGAGTCTCTTCCCACCTCTGATGAGGTTGTTTCTCCTCTCATTCTCTCTTGACAGACAACCTGCCAATCATTTCCACTCCGGCCCCTCCACCCATTTCCAACCACAGCGAGATCACCGTCAACTACCGAATCATTGATGGCTTGAACCACGCCTTCAACATTTCCATCAACGTCACCGTGCCCGAGGGGAGCACGCTGCTGGTTGTCATGGAGAAAGCACAGGAAATGGACCCAAGTAATTTCAGGTGGGTGAGGAGCTCTGTTCTTCGCAGATTGACTTTAGTCATAGATTGTCCGGTCGGAGGCAGCGGTTGAGTAGACCTACCAGAACTGAGAAAATGGCGGGGTAAACTGTCTGCCGCAGACATTTTAAGAGTAAAAGCAGTGGTGGTAGAGGTGGCAGTGAATAGGGCTGTGTCGTAAATTGGTGGTTGAACCGATGCTCTCGATTGGAGGTGGGGGAGACTGCAGAGATTCCTAGGACAGAGCCCGCCAACATAAACTTCTTCCCTGTGGCTGATCTTCTGCATGGATGCCGGATTGACAGCATTTAAATGGCCGCCATATTAAGGTCAGGCTTTGTAGCACTGTTTATTTTTGTTTGCCACCACTATAACAGGAGCAGCAGATGCAAACAGAGAACAATGACCTCCACACACTGGACGAACACTCCCAGAGTGTCAAGAGCACTTTTATTGTATTTTACAGGAACCAATCCATAACTTGTTGATTTATTTCTGTAAAACACAAAATAAGCCGAATGGCCAGGCAGGCATTACATTTTTTCAGAAAGTCCTTCAGAGTGTTGACATGAGCACTTTTGGTGAACATTCAACGCTGATAAAGCTGGGACATATAACATTGGTTAATAGGCTCTTATGCCGCTGGTGGAGGCGGGCCCAGGCTGCCTTTTAATTGGCAGTCCCACGTGCCAAAGTATACAGGAGATCCTCAGTTCCAATTAGTTACCACTCACTTCAATCACTGGGGAAAAGTCCTGGTGCAGTCAGACTGTAAACACAAGGCAGATCAGCTCTGGTCACGATGGTAGCCAGGCAAACTTACTCCTAGACTATCCTATATTTCCAACAGGACTACCAGTTTCTGTGCCACTCCTTTTTTTGAGAAGCTACTTCACTTATTCCTAGAAGAGAGGTATTAACTTCTGGCAACAAGTGATTTTATGCAGCAGGACTGCTGATTCCTGCTTGCTGTTTCTCTTTCAAGATAACTGGTTCTGGGGCATGCTCCCCGAATTCTGCAGCACTGTTTTAGCAGGACGCTCTTTCCACGCCCTGGCTGCAAAACTTTGGAGTGCTCTTCCTGCGCATATCCGTAGCATTAACAACTACCTGGCATTCCGCAAGGCCATTAAAACACACCTTTTCCCTTTGCTATAGGCCCTGCCATCCTTCAGTATCCCACCCAAACTTCTGCTAGTTAGCGCTGGGACGCCCCTTTACTGGGGCAGCTGTGGGCTATACAAAACCGGTAACAAAACATAACATAACATAGATGTGTGACATTGCTGTTAATTTTGGAGAAAATATACAGAATTATGCATACATCTTGCAGAGCACTGCTGGCCACTGATCCCAGTGATGCTGTCACTGAGCTTGGTCGCAGCTGTGCTGATGTATCTGACATTGTCACTGACTGCACGGTCACGTCCACTGATTTGTCCTAAAAACACTGATTCCTGTAGAAGAAGAGGAAGAAAATGTCTCTAATCGGTTAAATATTTAACCATAAAAGATATAAAACATTATAAAAACACAGTAAAAACCAATAAAATATATACATGGCTCACAATACAGAATATATAAAAAGCGAGTCGACCTATTAGCAGGTACCAGATACTCCAATATATACAGGTTCCAATAAACACAAAAGACATTCTTTAGGATCACTGGAAGCATTATGGCAATCGTATTAGCTAAATGTCCAGGTAGGAATCATTTACAGTATCAATTTAACATTGAGCAGTGTCATAACTATGATCACCGAATTAAATGACCGTAGGGTTTCAGTAACAGCCAACATCAATTAATATCAAAAATATATTTATTCTTTTTTTAGTTTTCAGATATAAACTTTTTCATATACTGCAACTTAATCCAGAAATCAGAAATCCGGCAACATTAGACCACCAAACACATATCTCACAAGTCATATGGTGGTATATGAACACCTTTACCACATAGTGTGGACACAATGAAGGACCACATGCACGTTATAAAATATGCAGCCTAATTCACAAATTATTATTTTACGTGAATTATACAATGTAATTGTGTAAAAGGTGTTAGGCGTCGACGTTTCGGTCCAAGTAGGCCAGAAAGATCCGGAGGACCATCTTCAGGACAAAAAGGTTGCACAGGGGTATCTAATACAAACATAACAACATCAAAAATAATAATCAGAGAAACCCTAGGGTACACGGAGATTATTTTTCAGCTCAAAATAAGAACAAAGTGAGAGTGCTCTACTGACAATACATTAAACTGAATGTGGCAATACACCATTAAACAACCACCAAGTGTACATATAACACATGCAAAGTGGCTACGAAAAAAAAAAAACCACAAAACAGGACCAATTGACCAGTGCCTAAACAGACCAGTGCCTAAAAGGATTTGTGTAGCCAGTCAGAAGTCAGAACGGTGCAAAGCTTTCACCACCAAGAGTATATACAACATCTACCTGTATACCATGTGGTGTATTCAACAACCAAAAAAACGCCTCACAGGTCGTTCTACAAACCAAAGAATAATCAGGTCAGTAACGCTAAGTTGGTGGACAGAACGCTATAGAAGAGTGCATGCATAAGCTGTCACTTACATCTGGCAGCCGCCCACAATTCTGAAACACAAACGACATACGTATAAGATCTGGGTATGCCCTCTCTATTTTAGACCAACCGATAACCAGCTGCAAACTTAGCTGCAAACTTACTTCGTTATTCACAAGACGCCGGCTCAAAGGAGTCCGAGTGTCTTCTCCGTGACCAAACGCGGAAGCGGGCTGTTTCCGCAATTGACGCATATAACATGCCGCGTCCTAACGTCAGTGCCACAGTGAACTTGGCGGCCATCTTGGAGTGTACTTAAACGCTTATAGGTTGATATACTATCGCTATTAAAACCTACTACGGTTGCTATACTGTCGCTATTAAGACCTACTTGGGTGAAAACGTAACCGGTCTACCCTATTCTAAAAATACTTATATCACACCTAAATGAAAAATCATAATGAAAAATCAAAAAATAGGACTTTCAAGTTTGATGTAACAATAAGCAATACAACATTAAGACAACTATCCGCCATTAAACAAACAATAAACAAACATTAGAAATCTCAAGTCCAATAGATAACCAATACCTCAAAACCTCAAGAGACTATATAGAGACCGATATCCTACACTCTAAGAGGCAGAGGGGAGCTTACATACAGCCGTATGTTGTATTCCAGATTTGAAAAGCCTTTATACTAGGGTAGCCAGTGAATGCCATTCAATAAACGTATTTAACCCATTGTCCACAGTATCACACAGCCAAATCAGTTTGTTCTCTCTTTGAGTGAGAAGTTTTTCCACATTAGGACGTCTCCTTGTACCCTTTACACATTCTACAACAAACCATTTCATATCAGTCGGAGCATGTGACATGTTAATAAAATGTTCAACTAAAGGCGCTGTATGAATTTTGCATCTAATGCGTGATTGATGTTGAGTTATCCGTTTCCTTATTTCCTGTGTGGTTTTTCCTAGGTAATTTAATCCACAGGGACATTGGATGCAGTAAATCACATTCTTAGTCATGCAATTAGAATGGTGTTTAAGCATCATTTGTCTCCCATTAATACAACAGGTTTTTGTGGTTTGCGTGGTTGCACATGCTGTGCATCCACCACATGGGAAGTGTCCGACGACAGGTGCCATGCCCCACATGCTGTTTAGGGTATTGATCTTCGGTTCTCTGTAAGCTTTTACCAAATGGTCTCTTAGATTCTTTCCTCTTTTAAAGGCGAATCTGGGAATGGCTAACTGGGGTTCGACCTTTTGGATCAAATGCCAGTTGCGTGTGATGATTTTTTTGATTTCAGTGGATTCTGTACCGAATGTGAGGACACAAGTAGAGAGTATCGTATCAGATGTAATATTGGGATTAGTCAGTTGCTTTTTTTGTAGGAGGGCCTGACGGTCATAAAACCAAGCACGCTTCATAGCGTGTTTTACCAGCCGGTATGGATACGACCGAGTCACAAGTTTCTCCTGCAGGATTTTGGCTTCCCTAAAATAATCTTCCCTTTTGGTACAGTTCCTCCGAATACGGAGGAATTGACCAAAAGGGAGATTATCCCGTAAATTACGGGGGTGGTGACTGTTATACCTCAAAAGGGTATTTCGTGCCGTGGGTTTGGTGTATAAACTAACAGCCAGTGTCCCTTCGGTATGTATGATGTTTAAGTCAAGAAAATTCAGAGATTCACAACTACTTTCTAGGGTGAATTGTAGGTTCCCATCCTTCGTATTAAGCCATTGGTGGAATTTGTCCAGCCTCTCTTGACTTCCCTCCCAGACCACACAGACGTCATCAATATATCTTAGATAATGGACTAGATTGGTGGCAAAGGGATTGTTGTTGTAGATTACCTTTTCCTCAAAGTTAGCTACAAACAAATTAGCTATTGTGGGAGCAAAAACCGCTCCCATTGCTACACCCTTCCGTTGAGCAAAAAAGTCATTATTGAAGAGAAAATAATTCTCTTCTAAGGCCAGTCTTGCACATTCGGTAATGAACCAAGTAGGAACTTGGTGGGGCCGGGTGCGGGTTTCCAGAGTGTCATAAATCACTTGCAGGGCTTCAGCTTGATGGATATTGGTGTAGAGGCTTTCGATGTCCATTGTAGCCAAGATGTTGTGGTTTGGGCTAAAATGGACCCCTTCCAATTTATTAATTGCATCTCTACTATCCTGTGTGAATGATCTGGTGGTGTTAACAAATGGTTTTAGGAAATAATCCACATACTCTGCCAGGGGTTGAAGAATGGATTGGCAACCGGCCACGATAGGTCTACCCGGCGGCTGTTGACTGTTTTTATGGATTTTTGGTAGCGTATAAAACGCAGGGATACAGAAGTCATCTTTGTTTAAGTAGTCAAATTAAGGTGACCTCAAAATTCTACCAAACTGCTAAAAAAGTAACCCAAAAATAGACATATTCGTACATGCTCCAGCATGGAAAGGAAAAGCATGGATGGTCTCACTTATGTGAATTTAGTCTCCTTCAGGACTGAAATCAACAAATTTTTCCTTGGCAAAGTGTAATAGGTGCAAAACATGACAACATGCAGCAACAACTGCCCTGAGGAACCATCACCCCACAGTTGCCTAAACGACCACCTGCCACCAATCCTATTGGAAAACTAATCACTGGGAGGAACGCATTAACCCTAAACCTGGATAAAAGATGCCTGTGATAAATGTGGTTCACTCAGGGTTAGGTAAGGCTCCCGGGAGCCGACTGTCTGGATCAGTGGGAACATCGAAGGAAACAAGATACCCGTGTCGACTATTCAGCGACACAGCATATAAGAACCTAGACATACGGATTGGTCCCGACCTATAACAAGATTGTTGAATATCTATGGCAGAATGATTACCCCACAGAGTTCACGTCTATCCTAAAACTGATGAGCCTTTTGCTGCCACTCGAGATCGGGCATTCGGAGCCGATTTCCTAAGTGCTCCATTACACCATCCTGTCCTGAATAAGACCCCACAATGAGGAACTAATAACCCTTATCTACCAGGGGTCGAAACGTAGACTACCATACAACTACCAAGCACAAACCATAGGATTTGAAGAAATCAATCTATTTGGCCCTATGTGTAATGCATTATAAAGGGAACTATAGACCTATACTAGGATGTAAAGGTTCCACAGTACATAATTGAATTGCGTCTATGTCACACCACCTTTACCCTGTCCCTCACTTACCCAACCACCCCCATTCCCTAAAAAACTTTCTCTCTTTCTGCACTGAGAGCACTGTATTATACTGTACATAATGAAAGTATATTGATACCACACGGACTGATATGAATACTCTGAATTGTAAGAGCATTTATTGAATACTTGATGGAATAATTACATTTGTGTTCCCGATGAACTCAAACTGAATTGTCTTGTGGCCTACTGTTAATACTAATGTAAATATATAGTGACTACATCGACCACTTCCTTAACGTACTATTAACATGACCCAGGTCGGGTAGTTTTATGGGTACACCCCGTTAAAACTTAACACCGACTGTCTGGATCTGTCAACAAATCCGAACAAGCAGGTTACGAAACTCAGTGTCCTCACGGTTAGCTGATACTTGCATTAGAAAATGTTGTCTGACCCACTGGTAGTCATCTGTAGAGATCCCTTGTGGGTGGGTAAAAAGGTTGGGACGACCCAGGTCTAAGAATGCAGACTTTATATAATTCTACCATGAGATTATCTTATGGTTGTCTAAGGTAAGACAGTCTTGAATGATCATTCTATTCAATATAGGTTTGCTCTTATACCAGATACAGATCCTACTAAATAAAAGCCGAAGTTTGAGAAGATCTGAGGTATAACTATTACTAAGTTCCTCATGGACTGTAAATGTGGAGGTACCCGGTGGAACACCCAACAGCCGCCTAAGAAACTTGTTTTTTTCCTGTTGTGTCCGGTCACAGTCCCCACACCCCCAGATGTCACTACCATTACTAACCACTTAAACATTCTTGGCCTTATACACCTGGATCAGGGTGTTCACAGGTTTCCTTCCCTCCCGTGAGCTAAAATCCCTTACTGCTCCACACAACCTGGTGAGAGTGGACTTCTTGGAATAATGGAAAGGGCTCCAGGAGGATTTGTCATCAAACAGGATGCCCAGGTAATTAAAAAAGTCCACCTGGGCAATTCTGACAAAAATGAATCCTAGATTTAAAGGGCTTGACCACCAACCTTATGGTAAAAGAATTTGTGGAATTTACGGACAGATCCAAGCCCTCCACAAAAGATGTATAAGAACCTAAGAAGCATTGGAAGACTAATGCAGTCCTTGAAATAAGGATTGCACACAAACTCACCCTGGGAGGGTCACTCTGAGCTTCCTTTGGGGCTGTTTCCAGGCTGTTGATGTAGATGGTAAACAAAAATGGGGCCAGGATACAACCTTGTCGCACTCCACGGGTGATAGGAAACCTCTTCGTACAAATACCCTCATTTGTGAATCAACAAATGTCAACATTTCCTTATGAAGGTCTGCCATAAAAGAAACTAATGCTGGCTCCGCCCCCAATGACAGTAAGAGGAGCCACAGCTTTGATTTGTTCACCTGATCAAAAGCTGTTGAAAGGTCCATAAACCCCAGAAAACAGTCCCTTTCTTTGCCACAGTGTATTTATGGATCAGTAAATTGAGATTCAGACATTGCCCGATGGTACCTAACCCAGGCCTAAACCTGTACTGACAATTGGAAATGATATTCTTCTCCGTGCCCAATCCATCAACCTTTTATAAAACAACCTGGTCCAGTACCTTACCTGTGGTATTTTTAAGGCAAATTGGTCTGTGACATTTTGGATTCCCCCGAACCCCTTTCATACATACCGGGACTATAATGGATTGAGACCAAGAGGCACCATAAGAACCGCAGCGTTTAGGATATTTGTCAGTAAAGGAGCCCAGTTCCTGTAGCATGCTTGGTGATTCCTCTAACACACTTAACTCCTTCAGTTATCTGTCGGATGCTCACTCATTCCTCTTAAAGGTCCGCTGATTCCTGTAGCATGCTTAGTGGTTCATCCATCACACTTATTCCTGCTTCGTTCCTACTGCTATCTGCCGGATGCTCACTGATTATTCGGACTCACTGGCTCCTGTAGCATGCTGAGTGATTCATCTAACTCATTGATTCCTGCAGTTATTTGTCGGATGCTCACTGATTCGTTAGACTCACTGATTCTGGTAGAATGCTGAGGGATTCACTAACACACTTAGGGCCCGATGTAGGTAAATCCCATTTACCGATTTTGAAATACCGAATTTTACCGATTCGGTATTTCAAAATCGGTAAATGGGATGTAGGTCCCAACATCTGGATTCGTTACCGAATCCTTAACAATTCTTTAATTACCGATTCGGGAAATACCGAATCGGTAATGCCCATTCATTCCCTTGGGCTTTGAAGCCCATAGGAATGATTAGGCATTACCGATTCGGTATTTACCGAATCGGTAATTAAAGAATTCACAAGGGTGCAGGGGGTGTCACTTTGACACCCTCTAGCACCCCCAAAACGGGCATGTGTGCAATGTGGCACACAGACATGCCCTAAGGGCACGTCTGTCTGTCACATGGCACATGTGTACATGCACAGATGTGCATGTACACAGGAATCGGTATTTTACCATGGATTTGTATTCCATGGTAAAATACCGATTCTGTAAGCCATGTGCCAATAGAAAATTGGCTACCCACATAGCATTTTCGGTAATTTTACCGAATCGGTAAATATTACCGAATCGGTAAATATTACCGATTCGGTAATTATTACCGAATCGGTACTTATTACCGATTCGGTAATAATAACGATTCGGTAAAATTACCGAATATGTGCACCTACATCTCCCTAGCCCTTTACCGATCGGAAACGGCCGAAAATCAGTATTTTCGGCCGATTCCGATCGGTAAAGGGCTACCTACATCTGGCCCTTATTCCTGCAGCATTCCTACTGTTGTCTTTTGGATGCTCACTGATTCCTCTGACTCACTGGCTCCTGTACCATGCTGGGTGATTCCCTTAATACACTCATTCCTACAGTTATCTGATGGATGCTCACTGAGTCTACGCAGAACTCTGCAAAGTGACCAAAGGACTCCACCGCACTAAGCGGAGCAAGCGGAGTGTGTTACGTCAGACGTTTGTCCCGTGCTGTAAAATCAGCGTGAACAGCACCATGCACAGTGCAAGAGGGCGCTGCTTCTTTCTGCCGCTCAAGTAGATATTCTACTCTAGCTGCAGCTTCCTCAACGTAAGCAGAAGGTTTCTCAATGCGAGCAGCAGCACCCATCCGCGACCGCCCGCGTTGAGAAATCTTGCCATGAAGTAGTCTGAAGTAAGATTAACAATGGCAAACCCAAGCGCAGAAAAAAACTCCTCTCCGTCCTGCAGAGTTTTTCAGAATTTCACACCCAGGCTTACATGCACCTCATATTTATGTTTCCTAGTGACCTGCAGTTGATCACAAAACGTTTGGTCTGAGACTGGGAGATGTGAGATTCCTTAACTTCTGTGGCAGTACTATACCAATCCCCATGAACAAGCCTGTAATTCTGACAGCGGGTTTCTACCCTAGCCAGTTTTAAAACATGTTGATAGGCACTAGGCAGTGACAATGCAAGGTCCATAAGTTCCCTCAAGAGTAATACCTAGGGTGTGATTCCAAACCACCAGGGATCCTGGTCCCTAGCGCCGACCCAATGGTGGATAGGCACAGGCGGGCTTGCCTTTGGAGTGCCAGCGGTGCAACTGCACTGGCATGTTCCTTGAATAGCCAGCTGGGGAGGAAGCGTCAGGGCGCTACTTTCCAAGATGACATAATTCCTTTTGTGTCACTGTCTGGGAGGAATACACAAAGCCCAACAGCAGAGTCATTCACGGTCATGTGACCCAGGACACTGGCAGAAGGCTCAAAGTGGTTAAGAAAAGAAAATGGCAACTTTCTAAAAGTAAAAAGAATTATGACTTACCATTCCTTTGAGTCGAAATGTGACATTCTTATCGGCTCCAAATCCAGAGTGAGAACCTATTAAATGTAATACAGTAGCCCAGTGTTAGCCAATAGAGTAGAAAGGTCTTATGGTTCTGAAATACGAATTTAGGAGTTTTTCACTACCACGGTATATAACACTTAAACCCACATGTCCTACTTTCTAAATACAATGGACCCAGCCCCCTGAGACTTTGGGGGTTAATGTAGGGGTGACTTGTATGTATTAAAAAGCAAGGTTTATGCCTTGCAAAAGGTTTATTTTGCTAGGTCAATATGGCAGCTTAATACTGCACTACAGGCTGTAATGAAAGGTCTGAAACATGCTTTGGAGTGCTACTTCAGTGAGTGCACGAGTGCTGCTGACCGACAAGTATAATTTAATGTACAAGCCCTAGGTGGATGTGGTACTGTATACAAGGGATTTATAAGTAAATTGAGTGTGTCATCCATGATTAGGCCAATTTTACCATGTTTTAGGGAGTAAGCATAAGGACTTTAGCACTGGTTAGCGTTCCTAAGGACAACAACAAAACATTCAGAAAAACAGGAATGGTGTATGTAAAAGGTTTGGGGGCAGTGGTGTGGCTTCAGGGGGAGTGTTAGGGCGTGACACCCCTGAGTTAAATGCATTCTCGGCCTGGTAGTTGGGTCAGAGGACCATGAGTCAGGTTTGCTATGGCTGTGTTGGTTTTTCATTGTGGCTCAAGAATAAAAGACAAAACAGTGACCTTTCCTGTAAAATACAAGAGACGGACAGAGATATACACCTGGGGACTGAATTTCAAAATGTGAATCCAGAAAGCCTGGAGTCCATTCCAATCACAGTCCGTAAGCCACAGTATACCAAAGAAAACTCATTATGATAAACAAGTTGAGGCTAGTGTGCCATGCCTTTGGGAAGACAGCGATCCTCCGTAGAAATCCAGTTCAGCGTGGCTCCCCGCTCAAAGGCATGGCAAACTAGCCTCCACTCGTTTATCATATCGAGTTTTTTTGGCTCACTCTCTTTTTGTTAGTGACTATTTTGGTATATTGTGACTTACCGACTATGATTGGAATGGACTAGCACTTTTGAATCTTCATACAAGATATAATAAGGATGTTTTTGCAGATGTATTTTGCATTTGGACACTGCCTTGAGCCTTGAGAAAATCGCATCATGACGAAACACGTGTCAGCTGTTTATTTGATTCATCTACGTGTAAACAATTTGAAAAATGATCCACATATGATCATGATTGTGTTACATCTACTGCTCATTTTTTGGGAATTAAATGTATTACTGACTAATGATAGTCAGTTGGAACTATTTATTGTGCTGTGGACTGTTGTTCGAATTTCTATGTATAGATATTATTCTGACATTTTCGGAGAATTGAACTATCTGCTGACCGATTTTTGTGATATGCTTTCTGATTTCTGCAGCATGCTTACTGTTTAATGTGACATGCATGCAGGCCCATGCAGCATGGCTGGTGATTCCTGTAATACAATTCCTTTTCTCTGTGGCATGGTCATTGGATCCTGTAATGTTGTCACTGATTCCTGTGGTAACATGCTTACTGACTCCTGGGATACAATTACTGAGCTCTGTGGCATGGTCACTGATTCCTGTAACATGGTAGCTGTTACCCCTGGCGGACGTGAGGATTTGTGATTTCACTAGAGGTGTTCCATAATTCTCTGATGATCACCAGCAGAGCACAGTTCTCTGCCGGAGAGGGACTTTCAGTTTATGTCTACAAGCACGAATAGACCAGGGTGGCTACTTGCTCCTCACACCAAGCTATGGAAAGACTGATGAATAAGTGATAGCCGGAGATTGCTAATTCTAAAGGACGTGCCAAGGTCTTTACTACCAGTGCCACTCGGGAAGAAATAAACCATGCACAACCCATGTAGAGCTCATAATTGGGACCTTTACTTCCAGGTTAGAGTGGGAACTGTACAGAGTGTGTGTGTGATGGGCGAAGGTGTGGGTAGGAAAGTGCCCCTTTTTGCATGGTTACCCCTTAACTTTTTATCAGATATCTGATGCCAACTTGACTGAGTGTGTGCTGGGATCCTGCTAACCAGGCACCAGCACCTGTGTTCTTTCCCAAAACTGCACCTTTGTTTACACAGTTGGCACATCTCTGGCACACATGTAAGTCACTTGTAAAAGGTACCAGTGGTACCAAAGGCCTTGTGACCTGAGAGGGTTCTGAGGGCTGCTACATGTATTGTGGCACCCTCAGAGACCCCTGACCTTAACACCCACACACTGCCAGTACAGGCTGCATGTTTCTGTGTAGAACAGACTGAAGAGTCAGCATGGCACACATCCCTATGTACAATCCCACCAACACTGCCTATGGCATGGGTAAGTCCCCCCTCTAGCAGGCCTTACAGCCCTAAAGGCAGGGTGCACTGTACCACCGGTGAGGGCATAGCTGCAAGAGCAATATGCCCCTACAGTGTCTGTGCCATTCCCAGGCACTGTCAGTGCTTTGAAGCCATATTGAGTACATGGGCTGGGAGTGTGTTATTACGAATTCCTCAGGTCCATTATGACTTTACTGAAAGCTGGGAAGTTTGGTACCAAATTTCTCAGGATAATAAACCCACACTGATGCCAGTAATGGATTAATTATAAAATGCACTCAAAAGGCATCTTAGAGATGCCCCCTGAAAAACTACCAACCGCTAGTTTATTGGCTGAAAGCACCCCACCCACCAGTCACCACCAGACAGGTTCGGACCTCATGGGGTGAGAGCCTTTGTGCTCTCGGAGGTCAGAAACAAAGCTTGCACTAGGTGGAGATGCTTCACACCTCCCCCTGGTAGTAACAACAACACTTGGAGGTGAGCCTCAAAGACTCTCACCTTGTGATACACTGATTTGGGCAGCTCCAACAAGTGGAGATACCCGCCCACCTGTCCAAGCCCCACTTTTGGCTCCAGGACAGGTGGGATAATTAGTAGGCAGAGTAGGAGTGTCCACCTTAGCCTGGCACACCCGTAGGGTCACCTGCTGAGGTGAAACCCTCTCTTAAAAATTCTCCATCTTGAAATGGAGAATTGGGAACAATAGGAACACCCTGCCCCTAGGGTGACTACACCATGTGGGTGCCCCAAACGGAGGGGGCACCCACATGGTGTATTCACCCTAGGGGACAGCAGCCATGCTCAACTGCCCCCTGACCTCAGTAACGCCCTTAAATTCAGTCTGTCAGTCAAAAAACTGTTATTAGGACCCCGGATCCATGCGGATCCGCAACACTTTAAGCACTCTGCACCCGATGCCCACGGCCCGGGTCCAGGTGGCACCCCGACCGAGTGAAGTCTCCCCGGTGGTCCTGACCTCTCCTGACCTCCCCCTTGACTCCTGCAGCCTCAATCTGAAGGGTTTCCCCGGGTGCGACCGGAGCTGGTGAGAGAACCCCGACGCCTAAAGACACCCCTGCACCCGCAGCCCCCAGACATATGAGTGTCCATGTGATGGTGTTCTGGCATCCTCCCACTATTCAACTTACCTCTCCAGTTGTAGGATTCCTTCACCAAATCTTCTGAACCGAGCCTGCAGCTGTTTTCTCCAGCCGGGGATCTCTATTGTTTTCAACGGGGCCCTCAACACCTCCTTGGCACTCTGCACCCGGCCGCACCTGTGCCGCTGTTGGTGCAGTTTCTGGGCTCTTTGGTGGCCCCTCCAGTGCTGATCTTAACTCCCAGGGCCGGTGTCCCAGAACTGCACGTACTTACCTGTAACCAACGCCTCGTTGAGTTGGCCCGAGCCTCCTTAGGATAACACTGGGCCCAGTGACCTCTGCACCCGGCTGCCCCAGTGCCGCTGGTGGTGCAGTACCTACCTTGGTCTGACCCTTGCCCAGTGTTGACCAAATCCCCTGGAGACTGAACCTCAAATCCACTTACTTCCCTGTAAGTCACTCACCTGTATTTTCCCATAGGATTGGTCTCACTGTATTGTACTAAGTGTGATTCTGAACACAAAGGGGCAGATTTACAAGCCCGTTGAGCCACTTTTGCGTCACTTTTAACATGGGCAAAGTGAAGAAAAAGTGGTGCAAGGGGCTTCTAAATCTGTGTGAAGGATGCACTGGAGGGGGGGGGGCAACCCGTAGAAGAGAAAGGAGGTTCACTCAGAGAGAGTTCATACAGGGAAAGCGTTTTATTGTTTTGTACTTCAGAGGGGTAAAGAAAACAACAAGAGTCTCGGGTTCCGAGATGGCAAACAAAGTCTTGTTAGGTCTGGACGCTGCTTCTTTCCGGCCAGCTTTAGGTCCTTCAGAGCAGGGTTCCACGGTTTTGTCCAACAAAAGGCTTCAGGGTCCGAAGGCACTCTAAAGAAGGAAACAAAATGAGACCTTGGGTTACTGGTGTTACCGGTACTCCGGTTATGACAGAAGGGGGGGGCAGGGAGTGAGGGGGATCACCAGGAACCGTTACCGAATTGTGCAAAAAACAACAAGCTTCCCTGAGAAGCGCTTGTGTACTGGGGGTGAGCGAATTTTGCGGATCTCGCGTTCGCGAATTTTGCGGATTTGCGGATTCGCAATCCGCAAAATCCGCGAATTCCCGCGAATTTGCGGATTTTTTTTTTTGTGTTCGCCCGTGTTTCTGCCAGTTCGCGAGGGTTTTGTACACTTTCGCAAATTGCGAACTTACCTGTCGGGTCGCAAGTTTCGCGAACTTGTTGTTTCTACGTGTCCAGCCTGTTTGGGACACTCTTCTTCATCACTGCCACTCTCTGTCACCACTGCCACTCTCTGACTATTCATGCCACCCTCTGGCCCACCCATGCCACCCTCTGTTTCATCACCACACCCTCTGGTTGTCCAGTGTACATTATTTTCGGCAAAGCAAATCACACCTTCCCTGCCTCAAGTGACCTGAATTAATTTGGGGCTGATTAATGTGTCACAGAATATTTTTTTAGCTGGCACCTGCTTCCTTAGTGCGCCCTGATTAGTGATCTTTTGCACTTGCTAAGTGCTTTCATTGTTGCAAAATTAGTTACAACACCTGCCCTGCCCCAACTGACAATAATGAATTAGGGGCTGATTAATGGATTTTAACTTCCAGCCTGGCTCCTGCTTGTCTCCCTTAGCTGTAATTCAGGACCTTTGTGGCATATGTGTAACTATTCTGAGGTTCAGAGCAGGGTCACATAATAGTTTCAACTGGCAACTGAACTCTGGAGGGGCCCCTCAGGAAGCACTACAGGAAATGGCTACTAATGATGAGCCTGAACTTTTGAACCTGGTAAGTAGTTACTTTCAGTTTTGCTAAGATCGTATTTCTGCAATTTTGCACTTATTCGCGGGGCGCGAACTCACGCGAACAGTGCGAGCAGTGCGAGCAAAATCCGCTGCTCGCGGATTTGCGGATTTTGCGGGAGATTCGCAAATCTCGCGGATTGCGGATTTCCAGAAAATCCGCAAAATCCGCGAGCGGAACGGATTTTCCGCCCATGCCTATTGTGTACACTCGAACCGGGGGTGTGATAGGGCTCACACACGCATGTCCAGTGACCAACCTCAACCACCCCTACCCGTTCCCTCCCGGTGCAAAGAGCAGTCCCCTTAATCTGGCCCATACCTTGTGGAGCCACACTTCTCCTCCTGAAGTGTGGCGGGGCAGAGCGTGGTCTCGTTCGCCTCCCGGCTTTCTCTCCTCCGGGGGCGACGCGGCTTCTGTGTCCTCTCTCCTCTCCTGGGGCAACGCAGCTTTCGTGTTCTCTCGCTGTACACCCAAGACCTCCCGAGGCTCGCTGGATGTCTCCTCCTCTCCTGTCCTGGTCGCGGCGTTCTCTTCGGGATGTCGCGCTATCAGTGCCTCCGTTGCTCCCGATTGGAAGAAAAATAACGACGTCACCGGCGGAGTTCCCTCCTCCGGGAAAGCTCAGGCTGCCTTAAAGGGAGCGTATCCGTCCTGTGCACGCCGGGGTGGAGAGGAATACGGGTTAATGTCAGCACCCGACTCGTGGCAGGCAGGGATCCCCTGACACATCCCTCCCCCAGGATTTCCCTGATCGGGGGAAAGAGGAAATCGGGACAGAAAGTCAGCGTTCCCCTGTTCCATACCTTTGCGATGACGGACCTCAATTTGGAAGGGTTGGAGAGCCAAAAACCACCTGAGGATACGGTCATTGTGACCACTGTTCCGTTGAAGCCATGTCAGTGGGGCATGGTCTGTATATAAAACAAAGGGCCTTCCCTCCAGATAGTATCTGAGTTTGTCCACACTCCAGCGGACCGCCAAACACTCCTTCTCTATAGTAGATTAGGCCAGTTCTCTGGGGAACAGTTTACGGCTGATGTAAAGAACCGGTCTTTCCAACCCGTCTGAGTCTTCCTGAGAAAGGACCGCCCCAATACCAACCCCTGAGGCATCTGTCTGGAGGATGAAGGGTTTTGTGAAGTCCGGAGAAATCAAGACAGGTGCCGTGGTAAGGACAGTTTGTAGTGCCTGAAAAGCATTGGTTTCTTTGGGAGTAGGGGCTGGTAACCTAGGAGATGACTGGTTTTTTTAACAGGTCTGTAAGAGGTCCAGCCATATCCGCGAACTGTGGAATAAACCTCCTATAGTATCCCACCAGGCCTAGGAATGCTCTCAGATCTCTTTTGTTCTTAGGATAGGGGAGTTCCAGGATAGCCTTCACTTTCTCTGTTTGTGGTTCTATCATTCCATTACCTAAGACATAACCTAGATATTTCACGTTTCTAAAGGCTACTCTAGTCTTTTTGGTGTTTATATGGAACCCTGTTGCTCCTAGACTAGTGAGTATCTTTTCAAGATGTTTTATATGGTCTTCCCACGTTTTACTGTAGACGACGATATCGTCCAAGTAAGCGGAGGAATATTGTTGGTGGGAAGACAAGACTGTGTCCATTGCCCTTTGGACCGTTGCCGGAGCGCCGTGCAGACCAAACGGGAGAACGGTGAAATGATAGTGGCCAGAGGGTGTAGAGAAAGCTGTTTTCTCTTGGTCTGCAGGGTTTAGCGGAATCTGCCAATACCCCTTGGTGAGGTCTATAGTTGTGATATACCGAGCTTCACCAAGGCGTTCTAGCAGTTCGTCCACGCGAGGCAGTGGGTACGCGTCTTGTTTGGAGACCCTATTCACTGCTCTGAAGTCTATACAGAAACGAATACTGCTGTCCGGTTTGGGAACGAGTACTACTGGAGAACACCAGTTGCTGTGTGAGGGTACAATCACCCCGGAGCTCAACATCTGGTTGATCTCGTCTTGGAAGGCACTTCTTCTAGCTTCGGGGACACGGTAGGGCTTTTGTTTAACTACAGTCCCGGGAGGAGTAGGTATGGAATGCATCGCTATGTTTGTTTTTCCTGGTTGGTCGGAGAAGACGTCTGAGTAACGGAGCAGAAGAGACAAAACTTCTTCTCGCTGTCCTTCTGTTATGTTTGGATTTATAGGAGTGTCATGAACAGTATGAGGGGCAGTCGTGAGGGTATGGACCGCTTGAGGAGGTTTTCCCAACCACTTTTTTACCAAGTTTATGTGGCACATTTGTGTCTTATTCCCCTTAACTCACAGGATACAAGTGGTTTTACCGATTTTCCTGAGGACCTCAAAAGGTCCTTGCCATTCTTTTCTGAGTTTATGCGTGGAGGAAGGTAACAACACCAAAGCCCAGTCACCAACATCAAGTTCCCTCCATTGTTTTCCTTTGTCATAAAATGTCTTTTGTTTGTTCTGGGCTATGGCGAGATGATCATGGGCCAAAGTCCTAAGTTTATGAAGTCTAGTCTGGAGTTGTCGTGTGTAGTCTAGTAAGGCCTCTGCCTCATGTGCTCCTTCCTTTTCCCAACTGTCTTTGGTGATTTCTAAAAGGGTTCTTGGGGTCCGACCAAACAGTATTTCAAAAGGAGAATTCAAAACTGGCTTGTTTTTGGCTCCGTAGGACAAAAAGAGCCAAGGGTAGCAACTGATCCCAGTTCTTACCATCCCAAGACAAAAGTTTCTTTAAGGTGAGCTTTAGGCTACTGTTATATCGCTCGACCAATCCATCTGTCTGGGGATGATAGACAGACGTTTTATTGTGTGTGATTCTTAGTTGTTTACAGACCTGTGCCATTAAGCGTGAAACAAAAGGTATTCCTTGGTCTGTAATGATTCAGCGAGGAAATCCCATTCCAGAGAAAACCTCGACGAGCTTTTGAGCAATGGCTGATGATGTAGCTGCCCGGAGGGGATATGCCTCGGGGTAGCGAGTGGCATAGTCAACTAAAACTAAGGCATATAGATGACCTCTCGCAGACTTAGGCAACGGGCCTATAAGGTCCATTCTGAATCTATCAAATGGTTTCCCTATGATGGGTAACGGATTCAGAGGAACCGCATGGGGAATATAGGTGTTTCGCCGTTGACAGATCTGGCATTCCTGACAATAGCGTTGTATTTGTGCATACACTCCCGGCCAGAAGAAGTGTTGTAAAATGGCCTGCCCTGTCTTTTCTGCGCCTGAATGTCCTGCAAGTAAATGTGCGTGTGCAAAAAAGAGTATCTGGTCCCTAAAGGCAACAGGTACTAGAAGCTGGGGAACTGCATCAGGTTTAGCCAGCCTATACAACAACCCGTTTTTTTCAATGAAAGAAGGATGGGCCCTATGTACAGGGTCCTGAGCTGAACGGGCTATGTGCCAAGCGTTGGTGAGAAAGGCATCGTTTAGTTGTGCGGTCCTGAAATGGGTATCCCTAGCCCATGGTTCGGAAACAAGCAGATTGTCACGTGGAGTGCATTGTAAGGCGTCAAACATAAAGGCGATGAAGCCCGGATTGTCGGTTCCTAATATTACTGGTTCAGAAAGCGAAGCCAAAACCCCAACCACTACTTCTGTTCTAGTTCCTGCAGCAGTACAGAGGCTAATGGTAGCTAATGGATACTCCCTAACGTCCCCATGGACGCACCTTATGTGAACACTTTTCCCTGGCATTAGGCAGGTCGAGGGAACCAATTCTTGTCTTACTACTGAATGCCTACATCCAGAATCTAGTAAAGCATTAACCACCTTCCCATAAATGTTCACACTCACATAGAACACTGGTCCTGTCTCCTGGGCGTATAGAAGAGAATGTGGGGGGTAGCTAACGTCCATAGGTTCTTCTTCTTTCTCCTTTTGTTTTTTTCGGCAATACCTTGTTATATGGCCCCACTCGCCACAGTCATAACATTGAAGACCAGGGTTGGGCTGAAAGTCTGGTTTGGGTAGACGTGGTCGTGGAGGTTCTAGTGTTACTTTTGGGTGTTTCTTCTCGAGCTTTCCGGGTATAGTCTTAGTAGTTTTCTCTGGTTCTCTTACCGGTGGGCGTCCTTGGGCCCGGGCATATGAAGTAGCCATTTCGATGGCGTGTTCAAGAGTCAGACCTGCATGTTGCTTCAGCCAACGCTGTGTCCCATAGGGTAACGCCTCCAAAAACTGTTCAAGATAGATCTTATTCATCACCTCTTCCATATTCCCTTCCTGTGGCTTAAGCCACAGGTCAGCAGCTGCTTTTAGCTTGTAAAAAAGGGTCTTGGGAAGGTCTCCTGGGGTTCCACGTTCCTGTCGGAATTTAAGTCTGTGGGTCTCTTCGTCCACACCCAGACGGTCGAGGATATACTGTTTAACCACGTTTCAAAAAACAGTGGTCCCTACTCGTGGACACAATGGTATACTAAACTGATAATCACACACCTGATAAGTGTTATGTCTTTTGTCCAGCCGGACAAGGAATTTATTTAACAATTTTCTTAATAAAACTGAATGAACACATTAATAACAAGTGGGCACAGCCGTGACCCACAACATTCAGACGAAACAACGAACAGAACGGTAAAAGGAGCAAAGCAAAAATGTCTGTGTACTTGTAGACAGTGTTACAGACAAAGATTGTTATAACCACACCATTGCATTTCACAATATTTTAAATGTCATGTCATCATGAGGCTGCCTTAAAGGGAGCGTATCCGTCCCGTGCACGCCGGGGTGGAAAGGAATACGAGTTAATGTCGGCACCCGACTCGTGGCAGGCAGGGACCCCCTGACAATCTGCCCCAAAGTATCTCTTTCAGTACTGAAAAGCATTTCATGGACATGTGAAGTAAAGTTTGATGCTATACAAACCGATTGCCAGTAATCTGAAAGTATTGCATAAAAGCCTTCTTACCTGAAACTGACTTCAACTTGGTTCCTAGAAATAAAAGTAACTAAAGTAATATTTTTGTAAACCTTGGCCCGGAGTCAGTCATTGAGCGTGTGTTCCTGCCTTGTATGAGTGTGTACATCAAATGCCTTCACACTAACCTCTGAGAAGCCCAACTGCTCAGCCCAGCTACCACCAAATTGAAAGTAAGGTATTATGTACTTTAACCGCTGCCATACCTTTGGGGACTCGCTGGACTCTGTGCACACTATATGCTTTTTTGGTGTAGTAAGTACAGGGCCAGCTTCCTACAGAGATAGCATAAGAGAGTGTGTGTGGGTGTCTGTGAGCGTGGGTTAGTGTGTGTGTGGTCTGCCACCTCTGTTGGGAGCCAGCCATCCAGAACCCTCAGTTATGAACAGTGCTGTGCGGGAGGAGGTGCTGTGCAGATCCCACAGTTGATGGCAGACCTGTGATGGTGGAAGTGCTGTGAAGGGCCCGCGGTTGATAACAGAGCTGCGGTGGTTAAGGTGCTGTACAGAGCCTTCTGTTGATACCACAGCTGTGCTGGTTGAAGTGCTATGAACACCCTGTTTTTGAAAGCAGAACTGTGCTGGTGGAAGTGCTGTGCAAAGCCTCCTTTTAAAAGCAGAGGTGTGCTGGTGGAGGTGCTGTGCAGAGCCTGCAGTTGATAACAGAGCTGTGCTGGTGGTGGTGCTGTGCAGAGCCTGCAGTTGATAACAGAGCTGTGCTGGTGGTGGTGCTGTGCAGAGCCTCCTTTTAATAGCATAGGTGTGCTGGTGGAGGTGCTGTGCAGAGCCTGCAGTTGATAACAGAGCTGTGCTGGTGGTGGTGCTGTGCGGAGCCCCCAGTTGATAGCAGAGCTGTGCTGGTGGAGGTGCTGTGCAGAGCCCACAGTTGATAATAGTGCTGTGCTGTGTTCGCGTGGCTGTCCACAGCCTACAGTTGATAAGAGTGCTGTGCTGTGGTCATAGTGCTGTGCAGAGCCTACGGTTGATAACAGTGCTGTGCTGTGGTCATAGTGCTGTGCAGAGCCTACAGTTGATAACAGAGCTGTGCTGGTGGAGGTGCTGTGGGTGTCCATGGACTGATAACCATTGCCTCCTAAAATCTCTTTGCAGCTTCGAGGTGGAGCAGAGCAGCTGGGGGCCTTTTATTGTTTCCATTAATGGACTGACCGCCAGCAACACTGAGAGGACCTACTGGCAGCTGCTGAGTGGGACCACCCCTCTGAGCCAAGGTAAGTGCCCGCTCTCTGTGGAGTGTCACATGGGACCATCCATCTGGGCAAGGTAAGTGCCCGCTCTCTGTGGAGTTTCACATGGACCACCCCTCTGGGCCAAGGTAAGTGCCCGCTCTCTGTGGAGTTTCACATGGACCACCCCTCTGGGCCAAGGTAAGTGCCCGCTCTCTGTGGAGTTTCACATGGACCACCCCTCTGGGCCAAGGTTAGCCAGCTCTCTGTGGAGTTTCACATGGGACCATCTATCTGGGCAAGGTAAGTGCCCGCTCTCTGTGGAGTTTCACATGGGACCATCTATCTGGGCAAGGTAAGTGCCAGCTCTCTGTGGAGTTCCATATGGACCACCCCTCTGGGCCAAGGTAGGAGTTGTGCATCTGTACTGAGTGAGTCCACTGCCCTGGAGGTGGAGCTGTGGGCCTTTGGGGATTGAGTGCTATCACTGCGCATGGGATGAGAGCGGATATACCCATACCCAAACGGGTATGGGTACTGAGTGCTACTACACTCTAGATCCAAGTATGAGCCATGTGCATGTGGGAATTGAGGGAGATCAACCTACCAACTAATGTATGAGCTGTGAAACTCTGGTGATTGGGTGCTACTATCCCACATGGGACTACGTAGGAGTCACACGTGTAGGGGTACTGAGTGCTACTACTGCGCATGGGATGAGATCGGAGCCATACGGGTATGGGTGCTGAGTGCTACTACACTCTGAATCCAGGCAGGGGCCATGTCCATGTGGGTATTGAGGGAGACCATCCCTATCAAGAAATGTGGGAGACCGTGTCTGTAGAAATTAAGGCACACTCTCATTCTGGATCTAGGTATGGGCTACAGTCTTGAAGGTAAGGATGGGGGAGCACAGCTCTGGCTGGGGAAGCTGTGCACTTCCAGTAGCGGATTTTAAGGTGACTACTCCTCCCGACCTAAGTATAAGCGGGTGTCAGTAGGAATTGAGGGAGCGCTGCTCTGGAACCATGCAGGTGCTGTGCGCCTTGGTGTAATCGGTGAGTCCGCCCTTCTGGTCCCAGGTAGGAGCAGTGTGTTTGTATGTGGTACATGAAACTACCCCCAGGAACCAGGAAGGAGGTGTAAGACTGTAGATAACCAGTAGGAACAGGGGAGAGAGGGAGCTTCCAAACAGGAGGGGATGGAGTTCGAAAGGTGGAGAAGGTTGAGCAGGCTGAGATGGAAGGGAACTGTGTAGAGACAAATAAGAGAACACAGTGTATGAAATCAGGCAAATATTTAATGCTCCATTTCTAGCTTATTCCAGACCATCTTCTCAGTTTTCCCCCAAAACTTCCCTACATTCTCTGAGGTGGACTCTTTGTACAACACTTGTGTGCTTTTTGGCAAGTAAAGTAGGCCCAGTTCCAAAGACCGAAACAAGCTGTGTCACGTAAACAGTGTGGCGTCTGGTGCAGCCGAGCAATGACCCGAGCTGTGTTAAAGGCGTGTTCTTCTAATCCAGTGGTTCCCAAACTGTGCGCAGTGGCTCCCTGGGGAGCCATGAAACCCAGCAAGGGGAGCCGCGCACCAAGCACTTTAATGTATTTAATGTTGAAGGGTGTGTTGGCTTCAGTTAAGCTAATTAGACTTAAACACATGATGTAGATGATTTGTAAGTGATATGCCTAAAGCTGTAAACATAGTGCTTAATTGATGGCATGTCAAGGGAGATGACCTCCATATTTCACTGGATCCCCACGTTCCAACACTCCCAAAGTACGCGGAAGATGCCTGATTTACTTTGTTAGACTCGTTAACAGTTTTGGTTTTTTCCAAATGCATTTTACACCAATGCAAGATATCGGGAAAGTTCAGTTGTCCTGTCTATTAAACACATCAAGTATTATTAAGAATTGACACTTGTACTTGAACCATAGGTACTACCAGTACACATTTATTTCAGTACACACACATTTCCAAACAGGACTGCTCTCTCCTTGAGCGACAGGGAAGTAAAACACCATATACGGCATAATGTCAACTTTTGGAAGCAAGAAAGTGGGACGTTTTAAAAAAAGAATCAGAGGAATTTATTTGGCTTGCATTGATTTGGAGGCAATTTTAGGGAGAAGAAAGCAAAAATAAAGCTGTATGTGGTTTAAAAAATCGGGAGTCAACCTGCTGAGACAGGTGTGTTGGCATGTATGACATGGGTAGAAATGTAAGTGCATGCAAATATTCTTCAAGCGCAGAAACACTTTGGCAATGGCGCCTACATACATAGGGGTGCTATCTAGCACTGTAAGTGGGATAAAAAAGTTTGAGAGGGTACTCAAAAAAAGGCATGGACAAAAAAGTGTTATTAGGATTAGTTTATTAGAGGCGCTGCCTTAGTAATATAACACACCCTGCATATATGATTATAATATCTTCATCAGCTTCATCCCAATTATTTTCAGGGAGAAAAATGCAAGTACTCATGAGGCCGGGCTTACATCCCCCCCACCTTCCAAAAAGAGTAACAGTGGGGAGCCACAGGCAATGGCCAATGGGTCAAGGGAGCCACGGGTTGAAAAAGCTTGGGAACCACTGTTCTAATCAGTAGAATTTATGAGATTATCTGCTGATGATGCTGATGTGGAGGAAGGCACAATTCGGAGGGGCGCGCCCTGTGCTTAGGCCCAGTTCTGCTGCAATGTAGTTGACATAAGCAAAAAGACACTACATATGACCTGGCGACAGCGCCTGCTTTACCGCTGTCCAAGTCCCACTTACCGCTTTGTGTCTTAAGACAGAGCTCCCCACAGGTCTCTTCCCTACAGGAAATTGGGCCACAACCTGTCGTTGGTGTTGAATTTCTTCTACTGAGAACATGAAAACCAGTAGGACCCTCCTAGAATATCCACTCTGTCTTCGCAGTGCACTCATGCTCGGGTGTCTCCACCCTCCTTGATTTTAGGAGACTGGGGCCATTTTTCAGCCAGCATTCTTAGTATCAGAGGACACAACACCAACACTCTCAAGGTGTGAAATTTGATGCCCTTGAAGGGAAAGGTGATATGCAGCAGAAAAATATGATTGGCAGTTAAGACAAAATCCATTGTGGTCCACAGCCAATCAATCACTCAATCAGTTGATTTGTAGAGCACTACTCTTCACCTGTGAGGGTATCCGGACGCTAGATGTCCACAGAGTAACTTCCTTCTAAAGTGTCTTTTACTCACTGAGTTACTCTTGCAGTATCTCAGATAAACTCACACATCTTTTCAGTGTTGCTCAGCAGACCAAATTGTTTATGGTACACAACAATCATGTTCCGCTTAGTCTACAGCCATGACTTGCCAAAACCATCTCCATCACATTCCCAAACGGTATCACATTCACAAACTATCTCCATCACATTCCCAAACTATCTCCATCACATTGCCAAACTATCACCATCGCGTCCCAAATATCATCACAATCCCAAACTATCTCCATCACGTTCCCAACTTCATCATATTCCTAAACTATCTCCTTCACATTTCTAACTTCATCACATTCCCAAACCATCTCCATCACATTCCCAATCCCCATTGCATCTCAAGCTACCTCAATCAAAGTCCCAAACTATCTCCATCATGTTCCCAAACGTCTTCATAATTCCAAACTATCTCCATAACATTCTCAAACTATCTCCATGACATTCCCAAGCCATCTCCATCACATTCCTAAATGTCATCACATTCCCAAACTATCTCCATCACATTCACAAACTGTCTCCATCACGTTCTCAATCTCCATCGCATTTCCAAACTATCTCCATCACATTCCCATGCTTCATCATATTGCCAAACTATCTCTATCACATTCCCAAACCCTCTCTATCACATTCCCAGTCCCCATCACGTTTCCAAACTATCTCCATCACAGTCCCAAACATTATCATATTTTCAAACTATCTATTTCACATTCCCAAACTTCATCACATTCCCAAACTATATCCACCACATTCCCACACTACAGAGTATTTTCAAACTATCTCCATCACATTCCCAAACGTCATCACATTCCGAAACTATCTCCATCACGTTCTCAAACTACATCAACTATTTTCATTACGTTCTCAAACTTCAACATATTCCCAAACTATCTCCATCACATTTCTAAATCATCTCCATCACATTCCTAAACATCATCACATTCCCAAACTATCTCCATCACATTCCCAAATTATCTCCATAACATTCCCAAAGTTCATCGCATTCCCAAACTATCCCTATCACATCCCTAAACGTAATCGTATTTCCAAAGAATCTCCATCACATTACCAAGCTAACTCTATCACATTCCCAACCTTCTTCCCATTCCCAAACCATCTCCATCACATTTCCAAACACTTCAACCGCACACCCAATGTGTTTGAACAACCACCTGGGTCAGTAACAGGTATATTCGGGCGCCGACGCGAGCTTCGTTGCTTCCGCTTCAAGCGGCGGGGTTAGTGAAATATGCAGGTAGGCGCTACATCGTCAGAGACAATTTGATTTGTTCCAAACGTGGACACTCTGTTGCTTCTCCTGGAAAATCTCCTTCCTGGAAGTCTGGCAGCCTGAACCAATGCCTGTCCTAGCTGGGTGTTTCCTGGTTGAAAGTGGGTGTGTGTGTTTTTAATCTGCTCTCATCTTTGCCAGGGGGGGTGAGGGGGAGGGGGGACAGGTGCTGGAGAGGTAAGAGAGAAGGCCCCCCTTTACAACCTGTCCTCTTTATTTGCCCTCCAGGAGCCGGAGACTACAAGCCCTCAGACGGAGAGCATCTTGTGGCCAACCTTACCACCTGGTAGAGCTGGGACCCACCTGCAGCAGCCTGGCCCCACCTCGCGTGACACCCTCTTAAGGATGCTCGTGGCTGCCTGGGCCCTGTGATTGCAAGGGTGGCCAAGTCGAATGTGGAGGGCTGAGGTGCATCATCAGAAAAGGATTTACTCTCTCAGAGATGGCTATTGTGCTTCGTGCAGCTTCCTGCGGCTTGGAGGCGCTACATGTGTTTGTTTACATCTGCATTAACTCTGATCCCCAAACTTCCACCATCTCCTCTCCCTCTTTCATGCGTCTGCGCCTTCCGTCACTTACTACTCCTTTTTAAATCACTTGAGTACCACCAGTCTTACCTCTTCCTTTTCGCATCTCCCTCTCTTAGCCTCTCCATCGCTAGCTCCCTCCCCATACCTCGCTTTCTCTCTCTCTTTCCTTTCCACACACCTTCGCTCCCCTGCCATCATACGTCACTTCCTTCCTGCTCCCGACCCACCCTCTCCCTCACTTCCCTCCTCCCACAAGCCAATACCTCTCCGCTTACATCTCTTCCTCACTTCCTTACCGTGCCCTCCTATGGTCCTCCCCCCTCTCCCTCTTTTCTTCTCCCTCTCATTGGCTCAGATGTCTTCAGAGTGCTTCCATTCATGTTTCTAACTCTTTAAAAAAATTGCAATAAAATAAGATGTATTTCTCGTCCATGAAATAAGATCCAGCCTACGTGTGAATTTTCCTACAATGTAAAGGGCTGAAGTTCTAAGGATCAATCTTTTTATTTGCGTTAATGTTATTTTATATTGCAATGAATTATACTGAGATGTCCTTCAACAGACAGGCCACTCAATCTCAGCTGCATCCAACTTCTTAATATCTGGATAAAATGAAGCGAGACCCCGAAAGTCTACAGTAACTTTGACAACGAGATGGATCTTGTCCACAGCATGCAGAGATCTGGACTTGCTGGACATTGGGCCTTGTCCACAGGATGCAGTGATCTGGACTAACTGGACATTGGGCTAGATGTATCATGCACTGTTCTTGTCGTAAACGACCCAATTCGCATTGTGACTGGTAAAATGCTTTTTGACATGTTTCAATCCCAAATTGCCTCTGGTAACCTGTTACCTAATCGCAGTAAAGGATTAGTGTTGAATTAGTATAGTGAAATATGAAAGTAATTTGAGTGGTGGATAGGTTAGTCAGTTATTTTGTTTCAGAAGGATAGCAGAGGGATAGAAGAGGAAAAAAAGGTTTGCATTTATATGGTGCATTCATTTACCCATTATTAGTTGGGGGGAGAGGTGATGGTGTAGAAAGTGACCAA
Organism: Lissotriton vulgaris; assembly: GCF_964263255.1. NCBI lineage: Eukaryota > Metazoa > Chordata > Amphibia > Caudata > Salamandridae > Lissotriton > Lissotriton vulgaris. The sequence continues at coordinate 310,517,388 of NC_141686.1, read as the reverse complement.
TTTTCTCATGCCACGTGCTCATCTAGGTGTTAATGATTTAGAGACAAATCCACACGTATCAAGGCATACGTTTCTCGCATACAAAACATACCACCGAGATGAATCTTCATCCTCAAACATTTTAGGATGACAACCTATATGACATTTGTAATCCTCCCCAGGGAAACCATCTTCCCAATATTGCCTTCTTCCTTTCTGTACTTACGATGCTAAAAAACTGTTTCTAATAAAATCGTTTGAAATAAAAAAACAACAACATGGGAATGCCCATATCCTGAATACTGAATGTCTGGAAGAGACAGTGCAAGCGCTGCCTAGGTGAGACCAAAAAAGCACCTGTCTCCAGCCACGGCCCGTGGAGGGAGTTTCGGTAGGGCAGAAAGGCGGTGCGGGGGAGGGGCAGGGTGGTGGGTGCTAAAAACCTGAATATGTATTATTGGAGGTAAGTAAACAATGTCATTAATTAAACGAATTTCGTTGCACGCCCTGCATCGCATTTTGGGGGGGGGGGGGCCTTAGGGGCAGTTTAGCAGGTGAGAGGACAGAGTGGGGCAGGAGTGGAAGGACATGGTAGCAGTGGGGCAGGAGAGGAAAGCAGAGAAGAAGTATTTGGAGGTATTTTGTCGGTGGAGCAGCACAGAAGGAATAACTCCTCAGACAGGAGTTGGAGAGCAGCAGAAGAGGGGGTGGGGGCAAAAAATATGAGGTGGTAAAGTAGTGAAGGTAAGAGCTGAGGAGGCGGAAAGGATGGGGAAAAGGAGGAGGGGAGTATGAAGTGGGGGTCAATGGAACACGACCAACTTTGGAACTAGGTTCAGTTAAGAGGGAAGGACAGAGCTGGGACACCTCACACATCTGAGAGGGAAGGACAGAGCTGGGACAATTTGCACATCTGAGAGGGAATGACAGAGCTGGGACACCTCACAAATCTGAGAGGGAATGACAGAGCTGGGACACCTCACAAATTCGAGAGTGAAGGACAGAGCTGGGACACCTCACATCTGAGAGGAAAGGACAGAGCCGGGACACCTCACACATCTGAGAGGAAATTACAGAGCTGGGACAGCTCACACATCTGAGAGGGAATGACAGAGCTGGGACAACTCACACATCTGAGGGAATGACAGAGCTGGGACACCTCAAACATCTGGGAGGGAATGGCAGAGCTGGGACACCTCACACATTTGAGAGGGAATGACAGAGCTGGGATACCTCACAAATCTGAGAGGGAATGACAGAGCTGGGACACCTCACACATCTGAGAGGGAATGACACAGCTGGGACACCTCACAAATTTGAGAGGGAACGACAGAGCTGGGACACCTCACACATCTGAGAGGGAATGACAGAGCTGGGACACCTCACAAATCTGAGAGGGAATGACAGAGCTGGGACACCTCACACATCTGAGAGGGAATGACACAGCTGGGACACCTCACACATCTGAGAGGGAATGACAGAGGTGGGACAACTCACACATCTGAGAGAGAATAACACAGGTGGGACACCTCACACATCTGAGAGGGAATGACACAGCTGGGACACCTCACAAACCTCACACATCTGAAAGGGAATGGCAGAGCTTGGCCACCTCACTCATCTGAGAGGGAATGACAGAGCTGGGACACCTCACACATCTGAGAGGGAATCACAGAGATGGGACACCTCACACATCTGAGAGGGAAGGACAGAGCTGGGACACCTCACACATCTGAGAGGGAAGGACAGAGCTGGGACACCTCACAGATCTGAGAGGGAATGGCAGAGCTGGGACACCTCACACATCTGAGAGGGAATGACAGAGCTGGGACACCTCACAAACCTCACACATCTGAAAGGGAATGGCAGAGCTTGGCCACCTCACTCATCTGAGAGGGAATGACAGAGCTGGGACACCTCACACATCTGAGAGGGAATCACAGAGCTGGGACACCTCACACATCTGAGAGAGAAGGACAGAGCTGGGACACCTCACACATCTGAGAGGGAAGGACAGAGCTGGGACACCTCACACATCTGAGAGGGAAGGACAGAGCTGGGACACCTCACACATCTGAGAGGGAATGACAGAGTTGGGACAACTTGCACATCTGAGAGGGAATGACAGAGTTGGGACAACTTGCACATCTGAGAGGGAATGACAGAGCTGGGAACAACTTGCACATCTGAGAGGGAATGACACAGCTGGGACACCTCACACATCTGAGAGGGAAGGACAGAGCTGGGACACCTCACACATCTGAGAGGGAAGGACAGAGCTGGGACACCTCACAAATCTGAGAGGGAATGACAGAGCTGGGACACCTCACACATCTGAGAGGGAATGACACAGCCGGGACACCTCACACATCTGAGAGGGAATGGCAGAGCTGGGACACCTCACACATCTGAGAGGGAATGACAGAGCTGGGACACCTCACAAATCTGAGAGGGAATGACAGAGCTGGGACACCTCACACATCTGAGAGGGAATGACACAGCTGGGACACCTCACACATCTGAGAGGGAATGACAGAGGTGGGACAACTCACACATCTGAGAGAGAATAACACAGGTGGGACACCTCACACATCTGAGAGGGAATGACACAGCTGGGACACCTCACAAACCTCACACATCTGAAAGGGAATGGCAGAGCTTGGCAACCTCACTCATCTGAGAGGGAATGACAGAGCTGGGACACCTCACACATCTGAGAGGGAATCACAGAGCTGGGACACCTCACACATCTGAGAGGGAAGGACAGAGCTGGGACACCTCACACATCTGAGAGGGAAGGACAGAGCTGGGACACCTCACACATCTGAGAGGGAAGGACAGAGCTGGGACACCTCACACATCTGAGAGGGAAGGACAGAGCTGGGACACCTCACACATCTGAGAGGGAAGGAAAGAGCTGGGACACCTCACACATCTGAGAGGGAAGGACAGAGCTGGGACACCTCACACATCTGAGAGGGAATGACAGAGTTGGGACAACTTGCACATCTGAGAGGGAATGACAGAGCTGGGAAACCTCACACATCTGAGAGGGAATGGGAGAGCTTGGACACCTCACACATCTGAGAGGGAATGGCAGAGCTGGGACACCTCACACATCTGAAAGGGAATGGCAGAGCTAGGACACCTCACAAATCTGAGAGGGAATGACAGAGCTGGGCCACCTCACAAACCTGAGAGGGAATGACAGAGCTGGGACACCTCACAAATCTGAGAGGGAAGGACAGAGCTGGGACACCTCACACATCTGAGAGGGAATGACAGAGCTGGGACACCTCACAAATTCGAGAGGGAAGGACAGAGCTGGGACACCTCACACATCTGAGAGGGAATGACAGAGCTGGGACACCTCACAAATTCGAGAGGGAAGGACAGAGCTGGGACACCTCACACATCTGAGAGGGAAGGACAGAGCTGGGACACCTCACACATCTGAGAGGGAATGACAGAGCTGGGACACCTCACACATCTGAGAGGGAAGGACAGAGCTGGGACAACTCACACATCTGAGAGGGAATGACAGAGCTGGGACACCTCACACATCTGAGAGGGAAGGATAGAGCTGGGAGAACTTGCACATCTGAGAGGGAATGACAGAGCTGGGACACCTCACATATCTGAGAGGGAAGGACAGAGCTGGGACAACTCACAAATCTGAGAGGGAAGGTCAGAGCTGGGACACCTTGCACATCTGAGCGGGAATGACACAGCTGGGACACCTCACACATCTGAGAGGGAAGGACAGAGCTGGGACACCTCACACATCGGAGAGGGAATGACAGCTGGGACACCTCACACATCTGAGAGGGAATGACAGAGCTGGGACACCTCACACATCTGAGAGGGAATGACAGAGCTGGGACAACTTGCACATCTGAGAGGTAATGACACAGCTGGGACACCTCACACATCTGAGAGGGAAGGACAGAGCTGGGACACCTCACACATCTGAGAGGGAAGTACAGAGCTGGGACACCTCACACATCTGAGAGGGAAGGACAGAGCTGGGACACCTCACAAATCTGAGAGGGAAGGACAGAGATGGGACAACTTGCACATCTGAGAGGGAATGACAGAGCTGGGACACCTCACACATCTGAGAGGGAATGGCAGAGCTGGGACGCCTCACACATCTGAGAGGGAATGACAGAGCTGGGACACCTCACAAATCTGAGAGGAAATGACAGAGCTGGAACACCTCACAAACCTGAGAGGGAATGACAGAGCTTTGACACCTCACAATTCTGAGAGGGTACGACAGAGCTGGGACACCTCACACATCTGAGAGGGAATGACAGCGCTGGGACACCTCACATACCTGAGAGGGAATGACGGAGCTGGGACACCACACACATCTGAGAGGGAATGACAGAGCTGGGACACTTCACACATCTGGGAGGGAATGACAGAGCTGGGACACCACACATCTGAGAGGGAATGGCAGAGCTGGGAAAACTCACACATCTGAGGAAATGACAGAGCTGGGACACCTCACACATCTGAGAGGGAATGTCAGAGCTGGGACACTTCACACATCTGAGAGGGAAGGACAGAGCTGGGACACATCACACATCTGAGAGGGAATGACAGAGCTGGGACACTTCACACATCTGAGAGGGAATGGCAGAGCTGGGACAACTCACACATCTGAGGAAATGACAGAGCCGGGACAACTCACACTTCTGAGAGGGAATGACAGAACTGGGACACCTCACAAATCTGAGAAGGAATGAAAGAGCTGGGACACCTCACAAACCTCACACATCTGAGAGGGAATGGCAGAGCTTGGACACCTCACACATCTGAGAGGGAATGACAGAGCTGGGACACCTCACACATCCGAGAGGGAATGACAGAGCTGGGACAACTTGCACATCTGAGAGGGAATGACACAGCTGGGACCCCGCACACATCTGAGAGGGAATGACAGAGCTTGCAAAACTCACACATCTGAGAGGGAATAACACAGCTGGGACACCTCACAAATCTGAGAGGGAATGACACAGCTGGGACGCCTCACAAATCTGAGAGGGAATGACAGAGCTGGGACACCCTGCACATCAAAGAGGGAATGGGAGAGCTGGGACACCTCACACATCTGAAAGGGAATGACAGAGCTGGGACACCTCACACATCTGAGAGGGAATGGCAGAGCTGGGACACCTCACAAATCTGAGAGGGAATGACAGAGCTGGGACACCTCACAAATCTGAGAAGGAACGACAGAGCTGGGACACCTCACATATCTGAGAGGGAATTACAGAGCTGGGACACCTCACACATCTGAGAGGGAATGACAGAGCTGGGGCACTTCACACATCTGAGAGGGAATGACAGAGCTGGGACAGTTCACACATCTGAGAGGGAATGGCAGAGCTGGGACAACTCACATATCTGAGGAAATGACAGAGGTGGGACACCTCACACATCTGAGAGGGAATGACACAGCTGGGACACCTCACACATCTGAGAGGGAATGACAGAGCTAGGACACTTCACACATCTGAGAGGGAATGACAAAGCTGGGACACCTCACACATCTGAGAGGGAATGACAGAGCTTGGACACTTCACACATCTGAGAGGGAATGGCAGAGCTGGGACAACTCACACATCTGAGGAAATGACAGAGCTGGGATAACTCACACTTCTGAGAGGGAATGACAGAGCTGGGACACCTCACAAATCTGAGAGGGAATGAAAGAGCTGGGACACCTCTCAAACCTCACACATCTGAGAGGGAATGGCAGAGCTTGGACACCTCACACATCTGAGAGGGAATGCCAGAGCTGGGACACCTCACACATCTGAGAGGGAATGACAGAGCTGGGACACCTCACACATCTGAGAGGGAATGACAGAGCTGGGACACCTCACAAATTCGAGAGGGAAGGATAAAGCTGGGACACCTCACACATCTGAGAGGGAAGGACAGAGCTGGGACACCTTACACATCGGAGAGGGAATGACAGCTGGGACACCTCACACATCTGAGAGGGAATGACAGAGGTGGGACACCTCACACATCTGAGAGGGAATGACAGAGCTGGGACAACTTGCACATCTGAGAGGTAATGACACAGCTGGGACACCTCACACATCTGAGAGGGAAGGACAGAGCTGGGACACCTCACACATCTGAGAGGGAAGTACAGAGCTGGGACACCTCACACATCTGAGAGGGAAGGACACAGCTGGGACACCTCACACATCTGAGAGGGAAGGACAGAGCTGGGACACCTCACACATCGGAGAGGGAATGACAGCTGGGACACCTCACACATCTGAGAGGGAATGACAGAGCTGGGACACCTTACACATCTGAGAGGGAATGACAGAGCTGGGACAACTTGCACATCTGAGAGATAATGACACAGCTGGGACACCTCACACATCTGAGAGGGAAGGACAGAGCTGGGACACCTCACACATCTGAGAGGGAAGTACAGAGCTGGGACACCTCACACATCTGAGAGGGAAGGACAGAGCTGGGACACCTCACAAATCTGAGAGGGAAGGACAGAGTTGGGACAACTTGCACATCTGAGAGGGAATGACAGAGCTGGGACACCTCACACATCTGAGAGGGAATGGCAAAGCTGGGACACCTCACACATCTGAGAGGGAATGACAGAGCTGGGACACCTCACAAATCTGAGAGGAAATGACAGAGCTGGAACACCTCACAAACCTGAGAGGGAATGACAGAGCTGGGACACCTCACAAATCTGAGAAGGAACGACAGAGCTGGGACACCTCACACATCTGAGAGGGAATTACAGAGCTGGGACACCTCACACATCTGAGAGGGAATGACAGAGCTGGGACACCTCACAAATCTGAGAGGGTACGACAGAGCTGGGACACCTCACACATCTGAGAGGGAATGACAGCGCTGGGATACCTCACACACCTGAGAGGGAATGACGGAGCTGGGACACCACACACATCTGAGAGGGAATGACAGAGCTGGGACACTTCACACATCTGAGAGGGAATGACAGAGCTGGGACACCACACATCTGAGAGGGAATGGCAGAGCTGGGAAAACTCACACATCTGAGGAAATGACAGAGCTGGGACACCTCACACATCTGAGAGGGAATGACAGAGCTGGGACACTTCACACATCTGAGAGGGAATGACAGAGCTGGGACACCTCACACATCTGAGAGGGAATGACAGAGCTGGGACACTTCACACATCTGAGAGGGAATGACAGAGCTGGGACACCTCACACATCTGAGAGGGAATGGCAGAGCTGGGACAACTCACACATCTGAGGAAATGACAGAGCCGGGACAACTCACACTTCTGAGAGGGAATGACAGAGCTGGGACACCTCACAAATCTGAGAGGGAATGAAAGAGCTGGGACACCTCACAAACCTCACACATCTGAGAGGGAATGGCAGAGCTTGGACACCTCACACATCTGAGAGGGAATGACAGAGCTGGGACACCTCACACATCTGAGAGGGAATGACAGAGCTGGGACAACTTGCACATCTGAGAGGGAATGACACAGCTGGGACCCAGCACACATCTGAGAGGGAATGACAGAGCTTGCACAACTCACACATCTGAGAGGGAAGAACACAGCTGGGACACCTCACAAATCTGAGAGGGAATGACACAGCTGGGACACCCTGCACATCAAAGAGGGAATGGGAGAGCTGGGACACCTCACACATCTGAAAGGGAATGACAGAGCTGGGACACCTCACACATCTGAGAGGGAATGGCAGAGCTGGGACACCTCACAAATCTGAGAGGGAATGACAGAGCTGGGACACCTCACAAACCTGAGATGGAATGACAGAGCTGGGACACCTCACAAATCTGAGAAGGAACGACAGAGCTGGGACACCTCACACATCTGAGAGGGAATTACAGAGCTGGGACACCTCACACATCTGAGAGGGAATGACAGAGCTGGGGCACTTCACACATCTGAGAGGGAATGACAGAGCTGGGACAGTTCACACATCTGAGAGGGAATGGCAGAGCTGGGACACCTCACACATCTGAGGGAATGACAGAGCTAGGACACTTCACACATCTGAGAGGGAATGACAGAGCTGGGACACCTCACACATCGGAGAGGGAAGGACATAGCTGGGACACCTCACACATCTGAAAGGGAAGTACAGAGCTGGGACACCTCACACATCTGAGAGGGAATGACAGAGCTGGGACACCTCACAAATATGAGAGGAAATGACAGAGCTGGGACACCTCACACACCTGAGAGGGAATGACAGAGCTGGGACACCTCACAAATCTGAGAGGGAACGACAGAGCTGGGACACCTCACACATCTGAGAGGGAATGACAGCGCTGGGACACCTCACACACCTGAGAGGGAATGGCAGAGCTGGGACACCTCACACATATGAGAGGGAATGACAGAGCTGGGACACTTCACACATCTGAGAGGGAATGACAGAGCTGGGACACCTCACACATCTGAGAGGGAATGACAGAGCTGGGACACTTCACACATCTGAGAGGGAATGGCAGAGCTGGGACAACTCACACATCTGAGGAAATGACAGAGCTGGGACAACTCACACTTCTGAGAGGGAATGACAGAGCTGGGACACCTCACACACCTGAGAGGGAATGGCAGAGCTGGGACACCTCACACATATGAGAGGGAATGACAGAGCTGGGACACTTCACACATCTGAGAGGGAATGACAGAGCTGGGACACCTCACACATCTGAGAGGGAATGACAGAGCTGGGACACTTCACACATCTGAGAGGGAATGGCAGAGCTGGGACAACTCACACATCTGAGGAAATGACAGAGCTGGGACAACTCACACTTCTGAGAGGGAATGACAGAGCTGGGACACCTCACAAATCAGAGAGGGAATGAAAGAGCTGGGACTCCTCACAAACCTCACACATCTGAGAGGGAATGGCAGAGCTTGGACACCTCACACATCTGAGAGGGAATGCCAGAGCTGGGACACCTCACACATCTGAGAGGGAATGACAGAGCTGGGACACCTCACACATTCGAGAGGGAAGGACAGAGCTGGGACACCTCACACATCTGAGAGGGAAGGACAGAGCTGGGACACCTCACACATCTGAGAGGGAATGACAGAGCTGGGACACCTCACACATCTGAGAGGGAAGGACAGAGCTGGGACAACTCACATATCTGAGAGGGAATGACAGAGCTGGGACACCTCACACATCTGAGAGGGAAGGACAGAGCTGGGAGAACTTGCACATCTGAGAGTGAAGGACAGAGCTGGGACACCTTGCACATCTGAGCGGGAATGACACAGCTGGGACACCTCACACATCTGAGAGGGAAGGACAGAGCTGGGACACCTCACACATCTGAGAAGGAATGACAGAGCTGGGACACCTGACACATCTGAGAGGAAATGACAGAGCTGGGAAACCTCACACATCTGAGAGGGAAGGACATAGCTGGGACACCTCACACATCTGAAAGGGAAGTACAGAGCTGGGACACCTCACACATCTGAGAGGGAATGACAGAGCTGGGACACCTCACAATTCTGAGAGGGAAGGACAGAGTTGGGACAACTTGCACATCTGAGAGGGAATGACAGAGCTGGGACACCTCACACATCTGAGAGGGAATGGCAGAGCTGGGACACCTAACACATCTGAGAGGGAATGACAGAGCTGGGACACCTCACAAATATGAGAGGAAATGACAGAGCTGGGACACCTCACAAATCTGAGAGGGAACGACAGAGCTGGGACACCTCACACATCTGAGAGGGAATGACAGCGCTGGGACACCTCACACACCTGAGAGGGAATGGCGGAGCTGGGACACCTCACACATCTGAGAGGGAATGACAGAGCTGGGACACTTCACACATCTGAGAGGGAATGACAGAGCTGGGACACTTCACACATCTGAGAGGGAATGGCAGAGCTGGGACAACTCACACATCTGAGAGGGAATGGCACAGCTGGGACACCTCACAAACCTCACACATCTGAAAGGGAATGGCAGAGCTTGGCCACCTCACTCATCTGAGAGGGAATGACAGAGCTGGGACACCTCACACATCTGAGAGGGAATCACAGAGATGGGACACCTCACACATCTGAGAGGGAAGGACAGAGCTGGGACACCTCACACATCTGAGAGGGAAGGACAGAGCTGGGACACCTCACACATCTGAGAGGGAATGACACAGCTGGGACACCTCACAAATTTGAGAGGGAACGACAGAGCTGGGACACCTCACACATCTGAGAGGGAATGACAGAGCTGGGACACCTCACAAATCTGAGAGGGAATGACAGAGCTGGGACACCTCACACATCTGAGAGGGAATGACACAGCTGGGACACCTCACACATCTGAGAGGGAATGACAGAGGTGGGACAACTCACACATCTGAGAGAGAATAACACAGGTGGGACACCTCACACATCTGAGAGGGAATGACACAGCTGGGACACCTCACAAACCTCACACATCTGAAAGGGAATGGCAGAGCTTGGCCACCTCACTCATCTGAGAGGGAATGACAGAGCTGGGACACCTCACACATCTGAGAGGGAATCACAGAGATGGGACACCTCACACATCTGAGAGGGAATGACAGCGCTGGGACACCTCACACACCTGAGAGGGAATGGCGGAGCTGGGACACCTCACACATCTGAGAGGGAATGACAGAGCTGGGACACTTCACACATCTGAGAGGGAATGACAGAGCTGGGACACTTCACACATCTGAGAGGGAATGGCAGAGCTGGGACAACTCACACATCTGAGAGGGAATGGCACAGCTGGGACACCTCACAAACCTCACACATCTGAAAGGGAATGGCAGAGCTTGGCCACCTCACTCATCTGAGAGGGAATGACAGAGCTGTGACACCTCACACATCTGAGAGGGAATCACAGAGATGGGACACCTCACACATCTGAGAGGGAAGGACAGAGCTGGGACACCTCACACATCTGAGAGGGAAGGACAGAGCTGGGACACCTCACACATCTGAGAGGGAATGACACAGCTGGGACACCTCACAAATTTGAGAGGGAACGACAGAGCTGGGACACCTCACACATCTGAGAGGGAATGACAGAGCTGGGACACCTCACAAATCTGAGAGGGAATGACAGAGCTGGGACACCTCACACATCTGAGAGGGAATGACACAGCTGGGACACCTCACACATCTGAGAGGGAATGACAGAGGTGGGACAACTCACACATCTGAGAGAGAATAACACAGGTGGGACACCTCACACATCTGAGAGGGAATGACACAGCTGGGACACCTCACAAACCTCACACATCTGAAAGGGAATGGCAGAGCTTGGCCACCTCACTCATCTGAGAGGGAATGACAGAGCTGGGACACCTCACACATCTGAGAGGGAATCACAGAGATGGGACACCTCACACATCTGAGAGGGAAGGACAGAGCTGGGACACCTCACACATCTGAGAGGGAAGGACAGAGCTGGGACACCTCACACATCTGAGAGGGAATGGCAGAGCTGGGACACCTCACACATCTGAGAGGGAATGACAGAGCTGGGACACCTCACAAACCTCACACATCTGAAAGGGAATGGCAGAGCTTGGCCACCTCACTCATCTGAGAGGGAATGACAGAGCTGGGACACCTCTCACATCTGAGAGGGAATCACAGAGCTGGGACACCTCACACATCTGAGAGAGAAGGACAGAGCTGGGACACCTCACACATCTGAGAGGGAAGGACAGAGCTGGGACACCTCACACATCTGAGAGGGAAGGACAGAGCTGGGACACCTCACACATCTGAGAGGGAATGACAGAGTTGGGACAACTTGCACATCTGAGAGGGAATGACAAAGTTGGGACAACTTGCACATCTGAGAGGGAATGACAGAGCTGGGAACAACTTGCACATCTGAGAGGGAATGACACAGCTGGGACACCTCACACATCTGAGAGGGAAGGACAGAGCTGGGACACCTCACACATCTGAGAGGGAAGGACAGAGCTGGGACACCTCACAAATCTGAGAGGGAATGACAGAGCTGGGACACCTCACACATCTGAGAGGGAATGGCAGAGCTGGGACACCTCACACATCTGAGAGGGAATGACAGAGCTGGGACACCTCACAAATCTGAGAGGGAATGACAGAGCTGGGACACCTCACACATCTGAGAGGGAATGACACAGCTGGGACACCTCACACATCTGAGAGGGAATGACAGAGGTGGGACAACTCACACATCTGAGAGAGAATAACACAGGTGGGACACCTCACACATCTGAGAGGGAATGACACAGCTGGGACACCTCACAAACCTCACACATCTGAAAGGGAATGGCAGAGCTTGGCCACCTCACTCATCTGAGAGGGAATGACAGAGCTGGGACACCTCACACATCTGAGAGGGAATCACAGAGCTGGGACACCTCACACATCTGAGAGGGAAGGACAGAGCTGGGACACCTCACACATCTGAGAGGGAAGGACAGAGCTGGGACACCTCACACATCTGAGAGGGAAGGACAGAGCTGGGACACCTCACACATCTGAGAGGGAAGGACAGAGCTGGGACACCTCACACATCTGAGAGGGAAGGACAGAGCTGGGACACCTCACACATCTGAGAGGGAATGACAGAGTTGGGACAACTTGCACATCTTAGAGGGAATGACAGAGCTGGGAAACCTCACACATCTGAGAGGGAATGGGAGAGCTTGGACACCTCACACATCTGAGAGGGAATGGCAGAGCTGGGACACCTCACACATCTGAGAGGGAATGGCAGAGCTGGGACACCTCACAAATCTGAGAGGGAATGACAGAGCTGGGCCACCTCACAAACCTGAGAGGGAATGACAGAGCTGGGACACCTCACAAATCTGAGAGGGAAGGACAGAGCTGGGACACCTCACACATCTGAGAGGGAATGACAGAGCTGGGACACCTCACAAATTCGAGAGGGAAGGACAGAGCTGGGACACCTCACACATCTGAGAGGGACTGACAGAGCTGGGACACCTCACAAATTCGAGAGGGAAGGACAGAGCTGGGACACCTCACACATCTGAGAGGGAAGGACAGAGCTGGGACACCTCACACATCTGAGAGGGAATGACAGAGCTGGGACACCTCACACATCTGAGAGGGAAGGACAGAGCTGGGACAACTCACACATCTGAGAGGGAATGACAGAGCTGGGACACCTCACACATCTGAGAGGGAAGGATAGAGCTGGGAGAACTTGCACATCTGAGAGGGAATGACAGAGCTGGGACACCTCACACATCTGAGAGGGAAGGACAGAGCTGGGACACCTCACAAATCTGAGAGGGAAGGACAGAGATGGGACAACTTGCACATCTGAGAGGGAATGACAGAGCTGGGACACCTCACACATCTGAGAGGGAATGGCAGAGCTGGGACGCCTCACACATCTGAGAGGGAATGACAGAGCTGGGACACCTCACAAATCTGAGAGGAAATGACAGAGCTGGAACACCTCACAAACCTGAGAGGGAATGACAGAGCTTTGACACCTCACAATTCTGAGAGGGTACGACAGAGCTGGGACACCTCACACATCTGAGAGGGAATGACAGCGCTGGGACACCTCACACACCTGAGAGGGAATGACGGAGCTGGGACACCACACACATCTGAGAGGGAATGACAGAGCTGGGACACTTCACACATCTGGGAGGGAATGACAGAGCTGGGACACCACACATCTGAGAGGGAATGGCAGAGCTGGGAAAACTCACACATCTGAGGAAATGACAGAGCTGGGACACCTCACACATCTGAGAGGGAATGTCAGAGCTGGGACACTTCACACATCTGAGAGGGAAGGACAGAGCTGGGACACATCACACATCTGAGAGGGAATGACAGAGCTGGGACACTTCACACATCTGAGAGGGAATGGCAGAGCTGGGACAACTCACACATCTGAGGAAATGACAGAGCCAGGACAACTCACACTTCTGAGAGGGAATGACAGAACTGGGACACCTCACAAATCTGAGAAGGAATGAAAGAGCTGGGACACCTCACAAACCTCACACATCTGAGAGGGAATGGCAGAGCTTGGACACCTCACACATCTGAGAGGGAATGACAGAGCTGGGACACCTCACACATCCGAGAGGGAATGACAGAGCTGGGACAACTTGCACATCTGAGAGGGAATGACACAGCTGGGACCCCGCACACATCTGAGAGGGAATGACAGAGCTTGCAAAACTCACACATCTGAGAGGGAATAACACAGCTGGGACACCTCACAAATCTGAGAGGGAATGACACAGCTGGGACGCCTCACAAATCTGAGAGGGAATGACAGAGCTGGGACACCCTGCACATCAAAGAGGGAATGGGAGAGCTGGGACACCTCACACATCTGAAAGGGAATGACAGAGCTGGGACACCTCACACATCTGAGAGGGAATGGCAGAGCTGGGACACCTCACAAATCTGAGAGGGAATGACAGAGCTGGGACACCTCACAAATCTGAGAAGGAACGACAGAGCTGGGACACCTCACATATCTGAGAGGGAATTACAGAGCTGGGACACCTCACACATCTGAGAGGGAATGACAGAGCTGGGGCACTTCACACATCTGAGAGGGAATGACAGAGCTGGGACAGTTCACACATCTGAGAGGGAATGGCAGAGCTGGGACAACTCACATATCTGAGGAAATGACAGAGGTGGGACACCTCACACATCTGAGAGGGAATGACAGAGCTGGGACACCTCACACATCTGAGAGGGAATGACAGAGCTAGGACACTTCACACATCTGAGAGGGAATGACAAAGCTGGGACACCTCACACATCTGAGAGGGAATGACAGAGCTTGGACACTTCACACATCTGAGAGGGAATGGCAGAGCTGGGACAACTCACACATCTGAGGAAATGACAGAGCTGGGATAACTCACACTTCTGAGAGGGAATGACAGAGCTGGGACACCTCACAAATCTGAGAGGGAATGAAAGAGCTGGGACACCTCTCAAACCTCACACATCTGAGAGGGAATGGCAGAGCTTGGACACCTCACACATCTGAGAGGGAATGCCAGAGCTGGGACACCTCACACATCTGAGAGGGAATGACAGAGCTGGGACACCTCACACATCTGAGAGGGAATGACAGAGCTGGGACACCTCACAAATTCGAGAGGGAAGGATAAAGCTGGGACACCTCACACATCTGAGAGGGAAGGACAGAGCTGGGACACCTCACACATCGGAGAGGGAATGACAGCTGGGACACCTCACACATCTGAGAGGGAATGACAGAGGTGGGACACCTCACACATCTGAGAGGGAATGACAGAGCTGGGACAACTTGCACATCTGAGAGGTAATGACACAGCTGGGACACCTCACACATCTGAGAGGGAAGGACAGAGCTGGGACACCTCACACATCTGAGAGGGAAGTACAGAGCTGGGACACCTCACACATCTGAGAGGGAAGGACACAGCTGGGACACCTCACACATCTGAGAGGGAAGGACAGAGCTGGGACACCTCACACATCGGAGAGGGAATGACAGCTGGGACACCTCACACATCTGAGAGGGAATGACAGAGCTGGGACACCTTACACATCTGAGAGGGAATGACAGAGCTGGGACAACTTGCACATCTGAGAGATAATGACACAGCTGGGACACCTCACACATCTGAGAGGGAAGGACAGAGCTGGGACACCTCACACATCTGAGAGGGAAGTACAGAGCTGGGACACCTCACACATCTGAGAGGGAAGGACAGAGCTGGGACACCTCACAAATCTGAGAGGGAAGGACAGAGTTGGGACAACTTGCACATCTGAGAGGGAATGACAGAGCTGGGACACCTCACACATCTGAGAGGGAATGGCAAAGCTGGGACACCTCACACATCTGAGAGGGAATGACAGAGCTGGGACACCTCACAAATCTGAGAGGAAATGACAGAGCTGGAACACCTCACAAACCTGAGAGGGAATGACAGAGCTGGGACACCTCACAAATCTGAGAAGGAACGACAGAGCTGGGACACCTCACACATCTGAGAGGGAATGACAGAGCTGGGACACCTCACACATCTGAGAGGGAATCACAGAGCTGGGACACCTCACACATCTGAGAGGGAAGGACAGAGCTGGGACACCTCACACATCTGAGAGGGAAGGACAGAGCTGGGACACCTCACACATCTGAGAGGGAAGGACAGAGCTGGGACACCTCACACATCTGAGAGGGAAGGACAGAGCTGGGACACCTCACACATCTGAGAGGGAAGGACAGAGCTGGGACACCTCACACATCTGAGAGGGAATGACAGAGTTGGGACAACTTGCACATCTTAGAGGGAATGACAGAGCTGGGAAACCTCACACATCTGAGAGGGAATGGGAGAGCTTGGACACCTCACACATCTGAGAGGGAATGGCAGAGCTGGGACACCTCACACATCTGAGAGGGAATGGCAGAGCTGGGACACCTCACAAATCTGAGAGGGAATGACAGAGCTGGGCCACCTCACAAACCTGAGAGGGAATGACAGAGCTGGGACACCTCACAAATCTGAGAGGGAAGGACAGAGCTGGGACACCTCACACATCTGAGAGGGAATGACAGAGCTGGGACACCTCACAAATTCGAGAGGGAAGGACAGAGCTGGGACACCTCACACATCTGAGAGGGACTGACAGAGCTGGGACACCTCACAAATTCGAGAGGGAAGGACAGAGCTGGGACACCTCACACATCTGAGAGGGAAGGACAGAGCTGGGACACCTCACACATCTGAGAGGGAATGACAGAGCTGGGACACCTCACACATCTGAGAGGGAAGGACAGAGCTGGGACAACTCACACATCTGAGAGGGAATGACAGAGCTGGGACACCTCACACATCTGAGAGGGAAGGATAGAGCTGGGAGAACTTGCACATCTGAGAGGGAATGACAGAGCTGGGACACCTCACACATCTGAGAGGGAAGGACAGAGCTGGGACACCTCACAAATCTGAGAGGGAAGGACAGAGATGGGACAACTTGCACATCTGAGAGGGAATGACAGAGCTGGGACACCTCACACATCTGAGAGGGAATGGCAGAGCTGGGACGCCTCACACATCTGAGAGGGAATGACAGAGCTGGGACACCTCACAAATCTGAGAGGAAATGACAGAGCTGGAACACCTCACAAACCTGAGAGGGAATGACAGAGCTTTGACACCTCACAATTCTGAGAGGGTACGACAGAGCTGGGACACCTCACACATCTGAGAGGGAATGACAGCGCTGGGACACCTCACACACCTGAGAGGGAATGACGGAGCTGGGACACCACACACATCTGAGAGGGAATGACAGAGCTGGGACACTTCACACATCTGGGAGGGAATGACAGAGCTGGGACACCACACATCTGAGAGGGAATGGCAGAGCTGGGAAAACTCACACATCTGAGGAAATGACAGAGCTGGGACACCTCACACATCTGAGAGGGAATGTCAGAGCTGGGACACTTCACACATCTGAGAGGGAAGGACAGAGCTGGGACACATCACACATCTGAGAGGGAATGACAGAGCTGGGACACTTCACACATCTGAGAGGGAATGGCAGAGCTGGGACAACTCACACATCTGAGGAAATGACAGAGCCAGGACAACTCACACTTCTGAGAGGGAATGACAGAACTGGGACACCTCACAAATCTGAGAAGGAATGAAAGAGCTGGGACACCTCACAAACCTCACACATCTGAGAGGGAATGGCAGAGCTTGGACACCTCACACATCTGAGAGGGAATGACAGAGCTGGGACACCTCACACATCCGAGAGGGAATGACAGAGCTGGGACAACTTGCACATCTGAGAGGGAATGACACAGCTGGGACCCCGCACACATCTGAGAGGGAATGACAGAGCTTGCAAAACTCACACATCTGAGAGGGAATAACACAGCTGGGACACCTCACAAATCTGAGAGGGAATGACACAGCTGGGACGCCTCACAAATCTGAGAGGGAATGACAGAGCTGGGACACCCTGCACATCAAAGAGGGAATGGGAGAGCTGGGACACCTCACACATCTGAAAGGGAATGACAGAGCTGGGACACCTCACACATCTGAGAGGGAATGGCAGAGCTGGGACACCTCACAAATCTGAGAGGGAATGACAGAGCTGGGACACCTCACAAATCTGAGAAGGAACGACAGAGCTGGGACACCTCACATATCTGAGAGGGAATTACAGAGCTGGGACACCTCACACATCTGAGAGGGAATGACAGAGCTGGGGCACTTCACACATCTGAGAGGGAATGACAGAGCTGGGACAGTTCACACATCTGAGAGGGAATGGCAGAGCTGGGACAACTCACATATCTGAGGAAATGACAGAGGTGGGACACCTCACACATCTGAGAGGGAATGACAGAGCTGGGACACCTCACACATCTGAGAGGGAATGACAGAGCTAGGACACTTCACACATCTGAGAGGGAATGACAAAGCTGGGACACCTCACACATCTGAGAGGGAATGACAGAGCTTGGACACTTCACACATCTGAGAGGGAATGGCAGAGCTGGGACAACTCACACATCTGAGGAAATGACAGAGCTGGGATAACTCACACTTCTGAGAGGGAATGACAGAGCTGGGACACCTCACAAATCTGAGAGGGAATGAAAGAGCTGGGACACCTCTCAAACCTCACACATCTGAGAGGGAATGGCAGAGCTTGGACACCTCACACATCTGAGAGGGAATGCCAGAGCTGGGACACCTCACACATCTGAGAGGGAATGACAGAGCTGGGACACCTCACACATCTGAGAGGGAATGACAGAGCTGGGACACCTCACAAATTCGAGAGGGAAGGATAAAGCTGGGACACCTCACACATCTGAGAGGGAAGGACAGAGCTGGGACACCTCACACATCGGAGAGGGAATGACAGCTGGGACACCTCACACATCTGAGAGGGAATGACAGAGGTGGGACACCTCACACATCTGAGAGGGAATGACAGAGCTGGGACAACTTGCACATCTGAGAGGTAATGACACAGCTGGGACACCTCACACATCTGAGAGGGAAGGACAGAGCTGGGACACCTCACACATCTGAGAGGGAAGTACAGAGCTGGGACACCTCACACATCTGAGAGGGAAGGACACAGCTGGGACACCTCACACATCTGAGAGGGAATGACAGAGCTGGGACACCTCACAAATTCGAGAGGGAAGGACAGAGCTGGGACACCTCACACATCTGAGAGGGACTGACAGAGCTGGGACACCTCACAAATTCGAGAGGGAAGGACAGAGCTGGGACACCTCACACATCTGAGAGGGAAGGACAGAGCTGGGACACCTCACACATCTGAGAGGGAATGACAGAGCTGGGACACCTCACACATCTGAGAGGGAAGGACAGAGCTGGGACAACTCACACATCTGAGAGGGAATGACAGAGCTGGGACACCTCACACATCTGAGAGGGAAGGATAGAGCTGGGAGAACTTGCACATCTGAGAGGGAATGACAGAGCTGGGACACCTCACACATCTGAGAGGGAAGGACAGAGCTGGGACACCTCACAAATCTGAGAGGGAAGGACAGAGATGGGACAACTTGCACATCTGAGAGGGAATGACAGAGCTGGGACACCTCACACATCTGAGAGGGAATGGCAGAGCTGGGACGCCTCACACATCTGAGAGGGAATGACAGAGCTGGGACACCTCACAAATCTGAGAGGAAATGACAGAGCTGGAACACCTCACAAACCTGAGAGGGAATGACAGAGCTTTGACACCTCACAATTCTGAGAGGGTACGACAGAGCTGGGACACCTCACACATCTGAGAGGGAATGACAGCGCTGGGACACCTCACACACCTGAGAGGGAATGACGGAGCTGGGACACCACACACATCTGAGAGGGAATGACAGAGCTGGGACACTTCACACATCTGGGAGGGAATGACAGAGCTGGGACACCACACATCTGAGAGGGAATGGCAGAGCTGGGAAAACTCACACATCTGAGGAAATGACAGAGCTGGGACACCTCACACATCTGAGAGGGAATGTCAGAGCTGGGACACTTCACACATCTGAGAGGGAAGGACAGAGCTGGGACACATCACACATCTGAGAGGGAATGACAGAGCTGGGACACTTCACACATCTGAGAGGGAATGGCAGAGCTGGGACAACTCACACATCTGAGGAAATGACAGAGCCAGGACAACTCACACTTCTGAGAGGGAATGACAGAACTGGGACACCTCACAAATCTGAGAAGGAATGAAAGAGCTGGGACACCTCACAAACCTCACACATCTGAGAGGGAATGGCAGAGCTTGGACACCTCACACATCTGAGAGGGAATGACAGAGCTGGGACACCTCACACATCCGAGAGGGAATGACAGAGCTGGGACAACTTGCACATCTGAGAGGGAATGACACAGCTGGGACCCCGCACACATCTGAGAGGGAATGACAGAGCTTGCAAAACTCACACATCTGAGAGGGAATAACACAGCTGGGACACCTCACAAATCTGAGAGGGAATGACACAGCTGGGACGCCTCACAAATCTGAGAGGGAATGACAGAGCTGGGACACCCTGCACATCAAAGAGGGAATGGGAGAGCTGGGACACCTCACACATCTGAAAGGGAATGACAGAGCTGGGACACCTCACACATCTGAGAGGGAATGGCAGAGCTGGGACACCTCACAAATCTGAGAGGGAATGACAGAGCTGGGACACCTCACAAATCTGAGAAGGAACGACAGAGCTGGGACACCTCACATATCTGAGAGGGAATTACAGAGCTGGGACACCTCACACATCTGAGAGGGAATGACAGAGCTGGGGCACTTCACACATCTGAGAGGGAATGACAGAGCTGGGACAGTTCACACATCTGAGAGGGAATGGCAGAGCTGGGACAACTCACATATCTGAGGAAATGACAGAGGTGGGACACCTCACACATCTGAGAGGGAATGACAGAGCTGGGACACCTCACACATCTGAGAGGGAATGACAGAGCTAGGACACTTCACACATCTGAGAGGGAATGACAAAGCTGGGACACCTCACACATCTGAGAGGGAATGACAGAGCTTGGACACTTCACACATCTGAGAGGGAATGGCAGAGCTGGGACAACTCACACATCTGAGGAAATGACAGAGCTGGGATAACTCACACTTCTGAGAGGGAATGACAGAGCTGGGACACCTCACAAATCTGAGAGGGAATGAAAGAGCTGGGACACCTCTCAAACCTCACACATCTGAGAGGGAATGGCAGAGCTTGGACACCTCACACATCTGAGAGGGAATGCCAGAGCTGGGACACCTCACACATCTGAGAGGGAATGACAGAGCTGGGACACCTCACACATCTGAGAGGGAATGACAGAGCTGGGACACCTCACAAATTCGAGAGGGAAGGATAAAGCTGGGACACCTCACACATCTGAGAGGGAAGGACAGAGCTGGGACACCTCACACATCGGAGAGGGAATGACAGCTGGGACACCTCACACATCTGAGAGGGAATGACAGAGGTGGGACACCTCACACATCTGAGAGGGAATGACAGAGCTGGGACAACTTGCACATCTGAGAGGTAATGACACAGCTGGGACACCTCACACATCTGAGAGGGAAGGACAGAGCTGGGACACCTCACACATCTGAGAGGGAAGTACAGAGCTGGGACACCTCACACATCTGAGAGGGAAGGACACAGCTGGGACACCTCACACATCTGAGAGGGAAGGACAGAGCTGGGACACCTCACACATCGGAGAGGGAATGACAGCTGGGACACCTCACACATCTGAGAGGGAATGACAGAGCTGGGACACCTTACACATCTGAGAGGGAATGACAGAGCTGGGACAACTTGCACATCTGAGAGATAATGACACAGCTGGGACACCTCACACATCTGAGAGGGAAGGACAGAGCTGGGACACCTCACACATCTGAGAGGGAAGTACAGAGCTGGGACACCTCACACATCTGAGAGGGAAGGACAGAGCTGGGACACCTCACAAATCTGAGAGGGAAGGACAGAGTTGGGACAACTTGCACATCTGAGAGGGAATGACAGAGCTGGGACACCTCACACATCTGAGAGGGAATGGCAAAGCTGGGACACCTCACACATCTGAGAGGGAATGACAGAGCTGGGACACCTCACAAATCTGAGAGGAAATGACAGAGCTGGAACACCTCACAAACCTGAGAGGGAATGACAGAGCTGGGACACCTCACAAATCTGAGAAGGAACGACAGAGCTGGGACACCTCACACATCTGAGAGGGAATTACAGAGCTGGGACACCTCACACATCTGAGAGGGAATGACAGAGCTGGGACACCTCACAAATCTGAGAGGGTACGACAGAGCTGGGACACCTCACACATCTGAGAGGGAATGACAGCGCTGGGATACCTCACACACCTGAGAGGGAATGACGGAGCTGGGACACCACACACATCTGAGAGGGAATGACAGAGCTGGGACACTTCACACATCTGGGAGGGAATGACAGAGCTGGGACACCACACATCTGAGAGGGAATGGCAGAGCTGGGAAAACTCACACATCTGAGGAAATGACAGAGCTGGGACACCTCACACATCTGAGAGGGAATGACAGAGCTGGGACACTTCACACATCTGAGAGGGAATGACAGAGCTGGGACACCTCACACATCTGAGAGGGAATGACAGAGCTGGGACACTTCACACATCTGAGAGGGAATGACAGAGCTGGGACACCTCACACATCTGAGAGGGAATGGCAGAGCTGGGACAACTCACACATCTGAGGAAATGACAGAGCCGGGACAACTCACACTTCTGAGAGGGAATGACAGAGCTGGGACACCTCACAAATCTGAGAGGGAATGAAAGAGCTGGGACACCTCACAAACCTCACACATCTGAGAGGGAATGGCAGAGCTTGGACACCTCACACATCTGAGAGGGAATGACAGAGCTGGGACACCTCACACATCTGAGAGGGAATGACAGAGCTGGGACAACTTGCACATCTGAGAGGGAATGACACAGCTGGGACCCAGCACACATCTGAGAGGGAATGACAGAGCTTGCACAACTCACACATCTGAGAGGGAAGAACACAGCTGGGACACCTCACAAATCTGAGAGGGAATGACACAGCTGGGACACCCTGCACATCAAAGAGGGAATGGGAGAGCTGGGACACCTCACACATCTGAAAGGGAATGACAGAGCTGGGACACCTCACACATCTGAGAGGGAATGGCAGAGCTGGGACACCTCACAAATCTGAGAGGGAATGACAGAGCTGGGACACCTCACAAACCTGAGAGGGAATGACAGAGCTGGGACACCTCACAAATCTGAGAAGGAACGACAGAGCTGGGACACCTCACACATCTGAGAGGGAATTACAGAGCTGGGACACCTCACACATCTGAGAGGGAATGACAGAGCTGGGGCACTTCACACATCTGAGAGGGAATGACAGAGCTGGGACAGTTCACACATCTGAGAGGGAATGGCAGAGCTGGGACACCTCACACATCTGAGGGAATGACAGAGCTAGGACACTTCACACATCTGAGAGGGAATGACAGAGCTGGGACACCTCACACATCGGAGAGGGAAGGACATAGCTGGGACACCTCACACATCTGAAAGGGAAGTACAGAGCTGGGACACCTCACACATCTGAGAGGGAATGACAGAGCTGGGACACCTCACAAATATGAGAGGAAATGACAGAGCTGGGACACCTCACACACCTGAGAGGGAATGACAGAGCTGGGACACCTCACAAATCTGAGAGGGAACGACAGAGCTGGGACACCTCACACATCTGAGAGGGAATGACAGCGCTGGGACACCTCACACACCTGAGAGGGAATGGCAGAGCTGGGACACCTCACACATATGAGAGGGAATGACAGAGCTGGGACACTTCACACATCTGAGAGGGAATGACAGAGCTGGGACACCTCACACATCTGAGAGGGAATGACAGAGCTGGGACACTTCACACATCTGAGAGGGAATGGCAGAGCTGGGACAACTCACACATCTGAGGAAATGACAGAGCTGGGACAACTCACACTTCTGAGAGGGAATGACAGAGCTGGGACACCTCACAAATCAGAGAGGGAATGAAAGAGCTGGGACTCCTCACAAACCTCACACATCTGAGAGGGAATGGCAGAGCTTGGACACCTCACACATCTGAGAGGGAATGCCAGAGCTGGGACACCTCACACATCTGAGAGGGAATGACAGAGCTGGGACACCTCACACATTCGAGAGGGAAGGACAGAGCTGGGACACCTCACACATCTGAGAGGGAAGGACAGAGCTGGGACACCTCACACATCTGAGAGGGAATGACAGAGCTGGGACACCTCACACATCTGAGAGGGAAGGACAGAGCTGGGACAACTCACATATCTGAGAGGGAATGACAGAGCTGGGACACCTCACACATCTGAGAGGGAAGGACAGAGCTGGGAGAACTTGCACATCTGAGAGTGAAGGACAGAGCTGGGACACCTTGCACATCTGAGCGGGAATGACACAGCTGGGACACCTCACACATCTGAGAGGGAAGGACAGAGCTGGGACACCTCACACATCTGAGAAGGAATGACAGAGCTGGGACACCTGACACATCTGAGAGGAAATGACAGAGCTGGGAAACCTCACACATCTGAGAGGGAAGGACATAGCTGGGACACCTCACACATCTGAAAGGGAAGTACAGAGCTGGGACACCTCACACATCTGAGAGGGAATGACAGAGCTGGGACACCTCACAATTCTGAGAGGGAAGGACAGAGTTGGGACAACTTGCACATCTGAGAGGGAATGACAGAGCTGGGACACCTCACACATCTGAGAGGGAATGGCAGAGCTGGGACACCTAACACATCTGAGAGGGAATGACAGAGCTGGGACACCTCACAAATATGAGAGGAAATGACAGAGCTGGGACACCTCACAAATCTGAGAGGGAACAACAGAGCTGGGACACCTCACACATCTGAGAGGGAATGACAGCGCTGGGACACCTCACACACCTGAGAGGGAATGGCGGAGCTGGGACACCTCACACATCTGAGAGGGAATGACAGAGCTGGGACACTTCACACATCTGAGAGGGAATGACAGAGCTGGGACACTTCACACATCTGAGAGGGAATGGCAGAGCTGGGACAACTCACACATCTGAGAGGGAATGGCACAGCTGGGACACCTCACAAACCTCACACATCTGAAAGGGAATGGCAGAGCTTGGCCACCTCACTCATCTGAGAGGGAATGACAGAGCTGGGACACCTCACACATCTGAGAGGGAATCACAGAGATGGGACACCTCACACATCTGAGAGGGAAGGACAGAGCTGGGACACCTCACACATCTGAGAGGGAAGGACAGAGCTGGGACACCTCACACATCTGAGAGGGAATGACACAGCTGGGACACCTCACAAATTTGAGAGGGAACGACAGAGCTGGGACACCTCACACATCTGAGAGGGAATGACAGAGCTGGGACACCTCACAAATCTGAGAGGGAATGACAGAGCTGGGACACCTCACACATCTGAGAGGGAATGACACAGCTGGGACACCTCACACATCTGAGAGGGAATGACAGAGGTGGGACAACTCACACATCTGAGAGAGAATAACACAGGTGGGACACCTCACACATCTGAGAGGGAATGACACAGCTGGGACACCTCACAAACCTCACACATCTGAAAGGGAATGGCAGAGCTTGGCCACCTCACTCATCTGAGAGGGAATGACAGAGCTGGGACACCTCACACATCTGAGAGGGAATCACAGAGATGGGACACCTCACACATCTGAGAGGGAATGACAGCGCTGGGACACCTCACACACCTGAGAGGGAATGGCGGAGCTGGGACACCTCACACATCTGAGAGGGAATGACAGAGCTGGGACACTTCACACATCTGAGAGGGAATGACAGAGCTGGGACACTTCACACATCTGAGAGGGAATGGCAGAGCTGGGACAACTCACACATCTGAGAGGGAATGGCACAGCTGGGACACCTCACAAACCTCACACATCTGAAAGGGAATGGCAGAGCTTGGCCACCTCACTCATCTGAGAGGGAATGACAGAGCTGTGACACCTCACACATCTGAGAGGGAATCACAGAGATGGGACACCTCACACATCTGAGAGGGAAGGACAGAGCTGGGACACCTCACACATCTGAGAGGGAAGGACAGAGCTGGGACACCTCACACATCTGAGAGGGAATGACACAGCTGGGACACCTCACAAATTTGAGAGGGAACGACAGAGCTGGGACACCTCACACATCTGAGAGGGAATGACAGAGCTGGGACACCTCACAAATCTGAGAGGGAATGACAGAGCTGGGACACCTCACACATCTGAGAGGGAATGACACAGCTGGGACACCTCACACATCTGAGAGGGAATGACAGAGGTGGGACAACTAACACATCTGAGAGAGAATA
The DNA here is from genome assembly GCF_964263255.1 of Lissotriton vulgaris. Taxonomy (NCBI): domain Eukaryota; kingdom Metazoa; phylum Chordata; class Amphibia; order Caudata; family Salamandridae; genus Lissotriton; species Lissotriton vulgaris. Next base: position 310,490,780 of record NC_141686.1, on the reverse strand, counting down.
ACACAGGTGGGACACCTCACACATCTGAGAGGGAATGACACAGCTGGGACACCTCACAAACCTCACACATCTGAAAGGGAATGGCAGAGCTTGGCCACCTCACTCATCTGAGAGGGAATGACAGAGCTGGGACACCTCACACATCTGAGAGGGAATCACAGAGATGGGACACCTCACACATCTGAGAGGGAAGGACAGAGCTGGGACACCTCACACATCTGAGAGGGAAGGACAGAGCTGGGACACCTCACACATCTGAGAGGGAATGGCAGAGCTGGGACACCTCACACATCTGAGAGGGAATGACAGAGCTGGGACACCTCACAAACCTCACACATCTGAAAGGGAATGGCAGAGCTTGGCCACCTCACTCATCTGAGAGGGAATGACAGAGCTGGGACACCTCTCACATCTGAGAGGGAATCACAGAGCTGGGACACCTCACACATCTGAGAGAGAAGGACAGAGCTGGGACACCTCACACATCTGAGAGGGAAGGACAGAGCTGGGACACCTCACACATCTGAGAGGGAAGGACAGAGCTGGGACACCTCACACATCTGAGAGGGAATGACAGAGTTGGGACAACTTGCACATCTGAGAGGGAATGACAAAGTTGGGACAACTTGCACATCTGAGAGGGAATGACAGAGCTGGGAACAACTTGCACATCTGAGAGGGAATGACACAGCTGGGACACCTCACACATCTGAGAGGGAAGGACAGAGCTGGGACACCTCACACATCTGAGAGGGAAGGACAGAGCTGGGACACCTCACAAATCTGAGAGGGAATGACAGAGCTGGGACACCTCACACATCTGAGAGGGAATGACACAGCTGGGACACCTCACACATCTGAGAGGGAATGGCAGAGCTGGGACACCTCACACATCTGAGAGGGAATGACAGAGCTGGGACACCTCACAAATCTGAGAGGGAATGACAGAGCTGGGACACCTCACACATCTGAGAGGGAATGACACAGCTGGGACACCTCACACATCTGAGAGGGAATGACAGAGGTGGGACAACTCACACATCTGAGAGGGAATGACACAGCTGGGACACCTCACAAACCTCACACATCTGAAAGGGAATGGCAGAGCTTGGCCACCTCACTCATCTGAGAGGGAATGACAGAGCTGGGACACCTCACACATCTGAGAGGGAATCACAGAGCTGGGACACCTCACACATCTGAGAGGGAAGGACAGAGCTGGGACACCTCACACATCTGAGAGGGAAGGACAGAGCTGGGACACCTCACACATCTGAGAGGGAAGGACAGAGCTGGGACACCTCACACATCTGAGAGGGAAGGACAGAGCTGGGACACCTCACACATCTGAGAGGGAAGGACAGAGCTGGGACACCTCACACATCTGAGAGGGAATGACAGAGTTGGGACAACTTGCACATCTTAGAGGGAATGACAGAGCTGGGAAACCTCACACATCTGAGAGGGAATGGGAGAGCTTGGACACCTCACACATCTGAGAGGGAATGGCAGAGCTGGGACACCTCACACATCTGAGAGGGAATGGCAGAGCTGGGACACCTCACAAATCTGAGAGGGAATGACAGAGCTGGGCCACCTCACAAACCTGAGAGGGAATGACAGAGCTGGGACACCTCACAAATCTGAGAGGGAAGGACAGAGCTGGGACACCTCACACATCTGAGAGGGAATGACAGAGCTGGGACACCTCACAAATTCGAGAGGGAAGGACAGAGCTGGGACACCTCACACATCTGAGAGGGACTGACAGAGCTGGGACACCTCACAAATTCGAGAGGGAAGGACAGAGCTGGGACACCTCACACATCTGAGAGGGAAGGACAGAGCTGGGACACCTCACACATCTGAGAGGGAATGACAGAGCTGGGACACCTCACACATCTGAGAGGGAAGGACAGAGCTGGGACAACTCACACATCTGAGAGGGAATGACAGAGCTGGGACACCTCACACATCTGAGAGGGAAGGATAGAGCTGGGAGAACTTGCACATCTGAGAGGGAATGACAGAGCTGGGACACCTTGCACATCTGAGCGGGAATGACACAGCTGGGACACCTCACACATCTGAGAGGGAAGGACAGAGCTGGGACACCTCACACATCGGAGAGGGAATGACAGCTGGGACACCTCACACATCTGAGAGGGAATGACAGAGCTGGGACACCTCACACATCTGAGAGGGAATGACAGAGCTGGGACAACTTGCACATCTGAGAGGGAATGACAGAGCTGGGACACCTCACACATCTGAGAGGGAATGGCAGAGCTGGGACGCCTCACACATCTGAGAGGGAATGACAGAGCTGGGACACCTCACAAATCTGAGAGGAAATGACAGAGCTGGAACACCTCACAAACCTGAGAGGGAATGACAGAGCTTTGACACCTCACAATTCTGAGAGGGTACGACAGAGCTGGGACACCTCACACATCTGAGAGGGAATGACAGCGCTGGGACACCTCACACACCTGAGAGGGAATGACGGAGCTGGGACACCACACACATCTGAGAGGGAATGACAGAGCTGGGACACTTCACACATCTGGGAGGGAATGACAGAGCTGGGACACCACACATCTGAGAGGGAATGGCAGAGCTGGGAAAACTCACACATCTGAGGAAATGACAGAGCTGGGACACCTCACACATCTGAGAGGGAATGTCAGAGCTGGGACACTTCACACATCTGAGAGGGAAGGACAGAGCTGGGACACATCACACATCTGAGAGGGAATGACAGAGCTGGGACACTTCACACATCTGAGAGGGAATGGCAGAGCTGGGACAACTCACACATCTGAGGAAATGACAGAGCCGGGACAACTCACACTTCTGAGAGGGAATGACAGAACTGGGACACCTCACAAATCTGAGAAGGAATGAAAGAGCTGGGACACCTCACAAACCTCACACATCTGAGAGGGAATGGCAGAGCTTGGACACCTCACACATCTGAGAGGGAATGACAGAGCTGGGACACCTCACACATCCGAGAGGGAATGACAGAGCTGGGACAACTTGCACATCTGAGAGGGAATGACACAGCTGGGACCCCGCACACATCTGAGAGGGAATGACAGAGCTTGCAAAACTCACACATCTGAGAGGGAATAACACAGCTGGGACACCTCACAAATCTGAGAGGGAATGACACAGCTGGGACGCCTCATAAATCTGAGAAGGAACGGCAGAGCTGGGACACCTCACATATCTGAGAGGGAATTACAGAGCTGGGACACCTCACACATCTGAGAGGGAATGACAGAGCTGGGGCACTTCACACATCTGAGAGGGAATGACAGAGCTGGGACAGTTCACACATCTGAGAGGGAATGGCAGAGCTGGGACAACTCACATATCTGAGGAAATGACAGAGGTGGGACACCTCACACATCTGAGAGGGAATGACAGAGCTGGGACACCTCACACATCTGAGAGGGAATGACAGAGCTAGGACACTTCACACATCTGAGAGGGAATGACAAAGCTGGGACACCTCACACATCTGAGAGGGAATGACAGAGCTTGGACACTTCACACATCTGAGAGGGAATGGCAGAGCTGGGACAACTCACACATCTGAGGAAATGACAGAGCTGGGATAACTCACACTTCTGAGAGGGAATGACAGAGCTGGGACACCTCACAAATCTGAGAGGGAATGAAAGAGCTGGGACACCTCACAAACCTCACACATCTGAGAGGGAATGGCAGAGCTTGGACACCTCACACATCTGAGAGGGAACGCCAGAGCTGGGACACCTCACACATCTGAGAGGGAATGACAGAGCTGGGACACCTCACACATCTGAGAGGGAATGACAGAGCTGGGACACCTCACAAATTCGAGAGGGAAGGATAGAGCTGGGACACCTCACACATCTGAGAGGGAAGGACAGAGCTGGGACACCTCACACATCGGAGAGGGAATGACAGCTGGGACACCTCACACATCTGAGAGGGAATGACAGAGGTGGGACACCTCACACATCTGAGAGGGAATGACAGAGCTGGGACACCTCACACATCTGAGAGGGAAGTACAGAGCTGGGACACCTCACACATCTGAGAGGGAATGACAGAGCTGGGACACCTCACACATCTGAGAGGGAAGGATAGAGCTGGGAGAACTTGCACATCTGAGAGGGAATGACAGAGCTGGGACACCTTGCACATCTGAGCGGGAATGACACAGCTGGGACACCTCACACATCTGAGAGGGAAGGACAGAGCTGGGACACCTCACACATCGGAGAGGGAATGACAGCTGGGACACCTCACACATCTGAGAGGGAATGACAGAGCTGGGACACCTCACACATCTGAGAGGGAATGACAGAGCTGGGACAACTTGCACATCTGAGAGGGAATGACAGAGCTGGGACACCTCACACATCTGAGAGGGAATGGCAGAGCTGGGACGCCTCACACATCTGAGAGGGAATGACAGAGCTGGGACACCTCACAAATCTGAGAGGAAATGACAGAGCTGGAACACCTCACAAACCTGAGAGGGAATGACAGAGCTTTGACACCTCACAATTCTGAGAGGGTACGACAGAGCTGGGACACCTCACACATCTGAGAGGGAATGACAGCGCTGGGACACCTCACACACCTGAGAGGGAATGACGGAGCTGGGACACCACACACATCTGAGAGGGAATGACAGAGCTGGGACACTTCACACATCTGGGAGGGAATGACAGAGCTGGGACACCACACATCTGAGAGGGAATGGCAGAGCTGGGAAAACTCACACATCTGAGGAAATGACAGAGCTGGGACACCTCACACATCTGAGAGGGAATGTCAGAGCTGGGACACTTCACACATCTGAGAGGGAAGGACAGAGCTGGGACACATCACACATCTGAGAGGGAATGACAGAGCTGGGACACTTCACACATCTGAGAGGGAATGGCAGAGCTGGGACAACTCACACATCTGAGGAAATGACAGAGCCGGGACAACTCACACTTCTGAGAGGGAATGACAGAACTGGGACACCTCACAAATCTGAGAAGGAATGAAAGAGCTGGGACACCTCACAAACCTCACACATCTGAGAGGGAATGGCAGAGCTTGGACACCTCACACATCTGAGAGGGAATGACAGAGCTGGGACACCTCACACATCCGAGAGGGAATGACAGAGCTGGGACAACTTGCACATCTGAGAGGGAATGACACAGCTGGGACCCCGCACACATCTGAGAGGGAATGACAGAGCTTGCAAAACTCACACATCTGAGAGGGAATAACACAGCTGGGACACCTCACGAATCTGAGAGGGAATGACACAGCTGGGACGCCTCATAAATCTGAGAAGGAACGGCAGAGCTGGGACACCTCACATATCTGAGAGGGAATGGCAGAGCTGGGACACCTCACACATCTGAGAGGGAATGACAGAGCTGGGACACCTCACAAATCTGAGAGGGAATGACAGAGCTGGGACACCTCACACATCTGAGAGGGAATGACACAGCTGGGACACCTCACACATCTGAGAGGGAATGACAGAGGTGGGACAACTCACACATCTGAGAGAGAATAACACAGGTGGGACACCTCACACATCTGAGAGGGAATGACACAGCTGGGACACCTCACAAACCTCACACATCTGAAAGGGAATGGCAGAGCTTGGCCACCTCACTCATCTGAGAGGGAATGACAGAGCTGGGACACCTCACACATCTGAGAGGGAATCACAGAGCTGGGACACCTCACACATCTGAGAGGGAAGGACAGAGCTGGGACACCTCACACATCTGAGAGGGAAGGACAGAGCTGGGACACCTCACACATCTGAGAGGGAAGGACAGAGCTGGGACACCTCACACATCTGAGAGGGAAGGACAGAGCTGGGACACCTCACACATCTGAGAGGGAAGGACAGAGCTGGGACACCTCACACATCTGAGAGGGAATGACAGAGTTGGGACAACTTGCACATCTTAGAGGGAATGACAGAGCTGGGAAACCTCACACATCTGAGAGGGAATGGGAGAGCTTGGACACCTCACACATCTGAGAGGGAATGGCAGAGCTGGGACACCTCACACATCTGAGAGGGAATGGCAGAGCTGGGACACCTCACAAATCTGAGAGGGAATGACAGAGCTGGGCCACCTCACAAACCTGAGAGGGAATGACAGAGCTGGGACACCTCACAAATCTGAGAGGGAAGGACAGAGCTGGGACACCTCACACATCTGAGAGGGAATGACAGAGCTGGGACACCTCACAAATTCGAGAGGGAAGGACAGAGCTGGGACACCTCACACATCTGAGAGGGACTGACAGAGCTGGGACACCTCACAAATTCGAGAGGGAAGGACAGAGCTGGGACACCTCACACATCTGAGAGGGAAGGACAGAGCTGGGACACCTCACACATCTGAGAGGGAATGACAGAGCTGGGACACCTCACACATCTGAGAGGGAAGGACAGAGCTGGGACAACTCACACATCTGAGAGGGAATGACAGAGCTGGGACACCTCACACATCTGAGAGGGAAGGATAGAGCTGGGAGAACTTGCACATCTGAGAGGGAATGACAGAGCTGGGACACCTTGCACATCTGAGCGGGAATGACACAGCTGGGACACCTCACACATCTGAGAGGGAAGGACAGAGCTGGGACACCTCACACATCGGAGAGGGAATGACAGCTGGGACACCTCACACATCTGAGAGGGAATGACAGAGCTGGGACACCTCACACATCTGAGAGGGAATGACAGAGCTGGGACAACTTGCACATCTGAAAGGGAATGACAGAGCTGGGACACCTCACACATCTGAGAGGGAATGGCAGAGCTGGGACGCCTCACACATCTGAGAGGGAATGACAGAGCTGGGACACCTCACAAATCTGAGAGGAAATGACAGAGCTGGAACACCTCACAAACCTGAGAGGGAATGACAGAGCTTTGACACCTCACAATTCTGAGAGGGTACGACAGAGCTGGGACACCTCACACATCTGAGAGGGAATGACAGCGCTGGGACACCTCACACACCTGAGAGGGAATGACGGAGCTGGGACACCACACACATCTGAGAGGGAATGACAGAGCTGGGACACTTCACACATCTGGGAGGGAATGACAGAGCTGGGACACCACACATCTGAGAGGGAATGGCAGAGCTGGGAAAACTCACACATCTGAGGAAATGACAGAGCTGGGACACCTCACACATCTGAGAGGGAATGTCAGAGCTGGGACACTTCACACATCTGAGAGGGAAGGACAGAGCTGGGACACATCACACATCTGAGAGGGAATGACAGAGCTGGGACACTTCACACATCTGAGAGGGAATGGCAGAGCTGGGACAACTCACACATCTGAGGAAATGACAGAGCCGGGACAACTCACACTTCTGAGAGGGAATGACAGAACTGGGACACCTCACAAATCTGAGAAGGAATGAAAGAGCTGGGACACCTCACAAACCTCACACATCTGAGAGGGAATGGCAGAGCTTGGACACCTCACACATCTGAGAGGGAATGACAGAGCTGGGACACCTCACACATCCGAGAGGGAATGACAGAGCTGGGACAACTTGCACATCTGAGAGGGAATGACACAGCTGGGACCCCGCACACATCTGAGAGGGAATGACAGAGCTTGCAAAACTCACACATCTGAGAGGGAATAACACAGCTGGGACACCTCACAAATCTGAGAGGGAATGACACAGCTGGGACGCCTCATAAATCTGAGAAGGAACGGCAGAGCTGGGACACCTCACATATCTGAGAGGGAATTACAGAGCTGGGACACCTCACACATCTGAGAGGGAATGACAGAGCTGGGGCACTTCACACATCTGAGAGGGAATGACAGAGCTGGGACAGTTCACACATCTGAGAGGGAATGGCAGAGCTGGGACAACTCACATATCTGAGGAAATGACAGAGGTGGGACACCTCACACATCTGAGAGGGAATGACAGAGCTGGGACACCTCACACATCTGAGAGGGAATGACAGAGCTAGGACACTTCACACATCTGAGAGGGAATGACAAAGCTGGGACACCTCACACATCTGAGAGGGAATGACAGAGCTTGGACACTTCACACATCTGAGAGGGAATGGCAGAGCTGGGACAACTCACACATCTGAGGAAATGACAGAGCTGGGATAACTCACACTTCTGAGAGGGAATGACAGAGCTGGGACACCTCACAAATCTGAGAGGGAATGAAAGAGCTGGGACACCTCACAAACCTCACACATCTGAGAGGGAATGGCAGAGCTTGGACACCTCACACATCTGAGAGGGAACGCCAGAGCTGGGACACCTCACACATCTGAGAGGGAATGACAGAGCTGGGACACCTCACACATCTGAGAGGGAATGACAGAGCTGGGACACCTCACAAATTCGAGAGGGAAGGATAGAGCTTGGACACCTCACACATCTGAGAGGGAAGGACAGAGCTGGGACACCTCACACATCGGAGAGGGAATGACAGCTGGGACACCTCACACATCTGAGAGGGAATGACAGAGGTGGGACACCTCACACATCTGAGAGGGAATGACAGAGCTGGGACAACTTGCACATCTGAGGGGTAATGACACAGCTGGGACACCTCACACATCTGAGAGGGAAGGACAGAGCTGGGACACCTCACACATCTGAGAGGGAAGTACAGAGCTGGGACACCTCACACATCTGAGAGGGAATGACAGAGCTGGGACACCTCACACATCTGAGAGGGAAGGATAGAGCTGGGAGAACTTGCACATCTGAGAGGGAATGACAGAGCTGGGACACCTTGCACATCTGAGCGGGAATGACACAGCTGGGACACCTCACACATCTGAGAGGGAAGGACAGAGCTGGGACACCTCACACATCGGAGAGGGAATGACAGCTGGGACACCTCACACATCTGAGAGGGAATGACAGAGCTGGGACACCTCACACATCTGAGAGGGAATGACAGAGCTGGGACAACTTGCACATCTGAGAGGGAATGACAGAGCTGGGACACCTCACACATCTGAGAGGGAATGGCAGAGCTGGGACGCCTCACACATCTGAGAGGGAATGACAGAGCTGGGACACCTCACAAATCTGAGAGGAAATGACAGAGCTGGAACACCTCACAAACCTGAGAGGGAATGACAGAGCTTTGACACCTCACAATTCTGAGAGGGTACGACAGAGCTGGGACACCTCACACATCTGAGAGGGAATGACAGCGCTGGGACACCTCACACACCTGAGAGGGAATGACGGAGCTGGGACACCACACACATCTGAGAGGGAATGACAGAGCTGGGACACTTCACACATCTGGGAGGGAATGACAGAGCTGGGACACCACACATCTGAGAGGGAATGGCAGAGCTGGGAAAACTCACACATCTGAGGAAATGACAGAGCTGGGACACCTCACACATCTGAGAGGGAATGTCAGAGCTGGGACACTTCACACATCTGAGAGGGAAGGACAGAGCTGGGACACATCACACATCTGAGAGGGAATGACAGAGCTGGGACACTTCACACATCTGAGAGGGAATGGCAGAGCTGGGACAACTCACACATCTGAGGAAATGACAGAGCCGGGACAACTCACACTTCTGAGAGGGAATGACAGAACTGGGACACCTCACAAATCTGAGAAGGAATGAAAGAGCTGGGACACCTCACAAACCTCACACATCTGAGAGGGAATGGCAGAGCTTGGACACCTCACACATCTGAGAGGGAATGACAGAGCTGGGACACCTCACACATCCGAGAGGGAATGACAGAGCTGGGACAACTTGCACATCTGAGAGGGAATGACACAGCTGGGACCCCGCACACATCTGAGAGGGAATGACAGAGCTTGCAAAACTCACACATCTGAGAGGGAATAACACAGCTGGGACACCTCACAAATCTGAGAGGGAATGACACAGCTGGGACGCCTCATAAATCTGAGAAGGAACGGCAGAGCTGGGACACCTCACATATCTGAGAGGGAATTACAGAGCTGGGACACCTCACACATCTGAGAGGGAATGACAGAGCTGGGGCACTTCACACATCTGAGAGGGAATGACAGAGCTGGGACAGTTCACACATCTGAGAGGGAATGGCAGAGCTGGGACAACTCACATATCTGAGGAAATGACAGAGGTGGGACACCTCACACATCTGAGAGGGAATGACAGAGCTGGGACACCTCACACATCTGAGAGGGAATGACAGAGCTAGGACACTTCACACATCTGAGAGGGAATGACAAAGCTGGGACACCTCACACATCTGAGAGGGAATGACAGAGCTTGGACACTTCACACATCTGAGAGGGAATGGCAGAGCTGGGACAACTCACACATCTGAGGAAATGACAGAGCTGGGATAACTCACACTTCTGAGAGGGAATGACAGAGCTGGGACACCTCACAAATCTGAGAGGGAATGAAAGAGCTGGGACACCTCACAAACCTCACACATCTGAGAGGGAATGGCAGAGCTTGGACACCTCACACATCTGAGAGGGAATGCCAGAGCTGGGACACCTCACACATCTGAGAGGGAATGACAGAGCTGGGACACCTCACACATCTGAGAGGGAATGACAGAGCTGGGACACCTCACAAATTCGAGAGGGAAGGATAGAGCTGGGACACCTCACACATCTGAGAGGGAAGGACAGAGCTGGGACACCTCACACATCGGAGAGGGAATGACAGCTGGGACACCTCACACATCTGAGAGGGAATGACAGAGGTGGGACACCTCACACATCTGAGAGGGAATGACAGAGCTGGGACAACTTGCACATCTGAGAGGTAATGACACAGCTGGGACACCTCACACATCTGAGAGGGAAGGACAGAGCTGGGACACCTCACACATCTGAGAGGGAAGTACAGAGCTGGGACACCTCACACATCTGAGAGGGAAGGACACAGCTGGGACACCTCACACATCTGAGAGGGAAGGACAGAGCTGGGACACCTCACACATCGGAGAGGGAATGACAACTGGGACACCTCACACATCTGAGAGGGAATGACAGAGCTGGGACACCCTGCACATCAAAGAGGGAATGGGAGAGCTGGGACACCTCACACATCTGAAAGGGAATGACAGAGCTGGGACACCTCACACATCTGAGAGGGAATGGCAGAGCTGGGACACCTCACAAATCTGAGAGGGAATGACAGAGCTGGGACACCTCATAAATCTGAGAAGGAACGGCAGAGCTGGGACACCTCACATATCTGAGAGGGAATTACAGAGCTGGGACACCTCACACATCTGAGAGGGAATGACAGAGCTGGGGCACTTCACACATCTGAGAGGGAATGACAGAGCTGGGACAGTTCACACATCTGAGAGGGAATGGCAGAGCTGGGACAACTCACATATCTGAGGAAATGACAGAGGTGGGACACCTCACACATCTGAGAGGGAATGACAGAGCTGGGACACCTCACACATCTGAGAGGGAATGACAGAGCTAGGACACTTCACACATCTGAGAGGGAATGACAAAGCTGGGACACCTCACACATCTGAGAGGGAATGACAGAGCTTGGACACTTCACACATCTGAGAGGGAATGGCAGAGCTGGGACAACTCACACATCTGAGGAAATGACAGAGCTGGGATAACTCACACTTCTGAGAGGGAATGACAGAGCTGGGACACCTCACAAATCTGAGAGGGAATGAAAGAGCTGGGACACCTCACAAGCCTCACACATCTGAGAGGGAATGGCAGAGCTTGGACACCTCACACATCTGAGAGGGAATGCCAGAGCTGGGACACCTCACACATCTGAGAGGGAATGACAGAGCTGGGACACCTCACACATCTGAGAGGGAATGACAGAGCTGGGACACCTCACAAATTCGAGAGGGAAGGATAGAGCTGGGACACCTCACACATCTGAGAGGGAAGGACAGAGCTGGGACACCTCACGCATCGGAGAGGGAATGACAGCTGGGACACCTCACACATCTGAGAGGGAATGACAGAGGTGGGACACCTCACACATCTGAGAGGGAATGACAGAGCTGGGACAACTTGCACATCTGAGAGGTAATGACACAGCTGGGACACCTCACACATCTGAGAGGGAAGGACAGAGCTGGGACACCTCACACATCTGAGAGGGAAGTACAGAGCTGGGACACCTCACACATCTGAGAGGGAAGGACACAGCTGGGACACCTAACACATCTGAGAGGGAAGGACAGAGCTGGGACACCTCACACATCGGAGAGGGAATGACAACTGGGACACCTCACACATCTGAGAGGGAATGACAGAGCTGGGACACCTTACACATCTGAGAGGGAATGACAGAGCTGGGACAACTTGCACATCTGAGAGATAATGACACAGCTGGGACACCTCACACATCTGAGAGGGAAGGACAGAGCTGGGACACCTCACACATCTGAGAGGGAAGTACAGAGCTGGGACACCTCACACATCTGAGAGGGAAGGACAGAGCTGGGACACCTCACAAATCTGAGAGGGAAGGACAGAGTTGGGACAACTTGCACATCTGAGAGGGAATGACAGAGCTGGGACACCTCACACATCTGAGAGGGAATGGCAAAGCTGGGACACCTCACACATCTGAGAGGGAATGACAGAGCTGGGACACCTCACAAATCTGAGAGGAAATGACAGAGCTGGAACACCTCACAAACCTGAGAGGGAATGACAGAGCTGGGACACCTCACAAATCTGAGAGGGAATGACAGAGCTGGGACACCTCACAAATTCGAGAGGGAAGGATAGAGCTGGGACACCTCACACATCTGAGAGGGAAGGACAGAGCTGGGACACCTCACACATCGGAGAGGGAATGACAGCTGGGACACCTCACACATCTGAGAGGGAATGACAGAGGTGGGACACCTCACACATCTGGGAGGGAATGACAGAGCTGGGACAACTTGCACATCTGAGGGGTAATGACACAGCTGGGACACCTCACACATCTGAGAGGGAAGGACAGAGCTGGGACACCTCACACATCTGAGAGGGAAGTACAGAGCTGGGACACCTCACACATCTGAGAGGGAATGACAGAGCTGGGACACCTCACAAATTCGAGAGGGAAGGATAGAGCTGGGACACCTCACACATCTGAGAGGGAAGGACAGAGCTGGGACACCTCACACATCGGAGAGGGAATGACAGCTGGGACACCTCACACATCTGAGAGGGAATGACAGAGGTGGGACACCTCACACATCTGAGAGGGAATGACAGAGCTGGGACAACTTGCACATCTGAGGGGTAATGACACAGCTGGGACACCTCACACATCTGAGAGGGAAGGACAGAGCTGGGACACCTCACACATCTGAGAGGGAAGTACAGAGCTGGGACACCTCACACATCTGAGAGGGAATGACAGAGCTGGGACACCTCACACATCTGAGAGGGAAGGATAGAGCTGGGAGAACTTGCACATCTGAGAGGGAATGACAGAGCTGGGACACCTTGCACATCTGAGCGGGAATGACACAGCTGGGACACCTCACACATCTGAGAGGGAAGGACAGAGCTGGGACACCTCACACATCGGAGAGGGAATGACAGCTGGGACACCTCACACATCTGAGAGGGAATGACAGAGCTGGGACACCTCACACATCTGAGAGGGAATGACAGAGCTGGGACAACTTGCACATCGGAGAGGGAATGACAGAGCTGGGACACCTCACACATCTGAGAGGGAATGGCAGAGCTGGGACGCCTCACACATCTGAGAGGGAATGACAGAGCTGGGACACCTCACAAATCTGAGAGGAAATGACAGAGCTGGAACACCTCACAAACCTGAGAGGGAATGACAGAGCTTTGACACCTCACAATTCTGAGAGGGTACGACAGAGCTGGGACACCTCACACATCTGAGAGGGAATGACAGCGCTGGGACACCTCACACACCTGAGAGGGAATGACGGAGCTGGGACACCACACACATCTGAGAGGGAATGACAGAGCTGGGACACTTCACACATCTGGGAGGGAATGACAGAGCTGGGACACCACACATCTGAGAGGGAATGGCAGAGCTGGGAAAACTCACACATCTGAGGAAATGACAGAGCTGGGACACCTCACACATCTGAGAGGGAATGTCAGAGCTGGGACACTTCACACATCTGAGAGGGAAGGACAGAGCTGGGACACATCACACATCTGAGAGGGAATGACAGAGCTGGGACACTTCACACATCTGAGAGGGAATGGCAGAGCTGGGACAACTCACACATCTGAGGAAATGACAGAGCCGGGACAACTCACACTTCTGAGAGGGAATGACAGAACTGGGACACCTCACAAATCTGAGAAGGAATGAAAGAGCTGGGACACCTCACAAACCTCACACATCTGAGAGGGAATGGCAGAGCTTGGACACCTCACACATCTGAGAGGGAATGACAGAGCTGGGACACCTCACACATCCGAGAGGGAATGACAGAGCTGGGACAACTTGCACATCTGAGAGGGAATGACACAGCTGGGACCCCGCACACATCTGAGAGGGAATGACAGAGCTTGCAAAACTCACACATCTGAGAGGGAATAACACAGCTGGGACACCTCACAAATCTGAGAGGGAATGACACAGCTGGGACGCCTCATAAATCTGAGAAGGAACGGCAGAGCTGGGACACCTCACATATCTGAGAGGGAATTACAGAGCTGGGACACCTCACACATCTGAGAGGGAATGACAGAGCTGGGGCACTTCACACATCTGAGAGGGAATGACAGAGCTGGGACAGTTCACACATCTGAGAGGGAATGGCAGAGCTGGGACAACTCACATATCTGAGGAAATGACAGAGGTGGGACACCTCACACATCTGAGAGGGAATGACAGAGCTGGGACACCTCACACATCTGAGAGGGAATGACAGAGCTAGGACACTTCACACATCTGAGAGGGAATGACAAAGCTGGGACACCTCACACATCTGAGAGGGAATGACAGAGCTTGGACACTTCACACATCTGAGAGGGAATGGCAGAGCTGGGACAACTCACACATCTGAGGAAATGACAGAGCTGGGATAACTCACACTTCTGAGAGGGAATGACAGAGCTGGGACACCTCACAAATCTGAGAGGGAATGAAAGAGCTGGGACACCTCACAAACCTCACACATCTGAGAGGGAATGGCAGAGCTTGGACACCTCACACATCTGAGAGGGAATGCCAGAGCTGGGACACCTCACACATCTGAGAGGGAATGACAGAGCTGGGACACCTCACACATCTGAGAGGGAATGACAGAGCTGGGACACCTCACAAATTCGAGAGGGAAGGATAGAGCTGGGACACCTCACACATCTGAGAGGGAAGGACAGAGCTGGGACACCTCACACATCGGAGAGGGAATGACAGCTGGGACACCTCACACATCTGAGAGGGAATGACAGAGGTGGGACACCTCACACATCTGAGAGGGAATGACAGAGCTGGGACAACTTGCACATCTGAGAGGTAATGACACAGCTGGGACACCTCACACATCTGAGAGGGAAGGACAGAGCTGGGACACCTCACACATCTGAGAGGGAAGTACAGAGCTGGGACACCTCACACATCTGAGAGGGAAGGACACAGCTGGGACACCTCACACATCTGAGAGGGAAGGACAGAGCTGGGACACCTCACACATCGGAGAGGGAATGACAACTGGGACACCTCACACATCTGAGAGGGAATGACAGAGCTGGGACACCCTGCACATCAAAGAGGGAATGGGAGAGCTGGGACACCTCACACATCTGAAAGGGAATGACAGAGCTGGGACACCTCACACATCTGAGAGGGAATGGCAGAGCTGGGACACCTCACAAATCTGAGAGGGAATGACAGAGCTGGGACACCTCATAAATCTGAGAAGGAACGGCAGAGCTGGGACACCTCACATATCTGAGAGGGAATTACAGAGCTGGGACACCTCACACATCTGAGAGGGAATGACAGAGCTGGGGCACTTCACACATCTGAGAGGGAATGACAGAGCTGGGACAGTTCACACATCTGAGAGGGAATGGCAGAGCTGGGACAACTCACATATCTGAGGAAATGACAGAGGTGGGACACCTCACACATCTGAGAGGGAATGACAGAGCTGGGACACCTCACACATCTGAGAGGGAATGACAGAGCTAGGACACTTCACACATCTGAGAGGGAATGACAAAGCTGGGACACCTCACACATCTGAGAGGGAATGACAGAGCTTGGACACTTCACACATCTGAGAGGGAATGGCAGAGCTGGGACAACTCACACATCTGAGGAAATGACAGAGCTGGGATAACTCACACTTCTGAGAGGGAATGACAGAGCTGGGACACCTCACAAATCTGAGAGGGAATGAAAGAGCTGGGACACCTCACAAACCTCACACATCTGAGAGGGAATGGCAGAGCTTGGACACCTCACACATCTGAGAGGGAATGCCAGAGCTGGGACACCTCACACATCTGAGAGGGAATGACAGAGCTGGGACACCTCACACATCTGAGAGGGAATGACAGAGCTGGGACACCTCACAAATTCGAGAGGGAAGGATAGAGCTGGGACACCTCACACATCTGAGAGGGAAGGACAGAGCTGGGACACCTCACGCATCGGAGAGGGAATGACAGCTGGGACACCTCACACATCTGAGAGGGAATGACAGAGGTGGGACACCTCACACATCTGAGAGGGAATGACAGAGCTGGGACAACTTGCACATCTGAGAGGTAATGACACAGCTGGGACACCTCACACATCTGAGAGGGAAGGACAGAGCTGGGACACCTCACACATCTGAGAGGGAAGTACAGAGCTGGGACACCTCACACATCTGAGAGGGAAGGACACAGCTGGGACACCTCACACATCTGAGAGGGAAGGACAGAGCTGGGACACCTCACACATCGGAGAGGGAATGACAACTGGGACACCTCACACATCTGAGAGGGAATGACAGAGCTGGGACACCTTACACATCTGAGAGGGAATGACAGAGCTGGGACAACTTGCACATCTGAGAGATAATGACACAGCTGGGACACCTCACACATCTGAGAGGGAAGGACAGAGCTGGGACACCTCACACATCTGAGAGGGAAGTACAGAGCTGGGACACCTCACACATCTGAGAGGGAAGGACAGAGCTGGGACACCTCACAAATCTGAGAGGGAAGGACAGAGTTGGGACAACTTGCACATCTGAGAGGGAATGACAGAGCTGGGACACCTCACACATCTGAGAGGGAATGGCAAAGCTGGGACACCTCACACATCTGAGAGGGAATGACAGAGCTGGGACACCTCACAAATCTGAGAGGAAATGACAGAGCTGGAACACCTCACAAACCTGAGAGGGAATGACAGAGCTGGGACACCTCACAAATCTGAGAAGGAACGACAGAGCTGGGACACCACACACATCTGAGAGGGAATGACAGAGCTGGGACACTTCACACATCTGGGAGGGAATGACAGAGCTGGGACACCACACATCTGAGAGGGAATGGCAGAGCTGGGAAAACTCACACATCTGAGGAAATGACAGAGCTGGGACACCTCACACATCTGAGAGGGAATGACAGAGCTGGGACACTTCACACATCTGAGAGGGAATGACAGAGCTGGGACACCTCACACATCTGAGAGGGAATGAC
The DNA here is from genome assembly GCF_964263255.1 of Lissotriton vulgaris. Taxonomy (NCBI): domain Eukaryota; kingdom Metazoa; phylum Chordata; class Amphibia; order Caudata; family Salamandridae; genus Lissotriton; species Lissotriton vulgaris. The sequence goes on along the minus strand of NC_141686.1, from coordinate 310,473,048 downwards.
AGAGCTGGGACACTTCACACATCTGAGAGGGAATGACAGAGCTGGGACACCTCACACATCTGAGAGGGAATGGCAGAGCTGGGACAACTCACACATCTGAGGAAATGACAGAGCCGGGACAACTCACACTTCTGAGAGGGAATGACAGAGCTGGGACACCTCACAAATCTGAGAGGGAATGAAAGAGCTGGGACACCTCACAAACCTCACACATCTGAGAGGGAATGGCAGAGCTTGGACACCTCACACATCTGAGAGGGAATGACAGAGCTGGGACACCTCACACATCTGAGAGGGAATGACAGAGCTGGGACAACTTGCACATCTGAGAGGGAATGACACAGCTGGGACCCCGCACACATCTGAGAGGGAATGACAGAGCTTGCACAACTCACACATCTGAAAGGGAAGAACACAGCTGGGACACCTCACAAATCTGAGAGGGAATTACACAGCTGGGACACCCTGCACATCAAAGAGGGAATGGGAGAGCTGGGACACCTCACACATCTGAAAGGGAATGACAGAGCTGGGACACCTCACACATCTGAGAGGGAATGGCAGAGCTGGGCCACCTCACAAATCTGAGAGGGAATGACAGAGCTGGGACACCTCACAAACCTGAGAGGGAATGACAGAGCTGGGACACCTCACAAATCTGAGAAGGAACGACAGAGCTGGGACACCTCACACATCTGAGAGGGAATTACAGAGCTGGGACACCTCACACATCTGAGAGGGAATGACAGAGCTGGGGCACTTCACACATCTGAGAGGGAATGACAGAGCTGGGACAGTTCACACATCTGAGAGGGTATGGCAGAGCTGGGACACCTCACACATCTGAGGGAATGACAGAGCTAGGACACTTCACACATCTGAGAGGGAATGACAGAGCTGGGACACCTCACACATCGGAGAGGAAAGGACATAGCTGGGACACCTCACACATCTGAAAGGGAAGTACAGAGCTGGGACACCTCACACATCTGAGAGGGAATGACAGAGCTGGGACACCTCACAAATATGAGAGGAAATGACAGAGCTGGGACACCTCACACACCTGAGAGGGAATGACAGAGCTGGGACACCTCACAAATCTGAGAGGGAACGACAGAGCTGGGACACCTCACACATCTGAGAGGGAATGACAGCGCTGGGACACCTCACACACCTGAGAGGGAATGGCAGAGCTGGGACACCTCACACATATGAGAGGGAATGACAGAGCTGGGACACGTCACACATCTGAGAGGGAATGACAGAGCTGGGACACCTCACACATCTGAGAGGGAATGACAGAGCTGGGACACTTCACACATCTGAGAGGGAATGGCAGAGCTGGGACAACTCACACATCTGAGGAAATGACAGAGCTGGGACAACTCACACTTCTGAGAGGGAATGACAGAGCTGGGACACCTCACAAATCAGAGAGGGAATGAAAGAGCTGGGACACCTCACAAACCTCACACATCTGAGAGGGAATGGCAGAGCTTGGACACCTCACACATCTGAGAGGGAATGCCAGAGCTGGGACACCTCACACATCTGAGAGGGAATGACAGAGCTGGGACACCTCACACATTCGAGAGGGAAGGACAGAGCTGGGACACCTCACACATCTGAGAGGGAAGGACAGAGCTGGGACACCTCACACATCTGAGAGGGAATGACAGAGCTGGGACACCTCACACATCTGAGAGGGAAGGACAGAGCTGGGACAACTCACATATCTGAGAGGGAATGACAGAGCTGGGACACCTCACACATCTGAGAGGGAAGGACAGAGCTGGGAGAACTTGCACATCTGAGAGCGAAGGACAGAGCTGGGACACCTTGCACATCTGAGCGGGAATGACACAGCTGGGACACCTCACACATCTGAGAGGGAAGGACAGAGCTGGGACACCTCACACATCTGAGAAGGAATGACAGAGCTAGGACACCTGACACATCTGAGAGGAAATGACAGAGCTGGGACACCTCACACATCTGAGAGGGAAGGACATAGCTGGGACACCTCACACATCTGAAAGGGAAGTACAGAGCTGGGACACCTCACACATCTGAGAGGGAATGACAGAGCTGGGACACCTCACAATTCTGAGAGGGAAGGACAGAGTTGGGACAACTTGCACATCTGAGAGGGATTGACAGAGCTGGGACACCTCACACATCTGAGAGGGAATGGCAGAGCTGGGACACCTAACACATCTGAGAGGGAATGACAGAGCTGGGACACCTCACAAATATGAGAGGAAATGACAGAGCTGGGACACCTCACAAATCTGAGAGGGAACGACAGAGCTGGGACACCTCACACATCTGAGAGGGAATGACAGCGCTGGGACACCTCACACACCTGAGAGGGAATGGCGGAGCTGGGACACCTCACACATCTGAGAGGGAATGACAGAGCTGGGACACTTCACACATCTGAGAGGGAATGACAGAGCTGGGACACTTCACACATCTGAGAGGGAATGGCAGAGCTGGGACAACTCACACATCTGAGGAAATGACAGAGTTGGGACACCTCACACATCTGAGAGGGAATGACAGAGCTGGGACACCTTACACACCTGAGAGGGAATGACAGAGCTGGGACACTTCACACATCTGAGAGGGAATGACAGAGCTGGGACACCTCACACATCTGAGAGGGAATGACAGAGCTGGGACACTTCACACATCTGGGAGGGAATGGCAGAGCTGGGACAACTCACACATCTGAGGAAATACAGAGCTGGGACAACTCACACTTCTGAGAGGGAATGACAGAGCTGGGACACCTCACAAACCTCACACATCTGAGAGGGAATGGCAGAGCTTGGACACCTCACACATCGGAGAGGGAATGACAGAGCTGGGACACCTCACACATCTGAGAGGGAATGACAGAGCTGGGACAACTTGCACATCTGAGAGGGAATAACACAGCTGGGACCCCGCACACATCTGAGAGGGAACGACAGAGCTGGGACAACTCACACATCTGAGAGGGAATGACAGAGCTGGGACTCCTCACAAATCTGAGAGGGAATGACAGAGCTGGGACACCTCACAATTCTGAGCCTGGTGGGTGCATGCAGAATGTGCTGCATAATTGAGATTGCGGAGTCGATCCAGCAATCTAGAGTGTTCTTCTCTGACTTCTTCCAAAGGCTCTGCGTGGCCCCCCATCGCCTCTCCCTCCCTAGGGAGCGGATCAGTCTCAAGGCGTGTGAGGTCTGCCTCCAACTGTCTCCTCATACCCGCCTGCGCATCGAGGCAATCTCCCCTGATCACTACTTTGAATGCAACTCATTCTACCTGAGGTGTTGTAGCCGTGCGGGTATTCTCCTCAGAATATTGGATGGCAGCTAGTAGGGTACGAAAGAGTGCGTCTAAAAGCAAGTCAGATTGTAGCCACCAGGTGGGAATCGGCGGACGAGGGTGTTCCCATAACACCTCTAATATATGTGGGTTATGGTCAGAGTACGTCCTGCCTAAATAATAAACTGACGATACATGGGGAATAAGTGCTTCTGAAAGCATATAAGTGTCGAACCGAACGTGCAAGTCATGATTCCCTGAATAATAGTTATATACCCTGTCATGGGGGTGGCGGTGTCTCCAAGCATCCCTCAAGTGCCATTGTGTTGCCCAGGAAGTCAGCACCTTCATAGCATGGTGTGTGCTTGTACCTGGAAGCGATGGAAAGGAGCGGTCTAGTGACACATCAAGTAAGCTGTTGTAGTCGCCCTCCAGTAACATAGGAACATCGTGCCATGGCGCAAGGATGTGGGATACCTTATCAAGGAAAGCAGCCTGTTCTGTATTAGGAGCATATAGGGATGCACGTACTATATGTCGGCCATCCAGCGTGCCCTTGACTATCACATACCTGCCCCCTGTATCCACCAGTGAGTGTGTAATTGTAAGCGGAACACCTGATCTCACCCAAATTAGCGCATCTCGCGCAAAAGCCGAGAACCCAGTGGCATACAGTTGGCCGCACCAGCAGCGGTGCAAGCGCTGTATCTCCAGGTAAGTCTCTTGCAATAAGGCTATTTGTATGTGATGTTGTTTAAGGTACAAATATATCTGGTACCTGCGTGACGGCGTATGCATGCCCCTCACATTCCATGTACCAATTTTAAACAAAGACATTGTCCCCAAATCTCGTCAAGTGAACATGTGTCCGTAGCGGCCAGCCAGGTACGTGCATCGAATATGACCTAGCGTTATACATCTTACCCAGCATGTCGACTTATAACATATTACAGTGCATGAATCCACACATAGCAGACAATATCTCACAATAAAACTGAAACAAAAACCTAATCATATGTAATACTAAAAGGGCGAAAATGCAACCAGCAATCGTCCAAACTCCCATATGGAGATAACAGTCAAAACGATCCGGGGGGGTGCACTGCGAACTGCTTTTCGTTAGCTTACAATCCATGGATCTAGCGTCGCGGAGGCTCCCCATTATCAGGCAAAATGTAATATAAGTAAGGCAAACTGTGCATATTAACTCAGGAACACACATCAGGTGAGCGGCATACCTTTGTGTTCATATAGCAGCAACAACTAGTGAATGTGCTTTCTAGGAATCCTCCACTACCCGGAACATACAATAGTAACAATGGAGTTAACCACTTAAACACATGGATTAGCCAAGCAATGGACGAGCTGGCCCCAGAGGAATCTAAGAAACCTAGAAGACGAGCAGTTACTGCTCAATGGTACACCCCTGATGTTAAACTAATAAAACTTAAATGTCGTCGCTATGAGCAGATCTGGCGATCTGATTATAGCCACCATAACAGAATATAATACACCAAAATTTTACACGAATATAAGATAAAGATAGTACAGGCCAAATCAGCCTTCTTTACCAATAAAATTCAAGAGACCTCAAATTCCTCAAAGGAATTATTTAAAACTGTTGCACACCTATCTAGGAGTCCTCGCGACACCATCTTTGTTCCAGATCAGAACTTTGTGGAGAATATGGCTCTATTCTTCCAACAAAAGGTCTAGGCGGTCTACGACGATCTTCATACCTCAGTCGCTAGAACAGTAGAGACCCATAGAACCCCCTTACCACCTGATGTAATTAATTTCTCGCACTTCTCACATCTAGATATGACACAGGTCACCACCCTGCTAACCCAGACCAAATCAGGATCACCTCTGGACCCCTGCCCTCCCTATATATTACACCTGATTCCTGAGACAATAAGCTCTGCTCTGACCCCCTTGCTCAATGAGGTCACAAGCTCTGGTATATTTCCTCAGAGCTGGAAGAAAGCATGCATCAGGCCTATACTCAAAAAAGAAACTTTAGACCCTATGGAACTCAAACACTATCGGCCGATATCTTGTCTCCCCTTACCAGCCAAAATCCTGGAAAGAGCCATGAACCAGGAGCTCATGAAATACATAGATCACAACAACCTACTAGACCCCTAACAACATGGTTTCAGATCATGTCATTCCACCGAATCCACCTTAATTATGGCAACAGAGGATATCCGCAGAACAATGGATGAAGGTGGTAGAGCAGCCCTGATTCTGTTGGACTTAACGGCAGCATTCAACACCGTTAATCATCAGGTCCTATTGAACAGGCTGAGGGCGTTGGGCATTACAGACACTGCTCTAACTTTTCTTGAATCCTTCTTAGATGCCCGAATACAGCAAATCCACTGGGGAGGTCTCCAATCTGACGAGTTTTCTCTTCCGGGTGGAGTCCCCCAGGGATCAGCGATCTCGCCTACACTATTTAAAGCATATGTAACACCTCTTGCAAGGGACTCACTTTGCCACTTGATTCAAGCAAGCCTGGCTGAAGACGGCTGTAATGCCAGAAATCGGTTCTAGGAAGCTTGTTTCCGGTCCAGGGAAGGCATGGCTTGGCAGTTCGGGCTGGACTGTTCCCATGAGGCACAGGGTCAGACTGATTTCCATATGGCGATGTCTGAACTGGTGTGGCAGAGTGAGCTAAAGAATGGTGATGGATTAAACCCAAATCAGTTGACTGGGGGTGAGTGTTTGATTTGCTCAAACGCTCCGTTCATCATCCCCTTTCGTATCGCTTTGTTCACCATAAGTTGGAAGGGTATGCTCAGACGTGAGTCCCTTGCTCACTTTGCCACTGGATTCAAGATAGCCTGACTGATGAGGGTTATGAACCCGAAACCAGTCCCAGGATGCTTGTTTCCGGTCCAGGGAAGACATGGCTTGGCAGTTTGGGCTGGACTGATCCCATGAGGCACAGGGTCAGACTGATTTGCATATGGCTATGTCTGACCTAGGGTGGCAGAGTGGGCTAAAGAATGGTGATGGATTGAACCCAGATCAGTTGACTGGGGGTGAGTGTTTTATTTGCTCAAACTCTCCTTCCATCTTCCCCTTTGGTACCTCTTTATCTAAAGAAAGGGGCGGGCCTCTATTAACGTGAACGCGGCATGGGGTGCTTTGACAAAATGCTGTGTAAATCGGGTTCTCGTGAGCGGGCTGCCGTTACTGCGGCTGTCCGAGGCCCCCGCAGGGGACCACTAAAAAGGGCAGCCCTCTAGTACCATTGGGGCACCCCACACACCCAGGGTCGGATTGGGATCACAATTCGGCCCGGGCACTGACGAAAAAAGTGGCCCACATTTAAGAGGCGTGGCCCATATTTAAGGGGCGTGGCCCACATTCAAGGGGCGTGCCCTTTCATGAAACACCATTTGCACAGACAAAGAATGAAAGTGGGAGGATACTGTTCTTGCACACAACACAGGGCCAAGGTGACAATGGCCTACATGCTGAGCAACTAAAAAAAATAGCAAGGCCCCTTTTTGTCACAAAATTATTCCAGCCCTCCAGCACAGGAGCACCTGAAAAGCAGCAAAGCCCCTGCTATTACTAACCTACTCAGCCCTCCCCAGACCTTCAGCTCAGGAGCACATGAACAGAGGTAAGCCCCCTGCAATTAGTAAATTAATCAACCCTCCAGGCCTTGGGAAAATGTACTGGCAGGGGAGCACAAAACACAGCTTTCTGGGACATCCAAGGTAGCCAGATAGCCAGGGGGGAGGCTGAGGTGAAGCTGGTGCATGGGAAGTGCCTTCCCAGTGTGTTCTGGCAGTTTGAGTATTTACCATTTACTGTAATATTACCCTTGTACCTGTGTATGGTACCCTTTTGTAACTTGCACAAGTCACTTTTCTCTTGTAACACACTGTTTGCTACCTCTCACTTTTGTTTGCTTTAGATACTTGCACAAGTGCCACCATTGCCTACGTAACGTTTGTTCTTGTGCTGGAGTGTCTGCCATTAATTGCAGTATTATACCTCTACTTATATTTTGTACGCTTTTGTAACCTGCACACATATCTCTTTTTCTTCCTGTAATGTATTGTTTGCTCCTCTTGTATTTTGGTTGCTCACTATTGTCACTTTTGATTCATGTAACTTAACGTTTGCTTTTGTAATTTGTCCACTTATAATTTTCTCCTCATGTATTATTGCTGTTCCTAGTGTGAAGCGCTCTGACACCTTCGGGTAAAGTCAGCGCTATATAAAATCGTATAAATAAATAAATAAAACAAAACAATTCCAAACATCAGCAGGCCCCCACAGCAACACCCATTCTTCCTCGCCCACTATGCCCTGAATGTGAAGGGCTGTGGGCGAGGTGTTAAGACTAACACCGTTTCTGGGCTGCATGGGCGCCAGGGGGCCGAGGTGCAAATGGCTCAAAGGCCTGAGAAACACCTGACCCCCAGGGAGGCTGATTATGGCAAACAATCACCCCTCTCCAACCCAGCCTCAGCTTGATTGCTTGGCAGGGTAGGGGTGAAGGAGAGCCCACAGCTGACAATCGCTGTCTGCCCGCACAGTGAGGCTGCTTTCATTTTCTCTGTCTGTCTCCGTGCACTCTGTGGGCCGTTTTTTCTCCCCTTTCCTAGTCCACTCTCTGTGGACTGGGACAGGGGAGAAAAAAAACGGCCCACAGAGGGCACTGAGGCACCGGCCCTTCGACCCATTCCCGAATGCCCGCCTTGCCAATCCGCCCCTGCACACACCCTAGGGGCAGGGACTCAGGGAGGAGTCCCCCCAGCCTTGTCACGGCGCGCTAGGTGTGCATCACTTCCTGAGCGCGAGGACTGTGGGAGGGGTATATAGGCCTCCCCCACCATCTTGTCATCCTCTTTTGCGCGGCGGACACGCCGTCTAGGTGGTCGTGCTGTTGTCGGAAGGACGCGTTGGTTGTGGGCGATCGGATGAGTTGGTGAGTGTACACAAAACCCCCCCCTTTGCCCTGGTCCCTCCTCGTGGCTAGGCCCGTGTGGGACCCTGTCCGAGATGCTTATTCCCTGCTACGGTCCCCGCAGGAGGACCGCCAATGCGGTGCCGGTCCTTGCAGGGGAGGGTTATGGCAGGGGTTCGGGACGGGCGCAGGGTTCATGGGATTCATTCACCGTGGCCTCTCGTCGCATCAAGCAACCACAAATAATACCCAGCAATCCTTTTAAAAGGGCGACCTGGTCCACTACTGTCGGTTCGGGACCGCTACCTTAAGTTGGGGTCCCGGTGGTGTGGAAGTCCTTGGTGGCACAGCTTGAGCAGACAGGACAAGATAGCGCAGCCAGGCCCAGCAGCTTGCAGCCCGATACAGCGGGGATCGGTGCAGCTGTTTACCGGCCCTGCTGCCTGGCTGGCCTCCATCAGCGCTCCGGGGCTAGGTCTGCCGGTTGCCCTGCCTGGCGCCATCGCCGGTGAATGGGGCGGGTGCACAGGAGCGGCGCCTGTGGTCCCACGAGAAGGACCTCCATTGTGTTCAAAGGAGGTGGGTTTAACCCCAGCAGGATTTATAATCTGAAGTAGTTTGTTGAGTTATTATGATCCCACTCTGCAATTTTCTTATGTTCTCCCATTCTTTCCAATTCTTTTATTTACACACTCCTTCTCTTTATTCAGCTTGTTCTCATGTTCCTGTGGCCTCAGTCTCCTTTGGTTCTCGCATTCAGATTCTCACATTTTCCCTCTTAGGTTCTTATGTTCTCTTTTACCAGGTCTGCCTACAGTTACTAGTCCTTTCAGTGTACTTTAGTCCTTTAATATCGCACCTTCTTTTTCAACTTCTCAGTTGCTTCCCATATTTTTATTCTGCTGCTTGATTCTTTCAGTTCACACGTTCTTTTTCTTCTTTTTTTACACTCAGTTCTCTCCAATCTAACCTGGGTTATCTGCACTCAGGTCTCGAATGGCTTGATCACGACCTCTGGTATCCTCTCAGAGCTCCTATTTATTTATTTAGAGTTTTATATAGTGCGAACATGACCCACAAGGGTATCAGAGCGCTTTACACATGAGCAGGATGCAGGAGCTAAGCCAAGCAGACATTGATATGCAATAATAACAGTTAAAATCAGAAGTACATGTAATGGTGGTACGAGGATATGGGGTGGGGAACTATCTCAGGACCCAAAATAAACAAAACAAAAAGATACATAACAAACTGAGGGCGCAGCGCAACATAGGGCAAGTATATAATAGTCAAGGTTGATGGGCCAAGGACCAGTGAACTAGGGTAAGTATTTGTTCATTAATAACAGTTTCACTTGTGCTTTGAAAGACACCACTGATGGATTCACTCGGATTTCAGAAGGAATGGAGTTCCAAATTCTTGGGGCCACACAGGAGAAGGCCCGTCATAGGTTTTCATATTCTTAAATTTCTGATGTTTGAGGCGTAAAGATATATCCCTTCTTGAGTATCTAACTCCACCAGATAGCTCCAGTGTAGAGATTTCTAATCAGGTGTGATGGGATTTTAGCGTTTGGATCCGGTGATAAGCCTTGCAGCTGAATTAAGTGAGTCCCTGAGGGGGTTCTCTTGGATGTTGTCGAACTCAATGGTGCATAGTAGGTGTATGCCTTCCGTATCACTGACAGAATTTCGACTTCAAAAATATCGACCTACAAGAATATCGAGTCAACAATATCGAGGGCAAAAATATCGACATCCTATCTACAACATGGTAAGTACAAAAATATCGGAAAAAAAATATCGATGTTAAAAATATCGATGTTAAATATATCGTTTTTTTTAATATATAAATGTAAAATTAAGTCTATAAGACTAATAAATAAAAGAAACATATTTAAAAGTATCTAATAATATTTAAAAGTAATAAATAATACATATATTAAGAATACATTAATTAAATATATACAGTAAATATGTAATATATATACACTGAACAATAAGTACTAATAATTATTTAACGAATTTATAAATTAATGAAATATATTCTAATTTACTAACACATTTACAAACATAAAAAAGTAACATAAATTAAATGTAAGTAATATAAAAAATAAAATAAATATTTGATATATTAACAATTAATTAAATAAAGTGTAAAAAATTCTATTCCTACTCCAGAGAGTACAACAGTAGGGAAAACTGACCCTGAACTCAAAAAACACCCCTTTACTCAAGAACTGAAACTGACCCTGAACCCTAAAAATACCCCTTTACCCAAAAACTGAAAACTGACCCTGAACCCAAAAAATACCCCTTTACCCAAGAACTGAAAACTGACCCTGAACCCAAAAAATACCCCCTTACCCAAACACTGAAAACTGACCCTGAACCCTAAAAATACCCATTTACCCAAGAACTGAAACTGACCCTGAACCCTAAAAATACCCCTTTACCCAAGAACTGAAAACTGACCCTGAACCCAAAAAATACCCCTTTACCCAAGAACTGAAAACTGACCCTGAACCCAAAAAATACCCCTTTACCCACGAACTGAAAACTGACACTGAACCAAAAAATACCCCCTTACCCAAAAACTGAAAACTGACCCTGAACCCTAAAAATACCCCTTTACCCAAGAACTGAAAACTGACCCTGAACCCTAAAAATACCCCTTTACCCATAAACTGAAAACTAACCCTGAAACCAAAAAATACCCCTTTACCCAAGAACTGACAACTGACCCTGAACCAAAAAATACCCCCTTACCCAAAAACTGAAAACTGACCCTAAACACTAAAAATACTCCTTTACCCAAAATTAATTATTATTATTTAATGAGCAATTAATTAATAATAAACAATGACAAAGTAAATATATTATCACATTAGCTGTAATTATTATAATGTAATAATTAATATTATTTTTTCCCAATTAATTAATTAACAGTAATAAATAATTATATATCAATAAATAACTCTAATTAATGTAACTTATTAATATTATTTAATTACCAATTAATTAATAATGTAAAATATGTACAAAATAATAATAATTAATTAACTAATTAATATTAATTATTTTCCAATAAATTAAATATAAATTTATAAAAACATATATTAATTAATTAATTATTATTAATATACTCCCCACCCCATTCCCCTATAAACCCACATCCTGCTACAGAAAATATATATCAATTAATCAATTACATTTTTTCGCAATTAATAAATATTAATTAGCAATTAATTATAATTAATTAATTAATCCTACTAATTATTAATTAACTTACCATAATTAAATTACTTCCCACCCTATTCCCCTATAAACCCACAACCTGCTACAGAACATATATATCAATTAATAAATTAATTAAAATTATTTTCCTATTATTTTCACATAATTACCAATTAATTATAATTTATTAATAAATCCTACTAATTAATAAACAATTTACCATAATTAAATTACTTCCCACCCTATTCCCCTATAAACCCACAACCCGCTCCGGTACAAAAACATAAAAGTTACTTATAAAATTATTTATTATTAAATAAAATGTATACACATATAATAGTAATTATTTTAAATAGTTAAATTAAACATATAACACATACATAATAAAAAACTATACAATAATACAAATATCGATATTAGTGTCATCGAAATTAGTAACATCGATATATATGCTATCGATATTACTTACTTCGATATTACTTACATCAATATTAAGTATTTCGATATTACTTACCTTGGGTCGATATTCTGTCCTACGATATTCTTGCCTTCGATATTATGCACCTTCGATATTTCAGACTCGATATTATGGTAGGTCGATATTTACAACTCGATATTTTGACTGTGTACCATGCCTTCCATTGTATGGACCTTGCAGGAGGGGAGGACTGGGTTATTCCTTGTTCTTCTGCAAATCTAAGTTTGTTTGATTAGGCTTGGAGAGATCTTTTATTTAACAAAATATGTGTGATCATATGAGTTACTTGAGGACAGGGTGGCAGGTGGCAGGGTGATCAAACACCTTTGTGTTGTGGCAGTTTTCTTGTAATTTATTTATTTATTTGAAAAGTTTTATATAGCACAAACATGACCCTCGTGGGTATCAGAGCGCTTTACAAATGTTCAAAGAGCAAAGACATATAAAGCCAATAATGTCATAGTTGAGAACAGTGCAGGATATGGCATCTCCCCAGATGATGGCGGGATCACCTGCATGTTAAGACAGATAGATCAAAAACAATCGCATAACAAGTGAGAAGTACTCACGAGTGTAGTTGACAAGTCTTTTTTTTTAAAATCTTTTTATTATTTTCAAAACAAAGAAGGAAATAGACATATCAGGTGCCATACATTCAGACATAATAATAAGGCGAGTAGGCTTAAAAACAGGATAGATGCGAGCAACGGAAAACAATTGAGACGCCTACGCTAATGTTAGGGAAGCAGGATGTGCAACAGTACAATATACGATCCACTGTAAGCGCAGGCCCTCAGAGCCCGTCCACCCATAAAATCAGGATAATAAAAGAAGCATGAGCACCAGATACTAGAATACAGTCAAAGTCAGGATGTTCCGCAAGCTATACTTATCAAAGGAAAGTAAAAGAGAGTGCGAAGAAAAAGAAACCATAAAAACAAAAAAGAGGACAAAACAATAAACCCATCCCCCCACCCTAACTCCCCAACTAGCAGTGTGCCTGTCGCCCCAACTAACTAACACAAAAAAACAGTAAATGGAGGAGGGAATCTTCATACAAACCCCCGGTCCCCCCTCCTCCCCGCCAGAACCAGAATCTCCAGATGAAGGTCAAAAAATCTATTAGGCAGCAAATACGTAGCGCAACAGGGAAAACTTCAAACACCGCCCAACCTCCTGAGAGCATCATGATTGCAAACCCCATGTCCAGCAAGACTCGATGCCAAACTCAGTCACTTAGTCTCATCCTTGACCCTTCCGATCAGACATGTGAGCTCCTTCCGGACGAACTCCTTCCGGACGAACTGCCACTTCTGCAGGATAGTCAAAGCACAACAATACTGTGCCAAAGTTCAAATCGCGACGCAGCAAAGAGATGAAAGTGCTGGGAGCTCCATCAGGTCCAAAGACTCCCCTCACCGTTATGAATTCCCAACGTTGTTTCATCCGCCATCTTAGCGGTGCCGTTGTGTAGGGGAGTGACGCAGTTACAAACCAGCAACAGTTCCCATCGAAAGTCTCGGGAAAGGGAGCATCAAATAGTCCGTTCATAGTCGGCAACGATTGTAGGCCTGGCAATCCATTCACGGCATCGAGCTCGCTCTCATCAGTCATGACACTGGTCATAGGCTCCAACACCTCCCATAGTACGGGGTCTGCTTCCTCCATCGAAGTGGCTATCTTGGGTATCTCGAGTCGTTCCGTTTCTCGTAGTGGAGCAGGGTCCGGTCCAATCTGCCCAATTCCAGACAAATGTGCTATCATTTTATGAATGTGGGCTTCAAAACGAACATGAAGTGACCCTATGGTTGCCAGCACAGTTCGTAGTGACGGTTCACTCACGGTCCGTTTCACCACTCCCAGCTCGGTTTCGATCATGTTCACGTCCCCAGAGAGCCCGGTCTCCCTGGGGGGAACAGGTGGATGTGGAACGGACAACTGTAGAGGGGGACTTATCGTTGGTTACAGTAACGATCCGAATTCCGCGACCGCAGGCGGAGATCCCAACCCAGTGAACACCGGCGGGGCCCTTACCGGGCCACCGGGCCAAGGACCCCAGTCCACCGCTTCAGTTGTGCATCGTCGCCCCTCCTTCGATGTTCACCAATTCAGCCAACCGTCATCAACATTGGTCCAAAAAATCTTCCACTTCGGTAGACCGGACCCTGTCACACCACTACATCCGATGTTGTTCAACTGGAACCCGGCTGGGCCAGTACTCGAGACCCCGGCTTCCAAGCTGGTCTAGGCCGCAAACTGCCACACGATGTATCTTCGTCTACCAAACAGGTAGTAATCTCGGGATCGCACCATTAAGCTCTAGTCCGATTCATACACACGGAGGCAGGGCGCAAAAACAGGATAAATGACAGGATCTTCTGGCAGGAGTCGGAGGTCAGCGGAGCCGGGAGCTTACGCGGCCATCTTGTTTGCTAGCATAGCTTCTCCCTGTAGTTGACAAGTCTTGATTTGTTCAGTGAGAGGAGTTCCTAGGATCTAGTGCAGAAATCTGTTCACAAATACTATTTTAACTTCTTTCTTGAAAGATGCACTAGAAGGATTCAGTCTTATTTGGGAGGAGGTTCCAAATTCTCCGGGCGATGCCAGAGATGGCAATGTTGTAGGTTTTATTTTTTAAGAATCTCTGCCGACTTTCTAGAGGATCTGAAGCCTACAGAAAGTTCAAGCTTCTGAGTGAGGTAACATGGGATATTGATGTGTAGGACTTTGTGGGTCATGCATGCCATTTTCAGCTGAATTCTTGCTTCAGAAAGGAGCCAATTGAAGGATTTTAAATCTGTGGTGATGTGGCTGTTTCTTTTAGATCCTGTAATGTGCCTTGCAGCCGAGTTAAGGTAGGGACTTAAAAGAGCTGTTTTGTAATCTGGGCGAACTGCACTTCCATAGTCCAACGTGGGAACCACAGGGTTTGATTGGCAGACTTGAAGGTATTGAGGGAGAGAAAGGGTTATAATATTCTTAAGACGTTCATTTGGAGGTTCTCTACTTTGGTGATGGCACTGACGTGCTTCTGCATGTTAAGGTTCTTGTCAAGAGTTATACCCAGTGATCTCACTGAACCAATTACTTGTGGCAGGCAATTGAAGGCTGTTAGTTGCTTCATTCATTATTAATGGCCGGTGACTGTTTGGGTGGGGCGATTAGGAGGAATTCAGTTTCTAGAGTGTTTGTTTGAGGGGGTTGCATGACAGCAATTTTGGGCATTTTGTAGAGTAAAGCTGAGGGATCTGATGGCTTCAGGGGAAGAGGCTTTCATTAAGTAGATGTTGAATGAACTCATAGTTTTTGAAGATGCTCCATGAACAAGTTAAAGAGAGTGGGTGAGAGAGAGGGACCTTGTGGGACCACAAATGTGACTGCAGCGGTCTTAGACAGGGCCTTACTAATCGCGCTTATTTAAGTTCTGTTTTGGAGAAACTAGGTGAACCAGTTTAGGACAGACCATGAAAGTTTCATCCTATGTTCCAATAGGTCTAGTAGGTAGGCATGCTTAGAAGGCATGATTTATTCTGTAGAAATGGTACCTGGACAAGTATTGGTATTTATGTCAATTCAGTCATATCCATATTCAGTTTCTAACGCCACTCCAGAACTAGTAAGAATGAAGTTGAAAACCTGTTTCTCAAAGTTTATTTGGAGTCGTTTGTGATTATTAGAAGAAAATATTGTTGCGAGGCACAGCCAATACGTGTTTCACTCCCTGCAGCCCGCAAACCTGGGCTTTCTCAAGGCATTAAGTCAAAGAAACTGTAAAGCAAAATTCATATGGTGTCAAACATCTAGTGTGGATCTATAATTGAAACGATAGTCATGCAGCAAGATCCAATTATACAAATAATCATCAGAAAAAGGATCATTCTCTGAAAGATAAGGAGGATAAACTCCTAAGCATCCTCGTCCACCTCTGTTGGCCTTTGAATTTCGCTTTCAGTCCCGTGAATTAAGCTGGAGATGTGTCCCTTGGCCTCAGCATTCACTTTTCGGGTAAAGCAATGCGTTCCAGCGGATAGGGATTGATGCCAACTCTATCATAAGTATCATGAGTATAAATATCATGAGTATATATATCATGAGTATAAATATCATGAGTATATACATCATGAGTATAAATATCATGAGTATATACATCATGAGTATATACATCATGAGTATAAATATCATGAGTATAAATATCATGAGTATAAATATCATGAGTATATACATCATGAGTATAAATATCATGAGTATATACATCATGAGTATAAATATCATGAGTATAAATATCATGAGTATAAATATCATGAGTATATACATCATGAGTATAAATATCATGAGTATATACATCATGAGTATAAATATCATGAGTATATACATCATGAGTATAAATATCATGAGTATATACATCATGAGTATAAATATCATGAGTATATACATCATGAGTATAAATATCATGAGTATAAATATCATGAGTATAAATATCATGAGTATATATATCATGAGTATAAATATCATGAGTATAAATATCATGAGTATATACATCATGAGTGTAAATATCATGAGTATATGCATCATGAGTATAAATATCATGAGTATAAATATCATGAGTATAAATATCATGAGTATATACATCATGAGTATAAATATCATGAGTATATACATCATGAGTATAAATATCATGAGTATATACATCATGAGTATAAATATCATGAGTATATACATCATGAGTATAAATATCATGAGTATATACATCATGAGTATAAATATCATGAGTATAAATATCATGAGTATAAATATCATGAGTATATACATCATGAGTATAAATATCATGAGTA
Organism: Lissotriton vulgaris; assembly: GCF_964263255.1. Classification (NCBI taxonomy): domain Eukaryota; kingdom Metazoa; phylum Chordata; class Amphibia; order Caudata; family Salamandridae; genus Lissotriton; species Lissotriton vulgaris. The sequence goes on along the minus strand of NC_141686.1, from coordinate 310,456,248 downwards.
TATACATCATGAGTATAAATATCATGAGTATAAATATCATGAGTATAAATATCATGAGTATATACATCATAAGTAGGGATTGACCTGAGAATGTGAATCAGTTCTGGTCTGCAGTCAGGATCCCACATAAAGCAGTAATTACTGTAAGTAACAGAAGCATGTTCGTGTCTTGAGGACAAAGGAATTCCTGTAGAACCTAACAATACATATCAAAGCAATGCTATAAGAGTATGGTGATCAGTTCTGCACCAGAGCAACAACAGAACTGAGAAGACATTGAAAGTCCCTTTCTGTTCTGCGTTTGTTAACCTCAGAAATGATTGACGACGGAAGGCCAGCCGCCCATCCTAAGCCAGAGTAGGGAGCGGACTCGAAGCGCTAGAACGCCTTTCCTGCTGTACATTCTGTAAGATGTCCTCAGTAAATAGTGGTGCAGTGTAGAGACTGCTTCTGTGCCAGGCAACGCTCCATGGGAAGTACTTGTAAATGCTCCACTCGAGTCCTTGCAAATACTCAAGTGTTTGTAAATAATCAATGCCTTCCTCGTCTCTAGCACAGGTAGTGTAATGAAAATGTAACGAGTTCTTGTACTCCACAAACTAACAAAAATGGTTCGATTCTGATAAACTATCAAAGTACTGCCCAAGACCCAAGGGCCTTTTGGTAGCAAAATCCTGGAGATTAAAAAAGCACTTACATTTCAAATACACCGCAAACTGAATAATTCCTTCCCATAAGCGATTTTACAAGGTGCAGCAAAAATAAGTCATAAAGTAGTCAGTGGCCCCCTTTGTACCCCTGACATTAGAGGTGCCTGCCATCTCATTGTCCTGAGTCTGTTGGCATCACTGCATGGGGGAGTCGCGCAGGCCCTTGTGCCCACCATGTCATCTTGCTTGGGCAACATATCCACTGTAATAAACTGGTTACTGTCCATCTAGTTTGAAACCTCCAGCCCCCCCCCCCGCTCCACCGAGGTGGTGTTCCTGAGGGGTCAGTCTCACAGCTTTCATTTCAAAGGGTCAATCCCTAGAGAATTTAATGCTAAACACACACATTTCTGATGCATTTTATACGCTTTTCTCCGAGTACAAGTCAATGAGTACATGAACATGTGATAGAATCTTCAACAAAGCTAATGAGTAGGGGGCAGGATATTTGCATGAGAAGAATGGGGCTGCCGAAGGCCACCGCAGGAGGCCACTCAAGAAGGCAGCCCTCTAGTGGCATCGGGCACCCCACACCCTCCTTCCTCCTGAGGGGGCAGGGACTCTGGGGGAGTCCCCTTCCTGGGCGCAGGTGGTGCTGGTCATGTCCGGTGCGCGAGGGGTATATAGGTCCCCCTCACCACGCTGACGACCTCTTTGTCTGTCGCACCGGACACGCCGCGGTCGCTGCCTCGCTAGACACGCCGTCTCCCACCCTACCGCTTACCCGGCGTGGCTGGTGGTAGGAAGTATGGTGAGAATGTTGTAATCTTGTACCTTTTTCGTTGCAGGCGGAGTTCCAGGGCGATCTGGAAGCAAATGGGTACAGAAGAGTACCTCTGCACGGCACGTAAAGGTTCCAGAGCTCAGGAGCCTCATGGGAGGTTCCTGGAAACCGTGTCGGCGCCCCGTTAGTCCTACGGGCGGTTGAGGGCCTGAACAACCGGGCGCTTGCCTTGCTGCGCTCCGCCCAGAAAGGGGCGTGAGTAATAAGGGACCAGGTGTCACGTGATCCGGGAGAAGGATCACCAGAAGGGGCAGCACAGATGGGGTTCGCTCCAGTGCTGCTCGGATCATCAGGCGGGCAGGTGGCGAGAATGCTGCCTGCCCTTGGATCGCCCGTAAGATAACCCTCCCTATTATGTAGTAAACCCGCAGAATTTTTCCCAATACAAAATTGTGTGGTGTGTACTCATTTGCATACATGCTATGTGTTTGGTTGTGGGGAGTGCTGCCATGATGGTACTATGAGTGTCACATCAGTATTTCAAAGATTTGTCACCCTTCTGATCCCACTGCTTTGTGAAAACCACGCCTTTGATTGCAAACATTGGAAGTGCGGCAACGCTTTACATTCGAGATGCAGAAAATGTTCAGCTGTACAACAAGAAATTAAATGGATTTTGGGCCTAGGAGAATCATGAAAGGTAACATGCATATTAAGGCAAATGAACACACTAGATTAATATAACAAGATTCAAACTTGGTTGTGTAGTGTATCGTGTAAATTAAGGCATACATGTGTAGCGAAGCTTTGGTATTAAACGCAAGTATATGTAGTTATTCTTTCTCAGGCATTACCAAATAAAGGTTAGAAGCGAATCGCTCATCTGTGGGAACAGGTGAATTAGTTCACAGCCATAAGTGTAACGCAGGCCTCCTTGTCAGAAATGGGACGGGCATGTTGTCAGCCTTTTCAAGAGGCAGAAAGTGCATCAGAATAATGTCCTCTGACTCCCAAAATCACTGAATGCCATCATTAAAGTGACTGCGCCTACAAGACTATCGACCGACTTGTTCCAAAAGCCTCTCTGAGACACACAGCCAGATGCCAGAAAGAACCAGTCTGAAGAGCCAGGAATCATGAAACTTAGACCTTCCAGCCGAACGTAAGATACAAAACAAAAAAATAAAAGTAGGTAAAACAACATAATATTGAAACTCAAACTTAAATACTCAAAGCAAGTAACTGGGAAGTGAACCAGGAACTAGAAAATGTAGGAAGTGATCTTTGGAAATAAATGTGGCATTGAGATGTGCCCCATTTGGGTAGGGCCATCTTGGTACAGTCTTTGAAGGATGCATCTTCACTCAGCTCTTCCTCTTCCAAAAGCCCGCTGGCTTCCTATCACAGGCAAAAAGCTTGTACAATGCACAATGACTAAATTCTCCATTGCTACATTGGGCGACTTGTATCCCGGAGGTCACATTTTCTCGTCAACGGAAGAAGCTCAATTCCAGGATGCTACTTTCATGGACAGCTTTGTCCTTAAGCGACTGCTTTCGGCAGTGAGGGCAACGTTGCCGGTGTTCCCGCTGGAGCCTGATTCATTTGCTCCTCTTTCCCCCCTCCTTGAAAGCGAAACCGGAGTACACTTGATATCTAAACTCTACAAGGCCTGTTCCGCACTGATCCCAGCCATAGATGACAAGGGGGCATATTTCTAAGCAATAGCGATAATTATCGCTATTGCTTGGTTAGAGACAAAAATTACCGCTGAGCTGCGGCGATTTTTATTGCAAATAAACCTTGGTATCGGCCGCAATGCATGAATATTGCTGAAAAGTCAGCGATATTCATGCATTACCGAGCTAATGCTCCTAGCCATGTTATCCACCTCCCATTGGATAACATGGCTAAGAACTGCTTAGGGCAGGTGTTAGCTTTTGGAGATATTTGCGTTTAGCGCGAATATCTCCAAAAGTTGGTAATAGGAAATAGCGATGTTAGCGACTGTTTCCAGTCGCTAACATCTTGGCACGCCCACTTTGCATGTCATTAGTGATAAATATCACTGACATGCGAAGTGGGGCCCAAGATGGTCGCTATCTCCTACTAGCTGTCGCTAAATGGTGTTAGCGACAGCTAGGTAATAGGGAGATAATTTTATCTCCGCTTTCTTGGCTTTTAAAGCCAAAAAAGCAGAGATAAACCCCCTTGATAATATGCCCCAAGGTCCGTAAAAACGGGGAAACTGATCTGGGGCGCCCCATCACGGATGACCAATGGGCCAAATGCTGTAAAGTAACGAAAGATATCTCATTAAATAGCCGGCATAAACTGCTACATTTTACATTATTGCGCAGAATATACATCACTCCTGTTAAAGTTCATAGGCTTGATCCCATTAGGCCACACACTTGTCGGAAATGCTGTACCCCACACGCAGACTTTGCCCATCTCACATGGACCTGCCCCATTATCCATTCCTTCTGGGAGACGGTTCACAAGACACGGGGTGACATGATTAAACTCCCCCTCATCCCCACACCTGAAGTGGCACTCTTGGGATATACAGTAAATTTTCCAAAGGCTGTCCGTAAGTTCGCATCCCTTAGTTTGCTCTTAGCCAAGCGAGAGATCGCAATCCACTGGAGCTGTGCGACTGCCCCCACTTTGCAAAGCGACTTAAAACAGTCTCTCCTATTGCGACACAAATAGTGAAGTTTACTCCAGCACAATGCCCAGCTCCTCTCGTCCCAAAGACATCTGGGGCCCTTATAAGTCATACATGATTTCCCTTCAAAACTCTTCTGATTCCCAGACGGCCTCAGGCATAGTCCCTACAGGGATAGGGTAGACCGTCTAGGCCACACATTAACGACGCCTTATTCCCAGCGTTATACGCTGTGGTGATTTGACCCACATACCCTGGAAACTGCGCATGCTGAGGATGAGATGGGGTGGACTGAGTCCTCTACTGTTTAGGGACAGTTCAGCGGGTGCATGGCGTGAAAGACGCCTTGGACATTGAACAAATCGTTAAAATATTATTTACCTGGCTGCTGTTGTTTCTTCTTTTGATATTGAGCTGAGATGGATTATTTATTGTATTTCAAAGATATGCTCCTATTTGAGATTGCAATGCCTCGAAGTGAGCATGTACGATTGTACTGCATACAATAACAGTACTGAAGCCATCCTGTTAGCCATATCCGATAACATCAGATCACTTGTCGATGAGGGAAAAGCCGTAGCTCTGATTCTATTAGACCTCAGTGCAGCTTTCGACACTGCCTCCCACTTTCATCTACTACGAATTCTGCACAAAAAAGCGATCTGTCATAATGCCCTAGCTTGGATTGCATCATTCTTTTTCCGTAATTTTTTATTGAAAATTATATTTACATGGAGCATTACATATACATGGGAAGAAAGAAGAAAAACGAAAAGACCGAACACAAACAATACAAATGGAGTCTTTCTCTTCTAATCCAAAAGACGTTAAGTATGGGGTTCCCCAGGGAGCCACCCTTCGCCCCGCCTTCTTTAATGCTTATGTCTCATCTCTGGCAGACATCAGCAGGAAATGGGGATCTGAAATCGGCTCATATGCTGACGACACGCAATTGGTGATTCCCCTTACAAATCGGCTGACAAACACCAATACTAAGAATAACCTTATTAACTGCCTATCAGAACTCGCAGGTTGGATGTCTAAACACGGCTTAAAATTAAACGCAGATAAATAAGAGGTCTTGCTGTTTGGGGGAGCCCGTACAGTCTGGAACGACAGCTGGTGGCCCCAGGCCTTGGGTACCGCCCCTGTACCTAAGCAGTTTGCAATACATCTTGGCATCATCTTCGACAATGCCCTATCCATGCAAAAACAAGTCCACACGTTCTGTGGAAAAGGTTTCACCACCGTAAAACTTCTCAGACTTTTTCCTTGGATTCCCTAAAAATGCCGAAAGTTGGTGACTCAAGCTCTGTTTTTAAGCCGGCTGGATTACAGAAATGCTCTTTATGTGGGCATAGATGATTATTCGTTCACCCGCCTTCAAAAGGTTCAGAATGCCGCTGCTAAGTTAATTTGCAATAAAAAGAAATTCAGCTTGGCTACCAGCTGCCTAAAAGAGCTCCACTAGCTACCAGTAAGACAGAGAGCTACTTTCAAGATTTTGGGCCCGATTCACAGAATGAATTTAAGACTCAATCCTAAACTTACTACTATTTTGGTATTCACAGACTCCACTTACTACTTTTGATATTCACAGAAGTTAGGATTTTGTCTTAAGTTTGTCTTAAGACAGACTTAAGACAAAATCCTAACTTCTGTGAATACCAAAAGTAGTAAATTCATTCTGTGAATGCCAAAAGTAGTAAGTGCATTCTGTGAATTCCAAAAGTAGTAAGTTCATTCTGTGAATGCCAAAAGTAGTAAATTCATTCTGTGAATGCCAAAAGTAGTAAGTTCATTCTGTGAATACCAAAAGTAGTAAGTTCATTCTGTGAATGCCAAAAGTAGTAAGTTCATTCTGTGAATGCCAAAAGTAGTAAGTGCATTCTGTGAATGCCAAAAGTAGTAAGTTCATTCTGTGAATGCCAAAAGTAGTAAGTTCATTCTGTGAATGCCAAAAGTAGTAAGTTCATTCTGTGAATGCCAAAAGTTGCAAGTTCATTCTGTGAATACCAAAATAGTAGTAAGTTTAGGATTGAGTCTTAAATTCATTCTGTGAATCGGGCCCGCTCTGTTTTGCACACAAAACATTGCATAAAACAGGCCCTTATATTCTACAAAATAGGTTAGAATTCCATGCTCCTTCAAGGAACTTAAGATCACGCAATCAGGCCTTTGCCTCAGTCAGGCGTACGTACAAGGTCAGAATGGGTGACAGATCTTTCTTTAAGGGGGAAAAACAGAACAGGTTGGCTGGACAGGATAATTCACAAGACAATTCTCGAATCACACAGTCAATATGTACCATGTGACCATTGGATTTGAATTCCCAGCAAATTTATTTTCTTTTTCACATAATTACCAAACTTTCAAAAGAACAGGCACAAACAAAAAACTGTCAGATCAGTAGGTTCATGTGTACAGTATCTACAAATATACGAATTTACAAATATACAACACTTACAACAACGAATCAAGCAAAGAAAATATTGACACACCAAAAAACAGTAGAACATATAGTAATCCAATTGAATTGCAGTTATATACAGTGCAAAATTAGTGCATGAAAAAAGAGAAAAAATCCAGTCCTTAGAACTAAAAAACCATGAGACAGGCGGGATTGAGATCGAAAAGAGTGCCTGCCTGTCTACAAAAACCCGTGGTCTAGTATTTCCATAGGGTTGCAGTGCTAGGGTCCAGGGTAGTGATATGATTTACATCCTAGCAGCACCCTTTAATATTGCCACAGGGTGGAAGTGTCGACGCGTTTCGAACCTGGATGTTCACTTTCATTTAGGAATAGCTTTCACAGATTGACAGGTTCATTGATGTTTTAGCTCTTGCACAGAGAAGCAGAAGAATCAGTGATTAATTTGAGCCGGTGTTTTCCAGTGCTCAGCCGGCGCTTAATCATCAACACCAGTGCTTTTCATTAGCACCAGTTAAGGATACATTCATTTATGCATAGGGAGATTAAGTGATTTGTCCGGAATCACAGGATGTTGAGCCTCTGCCGTGGCTCAAACCTGGTTCCCCTGTGCCGAAGTCAGCAACTCTGGCCATTATGCCACATCCTCTCCCCCACTTTCGTGGTTGGTAGTTGGTTCTGTTTTAGGCGGTGCTAACAGGAAAAATGGGCTGGTGCAACCTGCCTCCTGACAAGAGCCCCAGCACTTATTTTTTACAAATTAACCACTGCGAAGAAGGGTCTACAGAGGAAAATGTTTGCAACTGAGATCAAAAGAGCAAAGCCTGTGTATCCATGAGACATGGAGTCAAAGCAGTAAAACTACAATAAAACAGTTTTGTCAATACAGCAGTCGACTGAACAGAAGACAGTCACGAGGAGGCTATCAGCGGTGCCAAATAAGGGGATACAATGGCAGTGTGCTGAGGAATGTAATGCCACGTCTGTAATTGTTAAATGCAATGGTGTTGTCTGAGCCCTCTGATGTGCACTTTGTATCCTGGCTGCTGTAAATACAAATGTACTAGACTAACAGCATCATGGCACACTCACCCTGAAAACATCGATAGTCTTCTCAAATGAATGCGAACATGCATAGAATGTTGATAGGAAGTATTGACATTGTCGATTTCCCAATAACATTACTGTACCGCCCCTACGCCCCTAAACAGTATGAGACTGAGAATAGCCAGCACTACAAGTACTGGAATGCGAGCTGTGTTAAGTAAAGATCGTGTATCAGTATGCTGAGGAGTGTGCTCCCAGAAGGTGCAGCAGGGGAAGGCAAGCAGTCAATAAAATGTAGTATCTGGGGTAGAACAAAGGCTCAGAGCAGCAGCCAGGGCACCTACCACAAATGGCCCCTTGTAATACAGCAGACGCCGGAGACCAGCAACACTTAAAGTATGTGTATAAAAGGTATCGCTTTATTTTGTAATTTTTACCCTCCTAAAGCTCTTAGGTCTCTATGACATAGTACTACAATAATACCTATATGCATGCTTATTTTACAGTTATTCCTTGTCTAATGTTTTTAACAAATGCCAGGACTGCCTTATAGAATAAAAACAAAATACATAGCTACTTACATTAAGTATAGAGTGTGTTTCATCCACGTGGTTGTTTCCCCTCTGCACCATGTTCACTCTGTAGTCTTCTGCCAAAGCCTGTTTAGCCGCAAAGATGCAATTAGGTGCTCCAACAAATTTCAGAATGCAAGTGTAGTTACGTCCCTATTTCAGGTTTTTCTCTGCACACTCCCAAGGTGTCAAAAGCACCTTAAAAAATGTCATACTTTCACCGACCCCTCCCTGTCTAAGAACTTCATGACTGTGCATATTTCCAGACCCTCAGCGCCACTTTTTGCAAGACTCCCATGCTTATCAGTCCATGCCACCTCTCTCCACACGTAGAAGCCTCATCGAGTCCTAGACAGGCGGGAAACTCATGGAAATAGAGTTTACGTGTTGCATTTTTTTTTTTTCTCTGCACACTCCAAAGGTGCAAAATGCGCACCTTAAAAATGCCATGCTTTCACTGGCCTCTCACACACTGTCCCATCTAAGAACATCATGACTGTACATATTACAAGGCCCTCAGCGCCACTTTTTACAAGACTCCCATGTTTATCAGTCCCTGACACCTCTTTCTCCACGTAGAAGCCTTTGGCCTAGATGTATCAAGCATTTTGCGATTCCTTAAGGCCGAAATTCTGCGAATTTCGGCCTTAAGGAATCGCAAACGGACATTTAGCATCTTTTGGGATGTATCACACATTAGCAAAATAAGGAATCGCAAAAAATTGCGATTCCTTATTTTGCTTATGCATTTAAGGAATCGCAATTTTGCGATTCCTTAAATGGCATGTATGAAACTTTTTTAAATTGCGAATTTGGGTTAAGGAATCGCAAATTAACACCAATTTGAGGTTCGTGTTAATTTGCGAAATCCTTTTAAAAAACAAAATATGACTATTTTGAAGGTGGCATGTGACACACATACATGCCCATAGGGCATGTATGTGTGCCATATGCACACACATGTAAGTTTCAGGGGTGCAGCAGGGTGTCCATGAGACACCCCTGCACTCTTGAAATAATTCTCAAATTGCGATTAGCAAATTGCGAATTCGCAATTTGAGAATTACTGCACAATCATTCCTATGGGCCTCCTGGCCCATAGAAATGAATGGGAAAATTATTCCTTAATTGCGATTAGCAATTTGCTAATCGCAATTAAGGAATTTTAAGGAATCGCTAAAAAATAGCGAAATTCTACATACATACCATTTTGCACTTCTCAAATAGCGATTCCTTAACAATCGCTATTAGAGAAGTGCAAAATGGTTTCTTGATACATCTGCCCCTTTGTGTCTTAGCACTCTGTTAAGGCGGTTTTTTAAACTAGGCGGTAACATTGTTACATCAGCAAACTTACATTTTAGTTTGGCCGCTCTTATGACACTCTGGTTCGTCCGCTCTTTCTGTGCTGCAGCAGCATTTTTTTTCACCCTGTTACATCTCCATGACTGGTTGGTACCGCCTTTTGTGGATCTTTTGCCAACCAACTCTTTCTGGGCTGTGGCAGCATATTTTACCGTTATAAAAATATGCCTGGCCATGTTACTGAGCCCTGACGTGTGCTTTACAAGAATGCCATGTTTATCAGGAGGGGTAGGGGCATGCACTTGTATAGAAGTGTTATCTAATCATCAGTTGATAGCTTCTCCCGACTTTGAGACGATTAAAGTGTCTTTAGAAGATGCTATCACGATGACTGTATAATGTGTGTGTCTTAGGTAAAGCTAAATATTTAAACACCCCCTGTGTACCAGGCTGGGGGCTGGTTTCACTGCGGTGGGGCTGATTTTGTTCATGGAGACCTGCGTGTGCTTCGAAATAATGAAAGGAAAACGAATTTCATTTAGTACACGCAGGTCCCCATCAACGAAATAAGTCCCCAGCTCAGCAGCATTCCAAAGTGCACGGTAGCCAGTCCGGCCCTGACTGCCGCTGCTCCTAAAATTGCTTTCGTTTTTCGTTTTTCAACCCATGCCTCCCTCCCTCCACCCAGGGTGCCATTGCGATTAGAGCTTCCAACGTGGATCTGGGAAATCAGGTTTGAGTCTTGGCTCAGGGTCACGATCCTGTGATTCTGGGCACATCCCTTAATACACCGATGCCTATAAACTTTCATGCATGTGAGCTTATGACATGTAACTTGTGCTTATGGAAAGCACGCAAACTTCAGTCAAAAGCCAAATAGATACTTTTTTCCTGGCTAACCTCTATAAAGTGAGATCAGAAAACGTGACTAAATTGCTGCTTCCACGATCCAATTGTGTTCACTTGGGATAGATGGCTAAAAGACATTAACAGTGACAACGCCAATAGCTCTTGAACTGTCGAGACCAAGTGGCTTTGCCAATGCTTGTTATTTGTAGTTTTCCTTCATATCTCAGTGTTTATCATCCCTTCTCTTACCACCTTTTAACTGATGGCATTGTAAAGGAGAGCTTGAAATGTTAACCATCAGACTTGGAACTCTTTAATCCATTGAAGAAGTCATAAGACCAATTTCAGACCACCTGCCCCTGTCACAAAACATGCAACACCGCAGAGGAGCTGACAGCAGGTGTTTCTCTTCTGTGCATCCCTTGATCTGAAGTTTTCCTTCACTGACACTTTCTGTCCTGCAGAACGCAATACAGCATCTCCAAAACAGGCAGACACATCACCACCCACCACCAAGCGATAATATGACATAAAGGTGTGCGGAGAACTCAAAGTGGCGGCCCTACAAATCTCAGCCATGGAAGCCCCCTGCAAACAAGCCCAGGAGGAAGCCATCTCCAGAGTAGAGTGGCCCGCACCGACGTAGGCACCGGCCCCCCTTGGATACATAGGCCGCCAGAATAGCCCACTTCAAGCACCTACTGAGAGTAGCACCAGAAGGCTTCAGACCATTGCAGCTTGTTTATGTCTAGGAATGGAGACCTTCCTGCACAAAACAATTCTCCCCCTGAACGCAGGCACCCTTGCACTATGGTTGAAGGGTACTTGCATTGGCACTAGGCAGCTAAATTAGTGCCTACCCAGGGGTAAAGGCAAGGCTGCACCGCATTCTTGTGCAGCCCTCTGTTTCAGAAGTGGCAGAGCGCAGCGGTAAGCCAAGGAGGCTAACATTGCGCTCCACCACTTCCTTATTAATATGACCCTAAGTCCAGTCTCATTTCACTATGGTTCTTTATCTGTTCTTGGAGGGACTAGTTTTTTCTTGGTTTCCTGCATTATTACTGTTTGCCTGTGTTTAGCTTCGGCACCATAGCTGCTTACATTTAAATATAGCATTCCTTCCTCCCACCTCCTCTTAATGCCATAGTTGTATTAACGCGCCATCCCTCTCACTCTGTTTTTGTTTCATTTTTGCAATTCCCGATGCCCACTGTTAGTTAGGCTTCTTTGGTAAGATATTGTTTTGTTTTGGGCTTCATTTTAAGGGGGATTGGGCTTGCTTTTTTAATTGTTGCTTCCAAGCTTCCTCGTTACTTAGGGACCATTATTATTGCTTGTTTATGTAATATTTTTTAATGCACTTAGGGCGCTGAATCTGGAAACGACAAAACGCTACCGCATGACGATGCATTATCACATTAAAAAATAATCTGCTTCATATCCATTAAAACTAGGTGAGTCGCAGAAGTTTACTGTACTAAAAAGTGGAGATTGGGAACAACCTTTTTTAAGGTGATATTTGCATACTCTAACGTCTGGCAAACACGCACTAAGACCCGCTGATGGTGAATTGGTATTTTGGTAAGTAGCGAGTAGCATCTCATGGTCTGAGCATGCGCAGTTCATTATGCAAAAAACAGCACATGGCCTGTTTTCCTCACCCTGAGCTCTTTCGATTGCAGCAACAGTTGCGGAGAGTAATCAGATTGATGTGTGTAAAAAATATTTCCACGGACGCCATCTCCCTATCTCAGTTGCCTTTTTTTCTATTTTTCGTCGTAAGACTCAGTCCATTCAGCATAGAAGGAGTGACCAGGTCTATCTTAGCGACATACACTCCACATCCTGAGACAGATACACTACCAGTGGATGACGTCTGTACAATATCTAAAGACATATTCCGGCTGTACAGACACATTGTCCAGTTCGTCATGCGAACATTAACAGTACAACCTGTGAGAAATGCTCCAGTTGGTCCACATTAGACCACACCTACGATTAACCCACAGACACTAAAAAGAGTGATGGGGACAAGCCCCTCCAAATGGCAGCAAATTCCGTTTTGGATAGCACAGAAAATTGCACAGCTGGAAGCAGTATTTCCCCATACAGGTCTGCAGAAAAAACACAGAATACTAACCATTTGCTTGCCAATGGAGATGGTTTGAGAATTGTACCACTTGGGGAACAATCTTTGCTGCTGTACACATCAGAATGCATGTGCCCCTTCCATAGCAGTTGTTCCAGAGGTATTAAAACAGATACAGAATGAGTATGGGGCAGGACCGGCCCTGGACTTGGGAATGAAACGAATGGGTTATTTTGCCCCAGTCGCTGCAATGATGCTGAGCAACATAAAAGGGGAAGCAGCAGCAGTGGTTATACACAACCACCTAAGGGAATTATCTCCTACAAGTAAGGAGTAGGAGTAACCAAAAATTATCGAAGAATCCTATTCCGCATTAGGTAGAGATAGTTTGGATGCCAAACCAGTGAAGCCACAAGTAGTGCTGACAAGGACAACTCGAAGCAAGTACCCATTTTTTCTAAAAAGAAATGGGATAACAAACAATCTAAAAACAAAACAGAAAAGAACTCACGATCAAGGGGTGGGTCGCCCCAACGGGAGTTCTCTGACAAAAGGTATAACCTTAGGAATCGTGATAACATTAGGAAGCCTGACAGGTATCAGGACACTGATACACGTTCCTATCGTTCCTTTTAGGGTTCATCAAAAAAGTCGGAGAGGGACGGATGATCAGAACAAAAGCAAGAAGATTGACCAAAGACAAAAAGGGAAGCACATCGTAATTCAGATTATATTATTAAGCAGGAAGAGTAACCTAAAGCAAAACCTCCATTAAAAAAAAATAAAGTAGCTGGCCTGAAAATTAGACATGCCCAGGTTACTAAAGACTCAGCTTCTGAATGCGGAGTGGGCTCTGCTGATGCTAGACAGTGCGGCAGAAGTAACAATATCCCACCAGAACCTGAAGGATTTTCTGGTGACAGCAGTATTGAATGAACATATCACAGTGGAAACACTTGATACGAGAGTTATTGTCCCACACTGACTTTACGAAATTCGACTCCACATAGAGGGGGACAGCTCAAGAAAAGTTAAAGGTCTCTTTTGGGAGAACTTAACATATGGATATGACATACTGTTAGCAGAAAAAGATTGGCCGCCAGAATTTGTGATGGATTGCCAAAAAGGGGAAAGGTAATTTTGCCTTCTTTCTCCGACCTCGTTCCAGAATCTCTGAAACATTCATGTGCGCAGGAGTGGGCAATAGCACTAGCTCTGGCTTTATACCGCAACCATGTAGGGTGGGATGTGGAGTCTACTTACAACAAAATCCCATTAAAATCTGCTCCAAATCCACAGAGCCTGTACCCTTTTAAAAATTATGCAAAAAGACAGGTCAAAGAAATCTAAGACCAACTTGAATACCAACGTGTGATTGAGACTTGCACCTCCCCAATGAACAATACTCAGTTTCCCATGATGAAACCTGACAATTCATATAATCTGGTTTTAGATTACCGACATTTAACCCCTTTACTGCTAAGGCTATTTTACTTCTTTTATGTAATTTCCATTGAAATCAATGGAAAGTCCATGACGAGTTACCCTTGTCATTAGCGGCGAAGAGGTTAAACAGATGCACGGGAACCTTGGTGGTTCGAAAGGCACATAGTGCCTCATTGATGAATAACATTGTGCGGAAGAAATACAAAACAACATGAGATATCTCAGATGGATTCTTTTGCCAAAACATAGCTCCAGAAAGCAGATATTTGACAGCATTCTCTGTTGTCGGCACTCAGCGTAATTTCTGTTGTTTGCCCCAGGGATATAAGAATATCCTGGGACTATTCTCAGCAAGAGTGTCAGAATTATTACAACATGTCAGGAGGAGGTAGATGATACCTATCTGACCGACGATTAATTACTTGAGCAGGGTGAACAACATCATTGTGGGATTCACCAACTTGGGCTACAAATTAAATTTAAAAAAATCAAAGATTGCCCATCTCAATGCCCTATTTTTGGGATATGTGCTCTCAAGTGTAGGCAAGAGCCTGGCAGCCAAGTTTTTAGAAAACTGCATGCTGCTCCAACCTCTAAAGACTCTCAAAGGTTTCAAATCTATTTTAGCATTTTTTAATTTTGGCACAACATACAATCTGGATTATGCAGAAAAAGTAAAACCTTTCTACGACTTAATCAGACCTGATTTTACAGCACAACAGTAGACACGCGAACATACAAATATGCTATGTTCAGTTCAGACTGACATGATAGCAGCAAAACATTTGCACACACGTGTGAATGCTACCAACTTGGTGATATGGGTGGTACCGGGTTTATCAGGACATACATACATCACTTACAATGAAGGTGAGATATTCCCAATTGCATACAAATCACATTTTTACACAAATGCTGAAATGCGACTTGCGGCCACAGAAAAAATACTGCTGTATTGAGAGAAAGAGCACTAGCTCAGGGGAAACCCATAATAGTTGTTTGCCGCGTACCAACTTTAGAAGCTGTTACCAAAGAAAGCCTCCCAAATGCAAAAGCACTGCTTCCGTGATGGATACGGTTCACTGATAGACTATCGACCCCCAAAATATCCCTATACACAAATATTGAGTTATTAATATCAGTCAAAAATATCACATTTCTAATGGTATGTACAGAAATAATATTAAATAAAATTAAATGATGAAATTAACTTTGAAAAGATAAATTAGATAAATTAGATGTAATATACATTTTAACAAATATAACAAATAATTCTAATTAGAAAAATTTAAACATACGTATATAACATGTAAAATATATATATTAATTTTTGTTTTATTTTATAATTGTATATATGAAATTTTACAAATAAATATGTATATATACATATACCAATAACATAAAATCTAATAAAAAACATATTATAAATTAAAACCTGAAACTGTTAAAAAGTCTTTAAACTTACATTTTCTACTTCAGTGAGTGCAACAGTAGGTAAAGTGTTGGATAGCGGAGGAATAAAAATTACTATTCCCACTCCAGTGACTGCAACAGTAGGGAAGGTCTTGGATAGCGGATGGGTAAACATTAATATTCCCACTCCAGTGAGTGAAACAGTAGGAAAAGTGTTGGCTAGCGGAGGGGTAAAAAATACTATTCCCACTCCAGTGAGTGCAACAGTCGGGAAAGTGTTGGATAGCGGAGGGGTAAAAATAATATTCCCACTCCAGTCAGTTCAAAATTAAAAACAAACAAAATATCACCAACACAAAATATTAAACAAACAGTGACAGATAAACACTGTGCAGGATACTATGTCTCTAAGAGGGAGGAGCTCTTTGTATGTTTTTAGGATGGTGGCAGATACCATATGGTGAGCTGACAGGTGGTGAGGTTTGCAGAGCATGCAGACAAACGTGTCCGGTTCCCAGTTTGCATAATTGTAGCCCCACCATCACTTTTTAGTATTAGCCCCACCCCGAAATTAGGGTCTATTTGCGCCCCTGGTCTCAATCCAGCCCCCACCTCAGTTTGTAACTGAAACATGCAGATTCCAGTAAAGGACAAAAGTACAGGAAAATAAAGCCAGGATTTAACGCATATCCCTCCCGTAAACAGAAGCAGAAGATAACTCCCACCATGTGTCACAGAGGTAAAAAACACTGACACTCACCCTCCGGTCCGTCACAGGGAAGAGAACACTTGTGACTTTGACCCCGGGTGTGCATGGAAGTTCACCAGCTCGGCCCTCTAGGCCCACCCACACGACTCCTAAGCCAATCCAGGGGGATGCTGCGCCATTGTTGTAAACAGCATGAGAGTAGCGTGAGCACTGGCTCAGTCAGGGGCTACCAGTGCTTCTTTGGAGACTTGGGGCCAGTGTTTGTAATCCCCAGGGATCCTAGCAGTGCAGACAGGCGAAGGTTCAAGTGCGCATGTCGGGCTGGGCAGAGCAAGGCACCTATCCAAACTGTCATGCACACTTCACCCCAAGGAGGCCAGCTGTGTCACACTCAACCCTTCAAGCTCGAGCCCCCACCCAATGTCTGACTCCGCCCGCCCTCACCTGACTCTACTGCAAAACGTAAAACTTTACTGGGTGATGCCGTGCACTACACCTGCTAATAATAAACAAACAATCAGATCAATAATCATTTAAAATGGTGCTGGGGGCAGGGGGGCAATGCCCACATGCCCCGATAAAGAAACCGCTGCAGATGTAGAGATGAACGTCCTGCTTATTCAAGCGAAAGCCCGAGCTGGGCCTTGATTTATTAACCATTATAAGCACGCTTACTGATTTCTAAGTTTGTACTCCAAACTTTCTCAATGAGTAAGACTTGTATCTCTCAGCTGACCCACCTTGACGATCAGGGCCCATATTATAGAAAGTGCCCCAGGGGCACAACGGAGGTTTGAGCCTGCTTTGCGGGCCTCCGAGGAACTTTGATATTATAGAAAGGGGCCGCAGACACTGTGCGATCCCTTCTGTAATACTGATAGAGCTGGTGCTCATGTAGCAGCAGGGCTATTGAGAGAGGCGTTACCTCAATTGCATGGGGGGGGGGGGTAGTCCCATGCAAATGAGGGAAGCACCCTGCCTCTATGCATGCGCTGCGTTATGGATGTGGGAACATATGCAAACATGCCGTTGTTATGATTTGTACCCAATATAGGCCTGGGTAGTTACCTAACCTTTCTCCTACATTTACAGTGCCATTGCACTACATAAGGTGTTTGTGCTGACCTTTTACTTAGTTAGGTGCTAAATAAATGTTGTGTGGTTTTCTCTGAAAACCAGCCTCATTTATTATGCATGATGATTCTCAGAATTACAGCAGGACTACCATCTCCTGGACCTTCTGCATAATAACTATGTATAAGGGTCATCCCTTTCGTCATCCTCAGCCAACATGACACAGCATGGTAGAACCCCAGAGGGTACCTTCTGGTTATATATATACACCACATCTTTGCTGGGGCGAGGAGAGGAGAAAGACTTCCATGCTGACACACTGACACGAGACGCTGAGGTCCCTGTACATAGACACCCCAGCATGCAGTGGTCTGACATCCCTCGCGGGGTGTCCAACTCGAGACCAAGACGGGGTCCTTTATTATCTCACTTCAGGTAATGGGGTTGGTTTTATCCAAGGGAGATTCTTGGCTATACACCTACATACATGTTATGTACACTTAGGTACATCTAGTTAGGGGTAGCATCGTAGGAGTACGCATTATTACTGTCATGTATTTATATGCCTGCATATATTCATTGTTCTAGCACTATGGTAAAATTCTACCCTCTATTTGCTCTGTTGGTGCTTATACCGGTATACATCTGTTTCTGTCTTATGGTTGTTACAGTACACATATTTTACACTAGAATGACGCTGGTTCAATAAATGCTTATTGAAAATGTTCCCATCGTTTATTCTGTGTGTCTCTCTCATACAAAGTGAGCACGAGTGACTGAGCGAAAAATTCAGTACTGTTTCCACGATCCCTGAGGGGACAGGGCTGTCATGTTCAATAGTTGCCCCAAACTATTTCTCCTTGTTAAGAGGAGTTCGTAGTGACACTGTGAGCCAGATGGTCTACAGGCGAACATATCCGGTGGGGGTTCCTGTAGCCAGTCTGGACACCTATCCCACAGTTTATGTTGTCTAAATGTGCAGATCCTATATAGATTTATGGGAACTACCCAACACCATTTCGAGGCACACTTTCAGTTTGCCCCTTAATGAGAGCCCTCTGGAGGGGAGAAAGGTGATCCCATTGACCCCCAAACATCCCCCTGCAGGAGTGTGCAGTCACTCACTGCAGCTGCCTGCAAGGGGTCTCTAATCCCTTTTAAAAGTGTAGGCTGGTTGCCGCCTGCACAGTGAAAAACAGAGCAGCTTTTAAACAGCCCGTTTCGCTTGAATGCGCTGTCCTTCTGGCAGCACAAGTTTGCAGCTGCGCTGAGGGCAGCGTATTCTTCATAATGGGGCACACTTTCCCAGTCTGCACCTGGCTCACCTGCTTAAAGGTTTGATGTGGTGCACACAGGGAAAGTGTGCCATTTCAGTAATACGGGCCCAGGTGTTATACTGGTAGTACTTCTGGCAGAGGCCATTTGAGGGAGGGGGCAATAGGCAGACAAGGGCTACTGGTCCCCAAATGAGGTGGTTGAGCCTGTCTGCCCCTGGTGGTCTGGGGTCCGTCCTACTATAGCACTACAGAATGGGCCACATGCAACCCTTTCGGCACTTGGCTCTCAAGGTAGCGATGGCGAGGAGTCACAGGCGTCTCAGAGATAGTGTGGTGGGCAAGAGCTCAGAACTGAACCATCAGCTAACAGGCACAGTAACTGCAATGACCCGCCCAAGGCTTGTCTTTGCATCTCACAGCAGGACTAAATACTACACAGATCAATCCAATGAACAGGGCAGGGATCATGGTTAGGGTTCTGCTGAGTGATGCAATACCTATTGATTCCCCTCCTGTAGTCCCACCTTGAGGATCCTTGGTAATCAGGCCAGAAGCATGAAGTAGGCTCAGGCGCAGTTTTTGGCGACCAAAAGTCTAATTAGCAATCAGTTCACGTATTTCAAATGTTGGAAATCCTGGTGTTAGTAATGAGTCCCTCTTTCAGTCTCTTTCTCATCTAATGTGGACCCGGTGGCCTCTTCCCCCTCTCACATTGGTGGAGGTAGTCTTTATGGAGCTGCTGGACAGGCCAGGCCCAGCCTGCAGCTCTGTGAACAACCCGGCCTCGCAGACTCAGTTTCCCAGTCTTTGGCAGCCCAAGCATTACTGGCTGCTGTAGCTCCATCTAGCCACAGAAATTAAGACAATTCAAACAGTGCAGAAGCAGGGACAGAACCCAACGCCACCGTCACAGTCACCAAAGCAGTTGCAGCCCCATCATGGCCAACAGATTGACCACTGCAGTTGTTTTTCCCAATCAGGATGACAGTCACCAGAGCTCTTCTATGGGCAAAACTAACCACCCTTGGGATCTCACAACACCTACTCAATGCAATACAGGCGCTTCAAACCAACACCTAGGTGCGTATAAAGTTTGGAGATGGGAGCACCATCTCAAGAAAAATCCCACGTACAGTTGGCCTGAAACAAGCATGCATCCTTGCACCTCTCCTTTTTACCATCCCACTGGCAGATCGAGCAATTGCTCAGGTCCACCTCTCAGCCTCTCTGGGGAGTTGATAGAGATGATGCACTCCTGATGAGCCACACCAAAATAGGTTTACAGAGACAGTTATTTTTCTAGCTGGTCTCTCCACTGGCAAATCCGGTGGACCAAATCCATTCCCTGGGTCATCCTCATGCATCTCGGCATCACCTATCTCCTGAGCATCTTTGGCTTCCCACCAGGCCCTCAAGGCCATTTGCAGCTCCTCCTTCTTGGCGCTACTTTTCATGGGACATCTCAAAGCTCAGCAGAATTGCCTCAATTGATCAACTTTGTTGGTAAGCAATGCCTCAATGTCAAACTCTAATTCTGCAGCCTCACTGGCCACTTGACTCCTCTGAGACATGATGTGTGGCTTAAAGGTTGCTCAAAAATAAAACCAACAAATCAAGAACACAATATGTGGTTGCGTCATGGTCTGCGCTAAACTTCTGATGTACACCGATCACTGTGAATGAATTTGCAAATACACGTTCAAATCCCAACCGCTGACCACCAAATGTTAGACCCGGGATCCCTGGTTGGCTGAGGTAGGTACCTTAGACCAAATAGGTACCATTGTTTCCACGTCAGGGAAAGGAAGGTCACCTTCTGGGATAGTCCCCGCTCACAGCAACCCAATGATGACAACACAAATGTACTCCACACGAGTTTTATAAAAACGAGTATAAATTTTATTTAAAAAGATATACGATAAGACCACACAATAGAAATCCAAACTATGAGTATGTGTAATATTCCTCCTGGCTGATTGTTAGGCCAACCAGCCCTTGTAAGTTCTAGTGATACTAATGAGCACTTCTAAACATTCCGCTGAAGTCCTAATACAATGTTATGCAGTTCGTAATTCTAGAATCAGGCATTTAGCAATGGAAAAGTAATGCAATGCGTAATGCAGCAGTCAGGCACTTTGCAATGTAGAAATAATGCAATGCGTAATGCAACAACCAGGTACTTCATTAGGCTAAAATAATGCAATGCGTAATACTCTAATCAGGTAGTTTGTTATGCAGAAACAATGCAATGCGTCATACGACAATCAGGTAGTTTGTTATGCAGAAACAATGCAATGCGTAACACACTAATCAGGTAGTTTGTTATGCAGAAATGATGCAATGTGTAATACAACAATCAAGTACTTCGTTATGCAGAAATAAAGTAATGCATAATACACTCCAGCACTGATCACAGGGTCTTAGGCGGTCTCTCCACCACTCGTGCTGACTCGCAGTTAGCCTCTGTCAAAAGTTGCCCCAACACGGGTATGGTATAACCCAAAGTGTAGCTCTGCACTCTGGCCGCTGTAATGCCACTCCCTTGGCCAGTATGGGCAGCGATACGGGCCTCAGCAGAGGCTTGCGCTGCTGGAATGAGAGAGAGGCCGTGAGCGTCTCCCTCCGAGCCCGCACCCCGCTCCAGGCATTGACACACGTTACCTGGGGGTGCGACCTCACTCTCCTCTCCTCTTCCAGCGACTTAGGACTCCGATGCAATCTTTGTGAATTGCAACGGCGGGTTCGGGCAGACGGCTCAGCTTCTTCGGGGCTGCCGTTCCGGGCCGCTGCTGCTACGAAGATCTCAGGCTGCCACTGAGCACACACACACAGCGCCGCTGAGACTCACTTCAGCTCTGGCTGAACGATCACCGGGAACTCCTCACAAAGGTCTCGGGCTGCACGAAGAACACGCACACAGCGTCGCTGAGACTCCTTTAACTCCGGGTGCACGATAGCAAGGCAATCTTCACAAAGGTCTCAGGCTGCACCAACCACACGCACACAGCGCCGCTGAGACTCACTTGGATTCGGGTGTATTTGTTAACAAGGCAATCCTCATGAATGTCTCAGGCTGCACAAAGTACATGCACACAATGTCGCTGAGACTCACTTGGATTCTGGTGCACACAATAACAAGACGATCCTCACAAAGGGTTCAGGCTGTTAAAAGCACACGCACACAGCGTCTCTGAGCATCGCTTGGACTCCAGGTGCCCACAATCACAGGGCACACCTTACAAGGATCTCAGGCTGAAAAAAGCACATGCACACAGGGTCGCTGAGACTCTTCTGGAAACCTTTGTGTTCCTGTGTTTCCGCAACAGGGAGCCAGCTCACCTTGGGCCCTTAGGGATAAGTTACTTCAGGACACAGCACAGTAAAGTCCTTTCAAGCAGGGGGACACAGCATCCAGCAACGTCCCTTTAGCCTTTCCTTAGTTAAAACAACAAACTGCAGCCAGCCCCGGAACACACAGCAAGGTTCAGTCCTTGCCTTCAGTCTCTTCAGTTGTTTCTTCCTTGGAAAAGGTTCCTCTTTCCAACGAAGTAGCTCCAGTCTTGTTCAATCTAGATCAAGCCATTCTCCAAAGTTCAGAGGCTTCAGCTCTCATAGTTATACCCCTCAATGGCTTTGAAGTCTTTGTGTTCAGGGGACACTCACCCCTGTTCAAACCAGTTCTGTGTGCCTCCCTGCCAGTGGCACCTTCTACCCTTGATTAGTGGGGGTCTGGATTCTCAATCACTCAATAGGAAATGGAGCAATTGTTTTATGGCAGCAACACAGGCCTTTTCACCTCTAGGGGCTACTTCCCCCCTGCACTCCAGATGCAGGACAGCCTGTTGCTGTCACACCTCCTTCTCTGGGTAAAGACATTCCCCAGATCCTATCGCTTTCAAATCCAGACAGTCACTCCACAACCAGGCAGAGCACAAAAACCCAGCCACTTCTAAAAGAGTGGCTTATAAACACACAATGCAAAAACCACCTTCATAGAAAGATGTGTTATTACATTGAGAGTTCAGGCATAATATACTTCACCTCTCCATCTTAAACCTTTGGGAAGATAGGCTGGAAAACATATTACTCAGCGTCCCCATTATGTCCTATGGGCAAGATGGCCTTTCAACAGTGAAAAACGAAATGGAGATTATTTCACTGTCAGGAAATGGTACACAACTTTGTACATGTCCTACCTTTCACATGCTCTGCACCCTGCCCAGGGGAACAACATGGCAGTTTAACAAACTGCGCTCAGGCACTGCAATGGCAGGCCTGAGTTCCCTCTTTAAGGCTACTGGTATGGGTGGCACAAGTAGGGCTGCAAGTCCACTAGTAGCATTTGCATTACCATCCCTGGCACACAAAGTGCGCTTTACTAGGGACTTCACTAGTAAGACAAACATACCAATCATGGACAACCAATTACCGTTATACTTTATACAGGGAGCACTTGCACTTTGACACTGATCAGCAGTGGCAAAGTACCTAAAGCATCTAAGTTGGCAACACCATGCCAGAAAAAAGAGTCTAGGGGGAAAGCAAAAAGTTTAGGGAACTTTAGACAAAAAGGGCCAAGTCCTATACTCATCAAAAGAAAGGTGGGAGGGAGTGATAATGATAGCCTCCTTGTCTCTCATACAATCACGATTCTCTATGCAGTACATTTCAGAAAATTTACATTTTATGGCAAGACAGGAGGCAGCAATATGCAGGTTCAAAGCCTTTTAATGCGATATGTACATCCGCATCCTGGATATCTGCATCTGCATCATGGATATCTACACCGGTGTCAGGCACAGCTACACCCGCCTCAAGGATATCTACATCGGTGATGTGGAAATCAACAGCTGCATCATGGACATCTACACCCTCAACATACATATCTAGACAGGTTTCATGGATACCTAAACCCTCGTCATGGATATCTACACCCTCGTCATGGATACCTACACCCTCGTCATGGATATCTACACCCGCATCATGGATACCTACACCAGTGTCATGGATATCTACAGCCTCATTATGGATATCTACACCCGCATCATGGATATCTGCATCTGCATTATGGATATCTACACCGGTGTCATGCATAGCTACACCCGCCTCAAGGATATCTACATAGGTGATGTGGAAATCAACAGCTGCATCATGGATATCTACACCCTCAACATGGATATCTAGACAGGTGTCATGGATACCCACAGCCTCATCATGGATATCTACCATGGATTTCTACACACGCATCATGGATATCTGCATCTGCATTATGGATATGTACACCTGCGTCAAGGATATCTGCATCATGGACATCTACACCTTCAACATGGATATCTACACCAGTGTCATGGATGCCTACAGCCTTATCAGGGATATCTACACCCGCATTACGGATATCTACACTAGTGTCATGGATATGTACACTCGCATCATGGATATGTACACTCGCGTCAAGGATATCGGCATCTGCATAATGGATATCTTCATCTGCATTATGGATATGTACACCCGTATCATGGATATGTACACTTGCGTCAAGGATATCTGCATCTGCATCATGGATATCTACACCAGTGTCATGGATATGTACACTCGCATCACGGATATCTGCATCTGCATCATGGATATCTCCATCTGCATTATGGATATGTACACCCGCATCATGGATATGTAAACTCGTGTCAAGGATATCTACGTCTGCATCATGGATATCTACACCAATGTCAGTGGATATCTACACCTGCGTCAAGGATCTCTACACCAGTGACGTGGATATCAACAGCTGATAATGGACATCTACACCCTCAACATGGATATCTACATCGGTGTCATGGATACCTACACCCTTGTCATGGATATCTACATCAGTCTCATGGATATCTGCAGCAATGTCAAGGATGTCTACACCCGTAACATGGATATCTACACCCTCGTCATGGATATCTACCATGGATATCTACCATGGATATCTACACCAGCGTCATGGATATCTACACCGGTGATGTGGATATCAACAGCTGATAATGGACATCTACACCATCAACATGGATATCTACATCGTTGTCATGGATACCTACCGCCTTGTCATGGATATCTACCATGGATATGGAATTTGGATTTTTTTTTTTGTATAGCGCGTAGTTACCCTCGGGCATCCCAGCGCTTGTCCAGGCAGCAACAATAACCACAGAGCCAGATCAGTCACATCACATAGGAAATAGATGTGTTTTCAGAAGCTTCCGAAAACGAAGAGTGCAAGTCTCTAAGCGCATCCTCAGCGGAAGCGCGTTCCAGAGAGTGGCTGTGTGAACCGAAAATCTTCTACCACCAGTACGGGCCTTATTAACCCTAGGAACCTGAAGCAGATGTTTCTGGTCGGAGCGCAAAGCTCTGTTAGCTTTATAGGGCACCACTAAATTCCTTAGGATGGAAGTTCCCTTCCCCTGGAGGATTCTATGTGCTGTGCAAAGAGCTTTGAATTTAACCCTCTCCCGCACTGGAAGCCAGTGCAGTGTCTTCAGGGCGGGTTTAGCTGACTGCCTCCTTGGCCTGTTCGTCAGCATCCTAGCCGCGGCGTTTTGGACCCGCTGAAGCTTACTGAACGTTGCTTCAGGGGTGCCAAGGAAAATAGCATTGCAATAGTCGAGCCTTGAAATAATCAGCCCCTGAATAAGTAGCTTCCTCGATCTCAAAGGGAGGAGAGGCAAGACTTTACGAGCTGAACGGAGGAGCCCGAAACAGACCCCTGCCGTTTTCTTAGCCTGGGTCTTAAAAGAGAGGTCTTGCTCCAACCAAACCCACAAGCTCTTGAGCTCCTGCTTAGGGCTGGGGAGCTCGCCCAGGCAGCTAGGCCAGATGGTCGAAGGGAGTGAGGGAGTCTTATGCCCCAGCAGCATTATTTCGGTCTTAGAACCGTTTAATTTAAGCGCCGATTCGCACATCCAGGTGTGCACTTTGGCCATACATAGGCGCAGCGAGTCCGGGTTCTTCACCAATTGGGACAATGCGACCACCAGCTGAGTATCGTCAGCATAGCTGACAATTTTTATCCCAAATGGGGCCACCACATCCTCCAGGGGGGCCATATAAACATTAAACAATGTGGGGCTTAAAGAAGAGCCCTGTGGCACCCCACACTGGAGGGGGATAGTTGTTGACCGTTCGCTGCCTTCCCAGACCTGATAGGTCCGGCCACACAGAAATGACTGAAGCCACTGCAGCTCCACTCCTGCAACCCCCACATTGGACAGCCGTTGGATCAACACTTGGTGGTTCACAGTGTCAAAAGCCTCACTGAGGTCCAGGAGGATGACTGCCACTGACCCTCCTGAATCCAGAATGCTCCTGGCTTCCTCAATGACTGCCAATAGGGCGGTGTCTGTGCCCTGCCCTGGCCAAAAACCCGTTTGTGACTCTCGTAACAGACCGTTGGACTCCAGAAAGTCTGACAATCTGTGATTAACCAGTCTTTCTGCGATCTTACCAAGTCCCGGCAGCAGAGAGATAGGCTTGAAGTTTGCCAAATCCGATGACTTCTGCCACAGATATTGGACCAAAAGTGTCCAATAGGACATGATCTCCTCCTACCTGACTACCCATGTCTGCACTCTGCGCAACCTGAGGCAGCGCGCTTATGATGTTCTCTATTTTCAAGTGGAAGTACTCCGCCAACTCCCTGCACTTCTCAGCTGGGCTATCATGGGTCACCGGGGGCTCAGGAATTTTGAGGAGCTCCTTTACCACTTTAAAAGTCTCTCTAGAAGAGTTGGAGGAACTTTTTATTCTTTCCTTGAAAAATTGGGCCTTAGCACAGCGAAGAGCGTTTTTATATGCTCTAAATGCTGCGCGATATTCCTCCCGACTAACCACCCCCCAATCTTTCCTCCAAGCCCTCTTCAACTTCTTACATCCTTTCCTAAGGATTCGCAGATCCGGTGAATACCATGGGGCAGCACCCATTCTCTTTCCCCTCTTTGCCACTCTCTTTTTCGGGAGGATGGCATCCAGGGAATTGGTCACCCACAGATCAAAATCCGCATCAGCCACTACCCGGTCCGAGGCGAGGAGAGGACACGAGTCCTCAAGTTTGGCGATCCAGTTAACCACTGATAACCTGGACCAAGCTCTTTCCAGGGTATAAACCCTTGGAGAAGGGGCGGTTCTTGGATCAACTTGCAAGATTACCGGGACCAAGAAATGATCTGACCACGGTAGAGGGCAAGCGGGCAGGGCCCTAAGGTACGGGATATTCGAGAAGATGGAATCGAGGAGGTGGCCCTTGCTATGAGAGGCTCCTGGGTTGCTTAGACTAAGACTAAGATTATATGAATTTAAATCACACTGCAGATCAGCAGCCACTAAGTCTGCCGGGTCATTGAAGTGGAGATTCAGGTCCCCTAACACCATAAAATTAGTCGTGGAAGAGGCCAGCAGCGTGACTGTTTCCATTAGGGAGCTAGCAAAGCTGCCCATGCCCCCTGGAGGTCGGTATATCAGAACGCCTGACACTGTTACCGTAGGGGACATCCGCAGTGAGAACTGGCAGCTCTCACAGTCCTGAACATCACTATTCTGGGCCCTGCACACAAACATGTCTCTAAATATAATAGCAATGCCGCCCCCCTGCCCCACCGGTCTATCCAGGTGGTATATTAGAAATCCTGGGGGGAGGGCTCGGACTATGTCCGCACCTGAACTGGCTGTAATCCAAGTTTCCGTCAGAAACAGGATGTCCAGATCGTGGTCTTGTATCAAGAATTTGATTTCGAGAGCATGGCACGGGAGGGATCTACAATTCAGCAGGGCCATCAACAGGGCATTCTTTCCCTTGTCAGGTTGGATCAGCTGACATGTCCTACACGCAGAGAAAGGTTTAGATCCTTTATAGATGTACTTACACAATACATTTTTAGGAGCGCGCAGCGACATGATGTCCTCTTGAGAGTATGTTATCTGCATTTCTGGAGTTTGAACCAAGAGTCCTGGCCCTAGGCCCGGACGGGCACAGACGGGCTGGACTCTGGCGTGACTCCGGCGGTGATCCGGCGTTCCCGCTGCGCGTGACCGCTGCGCATCAGCATGACCTCCTTAAGAGGAGGTCGAGCGTCCTTGGGCGCTAGAACGTGCAACTACACGCCCGGCGTCCTTCCCTCACTCAATATGGCCGCCAAAATGCCGAGAGGCAGTGACAAGGGACCCGCAAAACGCGGTGAGTTCAATTATTATGGTGCAAGTATGAGGGGAGCAGCCTAAAAACAGGGAAGAAGGCAAATAAAAATAAAAGCAAATACAAAACGAGGAATTTTAAAAAACGCCTAATACAAAGGCAAATAGCACCGCAATGCGCGCAATGCGCTGTGACCGCTCTGGTCAAGTCAGGTGTTCGTCCCGCATCAGTCTCATGGATATCTACATCAGTCTCATGGATTTCTGCAGCAATCTCATGGATGTCTACACCCTTAACATGGATATCTACTTGCTTGTCATGGATATCTACCATGGATATCTACACCCGCATTATGGATATCTACACTAGTCTCATGGATATGTACACTGGCGTCATCGATATCTGCATCTGCATCATGGATATCTCCATCTGCATTATGGATATGTACACCCGCATCATGGATATGTACACTCGCGTCAAGGATATCTGCATCTGCATCATGGATATCTACACCAGTGTCATGGATATGTACACATGCGTCACGGATATCTGCATCTGCATCATGGATATCTCCATCTGCATTATGGATATGTACACCCGCATCATGGATATGTACACTCACGTCAAGGATATCTGCATCTGCATCATGGATATCTACACCAGTGTCATGGATATGTACACATGCGTCACGGATATCTGCATCTGCATCATGGATATCTCCATCTGCATTATGGATATGTACACCCGCATCATGGATATGTACACTCGCGTCAAGGATATCTGCATCTGCAACATGGATATTTGTTAATGTTAATGTTAATGTTATAGTGATTTGTATAGCGCGCGGCTGCCCCAGCCAAGGGGCGTCCCGGCGCGGCAAGCAGACAGAATGCAGAGAGTTGGAGGAGCAGAGAGAAGAAAGAATTATTGGAAGAGATGAGTTTTGACAGCCTTTCTGAAGGCTAGAAGGTCCTGTATACCGCGGATAGCTTCGGGAAATTTAAACCAGTGTCATGGATATCTACACCTGCGTCAAGGATATCTACACCAGTGACATGGATATCAACAGCTGATAATGGACATCTACACCCTCAACATGGATATCTACATCAGTGTCATGGATACCTACAGCCTCATCATGCATATCTACCATGGATATCTACATCAGTCTCATGGATATCTACACTAGCGTCATGGATATCTGCAGCAATCTCATGGATGTCTACACCCTTAACATGGATATCTACACCCTCGTCATGGATATCTACCATGGATATCTATACTAGCGTCATGGATATCTACACCGGTGATGTGAATATCTACACCACTGTCATGGATATCTACAACCTCGTCATGGATATCTACCATGGATATCTAGACCCTCGACATGGATATCTACCATGTATATCTACACCCTCGACATGGATATCTACACTAGCATCATGATATCTACACCGGTGACGTGGATATCTACACCAGTGCCATGGATATCTACACCCGCGTCAAGGATATCTACAATGGTGATGTGGATATCAAAAGCTGCATCATGGACATCTACACCATCAACATGGATATCTGCACTAGCGTCATGGATATCTACACCCGCGTCAAGGATATCTACACCAGTGACATGGATATACACCAGTCCCATGGATGTCAACACCCACGTCAAGGATATCTATACCAGTGACGTGGATATCTACATCCTCAACATGGATATCTACACTTGTTTCATGGATATCTACACCCTCGTCATGGATATCTACACCCTCGACATGGATATCTACACTAGCATCATCATGGATATCTACATCTGTGTCATGGATACCTACACCCTCGTCATGGATTACTACCATGGATATCTATATGTCTCATGGATATCTAAACTAGCGTCATGGATATCTGCAGCAATTACATGGATATTTACACCCTTGACATGGATATCTACACTAGTGTCATGGATATCTGCAGCAATCACATGGATATTTACACCCTTGCCATGGATAGCTACACACACGTCATGGATATCTACACCGGTGTCATGGATATCTACACCCTCGTCATGGATACCTACACCCTCGTCATGGATACCTACACCATTCTCATGGATATCTACACCCTTCATATGGATATCTACACCGGTGTCGTGGGGATCCTCACCTGCAACACAGATATCTACACCTGCATCATGGATATCTACACACACATCATGGATATCTGCACCAGTAACATGGATTTGTACACTGGTGCCATGGATATCTACTGACACGGGTCATGGATATCTACACCAGTCTCATGGATATGTACACCTTCGACATAGATATCTACACAGGTGTCATGGATATCCCACATCAACCAACTTGATTTTAAATGAGTTATCCACAAAGACGCTTACACTATCAAGGTCGGCTCCTATTTTGATACACTTGAGCATGGGTTGGATCGTCACTGAATAAGTTATTCAGTTTCCGAGTCCGAAGTGGCGTCAGCTGTGGGAGAGAGAGATGTTTGCGGAAAGTGTTTCATGTACACAAAGTCTCTCAGTACCTTTCCAATCCAAACACAACGCAAATCTCCTGGTTGTGGTTTCAACGCCTTATCTATGGAAAATGAGATAAAGGAACTGAACGTCTGCGCGACCAACAGAAGGCTTCAAGCTGAATTACTACCACAAAAAGCAACACGCAGCCTTTGCTGGACTTCTGTCCAAGATGGGAGCTGGAAGGTGAACACTGGTCTCTTAGTACCAGCCAGAGATCCAGAGAGAGTCCCTTTCTTAAATGCTTGACTATGAGAACCTGCACCGAAGCCTTCCATAGAAGACATGACCTGAAATGTACTCTCTCAGTGGACATGCCAATGGCGGGATTAACACAACCACTTTCTATCTAGGATTTTACATGTGTTTTAAGACCAGACATCTCTTGAGAAGCTTAGATACATATAAGGTGTACAGTTTTATTTCAAATTCTGTTGTTGTGTAGTCGCTGCAGAAATATGAAACTGATGGTTTTGTTACTATTCTTATTTCTCAGCCCCTTGAGACCCTCACAGGTGATTTGCTGTGCTTTATAAATCCTGATTTTTTGATTGGTTGACTGATTTCTATTTAAAATGTTCAATGTTATGGCTAAAGCTGAAAATAATAAACTATTATTAATATTACATGGGAGGAGCCAGCTGAGTGTCGCCATTGGAAACCCAGTGGTTTGAAGGAGGCGGGCCAGCCACAGCTGGACATACAAGCATCTGCTCATTTTGTTTTTTTACAGAAATCCTGTTACCGCCCACCTCTCCATGAGCTCCTGAATCTGTGTTTGCGACTGGAATTGTGTGGTAAGCAAAATGATTAACAACATAGACTAAATTGTTTTAGTATCTTCAGGGCCCAAAATATGCTGTCAATCAGTTTTATAGCGCCTACAAGGGAAGTCATTAATATGCAAATAATATTGCTGGATCTGTGGATGCGAGTTTTTGAGTTCTCTCCTAGTTTCTGGAACCCACAGGGCTCAGCTCTTTTGCTCCTCCGGTGTCTCTCTATACACAGAGGTGCGAACAGATGATACAACCGCACCAAGGGACAGGTGTAAGACCATGTGATTTTGCGAGACAGTAATTGCGATTTTTTGTGACTCGCAATTTACGAGTCACAAAATCAAATGTACTAATGTGTCTGGGACACATTTATTGATTCTCAAATGGGTCGCAAATAACCTGCCTCATTAACATTCATGAGACAGGTCGCAATTTGCAAATTATTGGGAATGGCTGGCACTCGCAGGGATGGTGGCCTGCTGGGGTCAGCAGACCACCATGTCTGTGATTGCTTTTTCAATAAAGCAGTTTTTTTCAAATGCAGCCCGTTATCCTTAAAGAAAAACAGGGGCATTTAAAAAAATTAAATGAAATGTTACAGTTTCACTTTTTAAGAGCCAGTTGTGGTCTGTGGGACCACTGCCTATTTTTAAAAAAACATTTTTGCTGCCAATAACAAAGGGGAAGGGATCCCCTAGCGACACCTTCCCATTAGCGACTGACTTACCACCAGTTTGAAATTGGTGGTAAATGCTATTTTTTTGCAACAGCATTTGAGGTCGCAAAATAATCTTACATCCCCCTCTGCTATTAGTAAGGGATGCCCCAGCCTAATAGTGACATGCACAACTTATTTTGAGAGTCGGTAACAGGTTACTGACTCGCAAAATTGGTTTGGTACATGCTACAACCCTTTTTAGTGGCAGCATCTGAGCCGATTTCCCCCTTGCGGCTGCTAAAAACGGTAATAGATCTGGAACTGGTATGGTGTGGTGTTCCCGGCCTTTATTCCTAGTTTGTTAGCAGCCCCGGGTGCGAGGAGAGATAACTCCTTGTAGTCCCTGAAATGTTATGTTATGTTATGTTATGTTATTTATTCTTTTGTATAGCGCAACGGTAACTCAAAAAGAGTGTCCCGGCGCTTTAGGTAAGGAGAACAGATTTTAGAATAACACAACACAGCTAAAAGAGGTTAAAAAATAAACAGAAAAAAAAACGGAACTACTGGCAGAACTATTGAGAAAACAGCCAGGTTTTGAGACCTCTTCTAAAATCAAGGAGAGTAGACGCCCCCCGCAAAGGGAGCGGTAATGAATTCCACATCTGTGGGGCCAACAGACTGAAAGAGCGGCCCCCAAGGCGAGCCCTCTTCACACGCGGAACAGCCGCCAAAAGTAGAGATTCTGACCTCAACGAGCGAGTCGGATGGTAAAAGGTCAGTCTCTTTTGGAGATGTTTAGCTCCCACAGCATGGAGCGCTTTATAGGCCAAGGTCAAAGCCTTAAAGGCGATCCGTTTGCGAATGGGTAGCCAGTGTAACGTCACCAACAACCCAGAGGCACTGGTGCGTCTACTTAGGCCAAAGATGGCCCTGGCCGCCGCGTTCTGTGCAACTTGAAGCCTTTGCAGCAGATACTCTGGCAGGCCCAGGTAAAGAATGTTGGCATAATCCAACCTGGAGCCTATCAGAGCCTGCACCGTCAGCCTCCTGTGCTCTTCGGACAAGAGAGGCAGAAACCTCCGCAGCATTTTTAACAGGCCGAAGCAGGTGCCGGTTACCCCCAGGATCTGGGCTTTCATCGTCAGCCCCTTGTCCATCTTGACCCCCAAGTTTTTAGCCATGGGAGAGGAACCGGACGGAGGGAACATGTCGATGGGCCACCAGGCCTGCCAGCTAGGCTCCGTATCGCACCCGAAGAAGAGTACCTCCGATTTGTCGGAATTGCACTTGAGGCTGTTCAGTTGGAACCATGCGAACACAGCCCCAAGGCAATTCTGGAAATGCTGTTATATGGCCAGTTCTTAATTTGTAAAAAACATAAGTGCCGGGGCCTCGTCAGGAGGCCACTTCAGTTTGCACTAATTATTGCCTCTTACATGCTGCCAATGATAGTAGCAACACAACTACTAACCATCACATTCCTACAAGTGTGATAATTCAGGCTTAGTCAGGCCTCAAAGGCTATGAGAACAGTGGCGGCGGCTCAGGGAAGTGGGGTTAAAGTTGACAGACGATGGAATAGCCAAATTAAATAAGTAAAACATATTCTGTCGTCTGACGACTCCCCCCCCGACCCCGCTCCACTGCCCCACCGTGCTTACGTGCACTGGCCGCGATTGTATAAGTATGGATTGGGTGGCAGGTAATAGTCATTTTTAATGTATACTGAATTAATAATTAATTAATTAATTGTGTGTTGTTGAGCACCCCCATTTACAGACTGTTACAAACCCCAGTGTTGACAATTAAGTGCCAGTGCAGAGTATCTGTAACCACAGCCGCAAGTTCAAGTTCAAGTTCAAGTTCAGGAATTTGTATAGCGCACTACTCACCCAGAGGATCTCAAGGCGCTTGAGGGAGGGTGGGTGCATTACTTATCGAATAGCCAGGTTTTTAGTTGCTTTCTGAAGGAGAGGTGGTTCTGTGTAAGTAAGTCGGAGGTGAGAGGGGAGAGAATTCCAGGTTTTGGCCGCTAAGTAGGAGAAGGATCTTCCTCCCATGGTGGATCTGTGGATGCGCGGAATTGCGGCGAGGGCTTGATTGGATGATCGTAGTTGGCGGGTGGGTGTGTAGAAGGACAGTCGTGTGTTGAGGCATTCGGGTCCTAGGTCGTAGAGGGCCTTGTGTGCGTGGGTGAGGAGACGGAACGTTATTCTCTTGTTGACGGGGAGCCAGTGGAGATCCTTCAGGTGACCAGAAATGTGAGCATGACGGGGAATGTCCAGTATGAGTCTGGCTGAGGCGTTTTGGATGCGTTGGAGTTTTTTCTGCAGTTTGGCTGTGGTCCCGGCGTAAAGGGTATTTCCATAATCCAGTCGGCTGGTGACCAGTGCGTGGGTGACTGTCTTTCTTGTTTTGGTGGGGATCCAGCGGAAGATTTTTTTGAGCATGCGTAGGATGTTGAAGCATGATGATGAGACGGCGTTGACTTGTCTGGTCATCGAGAGGGAGGAGTCTAGGATGAAGCCCAGATTACGTGTGTGATCTGTAGGTATGGGTGCTGTACCCAGGGCCGGTAGCCACCATGAGTCGACCCAGGCAGAGGGGGATGATCCTAAGATGAGGACTTCCGTTTTGTCCGAGTTAAGTTTTAAACGGCTGTTCTTCATCCATTCGGCTACTTCTTTCATTCCTTCGTGCAGATTGGTTTTGGCGGTGTTTGGGTCTTTGGTGAGGGAGAGGATCAGCTGGGTGTCGTCTGCGTAGGAGATGATTTTGAGGTTGTGTTGGCGCGCGATGGATGCGAGGGGACTCATGTAAACGTTGAAGAGGGTGGGGCTGAGTGAAGATCCTTGTGGTACACCACAGATGACTTCGGTGGCCTCTGATTTGAATGGGGGGAGGCGGACTCTCTGGGTTCTTCCGGCGAGGAACGAGATGATCCAATCCAAAGCTTTTCCTTGTATTCCGACGTTGAGGCGTTGTATGAGTGTGCTATGACATACTGTGTCGAAGGCGGCGGAGAGGTCGAGTAGGATGAGGGCAACTGTTTCTCCGTTGTCCAGTAGCGTTCGGATGTCGTCTGTAGCTGTGATGAGGGCGGTTTCGGTGCTGTGTTTGGCACGGAAGCCGGACTGTGAAGGGTTGAGGGAATTGTTGGATTCAAGGAAGGCGG
Source organism: Lissotriton vulgaris (assembly GCF_964263255.1). Lineage (NCBI taxonomy): Eukaryota > Metazoa > Chordata > Amphibia > Caudata > Salamandridae > Lissotriton > Lissotriton vulgaris. The sequence continues at coordinate 310,421,611 of NC_141686.1, read as the reverse complement.
CGAGCTGACTATTGACGGCTTTCTCAATGACTTTGGCAGGGAATGGGAGGAGTGAGATGGGGCAGTAGTTCTTAAGTTCAGAGGGGTCTGCTGTGGGTTTCTTCAGAAGGGCGTTGAGTTCGGCATGTTTCCAGCTTTCCGGGAAGGTAGCGGAGTTGAAGGAACAGTTGATGACATCACGGAGATGGGGTGCGATGATGGAGTCTGCTTTGTTGAAGATGTGGTGGGGACATGGGTCGGTAGACGATCCTGAGTGAATGGAGTTCATCAGGCGAACGGTGTCTTCAGTGGTGATTGGGTTCCAGGCGAAAAGGTTGTGAGAGTGCTGTTTTGGTTCAGAGGTGGGTGGAGTGGGCTGTTCATCGGACTGGTTTTCAAAGCTGTTATGTATGTCGGCGATTTTGTTGTGGAAGAAAGAGGATAACGAGTCGCATAGGTCTTGGGAGGGAGTGATGTCGTTGGTGCCGGCGGTGCGGTTGGTAAATTCTTTGACGATGTTGAATAGTTCCTTGCTGTTGTGGGCGTTGTTGTCGAGTCGATCCTTGAATGCTGATTTCTTGGTGGATCGGATCAATTGGTGGTGTTTGCGGGTGGCGTCCTTGAAGGTGGTCAGGTTGTCAGAGGTTGGGTTTTTTCTCCAGGTTTTCTCGAGGGTCCGGCATAACTTCTTGGATTTCTTAAGTTCATCGTTGAACCAGGGGGCCTTTTTGCTACCTTGTTTGATCTGATGGTTTTTCAAGGGTGCTAATACGTCAGCGCTGTGGGTGATCCATTGTGTGAGTTTGGTGGCAGCTTGGTTTGGGTCCAATGATATGGCAGGAGGGTTTTGGTTTAGCGATGTGAAGAGTTGGTCGGTGGTGATTTTGTTCCAGTTTCTTCGAGGGATAGGTTGTGGGGGGTTGTGGGTCGTGGTCTTTTTGTAGCTGAAGTGAACGCAGTTGTGGTCCGTCCAATGGAGAGTTGTGGTGTGATCGAAGGAGATGTGTTTGCTGGAGGTGAAGATAGGGTCGAGCGTGTGTCCGGCAAGGTGGGTGGGGGTGTCAACAAGTTGTTTGAGTCTGAGATTGGCCAGGTTGTCCAGAAGGGTGGTGGTGTTTCTGTCGTTTTTCTTTTCCAGGTGGAAGTTGAGGTCTCCCAGTAGAATGTAGTTCTCGGAGGTGAGGGCATGTGGGCTGATGAAGTCGGTGATGTCTTCGTTAAATTGTGTGCGGGTTCCTGGTGGTCTGTAGATGAGGGTGCCTCTAAGTGTGGTCCTGGGGTCAATGTGGATCTGGAAATGAAGGTGTTCGTCGGTCGCGAGGTTGTCGTCGGAGCTGGTCGTGATTCGGATGGTGTTCTTATGGATGATGGTGATGCCTCCTCCTGTTTGGTTGGTGCGGTCTTTTCGGATGATCTTGTAAGCGTCCGGGATGGCTATGGCGATGTCGGGCGCTGATGAGGCGTTCATCCAGGTTTCTGTAAGGAAGGCGATGTCCGGCGATGTAGTGTCGAGTAGGTCCCAGAGTTCAGTGGCGTGTCTGTGGACCGAGCGGGTGTTCAGCAGGATGCACTTCAGGTGGTTGGAGTTGGAGCTGTGTTTGGAGGTAGTGGATTTGGTGTGGGTCCTGGTGCAGGCGAACTTGCAGGATTGGCAGGCGAATGGACCGTGGGTGTGTCCTGGAGCAGCTTCGCAGCATTGTGGTGTGCGTCCGGGGTTAAGGGCAAAGAGGGTAGCGGCGTCATACGTTATGCGGGAGGAGTGGGTTTTGCGAGGACCAGGGGGCCTGGCGCTGGGCGCGGTCCAGGCGCGGACGGGCGTAGACGGGCTTACCTTTGGCGCACCTTCGGTGCGCATGGGGCGCGACCGCTGCGCGCAAGAGCATCTGTCATATGTGGATGGTGGAGGGGGAGGGGCGAGGGAGGGTCAGCTGGGAGGCGGGAGCGGGGTGCAGATCAGGGCAGGGAGGCACAAACAACAACAAACAAAATGGCAGCAAGCCGATAATGAAACAGGACTGGGGCACGATCGGCAGTAGCGCGAAGCAAATGGCAGTGGCGTCGGCACAATCAGGAAAAATAAATCTGCAGGCAGCACAGCAGCACAAGTAAAAAAGTTGCAATCAAGCGCTACGTTCAAATGTACCTCCGCAATTATTATTTATTAATAGGCAGGCGGGGCAATCTCTCGCTATCAATTTAAATGAATAATTATGCAGACAATAAATTTAGATGAAGCAGTTATGTAGGCTGAAGCAGTGCAAGGCGAGAATCGCTACGATACCGGTGAAGGTGAGGAGCAGCGTGTGGAGCGACCGCTTCTGCTGGGAGCAGGACGGTCACAGCGCATCCACGGCGGAGTGGCCTAGTCAGTATCCGTGGGAGGGAGGGTCAGCTGGGAGGCGGGAGCGGGGTGGAGATCAGGGTAGGGAGGCACAAACAACAACAAACAAAATGGCAGCAAGCCGATAATGAAACAGGACTGGGGCACGATCGGCAGTAGCGCGAAGAAAATGGCAGTGGCGTCGGCACAATCAGGCAAAATAAATTTGCAGGCAGCACAGCAGCACAAGAAAAAAAGTTGCAATCAAGCGCTACGTTCAAATGTACCTCCGCAATTATTATTTATTAATAGGCAGGCGGGGCAATCTCTCGCTATCAATTTAAATGAATAATTATGCAGACAATCAATTTAGATGAAGCAGTTATGCAGGCAGAAGCAGTGCAAGGCGAGAATCGCTACGATACCGGTGAAGGTGAGGAGCAGCGTGTGGAGCGACCACCTGAGGGAATAGATTTGGATATAATATTGCAAACTCCCTGGCTCTTATGCAGGCAGAGAAGGTTTCATGGGGGAATAGATGATGACTTCAAGAAAACACTAGCAACAGGGGAACTGAGATTCAGGGACAAGTTCCAGTCAGCCTTTGAACTGCAATACCTCTGGCTCTGTAAGTAAGATAGACAAGGTTCAAGTGGTACCAAAACTCACCACCGCGACTGTCCAACCAGAACGGAAAAAACAATGGGGCAGATTTACAAAAAACTAACGCAGCATCCGTGCAGCAAGTCCTTTTCCTGCACCGCGCTGCGTTAGTTTCGAAGCACAGGGATACGACATATTTACAACAATATGTCGCATCTCTGTGCTTCCTCCTGCGCTGGCGCACAAACTGTTGCCATGCCATTGCACCATGGTGCAAGAGTGCCTGCGCCATGGGGAGATTGTTTATGTGCAGTAAAGGTTCCCTTCCTGCACATAAACAATCAGAAATGGCGTTTTACAACGTCTGTGTGTGCTGCATTAGCACACATGGAACTTGTAAAATGTCTTTATTTAAAGGATTGTTTATGTGCACGAAGGGACACCTGCCTGTACATAAACAATCACCAGAGGAGTTTTCCATTTTCTATGCGTGCTGCAGAATGCAGCACGCATAGAAAGAGGGAAAAAACGAGGAGAATGAAATACATTTCTCCTTTTTGCGCCTCCCTACGCCTTTGGAGGCTTAGCATTCAGACGCATTTCCAGATTTACGATTTCTTGTAAATCTGGAAATGTGTCTAGTTCCATGGGTGTTGCGTGAGAACAAAGCAACACCCATGGAACGCCCCTTTCACGCAAAGTGCTGCGTGTAAATCAGCTGTATTTACAAGGTCAGGAAAAGCCACGCAGGGTGGCTTTTCCTGCCATTGTAAATATGCACTGCGGTGCCTCACAAAAAATGACGCACTGGCAGTGCAAGGGGCTTGTAAATCTACCCTAATGTCCCTCTCGGACTACTAAGCACTTGCAAAGCTAGTGTGGTGTCACGGGCAATGAAGGCACACCCCCGGGTGAAGCCCCCTGATGGTCTCAGTACATCCTTGACCTCAGATGAAGCAGATGGTGTGGGTCAGTCATGACCCAGGCCACTGGAATTATCCAATTGTGTGGCCACTGTGATTTTCGAATAGTTATAGATTTGCTGCATTTGCCACATAATCCATCATCTGCCACATAATCTGCGGATTTTCACAAAAAAAATCTTGTTTCTAGCTCAAACAGTTCAAAAGTCAAAAGTTACAATGCAACACGTGTTGTAGCTGAGTTGAAGGCCCTTTGCAAAGCTGGACTGGTCAGCTTTCTGTTCCTTGTTGCTACATTTAGTAGTCGAACTGGTAGTATTGAGGTGCACCCAATGCCCAGACAGTAGTACCCCTTTAAAAAATGATGAAATAATGAGGTAATACTGTTACAACGTGTGCCACATTATGGAGCATTATTCGCCTTTTCTTGTCGCATAATTTACTCAAACCAGTTGCATAATTTGGCCCTCTCATGCCGCATAATTCCAGTACTCCTGGTCATGCCCCACTGACCACAGATTGTTGTGGTTCCAGGCCAGTCTTAACCCTTTCACTTGTCCTCTATGCACACCAGACAGCTAGAATTTGATTGGCTTAGGACTTAGGTACAAGAGGTCCCTTCCTCTTTAGGACATTAAACACCAGTCTTGCCAGCAGTGGGCAGGAGCAGTGCGCAGCAGCAGTGACATCAGCAGTGCGCAGCAGCAGTGCGCAGCAGCAGCGACAGTAGCAGTGCGCAGCAGCAGTGCACATCAGCTGTGCGCAGCACCAGTGCACATGATCAGTGTGCAGCATCAGTGTGCAGCAGCATTAGTGCGCAGCAGCATTAGTGCGCAGCAGCAGTGCACAGCAGCAGCAATGCACAGCAGCAGTGACAGCAGCAGTGCGCAGCAGTAGTGCACAGCAGCAGTGCGCAGCAGCAGTGCACATCAGCAGCAATGCACAGCAGCAGTGACAGCATTAGTGCGCAGCAGCAGTGCACAGCAGCAGCAATGCACAGCAGCAGTGACAGCAGCAGTGCGCAGCAGCAGTGCACATCAGCAGTGCTCAGCACCAGTGCGCAGCAGCAGTGTGCGGCAGCAGTGACAGTAGCAGTGCGCATCAGCAGTGCACAGCAGCAGTGTGCAGCAGCAGTGCTTTCTGGGGGCCAAGACTTCATCCCACCCACACTAGTGTACACTGTCCTGCTCACAAACCTCTCGGGTGTGATGCTAGAAAGAGGGGCCATGTCCTGAGGTCCAGGTGAATACAATGTCATCACCTGGGTGAGCCAGTTCATACTCAGTGGGCCTTTTTGGGAAGCCTGGGCCACTAAACAATTGCAGAAATTAAACATTAATTGCAATCACATTGCTGAAACATCTTCAAAAATATATTTTTCTGGTGCTCCTTAGAACCCCTGGGCCAAGGGAAAAAAAAATCAATAAAGTATTCGGGTTAATTATGAACTTGCAGCTTTGCGCGCTCTTTTGTTGATATTTTTGTAATGTGTTAGGTGGCCTAACCAGCTGGGCTCTCCACCTGTCCCAGTTGAAAAGGCTAGAAACCTGGGAGTCATTTTTGACAGCAAGCTGTCATTTAACCTTCATGTCAACAAGGTTGTGTCATCTGCGTTCTTTATTCTAAAGAAAATAAGGAAATTACTGCCTTACCTCCCCACATCAGCTGGGAAGATCCTGGTCTCCACCCTAGTGTTTTCCAAAATTGACGACGGGAATGCCCTCTTCCTTAATACTCAGAAACTCGTTCTATCTAAGTTGCAGTCCATACAGAATGCGGCTGCAAGAATTCTTCTTGACATCCCCCGCCGTCAGCCAACCACCTCAGCCATTCGTCACCTGCATTGGCTAAGAGTAGAGGGCCGTATTAAATTCAAGGCCCTCTGCATTGCCTACAAGGCAGTGCATGGCGTCGGTCCAAAGTTTCTGATTGAAGCGTTCCAGTTGTATAGCCCCAAGAGACAGTTGAGATCCGCCAACACCTGCCTGCTTCCGGTACCTCGCACGAGAACGGCAACCTGGGGAGACAGGCGCTTCTTGGTTGCCACACCCAAACTTTGGAACCTTCTGCCACTCACCATAAAAACTGCCCCCAATCTGATGAGCTTTCGTAGGCTCTTAAAGACATGGTTGTTCAACCAGTAAGCCTGCTGCTCGGTCTCTCTATCCGCCACATGCGCCGAGACACCTTCGGGTATTTGTTTGCGCAATAAAAATCTCGAAAATAAATAAATAATCAATATTAACCCACCTCAGTATTAACTCGGAGTATGTACCATGTCCAAAATCCATAGCTGTGGCCAACTAGAGCTTAGCACACCCTTACAGGTTTCCGCCACACTGGAGGGCTGTGGGTGGAGCAGCACCAGCTGAACAAAGCCATGGACCATCCAAGAGGGGCAGTGCCAGGCAACTGGGTGCAGCCGCTAAGACTCCTGATACTTCAGGGAAAGGACAAAAGGGCCACACACTGATGCAGGAGTGATGTGCCAGACTTCTGAAGTAGGGGCAGATCGCTATGGGGAGAGTAAGGGAGGTTCCACCTCAAGTTTATCCTCCAACAACTATACAGCACAAGACAGAGACTTGAGGGTATTTAGAATCAACTATGTCCTATAAGGTTTTTAGACTTCTCCGGGCTGTGGGTCATCAAAAGTTTTTTGAGCAGTCATTTTACCCTCAACTTATCAAGGCATACTTCATCATTTGACAACCTTCAGACTGGGGGTAGGAGCAATGCCACCCCGGCGGACTTAACCAAGGGAAGTTTATCTAACCCTGGGAGTTCTTATAGAGGTATGCTCAGGAGAGTACACGAGGTCCTGCTTTTTTATGGGCAAGAGTAAATGTAAAATATACCTAGAAGTATACTCGAAGTATTTTTTATTCAGCCAGTACCTCTGGTATGTTTAAAAACACTGAAACCAAATTGGTCATATGGTGAAATACAATGAATCACATGACCTAACACTATTTGTTACCAACATGTTTCGACCTCTATATAAGCCTAAAAGGTCTGGGGTCTTCTTCAGGGTATTAAATTGTAAGGCAATGGTGTGCATTCAGACCATGCTGCAAATAGGTGAAGACTACCACCCTACTGGTCCTTCAAGTTAATTCAGTGAAAACCCCAGTCATATTAAACTCTGGGCTCCATAGCTAAGTGTGGGGGACGCCTCCTCCATAGTCACACATTCGTCGGAAGGTAAGCGTAGGAGTATTACCTGTCAGGCCGTCGTCCAATCCTATTAGGCTGACTGATGTGGAGTCAAATGGGGTAGGATGGCACAGCTGTTTGCACAGTGCCAGGTCTTTCATGCCTATATCTTCTTACCACATCTGTCCCTGACGATTCAGTGACTTAATATCGAGAGACATAATATAGAATGCACAAAATAAGTACTAAAATATCGAATCCAAAATATAGAATGTTAAAATATAGTTAACTAAAATGTCGAATTTTTTAAATGTATTAAAAATAATACAAAATTAATTAAATATTAAAAACAATAGAATAAAACATACTTAAAATAATGTAAAAAAGCTTATAATGTAAAAATAATAAATGTGATGTAAAAATAAGTAGAGAATTTGTTGGATAGTGAGAGGGTAAAAAATACTATTCCCACTCCAGTGAGTGCAAGGGAAAGCGTTGGATAGCGCAGGGGTAAAAATTACTATTCCCAGTCCAAATAGTGCAACAGTAGGGAAAGCGTTGGATAGCAAGGGGGGTAAAAATTACTATTCCCACTCCAGAGAGTGAAACAGTAGGGAAAGCGTTGGATAGCGGGAGGGTAAAAATTACTATTTCCACTCCAGTGAGTGCAACAGTAGGGAAAGCGTTGGATAGCGTAGGGGTGAAAATTACTATTCCCACTCCAGTGAGTGCAACAGTAGGGAAAGCATTGGATAGCGCAGGGGTAAAAATTACTATTTCCACTCCAGAGAGTGCAACAATAGGGAAAGCGTTGGATAGCGGGAGGGTGAAAATTACTATTCCCACTCCAGTGAGTGCAACAGTAGGGAAAGCATTGGATAGCGCAGGGGTAAAAATTACTATTTCCACTCCAGAGAGTGCAACAATAGGGAAAGCGTTGGATAGCGGGAGGGTAAAAATTACTATTTCCACTCCAGAGAGTGCAACAATAGGGAAAGCGTTGGATAGCGGGAGGGTAAAAATTACTATTCCCACTCCAAAGAGTGCAACAGTAGGGAAAGCGTTGGATAGCGGGGGGGAGTAAAAATTACAATTCCCACTTCAGAGCGTGCAACAGTAGGGAAAGCGTTGGATAGCGGGGGTGTAAAAATTACTATTCCCACTCCAGAGAGTGCAACAGTAGGGAAAGCGTTGGATAGCGTAGGGGTAAAAATTACTATTCCCACTCCAGAGAGTGCAACAGTAGGGAAAGTAATGATGTAATATTAAAATTAATTTAAATTAATGATCAATACAATAAAAAATGAACGAATCATAATAACCAATTAATAAAAATGAATAACCAATTAATAACTAATGATCAATTATCAATACATATAAATAAGAATAAATGTTTACTGCATTACAATTAAATTACTTCCCACTCTATTCCCCTATAAACCCACAACCCGCTCCAAATAATAAATAATACAATTAACATAATTATCAATTAATCAATTAATAAAAACAAATTACAAACGAATACAAATTAATTACCAATTAATAATTAATTATCAAGCAATTAATTATCAATAAATATAAATAAAAATAAATATTAACTTTATTACCATTACATTTCTTCCCACCCGATTCCCCTATAAACCCACAACCCACTCCAAATAAATAATACAATTAACATAATTATCAATTATTCAATTAATAAAAAACAATTACCAATTAATAATTAATAATCAATAATTATCAACACATATAAATAAAAATTAATATTTAATTTACTATAATTAAATTACTTCCCACCCTATTCCCCTAAAAACCCACAACCCGCTCCAAATAAACAATACAATTACCATAATTATCAATTATTCAATTAATAAAAATGTATTACCAATTAATAAAAATGAATTACCAATTAATAATTAATTATCAATCAATTAATTATCAATACATATAACTAAAAATTAATATTTTATTTAGTATAATTAAATTACTTCCCATCCTATTCCCCTATAAACCCACAACCTGCTACGGAATTAAATTATGTAAAAATTCAATTACATAATATTCCTTACTTTAAAAAAATTAAACATACATTGGAAAATTAATACATAATTTTAACACATATACTACCATACATAACACTAAAAAAAATCGATATTATGTTAATCGATATTTAGAATTCGATATTATGAAAATCGATATATCCTACTCCAAATTCGATATCCTGACTAACTATATTTTGGTAATTCGATATTCTGTCTTATCTATAATTTGGAGTCGATATTTTGTCCATTCTATATTTTGGTTGTTTACCATCCCTAACAGCTCACTTCCTGAAGTACTGAAATGACCAACACCACAACCAATTCACTGTGCTCTGTGACTTCCTACGCCAAAACCAGTCAGCGGGTGACCCTTCCTTATGCTGTAACTTTCCAACTTCAGCCGCTCGCCCGCGTGGCCTTCTCAGATCAAAGAGAGGCAGCATAATCTCCAAGAGGAGTAATAACAGTCATTAATAAATGTATAGGTACTTTTTTAAACTTTGTGGATATATGCCTATTGAGTAGTTAAATGAGGCCTCCGAATCCTAGTTGGACAAACACAAGATCAGATGATAACATATCACTCCTATAGCTCACCCAGATCCTACTTTGAATTAAATCTGTGTCCAAGTGCTGAGCCTTTTAACCATGGGGCACCTGATGACATTGACTTGTTTTTCAAAGAAGGTTTCCAGTCGTCTCCTTTCTCCTGGGTTGCTGTTCCCTTCCATATCCGTACCCTTGTCGGTGTTTGCTCTACTGGCTGGCCCACAGCACGGGCAGATAAGGTGTGAGGTGGAGTGAGCGCTTGGACTGCGAGCTGCACAGAACTCCACTGAGGAGGGGAGAACCCTAGGAGACGCTGCTCAAGCGGAGGTCCCCTGAAGATGGTCATGTCTCCGGTCCGCCCGCTGTTGGTCATCGCCCTCCTCGCCCAGTCCTGGTGTGGAGTTCACACTGCTGAACAGTGCGGTGAGTTGTCTTGTGACTGTGAACTGACCCCACAGAGTCCCAGGAGAGTAGACCCGGTGGAGGTTAAATAAAGATACCAGAGGTGCAATGTTCCTTGAATGCAGGCTTTGTCAGAAGCTTCTGCGTGTCCTGAGTAAAGTAATGAAAGTGAGGCCCCCTGACTGACTTCTCACTCAAGTATATGTTGATGCATTGTGTATTTAAGTTGGGATTCACTATTTTCAAAGCTCTTCACGGCAACAGTCCAGCCTTCATCTCTTCCAAGATTCTACGCTATGCTCCCACTCGTAACCTACGATCCTCCTATCTGAATCTGTTAGTCACTCCCACTTTTAAACGCAAGAAACATGGTGGCTCCCGATTTGCAGTGTTATCCCCTCTGTTCTGGAATCCGCTCCCCGTGGAGCTGAGGTCGGTCACCTCCTGTGCACTATTCAGAAAACAGCTGAAGACCTGGTTGTTTTTCCAGGCACATGACAACTAGGCTCTCCCCTCTGCTGCTGCCTAACTTCCACTCCAGCGCCAAGAAACCGTTTGGTGAACATGCGCTTGATAAATATCTTAAACATAACATAACGTATATTTTGGGAAACATTTCACAACCATGTGCTTTTCGAAATAATACATTTGAAAAGCTTCCTAACAACTTTTTTTTAACAACCTGTAATAGTTAAAAGTGAACTTACTGATTTAAAGGATATTTACCTGCATGGGCTTTCAGCATTCTGCCTGTAGATTGTTAGAAAGACAGTTTGGAAAATGTGCATTTGAAAGTCTACTGGGTCAATAACTTTGCATGACTTTACAGTGATATAAATGATGACTTTACAGTGATATAAATGCTGCACACTGCCAAGGAATTTGGGGATTTTTTTTTTTAACAAATTACATGTTTTCATCACATTTAACTTTGGTTAACAAGCAATGGCAACGTCAAAAAGCCTGAATTGGCAGGCTGGTGCAATCATTAGTTTTTTATTTTTTTATTGCAAAAATAGGCAACAAAAATGAAAAAAAATGCTGTCATCTGCACATGGTCATCCTATACTTGCAATTGAAACATTTAAATGTAAAATTCACTCAGTGACATGTAATGACCTGCTTAAATAGACCTTAAGTTGTGCCATGCACAAGGAGCAAAGAATACATCAATACCTAGCAGCCACATCAAAGGCAGCCACAATGCTTCGGCGTCACTTAGGCCTTGTGCTTCCCTTGCATTACAGATGGAGGTGCAAGGCAACGCAAGGGCTTCAGTGGGGTTTACTAAGCCACGCAAAGCCTCCTCGTGTGGCCCAGCCTGGCTTGCTAAATCTAGAGTTACGCAAAGCAGTACAAGTCGCTGCCTTGCGTTACTCTGCGCCAGGGATCCGCTCCATGGGTGGAGCGTGTCTTGTCCAAGCATCCAACCACTCATGGATTTTGTCGTATTCTTAGATTTTTTATAAGACGTCTGAACTTGGGAATGCATCAAAATGCTACGCATTCGTAGGTGGGGCATAACAAGAAATATGTTTATTGCTCCTTGTTTTTCCTCTGCAGTACACTAAGAAAGAGGAAAATGCTTAAAAGGGTTATTTTTGTCTTGAAAGGTGTCCCTTCCTGCACAAAAACAATCCTTCCAGTAACGCAGGCATCCTTGCACCATGGCGCTTGTGTTAGCGCTAGGCTGCACTTAGTGCGCCAGAACAGGATGGAAGCAGGAATCTGCCATGTCTTAGTAGATACGGCGCATTCCTGCGACTTGCTGGTAAATCCGCCTTCTCATATATAACAAACTTTATGGAAACAGAAAATAAATCACTATCAATCTGTCGCCACCTCTTCTGGAGCTGTGTGGGAGGAAGGAGTTCCCATGCTAGTTCCACCACTCTTCACCTAGTAGGGATAGTAAGAAGAGGAATACGTGATCTACAACCTACCAACCCATACCGGGGCAAAATGGGGGATGGAAGGAGAAGAGTAAGCACACTGGAGAAGATGACGCGTCTCACGGGAGTTTACACGTTTTGCGGCTCGGGCTTAGGCTCTTTTTCCATAGAAGCCTTAAATGTATCACACACACCGCTGGTGAAGCAAGTCTGACTATAGCGATAAATTTAGATCAGTGATGTAGTCAATGATGTCATTGTGAGGTCATCAATGATTTAATTTAATATGTCATGAGTGATGTAATATGTGAGGTCATAGGCAGTGCATGGTGGGGGCGCAAGTTATTGTTATCTCAGTGAACTGTAACTGGTGAATGTACGTTTTTTGTTTGTTGTTAAATCATTATTGTTTATATTACTGCAACACCTAACTATAACATCCCTATGACCTTTGTTTTTTCAATGAATTTCTGAGGCTTTCAATTTAAAGTATTATTATCACACCTAACTATAATTTCACTTTAGCTTTTGCTTTTTTTTTGGTGAATTTCTACATGTTTTTAAACGTAAAGTAAAATCTTATTAGAATCTAACTATACCGTCACTTTAACTTTAGTTTTTTTCTGTGAATTTCAGTTTTTTTAATCTTATTTACCCAACTCCTTCACTCAGTATAGCTTTAGGCTGTGCGTGGCATGGGGTGGACCGCAAGACCATTGTCCACCTCCCCGCAAGCAGCTAACCCAACGCGAGAGGCTAGCCCTCTGCTGAGCAGAGCCTTCAGGTGAATTCAGCCTGGGGTTGGTCTCAGGGCATAGCATGTGGCCAGACCCTGGGTAGAACTTCCTTTGGGCAGGCAACCCCTTGTGGTTGGTGAACCACCAAACAGATATGTATATATATATATATATATATAGGAACTCAATCCTGTGTTCACAACTCCTTCGAAAAACAGGCACCGACTCCGTGGGATTCCAAATCAAGGGTCTTTATTAACAAGAAAAACGATCAGACGCGTTTCAGCGGACAAGTCTGCCTTGCTCACTATATATATATATACACATGCATATGCTGAAAAACCCCACAATTAGAGTGCAGTTCAGGCTACAAAACAAACATTAAAAACCACTGAAATCCTGCCAATTTGATTTAGTTTAACTACCCATAGCCCTCCCATCATGCATTGCTCATGTCATACTAAACAACATCATTGAATACATCACTGTTTGCTTCACTGAAGACCACATCCAGAAGTACAAGTACTCTACCTTTTTCCATCTTCAGTGAGGGTTAGTGGCAGGACTTTACCCTTTTGGTACCAATCTGTGATCAAGCAACCCACACTGCACACAGTCTTTGGATGCGCATAGCAGGAGTTGGGTGCAGAGCCTGGTCATTGACTATATGGCTGGACCTCCACAGATAGCCAATCACCGCTGCTTATGTCCTTCTGCGGTGCGCAACAGGGTCTTGCTTTGTGGCGTGACCTACAGCCAGACCCTGAGACCAGCTCACCACAGATGGCTGACCCTACTTCACACCGTCGTTTGCAAGCACAGCAAGGGTTGGCTGCAGAGCTTGGCCCCTGGTCAGCCCTTGCACCCAACAGTTTTTGGTGGCCAGTTCCCCTGTGTACAACCTTCAACTGACTTTGCAAACAGGTTGGGTGCAGAGTCTGGCTAAACCCCAATGTGCACGGCTGAAGGATGCGTGCAGCAGAGGTTGTCTACCCACAGCGGGTTGGGCACGGAAGGGGACAGCTGCACTGTTGCTGCAAATAGGAGGTCAGGTGCAAAGAACAGCTGGATGTGGCATATGATTAAAAAACAGAAAATCACTAAAAAGTCAAAGGTTAAAGTGACATTATATTGAGTGTTGGTTAAAATGCATTATTGTGCATTCAAAACAAGTCTCAGACACAAAAAGAGCAGTTATAGTTATAATGCAAAACCTAAACCTAAAAAACGTTAATATTCACCAGCTATGGCTAGGTAACCTGACCATAACTGATGCCTTTGGGATGCACTGCTTACCACCTCACATTTGTCTTCTCTCCTGACAATGATACCAACAAAGAGTAAGCCCCACACCACAGGCCTCCCATAACCACATGTCCTGCATCTACACATCTTACTACCCAAAAACAGTCAATCTAATCAATCTTAAACGATGAACTCTGGGAAGTCAGGGTCCTAAACTGTGGAACATTCTGATCTCAGGTCTGAGGCTGATCGTCGCCAAAGGAAGGGTCTAAAAGTTGAAGAGTTCCACCTTACCTTCTGCTGAACCTCCTGTATATGGGACCTGTAATAAGAACTTCACACGACTCCCCCACTGCTGACTGGACTCCCGATGCCCTACACGTAGACTCTACACTTACTAGAGCGAAACTCAACAAAACTCCTCTGTAAACTAATGGGCAGAAAGGGAAGCATTGCTTAGAACTGCAAGCCCAGCAAGGGGTTAATAGTTGCAAGGGGGCGACTCTGCTCGAGTCATATTTATTCAGTAATATGATGACACTCAAGTGGAGGCTGCGGCCATATGTCAGAGGGTGATAGAGGTAAATGTGGTGTAGTCTTTAAGGTGATTTAAGGCACAGTTAGTGATACTCCAGCGGATGACAAGGAGGCATGATACAAGTGTCTTCACAACCTTATCAAGAGCTGATTGCAACTAGTAATGATGCAAGTGTACTTGACGACCCTTCTCTAAACAAATCAGTGATCCTGCCATCGTTGAGTCATCAGGGAGGTAGATTCTAACTCTTGACCCCTCATGATCCTCCTTGCTTTCATTCCTGCTCCCCACACAATTCTCCTAGTCAAGCAGGATCAGGGCCCTACCTCCTAGCCTTGTATAGTGACCACAGTTCATGATCACTCATGTGGCGTCAGTGCCCGCCGGCCCCTTCCCTCAGTTCTCCATCTTTCATGTAGCCCCAGTGTCCTCCGGCCTCTCCCCTCAGTTTCTGCTCAGTTGTGTAGCCTCAGACTCCTTCAGTCCCCTCCCAATGGGTCCGATTCATAAAAGAAAGCTGAGACAAAATCCTAACTTTATGACTTTCGGTATACACAAAGGGCAGTTAGGAGTACTAAAGTTAGGATTTTGTCTCAGTTAAAGTTAAGTTTTGGTCTTAAGTTTAACTTAAGACCAAAACTTAGGTTTAACTGAGACAAAGTTTTGGTCTTAAGTTTAAGTTTTTGTCTGATGATTAGCTTAAGACCAAAACTTAAGTTTAACTAAGACAATTCTTAAGTTTAAGTCGTAAGGGAGAGGTGTGGCTCTGTGGTCAGGGTTCCTGATGCTGGAATCTGGGGCTGACGGTTCGATCCCCGGCACCGGCGGCAGGTCAGCCCAGCACCATGCGACTCTGGGTAATAGTTTGTTTAATCTTCCCGACGGCCTCAAGCGCCTTGGAGACCCTTACGGGTGATTGTTCAGGCTTTACATATGTGGATTCTATTATATATTTTTATAAGTTTAACTTAAGACCAAAACTTAAGTTTAACTGAGACAAAATCCTAACTGTACTACTCCTAAATGCCCTTTGTGAATACCGAAAGTCGTAAAGTTACGATTTTGTCTCAGATTATTTTTGTGAATCGGGCCCTCAGATCCCAATTCCTCATGTCAGTCTCCTCTGGCCCCTTCCTTCCTCATGGCATTTAGTTTCCAACCGAGTATCAACCTTTGTTAGTGCTGTACGCCTCTGGCTCTTTCCCTCATCATGTAAAGATCTTCTCTGCCTTCCCCCTCTTGGAGATCCCAGCACCTTCTATGGCAAGTCAGAAGTTAAGAGACTGGTACTCTTGTGAGTGTGAATATATGTACGGCTGCTCTTGTGTGTACACACATAAACATACAGATGTGTTTATCTGTATATGTAGGTATGTGTGTGTGTCCGCATGCGTTGAGCTTGTGTGGCTGAACGGCTGAAACTAACACAATATTGTGTAAAAGTAACGCATGTTCTTACTTGTCCATTCTTCTGTCCCCACACACATTGTTGAAAACTTAGATCTTTCTCTCCATGAATTTTCCCCAGACTCAAGTTAGTTGCTTTGCAGCAGCATTTGATGACCCTCAGATGTCTTTCCTTTCAGATGTTCCAGACCCCCAGAAGTCCCTGGTCACAGCTCTCCTGAACCAGATGCTGCACTCTGTCAGCCCCGACACCGCACCAGACCCCAGTGTACTTATAGCCTCCAACTTAGCCGGAAGCCAAGATGTCAACACTGACAGCCTGCTGGTGGAGCAACTCAAACAGGATGCAATCAACAGAGTCTCAATGGGTGAGGAATACACCCACACACCACATCCACAACTCAAACAAAGGGATATCACTCGTTGCACGCTCAATGTATCGCGTAGAGTGTTCGAAGCTCTGGATGGAAACCTGTCTGTTGACTGTTTGGGATGGTCCAGAGATCTCAGGTCCTGCTGTGCCAGGTCTGAGATGCTGTACCAGTGCAGGCATCCAGCCTCAGATTAGGTTGGATTATGGTTTGTAGGACTGGTATTGCAGCATTGCTATATTGGTAGGTGGAACATCCTACATTTATTAAGGAGTTGCATGGACTCTCTGCAGTTCTCCACTGTGGTGTTCTCTGTTTCAGTGATTCTGTACTCTTCATGAGAATATGGCAACTCATTTTCCCACATGTGCATTTCTTCAAACTTTGGAACAGTGTTTCATGTCTATATCTGATTTCATTTGTGTCTCAGTGCATGTTCCTTGATTATATAGCTGCATACATCACTGAACCTATCATTATCATTGAGTCTTAATACCGTTCACACTAATGTTTCAGCCCAAAGTGGGTATTTTGAGTCCTGCAGTGATGGTGGTTTTATTTACTGTTGTGTTAATTGTTTTATTCGCTGCTTCGTTTCTATTTTGTGGAGGGTGTTTTCCTTCATAGTTTTGCTGTCTGTTTTATAGTGTGTGTGTGCCTTCACTCTTTCTTTAGGTGCTTTGTTATTTTGTTTCAATGTCTATTGGGGATTTGTACAAATATTTGTGTCTCAGTGTTGCATTGAGGCTTCTTACTTCAATGTTTGTTTGGGTGTTTTTCAGAGTTAAGATTTATTTTACATAATTGTGTGTGTGTGTGTGTTTCAATATTTGTTATGGGAAGAATGCACTAGTGTTTTTTTGCATTAGTGTTCTTTTGGTGAGTTTATGGTTTACTGTTTAGTATAATGTCTCTTCATTTCCCCGTTGAATGTTGTGTTTTGTTGAATTTGTATTTGTGTATAGTGCGTTGGTTAGGGGTTTACCAGTGCATTAGATCCAGCTTGCGCGCTGGGTGTTTCATTGCGTATTTTACACAGCTCTATTAACTGGGTATTTATTGATTTGATGTTTGATTGCAGGTTTTTAGGTGGTATGGTTTTATATTTACTTCAATTTGGTTTTGTTCACTTTTCCTTCAGTTTTTTGTGAGTGTGCCATTTTATGTTGTTTAGTTGTGTGCTTTGTGTGTGGGTGTGTGGGTGTGCGTGTGCTGTGTGTGTGTGTGTGTGTGTGTGTGTGTGTGTGTGTGTGTGTGGTGGGTGACTGGGGGTGTATGTGTGTTCACATGCATGTGTGTGAGAGAGAGAGATCATTGACCATTTAGCAAGATGCTTAAGTTGATGTTTCATTGAGTGGGGACTTTGTCACTCTTTCAATGGATGTTTCTGAATTTATATTTTTTACAGTAAAATAGATTAGTTAATCAAATGATTTGAGGCTAGTGCTTCCATTGGTTTTTCCTTTGACTGTGCTTGTTATAGAAAAATCATGATTTATTTGGGTAGTGGTCTGATTTATGAAGAGCTACTTTGTTGATTGATTCATGAGATACTTAGTCAAATGCTCCCTTATTGACTTTTACAAGATTAATAACCTGAGTGGTCGGCTATTTTATTCTCCTTTATATGTATTTGTTTTTTTCTTAAGTAGGTGTTGTTTTGGTAAACATTTGTTTGTTAACTGTTTTGTTGGTTTTCTGAGTTGGTATTTCCATGATTTTTGGTAACTTGACTAGTTTGATACTTTACCACAGGCTTTTCAAAATGCTTGCTCTAAATGCCCATGTGCCCCATGTTGTCTTAGTGTTTGTCAGTGCTTATCTATGCTCCTGGCTGGTTTCAGTGGGAGTGCTGGAGTGTGACATTGCATTTTATACGGTTTACCTGCATTATATTAAAATTAGCTGCATTTTTTCCCTTCCTGCAGACCTCCCCTTCACATCTGGGAAGGTCGCCCTATATGTCCTCGCCCTGATGTCCTCTTGTGAAGATCCCACCAGAGTCACCTCTCAGGGGCAGTCTGTCAACTTGGTGCAGCTCTTGGAGGGTAAAGTCAAACAGGAGCTGACAAATATTGGTGAGTGGGGAAGTGTGGTAAAATGAACACTGCAAATGAATAATTATTTATCTTACTTTTTTCAAGACTCAGAAGTAGAGGATTCAGGAGAGATTCCTGCCTGGTAGCAACAATCAATTACTGGGTATAAGGCCTAATTTAAGCCCACCATTGAGTCTAACACTGTTCTATTTCATATCACAATACTGGTTTTGTATTTTTATTTCAGTGTGTACTGCTCCTGTCACTAGATATCCCACATCAAAGAATGAGTCCACCATGGGATAAAAAGAGTGAGACTTTGAGGGAGGGGCCTATGAATGAGGGTGGTGAAGGAGGTTTTTCAGCAGCACATGAGAGACAAGAATTACCTGGAAGCCAATGATAAACAGGAGGAGTAGCAGTCTTTTGCGGTGCTATAGGAAGTTGTCCTCTAATCTAAGTGGGTCCTT
This sequence comes from Lissotriton vulgaris, assembly GCF_964263255.1. Lineage (NCBI taxonomy): Eukaryota > Metazoa > Chordata > Amphibia > Caudata > Salamandridae > Lissotriton > Lissotriton vulgaris. Next base: position 310,402,938 of record NC_141686.1, on the reverse strand, counting down.
GCTGCAGTCAATGAGATTGGAAACATACAGAGTGAGGCTGGATGTGACCTAAGGTCCCTGGAAGGTCCTACTTTGGGAGTCGCATCCCATTGTTAGAGGTAGTGTTTGTTGTGTGTGGCTTCACATGTCCTGCAGATGCTCTTTTCCTTGGCTCTGGTCAACAGTTGTCGTGTTTCAGTGTAGGCTTGATTTGATAACACGGCAGCGTGTTGGAGATATGCCAGGCTGGTGCAGAGAGGTCTCAGGCAGTTCAGGTTGGACATTGGGTTTCCTCCGTCTGATAGGTAGCTGTAGACTGTAATTTCCTGAAACATTTAGATGGTAATTGCAGAACTTGACCAACTCATTAGATTAGCTCTTAAAACATCGGCTGGCATGAAATAGAAATCCCAGTTGTAATGATGGACACACGTAAAGAGGGCACTAGGACCCGCACGAGGAAGGCTGATGGTGGGCGGAAAGGGAGGAGCCAGGGACCAAGAGCGGCAGTTAGCCGATGTACCAGGACGAGGTTGGGCATGCAATAAAGAAGCTCTCTAACAACATTGTGTGTCCGTGTCCCCCTGCGTAGGCAAGACACTACAACTGGCGACGAGGGTGTTAAGGACTCCTGCGTGTGTGGCTAACTCGGCGCACATTCCCTGGGAGTGGGGAAGCACCTAAAAAAAAAACTGTGGGCCGGTGACTGCGTGGCGATCGAGTCACAGCGCGAGCGTCCTCACGCGACGGGAGCCCACCCCAGTCATCCGGGAGAGTGTGTGACCCGACCGGAGCTCGCCCAGCCGCACTGCGTGTGCATGCGGCACGTCCTGGGGCTGGAGCCTGCTGCTGCCTGCCTCGCCGGGAGCCCACCCCGGCGATGAAATAAAGAAGCAGAAACCAAAGAAAAGAAAAAAGAAGCCTGACCTGGTGTTCCGGCTGAAGAGAGAGTGCCAGCCGATATCAACGATCGGTGAGTGAAGGAGCGAGTGGGAAATCAATGCATCGGTGTCTCCGGTAAACAACGAGCCAAATCTCGTTGTGCGTGAGATTCTCGCAGCGGCTATTTTGAGGTCAGGCAATTCTGTCCAATCCCCTGTCAGGGATCCTTGGCGGCCATTTTGGAGTCAGGCGAAGGGCCTGAAAGAGCAAACAAGCATTGGCGAGTGCAAATAGAACAGCAAACAACCACTGGCGAGTGCAAAAGAAAAACAAACAAGCACTGGCGAGTGCAAATGAAACAGTAAACAAGCACCAGCGAGTGCAATCGGAAGAACAAACAAGCACTGGCGAGTGCAAGTGGAACAGTAAACAAGCACTGGCGAGTGCAAAAGAAAAACAAACAAGCACTGGCGAGTGCAACTAGAACAGTAAACAAGCACTGGCGAGTGCAAGTGGAACAGCAAACAAGCACTGGGGAGTGCAAACAAAAATAAACAAGCACTGTTGAGTGCAAGTGGAACAATAAACAAGCACTGGTGAGTGCAAAAGAAAAACAAACAAGCACTGGCGAGTGCAAAGACGGATAAACAAGCACTGGTGAGTGCAACTAGCACAGTAAACAAGCACTGACGAGTGCAATTGAAAGAATAAACAAGCACTGGTGACTGCAAGAAAAGGATTTTGCTGACACATTCGACATGTTTTAAATAACGGGAGGGTGCGATGGCTGACCCCGCTCCCATGAGCGTGTTGGGAGTCTCATTCCTACTCCCTCCAGAGCCCCTCACTCTTGAATCTGGTGGGGGTATAGGCTTGCAGTGGCAAGAATGGCTAGAAGACTTCACAGACTTCATGACAGGGTCCCATGTAACTGAAGCTGGGCAGCTACTGATCGCTCTCAAGAATCTTGTAGGCAAAGAAGTGGACCAGATCATAAAAGAGTTGCCTACTGAGTCAACCGGTTCATATGCCAAATTCTGTGAAGCACTCAACCGCAAGTTCCTACACAAAAGAAATGTTGACTATGAGCGATACACATTCAACCTGGCATCGCAAGAGAAAGGCGAGCAAATGAGTGCATTTGTCACACGCTTGAGATGCCTAGCAAGATATTGCGATTTCGACAAGTTCTCCACCGAGAATGCCCTCCAACTGAGGATCATAGAAGGCTGCCTGTCAGAGCCTTTGAGACGCAAACTGCTCAAGAAAAGCTACCCTCTAGAAGAGATCGAGGAGATGACAAGAGTTGACGATCAGGCAGACTAGCACGGGAAGAAGAAGGAAGCCTGCATGAATGAGAAACGCGAACAGGCGTTCAGGATGCAGTCTCGGCAAGAACACGGACGGTCCCCACCTCAAGAGCGCTCCTCCAGATCGAAGAAGCAATACCACCCTTCAAGTCGTCGACGCACAAGCGCAAGTCGCACCAAGAAAAGGTCAGAAAGTCAATTAAAGTGTTACAGATGCGGCTATGACTTTCCACATGCAGACGCATGCCCGGCTCTAGGCCAACGATGTCGGAAGTGTGGTAGAGACAACCACTTCGAAAGCATGTGTGGAACGTCACACAAGGACGACCAACGAGAACACAACAGGCAATATCGCCCCTCGAGCAGTCGTCACCATGTCTGAGCTTTACAGGATAGGCGAGACTCATCCACTGGATTGTCACAATCCAGCTGGTACTCCTGGCGAACACACCAATCTCGACGATCGTCATCAAGAGAGTCAAGATCACTATCACCTATCTCACAAGACCGGGATGAATATGTATATTTTGTAGCCGATCCTGATCGGTTAAAAGAGTATCCGCGGCTAGACATCCGAATCGGCTCTCATCACACCAAGTTTGTGCTGGACAGTGGGGCGTCACTAAACTACCTACCAGTGGCAGAATATCAACAAATTAAGTCACCTCCTAAACTGGTCAACGCCCACGTACGAGTATACACGTGGATGTCAAAGAAACCACTCCACTGTCTCGGAAATTCGCAACTGATCTATCATGCCAAGATCGCACGCTACAAGCCTGCATTCACGTCATCGAAGGGCCTGAGGCAGACTGCCTACTAAGTCTGGCCACCGCTGAACGACTGAAGCTGGTAGACATTCTGTACAAAGTGGATGACAAACCAGACAAAATAGACATCATCAAGAAGTTCCCCAAACTCTTCCAAGGCCTCGGGAAGATGAAAAACTGTCAAGTCAGACTACACATCAACGAGCAAATCACACCAGTGGCACAACACCATCGGAAAATCCAGTTTCATCTGCAGGAAGCCGTAGAGAAAGAGCTGCAAGACTTACTTGAGGTGGGGTGTCTGGACATGTAGAAAGGACTGAGGGGCCAACCCCATGGGTCTCACCGGTCGTAGTGGTCCCTAAGAAAGGAGAGACTAACAGAGTCCGTCTGTGTGTGGACATGAGAGCACCTAACACGGTGATAGCGAGGGAGAGGCACCCAGGCTCTCACATCAGTGACATGAACATGTCACTCAACGGAGCCAAGATATTCTCAAAACTAGACCTTAACAAGGGGTATCACCAAGTAGAGTTACATGAGAGGTCCAGATACATCACGACATTCTCAACACATCTAGGGCTGTTCAGATATAAAAGACTAAACTTTGGGGTGTCCTCAGCAGCAGAAATTTTTCAAGAAGCGATCAGGAGAACAATTCACCATGTTCCTCATGTACTGAACTATAGTGATGACATCCTGGTCTATGGAGCAACCACTCAAGAACATGACAAAGCGCTAGATAGAGTCTGTCATGCACTGACAGAAGCCAACCTCACACTCAATCAGGACAAGTGTGAATTTCATAAGTCAACACTGAAATTTTTTGGCCACGTCTTCTTCGGAAATGGCATGAAACCGGACCACGAAAAAGTAGCAGCACTCAATGACACACCGAGTCCTGATGATGTTGGTGACATACGCTCATTCCTAGGCATGACTAGCTACTGCTCTAGATACATACCAGACTACGCCACATTAAGTCACCCCCTGAGAATGCTCACCAAACAAGGGCAGCCGTTTCAGTGGTCCACCCAATGTGAACGGGCGTTCAGAGAGATCAAGGCAGCTGTGGAGTTGGCTAAAAACATGGCGTACTTCAATCCAAAAAAGAAGATGGAAATAACAGTAGATGCCAGCCCCATAGGCCTAGTGGCCATCCTAGCGCAATATGTCAGAGACGAGGACCAAAGGCACATTGTAGCATATGCCAGTAGGAGTATAACAGACATGGAGAGAGCATATTCCCAGCCAGAAAAAGAAAGTTTAGCTGTCGTATGGGCTTGTGAACATTTCCACATATTCATCTTCGGAAAACACTTTACTCTGGACACTGATCACCAAGCTCTGATCACAATTTTTGGAAATCCTCGAGAAAAAATGCCACCACGAATAGAGAGATGGGGTCTCAGGCTACAAGAGTATATCTACACCATCATACACAAGCCAGGGAAAGCTGCAAACCCTGCCGACTACATGTCCAGACACCCCGCCAGGACCAGCGAATCGGAACAATCGATTGCGGACGAATACATCCACTTCATGGTAGATCAGGCCAGACCTCCTGCAGTTCCGCTGGAAGCCATCTGTGAGGCGACCCAGTTTGACGTCACCCTACAAGAAGTGAAACGCCGGATACAAACGAATAGCTGGCGACATTCACAAACAAATGGACAAACCGACCAAGAGATGGCAGCATTCAAACACGTCCATGAAGAACTGTCAATAGTGAGCAATGGGCTCATCTTAAGAGACACTAGAATTGTGATCCCACGACAGCTAAGACAAGGGGTAATAAATCTAGCACATGAAAGACACCAGGGCATAGTAGCAATGAAAAGAGCACTCCGCAAGAGAGTCTGGTTCCCAACACTGGATATAATGGTGGCAACAACACTGAAGGATTGTCCACAATGTCAGCTAGTGAGCCGTCCAGATCCACCTGCACCGTTACAAATGTCTCCATTACCGGAGGGTGTCTGGCAGCATGTTGCCATTGACTTCTTTGGGCCATTCAAGTCGGGCCAATATGTCCTGGTCATCATGGACGAATACCCCAGATTCCCCATTGCACAGCTGTGCTCATCGACAAAAGCCTCCAGCGTCATACCAATTCTAGAGGAAGTATTTGCTGCGTGGGGCATTCCTCACGTGTTGAAATCTGCCAATGGGCCCCCATTCAACAGCCACGATTTAGATGAATTTGCTCAACACCTAAACTTCAAACACCAGAAGATCACACCACTATGGCCCCAAGCGAACGGAATGGTTGAACGCTTAATGGCCACGGTCAAGAGACCATTCAGCAGGCGGAGCTCACCGGAAAGAATACTCAGACTAAACGAGGTGCGAAGAGCCTCCCGAGACACGCCTCACTCCACCACGGGCAAATGCCCTGCCACCCTCATGCTAGGCCGCCCAGTTTGCACTAGATTACCAATGATGAGCATCCGAGCGGGTAAATCATATCCCGACTCCGACCATGAGGAGATTGCGGCCACAGACAAGCTGAAGAAAGAAAAGATGAAGGACTATGCGGATGAACGTCGGCATGCCTCACTTACGGAAATTCGAGAAGGAGACTGGGTGCTGGCGCGGCAAGAACAGCACCGAAAGACGGACTGCAAATATCAAGAGACTCCGCTAAAAGTGGTGCAACAAAAAAGAACCATGATCACCGCGGAAACTGACGGTAGACGAGTCACCAGGAATGTGACGCACTTTAAGAAGGGCAGCCCAAATGTCAGAGAACTACTGACTGAACTGCGAGCTGAGAAAAGAGAACCAGAGACACCACCAAACTGCGGTCAAGTACTGATGGAGATTGCTGATGAACATGAGCAAGACTTTCCTGATCCTCAGTCGCGCTCCAAACGGTTCACGAGAAAACCGTTGCGCCTCATTGAAGAAATCTGAGCAGCGATCATCAGCGACGCGAAAGTAAACGATGCAGATAGCATGATGTGTTTTTATATTGTTTATTTTGTTTACAGAGGGGGGAGATGTAATGATGGACACACGTAAAGAGGGCACTAGGACCGGCCCGAGGAAGGCTGGTGGTGGGCGGAAAGGGAGGAGCCAGGGACCAAGAGCGGCAGTTAGCCGATGTACCAGGACGAGGTAGGGCGTGCAATAAAGAAGCTCTCCAACAACATTGTGTGTCCGTATCTCCCTGTGTAGGCAAGACACTACACTAGTTACAAGTGGAACTGACTGGTATATTACCTAATCACATTGTCATGCCAAGCCGGATTGCAGAAGGAAAAGTACAATCTTAGCACAGTAGAGGGAGATCCGCCCTCACAAGGACTCACTGAGATGGAGTCTTATGGGGAAGGGATCTCTGTATTCTGTGATGTCACGCCTTGTGCAGATTACAACAAGCTCAGCCTCATCCGTACAAGTTTGGAATCCAAGGTCCAACTGCTGAAGGACCTCTGTTAGGTCAGGGTTAGGTGGAGTTTATATGTAGAAAGGGTATTAGGGTTCAGAGGTTGGGAAGTTTAGGGGTGGTGAAGGATTTTAAGGGTTCACAAATGGGTGGGGTTTGTGCATAAGAAGGGGCTTTTAGGATTCAGGAATGGATTGAGTTTGGGGGTATTGAGGGTTTTAGGTTAAGAGATGGGTGGGGAATAGGAGTAGAAAGGGCTTTAAGGGTTCTGGGATTTGCGACGTTTTGAGGTAAAAGATGGGTTGAGTTTAGGTATGGTGAGGGGTTTTTAGGGTCTAGCGATGTGTGGAGTTTAGTGTTACAAAGTTCTGTTAGTATTCAGGGATTGTTGGAGTTTAGGGGTCAGGGTTGGGTGTAGTGTATGGATGGAGAGGCATTATGGGGCAGACGTTGATGGTGTTTAGGGGCAGTGAGGATTCAGCAAAAGAAAGTTTTGACAAATCAGACATAAAGGATTGTAATAAATGTTTCATTTTGGCAGCAGGATTGCCAGAATTTGGCAACTTTAATGTGGAGTTTGGGCCAAATTCCACCAAACCTGCTTGAGGCACAAACATTTCCTTTGAGGCTCTAGTAATGCGAGTACAAGCCAAATTTGGCGAGTGCAGTTTTCTATTGTGGGTCGTTACGGGCGGTGACGATGTGAGAGCTGCATCTCAACTAGATTTGCTGCAGTTCATGTAGATATTCTACCCAAGCGAGTACAAAGCCAGCTCAAATGGGTTTATGCTTTTACGTCCCGCATGCTGCCGTTCACGATGATTTTTCAGTGCTTCTCGCACTAGTGGCACTAAATTGCAGTGCGAGCAGCACAACATAGGAACTCCACGGAATCTTGCAGAGTTTTTATTTAACTCTGCAGAGATCCCCCACCTCTAAGAAAAATGTTTCTGAAAGTAAGACCTGCAACCATTTCAGTTACACCTTAAAAAGTAGTATGCAGAAGCCAATTTTGAAAAAATAGACATTAAGGGCCCGATTCACAGAACTAACTTAAGACAAAATCCTAAACCTACTACTTTTGGTATTCACAGAAGTTAGGATTTTTTCTTAAGTTTGTCTTAAAACAAACTTAAGACAGACTTAAGACAGACTTACGTTAGGATTTTGTCTTAAGTCTGTCTTAAGACTGTCTTAAGACAAACTTAAGACAAAATCCTAACTTCTGTGAATACCAAAAGTAGGAAGTTTAGGATTTTGTCTTAAGTTAGTTCTGTGAATCGGCCCCCAAATGAATTGATGTCTATGAAATGATAAATACCTTTCATCTTGAAAATTTACATTAAGCCGTTTAGGTGAAATGGTTTCTCATCCATTCAATTGTTTTTCCATGAAAACACATACAACCCTTGCAGAGCTGGGGCAGCAGTGCGGGGCATGGGAAGGATGGAGGTAGGAGTGGTCCAGTGCTCCCCTGCTGTAAATAGGCAGTTAAGGAGGTTTCCATGCATGCAATTTGTGAGGTGCCTGGTGGCCAACCAGTCACTGAACTTGTTGTGAATAGTGTGTCACTTCTATTCTGGGCATTCCCCTGCTTGAGTCACATGTTCCAGTAACGCAATCCAGATGCCGAACATATCTGAGTACTGTGAGGTACCTTTAGTTTATATTATGTTCTGCAATGTAATAATCAAGCTTATGTGAATATATTTGCAGTATTTAATCTAAACGTTAACTGGTTCATTTCATATTAGTTTATTATTAATTTTTAAGAATTTTTGAAGGTTGACAACTAGGTGTTTCGTTTATTGTTGTCAGTTGAAGTAAATTAATCTCGTAGAACTTAAATGATTGAAAAGTCGTCAGGCCGCTTTCGGTTAATTGTTTTTCCTAAGAGTTTCTATCTACAATGAGATTATTTTATAAAAGTCAAGGACGGAGAGTGAAGGGTAGAGGGGAATATTCCTGCCAGCTGGCACTGGAACAGGCAGTACATAATCATACCTCTGGTACCAATTCAAAGACACTGGAATAGGAGGCACTCAGCCTTCACTCGCTTACTTATCAGTGCCCCAGGCCTCGTGAGACGCGGCTAGCAGGCCTTGCTATTGCCCCGAACTTATGTCCATACGTATGAACACATTTTCCCATAGACACAGAATGGGTAAACCCCTTTGATATATCTGCCCCTAGAAATCTGTTGTTCAAACAGGTATGCTGGTGTGCACCATCTTGGATCTCTGAAACTGAAAATTGGTTTTATTTTGTGGTGTACTAGAATTAGATTAGTGATTAAACGTAGAAGAATGGGGGTAGGAACGCCATTGGTTATCAACGGTAATCATGTTGGAGCAATATTCATTATTCACGCTTTTGTTCAACGTTGTTGCTACCATTTTATTTGTCTTCATTGTGGTTACAATTCATATTGCATGCACTAGACGTCGATTTTGATTTACATATAAAAAAATCTTTAAAATGTATCCTGCATGCTCTAGTATTCTTGAGTGCATTATTCCTTAATGAAAGAAGTTTTTGGGGTTCAATAAATTACCCCTGTAATGTCTCATGTGATAGATCGTTACTCGAAACACATCTCACTCAAATAGGGTTCAGTAGGTTGTGGGATGGTTGCAGAAGAACTGGTTATCTTATTCGTATTGGCACATCGACTACGTCCTATGTGTCTCTAGCAAATCTAGAAAACATATCAGGCTGGCTTTGGACTAAGTTTTGCTTGCTTATATCAGAGGGTGCTGACAAGTTCAACAGGATGAGGATAATCTGGTGACCATTTCTGGCAGAGGGCACCTGCTCACATCAACATGGGTAGAATCTGAGAAAAACATGGATATACACCCTGGGTAGTAGTCGCCCTGCAGATGGCTGTCCTGACCCAAGTTTGGAGCCGGTATTCCACTGGCCTTCGCATTATATTAGAGCCTTCTGTCTTGGATGTAGAGGCTTCTGCGTGGTTGTGTAACTCTGGGGTACCTGTATTTGTGTTTCCTCTCCAGCTCTGGGTGGGTTGCAGCTCAGAGATGCCCCGTATGTAAACTATTGGGCCACAGGATCTAGTCTTTGGTATTTAGGGCCATCTGTAAATCCAGACTGGTAATGCTTTCTTTCATCTTCCTCTTTTTTTTCCACAGACAAGTATCACACTCCACTCACCACCTATTACCAGGTGGCACTGGATGCATTGGCGCTATGTGTACAAGGCAGTGCGGCAGCAGGCCCGGCAGGAGTGGCCCTCGCCAAGGCTGTCAAGGGCTCCCAGCTGGAATCCCTGTTCTCTGTCGGTGAGTCTATAGATGGGACAAAAAAGAGACAAAGTAATACCACACTTGTCTGTGTGATCAAAGACCTGGGGTAGAGGTAACAAATCTTCTGCAAAGTATGTGCAGGAGGCCTTCCATCAGACTCAAGGGCATATTTACAAGGGGATTGCGCCACAGGAACGCCAACATTCGTGTAGTGCAATGTCCTGCTCCAGGAAACAACCTTTACAATGCATTGTTTACAGCGCATTGTTTACAACGCATGCGGTTACAACGCATGTCGTTAGAACGATGCGTTGTTATATCGCATGCCATTAGAATGCAAGTCAATAACTTGAGGTGGGGGTGGAAGGTGTCGGATTTGTTGGATTTTCAATCCAACACCTTCCCTACTGTTGCGCACACTGGAGTTGGAATAGTACATTTTACTATTCCAACCTCCAGCGCCCCCCCTACTGCAAATCGTTGTAACAACTTGACCTGTAATAACATGCGATGTAACAACACAGCGTGGCAAAGAGTGCTATTCCCCTGCTCCATATTTACATTGTGGCGTAAGCCACTTTTTGTGTCTTAACACTGCTTTGTAAATATGGTACCCTTCTCACAGCTCTCTGTGTGAAAGGAGCCTGCAATGGTGTTGTAGCGGGCATTCTACTGCAACACCCATTGCGTGTAGACGCTGTCCCAGATTTACAAGGCCATGTAGTAGCAGATGTTAGAATGGCTCAGGCAGGTATTTTTTAGTGCCAGCGCTAGTCAAAACACACGAGTGCACATAACTGTTGTAAATACGGCGCATCCCCATGTTTTGGAAATGGCGGAGGGCACTGCTGGAAATTTTGACGTGGCACCGAGCTCTGCCATTTCCTTGTAATTGTACCCCCTACTCCTTTTCTCCTTTACCAGCAAATTCAGTATATTTTAAAAACCACTGAGAATTAAATAATTCCTTATATCGTTCCTTGCTTATTGAATGCAAAACCATAGAAATGGTAAGGCTTCAAAATTTTGGAGCAACACATTGAACATATTGGGGAATGGTGAAAAGTGCATTTGGGAAGTGTGAAGACCAGCCTTAAACTGGACCAAGCGAGTGAAGCAAACACGCACAACAGTTTTATGGTGGGCTTGGGTGGGTTCCCCCCAGAAATGTTTGAAAAATAGAGGGCAAATATTACATTTCTTAATGAAATATGCTAACAAGCAGAATGATTGAAAAACAGTTCTGGAGGGACATTGACGAAATAGCCTAATAATTCACTTTTGACCCCCAGAAGTAATAATTTACCTTTGGAGTGAGTGAAAGTGCTTCCTCACATCTGTGAAATATAAAATAGCCACAAAAGCACTTTGTTTATTTTAAATTTTAGGTAATCGGCCGTTCTTTGCTTGCCTGCAAACCTTGGTTTGTTAGCGGTCTTGTGAGTGAACACGTTGCTGGGCATTCTGGCATGTAATGTGGCTGAATTCTACTTTCTGAGCTCACATAAAACCAAATGCAATCAGCGTTGGTGGCCCAGGATTCCAGGTTTGCGTGTGGGAGAAACATACGTGCCAGCAGACCCGAATAGGGCAGGAGACTCACAATTATTTTAAGCCAAAAATGGCTTTATGTTGCTGTATCCCGCCTGAAATTGCCTCTGTTTCAATAGAAGTCAATGGGGAAAAAACATTCCACCGAATATTTTTATCAAAATCTCTCACTTTCCTGTTCTGAAATGTTGGCATGTATGGAGACTAGAGTATTCCAAGCCATTGTGATTAATCATCCCTGACTCTCTGCTAGTGCAGGTCAGCCCCTGACTAGGGCACCCCAAACTATACAGAAAGATGAACTTTACTGAGATCAAACACATTGCATTGTAGCTCAACCCCGGTAGCAGAGTTTCATGCTATTCCAGGACTGGAATCCCATGCAGCTCTCCTGAAGCACCCCAACTCTTAGCTGAGCTGATCCAGTTTTGGGGGCCCCATATAAGCAAGTGTGCCTTTTTGGGGTTTGTGACAGGTGAGAAGTATGAGGGCAGGTTAAGGCATCAGTCCCGCCCTCCCATCCTTTTACTGGGGGTTAAGGAGGCATGGTCAGGCTACTTGTCATGGATTTGTTAAATTTCAGGAGTTGGCAGGAGATTTAGGGGAGGTTGTTGAGTAAGAATTAAAGGGGTTGTATGTCATTCAGTTTTTGGTGGCTGGAATGGTGCAGGTGTGTGGGGAGGAGTATGGAATCATATTAGTTGTCGCTGATGAGCAGGCACTATCAGGATGAAAGGCTGGTAAGTTTTAGGTAGGTCCTCGCTCGCACGGTTGTTCTTGCTATTGGTCCGGCTGATCCTTTCAAGGGAGGGAAAGGGGTGTGGGGTGGGGACAGCACTTTCAACTAATTGGTCAATGGTTATTGGCCAGGTCGGCCAGAGTTATTGCATGGTGCTCATGAGTGGAGAAGATGGATTAAGGAAGATATTTGAGCGATGAATTTTGGGTTAGGAGGGGGCGCGTTGGTTGATCGATTCATTTTAAATGTATAGTGAGGCATGTCAAGAATCTGTAAGGCAGCTGCCATGCCTGGCGGGCATGGAAGGGCTGTGGTCAGCCGTGTTTCCGTTAAGTCTAGGAGGTCCACAATGGCGTCTTCCAGCGAGTCCCAGATCTTTGTGGCGTGCTTGCTGAGTGAACTAATGTTGAAGAGCATGCATGCTATTGGGGGATGGGGTGCGTTTATTGGTAGGTGTTGACTGTGTAGGGTGGGTGTAGTCAATCAATCAATCACAGACATTTATAGAGCGCACTACTTACCCGGAGGGTCTCAAGGCGCTTGGGGGGGGTGGAGGGGTGTGCTGCTACTGCTCCAATAGCCAGGTCTTGAGCTTCTTCCTGAAGGAGAGGTGGTCTTGGGTCAGGCGCAGGTCGGTCGGGAGGGAGTTCCAGGTCTTGGCGGCCAGGTAGGAGAAGGACCTTCCTCCTGTTGTCGTTCTTCGGATGCGGGGGGCGGCGGCGAGGGCGTGGCTGGCTGATCGGAGATGACGTTTGGGAGCGTAGAAGTTGATGCGGTTGTTGAGGTAGCTCGGGTCTTGATCGTGTAGGGCTTTGTGTGCATGGGTGAGGAGACGGAAGGTGATTCTTTTGTTGACGGGGAGCCGATGCAGGTCTTTCAGATGTCCGGAGATGTGGCTGTGTCGTGGGATGTCGAGGATGAGTCTGGCTGAGGCGTTCTGGATCCGCTGGAGTCTCTTCTGGAGCTTGGCGGTGGTTCCGGCGTAGAGGGCGTTGCCGTAGTCCAGTCGGCTGGTGACGAGGGCCTGGGTGACCGTCTTCCTGGTCTCGGTGGGGATCCACCGGAAGATCTTCCGTAGCATGCGCAGGATTTTGAAGCATGACGAGGAGACGGCGTTGACTTGTCTGGTCATGGTGAGGGAGGAGTCCAAGATGAAGCCCAGGTTGCGTGCGTGGTCTGTCGGTTTGGGTGCGGTGCCCAGGGCGCCACCAGGAGTCATCCCAGGCGGAGGGCGAGGAACCCAGGATGAGGACTTCCGTCTTGTCTGAGTTCAGTTTCAGGCGGCTGGTCGTCATCCACTCGGCTACGTCTTTCATCCCTTCGTGAAGGTTGGCTCTGGCGGCGGCGGGGTCGTTGGTCAGGGAGAGGATCAGCTGGGTGTCGTCAGCGTAGGAGATGATGTTGAGGTTGTGTTGGCGTGCGATGGCCGCGAGGGGGCTCATGTAGACGTTGAAGAGGGTGGGGCTCAGCGAGGATCCTTGAGGGACGCCGCAGATGACTTCGGTGGCCTCTGACTTGTACGGTGGTAGACGGACTCTCTGTGTTCTTCCGTCGAGGAAGGAGATGATCCATTCCAGTGCCTTCTCCTGGATTCCGACGTTGCTGAGGCGCTGCACTAGGGTGCGGTGGCAAACAGTGTCGAATGCCGCGGAGAGGTCTAGGAGGATCAGGGCCGCTGTTTCTCCGTTGTCCATCAGGGCTCGGATGTCATTGGTGGCAGCGATGAGGGCGGTCTCGGTGCTGTGGTTGGATCGGAAGCCAGAGTATGAGGCGTTGAGGGATCCATTTGTCTCGAGGAAGGCGGCCAGCTGTTTGTTGACGGTCTTCTCGATGACTTTGGCTGGGAACGGGAGGAGCGAGATGGGGCGGTAATTCTTGAGTTCGGTGGGGTCCGCTGTAGGTTTCTTGAGTAGGGCGCTGAGTTCGGCGTGCTTCCAGCTCTCCGGGAAGGTGGCGGTGTCGAAGGAGGTGTTGATGATGTCCCGCAGGTGGGGTGCGATGACAGCGTCGGCCTTGTTGAAGACGTGGTGAGGGCAGGGGTCGGTCGGAGATCCGGAGTGGATGGAGTTCATCGTGCGGACGGTGTCTTCAGTGCTGATCGGAGTCCAGGCGCAGAGGGTGGTGGTGGGGGGCGGTGGTTCGGTCGTGGCGTGCGTCGGTTGAGTGCTGAAGCTGTTGTGAATGTCCGCGATCTTGTTGTGGAAGTAGGAGGTGAGGGAATTGCAGAGGTCTTGCGATGGGGTGATGTCGTTGTTTCCGGCGTTGGGGTTGGAGAGCTCTTTCACGATGTTGAAGAGTTCCTTGCAATTGTGTGCGTTGTTGTCCAGCCGGTCCTTGAATGCAGTTTTCTTGGTGGCGCAGATCAGTTGGTGGTGCTTCCGGGTGGCAAGCTTGAGGGCGGTCATGTTGTCCGGTGTTGGTTCCTTTCTTCAGGATTTCTCGAGGGCTCGGCAATTCTTCTTGGAGCTCTTGAGTTCGTCGGTGAACCATGGGGCCTTCTTGCTGCCGGGTCTGCTGGGCGGGGTCCTCAGTGGGGCGAGTTTGTCCGCGCAGTTGCTGATCCACTTCGTGAGGTTGTCGGCAGCCTGGCTGGGGTTCGCAGAGCTGGCGGGAGGGTGCTGGCTCAGGGAAGCGGCGAGCTGGTCGGCTGTGATCTTGTTCCAGCTTCTTCGAGCAGCCTGTTGCTGGTGGTGGTGGATCGTCGTTCTTCAGAAGGTGAAGTGGACGCAGCTGTGGTCCGTCCAGTGGAGTGTAGTGGCGTGGCTGAAGGCGATGTCTTTGCTGGATGAGAAGACGGCGTGAAGTGTGTGTCCGGCGAGGTGGGTGGGGGTGGACACCAGCTGCTTGAGTCTGAGGTTGGCGAGGTTGGCGAGGTTGGCGAGCAGGGTGATGGTGTTGCGGTCATTGTTGTTCTCTAGGTGGAAGTTGAGGTCCCCCAGGAGGATGTAGTCAGTGGAGGGGAGGGCATGCGGGCTGACGAAGTCGGCGATGTCCTCACTGAATTGTGTGCGTGGTCCCGGGGGTCGGTAGATCAGGGTGCCTCTGAGGGTGGTGTTCGGGTCGGTGCGGATCTGGAAGTGCAGGTGTTCGGCGGTTGCCAGGGTGTCGTCGGTGTTGGTCGTGATGTGGATGGTGTCCCTGTGGATGATGGCGATGCCTCCTCCCGTATGTTTGACGCGGTGTCTTCGGGTGATCTTGTATCCCTCTGGGATGGCGATGGCGATGTCGGGTGCTGAGGAGTCGTTCATCCAGGTCTCCATGAGGAAGGCAACGTCAGGAGCTGTGGTGTCGAGGAGGTTCCAGAGCTCGATGGCGTGCCTGTGGATGGAGCGGGTGTTGAGCAGGATGCACTTGAGGTGGTTGCTGCTGGTGTTCGGCTTGGCGGGTGCTGGTGCGGGGCAGGTCCGGATGCAGGTGAACTTGCAGGCGTGGCAGCTGAAGGGTCCGTGGGTGCGCCTCGGAGTGGCTCGGTAGCATCCAGGGATCCCGCCGGTGTTGAGTGCGATGAGTTCGGTGGCGTCGTAGGACAGTCGGGTCGTCTTCCGTCGGTGGGGGCCAGGGGTTCGGGCGCTGGGCGCGGTCCAGGCGCGGACGGGCGCAGACGGGCTTGCTTTTGGGGCGCCTTCGGCACACAATCGACGCTCCCGCTGCGCGTGACCGCTGCGCGTTCGGGGAGGCGGGACCGGGGAGGGTACAGAAAGAAAAAGGGGGCATGGTTAGCGGCGGTGGCAGGAAGCGGGGAGCGGGTAGGGAGGAGACCGGGGGGAGCGAGAAACAGACGAAAATACAAAATCACAATACAATACAAATGAGCGAAATAGCTCAACAGGCAGAGGGGCACACAGCAAGAGAACGGGGTACAGGAGCCTGCAGGTCAGGCGAGCACAGCGCTAGACCGTAGGAGACCACGCCGCTCGGTGGCAGGGGGCGTGGTCACACGGCGGCGGCCGGGGCAGCGAGGCAGGCAGGCGGGAGGCACACGCAGCAGCTGGTGGCCGTGCGGCATGGGGGGTGTCCTAAACTAGCATAGTGGATATGCTCATAGTTGGTGTTCTAGGTGCAATGCTCTAGGTAAAGCAGCAGAGGGAGCAGGTGAAGGCTCCTTTTGTGTTGTGTGGTTTTGTGTGCCGCCAAAAGATGGTGGGATGTCTGGGGTTCAAGGCACAAGGGAGAACAGCTGGACAGTAGTCAGTCGGGGGGACAGGGTTTCTGGCACTGGGCACAGTCCAAGCATGAACAGGCGCAGACAGGCTTGCCTTTGGCGTGCTTTGTCCACCATGAAGTAGGTCCTGAGGGGACTGGTGCGACAGGGCACCGCACCAGTCTGTGTTTTTGATCTCACTAGTCCAGGATTAAATATAAAAAGTGTCTTTTCCTTTTTCTTACCATGGTGGATCTCTCTCTCACCATCCTTCGCGTCACTTGTCCGATGGATCTGCAGACACCGGGGCTGTGGCGGTGCTGGCTCTCACCTGCTTGTCTGGCATGAAAGCGAAGGCAGACATGGCCAAATCAGACTTCTTCCTGGAGGATACAATTGGGATCATACTGAAGAAGAATATCCTGGAACAGCAGCAGAGTGATGGTACCATAGGGAACATTTACAGCACTGGCTTAGCTGCACAGGTGGGGGCAGGCCGGACTCATTTTCAAATATTATTTTCTATTCCCTTCAGGTTCTCTCTTTTCTTTACCTTGTTCTTCTCTCCTAATCTCTTTCTTTCTCTTCTCGACGCACCAGTGCTTCTATTTTGGTGTCCCTTGTCTAATTGTGGGCTGTCCTGTTTTCGGTGTTTATTTTTTGTGGATTTCAGTTGTGTTTTCTCGGTTTTTCCAAACCTTCTAAAATCAAAGTTTATTAGAGCTTATTCAGTGACCTAACCCCCAAAATAGACAAACACTGAGGGCTGATACACTAAGAGCCTCCACACTCAGTGGAGGTTCTACACCTGCGGCGGGATCTCCCCACTCCACTTTCCCATTGAGGTGATCCCGACATGCGAGCAGCGCCGCCGCCACGACTGCGGAGCCTACCAACCCGAGAGCGGAGACTCTCTGTGACTCAAGTCCTGTGTTTTTCCAGTGTTTACAAAACACATTGTTATTTGGAAGTGATTATTACAAATCACATATTTAATTTAAAGGAGAAGTAACGCATCGTATGTAGTGTCCTGACATGGGCAGTATGTCCAACAGACTTTTGTTAGACTGTTTTGATCATAGAATGTCTGTGCATGGCACTGTCACTTACCCTCACATCCCATTACCCTCTCTCACATCGCCTTACCTCTCACACTCACTCTATCATGCATTGGTCTGGTTTACCGGACTATTCATGAATTAAAAAAGCAAGAGTGATAATTTCAAAAGTTTTAATAAAGAAATTCCTTCACACAGTTGGGGGTCATTCACCACCTCCTTACTGAATATTATGATGCAGTAAGGGTGGTCACCCCTGCTAACAGCACAGTACCTTGTAAAACTACTACAATTTTGAATTACACCCAATCAATTTGTAGGCCTATGGTCTGAGGCACCTGAAACCTAATGCTTTGAGCATGCTTGTCATTGCTTTTCTGCACTCCTTGCTTGACTACCAAAAGATGGAACCACTGCTTTGTGGAAATTCATAGCTGTAGAGTCTTCCAATGACTCAGCTTAAGTCAGTCCGGACCTTGTAACACACATCACATTGTATTCTGGGACTTGAAATCTTGCTGTTAGCATTGTAACCATGGTCTCAAAAACTCCTGCAATAAAATGCAGTTAGGTAAAAAGATAGGATTAGTGAGGTTCTCCCACACAATAATGGGATATCTTGTAGCTATGAATTTTGTTATGTGGAAAGTCCTGCTCACTGGCCTAACACAGGCCCCCGAAGCCGCCACTGTGCGGGGGGGGGGGGCTGAGCTGCAGGGGGCCCCCTCAGCACAGTACTCAGGCCATTGAGCTCCATATTAAATATGGAGTGGGGGCCCCTTCATGTACCTTGAAGGGGAGCCCCCCTCAACTTTTGTTACGCCAGGTGTCCTGTATCATGTTTTCACCAGTATCTCATGTACATGGTGACAGCACTCTTTTTACAGATACCTGTCACTACACTGTGCATTGAATGTTTAACACGTTTACTGCGGCCGCGATTTTGTGGAGGTGCTGCACTTCCGCCAACCGGGCGTGGCCGCGTCGGCCATTGGCCGACGGCAGCACTGGGGAGGTAGTGCTGCCGTCGGCCAATGGCCGACAGCAGCATGGAAGGGGTTAAAGCCTGGCTTGTTTGGCAGTTGACTGATATAAATATACTAACTTATTAGACAAGGGTAATGGTCTGTGTCTGTGGGTAACTGTGATAGTAAATTTTGGCCATGATTCTTATGGGGCAGCTGTTTCACAAGTTATTGAAAGGATTAAAACACTGTAAAAATATCTGATTTTAATAGTCCCATATTCCCTACAGTGTATAAAAAAAATTAGATCAGACCTAAAACATACTTCTAAACCCTGCACCTTTAATCCAAGTACACAAAACTGCACAAAACAAAAGGAAGAAGAAACAATATTTTAGTGATATCCCTAAAACAACAAAACGGAAGCAGATTAATCTTAAGCCAGTCTTTCTTACTGCTACCTTGCCTAACAAAGTTACATCGTGTTGGCCCCTTCAGGAAGTAATACAAATAACTAATTTCCTTTCTTTGAATGGCATTTTGGTTTGTGGTTCTGCAGATGTTTATCAGTGTTGATATGTTTACACTGATAAGGGTTGTTTCCTTTTCAGTGGAGTTGTATCAGTTAATATTGGTTTAAACCTAGCCTATCTATGTTGCACATATTGCACACTTAAGGTAACTTATTCACCTCACTGTATGCCTAGGACCCACACCCTGTCACTAATCAGAGTTCCTTGCCTCTCAACTCTCTGTCCTCAACGTTTGCTCACAATCCCCTCAACTTTCACTTAGCAGACTCACCTTTGCAAGAAGGACATCTCCCTTGGTTACTTGGTACGCCGTTCAACATAATCAGCAAGGTTATTTTTCATTGATTGGTGGTGGCCTGGGGGAAGAATTTGACAATGACCTCTACATAAAATGGTATTTTGAGGCAGTTGTAAGGAACAATTACATGTGGGGCTTACCTCCCCCTTCTCTTGCAGAGGTCTTCCCAGTATGGACCACTTGCAGTTGTTGACTATTCAACATATCAAGTACAAAAGTATTAAAAGGGTTTGCAAAGTACCAGCAGCATGAGCAGAGAATGTCGGATGTGCTCGACCTATCCTATTTTGGGCACCCTCCAGAGGGGCGATCATGGTTCTGAGGGTCTGGTCCACATGGAGTCTCCCTTGACCAGTCTTGAAATAGCTAAAGCTTTGACCATCGAGCACGAGAAGGACATATACTTTTCATCGTAGATAATGGATGCGTGAATTATTTTGACTTAGATTCAAAGCTAGGATTTGTTTGTGCACTAGTGGGTTGAGAGGTTGAGGTTTCATACATGTTTTGCATAGCATTACAGGCATATGCTGCATAGTAATTTTATGTTACTTGGGCTTAGGGGGTGTCATTCGCTAGGAAAATTGACGTCTATCAAGTTAGCGTCAGTGTTCACTCTCCGTTATCTATGCGGTGCAACAGGTGAGGGAAAACACCCTAGACCCTCCAAATGCTGGACGCAAGGGCCAGTCAAATCATTAATTCTTATCCTATGCACACGCTCTAATATTCAATGAAAGTTCATCATACAGTAGGAGCAGAAGATCAAAAATGAGTAATGTCTTTTTTGTCTTTTTTTTGTCTTTAATTCAACAATGCCCAGCCAACACGTGTTTCATCATATGGGGATTACCCCACGACTTCTTCAGAGATGTCTGGCTCTTTATGTCCTACATTCAGTCACCTCTCCGCCGGTTATAATTCCGACCCGGCTGGTCAATAAGTCCTCTATCCAATGTAAATTCAAAATTTTCATCAAGGGATTGTATTTGAAACCTTATATAAAAGACCGGTAATATTTCCTATGCGATGCGGCTTGTCCGAAGGCACCAGAGTATTGATAAAACCCATTGGGAGTGAAATACAACCACTTGATGAAAATGTTGAATTGGTTTTCTGTTTTGATTTCCAATATTTCCATTCCCTCTTGAGTTCCCAGTCCTCAGATAAGAAACCCTCAGGAAACTCTACCTGACAGCTTGCATGTGGAGAGGAAAGAGCCAAGGAGACAAGGCTTTAGGACATTGTTACCTTTGACATCATATAATAGGCGACCCTTGACCTGTCCACAGGTAGGTCGCCCCCCCCCAGCCGCCACACGGACCTCCGGTGACGCTGTAGCCTGCTGTAGCCTGCTGTAGCCTGCTCCCTCTGCCTGTTGCTGCGTGAGCCCTTGCCAAATGCATCTCGCTTTCCCCTGTACTGCTGTGTTGTGTCCTTGAGCCCCCTTTCCTCATTTTGCTTCTGTGCCCTGTACCCCCTTCCCTTCGTTTTTGCTTTCTGTGCCCTTGAGCCCCCTTCCCTTCGATTTTGCTTTCTGTGCCCTTGAGCCCCCTTCCCCCGTTTTTGCTCCTGCGTCCTTTCGCCCCCGCCTCCCTCTGTGCCATTATCCCGCCGCTGTGCCCCTGCGGCCCGCCCCCGCTGTTCCCATTCGCCACCCCGCTCCCGCCTCCCAGCTGCTCCTCCCTCCCACAGCCCCACATACGCAACGGGCATGCCCAAGGCAAGCCCGTCTGCGCCCGTCCGCGCCTGGACCACGCCGAACGCCAGAACCCCTGGCCCCGGACGGAGAAAAGGACCTCAACTGAGATACGACACCGCCGCCCTCAACGCCCACAACCTTGGACGACCACCCGCCTGCTACCTAGCCACCCCGAAGCGAACACGCGGACCCTTCACCTGTCAAGCCTGCAAATTCACCTGCCTCCGAACCTGCAGACCACCGCCCGGACCTAACATCAACAACAACCACCTCAAGTACATCCTCCTCAACACCCGCTCCGTCCACAAGCACGCCATCGAACTCTGGGACCTCCTCGACACAACAGCACCAGACGTCGCCTTCCTCACGGAAACCTGGATGAACGCTTCCTCGGACCCCGACATCGCCATAGCTATCCCGGACGGCTACAAGATCACCCGGAAGGACCGCATCAACTAAACCGGAGGAGGAATCGCCATCATCTACAAAAAGACCATCAACATCATGACCAACGCCGAAGACACACTCCCTGCCGCCGAACACCTACACTTCCAGATTCACACCGACCCCAAGACCACCCTCAGAGGAATGCTCATCTACAGACCCCCGGGACCACGCACACAATTCAGCGAAGCCATCGCCGACTTCGTCACCCCGCATGCCATAGCCTCACCAGAATACATCCTCCTAGGGGACCTGAACTTCCACCTGGGGAAAAACGACGACAACAACACCACCACCCTGCTTGACAACCTTGCCAACCTCTGACTCAAACAACTGGTGAACACCCCCACCCACCTTGCTGGCCACACGCTTGACCCCATCTTCTCCGCCAGCAACCACGTCTCCTTCAGCCACTCCACCGGACTACACTGGACCGACCACAGATGCATCCACTTCACCTTCAAAAAGACTACATCCCATCACTGCACGCAACAAATCCCCTGCAGATGCTGGAGCAAAATCACCACAGACCAGCTCCTCGCATCACTGAACTAGAACCCGCCAACCCTCACCGCCGACATCAACGACGCTGCCCACAACCTCGCACAGTGGATCACCAAATGCGCCGATGACCTCGCTCCACTAAAGAACCACCCAGGCAAGACCGGAAACAGGAAAACCCAGTGGTTCACAGATGCCCTCAAAGACTCAAAGAACTCCTGCCGCACCCTCGAAAAAACCTGGTGCCAAGAACGGACAACAGAAAACATGATCCACACCACCAAAAAGACATTGTTCAAAGAGCGGCTGGACAACAGCACCCACAACAGCAAGGAACTCTTCAACATCGTCAAAGAGCTCTCCAACCCCAGCGCCAGCAACAACAACACACCGTCGCAAGACCTCTGCAACTCCCTCGCAACGTTCTTTCAGCGAAAGATCGTAGATATACACAACAGCTTCGGACCCCAGACTCCGTCTCCAGTCACCAAACCAACAACCCCCACCAACACCCTCAGCGCCTGGATCCCCACCAGCACCGAAGACACCACCAACGTCATGAACTCCATCCACTCCCCCTCTGACCCATGCCCCCACCATATCTTCAACAAAGCCGACACCATCATCGCACCCTATCTCCGGAACGTCATAAACAAATCCTTCACGTCAGCCACCTTCCCTGAGAGCTGGATGCACGCAGAAATCAACGCCCTCCTAAAGAAACCTACAGCAGACCCCAAAGACCTCAAGAACTTCCGCCCCATCTCTCATCTTCCCTTCCCGGCTAAAGTCATCGAGAAGACCGTCAACAAACAGCTGACTGCGTTCCTTGAGGCAAACAATTTGCTCGACCCATCCCAGTCCGGATTTCGAGCCAACCACACCACGAGACCGCCCTCATCGCAGTCACAGATGACATCAGGACCCTGATGGACAACAGAGAAACAACCGCTCTCATCTTCCTAGACCTCTCGGCAGCCTTCGCCACCGTCTGCCATCGCACCCTAATAACCCGCCTCTTTCACACCGGGATCCAAGGAAAGGCCTTAGACTGGATTACCACATTCTTCTCCGACAGAACCCAGAGAGTCCGCCTCCTTCCCTTCCGCTCAGAAGCCACCGAGATCGTCTGCGGCGTACCCCAAGGCTCCTCGCTTAGCCCTACCCTCTTCAATATCTACATGAGCCCCCTCGCCGCCATCGCACGCAAACACAACATCAACATCATCTCCTATGCCGACGACACCCAACTGATACTCTCCCTCACCAAAGACCCAGCCACAGCCAAAACCAACCTCCAGGAAGGAATGAAAGACGTCACAGAATGGATGAAGCTCAGTCGCCTGAAACTGAACTCAGACAAGACGGAGGTCCTTATCCTCGGACAATCCTCATCGGCCTGGGACGACACCTGGTGGCCCACAGCACTTGGCTCCGCACCAACACCCACGGACCACGCACACAACCTGGGATTCATCCTGGACTCCTCCCTCACGATGACCAAGCAAGTCAACGCCATCTCATCATTTTGCTTCAACACCCTGCACATGCTCCGAAAAATCTTCCGGTGGATCCCCACCGAAACCAGAAAGACCGTCACCCAAGCCCTCGTTACCAGCTGACTGGACTACGGAAACGCCCTATACGCAGGAACCACAGCCAAACTTCAGAAACAACTACAGCACATACAGAACGCCTCCGCACGACTCATCCTCGACATCCCCCGCCACAGCCACATAGCCGCCCACCTGAGAAACCTGCACTGGCTCCCTGTCAACAAGAGGATCACGTTCAGGCTCCTCACCCACACACACAAAGCGCTCCACAACAAAGGCCCCGAATACCTCAACAGCTGCCTCTCGTTCTACACCCCCACCCACCAGCTCTGCTCTGCCAACCTCGCCACCGTCCCACGAATCCGCAAAACCACCACCGGAGGAAGATCGTTCTCCTACCTGGCAGCCAAAACATGGAACTCCCTCCCGGCACACCTACGACTGACCCAGGACCATCTCACCTTCAGGAGACACCTCAAGACCTGGCTATTCGAGCAGTAAGCGACAGCCCCCCCCCCCCCCCCTCCTTCAGCGCCTTGAGACCCTCACGGGTGAGTAGCGCGCTCTATAAATGTATTGATTGATTGATTGAAGGTCTTTTTCTCTCTGGTGTGAAAGAAGAGATCCTAGCTCTGTTGGTTTGATGCTGATTCTGGAATTTTTACAGGAACGGTCAAGCTTGGGATTGTCTTTAGCTACTATGAGGGTACAATGGGCAGCTCATGAGCATTCAGAGGTCCTTGGAAGAAATTGGAAGAAGAAGAAGGTCTATGGTATGTCTTCAACTGTGGTGAAATTAAAAGAAACTTCAATAGCTGAAATCTGTAGGGCAGCTACACGGTCTGACTCTTCTGCCTTTACTAAGTGTTATAGACTTTCATAAGTCTCTTGTGTCAATGATGTCTTTGGTTACGCAGTTCGTTCCTCTGTGAGGGGATAGGGGATTGTTTATGCTCTGTTCAGTAAAGTCTGGTGTTATGTTTCTTTACCATGATCAGTTATCTATGTGGTTGGCCTGCTAACTTTCATTTGTAATGAACTCAAGCAAGTGAGAGATGTAAAGATGATGCTTCTATTACTTACTAGTAGTGGCCTTCCTCACTTTAATTCCTCCTCCCTCCTGCCCTCCCACTGTAGAACAGTTGACTAGTGGGTTGGTTGTGAGCTGATTCACATACAGGAGGTATGGCAGGGGGGAGGACTTTTATTAAGTGAAGTTTCATGGAATTGGTGTCTAAGGAAGACAGGGAGACCTCATTTGTAATGAATTAAACTGAGGGAGTAGGACTCAGAGTGACGCCATCACCGGTAAGTAATAGAAGCATTGCCGATCTAGAGTCCCACAGACCTGGCCTGCTGGTGGCTTTCACTCAAGCTTTGATGGGGGCAGGATTTTCTACAATTAACGAGAATCAACTAATTTTCTGTTGGATTATATTTTAGGTTGCCTTCAGCTCTACAGAGTGGATGGTGTCAGGCAATGTCTTTCCTGCATGTTGGTGGTAGTAGGTGATAGAGTTGTTTATTGACCGCCATTTTTGTGAATCGCATTGTTATGTTTGGTTAATACCAAAAGGGATCCATGGATTTGTTGAAGCACATTGGTGTGAGAATAGAGCCTTGGGGAGCTCTGGGTTTGACTTGGAGCAGGAGCGTCTTCGAGGAGGTATTTTGCTCACATGGCTGCCTGTGGTAAAGGTATAATGTGGGCCTGTTCATAACTGTGCCGGTGCTGCCCCTGTGTGTGGATAGCTTGGTAACCCACACTTGGTGATCAACTGTGTCAAAGGCCACTGATAGATTGAGGACCGGTCATTAATCCTGTCAGTAATTTGGAGGACATCAGAAGTCTTTGTCAGTGACCTACAGGGTAGCAGTGACTGGAGAAGTGGCTTGGCCAGTAATATTGGACCCCTGGCATTATGGAGTGCACTTTATGACAGTTAAGGGTCAGACAATGGTATTGTTGCCTGGAGACATCAAGGGGACTGGCGTCAGTCTACAGGCCAATTTCAAGAAGCATCCTAGTTGGGATCTTCTTGTTAAGAAGAAGTTCAACCATTTTAGGATTGTTCTTGAGGAAGGAGATGGGGCATTTGAGTAGGCCCAAAAGGATATTGTAGTTATTATCAAAGTGTGTCCTGTTTCTAATTTCTTTTGCTATGTTAACTTGTGCATGCTTCTCTCTGTTTCTCTATACTATTAGCGTCGTTCCTGTTTCCCATTCCCGGTCTGTCTCCCAGCGATCTTCTCTTGCATTCTGGGACTCCTCTCTTAGTCCCCTTTCATTCTTCCAGAGTACATTTATCATTCTTTCCATCCTTCAGGCCCTCATTGCTGCCTGGCAGTACTATCCTCCGGAGCTCTGGAGTTGCACCAAGACACTGGCCAAGGTCCTGAGCGAGATTCCGCAGGGGACATTTTCCATCCCAATATCTGCATCGCAGGTCCTCCCATTTCTGAAGGGCAAGACATATCTGGACGTGGGCAAGTCCTGTGCCCCTGAGAATGGTAAGAAGATCCTCTGAGGGGCTTTGACCCAGAGGGGCCTCCATGCTCTGAGCATGTACCCAAAGTCATACTGCTCCATGCTAAGCACTGTCTGCCTCTTGATTTCTCTCTACAGTTCCCAGCATCACAGTGGATTACACCATCATCAACGACCTCCTGGGACACAGTTTCAAGTTCCATGTCCAGGTCATGGTGCCTGAAGGGTCAGTGCTACTGCGAGTGATGGAGAAAGCCCAAGAGATTAATGCAAAAGAGTTCAGGTAAGGGTGATGAAGTAAGAATTGAGGGCACAGGAGTAATTTTAGGATGCCTTTGGCTCAGGACGAGGTCCTTAGAGGCCTGCACTCATTCTCACCACAAAACCTCCTTTTAAAACAGTTTGCGCTTTCATCTAACTCAATAGGTACTAGAGGCCCTTGCTTTCAACACTGAGCGTCTCTGAAATTATGATGTCCGAGGCTATTATGTTGGCGGCCTCTAGGTACCCCATTTCAATTTTTAAATGACTCCTTTGGTTCTTAGGGAATTTCTGCCAAGAGTGTAATAGCTCTTTTATGAAAAAGGAAGATTTAATCTAAATGACCTCTTAGTGCTGAAACATGTCAATAACCTGGGTGAAATATGCCTGTCAGAGCTTCAGATGAGAAACGGTATTTCAGGATCTAGAGTGGTAAGTGAAGCAGATGAAAGTGTAGTTGAACTAAGATGGTTCCAGAGTTTAGCAATAAGAAGTACAAAGGATTTAAAATGGAGAAGAGTAGCACAGGCGTGAAGGGAAGGATTTGGGAAGCAAAGAGAAGAGGATCTTCAGCCCTATCCAGAAACTAATTTAAGGCCCACATTAGGAGTTGGATGGACTTTAGTGTTGAGATGCCGGGATCAGGATCCACCTTACCAGCCAATGTCTCCACACCAAAGATTCTGGCCATCGAGAGCCTGTTCCATGGAATGCAGAATAACTGATCAAATGATTCAGAAAAGGGGGTGGTGATGAACAGAGTGTCTGAATTAAGCAGACCACTCTTACCCAGTCCAAAGATCAGGGCTTGATCCATCACCGTTTTTTAGCTCACTGCACCATCCCAGCTCAGAACTTGGCTATATGCAAGTTAGTCTGACCCTGGCCCAGTGCATCATGGGAACAGGGCAGACCAAACTACCAAGCCAATTCTTATACTGGGAAGGAAACTAGCTACCGGGGACCGGTTTCTGGCATTTCAGCCGTCTTCGGCCCGGCTTGCTTGAATCCTGATGGTGCAATGAGCTAGGGACTGAGTATACCCTTCCACGCTTATGGTGGACAAAAATGATTCAGAAAAGGGGGTGGTGATGAACAGAGTGTCTGAATTAAGCAGACCACTCTTACCCAGTCTAAAGATCAGGGCTTTATCCATCACCGTTTTTTAGGTGTGGCAGGGTATACTCAGACATGAGTCCCTTTCTCACTGCACCATCAGGAATCAAGCAAGCCGGGCCGAAGAATGCTGAAATGCCAGAAACCGGTCCCCGGTAGCTTGTCTCCTTTCTGGTGAAGAATTGGCTTGGTAGTTTAGTCTGCCCTGTTCCCATGATGCACTGGGCCAGGGACAGACTGATTTGCATATAGCCAGGTTCTGAGCTGGGATGGTGCAGTGAGATAAATACCGGTGATGGATCAAGCCCTGATCTTTGGACTGGGTAAGAGTGGTCTGCCTAATTCAGACACTCTGTTCATCACCACCCCCTTTTCTGAATCGTTTTTGGCCACTATAGGTGTGGCAGGGTATACTCAGACATGAGTCCCTTTCTCACTGCACCATCAGGATTCAAGCAAGCCGGGCCGAAGAAGGCTGAAATGCCAGAAACCGGTCCCCGGTAGCTTGTCTCCTTTCTGGTGAAGAATTGGCTTGGTAGTTTAGTCTGCCCTGTTCCCATGATGCACTGGGCCAGCGACAGACTGATTTGCATATAGCCAGGTTCTGAGCTGGGATGGTGCAGTGAGATACATAACGGTGATGGATCAAGCCCTGATCTTTGGACTGGGTAAGAGTAGTCTGCTTAATTCAGACACTCTGTTCATCACCACCCCCTTTTCTGAATCGCTTTTGGCCACTATAGGTGTGGCAGGGTATACTCAGACATGAGTCCCTTTCTCACTGCACCATCAGGATTCAAGCAAGCCGGGCCGAAGAAGGCTGAAATGCCAGAAACCGGTCCTCAGTAGCTTGTCTCCTTTCTGGTGAAGAATTGGCTTGGTAGTTTAGTCTGCCCTGTTCCCATGATGCACTGGGCCAGGGACAGACTGATTTGCATATAGCCAGGTTCTGAGCTGGGATGGTGCAGTGAGATAAATAACGGTGATGGATCAGCCCTGATGGTGCAGTGAGATAAATAACGGTGATGGATCAGCCCTGATCTTTGGACTGGGTAAGAGTGGTCTGCTTAATTCAGACACTCTGTTCATCACCACCCCCTTTTCTGAATCGAATAACTGATCAAAAGCACAATTATTGCAAAATGTGGCAGGCAGTTTTCCCTATTTCAGGGAACACCACAGTAACATTTTCCACGTGCTCTGAGCAGGTGGAAATTGTCAGCGGGAGAGCCAGTAGAGGGAGGGGGTCAAATGGTGTATAAGGGGTGCAGAACACACCAGTGCCTCTGGTTGAATCATTGTCTGCCCCCCACCTACAGAGGACCACCTAAGGCTGAGTAATGCTGCTTCTCTCAGCCTCTCCCCCCTGCAGCAACTGTGACTGGCCAAACAATGTTTCCCAAACCTGGAATTATCACATGTGGAGTTTTTTGATGTGATAATTCCGGGGCGTGAGACCCTAAAAATTGCAAGTTGTGATTTTTTGACCCAGAGCTTTCGCTATGGGTGAAATCCCGGACTCGTAATGAGGGTCTTAGTAAGAGCACCAGACTGGGCAGCCAAGCCCAGTTAAAAATATCAGGACACAGCAACAGTCCATATCAGCTCCAAGAATCTGAAAAACAATTATCTTTAAAGGACATGTCCTACTCTCCTTGTACCCTCTCAGGCACTCATGATCCAGAAAAAAGAACCAGGACTGGAGCGTATGCCTACTTACTGGTCGTTTGAGAATAACATTCCCATGTAATAAAAGTAATATCTGTGGCTTAAGTACACTCTAAAGATAACACTGCATTATGTAGCCCAGTACAACTAAAAGGAGAGGTGAGGGAAGGGCAGGAAATCAGGGTGTGGGAGAAGGCAGTGGGTAACACATGGATTAAATGAGGGTTCTTAGACCCTGGGTGCAGTAAATGGAAAAGTCCAGCAGCCAGGGAGGGGCACACAAATCAAGAGATGACCAGCATCGAATCCATCGGCTGTGTAGTAATCTACTTAGGTCAACTGGCGAGGAATGGCCACAAAGGAATCTTTTTAGATCTGCTGGATCGGATGACCATGAAGGAATCTTCTGAGATCTGATGGTTGGGATGACTGTGCGTGAATCTTCTGAGATTTCAGAGATTTATTTTTTATTTTTTATTTTGAGTCTTATATAGCGCATGGTTACCCTTGGGCATCCCAGCGCTTATCACGGAGATCGTTAGGCGGATGCGAAGCTATCCAGCGTGTTAAGATGGAAAAAGGTGTGTTTTCAGAGACTTCAGAGAGATAGATGACCCACGGAAGAACATTCTAAGATCTGCTGCCTAGGATGACTGTGAAGGAATCTTCTGAGATTTCAGGGATAGATGATCCACGGAAGAACATTCTAAGATCTGCTGTCTAGGATGACTATGCAGGAATCTTCTGAGATTTCAGGAATAGATGATCCACGGAAGAACATTCTAAGATCTGCTGTCTAGGATGACTTCGAAGGAATCTTCTGAGATTTCAGGGATAGATGATCCACGGAAGAACATTCTAAGATCTGTTGTCTAGGATGACTATGCAGGAATCTTCTGAGATTTCAGGGATAGATGATCCACGGAAGAACATTCTAAGATCTGCTGCCTAGGATGACTGTGAAGGAATCTTCTGAGATTTTAGGGATAGATGATCCACGGAAGAACATTCTAAGATCTGCTGTCTAGGATGACTATGCAGGAATCTTCTGAGATTTCAGGAATAGATGATCCACGGAAGAACATTCTAAGATCTGCTGTCTAGGATGACTGTGAAGGAATCTTCTTAGATCTGCTGGATCGGATGACCATGAAGGAATCTTCTAAGATCTGCTGTCTAGGATGACTGTGAAGGAAACTTCTGAGATCTGATGGCTGGGATGACCATAAAGGAATATGGGCCAGATGTTTCAAACATTTTTAGTATTTGCAAATGGCATGATTCACAGAATCGGGCAGTTTGGAACCACAAAAAAAGTCTTTTATTAATTTTCATGAGGCAGGTCGAAATGCAACCCACTAAGAATCAGTAATCTGCAAACAAACCTATTAGCTCATAGGTTGGTTTGCAAATTACCACACTGGTTGCAAAAATATTGGTTGCATATTGCAACGAGTATTTTGCCACCCTTGCTGCATACATCTGGCCCATGGTAAGATCTGAAGACTCGAAGGACCATGAAGGAATTTTGTGAGATCGAATGGCCATTGTTCTTACGGGGAATTCTTCTGAAATCTGCATTCACAGACAAATTTGAAGGAAGCATCTCAAATTTGCTAGCATGGGAAAGGATCTAATGTGCCCATTAAACCTGACTTAATATTCCTGGATGATGTTGACCATATTTTGTATTCATGTTTTTAAAGAGATTTGTCACAACATTTCTACCTGTCGTGGTGTCCTTAGGATAGGCTTACATGAGAATGCTGACCCTTCAAAAAAACAGGATCAACAGCCTTGTCAGTAATTCACAAGCCTTGTAATTGTACCTGTGGAAAAATGAACTAAACAGTGCTCAACCTTTACCCGCTTTAATTCTTTATGCTAGGAATCCTGTAAGCCCTTTGAATGGCTGATTTTGTACTCATGTGGGACTTCAGAACCTTGACAGGAGTGTGTCTCTTGGCAGCGTCTCCTATTCTCTGTCAAACTCTATTTCTGTCTCTGCTCAGCTGTCACTGTTTTACCTCTGATTGCTCTTTTCTTTACCTTTTTTCCAACACTACTTTTCTCTCTCACTACTCAGTCTCTCCCAACTTCTCTTCCTTATTCTCTTTTTGTCTCTTATTCATTCTTTCTTTCTCCTCTACTTTCTTCCAGCCACTCTCACTCTCTTTATCTACTCTTGCTTCACACCATCCCAGATACATATGTGAGTTCCATGAGTGAGACATTCATTTGACCTCATTTTGCTTGTTTTTCAGTTTTAAAACAGATACATTGGCACAGGGCGTGTACGTCACCTCCATCAATGGCCTCGCAGAATCCTCAAAAGACAAGACTTACTGGCAGTTCTTCAGTGGGACGAAGCGTCTGGACCAAGGTAAGCAGAGCTTCCAAGGTAAGGTTGGGATAAGCCCTTTAGGATATAGCATATTAACTCACAACAGCATCAAAAAGGGCTGAGTGACAGCAAGTGGGGAAACGTTCCATGGATCCGCCTACCTAGGAACCTGTGCCGGCGATCTCAGAGGTTCCTAGCACCTAATGTATTTGCCTATGCAGGGAATAGTGCACCGCAGTCACAATACCATATATAATGCTATATTCACCAACATGGGAAATATTGCCTGGTATTATCAATGGTTTCTACCTCTCATGAATCCCTGAACCAGGCACAAATATCCATGTGACATGTATCCATGGATTCTCAAACTCTCATAACAGGACTGTGGACTCTATTTCCAGGGAGTCCTACAGTGACAAGTCTACATCCATTGAACAGCACATGAGAATCATTCAAGAGATCTACCTATGTCATGCACCCCTGAAATCAGGAACTGTTATCTGTCATGTCTATCCACAAGATGTTCATAAAATCAAAGGAAACAGGGTTTGGGTTCTATCCCGAGGTCCTGCTTTGTGATAGTCACCAGGGAGATTTACAGACCCATCAACAGTAAATGATTTTTGCTGCAGAGACCTCCATTGGGGTGATATCTCCCTGAGGATCAGACACAGAGCTGAAGAAGTCAGGAAATTAAACCAGACAAACAGTTATATGGTCCTCTCTACTCTCTACGACTTAGATGGGATCAAACCGGACAATAAAGAGCAGCCACATGTCTTCTCCAAGACATATCTAAAGTGAATTGTTGCTGGGATGAGTTGACCTGCCCAGATCACAGCTCTCAATAGAGAGTACATCCCGGAATTCCAAAACCACCAAAGTTCCATTGAGTCTTCGCCAGTGACCTCCAACGGGAATACACGGTAGAGTTGGAATTAAACGAACTAGGCAAGTCAACAGTTACAGGACCAAAAGAGGGTCCATGTATGAGTAGATACTTCCACTTTCAGTGTCTCATTCACAAAGATACATTTATTAACAGATATACTTTTATAACAAAATTCACTTTTTCTACGCCTTCCAAGAATTCGCAAAGGGATTCCTAACAGGCGTGATACCATTTATGAGAGTGGAGGTGTCTGTCACGCGCGCTGAGATATCTGTAGCCATAAATCCCACTCAAGAAAGTATGGGAATGACCGCAAACATATATGTTTGTGGGCGGTCAGAAAATCTGAGGATTCCCCTCATGACCCTGTAAATCGTTGCAACTTTATTCCAGACACGGGTTTGAATAATCCCTCTTTCTGGGTGGGAAGAATATCAGATCGACCCCAGATTTGCTGAGGTTGGAGAGGAAGGACTTTCCCCGTGGACAAAAACATTATCCCGCCAAGGACTAAAATGTTCATTTGCACAGAGGATCCTACTCCTGTTGTGCAAAGTTCTCAACTATGGACATTGACCGTTTGTACAACTAAAGGAGGCTGCTGTCTTGCAAAATAAATCAGAACTCCATTTGAGGACAAATGGGTGTTACTGCTTTGAAACTATCTTACCATGAGATTTGTAGTTAAATGCACCATAAGAGAGGGGAAGTAACAGAGGTGATGTAAGATAGCCAAATACAGCAAGAACTCTTCAGCTATTAGAGTTTCATCAGTTTAACTTTTCACATTCAGCTGTAGGCTGGCTGCAGAATAGACATAGGCGGCGCTGACATTGAGTAAAAAAGAAAGTTGGGAAGTAGAAGAGAACAACAACGATGAAGGAAGGAAGCAAGCTTAGGTTAGAGAACAGCACACACAATAGCGGGTAAAGGAGAGCATGTGCTTTTCTCCTGTAACTGTGCAAAGGTAGCCTCTGCTTCAATCAATCAATCATTTATAAAGCGCACTACTCACCCGTGAGGGTCTGAAGGCACTGGGAGGGGGGGGGGGGGTGGAAGGGGAGGTTGCTACTGCTCGAACAGCCAGGTCTTGAGGCGTCTCCTGAAGCTCAGTAGGTCCTGGGTCTGTCATAGGTCGTGGGTCTGCTTCCTACGGAGTTCATCAGAGATACAGTTCAGGAAGACTAGATGCCATACCGTGCTGAACCTGTTCAGTTTGGCACAGTCGCATAGCACCAGGGCTGGGTAGAAGAACTGGGTCCAAGTGTAGACACCGGTACTGCCAATAAGGAAGGTGGTGGGCATATGGTGGTGGGTTTGAACTCCGCCTGTCACAAGCTCCTGCATTGATCAGGAAGCCTTCTCAGAGTGAAGAACCACAACAGAGGGCGTAGACTCCCCTTTGTACAGCTCTCCGTCCATGGAGAGCTGACCCGCTTGCTGTGGCTGGATGCTCTTGGTGGTGGCTGTAATTAGCAGCACTCCCCCATGCCCTATCTGCCTCCCCAGGCAGTTCAGCAACAACAGGGAGCGACGACTGGCCGGGAGGCAGAACAACGTCGAGGAGACATCGAGGCACTGCAGCAATGACGGGGGAGATGACGGGCGGGGTGGTGGAGTGATGATGAGAAGCCATGATGGACCGGAGATGGAAGAAATTACCTGAATGAGAAAGCTTTGGATGCTGGAAAAGGGATACAGGGGGACGAAGGAAACAACAGGATAGGAAGGAGAAGAGCAAAAGGCAGGTAGGAGGGTGGAATGATGCGTGAATACAGGGAGTGTGGCGACAGGTGTTTAGAACTACTCCTTGATGGCCTAAAGGGATAATAGGACAATGTAACCATCCTCCGTGGACATGGTGGTCAGGCACATCCAAGCAGTGACAACCCATGAAAATTACACGAAGGCCACTGTAAAAGGGGGCTGGTTCAATGCCCATTTGCTCTCTCTGTAGACGCCTTATATGTACTTCTGTGTGCTGTATTGATAACAGGAGGTCTTCTATACAGCTAAAGCTATTTGTAGGCAAGACCTAAAAAAGATGCTTCAAAAATTGAAAGCACCAAACCATGAGCAGTGACCTGTATGTCCCCCTGGTTCATCACGGATTCTGCGCCTTGTCTGCCACTTCACATCTTCAATCAGGAAATGTATTGTTTGGTTCATCATCCTTGTTGGATTCTCAACCTTCCTCTCCTCCTGACTCCAGTGTCCTCTTCTCCCCACAGGTGTTGGCAGCTACAAACCCAAGAACAAGGAGCACATCCAGGCGATCTACAGTAAATACTGACGAAGTGCCCGTCTCCATCGGTTTCATGGCGCCCTGGCTATCTTTCCCTCTCTCCGCTGATGAACAGTGTCATATGCTGTCAACCATCTTCAGAGTGCCATCTCTACTACCTACCACTGCTTCCCACTTGCCGCCCCACCCCACTCCCTCATTCTCTCCATTTCTCATCCTGCGCCTTAGCTTTCCACCTTCTCTCTGGTTATGACCAGGTGCACACCGCGCCACCTTCAGTAATTTCTATTCTATTCTTCTTCATCCTTCTCATCAAATCTTCCACTCTCAGTCTCTCCCTGTTTCTCACTCTCTCACTGATTGCCTGATTCTTAAAGCCACAGGTGTGAGGACACTGTACAATCCTCAAAGACACTGGGCACCCAAACTGCAGCGGTTGGCAGTGCCCTCACCCACTTCTCCATTTTCTCCTGTAGTCAGAGAAAAAAACCTCCCATCTGACCCACGCAAAATGTCTCTCTTTGTGTCCACTGAAAACCCATGTCACTGGGTGGACGCCATTTTGTGATTCAGGTTACACAACTGTGGAGCGCGCACTCTGCAACATCCACCAAGGCAACCCACTGCCCTTCAGATGGACACAGCATTGTGCATCTTGTAACTACCAAATCTCTCATTCTTAAGCAAGTCAATGAAATTAAATGAAATACCAGTATTTGTAAAGCGCACAGCTACCTCTGAAGTTATGTCCCGGCGCTGGGGGCTCTTGGGAAGATTAAGCAAGCTATTGCCCAGAGTCACATGGTGCTGGGCTAACCTGCCACAGGAGCTGAGGATCGAACTGTGAACCCTGTGCTCCGGAGTCAGGCACCCTGGCCGCTGCGCCACACCTCTTCCATGACTAGTGTTTCTTCAGTGTGAGGCGCAAGCCTCCACGTATGGTTTACCCCATGTCCTAATTAGTAAATCAGTTAATTGATTAATTAGAGTCATTAGTTAAATAATCCCTTATATTTCACTTCTTCAATCACACAGTTGTCATTTCCTGTTCAACCTTCCACCCTCTGCCCAACGCTACTCCCCTCCTCCATTCAGTACAGCCTTTTCCTACCCTCTCCTCGTTCACCCTTTTACCTCCTGCCTCCCCCCGCCCCACCTGCAGCGCCCTGACACTGAACGGAGAGTCCGCTGCACTCTTTGTCCCCACACATTTCTCCTCCACGTTTTCAGTTCTTCTTTATTTCGTCCATTTTCTTGCCCATTTAGTCTTTGCCATATGCCCCCCTCTTTCGTTCTGCTTGAATTTTACTTTTAACAGAGGGTTCTATCCCAATTCAAACGACCTGATTCTACCCTGCCAGAGGGGTTCCTGTACCTCCTCCGCAGACCTCACTCCATCACGCCTGAGGCGCAGATGACTCTCTTCCAAAGACCTTACTCTGTTCACCAAAAGCGCTCCTAACTCTCTTCCAAAGATATTACTCCATCACGCAACACATGGTTGTGCCCTTCTACCGAAGACCTCACTCCATCCTGCCTGAGCCATTCCTGGCCATTTTCCAAAGACCTCACTCCATCACACCCTCTGGCTTCCTGTGCCCATCTGCTGACGTCACTGCATGGTTGTGCACCCTTCTGAACAATAAAGATCCCTTGAAATGCAAGAAATGTGTGAATGTTTATTCCATCCACTCTCTCATCTTGGACTTAGGGGATTGGTCTGTCCATCTCTAACACTCCTCTCCTTCTAGACCAGGGGTCTCCCGCGCAGGCCCACGGATCTGGCTCTATTTCCAGGATAACCCCTAGCTATGCAACTCATTTCATTTAGACTCATCCGCGGATCCTCATAGGTGTAGCCCTCCTGTACCTGTGTTGGACACCCCTGTAGGAGGACCTTGTTTCAGACAGAAAATGGCTGCTCCGCACCTCAGGATCACACTTGAACTTTCCGAAACAAATGGTCGAGGATGTAAATATGGACGTAGAAACAAGAGATGCAGAACAGGAGAACACAGCAAACTCATTGAACACAACGTTACAGTGGCATACTTAAAATAAAAACCAATCGCATCAGATCACGTCACACAGGCCCAGCGGTTTGAAGATTCATGAGCCAGGCAAACATTGCTATTTTCGTTATTTGATAGAAGTAAACTATATGAAATTATTGGCCGGGGCATGATTGGTGCTAGTTACCTGGAGTACCTGCATCGCAGGGCGTGCTAGTTACCAGGAGTCGCTGGTTACCAGGAGTCGCTGGTTACCAGGAGTCGCTGGTTACCAGGAGTCGCTGGTTACCAGGAGTTGCTAGTTAGCAGGAGTTGCTAGTTAGCAGGAGTTGCTGGTTACCAGGAGTCGCTGGTTACCAGGAGTCGCTGGTTACCAGGAGTCGCTGGTTACCAGGAGTCGCTGGTTACCAGGAGTTGCTAGTTAGCAGGAGTTGCTAGTTAGCAGGAGTTGCTAGTTACCAGGAGTTGCTAGTTACCAGGAGTTGCTAGTTAGCAGGAGTTGCTAGTTACCAGGAGTTGCTAGTTAGCAGGAGTTGCTAGTTAGCAGGAGTTGCTAGTTACCAGGAGTTGCTAGTTACCAGGAGTTGCTAGTTAGCAGGAGTTGCTAGTTACCAGGAGTTGCTAGTTAGCAGGAGTTGCTAGTTACCAGGAGTTGCTAGTTAGCTGGAGTTGCTTGCTAGTTACCAGGAGTTGCTAGTTACCAGGAGTTGCTAGTTAGCAGGAGTTGCTAGTTAGCAGGAGTTGCTAGTTACCAGGAGTTGCTAGTTACCAGGAGTCGCTAGTTACCAGGAGTTGCTAGTTACCAGGAGTTGCTAGTTAGCAGGAGTTGCTAGTTACCAGGAGTTGCTAGTTAGCAGGAGTTGCTAGTTACCAGGAGTTGCTAGTTACCAGGAGTTGATAGTTAGCAGGAGTTGATAGTTAGCAGGAGTTGATAGTTACCAGGACTTGCTAGTTATCAGGAGCTGTCCACGGACGCTGTAAAGGTGTATCTTGGCCGGGAGATGGCAGGGCACGTCCAGTGTAGTGCGCAGTCCCGACGACGCACATCTCCTCAAGCCATACTCCCGCTCCATAAACCCTGCCGACCAGGAACCACAACCACTCACTCTGGATGCGTTGGTGTCTGGGCGGCGGAGGCAGACCCCAGGGTTCGAGATAGATCCTGAGGTACAGCAGCTGGTGAGGTAGATGCATGTAGAGCTATGTGCGGCTGTTGACTGTACTGGAGTACCTCGGTCCTCCTACCTTGGAAGGAGGGAGAGAGGGGGGGCCCTGGCCCTCCCCAGCGCCTTGAAGAAGTAAAATCCTGTCCCTGGACCAGCCCAGTGTTCAGAAGGCAGCCTGAAGGGGGCTTTGTTCCCTGCACCCCCCCCCCCATTTATAGGGACCTTGAAAATGTATATATATATGGTCAAGAAATCTAAATGTGCAGTAAAGAACAATAAGTCTCTACTTACCTCCCTTTTATAGCGGTAGTTAATATTTGTCCACAATATTTTGGCAGGATGACAGAAAAAACTAAGGGGCAGATTAACAAGCCCCTTATGATACTTTTACACCACAGTTGCGTCACTTTTGTGACGCAGCGGCGGTGTAAACCATACGCCACGTTTACAACGTGACGCATCTAGGCAGATGTCTCACGTTGTAAAGCCCAGCGCCACATGAAACCTGTGTCAGGTTTCATGTGGGCGTTCTGGCGCAGGGTGGGCGTTTCGTCAGAGGAAAGCCTCGGAAAAGTGGCGCAGTGAAATCTACAAGATTTCACTCTGTCACTTTTCCGAAGCCACTGCATCAAATCTTTGCGCCTGCTTGAAGCAGGCGTATGGTGTGACGCAGCATGTTAGAGATAGGCCATGTTGACACAGTGCTGGAGTTGCGCTGAGCCCGCGACACGACTCTCGCACTGCGCCAACCTTACGCCGTCAGATACGTCATGCATCTGCCTATCCGTGCGCCACGGCGCGCCGCATTGTAAATGCAGTGCATCCATGGTGGCGCACGGGTAGTTTTGCGTGACGCATCTTTCTTGCCGCATCCCTGCCGATTTGCAGGGATGCGCCAGAAGTTGTAAATCTGCCCCTAAATATTCTGTTGATACCCAGGAGAAGGCTAGAATGAAACACATGGGCAGATAAATGGCTTTCCTGCAAGCAGAAAAAGACCCCATGAACTGAAACTGACATTTTGGGGCAGATTTACAAGCCCCATGCGCCAGTTTTACGCCGCCGTTGCGTCACTTTTGTAACACAGCGGCGGCGCAAAGCCAGCGCCATGCTGCGGGGTATTTACAAAGTGACGCATCTGGGAGATGTGTCAC
Source organism: Lissotriton vulgaris (assembly GCF_964263255.1). Taxonomy (NCBI): domain Eukaryota; kingdom Metazoa; phylum Chordata; class Amphibia; order Caudata; family Salamandridae; genus Lissotriton; species Lissotriton vulgaris. The sequence continues at coordinate 310,364,503 of NC_141686.1, read as the reverse complement.
GTTGTAAAGCCCTGTGCCAAATGTAAGCGTTCCGCGCAGGGGTGGGGTGGGGGGCGGGTTCGTGCTCAGGAACGCCTCCTAAAAGTGGCTGAGTGAAATCTATAAGATTTCACTCAGTCACTTTTCAGGCCATGCTGCGTCAAAACCCTGCGCCTGCCTGAAGCAGGCGTAACGATTGACGCTGCATGTTAGGGATAGGGCACCCCCGAGCCTTGCTGGAGTTGCGACACTCTTGCGATGCAACTTTAGCAATGCGCCGCCTTTCCTACGGGGGATGTGACACGCATCTGCCCATCCGTGCGGCGCATCAGTGGTGGCGCACGGGTGGGCAGATGCATCGCAACTCTTCTGGTGCATCCCTGCTGATTAGCAGAGATGAGTAGCAGAGATGCGGAAGTAGTAAATCTGCCCCTTTGTGTCTGACACCGAAATCTTTGCTCCGAAGGAGCACAACTGATTTGCGTGTTGAGATCTTCCTCGTCGCCAGTGCGAGATAGCATGACCATGAACAGCAGGCGGGCAGAGGCGCGAGCAAGTCAAGTTCTTTATTAGCAGAAAAAGATCTCGCCCAACTGCCTCCCAGCCTCTGCTATCCCAGTCCATTTCACATCATTACATTCTGCATCATACCTAAAGCATGTATGACAACTACCACAGAGCGCTCTCCCCCGTCACATGTGCTATAGGCATCTAGCCCCCCAGTAACTTGCACCCACATCCTCACTGCGCCCTCCTCGTTCAGTGCAGCTCTCTGTGCTTTTCAGCTGAGCCTGCCTGCTGTAAGCACACATAAATACAAGCATGCTTACATACATGTGCTTTTTGTACTCATGTAGTTAAATCAACAGCTTACTTTACACTTACAGCTCTCACAAATAGAATCGTCATGCAGGACATAAAGAGGCAAAGGGTCATATTTCGTAGCAACGGTTTTTCAGTCTGATAAAGTAACATAATATGTAATCCAGAGTACACTGGTGCTTGAAGTACAGATAGATCTACAAATTACCAAGAGCTGGGACGTAAATGTACCGTCCATGATGTACAAGAGTGCACCCCTCCCTAAGTTACCCCTAGAAGGATCTCTAGCAGTGTTTAATGTGAGCCGGTGATTTCCGGTGCTCGGCACCAGCACTTTATTGTCAACACCTGTGCTTGTGACAGTCTGCCACAAGGTGGTGCTGTCTGGCTAATTTAGCAATAATCACAGCAGCAGTTAATTATTAGTTCAATATACATAAACATGACTAATACCTGCCGCCAAAGCCATTCTTATCGCTTTGGGGGCCTGGAATAGTCTGAATTGTCCCACTTGTAGGAGTTTGATGGTTAGTAGGTGTGTCGGTTCTGTCATTGGCAGCACTGGCATGATAATGGATGGTGCAAGCTGCAGTGTCCTCCGGGCAAATATGTTTTTGACAAATTAAGCACTGGATTTGTTACCCCTTGAGGAATCAGCGCACACAGCAATCTTGTGTGTAAGCCCAGAACCCATACAAGTGACATACATACCCGGAGCAAACCACTCCCTGGGCTCCGTCCCCTTGCCAGATTACTTGAGATTACCAATGGTTAAGGCATGTAAATGGTAGTAGTGTGACCAGCCTGTTTACCAGGCATGGCAATGGGCAAGTGGCTACTAACCTTGCCACAGTAAAGTCCTAGCCAGCCTTGCATACCCAAGTCCTTCTCGACACTCCACCTGTGTGCCCAGAGGCGCAACTAGAGCCAAATTTCGGTGGGGGTGGCTAAGAAGAAATTTCGGGGGGAGGGGGAAGGGGGGCGGCTAATTCTTCAAGCAAAAGGCAGAGTGGAGATGCAGGGGCTCTAAGAAGGGGTGAAAAAGCAACAAAGCCTCATTAACAAGAAAATGGTCTTTTAACCCGTTCACTGCGGCGGCTATTCCGCCGCAGTGCTAAGAGGCCGGGGGGCCGCGCGGCGCGCCCATGCTGGTGACGGAACCACTCCGTCACCAGCCGCGGTTGCACTGTGCTCATGACGGAGCGGTTCCGTCACGGCCCCGCCCGCTGAATAGAACGCTCAGCGCAGGCGCGGAATCCGCGCCGCACAGGCGTGCCGAGCGGACCGTGACAAAACCGCTCCGTCATCACCACAGCGCAGCCACGGCTGATGACGGAGTGGTTCCGTCACCAGCAGGGGAGGGGTTAAAGACCTGTGAAGTACTTGGGTGCGGCTGTGTGTGTGCCCTCGAAGCTGTCTCATCCCGAGCTGCCACACACGACGGGGTGGGAGGGGGTGGCTTAAGCCCTTTGACCCCATTGGGCGTTGCGCACCTGTGTGTGCCCCATGTGTGGTAGTGTAAGCCAGGAGTGTACGAGTCCTGTGCACCTCTGGGCCCGCTGACTTCCATCTTGGATTGCCCTTAGAGGCGTGCGTCACAAAATGGAGATGGAGGTAGCCTGCCAGACTAGCATGGTGTACACCTCACACTCCGGTATCCTCCTGGCTGGAGACGTTTGGCTCTTTAGAGCTGCAGGGCCAAACCTGGGTAAGTCCTGCCTGTTGTTCTTCCTTAATTACACTCCATTAGCAGGGCCACTGGAATTATGCAATTCTGTGGCCCCAGCGATTTTTGCATGTTTATAGATTTGCCACATTTGCCACATAATCCACCATCTGCAGCATAATCTGTAGATTTTAACGAAAAAAAATGTTTCTATCTCAAACGGTTCAAAAGTTCCAAAAAACGTGACAATCCGTGTTCCTGTGCAGTAGAAAACCCTTTGCAAATCTAGACTGGTCCTCTTTCTGTTGCTTATTGCTATATTTGTGTGTTAAACTGGTACCAATGAGGTGCAAACAATGTCCAGAGAGTGTTATCAAGTTTGAAAATGACGAAATGATGAAGTCATACTATTACAAAATGTGCTGCATTACACCGCATAATTTGGCATTTCTTGCCGCATAATTTACGTACCCCTGCCGCATAACTTGGCACTCTCCTGCCGCATAATTCCAGTGGTCTTGTCCATTAGGCTTGAGTAGGCGTGCGGAGAAGGCCAGCACTATGTCAGGGCTTCCACTTCTCAAACCTTGAAATGTCGCTCCTGATTGGTGGATAGACGTACAGTTTGTAGGTTCTCCTCAGCTGTGCTGGTGTGTTGGTTGTCTAGAAGTAGGTGCTGCCACCAGTACCCCCCACTGCCTACCTTCACCCAAAGACAGCACGTGTGTCTTGATTATTTGACCAAAGCACTTTTGAAAAATCGAGGAAATTGCCAAACTTTTGGAACCATATTTTTTGCTGTCCTGTCCTGGACTTAATCTGTGCTGGTTGTATGTCGGGCAAAGGACAACTGATTTTGGGTCTTCCGGGTACTATAGCACTGTAGTACTTCAGCACTTTAGCATCCTAATATGAATAGCACGTTAGTACTTTTGCACTTTTGCACTTTAATATGCTTGTCACTTTAATATGCAAGATTTGCACAACAGTGAACAGTAGGGACTTTGACCAAAGCACTTTAGAAAGCTGAGGATGCTGCCCGACTATTGTCGCAATATTTTCTGCTGTTTTTTCTTTCTTTCTGTATTTATTCCATGTTGGCTTTAGGCATAACGTGCTGATTTTGATCAGAGAATGATATTTAAAGTCCCTGTGATCAATTCTTCTTCCTATGTCTCATTTGTTCTGCTCAATATATTTTTTTTTTTACAAAAAAAACATTGCTGCTAGTTCAATGAGGGTTTTTTAAAGATGAAAAATGGTTCCTTCACCTAGAACTCTCATAGTAATAGGCAACGTTCATTTGCTTCTGTATTTTCCAGTACTCTTTCTTCTTAACCCCCTCTTTTTTTTTCCTCCTTCTTGAAGGAGAGTTCTAAGGTGGCTTTGGTTGAGACAATGTTCCTTTCTCTGGGGCAATAGTCTTCTCCTCAGGACAGGTACAGTGATCAATTCTGCGCACTGCTCTCCCCGCCCAGTGAATATCAAGCAGTTTCCAGGGGCATTTGCAGCACAGATCTTGAAACAAAGAAACAGGAGTCTTGAATACTAAATATGTGTTCCCAGTATGAACGAAATCTCCTATTTGAATGTTCTCCCGTTTTTGCATATTGTTGTCTCTGACTTGCCTGGGACACAGAAAGAGGAAACATCAAGACTTAAAGACCCCGGGCCTCATTTATGAAAAGTGACGCATCGCTGCGTGAAAACAGCGATGCGTCACTTTTCACTGCGCCCTTCTTGCGAGACCAATGATGCGTCATATTTACAGTATGACGCATCATGTCGCAAGGCGTTACAGATATGTCAGTATTTCTGACGTATCTGTATGGCGCAAAAGTGACGCATTGCTGGAGTGTGTCACAAAAGTGACGCAACTCCAGCAATGCGTCCTTTCACATGGGGCAAGCCCCATGTGAAAGGGCCTGCGTCAGTCTTACGCCTGCCAAGAGGCAGGCGCAAGATTTTGACGCAACAGCGTCCTAGAAGTGACACAATGATATCTCACAGATTTCACTGCATCACTTCTACGAGGCTTGTTGTGGGGGAACACCCCCCCTGCATTCATTATACCTGACGCAGGTATAATGTAGCACAGGGGTTTACAAAGTGACGCATCTGCTTAGATGCGTCACTTTGTAAATAGTGCGCAACGGGAGGCATGTTTTACGCCACCGATGCGTCACAAAAAGTGACGCATCGGAAGCGCAAAACTGATGCATGGCCTCATAAATGAGGCCCCCTGTTCCCAGCATGAACGCGGAAACAGTGATGTATGAACCTTAAATAAAACACCGCGTCTTCCCAGTGAGAGGCACTATTTATGGAAGGCTCAACTTGCCTCCTTCTTTCAGTTTGATGGAAAGGTCTTTGGCCCCACACCTGTTAAGGGACCAAACTGCAGGTGGCTTTCTCCTGCAGGGAATATCATGATGAGGATCAGGACTCCGATTCTTCCTCTCCGAGCCACAGCAGCATAAGAATTAGGGGACTCAGACACCAGGTGGGCTGGAGGAGTCTGCTTCGGGATCACTCTTGAAGATACATCTTCCCAAGGACCAAGCTTCACTTGCGCCAAATCCATTCACTATGGGGACCACTTCTCTTTCTCGGTTCATCCTACCTGCCACAATCGACACCAGAAATCTAGTTTTTCCTGGCAAAAAGTGTCAGCCAGTCGACTAATTCCTATAAAGCATGAGAAACCCAGTGTGTATTATTAAGGTTTATACCATAGAGACACAGTTCTAGCAGTTTACCTGCTCATAATACTTCATAAAACTTTAATGGGTACATTTATAAATGTGAAACTATTGAAGATGTAGTCAATCAATCAATATACGCTTTATTCGGTTTTTGAAGTATAAAACCATAAAAGTTGACAAAATATAAAAATAATTAGATATTCAGAAAAGTAGCACAATTTATCATCAATAGTCCCATGGTCGCCTGTCACATAATAACCATAAAACAGAGCGACACAATCATCCATACTAATATAATAAAGAGAGAGCCAAAAACCTTTGAGGCGGGTAATCTCAGGAACCACAGCACCAATCACAACACCCAATACAGCGTTGGAAAGGGCAGTTGCAGCAGAATGACATAGGCTATGCAGACGCCCACCATATACATTTAAAAAGTAAAAGAACCATGCCAGCAAAGTAGTCCCTTGTGGGCGTGTCTGCGCTGTGCTGTGGGCTTGCGCTGGGGGGGCGTGACAAATGCTGGGGGCGTGTGGTACGTTCCGCCCTTCGGGCTGGACTGTTCCCATGAGGCACAGGGTCAAGGCTGATTTGCATATGGCCATGTCTGAACTGGGGTGGTGTGGAGTGCAAACAAACGATGAATTTAGGCCCAGATCTCTGTACTGGGGTGAATGTATGACATTGTTCTGCATTCTGTCCATCAACTGTTGTTTTTGCATTTGTCACCCGAGAGGGCTGGGTATGCTCAGATGTGAGTCCCAGGCTCTCCACACCACTGAAGTCAAGTTATCCTGGCTGAAGACAGCTGATAGCCAGAAATTGGTACTAGGATGCTTGTGTCCGGTCCACGAAAGACATGGCTTGGCAGTTCGGCCTGGAATGTTGGCACAGGGTCAAGGCTGAGGTGGTGTGGAGTGCAAAAAAAAGGATGGATTTAGACCCAGATCTCTGCACTGGGGTGAATGTAAGACATCGTTCTGCATTCTGTCCATCAACTGTTGTTTATACATTCCGCCCTTGTGGGCGGGTGCGGGGCGCGCGTTGTGTCAAATATTTCATTGTTTTTTCTTCCCAGGTTCTGTACATCCCTATAAATATACCCTGTACCCCAAAACCCAAACCTATACCTAAATCCTAAAAATACCCCTGTACCCCAAAAACCAAACCTACCCCTGAACCCTAAAATACCCCTGTACCCCAAAACCCAAACCTAGTCCTGAACCCTTAAAATACCCCTGTACCCCAAAACCCAAACCTACCCCTGAACCCTAAAAATACCCCTGCACCCCAAAACCCAAACCTAGCCCTGAACCCTAAAAATACCCCTGTACCCCCAAACCTAGCCCTGAGCCCTAAAAATACCCCTGTACCCCCAAACCTAGCCCTGAACACTAAAATACCCCTGTACCCCATAACCCAAAACTATATCTGAACCCTTAAAATGACCAAACACCCAAAACATATACCTCAGTCCCCCAAAACATATACCCCTATACCTATACTTACCTTATCCGAACATTTTAAAAAAACATGCTTTTACCATTCATGCATTTACAACGAATTTCGTTGTAAATGTATGCGTGGTAAAAGCATATAAAATGTAATGCCATGCGTTATAATGGCATTGCGGAGTCATGGTACTTTCGTAATGAAAGTATGCGGAGTGATGGTCTGCGGAAAGAAAGTTGCGGAATAATGGGTGTTTACCCTCCCCCGGTAGGTACATTGGTGGCACGGCAGCCCACATCTCCAGCAACACACTCATACTTTTTCACCACCGATTTGAAAAATGCACAGGTCTCTCTCATTGATGGCCAGCACCGACATACACTTTTAGACACACCTCCCGCCACAAGTTCTAGAATTGCGAACTTTAGAGCTGGGGAGCTACGTTCGAATCTCGGCATCAGCTCAACATCCTGTGATTCCAGGCAAATCGCTTTGTCTCCCCGTGCCTACCACAAATGAATGTGTTCTTCTGTAATGTAAATTGTGCTCATGCCATGTTGTCGAGTTCGCGCTATATAATATTGCAAGGAAAAATAAAGTAAGGAAACTCGAGTTCACACACTACTGAATGCACACTCTTAAGTGCATCAGCAGTGCACTGTGAATCAGAGCGTTTCACAGACCTGTCACAGATAAGAAATGCTATCAAAACGAAATCCTACAAAACAATATACTACTGGCCGGCAGAAATTCATACCCGGACAACGTCGGGACGGGCTGCTAGTAAGGTATTATAAAATTGTAAAAGGTCAGCACCATTAAACATTATAAAACAACGATATACCATATGTCCAGATGTTTGGTGACATCAATTTACAATTCATAAATCAACATTTTCTTCTTTAAGTTTAATTACCTCAATGGAAGAGTCCTGTTTTATAAGAGTGAATAAAACTTAAAAATTGTGGGCCTGATTCACAGAACTAACTTACAACAAAATCCTAAACTTACTACTGCGTGGGGGTAATCTACCCCGGTTGACAAAAGAGCTTTATCTAGATCATTAATGTAAAGATTAAACAAAAAAGGCACCAAAATACACCCCTGGCGTACACCTCCTTTTATGTCAAAGTTCCGGGACACCTGGAGCCCATTTGAAAATCTAACGTTAGCCTTAGTAGCCCGGTGAAGGTCAACCAAAAAATGGACGGCAGAAGCATCAACCCCAATGTCCTTCATGGACTGCCACAGTTTTGTCCTATTCACACGATCAAACGCGGGGGACAAGTCCATAAAGGCTAAATAAATAGTGCCAGATCACGCCACCGTGTACTTAATAAGTATCAAATTAAGGTTGAGACATTGGGTGATGGTTGACCGGCCCGGGCGGTACCCGTATTGTACCTCTGAGAGTATCTCACGTTCCTCTGTCCAGGCGGTCAATCTATCAAGTAGCACACGAACCAGTACCTTGACAACTGAGTCCAACACCGAGATGGGCCCGTAAAAATGTGTACTACCTCGGTCACCCTTTTAAAAACCGGCACAGTTGTAGAAATGGTACAGGACTCCGGCCATCCCTTCTTAGCAGCTGCATTAATACCTGCTGTAAGCACAGGAGCCCGAAATGGTACATCAGATTTAAAAAGGTCCGGGGGGATACCATCATGCCCCTGCGCTTTGTTACTTATCAAGCCAATAATGACCTCCACGACCTCCGCCAATTCGAAGATTAACACCGGTGCAGCTGCCCCTTGACCATGCTGACATAGTTGCTCTAATAGACTTTCATGCATAGTTTGGAAGTGGAGAACCCATTCGTCCTCCGTAATATGTTCATCCAAGTCCCCACCTTCAACATGGGCTAGAAAGGGTCTATTAATAATGCTCCAGAACCTGGAGCTATTCTTCAGGGTACTAGCTTCTATCAACTCCCTCCATGCTTCATCCTTCAAAATAGATTTACGTTTAGCTAACTTCAATTTATAATCTTTGCGGCATGCTCTAACCAGAACCTGGTTCCTGGGATCTCATCAAGGGACGCCCGCAATTTTCTTGAGGCCAGCGAGCAGGACGAGTCAAACCATTTTGGAGTTGTGAAACTGTGCTGCGTACTGGAGCACTCAAAAATTCTCCTACTCTGAGGGAGATAGTGTCAAAAGCTCTTATTACCTCTTCCAGGGAAGTACCCAATGAGGTACACAGTGCAAATTCACTGGCACAAGGTTCTTTTACTGATTTATAAAGACTCTCGGGAGAGATCTGTGTCCAACCTAACCTTCTCTTCCTGTTGGTCGGTATTATGACCCCCATTGGTTCAACTCTTAGTTGGGTGGTCAACAAGGGGCCTCCTAGTTTAACACAGATGGGTTATGGTCACTGAAAGCACTGTCCTCAATTATAAAACCTTCAAATAAAAATTGTAAGAGGGAAGAAACTAGAATAAAATCAATAAATGTGCCGCTACATCTCCCTTTAAAAGAAGGGACAGAGGCCATGCTCAACAGATCACCCAAGGACACAAGAGATATCAGCTTAACTTCATGTAGGAGGCCGTTCAGAACATCCCCCTGAACAGAATGTTCGAAGTGAACCCCTTCTGCCCTTCGACATCCAAAGTCGGCTAAACGTGTAATCCCAGGGTCCCCGCATTGGTGTATATTAAAGTTTCCAATAACCATAAGGTTGTGCAGTTCTGCTATGCAGTGTCGTCTTATAAAAATTCCTAACAGTATAATATTATCCCATCGCTAGAGCATGATGTTGCGTTATAAAAATTTATAAAAACCATTATGTGTGCCCCTCTGCTTAGGACCAGTGGCTGTAAACATGAGCTTGTCGAGGGCAAGACGTGAATCTGACATTTCAGTGCTATTGAGATATATATTACAAGACCACCCTTTGGTCTGCCAGCAAAAGAGGGTAATAGTATATAAAACAAGGGGACCCGTAAAGGTAGCGAGGGACCTCGGGTAATTTGTATGTTTAGGGCTAACAAGGTCCTAAGCTTTTGGTGTAACATGTAGTAATAAGCACAGACCTAAAATGAAGACTGTGTATCTTTTACTCCAATGTCCCGCCGGACAAGGAGGTATTTATTTCAAAGATTTGGTGAATATATACAGAATTTAGGAAGTGGAGCAAGCCACAGTTAACTGGGCACAAGCCTGTACCGAGTCAGGGGGAACAAAGGAAAGACAATACATGGGGGGAAGGATAGAATAACAGGCAAACAAGTTGGAGAAAAACGGTGGCTTATGGTACAATAAAATATTACATAAGCTCAGAACCGACAGTAGCTGCAACACATATTACAAGATTGAAAAGGGAAGCAGTACTGCACAGACTGTCGACGTTACGTTTCGATCCCTGTCTCCAAAAATTAAAATGGGATCATCTTCAGGACTACAATGAACATTTTGCCTGAGTGTATTTTAGACAAGCCGGTGCACTTGATAAGGGTGCGGTCACGGCGTTCGGGGAACCAGGGGAAGGGTGAGACATCAATCCATCTGGGGCGCCTAGCAATTATGCATGGGCAGCCTCCCGGTGCATCTTGGGTATTGCAGTTCCGATCCAGGCACTAAAAAGTGACCTTGGCGAATGAAGGGTGTGCTTTTTCAGCTGGCGTTGGTGGAGTTCAAAGTGGCCGCGCACAGTGGGGCGAGCCGGTTCTTGGCGTTCCGTAATGAAAACGCCGTCAGGCGGCGAATGGGTCCCGTCTGGTATGCCGGATGGCGGATGTGATGTGATCCGCCATCCGGCATACCAGCTGGACATTGGAGTAAAAGATACACAGTCTTCATTTTAAGTCTGTGCTTATTACTACACGTTACATCTACCAAAAGCTTAGGACCTTGTTAGCTCTAAGCAAAAGAGGGTAAAGCAGGGACGAAAAAGGCCTTATAGCCCTCCAGATGTAAGCTGTGGTCCAGTAAGCATGTTTCTTGGAAACATATTACACTAAACTGTTTCACATAGGCCACCCACATAGGATCAGAGAACTTGTTCGCCAATCCGGCATCATTCCAGGATACTACATTACTAGCAGACCCCCCTACGTCCCCCTTACTTAACACTACAGGATCCTGCTGGGGAAGCAGCCTACCAGAGACCGTGGGAGTTGGGAGCAGTCAATCACATGCCTCCAACGTAGCCAACGGGGTAAACCTATTAGACAGCTCCGCAGGTGGTGGACCAGTGTCCTGCCACAGTGAAGGCATCTGCCTTGGAAAATCTAACCACGAGGGCGGGTGCTGATAGCCAAGCCTGGCAGGCGGGATTTGTAGCAACAGACTATCAGGTAGAGCTACATCATTAGTAGGTGTGTTCCCGCACCGCGTCGGAGCAGGTTTATAAAAGTAACCAAGTGGTAAGGCCACAATGGTCGACTTTGATCCACGATTAATGTTAACTCTGTAAATAGTATCCTTTCTGCTATATGCTGTTTGTTAAAATTAACAATGACACAATCCCCCGGGCCTGATTTGCATGGGCTCCCTATCCAACTTACTCTACGTACCATGTTGATATTTTTCTCTAATCTAGTTCCCAGCGAGGTATTAAGCGAAAACCAGTGTACAACTTTGTTTTTTAACTGGCAAACATCCTCCCTGGAACCCTGTGGGAGAGTTGGCACATTCCCCAATACCACTACCTAAGGAGTGGATGCTGGTGGCAAGTGAATGGTCGGTAACTGCTGAGGAAGGAGATCCCGGTCCCCTGGGACTGGCTACCTAACAGCCTTCTAGTTGGTTCTCTTTGGGGGACTGGATCTAGCTGGAACTGATTTGTCAAACTGACCCTGTTGTGGTTTCCCCCTAAAGTAGCTGGTGTCCTAATAGGGCTTAGACTGCCACTTGCATGTCTGTTACGTGGCTTGCAGTTACTTGCCCCCCTGGCAATTGTGACTGTAGGTGAAACTGTGTCGATAACTGGCCCCTGATAGTTTTAGGCGGGCCAATCACGATGGGTAGCTGCACACTGCATTGATCTTGCTGATTCCGGGTCCCTCCTGATGATGAAGATAAGTCACCACATTTCGGAGCTTCTAAACATTTTTCAGTGGCGGTTAAGCGACTAATTATCGGGCCCAGCTTTGCGTCCAACAAGTTCGTCATCAATACATGGAAGGAGCCCAGTGCGCCCGCCATGTCAGCAATGGGCATTAAATGAGAGGGTACTGGGTTTTGGGTTTGGGCAAGTTGGGTCTAGATCTCTAAATTTACCCCCCATCACTTGAGATTTCCGTTTAGTACCCCCTCCCGCTCTTGATGCTCCCCCCTCTGTCAAAATGGGCTTCCTATCCCGAGTGTTGATAGGGACTCCAGACAGTGCTTTGAATGGGAAAAAATAAGTGCAGGTACTCATTAAAATGCACTAGAGGTGTGGCAAGTGGGCGGGGCTAGGGCCGGGGCTAAGGGCAGGACATGATGATACTTAACGACTTCTATAATAGTTGCAGCACACACCAAAACACATGATAAATGTGGTTATATAAACAAAGCAGGTTAACTCATTACACAAAATGAAAGACAAATGCAATAATATGTTAACATTTACTTTTTTTTGCAATGGTTGCACCTTCTTAATGCCATACTGTTAATTGCTGTTGTTTAGCACAATACTATATATTTTTGAGCAAGTGAGTAGGAAGAAACTGAAAATACCCCCACTTCGAACCAAAGCTCTTATGGCACCAAGCAAATCATCATGACCCTCCCCAGAAGATATCTCTTGTCTCTTCCATCGACCTATCCATTCATCCAACCATTTACCTGCTGATGTTCACCATTTACCGTTTACATTCTATTGTCTATTCAGTTTTTCATCCATCATTCAGTTGATTTTCACCATTCCGTATGTCCACCCTTCATATCCAAACCTATCCATCCCTCCTTAAACCTATCCATTATTCTTTTCACTCATCCATCTCTTTATATACCTTTTCACTCACCCATCAATCCTTTCGCTCATCTATCCATCAACCCTTTCACTCCTTAATACCATCCTCCCTTTCATTCCATCCACCCTTTCACTCAATCCCTCCTTTCAATCATCCATCATCCACCCTTTGATCCATCTCTACCTTTCATTCATCCATCCAATATTTAACTTATCCACCCATCATCGGCCCTTATATCCAATCATCCACTCTTTCATCCATCCATTCATCTGCACATCCACCCTTGCTCACTCATTCACCCATCCACCCATCCACTCACTCACCAACCCTCCCTACTACTTTATTTATGAACCTTTGTCGCCGAGCAGACATGTACACACAAAGGGCCACCCATTTTCTTTAAAATACCTCCTGAGAGTGTCTTGATTCTTTCTCTCTCACTTTTTTCTTACAAAAAACAGGCTTACAAATTCAGGCAAACAGACAAACATAAACAGACACACAAAAGATTTTGGTATGTTAAAAGCCATGTTATACTCTTCAGTATGGCTTTTTTAATTGCCACTGCCAGGGGATTGCCAGGACTCCTGTGTTTACGCAAATGCAGAGGATAGTGTGAATGTGTTGACAGCACAGGGCCAGAATGGACCCCAGAGCTGCCAACGTTTCAGATTGCTATGTGTGACATTTTCATATTTTCATTGTAATTATGAGTGACATTTCAACGATGTGAGTGACACTTTCTCACTAGCAAAATGAGGGAATCATATAAATATAAAAAAAATTACACATTTGAGTCGAGCTGCTGTTTCAGATTGCATGTGTGACATTTTCATAGATTCTGTGGATTTACGAGAGTCAGGCAACAACTAGATGTGTAACATTTAGAGGGGCACATTCTTGCGAGCATAACCATGATATGAAGTCAATGGAAGTAGACAAATATCAGAAATCGCACTCATTTGAGCAACAAGGAAGTCAAACTCGGCAGCAGGTGCTTTTGAAGCTATTATTGAATTTCAATAAAAATCAGCACCCTCCACCCCAACCTCACCTTCAGGTGCGGCCAAACCACATATAACGAAGGGATCTCTGTGACAAAAACAGCTACTCACTGAGCTATCCACATACAATACAGTACAATACAATATGCCTTTTTGAAGGCGCATTAACCATCTAAGCTAATTATTGGTCACAGTGCAAACTGTCAGTAGAGAAAACTCTGACTTCTCAACAGCGGCAACAATAATCCCATGAGTTATCTCTGACTTAGCAAGTCTAACTGTGATGAGAAAATAAAGGGTGCTGCTTTGTAGTGTCACTGTCAAGCAGGGATGGACTTTGCACTACTAATAAATCAGCAAAACTGCTAGTTTAGACAAAACGTAGCACATATTCAGCACACACAGACAACTCCAGTGTGCCCATTTGCAAGGCCCCCTGCCGTGCTGGAGCCCGAATCATTTTTGTAACAAACAGTTTAAATGTCAGCAGCAGGAGAATATTAAAGGATCTCTTTACTGCTGTCTGAACGGTATACACCTGTTACAACGCAACTTTTACAACTACCTACCATTACAACGCAACTTTTACAACGCATACCATTACAACGCATTGCGCTGGGGGGCGCTCTAGGATAGGGAATAAGTTTAATTTACACCTTCCCTAGTGTCCACGGGGACTGGAGTTGTAATAGTAAATTATACTTACCACTATCCAGCACCTCTAAGCGCTATGCGTTGTAATGGTATGCGTTGTAATGGTCGCGTTGTAATGGTAGGTAGTTGTAATGGTATGCGTTATAACGCCATACATCCATCACCTGCTCACCTCCTCCTGTTATTGCTGTGCCCAGTAGAGCCCGACTTCTGCCCAGACTCACCAAGCCACCGTGACTCTCGTAGTGGGAGCAGGTGGCACAGGCAGAGACACTGCAGCAGGGCTCGCTGTCTGACTCCCTGAAGAAGAGACAGGCTAGAGATCCACGCGGTGCCAGGCAGCAGCTCCTCGGTGGAACACCGGCTTCCTCCTTCAACTGCAGGCAGCAGGGGGATTTCATGGATGCACTGGGGCCCGGCTGGCAGGCACGAAATGAAACATCCTGCCACAGCATTGGCATATAAGAAGCAGACCGGCCAACGGAGGCATTTGGCGTTAGGAAGGTAGGCGCCTCAATGCAGAAAACAGATTAGCGCTCCAGGGGCCTCTTCGATCGCATTGTCTGGGCATTAACACTCACATCAAGAGAAAGGATGTGTGAGATTCCGCTGCCCTTTTGTCTGATAACAATTATGTTCAAAGTGTTACACTTCACTGACTTACTTTTCACTTGTCACTACCTGAAGTGCGGCGCTTTGAAAATCACACGCGCACACTAAAAATGAATCCCGACCCTCCTCTTTCAAGCACAGCATGACGGCGAGCACCGGACATTATCCAAAAGAGCCATGCTGAATAGCTCAGCTGGGGCTCTGATGGGTGGGAGGGGGCTGCAGAAGCGGCGCCTCGGCTGCCAGTGACATGTCCCACTCCGGCTCACCAGCACAGCCACAAGCCTAAATTTTTATGAGTACCGGTACTCACCTTTTGAAGAAGAGAAGTGCCGGTACTCAAAGTGATAAATTTAGGAAGTGCCGGTACTCAGTACCGGTGAGTACCGGCCCATTTAAAGCACTGATCTCCAGATGAAAATGGTGGGCAGGTACTGTACGTACTCTATTCACCTGGTGTAATGATGCTTCGGTACCCAACTTATTACTTATAATAACCGCTGGGGAGAGGGGCAGAAGCATGGAGGGAACAGTTAAATGGCTGGGGGACCTAACACTGCGGTTATCTACCAACAAGGACCCATTAATGTTACACTGGTTCAGGTGGTCATCTTCAACGTGGGCACAAGTGTATCAGATTGCAAAGGATGTAAGGTGGCAGCAGGTGACCTAGAGAGACGTCTGTTGACAAGTTCAATTTCTTTATCCCTCACAGCTGCCGCCCGCTGCAAAAAAGAGTCCATGGTGGTCACAGGAGAGATACCTGTCGCAAGTTCTCCAGGCTTTCCAGCTACTGCTGCTAGGGCTGTTTTACGCCTAACCATACTCGTAGGCGGACAGTGAGGAGGGCTCAAATGAAAGCTCAGAATTTTTAAAATGTTCACAAGGTCAACAACAATGACGATGAACTAAAGACCAACTCCGCTAATCTACAGGAGCTCCGCAAGGAGTGCTGATACAGAGGGCCCTGTCACAAATAAACACTTCAGAGGCTAACCTCTGCACAATCAATGGACCACAGTAATTGTGCCAGTACAAAGTACAAAGGTGACCGTGAACAGCTAGACTCTGCCCTACCTCAACAGTCGTTCAGCCACTATTACCGCTAGCACAGGGAAAAACAGGATCACGCCAGTGAGAGGCAAAAAAGTTCCGGAACATAGTCACATCAGGGCCACAGGAACCCCCCGCCCCACATGCCCAAACCCGCAAATAACACACAGACACAAGTGTTAAGTTTGGGAAAAATTGCTGCAGGTTTATTACATACAACATATGTAATGATGGTGGGTTAGCTTACGGGCGATCCAAGGGCAGGCCGCATTCTCGCCACCTGCCCGCCTGTTGAGCCAAACAGCACAGTGGCGAACCACCCAACTGCTGCACACTTATCATAATTATACTACACACGCCCTTTGCAGGGTGTGACTTGGCAAACCCCCGGTTGCACAGGCCCACAACCGCCCGAAGGACTACTGGGGCGCCGACACGAGTTCCTGCACCTCCCATGAGGTTACAGGTTAGGCTCTGGCACCCCTATGTGCCCGCTGAAGTACAGTTTTTTGCACCTCTCTTCTTCCGGATCGCCCAGTAACTCCGCCACAGCCCGTAAATGTAAATGTAAATGTAAATGTAGAGGTATTTATATAGCGCAAATCACCCACACCGCAGGTATCTAAGCGCTTGCTTAGGGAACCCGTCCTGGTATTCCCCTGTGAGATAACACCAGCAGGGTATCCACAAGGTGAAAGCCAGGCATCCCCCCGCACGGGCCCCCCACCACTGCTACTATTCTTTACCTGCTACCTTTATTCAGGAGTGCCTCTTTTAAATCGAGGAGGAACAGGTCTAAGCCCACAGGCGTAAGGTGAACACCATCCGCCTCAAAATAACCTTTGACCTTATCCTGAATCATTTCATGTTTGATGAAGCCTAGGCCCCTACGTTGGGTGAACCTTTTCATGGCACTATTGATTCTCCTCCTGGACCTCTCGATTGCCTCTCTGGATTCAGCACATTTGTGTAACCATCCCCGGTTCGTGAAGTCATACTACCAGGTAACGACAAAGATGAGGAGGGGCCCCTACTGCTGAAGGCGCTCCTTAGCAAACAAAAGGCGATTCCGCACATTCCCTGAACTCAGCCACACCCTTTACACAAGGCGTCAGTGGGCTACGCCCCGCAAGTTGCGACTACAACTGTAACGCCGTTCTCCGCATAACATCGAGAAAGTGTGATTATGTTGAACGCTGTGCTGGAATACTCAAGAGCACAGGGGCATTGAAAGGATGAATACTTATTATACTATATAACTTGGACGATGTCCTTTCAAATGCTAATACAGGGTTGACAAGGTGACAACAGCAGGCCTCACCATGCTACCTCTAAGGTAGCATATCTGTGGGGTAGACTTACGACCACCACAAAGGGATTGCTGGGACTGCAACCAATTGCCTTCCAAGCTACTGACCTGCATCATGACACGCCCGCTGACAACATCGAGAGAGTGTGCTTATCTAGAACGCTGAGATGCAATACTCAAAGAGCACAGGGGCATCGAAGGTTTCAATACTTATTATACTATATCACATGGGCGATGTGTTTTCATATGCTAATGCAGGGTTGAAAAGGCAATAACAGCAGGCCACCCCTGCCCTCTCAAAGTTTAGTCTGGAAGCAGGTTAGGCCATGCTACCTCTAAGGCAGCTTGTCTGTGGGGTTGACTTACGACCACCACCAAGGGATTGCTGGGACTGCAACAAAATCCCACCTAAGGTCCCGACCTGCATCAAGCACGCCCGCTGAGATCAAAGCCATCCTGACAATAATCAGCATAAACCCCCGGGCGCAAATCCCTCTACAGCAAGTGTAGACTATCCCAGGTTCGTGAAGACATACCCCAGGAAAGGGACCAAGTGAAGCGGGGGCCTCCCCTGCTGATATCGCTACTAGTCTATACAATAGGAGAACCAGCGCATGCCACTGAGTTCTACCACACACCTACACACAACGCATCAGCAGACTACACCCGGTAGTGTACAACTTCTGCCGAAGCTCAATTCTCCAAATACAGCTGTAAAGTGTGCTTTGGGTACGCTTGTGCACCAACCTCAAGCAAAGTACAGGGGGATATTTCAGTGCTATTCAATATCAACAAGAGAGGTAGGGCATAGACACTCCTGTACCCCGGTTAAATGTATATAAACAACAAAGGAGTGACTGTGATACAAAGGATAATAAAACTAGTGACAGTTAAAAGTTTAACTTCCGCTGCGTGCTGCACGCGTGATCAATGCTCACACACGTGCAATGCACACAGCGGGAAAGTCTCAAAGTCCCTGTATGAGCCCAATAGACTATCTTCAGTAGAAGAAAGTCGGGGCGCTCGCTGGCCACCCTATAGTAGGCAGAGGGAAAGAACCTTACTTATTTGAAGGACCCTCACTCACCACTAGTTGGTGACATGCTTCATCATTGGGTCCCCGCTGGGGTGACCGAATGTCTCCCCAGCGTGCTACGACGCCTGGTTACAGCGGAGCAGGATGTGGTGAGTGCAACAGTGCCCAAATTAGGAGGTGACTAAATGTGATTGTGCAAATGTGTTAAATGTTAAAAAATGCAAAGGTTGTGCCTTTAGAATTTTTTTTAATAATGGCCAGCCCGCATTGGTTAAAAACAAAGTGAGCGGACTCCCCAGGTTCTTAATTAAGGAACCGAAATCCTGAATCAAAGACAGAAGTTGGTCGACATGTTTCAGCTGTTTAGTTGCGTTTAGCTCAGCTTTCTTGAGGACCTATATCGAAAGTCCTCCGGTGGTGTGCACGCACTAAGGCGCACCCTCCCGAGAGGCTCAAAGTGTGAAAAATATATATACAGTGAAAATATACAATATTTTCCGTCAATTCCCCACTACACAATTGGTAGAGATGTATAAAATGACCTGTAGGAGAGAAGGGACAAACAAGACCACAAACACATAAACATGAAGAAGAAGAGTTACTTTCTTCAGTGTGAAGTTTTGATCAACAATGGTTTCAAAGATGGGTAGGTCTAGGCATCATGCATGATTTATGTGACACCAGTGCTGGGGTGCTACCTTAGATTCCCTAGTTGGGTGCATCTAAATTAGCCACAAACACCGTCCCTGTTAAGAGATCGGTATCTGGTGATTGGTCGGCACTCAATTCAAACGAACAATATGTAACTCGCTTCTTATTCAAAGAGCGGTAGAATTCATACACTACACGCAGTGTTAAAAAGGTATTTGCAAGTATGTCCTAGGATGTTTGAAGGAACCATAAAGCCACACACAGAGGAAGGCTCCCTCTTAAAGCGGGAGAGATTGCAAGCAACAGAGGGTGTGCTGGAAGCTTATGAAAAGACTCACTTCCTGAGGGACATGGTTACGCCCCTACGGAGACGACAGCGTGGGGTATCTTCACGCGGCGTTTCTCTGAGAAAAATAACAAAGGTAAAAGACTGTAAGAAATTAGTACAGAGTGCGAGTGCTCGCCTCGATGGCAGGGTTGGGTTGACTTACTTCAACGACCGCGGCTCCCCTCCGTGTACCTACACTGTCAGCGGCTGTCTTCCGGGAGTGCGGAGAAAGGTAAAACCGTCCGGTTTAAATGCTTGACGCCCCTGATTGGTTCAGCCGGCCCTCGTGGGTGCGTGACGTCGGTGGCTCAAAGGCACGCTCCCGCTGCAGCTGCGCTCCCACGAGGGCCTGAGGACAAACCACCGGAGCCTCGCCGAACCATTTGTCGAACGCTGCCGGATCCCAGCATGGCACCGATGAGGAGGATAAAGGAGAGTACCGTTGCTGCGGGCCACATGGCCCCCGGAAACCATACATCCCCCTGCCGAGTAATGTTACAACGGCATGCGACCCTGACATGGCGGCCCCTGAAGGCATGCCCCCCAGCAATGGCGGCATCCCCTAAAATGGCGGCATCCCCACCACGTGGCATTGCACAGAAAAGCATTAGATCAAAGAAATTGCTCGGCGGCCACGTTAAATACACTGCAGCCCCGCACATGCATAACGACCTGATACTGCAAACATGGACATACATTGAACAAGCGATAATATAACTGGCATTTTCGAACATGTTGCACAATAAAACTGGCGGGTAAACGCACAAAACACCCCAACACAGCAGATGAGAACCGCGGAAATGTGAAGCGTTTGCATGATAACGATAATATTGGGCCTCGAGGTACTAGGCCCAATGATACTATGCTCCCATTGTAATTACAGTTGCAACCACACATTTACGCGCGTAGTGGGCTGAACCCTCGCGCACAAATATCTAATGCCAGGTGTAAAATAAAATCAATCACACTATACAAAATTGCGCACGTAAGGCTTGTCCATTGCACTGAAGTATGCAATGCCACACTTTCAAATGAACAAGGCACTCAATTGAGCGTCGAGATACCAAGGCCAATGATAATATACACCCTTTGTAAGTAAGGGCCCCATCAACACCATTGCGCACGGAAATGCATATCGCTCCTGCTGCAAATGCTGCGACACTTGTACAACAGAATAAAACACCTCTGTTTGTGGCCCCGGAGCGATTGCATCAATGCCCTCCTAATCTCATGCGCGGTATACAAATACAAAGGCTGTAGCAAGAGGCTCACGTGCCGAGTCCGCCCACCGTGCTCGATATGGTGACTCGAGCTGAAAATTAGCACTCTTGTGAAATATTAAAGATACTAATATCCATAGGGGGATCCCCTTCGTGGCACTGGCTAAAGCATTGGAAGTAGAAACGGCTTCCAGATGTACTCTACACCCCACTCGCCCCGTCGTGCCTACCAAACTGTCCAATTCCATCTGCGCACAACGACACATAAAGGCGCACACTTGGTGAAACAAGCTCACACTGGGGCATAGCTAACGAGATCACCCAATAAATTCATGCACGTAAGAATTAGACACGTGGGATACCCTTGGAGGTCCGTTTTGTGAGCTGCGTGCAAGGTGCGCAATACTGAAAGAAAAGCAACGCTCACTGATCCGCTGTAACATTCCATATATACA
The DNA here is from genome assembly GCF_964263255.1 of Lissotriton vulgaris. NCBI lineage: Eukaryota > Metazoa > Chordata > Amphibia > Caudata > Salamandridae > Lissotriton > Lissotriton vulgaris. Next base: position 310,343,652 of record NC_141686.1, on the reverse strand, counting down.
GATAACTGCCGAGTGCCTCTAAAACGTTCATCCGTAAATGCTATCTGGCCAGGCGCTAGGACGCGTAGTACCCCACAGTGCTGAATCGAAATCAACCGCATGGACGCCGAAACCCACCTATTTTCAAACTAGCAAACACCCAAAGTGTTCACTCCGTCCTCCCGTCGTATATGCCATTTCAACAATTTTAATCTACCAGTCGTGAAGTAGGCGCCGATGCGAGAACTATCCCTGCCGCGCCGGTACTTGAACCCTGGTCCCAGGCCCGTTCTCTGTTTCAGAGTCTGCCGCTCTAACCAGAGTGCCACACTTCTCCCTGCAACCGCCGAGGGCACAGCGCCCCTAACAAATTGTTCAGTTCCCTCTGCCAAAACACTCTCTATGCTCCACAGCATGCGAGAAACCGGACGGGCACCCAAATGCCCCCAATGCCAATGAAGCGCAAAAACGGCCCACATTTAACCACAAAGAGCTTCCAACACCGGCCCCCGCCACTCACCACGTGCACGAGACAGACCAGGGACCAGACGTCCTAATATCACGGCAACTCCTAGGCACGACCACCTAAGCCAGAACGACGAGGACAAAAGAGTGGCCCGCCGCTGTAACGCGACGACGTCCGGAGTGGCAAAGAGGCCTCCCTACTGGAACAAGGGAGTAATGTACCCCTGGAGGCACCTCCCAGCCGCCCCGGACGTGCGTCAATGACACACCTACCTCCTACCGGGCGAAGCCTGCCCAGGTGAGGAGTGGCTGGCTACAAGATAGGCGGGGGCAGCCCTCCTTGACTAGGGGCCCGCCCTCTTGATGGCCACTGCGTGGCCTCGGGCAAGCACAGAGTCTCCGTTGGGGGGACCAAGAGAGATGGCCAAGCCCCGCCTCTTTTAGTCACTGACTGGCCTGCCTTGGCCCAGGCTGCGCCCGGGCATGCCTGCGTGCATCCCACGCTGCGGGAGCCCGGGCCACTATTTGAACACCTCCTGCACTCTCGTCGTCATAGGCGGCATGCGCACCGCAGGGGCTGTAGGGAAGTGAAGTTCTTGCTCCCCTGTCTCCCCTCGCTGGCCTGAAAACCAGGGATATGACCGGCAATCCTCTGTTGGATGGACTGCTGTGGCACAAACAAAGAAGGTATATATTCAAAGCTGTAGTATCATGCAGGGATGTGGATCAGGTAATCAGGTAAACACTCAAGACCCGAACAAACATTTCTGAAATTTTAATAACAAAAACACTTAATTCTTGATTTCACAGAGGTTGCTTTGAAAAGCATTCTACAATTTTATGGGTAACAGAAAAAGGCTTCCATCCTAATCTTTGACTGTACAATTAAAAATTGCCCACATCTGTCATTATTGCACTAGCTATATCCTATGGAAGTGAATTTGTTTTCCGCCTTCCACCATTACCACCAATGATCACATATATTAGAGGGCCAGTGGTAGTGGAAGTGAAAGGGTAAGGAGACAAAATGTAAAGTCATTTTTAGGTCCCGGCTAGGCAGCGCTTGCACTGTCTCGTTGAGACATACAGTATATACTATAGCAGGGAAGCTTCATTTAAGCTCCACCCACTCTCCGCCCATGTTTTGCATTGGCTTGTGTTTTAAATGCTGCCTTCTGAATGTTTGTAGGCTTGTTAGTCCCTCCCTCTGACGGCCATGTCGTCATTTGTGTCCTTCCATGGCTATTTGCCCCTTTATTGCAGGGACTACTTTTTTCTCCCCCCCCAGACCGATGCCTTCTCACCGCCCCTTCCCCCTCGCCCTCCTCATGCCTCGTCGCCTGCACGCATTGTGTAGGATCCGTCTTCATAAGATTACAGGAGGCAGAGGTGAAGATGGTAATCTCTTTATTAAGCTCAAGGTATCAGAGACGCCATCCAACGCTCAGGTCTGGCAACTGTCTTTTGACTAGATGCTAAGCCTTCCATTTCAACATAAGAATTCAACATTCCACACAATGTTAAAGAACAACACCTGCTTATATAACTTAATGTAAGACATTACAATATCTCCCCCCTAATATAACAACATAATACCCCAACAATTAGAAAGGAACAAGAAAACAAATTATGAATCAGGAGGATAATTCATAATCTTGCAACCTAGAAGACTGCAAGATTACACATAATCTTGCAACCTAGAAGGACGTCTGACTGCCCTATGAGATCTCACTTTCACGTCCACAGGAGGCATAGATGAGGTGGAAGTTGAGGATGAAAGTGAGGTTGACACCTCCATGGGAAGACATTTAGACACTCTTTAGAGATTCCATACTTTGTGATCACTGGTCTTAACAGCATTCTTAAAGACCGTAATCACCTAAAATGGTTTCCTAAATTTAGAACATCCTGTATCAAGACGGAGCGACTTGATTTTTATCAAATCTCCCACAGACACAACTGTTTCCTTTCTAGCTTTGCGACCATCAAACCAAACTTTACGCTTTTCTAGCACTTTTCTCTCCTTCTCCTTCCACCCTTCAATACAGCCAACATTCCCAATAAACCAAGGTTCTTTTTGCTAAGACCCATGAAGGATAAACTTCTACATTAGGCATTCTTCCCTTGAAAAGTCTAAAAGGCGACACACCTGTTGAGGAATGTGGTGTAAACCTATATTCCCTTACTTTCTTTCTCATAGCCTGTTCCCAGTTATTACCTGACACAATAGCTTGCTGTAAACATTCTTTCAAGACTTTTACAAACATCTCAACCAAACCATTACATTCGGGATGATAGAGGGCTGCCCTTTTGTGCTTAATACCTCTTGAGGAAAGAAAGTCATCAAAAACCTTTGAAGTAAATCGAACGCCATTGTCCGACAACAATGAAGAAGGAAAGCCATTCCTTTCGAACAACTCATCTAGGAATTCAATTACTACCTTAGATTCTATTGAGTTTACAATCTTAATTTCAGGCCAACGTGAGTGCATATCCATACACACCAAGACGTACCGATCACAAGTATTCCTTCACACCGGGCCTAAAATATCAATTGAGATATCACACCATGGTCCTTCAGAGTGTTCCCTTTTTACCATAGGCTGTGTCCTGCATTTCAAGATCTTGTCACTGCTAGCACACTCAAGACAATTTCTAACAACCCTTTCCACATGGGCAACTACACCAGGCCACCAATAAGCTTCTCATATTCTCTCTTTCGTCTTAACAATCCCCATGTGGCTAGAATGGGCACGTTCCAGCAAACAATTCCAAAGTTCCCGAGGAGAAACTCATTTTCTACCTCTCAAGAGGATGCCATCTACCACTGCCAATTCCTCCTTGACCTGCCAGAACCCTTTAACTTCGTCACTGCAGTCTTTTTTATCACACTAACTACTCAAGACCATGGAAATGACTTTCTGCAACACTTCATCTTTGATTAACGACTCCTTCCAGTCCTTCTCAGAAATTATCCCATCTCTAACGAGAAAGACATCAACTTCTTCATTAAATTCTTCACCATCAAACCATTCACCTTCACCCTGAACAGTAGCAGTAGCTACATCATTACCTATATTTCATTATCTGGAGAAACAATCCACTAACGTATTGCTGGCTCCTGGAAGATAGTTAACCAAAAAGTTAAATTCCTGTAAAGCCATCACCCATGTTCTAAGGAGGTGAGACCTTTCTTGGAAAAAACTTCCTTCAACGGTTTGTGATCAGTTAAAACTGAAAACTGACAGCCCCACAGAAACTTGCGCAACTTACGTATGGCCCAAAATATTGCCAGTGCTTCCCTCTCAATGACCGAATAATTGAACTCAGCATCTCTCAAAGGCCTTGATAAAAAAAAAATGGTCTTGTCCTCTCCTTCCCCTATTTGCAAAAGTACAGCTCCAAGACCCTTTGAGCTAGCATCAGTCATCAAGTAGGATGCTTTCTTGGGATCAAAGATACCTAAATCTGGAGCTTTGTTCAATAGACATTCTGAAACTCTTCATAACATACCTTGCACCAGACAAATTCACACCCTTTTTTAAAAAGACTTCTCAAATGTTCAGTGATACTTGCAAAGTTAGGAATGAATTTATGATGATAAAATTCAGTCATCACTAAAAATTTCACAAGTTAATCCTTATCTTGAGGTGTTCTTAGATTGGAAATAGTGTTCATCAGGGCTGGTTTAGGTTTAATACCATTGGATGACAAAAGATGCCCAAGATATTTAATTTCTGCCACATAAAGCAACACTTTTCTGCTCTTAGGGTGAGACCTGCATCACATAATCTTCTCAAGATTACCCTCAATATATTATCGTGCTCATTTGTGTCCGTTCCAAACACCAGCACATCATCTTGGTAAATTCTCACTCTCTCCACCCCCTTCAAATTACGCTCCATAACTCTCTAAAATACAGAGGCAGCAGAAATGGGCCGAACGGCATCCTCAAAAATATAAAAGTACAAAAAGGTGTTACAAATGCTATGTGATCTTGAGACAAGGGATGTAATTTGACCTGGTGGTAGGCGGAGGACAAATCAAGGGAGGAGAAGTGTTTGGCATTATTTAGCGAGCATAACATTTCACTGATATTAGGTAGAGGGTAGCGATCAACTACCACAGCCTTATTTAACTCCCTCAAGTCCACACAAAGCCTAGCCTCCCCATAGGCCTTGCGGGCCATAACAATGGGAGAAAGCCATTCTGTGGCTTCTACTTCTTGCATAATGCCATTGGCTACTAACTTGTCCACTTCAACTTTCATGCTTTCCTTTGCCAAAAGAGGTACATTCCGGACCTTAGCTACTTTAGGTAGTGCATTATGCCTAACCTTAATATGATGGTAGTAGTTCTTGAGACATCCCAGTTTCGCCTCAAAAACATCAGGAAATTCCTTGACCCATGGCTTACAGAAGGTAACTCTTTTAGGCACACCGAAGGATTCTTATTGGGTTCCAATAATATATGTAAGTCAAGTTGATGGAACCAGCTTATGAGGGAATCTCCCTTCATGGATACATACACCTTTCCAGGCATAATTCTGCCCTTAAAATCGATAGTACGCCAAAAGCAGCCTAACAGATCAATGATTTCCCCACTGTATCCTCTCGGTTTTATATCAGGTTTGGATAGTTTGACTTTCTTCGCTAAATGTTGTTCAAAAAATGATTTTGGAATCAAAGTCACCTTAGCCCTTGAGTTAAATAAATATTTTACAGGGGCATCATTAATTAGAACAACCTCCATCGGGCCATCACCACCAGAAGCTTTGACTTAACAAATATTTGTTATATCAGAATCAGAATAATTTTCATACAGATCTATTTCTCTTATATTTTTTTGATCCTTCCCTGATCTGCAACATTTTGTAAAATGACCTCTGCGCCCACACACTACATGAGGCTTTCAACTCAGGGCAACCTTTAAAATTGGCCATGTGTCCTGAATTGCCACACCTAAAACACTTGCCAGAGAATGACTTAGATACCAATGGGTTGTTCTCAGTTTTAGCAGAAATTTTAGGTCTTGAAGTTTTTTCCTTTTCAACAACTAAAACACTTTCACCATTCGTTTTTTTAACGGTATCATTTTTACGTATGGTGTCTACACATGCCTTGGAATGCTCATGGGTTTTTGCAATAGTTAGAACCTCATGTAGAGACAGATTGTCTTTCTGCCACAAACTATCACAAACGTTGTCAATGGTACAGCCTAACATTCATTGGTCACGGAGATGTTCATCCAAGGATGCTACAAAATTACACATGGCAGCAAGTTTGTGCAACTCAGTAATGTATTGTTCCACAGACTCATCTTGCCTCTGCATCCTCCTTCTGAAATGGTACCTTTCAAGGACAGTGCTGATCTTTAGAAGATAGTATAAATCCAATTTTTTACAGAAATCTCAAATTCATTTAAATTTGCAGCATCTCCATCTGAGAGGTCGGGAAGATGATCAAAAACCTCCTGACCCTCAGAACCCAAACAATGCATTAATAGGGAGGTTTTCCTTTCAGCACTGAGGGACGTGCCACAGACCCTTGCATGATGTGTAAAAACCTTTTTCCATTTGAGCCATGGAAGAGCAGGTTCACCGGGAGATGATAAGAAAAAAGGAGGTGCAGGTACATTTTGCATAGTTGAAAGAGGGTAGCTAAGTATAACACAGCTAAGAGAGCTTCACCTGTGGAGGAGTAAATGTGAAAGAGCATGCAGGATACTGTTGTAAAACAGAATAAGCAAATAAAAAAAAAACACTCAAATATATGGAAGTAATTGTAGTATCATAGTAAACAAACAGGAGAGAAGCAATTTGAAATAATTCTCTTGTGGAATAAGAAGAAATCTAAGATAGTACCTCTTTTTTTACATCAAATCAGCTGTGCGTGTCAACGTGAGATAAATGAAACAACTGAAGAGAAGACAAGCTGTGCGTGTCAGCGTTGAAGCGACGTGACACGCATAAACACAAAAGAAAAATGTGCATATCCGCGAACTGATTTGTATAAACGCTGCACGTATCAGCCAGCATAGCCCACTGACACGCAAGAACGCAAATGAAAGCTGTTCTCTTCTCCTTATTACGAGATATGATGGGTAGTGTAGGTTTTTGAAGAATCTTGCTTTAAATAAAGTTCCTTTAAAAATTGTGTTGAGGTCTCTGACAGCAAAGGTAGGAGTTCTTCAATTTATTTTCAATCCCCTCCTTGTCGCCAAATGAAAGATCTGTCTTCATAAGATTACAGGAGGCAGAGGTGAAGATGATAATCTCTTTATTATGCTCAAGGTATCAGAGACCCCATCCAACGCTCAGGACTGGCAACTGTCTTCTGACTAGATGCTCAGCCTTCTATGGCAACATAATAATTCCACATTCCACACAATGTTAAAGAACAACACCTGCTTATATAACTTAATGTAAGACATTACATATTGCCATTGCAATAGGTATCGCGATTGCATTGCCAATGCTGGGTTGACACTTCCATTGATAGCTTGCGCACGCTCAGTGGGGTTTTTTTCTGTTCCTTTTGTGACGCTAACATTAAGTTAAGCGCATGCGTACATTTGTGACGCTGTACTGGGGTTCACGCGGCTCGTGTGTCAGTGATGGAGGGCCACACAAACGTGTTGTCAACTCTTGCTAGGAGGAAGACTCAGAAGTAGAGTCTGGTGGCGGGCGGCAATGATGAACATCTCAAGGCTAGGGTTGATGAGGAGCAGGAACGGATTGGAACCGCGGGCAGGCGGGCATTGGCCGAAGGGCCGGCGTGTCAGTGCCCTCTGTGGGCCGTTTTCATCTTCTTCCCCAGTCCACAGAGGAGACTGGACTGGAATGGTAAAGCAGCCTCACTGGGAGCCACAATCATCTGTGGCCTCCCCCTCACCCCCTGCCTTTGCCAGACTATCGCCCCTAATGTGGGGTGGGGATCAGGTGATTGGGAGAATCTGCCTCCCTGTGGGCTAGGCCATTAAGCCATTCTCACTTCACATCCCCCTGTACCCATGCAGCTCAGAAACGGTGTTCGGTGTCGTATTTTACAACTTGCCCACAGCCCTTCTCATTCAGGGGGCATGGTGGGCGGGAAAGGGTGGCTTTATTTGGGGCCTTTCTGTGGGGGCAAGGTGATGTTCTGTTGCTCAGGTAAAGGAGGGCTGGGGAGGGGTTGAGTAATAAGTAAACTAAGGGGCCTCACTATTGTTCTATTGCTCAGGCTGTAGGACACTTTCACCTTGGCCCCAGTGTCCTTCACAAGAACAGTATCCTTCCACTTTCATGCCTTGCTTGTGCATAAACATATGAGGCCTAAAGGTCAGAGTTTCAGAGATGGGGAATCAGTTTCGAGTCCCAGCACCTGCTCTCAACATCCTGTGATTCTGGGCAAATACCTTTGGCCCCAATTCACAGAATGAACTTAAGACTCAATCCTAAATTTACTACAATTTTGGTATTCACAGAATGCACTTACTACTTTTGGCATTCACAGAATGAACTTACTACTTTTGGTATTCACAGAAGTTAGGATTTTGTCTTAAGGCAAACTTAAAACAGACTTAAGACAAACTTAAGACACACTTAAGACAGACTTAAGACAGACTTAAGACAAAATCCTAACTTCTGTGAATACCAAAAATAGTAAGTTCATTCAGTGAATACCGATAGTAGTAAGTGTATTCTGTGAATACCAAAATAGTAGTAAGTTTAGGATTGAGTCTTAAGTTCATTCTGTGAATCGGGCCCTTAATCTCCAAGGCCCTTAAATAAAAAATCTGATCTCGGAGACTATAATTGATGCTCATGAATAGAGCTCAAATAGCCTTGGGCTGAGTTCACACTATTTAACACCTTGGGTGCTCATGACGAGCTTAGCTCGTCATGAGGCACAGTGGCGCTGTGCTCATGACAGGCTGAGCTCGTCATGACTGCCACAGCGTGCCCACGCGGGGATAATTCCCTTGCTGTGCTGAGCGTTCCATGGAAACGGGCGTGGTCATGTCGAGCTCAGCTCGTCATCAGCACAGCGCCACAGTGCAGAGTGACGAGCCACGCTCGTCACAAGCACCGCGGTACTGCGCGGGGCCCCCCACACCCCGTACCGTGGCGTAATTAGCCCCGCGGGGAAGGGGTTAAAACTGTCAAAAAGAACAACAACTATAAAAAACAAGCCTTGACAATGCCAATAGATATCACATTTCCAAGAGTTAGAGCTATTGGAGTTGTAAATGACAATGTCTTTTACCTATGTATTATGGAGTGGAGGTATGTAGTGTGTAGTGGAATTATGTGGTTTGGATTGGAATTGTAAGTTGTGGAATTGTGCGGCGTAGAATTATGTGGCATGGTGTGCAGTGGAATTATGTGGATAGTAATTATGTGTTTTTGAGTGTACAGGAATTATGTAGAGTGTGATTGTGTGTCATGGAGTATAATTATATGGAATGATATTTTGTGTTGTGTAGTGGTATGTTGTGCAGTTTAATTATGTGGTGTGTTGAATTTTGTGGTGTGATGCGGTATTGTGTGGTGTGGTTTGGATGTATGTTGGTGTGGTGTGTAAATGTGTTGTTGATTTGAATTATGCTGTGTGCTGCCGAATTGTGTAGAATGATAATGTGTTGCCTGGAACTGTGTTGCGTGGAACTGTGTTTGGCGTTGAGTGAAATTATACTGATTAGAATTATGTGATATGATGTGGAGTGTATTTATGTGTATTGTTGCTATGTGGCATCAAATGTACTTAAAAGCCACTTTGCCTTCAGATACCAGCAAAGCAGGGGTAAAAATGAGAAAACATAAATAAGACTGAGGGCTGCCTTTCAGCCTACAGAAACGCATGCTTAATTAACAGTGGCGGTTCCTCCGCTAAAGCGTAGGACCGTCGCCCCACTGCTGCAAAACAGTGAAAGAAAGAACAAATGCAATGATAATAACTAAAGGGTATTATCATTGTATTTGTTCATGCTGCTGAGCAGCTTTGCGGGGTAGGCAGACTGCTCTGCTCTCAGAGCAGGGGAGGAGTTGTTTTCCCACCCCAAGTGGGAAAACAAAAGGCGAGCCCGTCTGCGCCCGTCCGCGCCTACACGGGTCCAGGGGCCAGCTCCCCTGCTCGAAATTGTGGCCATAGGACTAATTATTCGAGGGCCCAATTGGAGTCCCTCAGACCATCCAGGACGTCACACTGCACCGTCTTCTATCCGAGTGACAAGATCCCTAGGGCATGCAGAAATTGTTTGTTTGGTCTGGTAGCCGCACACCCTTGTGGAAGCTGCGCGCCCCGCATCAGACCTTTATGTGACACTGTGTTCACGTTTTACAGCCTAATTGCAGTTCCCTAGCTAAACATAAGCGTGAGATTTTCGATCTCCTCGTGGACGAACTACCCGATGTGCTGTTTCTTACTGAAGCATGGCTGCATGACAGCTCAGGGTCGGATATTGCTGAAGCACTGCCAGCGAACTACACCATTCTCAGACAAGACAGAGCTGATAGACTGGGAGGAGGCATTGCGATCGTAATCAAGAGCAATGTGCAATGCTTGCTTGAACCTGCAAACCTCAAAGACTGCGAGGCAACCTACTTCAAGCTTGCACTTCATCCCAAGTACACCCTCTCAGGCCTGTTAGTCTATCGCCCTCCTGGCCCAGCGAACACTTGGGCCCCACAGCTATCAGATTATGTAGCTGCCGCATTACTGCACTCTAGCAATTTTATGGTTTTAGGTGACCTTAACATCCATTTGGATGACCCTACATGCAGCGTGAGCATAAACTTAATTTCTGATCTTGTAGCCTTGAATATGGTACTACACAATCACGGTCCCACACATAAAGGGGGCCATTTGCTAGACCCTATTTTTTCAAACTTGGTCCATATACAATGCCACCCAGCACTTCCAATTCACTGGTCAGATCATTCGTTGATCTGTTTCAACCTTTCCCTCAGGGACATTTCGGTCCAGCCCAAATTTCCTATGGCTACCGTTAGGAGGGACTGGAAAAAGCTAGACGTGGCCGTCCTCAAACAGCACCTTAACTCCCACCTATTAGATGATCACACTAAAAGGGACAACGTTGATACAGTAGCCGCTAGTACAAATTCCTGGCTTACTGAAGCCATCAACAGCTGCCTGCCACCAATCCACAAAAAATTAGTCACTCACAAACCACCGGCCCCGTGGTTTAATGAACAACTAAAAACTGATAAATCGTACTGCAAAAATTTTGAAAGAATATGGAGAAAGGACTACTCTCCCACAGCAGAGCAGACCTACAAAAAGGAACTGAAGCGCTACCATAAAGCGTGCGGCCAAGCCAGAGCTACCTACGTCGCTAAAACCATAAACGACGCTGTAAACAAATCCAAAGTGCTTTTCGGTCTAGTCAAGGACCTAGCCGGATCTGGCACAGTGGCGGGACCACTGCCCCTGGACAGCACCCAGTTTGAAGAGCTGGCCCAGTTTTTCACTACTAAGATCGAGAAAATTTACCAAGACATATCTGAGCAGAACAAGGGAAATACGTCCCAGATCACAGCTGTCAGCCCTAGCCCCATGAGTATCCTGCCGGTCACATATGCCCCCCTGGACGAATGGCCAGACCTTAATCTGTCTGCTCTATCAGCACATCTGGCTAAGATCAAATCAGGCTCACCTAATGACCCTCTCCCTGTTTCTGTCCTCAAACTTCTGGATGAGCCTCAGCTCGCCAGAATTTGCTCTACGCTCAATGTCTCACTACATCTGGCCAGTGTTCCTGCGTGTTGGAAACACGCCATGATTTCTTCTTTGTTGAAGAAACCTATGGTAGATCCTAAAATCCCTGCTAACTTTAGGCCGATTTCATTACTTCCTGTATTTTCCAAGGTAATGGAACGACACATCTACCAGCATTTAGCCCAGTTCGTTTCAACAAACAATCTGTTCCATGACTCCCAGTCAGGGTTTCGCCCAGGATTCTCAACGGAGACTACACTTTTGGGAGTCACGGAGAATCTTCGCCTCATGCTCGACAGAGGGGACACTGCCGTACTGATTCTATTAGATCTCAGTGCGGCCTTTGATACCATCTCCCACGCCATCTGACTCAGAGCATTGGACTCCCTAGGCATTGGTGGCAAAGCCCTGAAATGGCTGGAATCTTTCCTGGCCGATAGGACCTTCCAAGTCTTTTCCCAGTCCTCGACATCTAAGATCCATGCCTCCCCCTTTGGAGTGCCCCAGCGTTCAATCCTTAGCCCTCTTCTTTTTAATCTATATGTTACCCCGCTGGCCTATATCGTGGAGCATGCAGGGCTCATGCTGTTTACTTACGCGGACGATTCGCAGATTGTCTTTTCCCTTTCACAATCGGATCGGTCACCCACCTCCCTCCTTCAGTCGGGACTTAGTGAAATAGCCACATGGTGAACCAAAATTTGCTCAAGTTAAATGGGGGGAAAACGGAGATTGTCATCCTTGGGAACAAGCATGATCTGTGGTGCTCCAAGCATTGGCCGACTGTAATGGGCCCTATTCCACCTGCATCACCTGGGGGTGACCCTAGATCAGGGGCTTACAATGCAGAAACAAGTGATGAAAGTGGCGGCCACTTGTTTTGCCATCTTGCACTGGCTGAGGAAGCTTTTGTGGATGCTGCCTGCCGATACCCAGAGGTCGGTGGTCAACGCCTTGGTGACCTCCTGGTTGGATTACGGCAATGTACTCTACCTGGGCGCTACCAAGGCGATCACCGGGCGCCTCCAAATGGTCCAGAACGCCGCAGCACGATTACTTTGCGGCTGCAAAAGAAACAAACCTATTTCAGGACGTCTTAGGGAACTTCACTGGCTCAGAGTGGAGAGCCGGGCGAAGTTCAAAGCTCTAAGCTATATGTATAAAATTAAAGCAGGCACGGCTCCAAAATATTTGAAATCACTGGTTAAGACATACTCCCCAATACGCACAGTGCGGTCGTCCATCCAAGAACTTTTCTGTGTGCCCAAGGTCAGACTCGCAAGAATGGGCGGGAGGTCCTTCGCCTTTTTGGGTCCTATGCTCTGGAACTCCCTCCCATTGGCCATTCGCGCCGAGAGCTGCTACGGCCGCTTCCGAAAAGCAGTTAAAACCTGGTTGTTTAACCAATAACCTACGATTCATTGGTCTGTGGCTCTTGTCTCCGTTAGCGCCGGGAAACCCTACCTGGGTAGCTGTCGCGCTTTATAAACTGAAAAAATAAATAAATAAATAAGTGTTTTGGACGACCCTCTGGAGCCTTCCAAAACAGTAATGCACACCTTGCATGTTCTCCATGCAGGCTGCATTACAGCTTGTGTGGAGAGCATGCCCAGGACCCTATTCCATGGCTGAGCGCGATCCACGGCGCTCAGACCAATCACAACACTGCATTGCAGCATTGTGATTGGCTTAGGGGAGGGAGCCTGGCTGCCTCCTGTTCTGGACCCGGAGAGGAGAGATTAAAACAACATGCAAGAGAGCAGCAAGAATGTACATTTTTTGACTCCTTTTTGTTTTACATCACATGGCAACTCCCAATGCGTTACGGTCGCTACTGTTAGTTAACATATTGCACATTGTATTTATATAGCACTTACTACCCCTGACGACAAGTTGAAGTGCTTTGTTATGAGTAGCAAGTTACTCCGGAACCCAAGATTAGAGGTTAATAGTATATTAGTAATCTTTTTTTCTTTGTGCATTATTAGCACATCTTTGCTGTTGTATTGTACAGCGCTGATGTCTGCACATCCAGACCTATACCAGCAACAACAAAGATGTGCACGTCAAGCCCGGAGACGCTGCTGTACCGTCCTACAAAATCTGCATGTACAAAGGGTGCTTCTGCAAGCTACAATACACTCTAATATTGTTGGGGTGCATAGGCTCCATCCAGGTGCACCACAGGAGAGTATGATTCTGGGCTGCAGTGCTGTCTGTATGGATAGCATGCAGGGATATGTACAAGGAAAGCAGTAGTGTTTTATACCGGTGCCATTTCATCCGCATGGGAAGGATAACAATTTTAGCGGACTCCAGGTTCAGACAGAAGAGGTGAACTAGTGGAATAAAAAATAAATAAATAATCTGCACATAAAAAGAATTGAAATCCCATGTAGTGCGAAGCACTTTTTATAAGGTTGAGCAGATGTTGGCAATTATGGGCCACAGAACGTGCTTCAGATTTGGTGCGGGAGACTTCACCAGCTGCTTCACCGGATCGGGTGACCAGCAGCAACACACTCAAAGCTGGCTGACAGCCATAACCCTATGAATAGGGTGTCACAATAATTAGTAGCTGCATATTCCGATTACTCATCTGCATCACAGAATATAGAATCCGCTTCATGAGGAAACTTTAATTAAATGGAATTCTGGTCTCTGTTACTCTTGAGACCATCTACTAATATTTACCTTTGGGACTGAAATACAACCGACAATAAGGACTGTAATCATAGGAATTTAGCCCTTAAGAAGTCGCTGTGTACTTCATGGTAGCGACGAAACACGTGTTGGCTAGGCTACGACTCTGTACCAAGGAATGCACAACAAGGACTATAAATCCTAGAACAACACAGAGCAGTGGATGAACAGTGTTTCTTTCTTTCCTACACTCATTACTGTACTAACTTAAATCTATGTACCACTAGCGTGTGCAGGGGACCTTGGAGTTCTTTGTCTGTGGTTTACCACAATATAGGGAGAGGGGTGATTCTCCCTACCCTTTTGCACAGCACTTAGGCCCAAGTTCACCTTATAATATTTACGTACTGCCTTAGAGCGCCATCACCTCACTAGAACAACCACCTCCTCTTTTCCCCCAGCCCCAGTTGGTATTGCCCAGCAGAACTGGGGAACACTGTCTAACTAGAATATTGCACACAAAGAAGGGGAGGCAAGACAAGGCCGCAAAAGGTACTTACATTTAGGGAAAAGTGCGGGAGCTAGATTTAATTTCTTTTGAATGTTTTGCTGAATGTTTTTATGGCTGATATGCAAAATGTATTTCTTTACTGTTTGTCATTAGAGGTTCTATTCTCCAAGGTAGAAGTTCAGAGCTGCTCTTCCTCTTACTTTTGTTATTACATGTTCTATTCCCAGAGATTCCAATCTTACCCTTTCCATGCAAAGGATACAAGTACTCCTTCACACTCCGAGCATATAGACTGGTTGATGCGCAGTCGGACTGGCCCATAGGGCAATCAGGCAGTGCCCGATGGGCTGGTCTGACAGGTCAGTGTGTGGGCCGTTTTACCCATTGTGGGCCTATTTCATGGTCTCCCTGGTACCTAAGGCATTAGGGCTGAAGAGTGCCCACTAGGATTGTAGCACAAATTGTACCATCCTAAGGAACCCTCACCAAGACCAGCAAACTGCCATTGAAGGTTGCCTGTCTTAGCACAGAGAAAATCGAAGAGTCAACATGGCACAGAACCCTGTGTGCTATACCCCCATACATTGCTTGTGGTATAGGTACGTCACCCTTGCTGCAGGCCTTACAGCTCTAAGGCAGGGTGCACTGTATCCCATGTGCACCCGGCCTTAGAGCATAAAGAGTGCATGGGCTGGATACTTATCACCACAGTTTCCTAGCTCCATGATAGCTTCACTGTACCCTAAGAGGTTTGGCACCAAACATCTTGTCTTGATAAATTCTCACTGATGCCAGTGTTGGATTTATTACTAAATGCACACAGGAGACATCTTAAAGGGACCCCTGAAACCCTATCAAGCACTAGTGTGGTCTCTGACTAGTCCTAGCCAGCCTGCCACCACCAGACATGTTTCTGAGCTAATTGGGTGAGAGCCAGCGCTCTCAGAGGCCAAGAAACAAAGCCTGCTCTGGGCGAAGGGGAGCTTCATACCTCCACCAGGCCAGGAAAGCTTCAAAGGCGATGCCACCTTTGAAATACAACCCAGGCATCTCCAGATAGTGGATGTGTCAACCCCCTTTTCCTGCTCCACATTTGGCGGGAGGACAGGTGAGAAAATTAGTTACATTTAGGAGGTGTGCTCATATTCAGCCAGCACCACCCTAGGATGGGGCAGGTGATGAGGAAATGATTTTTCCAATTCCTCCATCTTGGGTTGGCAGGAATTAACCTATCAGGTTGTAGTGTAGTTCCTATATTCCCAATAGGCTCTGCGCATTGGAATAATATATTCAGCAGTGTAGACGTAGGACTGAGGTCGACCAGGTCTCTACTGACTATATTAGACTTAAGGTTTGCCAGCTAGCTCAGAGGTCACTAGAAACTTTCTCGAATAAACGAGGAGAAGTCTAACCTCCCTGGATAGACAAGAAGGAATTAGCTTCTGACAACCATATAACATGACAACTTTGTTCCCTTAGAATAAGAGTGTATCTCTAGAGTCGTGTGAAAACAATAGACAGCTATTTCACTCAGTCAATCGTGCGTTCTTAGTTTCACCAGAGTGCAGAGTACAGAGAGACGGGCGTTTTCAATTCAATTCATTAAGTCTTTATTTCGACACAAGTCATAAAAGACAATACACTAAAACAACAAGTATTAAAAACAATGTTTCGTGCTTAATACATCCAAATGTCCTTGAATTCAGTGGGAAGAAAAGTCCATGGGTTAACTATTCAGCAATAGTTTAGTACAGGGTAATCCCGACACAATCGTTTAAAAGAATAAATATACTGTTTCCTAAAAAATGTTAAAAAAGTAAAACAAAAATTTGATTACAGGGTTAAAAACCAATACCATCTACGAAAGAACAGATTAGGACTCTGTGGTCTATATCAACTTCAGTTTGTCTCTGCGTATAGTCCACATCCATTTTAGGAACTTTGCCAGTGCAGTAACCATGCTGTCGGAGTAGTCTGTTTTAAGGATCCTGAGTGCTACAGTACCATTAAGGATGCCTTTTTGTAAACAAATTGATTTGATCCATTTGCGGCGCGGAGCTTTATATAGTGGGCATATAAACAGAACATGGGCCAAAGTTTCAGATTGGCCTGTACAAAACGGACTTAGTACTTGTCCATTTGCTCGTAAATGAATTGATAGGAAGGGTTCCTACCCTATATTGATGAAACCTATCAGTGGGGATGGTGATAAGGTCCCAGTATCGCTCGTATGCAGGGATATGTTTGAGTTCCAGGAAAGCCTTGGTTAATGAGGCATCCGTGTGTATTTGGAAATCCCTTTGGGTGATATTAGCCCAATACATCTCCTTTAGGGCTTTCCGTGATGGGAATATGCTTTCTGTTGGTTTTTCCCATTGTTGCTCCATTCCCAGGGCTTTATACTGCGACTTGACCTGTTTAAACCATAATATTTTACCCCCTGTGTCCATGTTTCTGGTTTCTAGGAGCGCCAAAGCATAGTGGGTTAGTTCAGGCGTAACCCAAAGCCTTCTCCAATATGCAACTGATCGAAAGCTAGCTATATCCTGAAATATCTTACATCCCAAGTCCATATACAGCGGTGTCAGTGGTGTTGATTTGGGAAGTTTAGTTATACACCGTAGGAATTTGTTTTGCGCATTTGTCAGAGCAGAAACATCAGTGACCCCCCATAGTTCCGCCCCAAATAACATCGAAGCCCTGACTTTCGTGTCATATATTTTTAGAGCTGGGGCTATTGTTTTGATTTGATTTGATTTGATTTGAAAAAAGATTTGTAAAGCGCGGCTAACACCATTAGGTTTCTTGGCGCTGGTTGAGTAGCTGATGATCTTATTTCTCTCAGAAGGACCCTGCTAGCTGTGCATGTTTTTCAGTTAGGTAGGTCATGTGCGGCTTCCATTCCATCCTAGATCCCAGTGTAATGCCCAGATAGCTAAAGCAATCTGTCTGTTCTAAAGGGTCACCATTCATAAAAACTGTGCCCCTCACTTTCTTGTGTCTATGCATTACCATGAATTTAGTTTTAGACACATTTATGATTAGACCATGGTCTTTGCAAAAAGCCTCAAAACAGCCTATTGCTTTTTGAAGCCCTTCTTGCGTTTTGGAGATTAGAAGGGTGTCGTCTGCAAACATTAGCAGGGGTATAGGGATGCCATTTTGTTTAGGTGCATCTGTATGTACCTCCCTGTAGTATTCGGTAACCCTGTTTATATATAACGTAAACAGGGTTGGTGCTAAGACGCACCCTTGTCTAACTCCCCTTTCTGTGTTGAATTTGTCTGTGACCTGACCGTGGTTGCCCCACCTCACTTGTGCATAGTTGTTTTTATGAAATTTAATTAGGAGGGTGAGGAGTTCTTGCGGCATACCTTGGTCATGAAGCACTCGCCACAGCCTTAAGCGTGGTACTAAATCAAATGCCGATTTCAAATCGACAAAGGCTGCGTAAAGGGTGCCTCGCCCAAGGATGACCCACTTCCAGTATATGTTGGAAAATCTAAAAACTTGGTCCACGGTACTAGTGAAAGGGCGAAAGCCTGCCTGTAATGGAGACATGACCCAGAATCGTCAACCCAGTTCTGGATCCTATGTAATATAAGCCTTGCCACCACCTTCTGGATACATGCAATTAGGCTGATTGGCCTGTAGTTTGCAGGATCTGCACGATCCCCTTTTTTGAAAATTGGGATGATTTCAGCTCCTCTCCAGATTTCTGGTATGGGGGAGCCCCTGGAGATTGCATTTGCCAAGAGCTCTATGTACGGCACCCATACCAGCTTTGCCAGCTAGCTCAGAGGTCACTAGAAACTTTTTCGAATAAACGAGGAGGAGTTTAACCTCCCTGGATAGACAAGAAGGGATTAGCTTCTGACAACCATATAACATGACAACTTTGTTCCCTTAGAATAAGAGTGTATCTCTAGAGTCGTGTGAAAACAATAGACAGCTATTTCACTCAGTCAATCGTGCGTTCTTAGTTTCACCAGAGTGCAGAGAACAGAGAGACGGGCGTTTTCAATAAAAGGTGTAATTTATTGAGCAGTCTTCTTTCTCATGCAAGAGAAATGAATTGCCATAATTGCAATTCTTAATGTAAAGTAAAGTGCGTACAGTAAAAGGAGTATTATGAAATAATACTGTAAAAGCATTGATATGGTTTCTTAGCCATAAGACACTTTAAAATGGGGGGCGCTAGTGAGCGCGCAAGCAGTATGACGTGACGCTAGTGGAGAAGTGTGGCTCAGGGGTTAGAGGCGGCAGACCCGGAAGCTGAGATCGGCCCTGGACCAGGGTTCAATTCCCCGCCTCGATGGGGCTTGGGCTCAATAATTCCACGGACTCGATAATTCTCGCTCCGGTGCCTACTCGACTCACGGGTTCACACTCTGCGACTCTGGGCAATAGCTTGCTTAATCTCCACAACGGCCCCTCGCGGCGGGATGCCTGGCTTTCACCTTGTGGATACCCTGCCGGGGTTATCTCACAGGGGAATACCAGGACGGGTTCCCTAAGCAAGCGCTTAGATACCTGCGGTGTGGGTGATTTGCGCTATATAAATACATGTACATTTACATTTACATTTAGTATGGCCGCATTCACGTGAGGCTCCTGCTGCCTGGATGAAAATCCGACATTTATCCTTACTTTTCCACCACCTTTGCCCTTCCTAACCCTTCTCGGACGGAGAGACAACAGATTGGCAGCCTCGGTGAAGTTTTCAGGAAAATACGACTTGCCGTTATGCAGATACAGCGACCGGAATCCTGGACCGGAGCTGAGCTCGGAGTTGGCTGGTAGGGCCTGCGGGATCGGCGACCTACGGGAGACCGCGACGCACCACGAGGCATCAAGGCCCTAAAGAGTTTGCTTTCCAGAGGCGTCTTCCTGAACACATCAAGCCCGTACGGGTCGCTCTGTCCATATTGGGGAGACTGAATATTGACAATACCTCTGGGAGTCGCATGATTATTGCCCGCACTCGGAAACACCATTGTCTGCATGAAGACGCAGTGAGCAGCGTGGGACGTGCAGACTTGGAGCATAACGGCCATATCCTGTGACCCTCGCAGACCCCGGCGGCTGCACAACTCAGAGGTATTTAGGGGGTGTGTGGGGGTCCCGGGAGTTCGGGACGGCAGCTTGCCTTCTTCCGATTGATTGCCGCTTCCCCCCCGCTCCCTCCCCCCACAAAAGAGACTGCAACTTGTGGACAAGTGACGGCGTCTTAATGCCTCTCCGAGCTTAGAGAGCCACAGCTTGGGAGGAGGGAAGTCTATACTTACTGTCTGTGATTTTGGAGTCTCCCGGTCTTTGTTTGGATTCAGGTGCATTTATCTCCTTAGAACAGCCTACTGCCCTGCCTAACTTGCCTGAGCTGGGGCCATTCTGCCACGGAGGCAAATTGACTGTGTACTCACCATTACTGCACCGATACTTCACCCCCCCCACGGGCATCGGTGTATTAAGAAGAAGTGCGACAGAACGTGGGGCAGTCATTTATGAACTCGGACTCCAGCCCGCTCCGTGACGCCCGTGGGCAGCGTTTCTCACCAACTGCGTCGAGCCCCTACAAAAGGCCCACCATGGGCAAACCAGATCATCGACAACCCAAATTATCATTTGACCCGCTCATGACCAAGAAAGGGCTACGAAGCACGCAGGATGCAGGAACTTCCCAGGCCAACTAGGCGTCCGAAAATGGCGCCACCTCTGTTACAGCCGAATTGCAGCAGATGATGCAAGAAATGAGGCAGGGCTTCGCCACTATAGTGGACAAAGTTGACAGGATGTCCTCCAGAATGGATGCCCTGGTACAAAAAATTGACGTTCATGAAGAGCGCATCGCTGCAACTGAGCGACGCATTTCTGACAACGATGATACCGCGGCCTCTCACACGACGCAACTCTCAAGAATGGACAATGCTCTAAGGGTCATAGCGGCAAAGAACGAGGAGTTGGAAGCCCGCAGTCGCCGGAATAATATACGCGTTTTAGGTGTACCGGAGTCCACCAACACAGGTCGTATGGAGGAATATGTGGAAAAAATACTCATTGCTGTGATTGGTCCTGATGCCTTCTCCAAACAGTTTATTGTCGAAAGAGCACATCGATCGCTGGGGCCGCGGCCTAACCCTGGAGCCCCACCACGGCCCATAATTGCAAGACTCCTTAACTATCGAGATCGAGACGCTCCACTGAGGGCAGCACGAGCCAACCGCACCCTTACCTGTGAAGGGGTCTCCTTCTCCATTTATCCTGACTTCACCCCTGTGGTACAAGAACAGCGCCGAAAATTCTTGGACGTCAAGAAAAAACTCTGAGCGCTGCAAGTGGATTATGCATTATTGTACCCTGCTAAATTGAGAGTGACACATCAAGCTAAACAACATTTCTTTACAAACCCACAGCAGGTGGAGGACTTCGTGAAAAATTTGAAACGTGACCGCGCTGGGGACAGGCGTAATGGTGATGACAGGCACGATGATTTCCATTCGGCAAACGAAGATGAGTAACATTTAACGCTTCCTATTTGGGCAATATTTCCTTTCAAGTACTTTCCTCTCGGATCTGCTGGAAGGTCTGACGTAGATCGAGCCTCGATGGCCAGTTGGAGGTCATGGGATGGACATTGGACTACTGGTGGTAAAGTATTCCAGGCACCCCCCCTCCCCCCCCCCCACTACCGCGAGTGCGCCCCAATGTGGCCGAACAGGACGAGGGGCGTGGTGTGGGGGGTGGTTTTGTGCGCAACTAGACTGTACCCCGAAGGGAATACCCCATTTCACTTGTTGACTCTGATCCAAATGTTGGGTTGTTTTGGAATTGTTGAGGGCGGGGGGAGGGTTAGGGTTACTGGTAAGTTGGGGTTGCTTCAGTGGGAGGAGGGTGGGCAAGCGCTCCCTAGGGCGATGTGTTACTTTGGTGCTCTATTTTTCGCCTATTTTAGTTTATTGGTGATATTACTTGCAATTGTTTGCTTGAAATGCATGTTTCAGCACTTTCACTACACGGCACTAGCTACATGCGATAATTCTATCTCACATGCGTATCTATCTTACAATTGGACAAAGGCCCATGCATGCTTTGTTGTGTGGCGATGCTGGGTGGAAGGGAGGTTTTGCCTGACACAACGATACGTTGACTTTTCTACACGGCACATTATTGTGTTTTCTGGGACTCTGCGATTTGCGGTGGTTAGAGGGTGGTACCCCGCGCAATGTTTGAGGCGCCCTACTGATTCGATTGCATTTGTTTTTTCGCCTGCTTCTCGATTGCGATTGTTGAAGTTGTTGTTCCATGGGGGAGGGGAGATCGGTTTGTTTCCTAACTATGTAATACTGTTTGGCACGGAACCTACCAGAGAGCTGCTAATTCTCGACACATCAGGACTTTACAATACTAAACGAGACGATAGTCTCAAACTGCAAGTTACACACACGAGCATCAGGCTATTATTAGGCACCGGAATTCAGCATTTACCACATTACAGAGCGATGGATCGCGGCCATTGGCACGCGCTCGCCCCGCGAAATGAGACTATATACCACCAATGGGTGACACTGACCTCAATGTTTTGACATGGAATGTACGAGGCCTGGGGGATCCCCGGAAACGTAGACAGGTGCTGGCATATTTAGATCGCCACACAGTACACATTGCCTTCCTCCAAGAAACCCACTTCAGGAAGCAAACTGCACACACCTTTGCCAGCAGATGGGCGGCCCACACTGTGTTCTCGTCTTATTCGACCTACGCTAGAGGTACAGTAATCTTGGTAAAAAGAGGCACACCCTTTGCTATTGCCGGGACCAAGATAGACTCTCAAGGGCGATACTGCATGATGTGGGGCAGGCTGGGGCACACGGCAGTCACATTGGTATGTTGCTATGGTCCCAATATTGATGACCCGGGTTTCTTCACTGAGCTATGGGCGGCAATTGTGGGAACGGGGCACCACCACCTCATTTGGGGGGGAGATTTTAATACCACAATAGACCCTACCTTGGATAGATCACACCCAGCCCCGCAACACTACACTAAGGCGCGTATGGAATTGCGAGCTGCAGTCACAGATCATAGCCTGATTGACGCCTGGAGAAGCCTGCACGTCGATACACGAGAAGGCACACACTTCACAGCCCAGGCGCGCTCATGGGCCAGACTTGACTATATTTTCCTAACATCACAGCTCTGTACCTCACTTACCAATGCGCAACACCTCCCCAGAACATATTCAGACCACTCCCCTGTAAAAGTTACACTGCGCTCAGCGGACCTAGGCCCCCCCACGACAGCTTGGCGGATGCAACCTACGATGTTACTGGACATCTCCTTTCAGGAAGAAATAAGAGAGGAATGCTTAGATTTTTTCAGAAGGAATAAGGATTCAGTTAGAGATGTGGAAACTATTTGGGATGCTTTCAAGGTAACGCTAAGAGGGATCTGCATCGCAAAGGAGCCGGGGTCTTAAAGGCTATTGTTGCCAGAATAAGGGCATTGGAAAAGGACCTTAAACTCTTGGAGGTGACATTGGCTACTGCTCCCACTGAGGCTGCCCTCCTACAGGTGCGAGAAAAAATTTCGGAATACACTACGGAAGCTGCAAGAGAATCGAACTTTAGAGGAAAGTACTGGACCGCTCGCCGTTATGGCGAAGGCGAGAGGCCTGGGAAAGCCTTGGCCTCCACGATTAAACTAACACGCACACCTAATATCATACTAGAACTCGAAAACCCGGATGGTCTGGCGGTTCGGGACACTACACAAATCCTCAATTCCTTCATGTCACACTACAGCACATTGTACGATTCCTCTAGAGTGGGGGCACTTCAACTGCAAGGCTATCTAGCTGACGTATCCCTTGGTTGGCTGAGTGATGCACAAAGGGCCTTTCTTAGTGCGCCATTTGAACTGGATGAAGTTCGGGAAGCAATTATGGGCATGAGATCAGGAAAGGCCATGGGGCTAGACGGTATCCCAATTGAGTTTTATAAAACTTATATTGACTTTATGGCCCCAGTGTTACGTGAGGTTTATGAGGACGCCCTAGAGGTAGGCCACCTGCCACCATCTATGAGAGTTGCGTTCATCACTTCGCTACTCAAACCCGTCAAACCTGCGACTAATTGTGACTCCTATCGCCCTCTCTCATTACTTAATTGCGATGTTAAGCTGCTTGCTAAGCTTATTGCTAACCATATCAGTCTCCTCCTTCCCACCTTGATATTACCTCACCAATCCGGGTTTGTGCCTGGCAGGGCAACCTCACACAATTTGCGAACCTTTTTCTCGGTCCTTAACTCAGTGCACAAGGACCTGCCAATGGCGGCTGTCTTTCTCGACGCCACCAAGGTGTTTGATTCCCTTGAATGGGATTATGTATTTCGAGTTTTAGAGAGAATGGGCTTCCCGATGATCTTCATCTCCTGGATTCGGCTCCTTTACGAACGGCCCGTTGCCAGAGTGCTCATCTACTGCAAACTATCTGAGGAATTCCCCATCACCCGGGAAACCAGGCAGGGGTGCCCCCTCTCACCTCTTTTATTCGCCATAGCTACTGAACCTCTTGCTGCGGTGCTTCCAAAGGCAAATATTAAAATCAATGTATGCGGATGACATCACTTTGTATATACGAGATCCAAGCGAAAACCTAAACCCCATTCTTCGAGAATTCATACAATTTGGTAGACTCTCCGGAGTCCAGATTAACTGGGGTAAATCTTGCATTTTCCCGCTCACAACCTCCACAACACGATTTGACTTTGACTACCCCATTTCCTGGAGTGACGGAGATTTCAAATATTTAGGCATACACATTGAAAAAGACAGGGATGAGCTGCTTCGAGCCAATTACGGTACTACTATGAATCGCATTATTGATAGCGTTGCACATTGGGTTACCCTGCCCCTTTCTATGGCGGGTAGGACATCCTTGATTAAAATGGTGATCCTCCCCCAACTACTATACCTTTTTTTGAATATCCCGTTTTACCCAGGAAAATCTTTTTTCCAACAGCTTCGGTCATAACTCATTAAACTCGTATGGGGAGGAAAATCCCCTCGGTTACGATGGGACACCTTGATTCGACCTTATACTCAGGGTGGATTTGGAATACCTGATTTTGAACTATATTATCAGGCAGCTCAAGCTCATTTTGCATACTACTGGGTGCATCAGCCTAGATACATGCCTCAGCTAGCCGCTGAGCACTGGCTGGCCCATCCTATCCCTATAGAAGGCGCGCTGTACTCTGTAGTACCTGGCAGGGATAAAACACCCACAACAGTGATGAGCACAGTCACAGAATGGGCTCGTCTGGCTGCTAGACTTGAAGCTACAATGCTCTATGTGCCGCTGTTGCCGCTGGCCTACCATCCAAATATGCCCTTATTGCAGGAAGGGGGGGTTTCGCAAACTGCTCCACAAGATTCATGTGGAGACTTGGGGTGACCTATACCACGAGGGCACGTTTCGCTCCATGGAACATTTATATGCAGGAATACAACCGTCCCCGCTTGACATTTTTCTATATATTAGGCTCCAGCAGGGACTGAAAACGCTAACACCTGACTTTCCTAATGAGCCTGATGCCTTAGTCCCTCTGCAACTTATACTCCAAATTGACAACCCTTGCAAACTAGTGTCTATTATTTACAGAACGGTACATACACAAATGGGCTATCAGCCTTTGATGGCCAGACAGAAGTGGGACCTAGAACTGGAAAGCCCCCTCACAGACAAACAATGGACGTTCTGCCTCCAGCAAACTGAACGTATATCTGCTAGCAGTCGGCATAGAATCATACACTATAAGTTCCTACATCGAATATATTATACCCCTGCCCGTATGTGTCGACTCCAGCTCCGCACTACTGACAATTGTGACAGGTGCCATGCCCCCGGGGCTGATTTCCTACATCTTGCTTGGGCATGCGAATTGGTCCAACTCTACTGGGTTCAAGTACTCGCGGCACTGTCCAAAATGATTCATACTGTGATACGCCCCTCCCCTGTTCTGACACTGTTGGGGTACGTTGAGCCCCTACAGGCGGCACACCGCAAATGTGTTGCTTTGGCCCTTCTAGTAGCAAAAAGGAGAGTTGTGTGTCGATGGGGCAGAGGAAGGGCCCCAAAATTCAAGGAATGGCTACACGACTTAACATATTGCCAGGAACAATTAAACACATATTCGGACTTATTGCCTACTACTTCACGGCCCAGTGATATATGGGCCCCTTGCGATGTTACCTTTCCCAAGTACATGCTGACGATGTAGAGGGAACCATGGGCTGATTCCCCCCCCCTACTCCCCTTACCCCCCCTGGCGCCCCACTTAGACACTTCCCGCCATATGCACAGGCATTAGATGTTAGGATAATGCCCAAGATGTTGAGAAGCCGCAATGGGCAACCCCTGGGAGGTAGGAGGAGGATAATATGTGCGATTGTTACATCTTCTCACTATGTGGCCTCTTCCTTGATCCTTGCTTACTAGGGCCACTCTTTATTGCGGAGCAGGGAGGGTGCTGTAAATGTATCTCTTATGGAGGAGTACAGGACGGCCCTCGATGAGTCATATGCCCTTGGTTATTGCATTATTGAAATGACTGTCACTACTACTGTATTGCCATACTGTGATACGTATTCCGGTGTTCTATGTTCTTATACGTATTGTACTCATGACTTAATGTGTAACTGTAATGCACTCCTTGATGAAGGTTATCGATGTAAAAAAATCCAAAAATAAAGTTAAAAAAAAAAATAAGACACTTTAAAATGAATCAAATATAGACATACATATATACATTGACTAACGTACTCAACTGGTGCTTCTAAATATGCCTACCCCGGTGTACCTGACCTAAGCCTAATACGTGGGAAGGAGTAAGTAAGTAGCAGTTTAAGTTAAGTTGGTTTTGCCAAGAATCTGATTCAAGAATTCTCTTTAAGGGTTTAGTCAGTTCCGTACCTGGGTAATAGAGTGCAGGAGGTCTGGTATCTCTCTTACAGGACTCGATATCCCAGCAGCCCGCGAAGGCGGCTGAGAACACCGGAGCTGGATTTTCTCGGCAGGAGAAAAGACAGCGTCTCTCTCAGTGCGTCAAAAGAGATGGGGCCATGTCCGTGGGCTCTCGCATCAGCTGGGCTCTCGGGCAAGTAGTTAGCTGCTCTGCTCCAAAACCACTACTGTGTGTTTGCTTAAGGCAACGTTGGTATATTTATACCTGAAAGGTGCCGGGTTTGACGTAAGGTTGGACATAAGACGTCAATAAAAGATGTCACTAAGAACTGGCCGTTCTTACAGTGCTTCACAGGAGTTCTAGGACGAAATCAAAATAAAAGCAAGTGGGGATTTCCCAGGTTGCTGGAGGTTTGGTTTGTTTAGAGAACTCATTGTGCTTCCTAGGAGTCCGGGGAAGTAGCCTTGCTTAATGTGACTGCATGGTCTACAACTAGATATGGATATGATTCCTTATGCCATTATGGGGATATTATTGGATATAACCGTACAAGGGCATAAAATAGAAATATTGATATAGGTTCCTAGATAAAAACACAATACCCACTCCACGATCTAATGTCCATCATTACTAAAACTAAGCAATAGTAAACATTTAAAGGTGCATGTGTATTCCAACCCACCCCAAAATACATTTTATGCATACGAATTGGCGTATGTGAAATACACGAAAATGATAGCTGGTACTGTACGCTTTAAGCAGTGTAATCATTCAGATAAAATTGCTTATATATATTAGCTGAACGATTTGCGAAAATTACACATGAAATGGCTCTTAATACAGAAAAGAAGGTTGAGACCATTCCATCACATATAAATACAGTTGCTGTAAATGTGCTAGAGGCTGAGGTAATATATTGTCTCTAGAGTTCCTAAAAATAGAAGCTCTGTTCTTTAAGAATAGTTCTAGTTTAAGCAGAGTACATGTGCCAGAAAAGGGTAAATATTTTGGAAGTTGGAAAAAAAATAATTTCGCTTTCAGGGGAGAAAATAGTTCCAAATTTTTTCAGTAGCTTTTGTTTATCAAAGCCGAAGGTCGAATTCAGAGTTCAGGGGAATGCTGTGTGCTCGTTGCTTAAAAGTTATTCTTTTTGTTCAGGGGAGAACATCATTTCAGACAGACTCGCAAAAAATTGGTCTACGTATTCAGGTGAAAGTTCAACCAAGTTTGAAAATGCCGCAACAGTGCAGTCGTGAGAATGATTGCTATCATCGATGTCAGGATCAGCAATGCTCACAGAACGTCGTACCTGGGTGATGCTGCTCTCATCTTGTACTTCACTGCCACCTAATCGTAGTGGTGAAGTCTCAACGAATTCCTTCATCAGAATGGGTAGCCGCTGGGGACAACACGATGCATGAGCCGTTACAGGACTTAGCAAAGTATCTGCATCCAATGGTACTGCTGATGGTAGTGTAAGACAGACGTCCAACACGCATTCTTCTCCGCATAGCATACATCGAAGCACAGGTAGGATGCAATTCTGCCATATTGGTCTGAATGAAAGAAACCAGGTCATATTCAGATCTCTTAGCCGGACTAATCCGAGGACTCTAGTTATGCGGTCCCGATAGCGTATTGCTAGGATCGTTTCTTCCATCGTTGCTGGAGTCTTGTCTGCGACTTGGCTTGCCATATCGGAGCAGAAGGATCAAAAATAAAATACCTGCTACAAGTCCCAAAAGTAGTGGTAGGCCGCCAAAGACAGAATGGACAAAATTGGGAAAAATGCCCAGAACTGCTTTGAAGGGTGTTAGCAGTCCCGAAAAAATTGTCTTAAATATATGTGGGATACCACTGCCATCAGACATATTTAGGATCTGGCTTAGCATTTCTACGAAATGCAGGGGGCAATTTGTTAATAAAAGGGTACGTATCTCTGCCGCTGTCCTTGCAACCAGAAGATCATACGTTTCTTTAGATGACGTTAAAGGCACGGTTGTCTGTAAAAGAACAGACTTCATTCTGCTTAAAGTATCAATTCGAATAGAAGAGATATTCAAAGAAGGCTAAATCGTCGCCTCCGGCTCTGGGGTGCTGTTTGGATACAATACTTGCATACAGCAAGTGACCATGGAACTAACGCTTACGAGATAGGCTTTCCCTGGCACCATGCCACAACAGCTGTGGTCCACTATTAGAATATAGCTCCCGTTAGAAAGCCGTCTAAAGAATGGCTCTATCTGTGTTGCAGGTGTGCTGTGCTGGTGACATGAAAGGTTATTTGAAGTCCCCTCACAGGCCCCATGTAAATTAATACCTTGGCACAGAAGTATACCGCTTAGTGAGTGTTTACAATTTTTACCACTAAGAAATACATTCTGTTTTCTTTCACTATAACGTGTGTGTGTAAGGCAATTTCTATGATGACTTAATGTACCCTTTACCCAACCTTTCATACTGGCCCGCTGGTATATACTCTTGGCAGTATTTAAGTTGTTATCGGAATTGTAATTATTCCGGGTATTATCCATTCAATGAGAGGTCTCTCTGACATTGTCAATGGTAATCTCTCAAGTTTTTCAATGCTCAGAATCGTATAGTCTGCTCCCTTTTGTGCCAAACTGATTTGTTTATCAGTACGGTTAAAGATAGAGAATAATGACGTTATGTTTATCAAACGCCATGGCACGTAACCTGAACGCAGATTTTGCAACGTCCAGCCGAGCTGTACAATAGAACGTAATTGGGACTGACCGTGTTGTAACAGTAGTAAGTCCTGATCTATTATATCGATTGCAGATGATAGAATACTGTCCAGTGAATATATTCTGGAGGACAGAGTCATTAACCCATTGTCCACAACAGAAAGTGATTTTTCCAAATTAATACGATCAATTTCTCGTATATTTTCTGCTGTCTCAATTTGCATTACTTTCCAAGCTTCGTTGTACGCAGCATATATACCGGCCGCTATGAAACGTTTTTGACGCTGTTTGCGTGGTCCCATTATGAAATCACGCAAGTCAGCACCGTCTTTAAGTAAAGTCAAGTGTTGCTTAATTTCTGCCAGTGTGGATCTCTCTAGCCATTCAAGGCATAGTTTCCCTACACTGTATGTTGTAAATATCCCTGGATGTTGTCTCTGGGAGTATCTAGGGTCTGGTCTGGTCATTTTGAACCCCTGTATTTTGTTCAGGAATCTATCTTGACAGTTATTTGTGTCTGTTGGCCAGATCAACCATTTTTTCCAATCAGGATGTGTTCTGTTTTGCTGTAAAATATGGGATATGTCTATCTCAACATCTGTAGTGGTATTACTATCAGGTATCGGCTTTGGAATAGACGGTTTGTTTAAGTCTTTAATCTTAGCTAGGCCAAGACAAGTAGTCTGTTGAATGGTGTCATTCAAGAATATTATTTGTTCTGGGATCATGCAGGCTCTAAATAATGCTTCTAAATCTTGGACCTGCCATTCTTTTGTACCCCAGATGGTTTTCGTTTCAATATTATTTTTCCAGAAATCAAAACCAAATGTAATCATTTTTTCATAGAATGTTTCAGAATAAATCAATTTAGTATTTGTCAACATCGTTTTTATCCCTGTCTTATTTATCAATTTAAAATGAAATGTTTCTGCATCACTTGTCTTAAACCCTGAGAAGTATGGGAATTTCTCATAAAATGTTTTCGAACTGCTTTTAGGTGGAGTTGCACAATGTTCCCATTGATTATATTTAAAAACATCTCTAGGTTGAGCAGATTTATGCAAATAGTGATGTGCAAAGTGGTTGTAACAGTACATCTGTTCATAGTTCGATGAACCCTGTAAATAATCATGTTATGTAAATTTTGCTGACAATGCTAAAGTGACATCTAATTATTTATGCTTTCAAAGTCCCAATCATCAGAGAATCTACTTGGTTTTACAAAGTCACTTAATGAAACCTTGAACTGATGTGGATATTTCAAGAGTTCAACCGGGCCATAGATTTCGTAATCCGTTTTGTCCCAAGCTACCCCACCGGGTATTGGAATGGCTGTGACATTCACTGATGATAGTTCTCTTTTCTTGATGTGAGATGACTTGTGTGGCTTTAGGACCAAGTTGATGTTCTGACTTGCTGTGTCCATTGTACTGCATTTTCCCTCAATGAATTTTCCCAAACAAAGTACCATGATGAGCCAAAGCAGGAGGAAAAGTACACCTAACACAATCCAAAATTCAATCCATGGAGAAATCAGATAGGTTTCTTTGAGTTGATGAAAGAGTTCAATTACTTTACCTTCGAAAGTGTTTGTCGTTGGTTTTTCTTCAGGTTTGCTTGGATCTTCAGAAAAGTTATCGAAGTTTATGAAATAGCCAGATGCAGTTCTGTCAATTGTCGGAATTGCCTCCGAATTTTCTTTTGCTTTTTCATTCTTTGTTTCATTAGCACAGTCTGAGGCTACATCGTCGTAGACAGGTGTTTCTCGACGAACTGTTGCAATTTGGGTTTCAAGAGGCAAAAGTTCCATGGCATTGTTGCATAGTCCTTTTTTATTCACTGCAGGTTTATCAAATGTGATTAGTCTCTCAGTTTGAACCTCTTGGATTGTAGCAAATTTTGGTATTCTGCTATTCCTTGGGAGTCCACTGGGCCTACTACCTATTATTGGCCACATGATTGTGGTTTTACCAGGTCGATGGATACAACTCAGTTCTCCTTTTTACCAGCAAGGGGCGGTAGTACAACTGATCTTGTTCCGCTGATAGCTAAGACAGGTACTGCTTTTCTGTAAGAAGGCCCAAATTCCTTCTTCACCACAATCTTCTCTCTGACCAGATCCCCAATCTTTGGAATCAAGACAGGCCTTGCTGGGACAGGTGGTTTATCTTCAGTGGTTGTTGGCTGCTGTTTTAACTTTATGTTGCTCAGGGCTTTTCTTGTTTCATATAAATCCTTTAAGACAGCCAAACGATCTTTGATATCAAAGCATTTCTTTTCTTCTCCCACTGAAGTCTGACTATCTAAGTCCAGAATATGCATTCTAGTTCCGAACAATAGTTCGTACGGACTGAAACCTTTAATAAAATTTCTTGGCAGATTATTAAGACTACGTTGGACACTTGTTAAATGTTGGACCCACCCATCACCCGAACTTAATACCCTCGCCGTTATAGATTGCTTTATGTCCCGTTTTTTTCTTTCCACAATCCCATTTCCCTCAGGATGGAAGGGACAAGAGTACCGCAATGCAATGCCCGTGCTGGTCATGGCCTCCTTATACGCTTGAGAGCTAAAAGTAGGACCCTGATCAGAATGTGGCATGCCAATTGCGTATGTGCCGATAAAGACTTGCAAATCTTTTATAACAGTTCTGGCGTCAGCCGAGCGCTGGTTTCTGTATTTTTAAGTGAATCTAGTCTTAAAATGAATTTTTAATGGGATGCTGGATTTTATGTATAGAAAGCCTTATGCTAACTACAAGAAGGCCCATGGCATTACTGCGGTCGGTTCGCTACTGCGATCTCTGTTGCAGTTTGGACAGCTTTTTGCAAATTTGTAATGTTGCAAGCTCATCCCCGGCCACCAGTATTCTGATTGTAATTCTTCCAGAGATTTCTTGATCCCTTGGTGCCTTAGACCAAATCCCATGTGTGCGTCCGCTATTAAGAAGATTCTCCTGTTCGTGTTTGGAATTACTCTATCCCCCACTCCAGGGATTCGAGCAAAAGGAACGGAGTTTGCTTCAATTATGTATGTATAGTTGAGTGGATAGTTCACGGGTAGTGCTGCATAGTCGCCTTTTGAAGACGTTTTTACCACCAGCATGGTTTCCCTGTCTATGTATTTTTCTGAACGCTTTTTGTGGCTACGGAAGCCGGTTGAGCTGCTTCCGCTGTGGCTGTATTAGCCAATGAATTCCCTGCAACTTGAACGCCATCACGTTGATGACTCAGTGTATGTATCACGTGAGTCTTTCGTAGTTCTTTCTGCAAAAGAACTACCTGTTCCCAAAGCTTCTTATGCTTTATTGTGGCACCTGTGCCATCTATGTAATCGTTTTGAACCCAGTTCTGTAAGTCATTATTGTAAGATTTGACGCAGAAATGTGAATCGCACACTATTAGTGTCGGGAATTCACGATCGGCATTTTCAAGCTCCATCTTTAAAGATCTGATTTCAGCTCGCTGAGCCGAACAGTTTCTCAGTGATTCCGTTTTTGTTATTTTTGGTCTGAATTTACCACAAAGCCAGCGACCTTTAACAATCGCGCACGCTGCACTGTAGGATTTATTATCCACATCGCAATGTTGTGCAAATAGATTACACAAGAATACTGTTGGAGAGGCAGAATTTCGATTGGCAGAGGATATTCTTCTTGATATTTAAGATCTTTAACTTTTTTCATGTTCGGGTCAAAATAGTATTTCTCGTCTTCTGCAGCAAGAGAATTTTCCCACTGTATCCATTTTGGATCTAATGCCACCGTTTTTAGATTCACTGGGCTTAATAACGCCTCAAGGGATGATTCTGCTGTATAAACAGTTATTCATTTGCCTTGGGCTTGTGCTCTTTCTTTTGCTACAGAAAAGGGGGTGGTGATGGACGGAGTATCTGAATTAAGCAGACTACTCCTACCCAGTCCAAAGATCAGGGCTTGATCAATCACCGTTTTTTAGCTCACTGCACCATCCCAGCTCAGAACCTGGCTACATGCAAATTAGTCTGACCCTGGCCCAATGCATCATGGGAACAGGACAGACCAAACTACCAAGCCAATTCTTATACTGGGAAGGAAACAAGCTTCCGGGGACCGGTTTCTGGCATTACAGCCGTCTTCGGCCCGGCTTGCTTGATCACCACCCCCTTTTCTGAATCGTTTTTGGCCACTATAGGTGTGGCAGGGTATACTCAGACATGAGTCCCTTTCTCACTGCACCATCAGGATTCAAGCAAGCCGGGCCGAAGACGGCTATAATGCCAGAAACCGGTCCCCGGTAGCTTGTCTCCTTTCTGGTGAAGAATTGGCTTGGTAGTTTAGTCTGCCCTGTTCCCATGATGCACTGGGCCAGGGACAGACTGATTTGCATATAGCCAGGTTCTGAGGTGGAATGGTGCAGTGAGATAAATAACGGTGATGGATCAAGCCCTGATCTTTGGACTGGGTAAGAGTGGTCTGCTTAATTCAGACACTCTGTTCATCACCACCCCCTTTTCTGAATCATTTTTGGCCACTATAGGTGTGGCAGGGTATACTCAGACATGAGTCCCTTTCTCACTGCACCATCAGGATTCAAGCAAGCCGGCCGAAGACGGCTGAAATGCCAGAAACCGGTCCCCGTTAGCTTGTCTCCTTTCTGGTGAAGAATTGGCTTGGTAGTTTAGTCTGGCCTGTTCCCATGATGCACTGGGCCAGGGACAGACTGATTTGCATATAGCCAGGTTCTGAGCTGGGATGGTGCAGTGAGATAAATAATGGTGATGGATCAAGCCCTGATCTTTGGACTGGGTAAGAGTGGTCTGCTTAATTCAGACACTGTTCATCACCACCCCCTTTTCTGAATCCTTTCTTTTGCTACAGCAGTTTGAACCGCATTTACAATATTTTCTGTAAGACTGAATGTTTTTTCTGCTTGTGTATACAAATGTGATTTGTAAGCTATTGGTACCATTTCTCCCTCATTAGAGGTCAGGTACGTGAATCCGCATCTTCCTGGGATGACTCGGATTACAAGGTTGCGTGTGTTGTCGCGAGTTTGTAATTTCGTTTTAGCTACAAAACACACAACAGAGCAGACCAGGTCTAAAGACGGTGTGTAACTACAACAGTGACTGTGTGACAATAGTGGTGCATGCGTGAGAAAAAATGTTGGAAACAAAGGCTAA
The DNA here is from genome assembly GCF_964263255.1 of Lissotriton vulgaris. Taxonomy (NCBI): domain Eukaryota; kingdom Metazoa; phylum Chordata; class Amphibia; order Caudata; family Salamandridae; genus Lissotriton; species Lissotriton vulgaris. The sequence continues at coordinate 310,309,496 of NC_141686.1, read as the reverse complement.
AGCAATTCCCATCAGACCACCCTTATGGTGGAGGTTATGTCATCTGGGAATAACTAGTCATACCATCCCAAGTCCGACCATATAGTGCCGGTGCGGGAATGGATGTCAATAATGTAGTCATTATGTACATCCTAGAGTGATGTTAATAGAAAAGTGCAGTGCTCAAGTGATAGTGATAGATAAAATCGACTACACAGACTCCAAAGAACGTTTAGACAGGAGTCCATGTGTCAGGGGTTAAAAACACGCCAAGTAGTAAGACTACCCTATGGCGCTGTGCAGGATGGTCGACATGTTTCAGCCTCATGGGCATTTGCCCCGGCTTTCTTCAGGACCTTAGACATAGAATGGCTACTGCAACTACATGTGATGTGTTCAGTGGAGAATAACAAGAATGTACTAGTAAAGAGTTACATGTATACCAGGAACTTAAATACTTAAGTGTCCACTGGAGGGAGAGAAATATGTCTTCTTCCTATCAAAAAACAAGAAACAAAAAAAAAAAAACAATTTGTCAAACAACACTAAACTGCACACATACACCCACATACGCACACAGAGACCGTCTAGCCACACCTGCAAGAATAATTTGCATTCTGCATTATAAAAAGCATAATAGCTTAATCACCCTGAGGCATTTCCTCACAGGGATACTCACCCAGCTTTGTGTGGGTGACAGCCTCACCTCACCCGGCGACCGCTCGGGAGTATGAGGCCCCGCTCTACAGTGTAGAAAAAGGGAACACTGTAAGCACATACCTTTACAGTGCCCAAACCAATGGCTCTACACATATAACCCAACAGACGTGTGATAGTGACCCAACTGTCATATTAAGAACTGACACATATAAAGACACATATAAAGACTCCCAAGGGGCGCATGGAAATCGCGCATCTTGCGATATCCATCATGTCACAGGGCACTGTCCTGACACTACTGTGTGCCTCTAAGCAGCTTCTTTAGGACTCCTCTTTAAACAATATGAATAATGAGTATAGACTGAAGACTTTACTTAGGACCACAGTACTTTAGCATTGGTGGGGGTTACTGCGAGGCGCCCATGATTGGCTATCTAGGCCAATCACAATCAATGGCTCCTTGATTGTTAAGGATTGTAGAACGACAGAGTCCCCTCCTGGAAACAGAGCCATCCTGGCTCCTTCTAATCTTGTTTCCTCAACAGGAAATGGCTGGTCCTGTCTCATCGGTAGGAACTGCCTAGTATAAAGCAAGGCCACCAGGCGACTCACCTGTCCGTCGGTGCCCCGGATTGAAACGAGCGGAAATGGAGGTGTGTATAATGCCGCCCTTTCCCCTTTTAATAGCCAAAGATGATTGGATAATAAGTCCTCCACGGTGTTGAGATTAAACAGATGCGGAAGCTAGCGCGAAAGAAGCCACTGCTTCTTCGCGCATGCGTAAAAATCAGAATCCGCTGCTCTTTTGCGCATGCGCGGTAATCTTAGAACGCACGACTACGGCTTATTGCGTCAATACATATCGCCGTATTTCACAAAAAAGAAAAGAAGAAGGAAAATTCCCAATACTTAATCGTTGTGGCAAGAAACAGAGAGACCTGACTCCTGTAAGGGTCCAACTTGAAGGTTCTGTGTTGCACTCGGTCCTGTCCCACTAAGGACTCATTCGCATGCCCCAGTAGAAGACACTATTCCTCAGGCATGCGCCCGGCGAGTCTCACCAGATCGGGCTCGGCAGTTCATTGAGGACTCCCAGTACAAAGAGGGGGAAGTTCGGGGGTGGGTTTTCCAAGCGCGTATCTCCCAATATGGGAACTAACAATGCATGGTGGAGTGGATAGTATACCTACACCATTGGAATGAAGTGTTGAAAATATAATTTATGATCATTCTTAAAGTGAAAGCGCCTATACTGAGTGGAAAGTTCCTTTAAACTGGTCTCTAGATATATGCTGTATAATGGGGCGTTCTTTCAAAAGTAGCTCCACAGCAACCTGTTTATAGAGAAGAAAGCAGGAGGTTCCTGAACCACAGAGTCAAGACTTAAAATTTAAATTTGAAGGGCGTATACACCATCATGAGTCACTATGCGATAGAATCTAAATAAACCCCATAGAGGATTGTTTTATTACACAGTGATTGTCAAGGAGATGGAAATAAAATAGGTGTTGTTATCCTAGAGTGTCAGAAGAAGTAGACAGAAGGGCAACACACACAATTGAGTTGGGTGAGCTATAGGGGTGCAAACAAAACCGCGTTTGCATCCAAACCAAATTGACCCGCAACTGGAAGTTGCTCTTAATACTAGATAAACAGGAATGTATGTGGAGGGTCAAGGGGAATATTTTACGACCTGTCTGCTCGTTCCCCTGCATACAAGATACAAAACCCACAACAGAGCAGACCAGTCTAAAGACGGTGTGTAACTACAACAGTGACTGTGTGACAATAGTGGTGCATGCGTGAGAAAAAATGTTGGAAACAAAGGCTAAAGCAATTCCCATCAGACCACCCTTATGGTGGAGTTTACGTCATGTGGGAATTACTAGTCATACCATCCCAAGTCCGACCATATAGTGCCGGTGCGGGAATGGATGTCAATAATGTAGTGATGATGTACATCCTAGAGTGATGTTAATAGAAAAGTGCAGTGCTCAAGTGATAGTGATAGATAAAATCGACTACACAGACTCCAAAGAACGTTTAGACAGGAGTCCATGTGTCAGGGGTTAAAAACACGCCAAGTAGTAAGACTACCCTATGGCGCTGTGCAGGACGGTCGACATGTTTCAGCCTCATGGGCATTTGCCCCGGCTTTCTTCAGGACCTTAGACATAGAATGGCTACTGCAACTACATGTGATGTGTTCAGTGGAGAATAACAAGAATGTACTAGTAAAGAGTTACATGTATACCAGGAACTTAAATACTTAAGTGTCCACTTGAGGGAGAGAAATATGTCTTCTTCCTATCAAAAAAACAAGAAACAAAAAAAAAAAAAATTGTCAAACAACACTAAACTGCACACATACACCCATATACGCACACAGAGACCGTCTAGCCACACCTGCAAGAATAATTTGCATTCTGCATTATAAAAAGCATAATAGCTTAATCACCCTGTGGCATTTCCTCACAGTGATACTCACCCAGCTTTGTGTGGGTGACAGCCTCACCTCACCCAGCGACCGCTCGGGAGTATGAGGCCCCGCTCTACAGTGTAGAAAAAGGGAACACAGTAAGCACATACCTTTACAGTGCCCAAACCAATGGCTCTACACATATAACCCAACAGACGTGTGATAGTGACCCAACTGTCATATTAAGAACTGACACATATAAAGACACATATAAAGACTCCCAAGGGGCGCATAGAAATCGCGCATCTTGCGATATCCATCATGTCACAGGGCACTGTCCTGACACTACTGTGTGCCTCTAAGCAGCTTCTTTAGGACTCCTCTTTAAACAATATGAATAATGAGTATAGACTGAAGACTTTACTTAAGACCACAGTACTTTAGCATTGGTGGGGGTTACTGAGAGGCACCCATGATTGGCTATCTAGGCCAATCACAATCAATGGCTCCTTGATTGTTAAGGATTGTAGAACGACAGAGTCCCCTCCTGGAAACAGAGCCATCCTGGCTCCTTCTAATTTTGTTTCCTCAACAGGAAATGGCTGGTCCTGTCTCATCAGTAGGAACTTCCTAGTATAAAGCAAGGCCACCAGGGGACTCACCTGTCTGTCGGTGCCCCCGGATTGAAACGAGCGGAAATGGAGGTGTGTTTAATGCCGCCCTTTCCCCTTTTAATAGCCAAAGATGATTGGATAATAAGTCCTCCACGGTGTTGAGATTAAACAGATGCGGAAGCTAGCGCGAAAGAAGCCACTGCTTCTTCGCGCATGCGTAAAAATCAGAATCCGCTGCTCTTTTGCGCATGCGCGGTAATCTTAGAACGCACGACTACGGCTTATTGCGTCAATACATATCGCCGTATTTCACAAAAAAGAAAAGAAGAAGGAAAATTCCCCATACTTAATCGTTGTGGCAAGAAACAGAGAGACCTGACTCCTGTAAGGGTCCAACTTGAAGATTCTGTGTTGCACTCGGTCCTGTCCCACTAAGGACTCATTCGCATGCCCCAGCAGAAGACACTATTCCTCAGGCATGCGCCCGGCGAGTCTCACCAGACCGGGCTCGGCAGTTCATTGAGGACTCCCAGTACAAAGAGGGGGAAGTTCGGGGGTGGGTTTCCCAAGCGCGTATCTCCCAATATGGGAACTAACAATGCATGTGGAGTGGATAGTATACCTACACCATTGGAATGAAGTGTTGAAAATATAATTTATGATCATTCTTAATGTGAAAGCGCCTATACTGAGTGGAAAGTTCCTTTAAACTGGTCTCTAGATTTATGCTGTATAATGGGGCGTTCTTTCAAAAGTAGCTCCACAGCAACCTGTTTATAGAGAAGAAAGCAGGAGGTGCCTGAACCACAGAGTCAAGACTTAAAATTTAAATTTGAAGGGCGTATACACCATCATGAGTCACTATGCGATAGAATCTAAATAAACCCCATAGAGGATTGTTTTATTACACAGTGATTGTCAAGGAGATGGAAATAAAATAGGTGTTGTTATCCTAGAGTGTCAGAAGAAGTAGACAGAAGGGCAACACACACAATTGAGTTGGGTGAGCTATAGGGGTGCAAACAAAACTGCGTTTGCATCCAAACCAAATTGACCCGCAACTGGAAGTTGCTCTTAATACTAGAAAAACAGGAATGTATGTGGAGGGTCAAGGGGAATATTTTACGACCTGTCTGCTCGTTCCCCTGCATACAAGATACAAAACCCACAACAGAGCAGACCAGGTCTAAAGACGGTGTGTAACTACAACAGTGACTGTGTGACAATAGTGGTGCATGCGTGAGAAAAAATGTTGGAAACAAAGGCTAAAGCAATTCCCATCAGACATGTAACTCTTTACTAGTACATTCTTGTTATTCTCCACTGAACACATCACATGTAGTTGCAGTAGCCATTCTATGTCTAAAGTCCTGAAGAAAGCCGGGGCAAATGCCCATGAGGCTGAAACATGTCGACCGTCCTGCATAGCGCCATAGGGTAGTCTTACTACTTGGCGTGTTTTTAACCCCTGACACATGGACTCCTGTCTAAACGTTCTTTGGAGTCTGTGTAGTCGATTTTATCTATCACTATCACTTGAGCACTGCACTTTTCTATTAACATCACTCTAGGATGTACATCATGACTACATTATTGACATCCATTCCCGCACCGGCACTATATGGTCAGACTTGGGATGGTATGACTAGTAATTCCCACATGACGTAAACTCCACCATAAGGGTGGTCTGATGGGAATTGCTTTAGCCTTTGTTTCCAACATTTTTTCTCACGCATGCACCACTATTGTCACACAGTCACTGTTGTAGTTACACACAGTCTTTAGACCTGGTCTGCTCTGTTGTGTGTTTTGTATCTTGTATGCAGGGGAACGAGCAGACAGGTCGTAAAATATTCCCCTTGACCCTCCACATACATTCCTGTTTTTCTAGTATTTCGTTTTAGCTAACATGTCTGTTTGCAATGATCTCAAAATTTCTATGTGTTTCTGAGTCCAATTGATTGGTTTAAAATCAGGTTTTATTAATTCATAGAGAGGTTTAACCATCTCTGCATAATTTAGAATGTAAGTTCTTCAGCGTTTTTGGTGCTTGGAGTACAGCACACTTCTCTAAGAAGTTGTCTGCTAGGCTTTTGCCTTCACTTGATAATTCATATCCTAAAAACAGGACAGTTAGGTGGGCAAATCGTGACTTTTTAAAGTTGAATTTGTAACCCTCTGCTGTGAACCCAAGTATTATGGTGTTCACTCTTTTCAAGTGAGTATCCAGGTCATCATCTGTGAGATAGATGTCATCGACATAAGATAATGCCTCATCATCATATATTTGTAGTAACTCTGTTACCCTTGCTGAGAATAATCCTGGGCTATTCTTGAATCCCTGTGGGAGTCGACAGAAATTTTCTGTGACCCCATTATTGAGAAAGCGGTTAAATACCTGCTTTCAGGTGCAATAATTTGACAAAAGAATCCATTAGAGATGTCTAATGTTGTTTTGTATTTTTTGTGAACAATGTTATTCATTAGTGCTGCACTGTGTGAGTTTTGTACTGCAAATGTTTTGCAACATGAGTTAAGGGGTCTGTAGTCCAAGACTAAACGATATGAATCGTCTGGCTTGGAGACAGGAAACAAAGGATTGTTCATTTGAGAGGTGCATGTTTAGATCACCCCTTGGTATTCAAGCTGATCTAAGATCTCCCTGACTTGTTTTTTAGCTTCTTGCTTAATTGGGTACTGCCTTTGTGCAGTTGGTTGACATTTTAACTGGATTTTGTGAGGAGGGGAGTCCTCATCCCATCCTACATGATTTTTATATAATGCAGGAGCTTGGGCTACTGCCCATTTTCTTGCATAAGTGTATTTTCTATGAATTGGAATATGATTTGAGAAGGCAGGCATAATCATTTCTTCGCCATGAGGGCACTCCCTGACAAACTCTGGTGGCCAGTCTTTCTCAGCTAATAGGATGTCATAGCCTTTTGAAAGGTTATCCCAAAACAGACCCCTTACTTTCTTAGTCTTATCTCCCTCTATACGTAATGTTATTTCGTATATTTTATGAGGTTTGCTAACTCTGGTATCTGCAGTTTCCACCTGAATGTATTCATTCGTGTCCACTGTCTCCAGATGATTCATCAGGATCTTGCGAGCTATTGTCACTTCTACTGCGCTGTCTAGCATTGTCTGGGCCCACTCTCCGTTTTTCAGCTGTGTCCTCAGTATCCTCGGCATTTTTGATTATTTTTTTACTAGCTACCTTCTTTCTTGGAAATTGTAATTCTTTACTTTGAGCAGGTTCCTTGTCTTTGGACTTGTTGTGCTCTTCCCTGTGTTCTGACCGTCCTCTTCTTTCCGATTTCTGCGAGGAAGTCTGAAAAGATCGAGAGGGACGTGTATCAATATCTTGATATCTATCAGGCTTTTTCAAATTATCCCTATTTCTAAGGTTGTATCTTTTCTCAGAGGGCTCCCTCTGGGGAGACTTATGTACTTGGTCCGGAGATCTTTCTCTCCGCCGAGGAGACCTTCCTCTGGACTGGTATCTTTTTTCTTTGGGAGTGGATTGTTTATTTCCATCCCAGCTCTTTTTTGGAGTGTTTAGATTATTTTTAATAAATATCTTTTCAGGATTTTCAGTTAGTTGGGGTTTTACTGGTTTTCCACCCAAACTATCTCTACCTAGTTCTTCATAGGATTTTTCTATGATTCTGGCGAGTTCAATTGGTTGGTCTGCCATATCTGTTTCTTTCAATTTCTGGCGGATCGCCACAGATGCTGCTTCTCCTTTTATGTTGGCTAATAATATAGCCGAGACCTGCTTGAAGTCTTTCAGTAATTTCATACCCAGAGTTAAAGCAGGTTCTGGACCGTATTCATTTTGAATCTGTCTTATTACATCTGGTATTACCGCCATGGACGGAACACCATGTGTTTTTGTGTAAATGGAAGCAAAGACTGTGCTCCAAGTGTCACAATCCTCCACATGTGGTGCGATCCCCATTGGAAGGCAGATAGTCAGAATTCTGTGTTTCTCACTAGGGGTAGTATCTGGAAATACTGCCTCTATTTGAGTTATTTTCTGTGCTAGCCAGAATGGAATTTGTTCCCGTTTTGCGGGTGTTTTACCAAGACATGATTGGGAATACAACGTTTAGCACGCATTTTTTACCACGCACTACCATTAGAACGCAGGCATTACCACGCATACCATTACAACGCCTTGCGCTGGGGGGCGCTCTAGGATAGGGAATAAGTATCATTTTATATCCAACACCTTCCCTAGTGTCCACGGGGACTGGAGTTGGAATATAAAATTATACTTACCACTATCCAACACCTCAAAGCGCTATGCGTTGTAACGGTATTCGTTGTAAATACCGCGTTGTAAAGGTATGCGTGGTAATAGTATGCGTACTAACGTCATACATCCCATGATTGTATGTTCTGTGGTGTAATTTTGTTTGTGTTTCCCTGATGAGGGATCAGCTGTGGAATGTTAATAGCTGGTTGGACTGTTGAAGTCCGCATTACATATTGGACTAATTGTCTATGTATTTTAATTAGTATTTTTAGCTGGGCTAAACATTCCTGGTCTGACATTTTTTCGATGTCTGGATGTGGTGTGTAGCTGGCTAGAACCGGCCACGTTGCTCCTGGTCTACCTAGTGTACCGAGCCTGGTGATGTGATTATTATGTTTTAGGGCGCCTTTAAACCAGAGCAGGTGCTCTTGGTATTTTAATGGGATTTCAACCTCCTCGAAAGGAGTGTATTCATCCGGAGGTTCCTCTATTTTATAATAGTGGAATTCGTGTGTTACAGCGTTTGCTGCCGGAAAGTTTATCCATGAATAGAATACCTCTGTCTGCCGATATTCATGGGCCTCTACCACGAATATGACTATAAGTTTAAGAGTTATAGTTTTTCTTATGTTGACCGGAATGAGTATAGCATTTCGGTCATTCTGTAGGAGACTCGTGTCCTCCTCTAGGAGTTGAGCTGCTATTCTAGCTGCCTCCCTCTCTTCTTCACTTTCCCCCATTTTTACTGGTAGAAAGTTTTTTGTTGCAGATCAAGTCTCAAGGAAACAAAGATTAGGTGCACAATATTTTGGAACACTGTATCCTTCAACGTTGACTAAACTAGAAACTATACATAGGAATCTCTTCCTACTAAGTTCCGGCGGATTTTAACCTCTTACCCACTCCAGACATCTTTTGGAAGATTTACGGGAAAAAGGGTCTGTGTGAAAAAGCACGACTGAGTTACTCTAACATCTTGCGTTAGTTTTATCGCCTTACCAAACGTTGGGCGCCATGTAGTGTAGTTCCTATATTTCCAATAGGTTCTGCGCATTGGAATAATATATTCAGCAGTGTAGACGTAGGACTGAGGTCGACTAGGTCTCTACTGACTATATTAGACTTAAGGTTTGCCAGCTAGCTCAGAGGTCACTAGAAACTTTCTCGAATAAACGAGGAGGAGTTTAACCTCCCTGGATAGACAAGAAGGGATTAGCTTCTGACAACCATATAACATGACAACTTTGTTCCCTTAGAACAAGAGTGTATCTCTAGAGTCGTGTGAAAACAATAGACAGCTATTTCACTCAGTCAATCGTGCGTTCTTAGTTTCACCAGAGTGCAGAGAGACGGGCGTTTTCAATGAAAGGTGTAATTTATTGAGCAGTCTTCTTTCTCATGCAAGAGAAATGAATTGCCATAATTGCAATACTTAATGTAAAGTAAAGTGCGTACAGTAAAAGGAGTATTATGAAATAATACTGTAAAAGCATTGATATGGTTTCTTAGCCATAAGACACTTTAAAATGGATAAAATATATACATACATATATAGATTGACTAACGTACTCAACTGGTGCTTCTAAATACGCCTACCCCGGTGTACCTGACCTAAGCCTAATACGTGGAAAGGAGTAAGTAAGTAGCAGTTTAAGTTAAGTTGGTTTTGCCAAGAATCTGATTCAAGAATTCTCTTTAAGGGTTTAGTCAGTTCCGTACCTGGGTAATAGAATGCAGGAGGTCTGGTATCTCTTTTTCAGGACTCCATATCCCAGCAGCCCGCAAAGGCGGCTGAGAACACCGGAGCTGGATTTTCTCGGCAGGAGAAAAGACAGCATCTCTCTCAGTGCGTCAAAAGAGGAGGGGCAGCGTCCGTGGGCTCTCGGGCAAGTAGTTAGCTGCTCTGCTCCAAAACCACCACTGTGTGTTTGCTTAAGGCAACGTTGGTATATTGATACCTGAAAGGTGCTGGGTTTGACGTAAGGTTGGACATAAGACGTCAATAAAAGATGTCACTAAGAACTGGCCGTTCTTACAGTGCTTCACAGGAGTTCTAGGACAAAATCAAAACAATAGCAAGTGGGGATTTCCCAGGTTGCTGGAGGTTTGGTTTGTTTAGAGAACTCATTGTGCTTCCTAGGAGTCCGGGGAAGTAGCCTTGCTTAATGTGACTGCATGGGCTACAACTAGATATGGATATTATTCCTTATGCCATTATAGGGATATTATTGATTATAACTGTACAAGGGCATAAAATAGAAATATCGATATAGGTTCCGAGATAAAAACACAATAAGGTCTAGGGTAGTGCCCCTTCCCACAGGAAGTGGTCACGTAGGGGGTGTAGACACCCTAAAGGTAAGCAGCCCATTGGCTACTATCTGTCTATCCCTTTAATACCCCTAAATTAAGTATTTAAGTGGCATTACTGGACCTTGAAACTTAGATTCAAAGGACCTAAGAAGAGCAATGGAAAAATGAGAGCTGTTGACCCGGTAACTGACGACCTCCTGCAGAAAATTGGACTCAACCATCTTGGGCTGCTGTCTGGTCCTGCAACTGTGAGGCCTCCCAGAACCACAGGGCACCTCCAGCCTTCTGCAAATTGCTGACAACCTCCCTTGGAGTAGAGAAGGAACTCCCCTGCAGCCTGCAGGCACCGAACTGTGAAGTTTGTTTACCGATCTGCTGTTTCCCGGTGAATTCATTTCAGCACCCAAGCAAAAAGAGGTACACCAGCTCTGAAGGGTCAGATCTGTCCCCCCACCAAGTGAGAGGACATCTGGACCTACTCCAGCTCTGCAGTGCCAATACCAGGGGTACAGGACCCCCTACACCAAAGGCCAAGAAGAAAGAGTCCAATCTGAACTCAAATGACACAGGACACAGACACTCATCAAGGGACTTTGAGACCCCTGAGATCCACTCCATGAGTGGAACCACCTCTGCAACCTGGTGCAAGAACCGTCTCGATGCACAACGCTTGGCTGCTCTATCTGCTCTGCGACCAGTCCGCCCGGTCTGAGTAACAACGAACCAGATGTGCTCCTGTTGTCCTGTGGCCCTTGTGACCTGCTCCCTCGACAGTGACCCCCCAGACCACCCTTAAGTCCAGCTCTGCAGTGTGTTCTCAGGTGGCCCCCTTCTTTGGAGCACGCATTCTACCAATGACCTCAGTATCCTGCTCCTTAATGAATGAGGGACGCTCCCGAACTTCTGCTGCTGTAACATTGGGCCTGGCCTTACTATTTATCCATATTGAGAAGGTAAACTTTGAGAACCCACGGTGTAATTTTATATGCTTTTTCCTATTTTCTCCCATTGACTTCTATTGTGTGTAATTATGTACAGCAGGGATTTCTTTTGCGGATATTAAAGATTCATAATTTAAAAAGTACTTACTTTCAAACAAAGTTCTTAATCTAAACAATTACATGAAAATCAATGTTATTTTTACAAATTGGTCTAGGATTTATTCTTGTGTGGGTGTCTCATTTATCGCCTCTGTGAGTACAACAAATGCTTAGCACTACCCACTGATAAGCCTAACTGCTTGCCCACACTACCACAAAAAACACATTTGAATTATCTGCTTTTACCTCTGCATACCATTTGGACATTCTCTGGATCTCTGCACAGTGTACTTGGTTTGTGTACACTATATAGAGAGCCGGCTTCCTACATTATCTAACTTTGCATTATCCACCACTGGGATTTCTTTATTTAGTAGGGTTAATCTTTCGTTCCCACTGAAAAAACAGTATTGTTTAACATACACTTGGAACTATTTTAGTTATCACTTAAAATAATTTTTCCGGAGACTGCATACACCGAAACCTTTAATCCAACCAGACAGACCAGCTTCAGTTTTCAACTTTCTGAGTGCTGGGGGGGGGGGGCGTGGCTTGCGCCCGACGGTGATGGCAGCATATCCGTACTTCCCTGTGGCAGACGGGAACGGAGACGGACCAGCGCGGTGTCTATACCTCGTGTATCGACTCGAAAATGGAGGATGAGGTACATGAGTTGGCCTTGAGCTCCATGGAAGCTGTTTTGAACGCTCAGCGACTCGAGGTAATCAGTTGTCTGCCGGTATCATTCTCAGCGCGGCTCTAAGGATTCCCCGACCACCATTTTGAAGAATTTGCTGATGGACCAGCTTTCATGCAGCGGTTTTGTTTCTCCTCCGTTCTGCCCATTTCTTCACTACTACGCAAATCTTCAAGGGCACTACAGGTACCTTCAATCAGGATGCAATTACCTGCTTACTTGTGGCTCTTTCTTTACAACTCTACAGAACTCTCCTCAGCCTTCAGCCGCCATTTTGCGCAGTACTTTCTTTTACCGCTGACGGAGCATTTATCCTACCCGGTATTCTACTGGGCATAATAACTGTTATTTGCGCTCATGGGCGGCTAACCACTTATGCTCTGCTACAATAGATGACTGCATCTAATGACATGTTGTATTATACATTTATGAAGGCGCACTGACTATTTCCTTCTGGTTTTCCTGATCCCCTTCGCATTCACATCTGTCTTGTTTTTTATTCTCAGTCGCCTTATTTACTGCATACTTACTGCATATTGAATGTACAAAAATGTATATTTATACACTGTGGTTATGCTACTCACTATTGTCTCCTTTGGCATATATTTTCAGGCATGTATCCTCCTAATTTCATGCAAACCCGTGTACACACTCTTTCATGTGCATTTACTGAATAATTCTTTGTATATTCATTTATCAGTGTTCCTGCAAGATTTTATTCAGTTACTTTTGCTTCATATACCTTCACGAATGTTTGCATAATCTGTTGAACAACTAATTGTTTGACTTCTCTACTTGGTCAATACTCTTTCATTGCAATTTAGAATTTATTTATTTATTTATTTATTTCTCATGGGAAAACAACTTAAAGAGGTACTCCAATCCAGCTCTTCATCCCGTAATTTTTTTTTTAATCCATACTAGTTCACGGTACCAGTGTTTGGATATGGAGGTCCCAGCTGACTCTTCGCCAAAAAGAGCATCATCAGCGGTGAATACTCTGGCTTCTAGGGGGAATAAAGCATCGACCAAAAGACTGAAAAAGGATCCTCCTTCTCCTCCTAAGCAAGCCTCTTCAGTTACTATGGACCTATTGTTAGAGGAAATCAGAGCTTTGCGTCCATTTGTTGAAGAAACCACTACCACACTCCAGGAAACTACCTCTACATTGCAGGAACTTTCCAATAAATGGTCGTGTGTAGAACAGCGCGTCATCACCTTAGAACGGAATGTCAATTCTTTGAACTCTTCTACTTCTAAAATTGATTCCTTGTGCTCTCAAGTATCAAACCTACACAAACAAATAGAGAATTTAGAAAACAGAAATAGAAGAAATAATCTCCGTATTTATGGCTTGCCGGAAGGGTCAGAATGGTCAGATTCAATTGTCCTGTTCTCAGGACACCCCCGCGCCGGACGGCCACCAGCTGTCTTTGTGCCCCTTGCTGCTGCTCGCAGCCTCGTTGTGCCGTCTGCCTGCCTACCTTCCCAAGCCATTCGCCGTATCTGCTGTTGTATGTGTATGTAGTATTATTTTGTTCCCAACTTGTTAACTGGTGTTTTCCCCTGTGCCTGCCCGCCCCGCTTCCCGCCGCCGTTCACACGTGGCCACGCCCCTTTTGCTCCGTGTCCTCCCCGCTCCCGCCTCCCAGCTGCTCCTCCCTCCCACTTAGCCTTAAATGGCGACCGCACGGGCGAGCAGCGGTCATGCGCAGCGGGCGCGCCGTTTGTGCGCTGAAGGCACGCCAAAGGCAAGCCCATCTGCACCCATCTGCGCCTGGACCGCGCCCAGCGCCAGGACCCCTGGCTCCCACCATTGCAAGACTACCCGACGGACCTATGACGCCGCCACCCTCAACGCACTCAATGCCGGCCGGAACCCTACCTGCTAGCGAGCCACCCCGAAACGCACCCACGGACCCTTCGCCTGCCAAGCCAGCCGATTCACCTGCCTCCGGATCTGCACCACCCCCGCCAAGTCGAGCACCAGCAGCAACCACCTCAAGTGCATCCTGCTGAACACCCGCTCCGTCCACAGACACATCGTGGAACTCTGGGACCTGCTCGACGCGACAGCACCTGACGTCGCCTTCCTCACCGAAACCTGGATGAACGCCTCCTCAGTGCCCGACATCACCACAGCCATCCCGGACGGATATAAGATCACCCGGAAGGACCGCGTCAACCAGACAGGAGGAGGCATCACCATCGTACATAAGAACACTATCCGCATCTCGACTAACTCCGACGAAACCTTCACCGCCGCCGAACACCTGCACTTCCAGATAAACACCGACCCCAGGACCACCCTCCGAGGCACCCTCATCTACAGACCCCCGGGACCACGCACACAATTCAGCGAAGACATCACAGACTTCATCAGCCCACACGCCCTGCCCTCTGCCGACTACATCCTCCTAGGGGACCTCAACTTCCACCTGGAGAACAACAACGACAGAAACACCACCGCCCTGCTGGACAACCTCGCCAACCTCAGACTCAAGCAACTGGTGAACACTCCCACCCACTACGCCGGTCACACGCTCGACCCCGTCTTCTCATCCAGCAAGCACATCTCCTTCAGCCATGCCTCCGGACTCCACTGGACCGACCACAGCTGCATCCACTTCAGCTTCAGAAAAACTACAACCCACCACCACCGCAACAGGTTCCCTGCCGGAGCTGGAGCAAGATCACCGCCGAGCAGCTCACCGCCTCCCTCAGCCAGAACACTCCCACAAAGACAACGGACCTCAACGAAGCAGCCAGCACCCTCACTAAGTGGCTGACCGCCTGCGCCAACGACCTCGCACCACTTAAGAACCCTGCCAGCAGACCCGGCAGTAAGAAAACCCCCTGGTTCACCGACGAACTCAAGGAATCCAAGAAGAACTGCCGCACCCTGGCGGCTCGACCAGACCACAGACAACAGGACCGCCCTCAAGCACGCCACCCGCAAACACCATCAGCTGATCCGCACCACCAAGAAGTCGGCACTCGAAGAACGACTGGACAACAACGCCCACGACAGCAAGGAACTCTTCAGCATCGTCAAAGAGTTCTCCAAGCCCAGCGCCGGAAACAACGACATCACTCCCTCGCAAGACCTCTGCAACTCACTCGCCTCGTTCTTCCACCGCAAGATCACCGACATACACAACAGCTTCGACGCACAGACCACGCACCCTATCACTGAACCAACACCAGCCACCACCACCCTCTGCAACTGGACCCCGATCAACACCAAAGACACCACCCGCACGATGAACTCCATCCACTCCGGATCACCAACCGACCTCTGCCCACACCACGTCTTCAACAAAGCCGACGCCATCATCGCACCCCATCTCCGGGACATCATCAACTCCTCCTTCCACACCGCCACCTTCCCCGAGAGCTGGAAGCACGCCGAGCTTACCGCCCTCCTGAAGAAACCAACGGCGGACCCCACCGACCTCAAGAACTACCGTCCCATCTCGCTCCTTCCTTTTCCGGCCAAGGTCATCGAGAAGACCGTCAACAGACAGCTTGCCGCCTTCCTCGAGATGAACGGATCCCTCGACCCCTCGCAGTCCGGGTTTCGGGTCAACCACAGCACCGAGACCGCCCTTATCGCAGCCACCGACGACATCAGAACCCTGATCGACAACGGGGAAACAGTGGCCCTCATCCTTCTGGACCTCTCTGCGGCGTTCGACACCGTCTGCCACCGCATCCTAGTGAAGCGCCTCAGCAACATCGGAATCCGAGAGAAAGCACTGGAGTGGATCATCTCGTTCATCGCCAGAAGAACCCAGGGAGTCCGCCTCCCCCCGTTCAGATCCGAGGCCACCGAAGTCATCTGCGGCGTACCACAAGGATCTTCCCTCAGTCCAACCCTCTTCAACATCTACATGAGCCCCCTCGCAGCCATCGCACGCCAACACAACCTCAACATCATCGCCTACGCCGACGACACCGAGCTGATCCTCTCCCTCACCAACGACCCCACCACCGCCAGAGCCAACCTACACAAAGGGATGAAAGACGTCGCCGACTGGATGAGGAACAGCCGTCTTAAACTGAACTCAGACAAGACGGAAGTCCTCATCCTGGGATCATCACCCTCCACCTAGGACGACTCCTGGTGGCCCCCGGCCCTGGGCAACGCTCCCAAGCCAACGGATCACACACACAACCTAGGCTTCATCCTGGACTCCTCCCTGTCGATGACCAGACAAGTCAACGCCGTCTCATCTTCATGTTTCAACACCCTGCGCATGCTCCGCAAGATCTTCAGATGGATCCCCACCGAAACCAGGAAGACTGTCACCCAGGCTTTCGTCACCAGCCGACTGGACTACGGGAACACCCTCTACGCCGGAACCACAGCCAAACTTCAAAAAAGACTTCAACGCATCCAAAACGCCTACGCGCGACTCATCCTGGACATCCCCCGACGCAGCCACATCACCGGACACCTGAGAGACCTGCACTGGCTCCCCGTCAGCAAGAGAATCACTTTCAGACTCCTCACCCATGCACACAAGGCTCTCCACTAACTGGGCCCCAAGTACCTCAACAACCGCATGACCTTCTACACTCCCACCCGCCAGCTACGATCGACCAGCCTCGCCCTCTCCACCGTTCCACGCATCCGCAGAGCCACCGCCGGAGGAAGATCGTTCTCCTACCTGGCAGCCAAGACCTGGAACTCCCTCCCCACCCACCTTCGGCGAACCCAAGACCATCTCTCCTTCATAAAGCAGCTCAAGACCTGGCTGTTCGAGCAGTAACACACCCCCTCCCCCAGCGCCTTGAGACCCTCCCGGGTGAGTAGCGCGCTCTATAAATGCCGTGATTGATTGATTGATTGAACCCTTTCTTCCCAAAATTCTTAAGCTTCTGGAAGGTACTGTTTTGAATATCCAAAGAGCACATCGACTGGGTTCATCATCACACCTAGCTTCTAATTCCTCAACGAGTAAACCTAGAGGAGTGATACTATATTTTCTTGAATATACTGACTCATTAAAGATTTTCAATGCAGCTAGAGCATTAAATAAAATTACTTGGTCAGGAAGTTCATTATTTTTCACTCAGGACTGTACTAAATCAACAGCAGACCGACGCAAAGAGTTTTTGGCAATGAGACCTCAGTTACGGTCGATGGGTGCGAGATATGGCCTCTTCCACCCATACTTATTTAAAGTGACTATTAACAACAAGACTACTACTTATGAGGATCCACTAAAACTTAAAAGTTTCCTTTACTCTTTTTAGGCTGACTCCATGGACACCTCTTCTTTGTCAACATTTAAATAGTCACTTTTGGCTCTAGTTTGTTTTTTCTCCATGCATGAGCCTTACCTTCCTTATGATGTAGTCATAAATTTGCCTACGGGCCTTTTTATACGTTGATATTAATATTATTATAGATTTCAATTTCTTATTATTATATATTTCATTTTTTCCTTGGTTCATAAAGTGTTCCTATATCAATATGGCACTACTTTCCACTCTATTGTTCTCACTACATACTTAACCTCTTTTTTCTTTTTACAGGTAATTCTTCACCTCCTCCTCTGCTCCCCATGTTTTTCAACACTCCGTTGATACTGTTCTCCTTCCTTTCTTCCCCTTGGGTCTGGGTCACGTCATTGTTCCATGTGGCCTTCTACCCCTCCACCCCTCGAATGGTATGGAATTTATGTAAGTTCCTCTTCCCCTTTTTCCTTCCTATTTCATGTACTAACATCTTTTCTTTTTATCTTTTTTCTACTTTTCTTTTTCTTCTTTGGTTTTCAGTTACTTCTCTCTTTATATTACAATTTCTCTTTCTCTTTCCACACTTTCTATATTTCCAATCATTGTGTATTCCTTCCATCTTGTGCTTCTTTTTTCTCTCTTTTTATTCTCAAATGTTTTCATATGTATACAGTTGGTTTATCATCAGAAATGTTTTTATCTTCTTAATACTTTGTTTACATCGATACTTAATGCATTACTCTAGTCTTATTTTATGTCTTTAAAAATCATATCTTGGAATGTCAGAGGTTTACATTCACCTATAAAACGACAGAGAGTTTTGGCTCATTAATCTAAGTTAGGAACATCTATTGCCTGTCTACAGGAATCTCATTTATCAGCTAATGAATCTGCAAAGTTGAAAAGAGGCAGGGTAGGAGAGGTTCTTTTTTCCCCGGCTGATGGTAAGCGTAATGGTGTTCTTATCCTGTTTAAAAAATCCCTTTCGATTAAGATACTCTCACAATGTGCTGATCCAACAAGTAGATGAGTGCTTGTAAAACTTTTGGTGGATAATGTTTCACTTTATATATTGAATGTTTATGCACCTACAGTTGGTGATCCTTCTTTTTGGACCTCCCTCTCCCAACACATTACAAAGTACTATGACAATAATTTTCTCCTTGCAGGGGACTGCAACGAAATCTTTGATCCATTTGTTGACCAGAACTCCTCAGCCCCTTTTGTCCCTCATAGATCTCACAAATCCTTTACACAAATGATTAGACAACATAAACTTATAGACGCTTGGAGGTTGTGTAATCCCACACTCAGAGAGTATTCTTTTTACTCGCCAGTACATCACACTCAGTCACGCTTAGATTATTTTTTCCTTTCTCATAATCTTACTCAATCATTAGTGGGTGCAGATATTGGCTCCATCTTAATATCAGACCACGCTCCTGTAACCATTTGTCTTGATGTCTTGCAGCCACCTCCAGCCCCGCGTAAGTGGCACTTTAATTTACATTGTGTTTTATTTCTTTCTTCAATGAGTATTTTCTTTTTAATCAAATGGAGGATTTACCTTTTCATGTGGTCTGGGATGCCTTCAAGGCCTCAGCTCGCGACTTTATTATTAACTTTGTCTCGAAAAAACGTAAAAAAGCCAAACAGGCTAGCACCACTCTATTGACCAAAATTAAACAGTTTGAGCACTCCTATTACTCTTCCAAATCAAAGGAATGCTTATCTGATCCTATAAAACTTAAATTACAATTTAATCAGGACGCAACCAATAATGCTTCCAACTATTTACTAAAATCTAGTGCAAAATACTATGGAGGCCAGAATAAAGCAGGAAAATTATTGGCTAACTATTTAAAGGGTAAGCAGAAAAAACTTAATATAGAATCGTGTAGTGTAGTTCCTATTTTCCCTATAGGCCCTGCGCATTGGAATAACATAAACAGCAGTGTAGACATAGGAGTGCGGTCTTCTAGGTCTCTACTGACTATGTTAGACTTAATTGGGTTTGTACCAGCTAGCTCAGAGGTCACTGGAAACTTTCTTGACTGAATAGGAAGTGATCAGCTTCTTTGGCTCAGACAAGAAGGGATTCAGTTTTCCAACAACTGCATTAACATGACAACTTTGCTCCTCAGAATAAGAGTCAAACTCTAGAGTCGTGTGAAACAATAGACAGCTATTTCACTCAGTCAGTTGTGCAGAATTACTTTCAGCATTATGCAGAGAATGGAGAGACGGGCGTTTTCAATAAAAATGTATTATTTATTGAACAGTCTTCTCATGCAAGAGAAATGAGTTGCCACAATTGCAAGACTTGTTATTATAAAAAGTGCGTACAGTAAAAGTAGTATTACGAAATAATACTGTAAAATCATTGATATGGTTTCTTAGCCATACGATAGTTCAAATGAGTAAAATATATACATTCATATATACATTATCTAACAACCTCAACTGGTGCTTCTAACTACGCCTACCCCAGTGTACCTGATCTAAGCCTAATACGAGGGAGGGAGTAAGTAATTAGCAGGTTAAGTTTAAGTTGGTTTTTGCCAAGATCTTGCTTCAAGAATTCTTTCTAAGGGTTTAGTCAGCACCGTACCTCTGGAATAGAATGTAGGAGGTCTGGTTTCTCCTCTCAGGACTCGATATCCCAGTCACCCGCAAGGGTAGGCTGGAAACGCCGGAGCTGGATTTTCTCAGCAGGAGAAAAGACAGCGTCTTTCTCAGCGCGGCTAGGAGGAGGGGCAGCGTCCGTGGGCTTCTCGCATCTGCTGGGCTTTCTGCAAGGGGACAGCTGTTCTGCTCCAGTATTCACCACCACCGTGCTTGCTTAAGGCAACGTCAGTATTATTTATACCTGAAAGGTCCCGAGTTTGACGTAAGTTTTTGGGCATAAGACATCAATAAAGATGTCACTAAGAACCGGTCGTTCTTACAGTGCTCATTAGGAGTTCTATTACAAATCAAAACAAAGCAAGCGGGGCTTTCCCAGGTTGCTGGAGGTTTAGTATGTCGAAAGAACTCGGTGTGCTATCTAGGAATCTAAGGAAGTGACTTCTGCTGTGTCATGGACTGTCATGGACTGCAGAGGCGACTTGCTAAAATATGGTTTTGAATATTATGCCATTATAGGGATATGTTTCGATTATAGCCGTATAAGGGCATAAGGTCATGATATTGATCGGGGTCCTAGTTAAATGTGTGTAAATGTAAATGTATTGGCATTTATATAGCGCACTACTTACCCGTAGGGTCCCAAGGCACTTCGACCGCTGCGAAACCCTTCCTGCCTTCCCTGAGAGATGGTCCCTTAATGGATATCTCCAGGGTGAGACCAGGCATCCCCGGCGGTCTGGTGGGGCCGTTAGTGAAGATGAGGCAAGCTAATGCCCAGAGTTGCCGAGTGTGATCGCTGATCAGAGTGGGCACCGAGGCGAGAGAATTATCGAGTCCGCTGACCCTGGTCCAGAAACCTGCCGCGCCGGTAATCGAACCCTGGTTCCGGGCCGTCCTCTGCTCTCGGGTCTGCCGCCTCTAACCAGTGAGCCACACTACTTCACAACTAAAACACAACAATCGATTTTTGATCAAAACCTTCAGTTAAAATTCAAAGATGATGACATTTTACATGAGTTTCTCCTCTTTTACAAGTCACTTTATTCTTCTGAAACTCTTTCCTCTAATCAAACTATCTCCACCTTCCTCTCCAAAATCCAGTGTGATCCAAGCGCACGTCCAGATCTCTCACCTTTAGAATCAGACTTATCCCAAACGGAACTCCTTCTTGCTCTGAAAATGCTTAAAAAGGACAAGGCACCGGATGGCTTTACTGTAGAATTCTTCACCCACTTTGCCGATCTACTCATTCCCAAATTATACACCCTTATACTTGTCTTTTTACAATCTGGTGAATCTCTTGGTTCCTTCTCAGATGCCCTTTTTTGTATTATACCTAAGGAAGGCAAAGATCCCCAATTTTGTAAACATTATCTCCCCATTTCTTTGGTAAATATTGACTATAAAATCTTTTCCAAGGCTTTGGCTTTACATTTAGATTCTCATATGTCCGGCTTATTAGGCATTGAGCAATCTGGTTTTGTCAAAGGACGGCTCATCACAGATAACACTTGTCTGTTTTTCGATATTCTTTCTAAAGTTTCTCACACTAGTCATTCTTTGGCAGCTATAGCTTTGGATGCAGAAAAGGCATTCAATAGAGTTGAATGGCCTTATCTTTTCAGCACTCTAAAATGGTTTGGCTTTGGCCCAAAAATCACTGCGTTCATATCTCTTCTGTACTCCAATCCAAGAGCGGCCATATCAGCAAATAATACAATCTCCTCTTATTTTCCCCTAGGTAGAGGTGTCAGACAAGGTTGCCGTCTTTCTCCCTTTCTTTTTAATCTTGCTCTGGAGCCTTTTCTATTGCGGAATCGTCAAAATGATAACATTCATGGTTTCACCTTTAAAGACGCTACTGTTAAGATAGCGGCTTATGCTGATGATGTCCTCTTATTCCTTTCACAACCTCAGGCTTCCCTTCCTGCCTTTTTAGAAGAAGTTGATTCCTTTGCGTCTGTCTCTGGCTACAAATTAAATAAATGTGAGATCTTACCCCTTACCAAGTATACTTTCAAAGCTGAATTTAATACGTCTGGCTTTGCGTGGAATCCTAAGTATATTAAATACTTGGGTTTACATTTTACTTCTTCCATATCAGGAACGATATCTCATTTCTTGGATGATTGTATTCAAAGACTCTCTTCTCTTACTGCGAGATGGCATTGTTTATATTTGTCTTGGTGGGGTCGATTAGACACTATAAAAGTGATTCTTTCCCCTTTAGTTTTATACACAATTTCTAATATTCCGGCATCTATTCCTTCAAAGTATTTTAAAAAGCTTAATTCAATCTTGTCTTCTTTCTTGTGGGGTAATAAAAAATCACGCATGTCCATATCAAAATTAATTCGTCCTAAAACAGAAGGCGGAACAAACTTCCCGGATTTCCCTGCTTACCATAAATCCTTCTTATTACATCAAGCTTCACATTGGCTTTCTGATACTTCTGTTAATCACCCTCTTTGGTCTACACTTGAGCAGTCTTTTCTTTCACCTTTTTCATTTCAGGAATATTTATTATTCACACGTAAACCACAGTCTGTATCTTCCCCTATAATCAGATTTACTTCTAGACTACTACCGCCTATTTCTTTAACCTCTTTTCTTAACCTCTCTTTATGGCATAATAAACATATTATGATTAATAACAAGCCTTTTTTCTGGAAATCTTGGAGGCAAAGGGGCTTGATCTGGGTACACCAATTATACTTGTAAGATAAAGGACCCCTATAATTTATTTTAGAGGCCCCGGAGGGATTTGAGAGGGTATATGGAGTACGTCCTCCCAGTGAATACTCTGTAACCAAAAAATACTCCAAAAAGCACCTTACTAAAGAAAAATTCTAAGTAGGTTGCGCTCATAGGAAAAGAACGGCCTATGTATGAGGAGGGATTAAACACTGTACCGCTAGGGATGTGTTTGATATGCTAACCATATCTGTGTGTATGGACGGGGGGCAACACTAGTTGTTTTTAGTTACCCTCACACACCCTAGTGGTGTCATGCTTCATCATCGGGTCACCCCGACTCCTATAGGTCAGGGTGGGCTCAACCACAGTGTTGGGAAGCTCTTAAGATAATGAAGGAAAAAGGGGGGTATAAATAAAATACCTCAATCAGACCCCCGGTATCCCTTTATTCATGGGTCTGGTTGGGTTATTAAAAAAAGAATAAAAGTAGGGTTGTTATAGGATTTTTATGGTCCTATGACCCTAGTGCAATGCCAACATGTTTCAGTCCTTGTGAGGCCATAAAGGTCCCGGACTTTCTTCAGGGCAAGATTCAGAGACCCCCTTATGTGTGGGGATACTAAAGTCAGGGAATTCCCTACTCTATTGGTATGGCGAGGGAAGAGTAGCTTCTCCTCGTATTCGTGTGGTAATGTTATTAACAATTGCCAGGCTCCATCTGTAGAGAGATTTAGCATATAGAATTTTTTAGTATCAGACATTATCTGTATATTCGCATAAAATTCCTGTGCTTGGCATGCTGTGTGAACATGCTTAATTAGTGGAGAACACGTATGATCTCATTCTATGTCACATCTATATAGTATATAGTGGCATTCTCATTGTGTGACACCCAACGTTCTGTGTCAATACATCACACTCCATTAAATTATAACGATGTGAGGCTGTGAAGTGAGGTATAAAACAAGTGATCGAAGTCTCAATAGCAGTAAATGAATCACACACACTATCAAACACACATGCATATTCCACCTTAATGTATCACACATCGAAAACATCTGTAAACATACAGCATGCACTGGTTGGTAACTGGTTTGTTCACTTACCCAAATTATGTTGGGTGTAGGCACCTCAGTGGGCGGGGCTTTGGGCATACTCTCCTAGTTAGAGTATGGAGGAAAGTAAGGTATCACCTTGAAATGCGAGTGGGTCTAACGTCAGACGTTACCCAAATTCTGCAAATTCCGCAAGCAGAACGGAATTTACCGCCCAGGCCTAATCTTAATTCTAAGCCTGCTCATGCCTGTTCTTTACACCCTGCCTAAAAGTCACAAAAACCAACAAAATCCACCAGGTAGACCAATAGCCTCAGCTTGTGGATCGATGTTAGAACTTACGGGGAAATACATTGATTTTCTTTTTAAGATTTTGGCTCTCTTACTGACATATATACATGATAGCAGAGGTTTCACCAATATGATTGGTGTACTGCTTTTGACATAAATACTGACATTTTGGTGTGTTTGGATATTGAGTTATTGTGCACCAATATCCCGCACATGCCTGGCATTAAAGTAATTGCTGAATTATTGGAAAATCGTACAACGCCTGTTATTGTTCACACTGAATTTATTACATCAGTCATGAATATAAAAATACTTTGACTTTGATGGCACATACCATTTATTGGCTAAAGGCACTGCGATGGGGGCTTCATTTGCCCCAAACTATTCCACACTCTATTTTAATGACTTTGAGTGCACATTTATGTACAATTCAGCAGTCAATCTGTTCCACCAACCCATTTGTCTATGGAAAAGTTTAATTGGTGACGTATTCTTTATCCAGTATGCCAGTAGCCATCCTCGGGCACTTAAACATGGACTGCCCAGATTCTACCAATCCACCGAAATTGCAAATGGAAGCAAGACTATTTCTGGATGACTGAGATTTTCAGTCAAAAACTCTTGGCTAGGGTTACCCCAACAATCTGGTTAGTGGATCTTCAAGAGAGCATGGTACTCACTCTGTGAACATTTGCTTACATCAAAAGAAAAGCAGGGGACTGACCAAATAGTTTGAGTAACCACTTTATGCACACACAGCAACACTTTGACTAGAATTATCAAAAACATTGGCCATTGATATAATCAATAGGCCTCATCAAAGATCCAGCAATGTTTTCATTCAGAAAAAGGAAGAACTTAGTTCATGCCAGCCACCAGTAACAAAAAAGCACACTGATCTAGCAACCCTTTGGGGACACAACCAGATTGTGGCTCATTATCACTGGAGAAATGTCATTTTAGAATGTACAAGAATACTGAAACCTGTAGAGAGTTTAACATGGTGACATTAGACACACACTTAGGCAACATTCAAACTGCAATTGTAGGTACACTGTCTATGCCATATAGTGACCCCATCAATTAATCTACATAGGAAAAAAAAAGAATTGCTACATGTCAATACCACAACAGAATCAGAAAACACAGAAAACATGGGCAATAGATTGCAAAAACCACTTGCTCACATCATTTCCCATAACCTATCACCAAGTTCATAATTAGGTGTAAAAACTCTCATATGAAGTTAATGTTATTTGGAAGTCTTTCTTCACTTTATTTGGTGTCCATCCTATGCCCGGTCTTAGCCACCCCTTCCATCTCCTCGGCTAGACGGGTTCAGAAGAGGGCCTGGAAGAAGCTTAGGTTAGAAGACTTCCATCGTCTTCTATTAGAGGAGCCGCTGGGCCCGTTGACGGAGGTAGAAAAGGGGTATGACCTCTTCTGTTCCTGGATTACTAGGGCCTTGGACTCTCTGATACCTATTGTATCTACTAAAATCAACTCCAGAGAGTCGAGCCCCTGGTACGATAGTGCCCTTCGGGCCCTAAAGGGTGCCTGTAGACGGGCTGAGAGGGCCTGGAGGAAAACCTATGGAGCTGATCTAAAAGCTGCATACGCCAGGTCCGTCAAGCTCTACCATCGGGCTATCTGTCGAGCTCGAGCGGCTTTTTATGCCGCGGAATTCCGGAACAGTACTAATCCGTCGAAAGCCATCTTTAAGGCCGTGAAAGATCTTATGTCAAAGCGGACTACCTCTACGACCGTAAGCTCTCTTTCCCACTGTGAATCCCTTGCTTCCTATTTTCTGGGGAAAGTCCAAGCTATTTATCGGACATTCCCTAGCATAGGGTCCGGTCGGGAAAGTATCAATGGGACCCACCATCAGTCTACTCTGCTTGTCTTCCCCCCCCTTACCTTGGACGGGTTTGATAAACTTGCGTTGCAAGTCAAATCTGGATCTCCATCCGATCCAGTAAGGCCTGCTCTCTTTCGAGATCAGGCTTTTATGGGACGTGCAGCTGTATGTTCCCTCGTCAAACTTTCCTTGGAAACGGGAGTAGTTCCAGCTAAGTGGAAGCAAGCTGTGGTGTCCCCAATTATCAAAAAGCCCTCCCTGGACCCGGCCAAGCCTGAAAGCTATCGCCCCATTTCGTTGCTACCTTGGCCAGCCAAGATCACTGAGGCCCATGTCAACTTGGCCCTGTCTGAACATCTTGTACGGACCAATGCCCTCGACCCCACACAAAACGGATTCCGTGCCGGCCACAGCACGGAAACCGCGTTACTTGTGATGGTGGAACATCTCCGTGCAAGGTTGGATGCTGGTCAAACGGCGGCGCTTATATTGTTAGACCTTAGCGCCGCCTTTGACACGGTAGACCACAGCATCCTCCTGCATCGGCTTGAGGAGACCGGCATTGGCGGTCAGGTGTTGCAATGGTTCCACTCCTTTCTAGATAACCGCTCCTTCTGTGTTGCCATCCCTCCCTTCAAGTCCAATTTCCAACCGCTGGCCATGGGGGTTCCGCAAGGGTCCTCGCTGAGTCCCACGTTGTTCAATCTTTACGTGAGACCGCTGGCTGATGTCGCTAGGCAGTGGGGCCTAACTTTGGTCTCATATGCCGACGACACACAGCTGGCGGTTACTCTCAGCGGGGATGCGGAGACTGAGGCCCCCAGGTTTCAGTCTGGACTGAAGGCGGTGGCTAGCTGGTTGACAGGCAACTGCCTTCAGCTAAATGCCACAAAAACGGAGGTGATGGTTGTCGGTAAGGGAGTGGAGATGTGGGGTGACCAATGGTGGCCCTCTGAGCTGGGACCCACTCCGACCCCGGTATCTGAGGTGAAAAACCTGGGGGTCTGGCTGGATGCGGGCCTCTCCTTTGTAGGGCATACTAAAAAAACTGCGGCCTGTTGTTTCGGTCTCCTAAGGGGCTTGAGACCTGTTCTCAAGTTCTTTGACGCCCCGACCAGGCAGCTGGTGATCCAGGCAACTATCATCTCCCGCCTGGATTATGCCAGCTCTCTTCTGGCTGGGGCTAACCAGGCCGAGTTAACCCGTCTGCAGCGGGTTCAGAATGCTGCGGCGAGGGCGATTGTCGGCCTGCCCAGATTCAGCTCGGTGGCAACTGTCCTTCGTACCCTACATTGGCTCCCTGTCAGGAAGCGCATCCTTTTTAAGGTCTTGTGTCTCGCTTTCAAGATTCTGAGAGGTATTGGCCCGGAAATCCTATCCAGCTGTCTTTCCTTTTATGTTCCCACCCGCACCCTCCGTTCCCAGGGTTTGGCCCTTGCGGTGGTCCCCAGATTTAGGCTTAGTCGCATGGGTGGCCGCTCGTTTAGTGTAAAGGCCGCGTCAGCATGGAACTCCCTTCCTGTTGAAATTCGTCTGATGGAGGACCTCTTGACTTTCCGGAGGGCTTTAAAAACTTTCCTGTTTTAGCTGCTTTCATGTTTTTAGTTTCCTGTTGTGTTATGTTCTACCTTGTCTCTGCGCCGGGACGCCCCTTGGCTGGGGTATCTGTGCGCATAATAAATCAATATAACATAACATAACATAACTTGTTGTTGCTCCATGGCTCTGACTGCGCTTGATCATTCCAAGATCTCTGCGTCTGTATTTCCTACATAATGTCCTTCACATTGTGGTAGGTGAGCTCTTGAATCCTATGGTGTGAAAGAGTTAAAAGCTTTCAGTCTCCAGTGCTCAAGGTCAGAACCACTTATGGGTGCCCTTCATCTACAGCAATGATTTCATTTGTCCTCAGCACCACTATCTGAACTCAAACAGAGGAAGGAGTGGAGGGGGGAAGGGCACAGAAGGACAAAAGAGGAGGGAGGGGGGCTTAGGGCAAGAGAAGAGAGGGAGGTATAAAGGAGACCAGCACACAGGTTTGGGACCCCTCCTTCAGTGCTGCAGCATTTCACCATGTTGCCTGCCACCATCTGTGCCCTCTGGGTGGTCGCGGTTGCTGTGTCCGGTGTCGAGAGCTCAGCCGTAGCTGGTGAGTACTTGACATATATACTTTATTTTATTTTAATGTTTTGTAAAGCGCTACAAACCAACTTACAGTAGACTTCGGGTGAATGGAGGTGGGCCAGGCACTATTCGCCTATGTCAGGGGTGGAAACCATAGGTCCAGAAGGGCCAGATTCATGCTGGGCTTTCAAGTTAGTGTCATACGATAAATGTTTGTACAGTGTATATAAATATAGCTCATGCACACAGTTTGAGGGTCCCCCGAATGGGAAAAGGCCTAAATAACTAGGGTAAAGCTGTGCGTGCCGTTTTAATGCAAGTGCAACCACATGTACCTTAGCCACGCATAGAAAATGCCTTAACTACGCATATGCATGGGTAAGTCACATTCATGGTCCTAATGCTGAGATGGGTGGGCCCAGGATCAGGAAGGATATGGAGAGGACGCAGTGAGCTAAGTGGGCTGGGGCTGGGTTTGGGGGGTGGGTGGTCGTTTTTAAGGGTCCGAGGTAGTTTTTAAGCCTCAGGGTTGATAACAGGAATGGGGGGAGGGGTTGTTTTTAGGCCTGGGATTTAAGGTTGTGTTTAGGGTTTGGGCCGGGGTAATTTATAGGGCTTAGGGAGGGGTCAGGGTAGTTTTTAGACACGGGGGTCTGTAGTTTTTATGGCTGGGGCGGGGGGGTCATGCAGTTTTAAGTGCTTAGGTGGGCGTGGTACTTCATAGGACTTAGGGGGGGGCAGGTAGTTATTGGGGCTCAAGGGGATCGGAGAAGTTTTTAGGGATTTGGGTGAGGGTAGTTCTTAGTGCTAAGGGCAGGTGGCATAGGGTGTGCATTCTTTACCACTTATCCCTATACTAGTCATGCCTTTACCACGAAATTGTGTGATAAAGGCATGCGTGGTTAAGGCATGCGTGGTGAAGGCATGCGTGGTAATGGTATGTGTGGTAATGGCATGCGTGGTGAAGGCATGCGTGGTAATGGCATGCGTGGTAATGGCATGCGTGGTGAAGGCATGCGTGGTAATGGTATGTGTGGTAATGGCATGTGTGGTAATGGCATGCGTGGTGAAGGCATGCGTGGTAATGGCATGCGTGGTAATGGTATGTGTGGTAATGGCATGCGTGGTGAAGGCATGCGTGGTAATGGTATGCGTGGTAATGGCATGCGTGGTAATGGCATGCGTGGTGAAGGCATGCGTGGTAATGGTATGTGTGGTAATGGCATGTGTGGTAATGGCATGCGTGGTGAAGGCATGCGTGGTAATGGCATATGTGGTAATGGCATGCGTGGTAATGGCATGCGTGGTGAAGGCATGCGTGGTGAAGGCATGCTTGGTAATGGCATGTGTGGTAATGGCATGCGAGGTGAAGGCATGCGTGGTGAAGGCATGCGTGGTGAAGGCATGCGTGGTAATGGCATGCGTGGTAATGGTATGTGTGGTAATGGCATGCGTGGTGAAGGCATGCGTGGTAATGGCATGCGTGGTAATGGCATGCGAGGTGAAGGCATGCGTGGTAATGGTATGCGTGGTAATGGCATGTGTGGTAATGGAATGCGTGGTGAAGGCATGCGTGGTAATGGTATGTGTGGTAATGGCATGTGTGGTAATGGCATGCGATGTGAAGGCATGCGTGGTGAAGGCATGCGTGGTGAAGGCATGCGTGGTAATGGCATGTGTGGTAATGGCATGCGTGGTAATGGCATGTGTGGTGAAGGCATGCGTGGTAATGGCATGCGTGGTAATGGTATGTGTGGTAAAGGCATGGGTGGTAATGGCATGCGAGGTGAAGGCATGTGTGGTAATGGCATGTGTGGTAATGGCATGTGTGGTAATGGCATGCGAGGTGAAGGCATGCGTGGTGAAGGCATGCGTGGTGAAGGCAAGCGTGGTAATGGCATGTGTGGTAATGGTATGTGTGGTAATGGCATGCGTGGTGAAGGCATGCGTTGTAATGGCATGCGTGGTAATGGCATGCGTGGTGAAGGCATGCGTGGTAATGGCATGCGTGGTGAAGGCATGCGTGGTAATGGCATGCGTGGTAATGGTATGTGTGGTAATGGCATGCGTGGTGAAGGCATGCGTGGTAATGGCATGCGTGGTAATGGCATGCGAGGTGAAGGCATGCGTGGTAATGGTATGTGTGGTAATGGCATGTGTGGTAATGGCATGCGTGGTGAAGGCATGCGTGGTAATGGTATGTGTGGTAATGGCATGTGTGGTAATGGCATGCGTGGTGAAGGCATGCGTGGTGAAGGCATGCGTGGTGAAGGCATGCGTGGTAATGGCATGTGTGGTAATGGCATGCGTGGTAATGGCATGCATGGTGAAGGCATGTGTGGTAATGGCATGCGTGGTAATGGTATGTGTGGTAATGGCATGTGTGGTAATGGCATGCGAGGTGAAGGCATGCGTGGTGAAGGCATGCGTGGTAATGGCATGTGTGGTAATGGCATGCGTGGTAATGGTATGTGTGGTAATGGCATGTGTGGTAATGGCATGCGTGGTAATGGCATGCGTGGTAATGGTATGTGTGGTAATGGCATGCGTGGTAATGGTATGTGTGGTAATGGTATGTGTGGTAATGGCATGTGTGGTAATGGCATGCGTGGTGAAGGCATGCGTGGTGAAGGCATGCGTGGTGAAGGCATGCGTGGTAATGGCATGTGTGGTAATGGCATGCGTGGTAATGGCATGCATGGTGAAGGCATGTGTGGTAATGGCATGCGTGGTAATGGTATGTGTGGTAATGGCATGTGTGGTAATGGCATGCGAGGTGAAGGCATGCGTGGTGAAGGCATGCGTGGTAATGGCATGTGTGGTAATGGCATGCGTGGTAATGGTATGTGTGGTAATGGCATGTGTGGTAATGGCATGTGTGGTAATGGCATGCGTGGTGAAGGCATGCGTGGTGAAGGCATGCGTGGTAATGGCATGTGTGGTAATGGCATGCGTGGTAATGGCATGCGTGGTGAAGGCATGCGTGGTAATGGCATGCGTGGTAATGGTATGTGTGGTAATGGCATGCGTGGTGAAGGCATGCGTGGTAATGGCATGCGTGGTAATGGCATGTGTGGTAATGGCATGCGTGGTAATGGTATGTGTGGTAATGGCATGCGTGGTGAAGGCATGCGTGGTAATGGCATGTGTGGTAATGGCATGCGTGGTGAAGGCATGCGTGGTGAAGGCATGCGTGGTAATGGCATGTGTGGTAATGGCATGCGAGGTGAAGGCATGCGTGGTGAAGGCATGCGTGGTGAAGGCATGCGTGGTAATGGCATGCGTGGTAATGGTATGTGTGGTAATGGCATGCGTGGTGAAGGCATGCGTGGTAATGGCATGCGTGGTAATGGCATGCGAGGTGAAGGCATGCGTGGTAATGGTATGTGTGGTAATGGCATGCGTGGTGAAGGCATGCGTGGTAATGGCATGCGTGGTAATGGTATGTGTGGTAATGGCATGCGTGGTGAAGGCATGCGTAGTAATGGCATGCGTGGTAATGGCATGCGAGGTGAAGGCATGCGTGGTAATGGTATGTGTGGTAATGGCATGTGTGGTAATGGCATGCGTGGTGAAGGCATGCGTGGTAATGGTATGTGTGGTAATGGCATGTGTGGTAATGGCATGCGAGGTGAAGGCATGCGTGGTAAAGGCATGCGTGGTGAAGGCATGCGTGGTAATGGCATGCGTGGTGAAGGCATGCGTGGTAATGGTATGTGTGGTAATGGTATGTGTGGTAATGGCATGCGTGGTAATGGCATGCGTGGTGAAGGCATGCGTGGTAATGGCATGCGTGGTAATGGTATGTGTGGTAATGGCATGTGTGGTAATGGCATGCGAGGTGAAGGCATGCGTGGTAATATCATGTGTGGTAATGGCATGCGTGGTAATGGTATGTGTGGTAATGGCATGTGTGGTAATGGCATGCGTGGTAATGGCATGCGTGGTAATGGTATGTGTGGTAATGGTATGTGTGGTAATGGCATGCGTGGTGAAGGCATGCGTGGTGAAGGCATGCGTGGTAATGGCATGTGTGGTAATGGCATGCGTGGTAATGGCATGCGTGGTGAAGGCATGCGTGGTGAAGGCATGCGTGGTAATGGCATGCGTGGTAATGGTATGTGTGGTAATGGCATGCGTGGTGAAGGCATGCGTGGTAATGGTATGTGTGGTAATGGCATGTGTGGTAATTGCATGCGTGGTAATGGTATGCGTGGTAATGGCATGCGTGGTGAAGGCATGCGTGGTGAAGGCATGCGTGGTAATGGCATGTGTGGTAATGGCATGCGTGGTAATGGCATGCGTGGTGAAGGCATGCGTGGTGAAGGCATGCGTGGTGAAGGCATGCGTGGTAATGGTATGTGTGGTAATGGCATGCGTGGTGAAGGCATGCGTGGTAATGGTATGTGTGGTAATGGCATGTGTGGTAATGGCATGCGTGGTAATGGTATGCGTGGTAATGGTATGTGTGGTAATGGCATGCGTGGTAATGGTATGCGTGGTGAAGGCATGCGTGGTAATGGCATGCGTGGTGAAGGCATGCATGGTAATGGCATGCGTGGTTAATGGTATGTGTGGTAATGGCATGCGTGGTAATGGCATGCGAGGTGAAGGCATGCGTGGTAATGGCATGCGTGGTGAAGGCATGCGTGGTAATGGTATGTGTGGTAATGGTATGTGTGGTAATGGCATGCGTGGTAATGGCATGCGTGGTAATGGCATGCGAGGTGAAGGCATGCGTGGTAATGGCATGCGTGGTGAAGGCATGCGTGGTAATGGTATGCGTGGTAATGGTATGTGTGGTACTGGCATGCGTGGTAATGGCATGCGAGGTGAAGGCATGCGTGGTAATGGCATGCGTGGTGAAGGCATGCGTGGTAATGGTATGTGTGGTAATGGTATGTGTGGTAATGGCATGCGTGGTGAAGGCATGCGTGGTGAAGGCATGCGTGGTAATGGCATGTGTGGTAATGGCATGCGTGGTAATGGCATGCGTGGTGAAGGCATGCGTGGTGAAGGCATGCGTGGTAATGGTATGCGTGGTAATGGCATGTGTGGTAATGGCATGTGTGGTAATGGCATGCGAGGTGAAGGCATGCGTGGTGAAGGCATGCGTGGTGAAGGCATGCGTGGTAATGGTATGCGTGGTAATGGCATGTGTGGTAATGGCATGTGTGGTAATGGCATGCGAGGTGAAGGCATGCGAGGTGAAGGCATGCGTGGTAATGGCATGTGTGGTAATGGCATGTGTGGTAATGGCATGCGAGGTGAAGGCATGCGAAGTGAAGGCATGCGTGGTAATGGCATGCGTGGTGAAGGCCTGCGTGGTGAAGGGATGCGTGGTAATGGCATGCGTGGTAATGGCATGTGTGGTAATGGCATGCGTGGTGAAGGCATGCGTGGTAATGGCATGCGTGGTAATGGCATGCGTGGTAATGGTATGTGTGGTAATGGCATGCGTGGTGAAGGCATGCGTGGTAATGGCATGCGAGGTGAAGGCATGCGTGGTAATGGTATGCGTGGTAATGGCATGTGTGGTAATGGCATGCGTGGTAATGGTATGTGTGGTAATGGCATGCGTGGTGAAGGCATGCGTGGTAATGGCATGCGTGGTAATGGCATGCGTCGTGAAGGCATGCGTGGTGAAGGCATGCGTGGTAATGGCATGTGTGGTAATGGCATGCGAGGTGAAGGCATCCGTGGTGAAGGCATGCGTGGTGAAGGCATGCGTGGTAATGGCATGCGTGGTAATGGTATGTGTGGTAATGGCATGCGTGGTGAAGGCATGCGTGGTAATGGCATGCGTGGTAATGGCATGCGAGGTGAAGGCATGCGTGGTAATGGTATGTGTGGTAATGGCATGCGTGGTGAAGGCATGCGTGGTAATGGCATGCGTGGTAATGGTATGTGTGGTAATGGCATGCGTGGTGAAGGCATGCGTGGTAATGGCATGCGTGGTAATGGCATGCGAGGTGAAGGCATGCGTGGTAATTGTATGTGTGGTAATGGCATGTGTGGTAATGGCATGCGTGGTGAAGGCATGCGTGGTAATGGTATGTGTGGTAATGGCATGTGTGGTAATGGCATGCGAGGTGAAGGCATGCATGGTGAAGGCATGCGTGTTGAAGGCATGTGTGGTAATGGCATGTGTGGTAATGGCATGCGTGGCAATGGCATGCGTGATGAAGGCATGCGTGGTAATGGCATGCGTGGTAATGGCATGCGTGGTAATGGCATGTGTGGTAATGGCATGTGTGGTAATGGCATGTGTGGTAATGGCATGCGTGGTAATGGCATGTGTGGTAATGGCATGTGTGGTAATGGCATGCGTGGTGAAGGCATGCGTGGTGAAGGCATGCGTGGTGAAGGCATGCGTGGTAATGGCATGTGTGGTAATGGCATGCGTGGTGAAGGCATGCGTGGTGAAGGCATGCGTGGTAAAGGCATGCGTTGTTCAGACACATTCATGGTTTAGGCAGAGTAGTAGAGGCACGTGTGGTTTAGCCATGCGTGCCTTTGTCATACAACCTTGGTTTGAGGTCACATGGCAAGACCCTGCCTCAGCACTGTAGCCTTCCTCAGTGGGCTCTGAAACTGTGCGCGAACTCGTTACGGCCTATTATGTAAGGGGCTATGGGTCTACAGGGTGCTACAGAGTTCCAATGGGATAGCATACTTCAGTAATGGACTGCGGACTACAGTGTGCTACAGAGGCACCATAGGATAACAAACTTCAGTTATAGACTGCAGGCTACAGGGTGCTACAGAGGCCCCTTAGGATAACAAACTTCAGTAATGGACTACGGTCTACAGGGTGCTACAGAGGCACCATAGGATAACAAACTTCAGTTATAGACTGCAGGCTACAGGGTGCTACAGAGGCACCATAGGATAACAAACTTCAGTTATAGACTGCAGGCTACAGGGTGCTACAGAGGCCCCTTAGGATAACAAACTTCAGTAATGGACTACGGTCTACAGGGTGCTACAGAGGCACCATAGGATAACAAACTTCAGTTATAGACTGCAGGCTACAGGGTGCTACAGAGGCACCATAGGATAACAAACTTCAGTTATAGACTGCAGGCTACAGGGTGCTACAGAGGCACCATAGGATAACAAACTTCAGTTATAGACTGCAGGCTACAGGGTGCTACAGAGGCCCCTTAGGATAACAAACTTCAGTAATAGACTACGGACTACAGGGTGCTACAGAGGCACCATAGGATAACAAACTTCAGTTATAGACTCAGGCTACAGGGTGCTACAGAGGCACCATAGGATAACAAACTTCAGTTATAGACTGCAGGCTACAGGGTGCTACAGAGGCCCCATAGGATAACAAACTGTAGCTAAGGATTGTGGAATGCTACTGAGGCCCCATAGGATAACGAACTGTAGCTGAGGACTCTGAAGTGCTACAGAGGCCCCATAGGATAACGAACTTCTCTAATAGACTGCAGGTTACAGGGTGCTACAGAACCCCCATAGGATAACAAATTGTAACTGAGGACTGTGGAGTGCTACAGAGGCCCCATAGGATAACAAACTTCTGCAATGGACTGTGGACTAGGGAGAGCTACAGAGGCCTCATAGGATAATGAACTTCAGTAATAGGCTGCAGGTTACAGGGTGCTACAGAGGCCCCATAGGATAACAAATTGTAGCTGAGGACTGTGGAGTGCTACAGAGGCCCCTTAGTATAACAAACTTCAGCAATGGACTGCGAACTACAGGGTGCTACAGAGGCACCGTAGGATAACAAACTGTAGCTAAGGACTGTGGAGTGCTACAGAGGCCCCATAGGATAACAGACTGTAGCTGAGGACTCTGGAGTGCTACAGAGGCCCTATAGGATAACGAACTTCAGTAATAGACTGCCGGTTACAGGGTGCTATAGAGGCCCCGTAGGATAACAACGTGTAGCTGAGGACTGTGGAGTACTACAGAGGCCCTATAGGATAACAATCTTCTGCAATGGACTGTGGACTAGGTAGTGCTACAGAGGCCCCTTAGTATAACAAACTTCAGTAATGGACTGCGGACTACAGGGTGCTACAGAGGCACGATAGGATAACAAACTGTAGCTAAGGGCTGTGGAGTATCACAGAAGGCCCCATAGGATAACAGACTGTAGCTGAGGACTCTGGAGTGCTACAAAGGCCCCATAGGATACCGAACTTCAGTAATAGTCTGCAGGTTACAGGGTGCTACAGAGGCACCATAGGATAACAAACTGTAGCTAAGGATTGTGGAGTGCTACAGAGGCCCCATAGGATAACGAACTGTAGCTGAGGTCTGTGGAGTGCTACAGAGGCCCCATAGGATAACGAACTTCAGTAATAGACTGCAGGTTACAGGGTGCTACAGATGCCCCATAGGATAACAATCTTCTGCAATGGACTGCGGACTACAGGGTGCTACAGAGACCCATCAGATAACAAATTGTAGCTGAGGACTCTGGAGTGCTACAGAGGCCCCATAGGATAACGAACTTCCGAAATAGACTGCAGGTTACAGGGTGCTACAGAGGCCCCTTAGGATAACAGACTGTAGCTAAGGATTGTGGAGAGCTACAGAGGTCACATAGGATAACAAACTTCAGTTGTGGACTGCAGACTAGGGAGTGTGTGAAGGTTAAGATTGGTTCTGTTATAGCGCCTAGAGCTGTGAAGAGCACAGCCAGCACTAGCTGCAGCCACCGTGGGCTTCAGCTCACACGCCTGTAGCATCAGCCGGCTCTGCGCTCCAGCACCTCTGCAGAGGTTGCCTCTCGAAGATCCCCCGCCTCAGACTTGAATACCCCTGACTTGTCTTTATGAAATGGCTGGATCTTGTAATTAGCAATTTAAAATGGAGGAATTCGCAAATGTGGCAGGATACGGTGAATGTGTGGAGAGGTGTGGCTCACTGGTTAGAGGCGGCAGACCCGAGTGCAGAGAACGGCCCGGGACCAGGGTTCGATTCCCGACGCGGCAGGGTCTTGGACCAGGATCAGCGGACTGATAATTCTCGCATCGGTGCCTACTCCGACCAGGGATCACACTCGGCAACTCTGGGCATTAGCTTGCCTCATCTCCACAACGGCCCCACACAAACGCCGGGGATGCCTGGTTTCACCTTGGAGACCCCCAGGAGGGACTATCTCACAGGGAAAGCCAGGACGGGTTCCCCAGCGGTCTATAGCGCTACGAGGCCTCCGGGTAGCAGTGCGCTTTACAAGACACAACAATTTACAATTTACAATTTACAATGTCCTGCAGTATTCATATGTGAATTCCTCCATTTTACATGACTAACTACAAGATCCGTCTCTTCTAAAATCTGCTCCATAAATAAATGAAATGCAATGAGCGGCCATGAGTAGGAAGACGCCAAGCCTGCAACAGCGCCCCCTGGGGTCAGCCTGCTACCCAGAGAGTCAAGTTTAAATCTGGCAAACAGGTGTTAGAAAGGAGGGGAAGGGAAGTGTGGAGGATGGGAGAGGACAGGAGAGGAGAGAGAGAGAGGGAGAGAGAGAGAGAAAGAAGGAGAGAGAGAGGGAGAAGAGAGAGAGAGAGAGAGAGAGAGAGAGAGAGGAGAGAGAGAGAGAGAAAGAAGGAGAGAAAGAGGGAGAAGAGAGAGAGAGAGAGAGAGGGGGGAGAGAGAGAGAGGAGAGAGAGGGAGAGAGGGAGAGAGAGAGAGAGAGAGAGAGAGAAGGATAGAGAGAGAGAGGAGAGAGAGAGAGAGAGAGAGAGAGGAGAGAGAGAGGGAGGGAGAGAGTGAGAGAGAGAGAGAAGAGAGAGAGAGGGAGGGAGAGAGAGAGAGAGAGGAGAGAGAGAGAGAGAAGGATAGAGAGAGAGAGAGAGGGGAGGGAGAGAGAGAGAGAGCGAGAGGGGG